>NC_044198.1:12234359-13619359 GCF_900880675.1 Sparus aurata
TATATATAAATATATATATAGAATATATATATAATATATATATACTGTATATATATATATATACTGTATCCACGGTCCTCAGATATGGATTTCTTATGCTTTTGACATCCCCATTATCTTTCCTTTAGTTCCACCCTCAAGGCAAGTTGTTAACTTTTTTTAAGGGCGTTTGAAACCAGCCAATCTTTCCTTAATCATCACAACTCTTGAGCCTAAAGATTCACCTGTACATATCGACTAATAGTAATTATAGTCCATCAACTATTTAACAATAGAAGTTCCTCCCTTCAATGTCACCCGCTAGACAGATAATCAGTAAATCACCAGATGAACATGAAATGTGTGGTCATGCTAGAGAATGAAATTCTGTTGGCAACAAAATCCAACCAATATCTAAGTGACTTTTGGGATATAGGTAACTGGCATCTGTTATTGTTAAACACTTTGAGGTATTTGTGCCGGTCTCGGATTGTCGAGACGTTTTTAATTGGTTAAATTGATGAATGATTAATCATCAACATCTCTAGTATTAACAGTTGAAATTGTTAGCTTGAGTAATGAATAAGTAGTTGAAAGCTTTACTTCACCCCTCCAAGTGTGAGTGCACACTTGACAAACTGACCTACACATTGTTTTATACAATTTTTTTTTTGTAACACCTGACATAAGATCTATCAGTGACAGCTAGACAATAGGCAGTTTAAAATCAATTCAAAGTAACACAGTTGAACAGGACAGGTTGTGTCGATGAAGGAGTCCTTGAGTGCTACTGACAGGACTGCTGGGGTATGTCTCACAGAAATAGATTGGGAATCCAGTCCTAGTGGCTCTGCACTGCAGTATTTAGGGTCTGTTAGTAAGTCTTTTCACTTTTACCTGCCTGTCTGTGTTCATCTATAGGAGACATTTATTACAGCTTCTGCTCCACCATCTGCACGGAGGCAGTGGAGAGACAGCTGGACAGAACAGCGGCCTGAGGAAGCATTAAAGTGAAATTCAAGTGCGTGTGTGTGCTCAGAGGGCCAGAAGAGAGGAGAAAGGAAATTTGAGATAATGGAGGACTGTTGGTGAAGTGAATTATTTCATGGATTTAAAAATGAGCATAGTTCTCTGTGTTGCACTGGACAGACATCAGATCGTTTACTCACAGGAGAGTGGATCTGTTTTCAGGAAGGTCCAGCAGGACGGGAGGTTCAGCCGTTTGGGAGGGGTTGCCTGGTCGGTTTGTGTGGGACACTGAGTCTCTGACACCTGAGTGGGATATGTGATCAAACAAACACACAAAACACAAGGCAATTCATTGTAGTCGCTTTGCCGCTATCTTTGTTTTATATCAATGTCAACTTGATTCCAAAGAGTTTTTGAACTCAGTTAACTTTTGAAGTCTGTCAGCGAAACAAAAACATCAAAGACGTTTGAACTTGGGATCAGCAAATTTGTGTGAGGTACCTTTTGTCTATTTTCTGTTATTCCAATTAAACACATTATTTATTAATTGAAAAGCTGAACAATAGCCATTCTGCTGTTTGTCTTTCATTGTACCAATATGGCATGAAAAGCTTAGTCTTTGTTTTGTCTTCGTGTCTGCCCTCTTTTTAATTCGATTCATCTAGCTTCCTTACAGCACTGTCCATCAGCATTCTTTCCTGCACTTTAGTCTCGTCTTCGGGATCATTAGTCTCTCCCACCGCACACTGCTGCACTCTTTATCAGTAAATGGTGTGATAAGGTCATATGCCATAAAGAGCTCCAATTAACTCAATGCATGTTTTCATTAATCAATAAACTTGTTCTACAAAGCTCATCAATTACTTGCTCTCCCTCTGTCACACATACACACACACACACACACTGAATAGTAGATGGCCGTACCGTATAGCTGCCAGACGCGGACCTTATCTTCGTAGGGGAGGTCGTATTTCAGAGGGTCTCCTACAGGACCCTGGTAGTATGGCCTCATGATGGACTCCATGGCTGAAGTGTGGACCAGGCCGATGGCATGACCGAACTCATGGACTGCGACTGCAAACAGATCCATCCCGTGAGAGTCTGAAGGACACAGAGTGAAAGAGAAAGAGACAGAGAATCATTAATGGTTACAATTTTAAAATAACAAGATGAAGTGAAAAATGCTGTTAAAGTCTTTTTATCACATTTGTCTTTCTCCATATCTCACTTGTACACCAGTATGGGGCCTAACAGTGGCAAAACCGCCATTTTGTAGGTGTTTTTAATGGTATTTTAGAGTTAGTAACTTTCTGGAAAAGCATTAAAGATGTTGATGACTAACCCTGCAAGCAAATTTAATTTTCACCTATGTGACAGTTTCCTCCTTGTGATCGTACAGTAACAACTTTTGCAAAACAGCTGCCATGTTGATGTTGTTGTTTCAGTCTCAACATGTGAAATAATTTTAGTTTAGAAGTACATAATAAATGCATGAGATGATGAGGCTTCAGCTAGGTTCAACCATATTTTGATGTATCAAGACATAAATGGTGGTTAAAAGAATGGACTGTTGACCTTAGCAGAGGTCTGTGCCGTTCTAGATAGTGTTCTAGCAAAGGGTTTTTCTGTTCAGCGATATGTAAATATAAAAGCTATTTGGCTCAAGTTGATATATTCTGAAAATAAAAGTCAAATAAACGTTTTTGTCATGCACTTGCATTTTTAATATTGCATCTTTGACCTGGAATCTCTCCAATTCTGCACATAAAATATATATTCTTTCCAACGATATTTTCTGTTCAACCTAGTAATAAATAACAAGAAAATTGAAAACTCAAAAGCTTAGAGCAGCCCCTCTTTCCTCACTCTCAACAGTTCAAGATGACTCTGCAAACATTTGGGTCGTCAAGAAACAACAGAAGTAGAAGAAAAAAGGTGCAGAGGTACTAAAGTAGAGGCAGCATTTGTACCTTCAGCAAGTCATCCATTACTTCAAGTTTAACTGCTGCCATCTCAGCTTACATAGCTCACCTCGCTGCTTAAAGTTTGTGACTTTAGTGGAACCAACACAAGCCCTGTTTGCATGTTCATCCCTTTTATGAGTGAACTCTATACGTCGCAAGTTAAGAGGCATGACAGGCAGCTCTGGTGGCTGTGAGTGCTGTTAGGCATGTGGTGTAGTGAGATAACTATGGTAATACTGCCTCAGCCCCTGGGCTGCCAATCAAAAGTCAAGTGCGGAAACACACCTAAAGAGACTGCAGGCTATTAAAGCACATTTCCCTCGATGTTCAACTAAAAAAGAAAAGGCAAAGCCTCCAAAAACTCCTTGTCTGGCTCTGCTAAGCAAGACAAAACCCGGGGTTTAGAGATTCAGATTTGCAAAAATTTGAGTGCTAGCGTGTCGAAACCAAGCTAGCTTCCTTGGTGGCTAAGCTGAAGTCTGTGTTTTGTTAACCTCATGTTGGCCTCGGCTTGGGAACATCTCAGTGCTGTGCTCTGTCAAAAGACAAAGGACAATTGGAGACATGCACTTGTGCTTATAGCACCTGGGATTTTCAGAAGCCAAATGCCAACTCTAATCTACAGGAGCACATGGTGCAGAGAGGAAAGGTGGATAAAGGCAGGGATCGAGGGGGAGAGAACAGGGATTCAGAACAAAGTAGGTACCATGTCATCGTATTTACAGTCCATCAGAGGCTGACGGAAAAAATCATAATGCCTGCGGACAGAGTCAGAGCTGAGAGATTTGGGTGGATGAGCAAGACTCATTGAGTTAGACACTCATGGCAGAAAGACAGAGCAGGAAGGAGAGAAAGAGAGACGTAGAGTACAGGCGGTAGCAAAATGATACGGATGAATGTTCGAGGGCATGAGCAGCATCATATATCCAACTGTTTTCAGAGTTTCATAAAATATTGTATTAAAAATCTCATTACTCTGATGCACATCTTATATAATATTTTAAGGGGAATGTCTACCTTGGATAGAGCATGATATATCCAGAATGCTACCAACATAGCCTGCAGCATTGAGTTAAAAGTTTAATAAGGATGGCGTACCATACGGTGGATGGAAAGATGCAGGAGCACAAATTGCCGAAGGCTATCCTTTTCATTTGATGTGAATCCTTGTAGTATTGTGACCTTGCAATACTGTGTGCAGTAATGAATTTAGGATACTTCTGAGATATTTGAGGGACACGATTGTTTTTACTATTTAAAACAAGTCAAACTATGTTAAACATGTTGGGATGAAACAGCACAATAGCAGTCAGTTTGTTCATTAGGGCGTAGGTAAAATTAACAGGGGATGATGATAAAGGAATTCCAGCAGTTGCCCTGGCAGTTTAAATCAAAAGCGTGGGAATATATTGGAATTCAAATGGTGCTGTGGAAAAGTGAAATAGAATTCATTAAACCTGAGACAAATAAAATGAAAATGGCAGCCCATCCTCATCAGAAAAACTACCATATGCTGCAATTGTGAAAGCAGCACCAGAGAAGGAAGTCAGGGGAAGTCATATTAAGAGCAACAAGTCCACCGTTAAACGCAGGATAAAGTCAACGATGACTTAATTTAACATCTGACTAATTCATGTAGTTACGTCACGTAGTTATGTAACTGAAATGACGTATGTAACGAAGAGGCGTTCATTACTGAAGTTACTTAAGGAGGATAGGTATTTTAATCCAAACCATGATGTTTTCATAAACCTAAGCAACCTAAGTAATTCTAGTGCCCAAACTTAACCAAGTGTTAATACCTAAACCTAACCAAGTTGTTTTTTGCTCTAAACGTAAGAGTTTTGGTGTCTAAACCTGACCAAGCAGTTTTAATTCCTAAACCCAACCAAAGTACAAATGTACACCATGACAAAGTCCACTACGCCTGTCACTGCAACATGCAATGGTCAGGTTGTTTTAAGAATGATGATAGATGTTGTTTTAAGAGTCCATGGTGATCAACCTATCCAGTCTTTTAGGTGTGAAGATGTGTAAGAGACTGGTCAAGGATAAACATTTAAGGATCTCAATTTTATGCTCAAAATGTTGTGCTTCAGTAAGCACCTAAAAAATTCACTCAGGAAATATCTGCATTCCTATGACATACATATTTTGTTTCTGCATTTTCTACCCTTGGAGTAAGGATGCCATTACTCCGACCATATACACTGGATTAATGCAAGAACAGCGAAGGCTCAGTTTTATTCCACGCTCCAGTACGGCTCAGACTTTATTCACTAAAACTCAAATATGCTGATATAACTTTTTCCCAGGCGGAATGAACTTGAATTCTTGGAAAATTAGACCTCTGCACTTTGAATTATTTGAGTTTATTGAGCTCTGTTTCGGCTCCAAGAAGTGAAACTCAAATAGAAGTTAAGCTATACAGTTGTGGAACCTTACATTTGAGAATGCTGATCAAAATATGTACTAGTGGGCAAGCTGTAGGTACATTATCATTGGAAAACTAAATAGTACTTATGAATTACTTCAGTTATATCTTTAGCATCCCTTTACTACAATTCCGTTACTTATCCTCTGGGATGTCGATAGAAATTCTGGAATACCAATATATTGGTCAGTGTCTGCTATTGAATGTAACATTCCCTTTTTAGCTAGTTGGTATGTGTTTGGAGACCCTCTCAGTGATTTTGGCCTGGCCAAGGAAAAGTGGACACAAGGAGCTATTATGTCATGTCAGAAATTAATTGAGAGGAATTTAAGTCTGCATCGGCTCCTTTTGTGAATATTTAATGTGTTAAATTAGGAAAGTTGGCAGCTATAGAAAAAAATTATACTTCACTCCACTGAACAGACTGGATGGCTGCTGTACAAAACAGGAGGTGTGGGACTGCCACATCAATGATCCAAATTTAATTAAGACATTTTCAGTTTGCAACAGTGAGCAACAATCAACATGCAGGCACATCTGGCTCAAAACCCATCAATGGGTAAACAATAAGGCAGAACAAAGGATGCAACCTGTTGCTCTGACCAACAGACACAATTCTACACATCAAATGAAGACAAAATAATGTTCTGACTGCAAAAACACTAGTGGCCCATTATTATGAATAGGTAACCAGAATTCACCCGTACTATCTCAATATGAAATTACAACTGCAACATATCAAGTCATCTCTCCAACCCAACGTGGAGGCAGAGGTGATCATGCGACCCTTCCTGATGCATGTCTCTCCTAACTGTGCTCGCTCAAGCCCTTAGCTTGGCTCAGTTTGCCGCTGAAAATGGATGAAGCGGGTCCCAAGAAGAAATACGCTTTCAGATTTCACTCTGTTTGGTGCCTTGCCTGATATCAGACAGGGCTGTCAAAGTGTTACACTGTTTCCACATTCATATTCAGAATCAGTCAACCAACGGAGTGGGCGGATTCAAACGTCTGGACCCAGGCTATACGAGACCTTCCCCTTTATTGACATTTGCCTCATGTCTCACTTGCCTGTCTTGTCTCTACTCTGCAGACTGAAGTCATGCATAATTTTATCCCTTCTCTTCTTTTTATAGTCTTTTTGGCAGTAATGTTGACTTTTGATCACTGTCTGCATGTTTTCTTAGATCTATTTTACCGAGCACTATGAATGTTAGATGAGTTAAGAGTAATTTCACTTTCACATCCTTGTATTTAATCTATTAATCTGCGGTGTACAACTGCTTGGTGTCAGAATTGTAGGAGCTGCATGGAGTAGGTAATTTTTTTAACTAAAAGTAAATTGTAACTCCTGGAAAAATAGCCTAAATGTCAGGCTGTAAAAAACACCACACAGCTTCAGAGTTACACAGTTAATTGGGTAGCTATTATCCTGTCCAGTGCATTATAATGAAAAAGAAGATTTGAAATTTTCCAATTAGCAAGGACCTTGGCCTAGGGTTAAGTCCCAAATTGCTCAAGGCATTTCAGTTCCAAAGTAAGAGTATGAGAAAGATAGCGAAGCGAGGGCATTATCTTATTTTTTATGGCATACTAAATAACATTTTCTTAAGTATACTATCTGTTTCTAAAATCACATAAACTTTCATTCTGTTCTAAAAGAATGCCGCAAAATCAAAGACAGCAGTTTACAGTGCAGGGTTGTTTTTTATTAGCATTGATTGACCATAAGAAACCGAGTACAGCTGGGGGAAAACGAGGCGGGTGGCTGATTTAAAAATGAAAAAGTCTGATGTGTTTTATTTGATTTACATTTCCTTTATTGCAGTAAGTAAAAGATGTAACCTTGAATCCTGGAACAGGGGACAAAGTGGGATGATTCACAGCCGGCATCGTTTCACCCTCGCGCACAGTGAAGGCTTCCTCTATTAGACCGCCACCACTGCTTTATGCGAATTCATGGCTGGAAACAATTCTTCATGCAGAGAGTTTACTTTGTTCTATTTTGTTTAAATCATTGTTAATCATTATGTTTTTATATTTCTTTAAAGAGAAATAGATTCAGGTCATTAAGACAAGAACAGACCCCTTACCCCTCCCCTCCGTCTCTGCCCTGCTCCCATTAACCAAACCCAGATCTATGCAGATGATTCTGTAAACTATTACACCATCATGCCATCATGTTCTGCCACTGCCCCCGCCTGCTGTGAGGTCTAATTGGAGCAGACTGAGGCGCTGTAACATATGGCTCACAGCTTTACTGGGGCAATCACAAAGAATAGAGATGAACACAAGTCCTGGCTGCATCACAGAGTCACCGGCTGGTACAGTCAGCATCATCTACACCCATCCTACACCCCTACAACAACAGTTACATTCATATCTCTAGGGAGTCAGTAGGACAGCATAGCGCACTCCTGTCCCCCAAGGAGCCTATATGTCAGTATTGTGGGTTTAGCCACAATCATGAAAGAGTATGTACCATGGAGATAAAATAGTCTTTATCTGTGTATTTACACACATACAGTAAGCATCATTTTTCTTGCCATGGAAAATGCAGAGAAAAAAAAAAACCTTATCTAAATGGGCTGCTACAAGTGTTACCTTATCAGTACTGGAAGAAGTATTCAGATTCTCTATATAAAAAGGAAAAGTTTGACATTTCTGGAAATATGTTTATTAGCTTTCTCACTAAGAGTTAGACGAAAAGATTGAAACCAGTCACATATTGCTAATTATGTGCAAGTAGCTGGCTAACATAGCTTGGCAAAAAGACTTGCTTTGTCCCGGGGTGAGAAAATCCACCCCATATATAACTCACTCAATAAAACACTGTAATCAGTGTGTTTAAACCATACGAGAAAGCAGGTTATACAGGCTTTTCTCATCAGAAAAAAGACTGTATACAGTAGGTTGACTGTGAAAGCAACTTATGACCCATATTTGTGTTTTTTGTTTTGTGGCGAAGTCTAGCGGCTGTTGACAGCCACTGAGAGGAGGAACACCGTAACTACATAAAGTCGCATCCTTTGGACTGTTACAAAGAAATCCACAGTCCAGCAGCATTAAAGGGATATTCCGGTGTAAGTTAAATCCATGGTCTAACACACCGTGTGGTTAGATGCCCCAGACTATGTGCTGAGACCCTTTTTGTACCGTTGCTGAAGTTTGGTGCTGTTCTGAGCATCATGTGTGGCTTTTTGGTGGCGGTTTATATTTGGATCCATTTACTGCAGTGTATTGTTGTCGTGCGGTCGTTTCTGAGGTTGATAAAACTCCGTAAATTAGCGGTCTGCTAACTTGATCTCTCGAGAGGGAGTCTAACACAGTTTCACAGTGATTTAGACCATGGATTAAATTTACACCGGAATATCCCTTTAAACAACTAAAACTGTCCACAGGCTTGTATAGGCAACAAAAAGTGAAGCAGAAAGTCTCTAACTCTACAGACATGAGATTGGTATCAATCTTCTTAACTACCTTGCGGACATAAAAGCAAATAAGTGTCCAACTTTTCCTTAAAGCAGCTTTACTTCACTTTCAAATTACGACATTAGCTGAAGCTGTAAAGAAAGCAAAGAAATAAATGCAGAATAAAAATAGTAAAGGTAAAAGACAGTATGCTAAATGTATTGTACCATATTATATATATATATGGTAGAAGTACAATAAAATGGAAATACTCAAGTTGAGTTCAAGTTCTTTCCAATAGTACAGTATTCGAGTAAATTAACTTTCCACTGTTGCACCTCACAATATAGAAAAGCAAATATTTCTGCACAACACAGTGCGTCCACAACCCTGGAAATCTCATCACTCAGTCTTTGTGTCCAAATCACTCTCTTATCGATTTGTCATCGGAGCAGCTGTTTGTCGACATCAGAGATTAAAGTCTTGCCTCCATGTCTGGATGAGTCATCTTTTCATTGCCAAAAATCAAAGCAAACATTTTGCTGCAGTTTGTAGAAATTCTTGATTCCCTTGAAATATCATGCTTTTGTCTTGTTTAATCTTATCTTCCTTATTATCTGTCAAGACATTTAAAACATTCAGTTAGTGAGGAAATCCTATGGAACATTTATCAAATTGGTTCTTTATAAGTCATCCGTATACTTAATTTTCTTTTGTTCATGGATAAAAACAAGAAACCATGGGTATCAGTAGCACATTAGATCGTTTATGGCAGATGGAGGAAACACAAAGACGCCTTTAATGCCTCTTGATGAGCTTGTTTTAATAATCACCACTGCTTAAATCACTACTCTGAATTCTGTGTTTGAAGCCATTATATGTTATATTCATGGTTCTAACATATTAAATATTAATTGTAGAATCTGGAACTTGAACAAAGGGTAGAAGCACAGCTTGGCTCCAAAATCCAGTCAGCGTTCTAGTTTTGAATAAGTCTTTGTGAGTGTGGAAGTTTCCAGGCTCTTTTTCAGTTTTCTAGATACTGACTGTTTCTGTCTCCTATAGTCTCTAAGAAATGTTCCCCAGACTATTATTCCATACCCACTCTCCCTCGCCATTCTTCCATCTTAGTAAAACCAGCCCAGTCGCTAAAATAAAATGTTGGCAGTTAATGTTTCTGCAAACCACTGATAGTTAACATTTGTATGTGTACACAACCCATATTGCCTTTTTTAACAATACCTGCCACATCAAGTTCACATTACATATTTATGACTTGACTTTCATATTGTGAGCTGGAGGCAATATTGTTCGAGTTAAAGGCGAGGAGGCAGCCAAGACAGTGATTTCACCATTTGTAAGTGTTGGGAATCGATATTGATTATTTATTAAAATATTATTATTAATTAATACAATTATTATAGTTCATTAATGAAACATAGGTAACTATGATTCATTAATGAACATGGGGCATCGCCCTGAAATCAGGGATCAATAATCAAATGATATACCTTTAGTCTCAAAGCCTGAAACTAATCAAATTGTCAATATTATGAAAGTATCAATAATTAGAGGTAATAAGAGGGAAGGTGTAAATCCGAGCACTGACCATCTCAACCAGCTGTTATTATAACATGGGATTGTGAAAAATAATCACAGATACTGCTTAGTTAAAATCAGTGTTTATTAAAGCTTTCTCCAAAACATAAACCACCTACTTCAATAAACAAGTTGTTCTGGGGGGGTCGCACGAGAACATGGATTCCAAGGTGATGATTCCGATTCAACTGAATCATATACCTGGAATTCAAAAATAGCGGCAGTGAATGTGTCGACTCAAGGCGATCACTTCACGTGCGCACAGAGTTTGAACAAAGACGATGGTTACGTTGTTTTTGGCTTCACGTGTAGTTTGATTACACGTGAGGTGAAATTTGAGGGATAATACCCATGATTCCAAAAAGGGTAGTTGTGCTACCAAGAGGAGTCCGCCTAAAATGTCAATAAGAGGGAATATATATATCACGTGTCTTAATTATTATTTTAATTGTTATTAACTATGAGTTTCTAACTGATCGCTCATAAGATTACGTGTGTGTGTGTGTGTGTGTGTGTGTGTGTGTGTGTGTGTGTGTGTGTGTGTATATATGAGTTAGTAAAAGGGGAAAGAAGCCAAGCGAGCGCTTAGCAGACAACAAAGAATAACACAACAACCATGTGGTACACAGCGACTGTCTCTCCCTCAACCAGTGGCCGGCAAACGAATCGAGGTTTGTTTATCGTCCGCTGGTTGAGCCGGAATATGACGTACTGTGATCACACACAGCGGCAAAACTACACAAGCTATCCACAGTGGATCAGCACGAATGAGCTCCTAGCGAGAAAAGTAAAACAAAAACAGTCTGTCTTGTCCAGCGAGGAAAGAACTGAAACCTAGGCCAAGCGGAGTGAAAAAAAAAAGTTTCTTAAAGTACACCCTTAAGGTCACAACTGAATGAAACTGAAGTCTTTTCACAGCATCACGTTACCCTGGGAATGCGATGTGCAGTGGGGTCTCCTGACCTATAAACTCTGAGTGACGTCATTGTGATCCTGGCGGAGTTTCCTGGTTTCGCAGCCAATAGGGACCGGCTGAAAGTTTTGGGGGTGTGTCATACCTTGTTGGTATCAGTTCTTTTGTTCTTCAACTCCTCATGTTGATAAGGACCTCGTTGTTAGGCTTTTGATTTTCTCTAGAGGCCCTCTTTGTTTGAGCCATGTGGCATGAGGCCACGCATAAGTGTGTAACCGCTGGATATTTATGAGTTGGGACCACAGCGATTCGACATCTTTAAACCGGCCATTGCTGCCTATTTTAAAGAAGACCCCATGACAATAACAAAGCCAAAACATGATCTTTTCCTGACCCTAACCAAGTCAGTAAAAAACTAAACAAAATAAAACAAAAACATGTGTACAACATGAGAAAAAGACGCTCACCTGGTGATCTGAAGGTCCAGGCCTCGTCATCATCAAAGTGCGTATCCCCAGCTGTGAACCTCTCGCCAGGGAAAAATGCGTGCGCCACGGTGCCGCCTGGCCCATCAAAGGGATACCCGTCATTGTGGTCGGCCTTAGTGAAGTCAATTTGAATGTCCGCATCACTTCCTGCCACCTCGTGGAAGTTCAGTGGTGCGATGTCACTCCAGACCTTCAAGGCGTAGTACATCAGGGCTCGAACAGTGTCCCTGCCCAGTAAGGCTGAATCCTTAGGGAATGTCCTCACTCTGAGAGGAGAGACAAGCGGAGGAAGAGGGGAAAGGATAAAAGGTTATCCAGTGCCAGAATTTCAGTCTTTGTAAGTTGTGTACATCTCCTCAAACAGCCATACAGCAGTTTTCAGTCAAGTCACCTTTCTGAATAGAAACCATTTTACCATACTCTAAGGTAAAAAAAAATGCCCCCTCTACCCACCACACATTTGAAGGAACATACGTATCCTCACACCATTTGGGTTACGCTATCAAACTGTTCAATAGAAAAATAAATCCAAAGAAACGGGAGACTGGAGACACAAGAGGAAACACAAGGAACTCAAGGGGGACATTGCTCAAACACCAACAACAAACTGACAAAGACTACATGGAAAACCAAGGCACTCAAGGGACAACTTCCAGATGTCCCAAAAACACAAGTGCAGAGTCCAAATGAAGCTGGGAGGGTGGAGGGGGTTCTGGGGGAGGGCTAAAGGTCCAAATGAAGCTGGGACGGTGGACGGGGGTCTGTAGGGGGGGCCAAAGTCCAAATGACGTTGGGAGGGTGGAGGCGAAGGTTGAGACCCTCGGGAGGCTGAAGGCAGGGGTGAAGGCTGAGACTCTCAGGAAGCCGAAGGCCGAAGGCCGAAACCCTCAGGAGACCGATGGTGGAGGCGAAGGCCGAGACCCTCAGGAGGCCAACGACAGGGTCGAAGGCTGAGACCCTCAGGAGGCCGACAGCAGGGGCAGCATCGGCTGGGACCCACTGGAAGCCGGCCGAAGCGGTGTGGACTGGGACCCACCGGAAGCCGGCGGGGAAGATGAAGGCTGGGACTCTCTGGAGGCTGGTGGCGAAGGCATAAGCGCTCTCGAAGCCAGAGATGAAAGTGTAGGCGAACTCTCTGGAGGCCGGGGGCATGGGCTGGGACCTACTGGAAGCCGGCGGTGAAGACTAAGTCTGAGGCCCTCTGGAGGCCGGTGGCAAAGGCGGAAGCCTTCTGGAGGCCGGTGGCGAAGGCGGAAGCCTTCTGGAGGCCGGTGGCGAAGGCGGAAGCCTTGTGGAGGGCAGGGGCGTGGGCCTCCCACTGGAAGTTGGCGGTGAAGATGAAGGCTGGGGCCATCTGGAGGTTGAACGGCTGACTGGAAAAGCCTCTTGGACCTTGGCGGGGCCACCGATGGATGATCACAAAGAGGTGTTGGCCTGGTAGCTGACGGAGGATCAACGGGAGCCGGCAACCTGGGGGCCAATGGAGGATCACCGGGAGCCGGCGACCTGGGAGCCAATGGAGGATCACTGGGAGCAGTGTACCTGGGAGCTGATGGAGGATCACAGGGAGCCGATGGCCTACAAGCCGGCAGCCTGGTAGCCGACAGAGAACCACCGGAGCTGTTGGCCTGGAAGCCGACAATGGATCAGTGGCAGCCGGTGGCCTAGGAGCCGACGAAGACCCACAGGAGCTGTCGGCCTGGAAGCCGACGATGGATCAGTGGTGGCTGGCAGCCTAGGAGTGGTCGAACGTGTCCGAGGACGCCTCCTTCTTGGTATCGAGACTCGGGGCCTGGCAGACCCGGGGAGCTTCCAGGAAGCTAGGTGCCTGGCTATTACCAAGCTCCAGGTCTGACGAGAGGCTAAAGGACAGGTAGCTGCCAACAACCCTGTAGTCCAAAATTTCTCTTGGCGCGGGCCAATTAACCAAGTCCTTCTCTCGTGACCCAGAAGAGACTGGAGCCATACTTCCAGCTCCATCTTGCGTCCAAAATACTCCGTAAAACGTCTGCTGGGTCCATGTTTGGTCAGTTCGTGCAGACTCAGGGGAGGTAGGATAAGGGGGGAACAAAAGGTGAGCTTTATGTAACAAAAGCTGAGAAAAACAAAAACCAAGAGAACAGACGAGAAAACAAAAATATTCCGGACTAAAACAAAGTAGCAACTAAGGCTAGAACAAAGTACAACCAAAAAGCAAAGTTCAAATCAAAAATGCAAAATAAGAAAATCCACATCCAAAACATACCAAAACAGGAGACTGGAAACACAAGAGGAAACACAAGGAACTCAAGGGGGACATCACTCAAACATCAACAACAAACTGACAAAAACTACATGGGAAACCAAGGCTTAAATACACAGACACACTGATGAGGGAATGAGGAACAGGTGGGGAGAGAGGAGTGGGGAGGACAGGTGAGATAATGAGGAAAAGACACAGAGGAGAAAGCATGAAGAAAACAATACTGACAGACAGCGGGAGACAAACATGCAAGGAAGAAAATGAAAAGACAGAGGGGAGAACACAGAGGAAAAAGCACAGAGGAGAACACTGAAGAGACACAAAACAGGGACAAAAATGACAAAACATAAGACACAACACAAAGACATAGAATCATGAACCATGACAATGTTTAGCTAGCAAAATAGTTTTTATCCTGTCTGATCATATATTTTCTGATTCATAACAATAATAGTTTCTTTTATTTTATTTATTCAGACTTTGGTGCCCTTCTGTAGTTGTGAATTAAAAATGGGACAAAGTTAAAATAGTGTGTTTTTTGCCACCCATAAAGTTGACTTTTCCTGTATAGTTTTTAGTGCAGCTTTGACACAGTTTGCCTTGAAAACTGACTCAGACTTAGTGAAGCAGTTTCTAACCGGAATAAATCACTGCTTGTATGAAGAACATTGGGCCTCATTCACCAATATCTTCTTAAGAATCTTCTTAGATTCTTTCTTAAGTTGTTCTTAAGAGGTTCCTTAAGAAAACCCTACGTCAGATTCACCAACTCGTTCGTAAGCCTCAGAATTGTTCGCAGCTGTGTTCTTACATTGATGAAAACCGCAGAAGCAATATATATGCCATTGTTTTGCGGGCCTTGGATGGAGAAATGCCACGTACAAATAGGGTGGGGGGGTTACTAATTGATGGCATGTTTCCAATTTACTTGATTTATCTTAAATCATTGGCACATTTAATTTATTTTAGAATTTAAATTCTTTGTAAATTACCAAAAATATGAAATAAATAAATAAATGAATAAATATGGCAGAATTATCACTGTAATATTGCATTTTATTGAACTACACAAGAGAAGAAAACACAACCATGCCAACATGTCGGCACTGAAATGTGCGTAAGAGTACTCCTGAGTGTTCGTAGGATTTGTTCTTGCCTAAGAAAAAATCCTAGATAAGAAAAAATTCATGAATGCCACAATCTTCGTAAAATCTTCGTAAGTGGGACTTAAGAACAAATTTGTTCTTAAGAACGGTTCATGAATGAGGCCCATTGTTTTTTGAGAAAAAAGTCTAATACAGTATGTTAGAGCCATGTGAGTGTTAAATGAGGCAAATGATTTAGCAGATCGGAAGTCTGTTAGTTCTAGTTTTTCAGTTTTAGCCAAAAGGCACATCTTTATTTGCTGTCCCTGGGCAGGTTTATGTTAAATATCGAGGTAAATGTTTAACATGTCCAGAGACATTTTGGTGAAACATGTTTAGCAATGAATACATAGTGTCTGGATTGTGATATTAAACCTAGGCAGGTGTGATCTACATTAATAGGCTCATAAAACAAATATAAACATGTTACCTTAAGACTATCCATCATCTGTCATGTAAATAACCAGGGGAATTATATCAAATTTTAATAAATAAGGAAGCAAGTTAAAACAGAAATATCAATCAAATATTTTAAATTATTCATCAATTAGTCATTTATGTATGTCTTTATTTTGGATTTTGGCAGTATCAGTCCTCAATTGTAGATAGGCATTTTAACAAAGCTCACATCTTACTCGAGATTTTCATAGTAATGCAGATGACACCAGAGATGGAAGGTGAGGCAATGCATGTCCCAAACACAGCGGTCATTCCATTATAACATATCATTAGTTTACAGCTGCCAACACAAATTAACAAATTAACATGTCCTATCAAGTGGACACTACCTCTGGCAAAATATTGTACTGTATGTTCCAGGTCAGCAGTTACCTGCAGCAGATCTTCATTGAAAAAAGAAACAGGGCTTTACTGGACACTTTAAGCTCTACTGTCAGGATACAGAAATCTATCCGCTGTTTAGGCCTTTTTGTTCACCCATCTTAATTCTGATGACCCGCAGATGTGTTATTTGTATTTTTTTAAAGAAATGATAATGTCTGACTCACAACAACTTTTGGCACCAGCTACATTTCAGACCTTTGATCCCCACATGAGCCCTGGCAGCAGCTGGTCCGATGACTTGGCTTGTAGCTGAGCTTGACCGGACCTTTGCTGTCAATGTCAAACTTCTCAACACCTGCCAGAGGAATCCCACCATGAGAGCTCTTTAGTCCTTTAACTCACTTCTCAAGGCAAACTTGTACAAGTTCAAACACTTAATGCAAGATCTGTTCTCTTTTTACCACTGATTCTGCTTTTTCTTATTCATCGCTGCTTCCTTTTTATCCACCCATCGATGTATTCATCTATATATTTACAACTACAGACAGACAGTTATTCTTCTCTCCTTCAGAGTACTCTTGATTTTCCTCTGTAGAATGTTTCTCCTTTTTATTTCATTTTAACTTTTATATTTCCTTGTCTCACCTTGTTAGGCCATATGATGCATGCGATTGATCTTCTTTTAGGGGCCCACACCTTGTAAGTGTTGTTTACGTAATCTTCCTTGTCCTTCCCCTCTTCTGCGCTAAAACAATGATAATAAGTCCTGGAACAACCAAATATGCAGATTTGTTTGATTTCAGCAAATAATTTCTGTTTGGTTTTCCTCTCAAATAATAATGAAATGTAATGTTTGAATTGTGGTTCATTACAATTACCCTATGTTTTCAAGGTAGTAAGTAATCACATAGTGAGGAAAAACATACCAGGCATCGAAATGAAAAATGCTGATGATACATTTGACGCCTTCTGAATGTGAATTGAATCGCATTGCAAGGCAGTGGTGAGCGCCACCATGTATAGTGCCACCATTGGCTTCCATCTTGTCCCTATTATATTCCATTTGATCCCTCAAAATCTGAATAACTTTATTGATTTAGTAAGGGATATTTCAGTTACAATACCAATTTGCTTGGGTATAAAAGACATTCTGAGCGAACTAATACTGTAAACTCCACGAGGACCCCTCTAAATGTCTCATTTTTACCTGCTGCAACAGGGTTTTTCATCTTGAGCCTGTGTTGGTGTGTGTGTGTGTGTATCATCATGGTGAAATGTGGTCCTGGAGGCTTTTGTAGTAGGAACTAACACAGACGCAGTTTTGAGTGTCAGTTGCTGTCAGATAGTTGTCAGTACAATAACTTCACAATAAGATACAGGCAGGAAACTTAACAGGTCCATAATTAGGATCAAAATGAATGCCAAGTTGGAAGAGGGTATAGCCCAAGCAAGGGTGCTGGATGTAGGGGGCGTGCCCTCACAGATTTTGTTAATGCCATAGCATCACAACCATACAAGTTGCAGTCAGGAAACTTCACAGGTGTGTAGTCTGGTGTGATCACATCGCAAGATGGTCTCCAGTAAAAATATTAACATTTACATTAAGAATTTAATTTTATGGTTTTTGGAGGATTGGGATGTTGTGATTTTAGCCTCTCATGGTAAAAATGCTGTAGTTTGACAACAAAAAAGTAAAGACATGTTTTAACAAAAGAAAATTAGAAAAAAAGAAGAAACTTGTGCAGTTATTCAAGTATAGATTGCTGAGTTGAACCCAACCTTGAAGTCCCTGTCCCTGTGTCCCAGCAGAGGACAGCGTCGAGCCCATAAATGACACTGAAAAGCGGAGGAGCTCAGCATAGTTATCAATCACATGAACATTTTGGTAGTAACATTTATCCATCAGTGTGGAGGATAGGTTTTAGAGAGTTACTCTGCAACAAGAAAATATTGCTACATTTTGGTGCTTGAAGGATGTTAATTTCGGTACCTGACACACATCCACATGAAAAGACTTATACTGAAATATCTATCACTGGACTTTTATGAATCAATATTGGATCATTCAAATGAAGAATTCTTTCTTAAACCCAGTCTTTGTCACGGCTGATGCAATACATTAAAAGCCTTTAGCAGTCCTATGAACACTCCTTCATAATGCAGTATATCAATGTAGTTTAGTTTAGAAGTTTATTGAGCAGGGACAAATACATTATACATTGTTTCATATAGAATATAAAATAGATGCCACACAAACAGGTTTCTAGTCAAGACTAACAACATAATAACAGTAAAGGGGAGGAGCATAATAATAGTCATTTATCATACAAATGAAACTTGTGTCACCCTATTACTTCCTTCCACTGAAATCCTGAGATCTTTGTAGCTTGCTAACATCCATAGTTTCAGTCTACATCACTGCTGCGCCCACTTTAGCTGCCTGTTCTTCTGCTGCTACCACAAAGTCTTTAGCACACCCAGTGATGCGAACAAGTTCATTAGTGCGGCTAATTAATGTATTAATTAGCAAATATGTCTGTGTCAACATGTTGTCACAGAACACATGGGTGGTATTAGCAACATTAGCTTGAAGCAAGAAGGACGTTGTAGTTTGAAAATGAGTTTTTACTTCATTAAGATGCAAATGTATGCAGCAAGTTACTTCGAAATCTAATCAGATCACCTGCTCCATGGGGAGATCTGTGGTGTACAGTAAGTATTAGGTGTTTTTTTTTTCTTGTGTAGATTTGTTCCGAACAAAAATGTGCCCACACAGTCCACTTATTCACACTGCCAGAGCATCTGACCCTCACTGCAACGCCACAGTTAGTCAAGGTCACTGCTAATGGTTCAACCTCCACAGACAATTCACCCGCTTATTAGTCCTAATTCAGACGGACTAGGGGTGGGTGATTGCGCTCCTCTGTGTGTCTGTGTGTGCGCGTGTGTCTCTGTGAATGTTGATGAGAGAGAAAGATGGAGCGGTAGAGTACATGGTTTTGTCAGTGTCAAAGTATGTTTGTGTGTGTGTGTGTGTGTGTGTGTGTGTGTGTGTGTGTGTGTGTAATTCCAGGTAAATCCGCCAAGGTCAGAACAATCCTGCCCTGCATCTGAGATGAACTGAGGAGTCCCAGGGAACTGCTCGTGTTTACATGAGGAGACTATAGATGCATAAAAAATGAACTGGGTGTCCTACGGTGCCTCTTTATGCAGAGCCGGTCAGGGATCTTGTCAGTTTGTCAATATTATGCCTCGATTTTAACAACCTTATTGATTACGATTGAATCAAGTGACCAACGGTGGTCAGATCTGATGTTTATTAAACGGCTTGCCCTCATGTCTACACGTGTTCTAATGTGCTACTGTCAAAGAATGTATGAGTTTTTTTCTTCACATAGACTATGGAGAAACACTGTGTGCCATGACAATATCATTCCACTGTGTCATACATATATGCTGTACACATAGCCTATATTCTGTCCACAAAATTTGTCATTTGCCTGAAGAAATTAAAAAAACATGCCGTGCACTGGTTAAATATTTCATCCAATTAAAAACTCTTAAATAATTCAGTGTTCCTGAGCCAAGCCATTTCCTATTTTTCATGGCACAAAGGTACAGTACAGTGTCTGAAAATGGAAATGCAGAACTTGTTAAAAACTTTGGAGGATGTCTTTGTATGCCATGAGTCATGGCTAAGCAGATACATTTACCTTAATGTATTATCTTCTTAAGTGATTACTTATTTTTTCAGTGAGTAATTGAAAGGAAAGGAATTTGCTGAATTAATATTTCATGACCAAAACTCTGACAACATTCCTGAGGGATATACTTGGCCAAGGCTGAACTAAGACTGTGATTAAATAGAAATGCTCAAACAAGCTAAAGGGACAGTTCAACCCAAAATTAAAAATATTCATCATTCCTTTTCACCTGTGGTGCTATTTATCCATCTACGTGTTAATCTATGAGCTGCTAAGTTTTGGGGATATTGGCTGTAGAGATATCTGCCATCTATTGAATATATTGGAACTAGATGGCACTCGGCTTGTGGTTCTCAAAATCCCCCCAAAATACAGTTAAAAAAATCGACAGCAACGTCCCTTTAGAGAAATCAGCTTACTCAAGATAATCCACAGACCTGGATGTGAGCAGTTTCATAAGTAGATGCTTATTTCCTTCTGCACAGTGAGGTAGCTCAAGGAAAATAGTTCCCATGTGAAACTACTCACAACAAGGTCTGTGGATTATCTTGAGTAACCGGGCCATGACGTTGGTGTTGACTTTTTTAAATGTATTTTTTGGGTTCTCCAAAAACAGGTCCATCTAGTTTGAATATTTTAATGAGAAGGCAGACATCTCTACGGTTTTATCTCGAAAACTCAGCAACTCACACCCCTACAATCATAATGAATTAATAGCACTTAATGTCCATTTGACACTATTAAGGTGAGACACTACTTTAAGTAAATATATATATATGTTCTCTTTCATGTCTTCCTGCATGATTCAAGGTAAAATATGTGTTAATACGAGTTGCATGTACCTGATTTAGTTTTATTATAAAGTTATATTTAAATGCCATCACACAAGATGCTGTTCAGTGATGGCAGTGGTCAGTGTTTATTGGCTGTGGTGGAGCATTCATGAATTTCTGGCTTGTGACATACCTGCCATCGGTTTGTAAGATTATGTAAGTACACTGTAACAACGTGCAGGAAAACTACAGGACATTTTACACAGTGCTGTGCTGTTCTTTGTCAATACAGTATAATACTGTAAATCTTGATTTCTTTGAGGGACAAAATATTACAACAAGCTGCTGTCAAATGTTATGGTATAATACAGTGGTTCCCAACCTTTTTTCCTTTAAGCCCCCCTTGCCTGTGTCCAAGACAAGCCAGGCCCCCCTAACCCCAACCCGCATACACTAAAAGAGTAAAGTGATTAAATACAAACTTTTATTTGCAAAAATAAACAACAGTTGTAGGTTTGTGCTCTTATTCTCCTTGTTTTAGAATGTATAAAGATACTTTTCTTCCTTTTTGTGTCATCAGGTGTATCACACAAACACACACACACAGTTTACATTTTTGACCAGAATAGGCCAACCTCATAGGGATGTTGGTGATAAATAGCTTAATGAATTTAAATGTAAGCCAAAAATATGTTTAAATTTGGATTATACAGAGTTTTGATTATCCAGTTGGGTGTGTTACTGGGATTTTATAAATTCAATGTGCACAAATATAATTTTGGCAACCTCACCACTGGTATAATACATTATTTCATCTTTTCCAGGTAATTCGGCTATTATTTTACAGTAATAAACTGTACATGTTGATTACAGTAGGAGCACTACAATAAGTGTTTCATACAAGCAACTGTAGCTGCCAGTATTTCACTGTCACACGTATATCCTATACAGCACAGTACTATCATATTAGTAAGGGATAATGCCCGACGAGGTGTCCATAAACAGGAGTTAAAGGACGACGCGAAGGCCTTTAACTCCTGTTTATGGACACCTCGAAGGGCATTATCCCGCTTATACCATGGTCACTTGCCAAAGAAAAGAAATTCAGACCATTAATTTACATTTTCATGCGTTTGACAATCAAAATATAAAGTTTTTCACAAGCCATAACTTAGTTTCCCTGGTAACACCTGAGGGTTTGACTAATACCTGGAACAGTCATTACTCTCCCGTAAGATTCTTATGCAACGGAGACGTTGTTCACTTCTCCAGTAAATAGGACGGACCATAGATACGACATGGCAACGGGAGATATTCTAGTCCGCTCAGCGATGAGCCAGAAAGCTAATGCTATGCTAGCAAGATTCAAAGTCAATAACCTTGCACACGGTTGACAAACAGTAAATACAATTTGACAGTATGCTAGCTAACACAATTAGCTAACTAACCAGTCATGTCATTGTCCCCAAATCAATAGCAAGATTTTCACGAACAAATGACCGGCCGTGTGTAACGTTACTGTGGCCGCAGCCTGAAGCAGAGAGTTGAACAGCGAACGGGATGTGAGATTATTCAAGTATCAGTAAATTTAGAGGGGAAGTGAACTTTCTGCAGCTTGTGTGTTACAGTCGCCACCCTGTGGTGTTCAGAGGATAAGACACTGAAGGACTGCATTCTGTGTTGGAAATATAATATTCAGATTTGATACGCCAGCTAGCACATTGATTTACAGCAGTGAACTGTCACTTTGACTGGAACTACTTAGTAAGTGTCCATATATCAGGGGTTAATGGACACCCTGCAGCCAATCAGAATCGAGTTTTCCCCCAGATCATGGTATAAATTACAGTAATTAACTGTTTTTGTTGATTACAGTACATTAACTGCAGAATAGCAGTTCCATGCTGGCAACTGTAACCTCCAGTATTTTACTGTCATTTAACAGGGAAGTCTGTTAGAGTGTACTGAAAAATCCCTATTGTTGAGTAGATAGTTGTACATGCCTCTTTGAAGTAGTTACGCCCCCCCCCTCCTGTGAAAGAAGGTTCTATTAAAAGTTGCTTCATAAACGTCATCTAATTAGAACTCTTTCAAGGACAGTGTGATGAAATCTGCATGCCTTTGGAGGAATTCATTTATTTTTATAATGAAGATTTCTTTGTTTCACAAAAGGCACGAAAGGGGTAATAAATAGAGACAACATTTCATTCAAGCACTGGTACTGTTCCAGAATTTTACCATCATGGATAATCTTTAATAAGAATATCTTTTGTGGAAAGTTTAGGAAAGGGCTGTTGTTGGGAAAAAAAGAAAACACATCAAAAGTTTTGGTCAAGTTCTCTTTTTTTGGGGCAGCAATGTAGTCACAGGTCATTGCATAGTTCTCTCAGCTCAGCTCTAAAAGACTGAACTTGCAGCTCAAACTGATGGCTGTGCGATGATGTTTATTTATTTGAAATTTCATGACCGTGACTGATGAGCAGTTAGAAAGTGATAAACACACGAGCCAGCTGAGTTCGGAGGAAAAAAGTGCAGATGTAAGAGTTTTGTCTGCAGCATAAAGCAGGAATCATTGGTGGCTCAGTGGCTAAGGGCTGTTTAGCGGCAACAGAGCTCCTGAGTGTGCATCATTGACTCACAAATAAATATCTGAGAACAGAGTGTACTGTCAGACGTTTCCACATCAATCAAATATAATACCTCCATAAAGAACTGCTTACATCAAAGAACACCTTGACACTACTGAGCAGGCAGTCCTGGGTAGACTGTGAATCTTTTCGCTATGGTGCTTAACTGACAAACAGAGGATGGAAGAGGAGGAAATCGCTTGAGGAAGAAAGAGAGGAAAGAGAACGGGGCATTGTTAGAGGCAGACGGAAATGAAGGAGAGATGAGAGAGAAAGCAAGCAAAGAGATGAAATATGCAAGGCAGTGTCTCAGTATAATTGATGATTTATGCATTTAATAAAACAATCTTGACGTTTGGATTTGTCATTTGTTAAAACCAAAGGAACAATGAACTGTTGATATGTTTTAAGTGAAAGTAGCTCTGAGATTGTTTTTACTTGTTTTCTGTGCAATCAGAGGAATATACCAAAGAGGACAAGTCAAGTATAATTAGGTCTGTAATTTCAGATATTCAGTAGTAATCAATGGGTACACTTGTACGGTGACTTTTTGCTTATAGGAAATTTTGGATCTTATCCAACTAAGTCAAAGAATAAATGTAAGCAAGTGCGTTTCTGCAAAACTACGGATGCAATTCTATATTTTGCTAGTTGACAATTCCCTACATTCAGTATTCTTTTTTTTTGCTTTGTTGTCAAAACACTGTGCTCATGCTCTGGTTTGGTTTCGGCACAAAAACAATTTGGTTAGGGTAAGGAAAACATTGCAGTTTAGAGTGTAGTTTAGACTAAGAGTACCTGTTTTCGTCACCATAAATTCGGTCTGAGGTCTCGTTAAAAACAACCGGTTTTGACTCTATAAAATATCAGTTTTTTTGTCACCATAAAAAGACTGGAATTGTCCCAAGGGTCTCCTTAAAAGTATCCAGTGGTGTAAACAAATGTTAAAATGTTGCATTCACAAATGCTGAAACGCAGACTGCGTTCATCAGTTTGGCAGCTGTGTTGCCTGTAATTCTACTACTGTCCCCTAGGCACTGTGAAAGTGATATTACATGTTTTGTACAAATGTCAAAATGATACATAGCCTATGACACCTTCGTATGAGACAGAGACACCATTTACCCTGATGCAAGATACTGTACCATCAAACTGATTTTGAAGCTATTTTAAGGTAAATGGTGAAATGTTGCTTTAGCTGCCAAAACATTATCCTGGTGACTTGGCTGCCTTCTGAAAAATGTAAAAATTCCTTTTGCTAAAAATGTCTGAAAATATCTTTGCAAGCAAAACTACATTATAACTCTGTAATGAGGAGAGAAATTAGTTTCTTCATTACAGACTCTATTATGCAATCTTGTCTCAGAGTAATCTTGTTTGGTTGGTATCTGAGGGAAAACAACAGCCAAATTACAATTTGTTGCTTTTTTATAATGGGATTCTGCTTTAAAACACCTCTGGAAAATGTACTAATGTCACGGTTTGAGAGATCCAGTGCAGGCTATAGGTGGGTATTTCCCCCTCAAGTTACTTGTAATTGATGTAAAAGTATTTGAGCACTGCTCAGAGCCTCTGCACTTCAGCTATTGTAGATGGATAAAAAAATATTCAGTGTGGCGTCAGCAATTTAGAGACCTTGGAGCTGAATAAAGGCACATATGACCATAGCGGGTGCGAGATATTGGATGTCTCTGAGAGTATGTGATGATTTTCCATCTCACAAAACAGCAAGCAAGGACCTATACATTTTTCACATCAAACTAAATAAAATGAAAATGATGATGAAAAATGCTCTCATTAAATTAGACCCCAAAAGCACTCTTAAGGCAGCAGGTCTGTATAGAATATCAATGTTTTATTATGTGGCGTTATTGATAAAGCGCACCATATGGAAACCTGTCAAAATATGACTGAAATCTACAAAAAAAAAAATCCACAAGTGTTTATAATAAAAGCACATTAAATTTACCATCTGTTTCTTGGCAGCAGCTTGGGACTAGGAAAATCTACAAAAGACACAAGGTCTGTATATCTCAATTGTCAGTAAAACTTGGCTGAGAGCTGCGAGCAGAAAGGTGGCTTCACTGGTCTGAAAAGACAGGCTGCCTTATTTCTCGAGGCTGAGCGGGTCTGAGCTGAAGGCATCGTACGGCGTGTGATTGGCGGCACAGAAAGGAAAGGGAAAAAGCGAGAGAGGGAGAGCGAGTGAGTGATGAGATAAAGCAAAACGTTCCAGTTATAAAACAGCGGGTCTTCACAGCAGCATGCATGCTGGTCCCCTGCAGCAGATGTTGACTCTGTACAACAGTTTCGGTACAGTGTGATGCTGGATTGCCGCAACATGGTTTTCCAGGTCAGCTAAGACCTTGCGAAAGCCCCTGTGCAATCACATCTTGACCCAGAAAAAGTCTGTATCTGTATCGCTGAAAGCTTCCAGTCAGTAGATGTGGGGGATTATTTCAACAAGGCAATGCCACAGGGACAAAGTCACCAGGTAATTTGTTATCAATAAGCCATAACCATCCTGCCCCGAGTGACAAATGATTCATCCCTCTGAACTCATGCCTTCAGCAGTCTGATCTGGTACTCTAGCTGCTCCAAATCAGTATGGAGCAGAAAACTCAAATCCCTGTGTAGAGGGAGCTTTCTCTCCCCTGTTGATCCTGGTTGGATGAACCAGCCCATCCTTGAGAAATTATTTTATATCGTACATTCTGCATCTCATAATATAGGTTCGGTGCCAACGGAGGAAGAAATTAGGCTTTGGTGTAACAAGGCAGAAAGGAAGGATGTGGAAACTAAATTTACTCTCATGCTTGTGGCGTGTCGCTTTTGTACCATGACCAACTTGTTTCCGAAACTGCTGTAAGCATTTTTGTTAACTTCCTGTCCGTTTTGCAGTTCACAAACCCCTCCCTCCTCTCTACCTCACCACACTTGCAAGACCCTTTTTTTTATGCAGCTCTCTGTGACACTTTTTTTTGGTCAAGTGTTTTTCATTGCTTGGCCTGTTAGGTAGTATAGACTGTCACTGGACGCGCTGGAATTGGTAGCCTTCCCTGTTACTCAATTGCCGGAGTAGATAACAGAACAGAAGGATCCTAGTCTCTGCCCTCTTCATGGAGTTCTCTGTCTTAATTGGATAAAGTGGGCAGGGATACCACTAACGGTGCTTTTTTCTCTTTTACTACTTGAGCAGGGCTTTGGGCTTCATTATTATAGTCTGTTTTACCTGTAACAGAAGTACATAGATCAGCTTTGGAGAAGAACTGCAGGTCTTGGATTAAGAGCAGCAGACTTTAAGATGATCACTGCCTACAGCATCTTTGGACCATCCAACCTGACCAATGGGACCGCCCCAGGGAGGGGATCCAGGATGCAAGTCATGCTAAGGTTGCTCCTGGCTACCATACGCTTGAAGCGAGATGAAATGGACAAATAGGACTCAGGCTGGTCAAACAACAGGAAATCAGAGACTGTTGTGTCTACGTCTTTACAGAGACCTATTTCCACCACAACATCCAGAATCAAGCTGTCGCATTCAACAGGTGGACCGTGACCCAAGGCGACAGAGGCGGCACCTGTGTGTATCAATGATGCTTGGTGCTCACTTAGTCAAAGTTGATGGATAGTGTTTCTCTGATGTTGATTTTTTTACAGTTAGATGCCAAACACATCATCACCCTCTTCTTGCTGCTGTTTCCACCTGTTCACCCTGATGTATATAAATAAACTGAATACATGTTCTATGTTTGGCTGGCATCAAGGAGCCATGTCAGCCATGTCAGCAACCTGATTTTCTCATACATATCTCTGGCTCTCTGGAACAGTAGAAAACCAGACAGTTATATGTTTTTCAAAACCGTAACTCAACATTATGCAACCCATATTCCTCCTGCTGCCTCTTCATCTTCGCTACCTCAGATCTACTTTATGTTCTGTTCTGCTTTTACAGTAACTACCGCAGCTACCCTCTCCCTCGTGTTCTCGCAGCCTTCCATCGTTCCTTCTTATCGACCTGTTTATTCAATCCTCCAGTGTCCTGATGTCCTGCTTTCCCTCCGCATCTCACTTCATTCTGCTTTTTCTCTTCTGTCCTACCTTAGATCTATTAGCCTCCTGGGTGCATCATTCCTCTGCAGGTTGCTTTGGCCCATCTGGCCTGTGTGCCCACTCTCCTTAACTTATGTTTGCCTGGCTGAAGTGAAAAAATGTCTCAAGGCACTTAATTTAGCAGAACTTGTCCAGCGAACATATTACTGGTACCTTTGACTTGTGCTCACACGCATTCCGCAAGTCATGAGAACGTAATGAGACTAAAGATTTATATTACAGTTTTTTTGAGTTCATGTGTCTGGGAGTAAGAAACCCATTGGTCAGTCATCAACAAAAACACCACTCATCCATAACAGCAGCTTGTCATGTTGTTTTTTTTTATTCCAAGCGCTGTGTGCTAGCAAATCAAACGTACTTCTTGATGAACTGTATTTCCGCATCACATATTCTGAAAGTGTAGCTACGATTTTCACAGCCTACCTGTCTGCTTCACAGTGTCCCTGCTGTCAAGTACACACTGCAGCTTGTGGCAAAGCAACACCCCGATAAACTGAAATGCTGTGCTGACCTGTCAGCCGTAAACACCAAGCTCCTCATCTAAACAGAAGCAATTTTACCACTTACAGTCATGAATAAAAGCTGAACAATAGAGTAGAACTTAACAAAATGGATGACAGTGCACTCCTGCTCTGTTTTGCAATGCTGCATTGAGTGCATCCGTGGTTACTACATAGTGTCAGATGACACAAATTAACTTTAGTTGAGATTTTTTGTTTTTTCATGTTATTTTTCATGTGCCAAAATGTCTCATTAGCATTCTAATTCTGCAGCTGTTAGCTCTCCTAAGGTGTAATCATAATATTTGCCAGATTTCCTTTTTCCTTGTGTAATTATAAGCTTTGGAACTCCAAGGCTTACATCCTGTAACGCTGGCTGAGCAATCAACATTCGATAGAAACAAAAAAAAAAGCTGTTTGTTAAACTATGCAAGGGCAACTAATAAACTGCAACTGTGTGTGCAGGCAATTACAATTAATTTACAATGCATTGCAGAGCACAAGTCAACTGTCATTTGATTTTCAACAAGAATTCAAGTTTATAGTCATGCGTTACACTCCAATTTGTAGAGTAGCCGTATTCAGGCAGAGTCATGCTTTTCTTTGAAATTACAGTACTTTTCTGTTTTGTAGCAGCTTCACCATCTTAGATCAATTTGTTAGCATGCTCACGTTTGCACACACAAAGTAAAGCCGAGGCTCACAAATTAAAGGAATGAACAGTTTGAAATTTTGACCAGATGATGGCACTAGGTAGCCAAAACATCAACAAAGCTATTCAACTTATCTTGAGGGGGACATGAATGAGCGTACCGAATTTCACGGAATTTTGGTTAAATCCTGCATTCAAGAGTTGTGATGTTTCAGTCTGGATGGTTGGTGGTGGGCCAACAAATTGACAGACTGACATCGCCATCTGTGAAGACATGTCCCCTGCATGCCTACAGACAATACACTAGGGCTGTCCCGAACACTGTTTTTCGAGCTTCTGTAAGAAGAGAATTACCAATTACCTACGGATATTCGAAGGTGCTTCCACAAGTTTTTCTCAACTTCTGGTCATTTTTTACTCATAAGAATTAGGGACAGGAGGGAAAAAAGTTGAGCAGCTGACAGCTCGCAGAGCAGAAAAGCTCCCTGTGGAGGATTATGTGCACATGTTTTGACATTACTTGAACTCAACAGGGAGACTCAATTTCTCTTTGCCAGTGTTTTGCCTCTTTTTCGGTGCAGCAGATGCAACATCTACTTACGCTTAGTGATGGAATGTAACTAAACACATTTACTCAAATTCTGCACTCCTCTACAATTTTGAGAAACTTATACTTTTCTTGAGTATCTCCAATTTTCTGGTACATTATGCTTCTACTCCAAATATTGTACTTTTTACTCACTACAGTCATTTAATATCTTTGGTTACTAGTTACTTTTCAGATAACATGCTACATCAGAGCTAAATGAGTGTGTGTTTAAATTAACAATCAGATATAAAAAAAGATTCTAATAATCAGGAAAATGTCGAATATCAGATCTGATAATAAGCCAGGCTGATAATTAATCAAATCATAGTATACAATGTATGCACACATGTAAATATATGTATAATTTATTTTTACTTAATATCAGTCAGACAATGTCTTTGCTTTTACTCAAGTATGACTTTTGGGTGACATGTCTCGTTTGCTATGAAGTCATATTTTTGTTTTACCTAGTTCTTTCAGTTCTGTTTCACATTTTATTTTGGAGTATAACTCTGCGCTTGTTTCAGATCCCCTTACTGCCCTTCTGAGTTTCCTGCTGCTTTGACTGTCAACCCCTCCCCGAAGTGTTTCACCTGTCTCATTGTCCCCACCTTCCTTGTGTATTTAGTTTTCATGCTCCCTTGTCTTTCCTACAAGTTCGTCTTAGCCCTTTTCTTGCAGGTGCTCCAGCATTCTCCTAGTGATAGCTTCCGATTGTTTTTGACTCTGTGCCTGATCCCCTTTTTGTATACGTTGATTTTCTGTGTACATAATATTCTTCAGGAAAGTTGCTGTTTTTTTGGAAAAACCTGAACTGTCTTGAGTCATGCACTAGTGTTACGTATAGTATGTCACATTTTGTCATTGGGTACTTTATGCAACAACACACAAAATACAAGAAACGATCTTAGTTGCCTCCAAAAGCCATGCATTATGCCCTACTGTTTCAACAGGTAATAACAATATTTGATGAGTGACCATTGATCAAGTTCGTTCAAGACTGACTCCTCTCACCAGCAACACTGTTGTTGGCTGAAATCTGGCAGAGAGCACTGACCCGTTACAAAAAACTCTCACCAGCAGGGACACAGCAAAATGAGAGAAAAATCTAATCGCAAGTGAGAGTGGATGGTGTGGGTGTATTGGTACTATACTGTGTGTCTCTCTTGTGTGCATATTGTATGCACTGCTGGTGTTTTATTGTATTTTTGTGCGTTCATGTGTAGATCGGATACACACACACATTACACGAACTGGCCGACACTAGCTTAGCTCATCTCCATGTTGAATCATGCTTGGTGTGAATCAGTGCAGGGCAACCATATGTCTCACTGACTCTTCCTCTGCTCTTAAACACTAAGCTGTATCCCTGACAGATGGTCCAGCTGCACTTAACATGACCACTTTATTTTATCATGTACGGTGTAAAGTGTGAAGAAGCTTTTGATCTTAAGGAATCATGTTAATGAGTGAAGACGATTCCAGCCCTCTTGGTGAAATTTAGTATTTCAAATCATTCTACATTTAATTAAACACAACAACAGGAATTACTTTCTTTGTACATCATTTTAGTGCTTTAAGGTTTCTCTTATTGGCATGTCAGTTTGACAATTTGCTCTGACTGAGTCAAATTTGATCCAGAAACGAAAAGAATTCTGCCTTTAAGAGTCACCTAATCTATTCTGAGCATGCACAAATGGATAAAAAATTACTTCTATCTTCCTGCATTGCACCAGCGTGATATGGACTGAACAGAACTGTGTTACAGGCTGGATACACTGTATGCATGTGAAGCGCTGCTGTGTGGCATTAGCTCTCACTTTTCATTTTGGCGTCCGTGTTAACAGGTAAAGGTAAATCACGTCATCATAGTTTGTGAACACACGTGAGTGGGCAGCAGCCGCTCAGCAACACGGCCGCCATGCAGTACACAGGCATCCATTGTGTCCAGCCTGCAAGGCTTAGACATCATACTAAAATAGGAGTTCACCGAACCCTTTTGTTCCCTCCAGCCTTGTACGATGAATTGGAAACATTTTCAATAGTAATTTGTGACTTTGACAGCTTGTTTCAAATAAAAGAAGTGTCTACTTTAAATCATATTTTGAAGGATGCTCTGAGTGCTTAAAGATCAAAGACAAATCTGACCTCAAAAATGCTGGAAAACTTAGAAGTACAGTAAGAAACTGTAGCCACTAACGGAAATCAATTCGATCTAACAGACAGTTATGACTAAAAACAAATACAGTCTGAAGGAGTAGGCAGAATTTGTTTTTCTTTTGACAACTCAGAGGTTACATTTTCAGATTTCAGATTTGTTTATTTGCTACCAGTGTTTGTGGTTGCCTAAACCTCATTGCTGCAGATTGTTATATCTTACTATGTGGTAGCCAAAGAACGGCAAAACGCCACTCACTGCCAAAAACACATCTGTGTGTTCTGTGTATTGATTCTGAGTCCACTGACTCAGTAGTCTCATCTATGTAAAGCCCTCTCCAAAATTCAGCATGACTACGGATGTAAATAGTGAATAATCTTGACATTGATTCCTGGATATTGTGATCCTCTGAATTCTTTTTAAGGTGTAATCTTGTACTGTCTACTAGATTATATGGTATATTTTTCCTACCTCCAGGATAGATGCCTCTTATCCCATTTGTTCTGAGGAGTCAGGCCTCGTTTCCTGCGGCCCATTGTCACCTCCGCCTCAGAAACATCTGGCAGGGAACATCTGGGCGTTTTCATTAGACCCAGTGTGGCTTGGTCTGAAGGATAGAGGAGAGGTAAGTGTGACTAATTGAGGTATATTAACTGAACCTATGTTAGTGTAACACCATAAATGAAGCTTTATCACTTTGGTTTTATGACAGCTGGAAGAAAAAGAAACTTAACATACAACCCTACAGTTCAACATCGGTTTGCAGATGACTGTTTCAGTAGCTGTAGCTCCTACTGTATGCATTCATATGCATACATATGTGAATGTACAGAGAGTTATGACTGGCCATAAATCATACATGCTCTACCCTCGATACCCCCTTTCACATACACACCCTTTCTCTTAAACTACTGTACAGGCCATAAATTACGCTTTCCACACACTCTCACCACTGTGATCTCTTGAAACCCTTCACACACAGTATCACGCTGTCTGCCCTCCTCTGTGGTGTATGTGAGATAAAGCAGTGGTGTGTGTGATAAAGAATAAAAACTGTCGAGTGAAGAGAATTGTGGGGTGAGTGTGTTTGTGATTCTTACAGCATGTAGAGGAGGCTGGTCATCTAACTTTTTATTATAATTTGAATCCCACTGTAGCCTTAAAGGTGCAATGTATAAGAATTATAGTTATACTATAATATAGTAAACGATAAAGAAATTAAATAAAATGCGAACGCAAAGAATCAACAGTGTCTACGTTGTGTCAGAGACATCTATGTATTGTTTTGAAACCATATCTACTGAAGTCAGCATGCTAACAAGCTAGCCCCAGGCCTGAAAACCTCTTTCTGTCAGCTCCTCTACCAGCAGTATTAACACAGACACTCCCTCTGTATTCTGGATAGTCGCACGGCTAACAAGCTAACAGTAGCCACAGATCATCGCTACATTAACAAATACAGTTACCAACAGTTAGCGGTTATTCTGGTAATGTTTTGCCTGTATTTGCTTGTCAAATCAAAAAGGGGCAGCTTACCACCAGAGTGACTGCTCACTTTTGCTAAATGTAGTTGGCATTAGTAAGCTCAGTTAACTAAGCAGCTATTGGTTGTAATTAGTGGACTCTGCCCAGACTGGGAGCTCAGAGCACCGGGGGAGTGTTGGTGTTGTTAACATCACTATTGTAAGGAGGTAAAAACTAGCTCATATCAGGGCTAGCTTGTAGCATGCTAATTTGACTAGATATTTCTGCAACACAATCCATAGTTGTCTTTAAGGTTATAAAACCTTGTGGAAATGAAATATAATATAATATAATGTAATATAATATATTATTACACGGCTCTTCTTAATGCTGTAGAATGCTCCATTCACTTGAATGGGCCTTCCCAACGTTCGGCTGTGTGAAGTTTTCTTTTGTGTTGGCAAGTAACCGTGTAATAAGCGGCTTCGCGTCGGGGTCCGGTTCGTCCTGTCAGGACTTATTTTCACAATAGTGACTGCTGTTCTATACATTATCCATTACATATAATACAATATGATAAAAACTAAACTGACAACACAATATCTTGGAGAGATCCAATGAATGTGACAATCAACTCTGTTCTCCCCTACCACATGTGTGAGAAATGATGTGTACAGTATGTGAGAAAGAACAATACAAGGTGTACAAATCAATACACTGTTATTCTGTCGTACAGTACTATCATAAATCACATAGTATACAGCACTGTCTTCCCGGAGGAAAATTTTGCTGCTCACAATAGTCTTTTCTTTGTCTCATCACAAATAAATGATTTGCTTATGTGGAGAAGACTGAATTTTGACCTGTTTCTCCTAACCTCATCCTTGAGGAGCAAAAGAATAAATCAGTCTCAGACAAATTATCCTGCCTGACACAGCCTTCAAATAATGCTCTTGTTTAGAAGGCATTTCAGATGTATTTGTAGAAAAATCAATATAAAACATCAAGTTTATATGTAGATCTTGAGGTGAGACGACTCCGAGAAAAAATCGAATACCCAGAGTTGACTGTTTCATATTTAATCATGGAGACACATTTCTAATATTGTGCAGGCTTGTTTACAAGCCAATCAAGTTTAATTTGGGATCTTTCTGTTATCTCAAGCGTTGATTATGTCAGACAAATAAAATCAGCACAGTGATAGAAAGCAAGGCTGTTTTGCAGTGTGAGAAAATGGTCAAAATGTCATATCGAAGTTAATGATACTGTAAAAAGTCAGGCGGAAACATGATGGGCGGTGCCTGATCAGGCTTGTAAGAGTTGACCAATCAGAGCGGACCGGGCCTTTTGGGAGGGGGCGTTAAAGAAACTAAAACCGAGCTTTCAGACTGAGTGTGAATAGAGGTACTGCAGTTATGGACAATATGAGAAACATAATGTGTTTTTTGAACATCATAGCATCTAAACATCTTTTAGGGGATGCTCAAAATAAAAGCATGAACCTGAAAATTAGCATAACATGGAAACTTTAAACTTTAAATGAGCTCAGTTTTACCTAACAGAAATAGACTGGACGAAGAATATATTTTTAATTTTTCCTTTCCTCTGGGATTTTATTGTGTGTGTGTGAGTGTGGGTTTGTATGCAAGCAAATCTTCTGTGCAATCCAACAGAAACAAGCTGAAATTAATATTACTACTCTAAGGTTTAATAGATGTTGCATCAGAATGATTTTGATTCAACACAGTGGCAGTTTCTACAGCCACAATTTCTGTTTTTGATGGTTGTTATACATAATATTGTTCTATATTGTGGGGGGATACCTTGTATTTTCTCATTTTCTCTGTATTCACGAAGTTTACACACACAAACACATGCACACACACACCCACAAACACACACTGTGTGTCTTTATCCTTCCAGACTACCAACCCTCTCATATAATCCTCTGATTTCAACAGCCACACGGCAACATACCAAACACTCCGGTCTCCTTCAGCCCTCCGAACTTTTGCATGGCTTTGATGGCCTTGGTCAGGGCCTCCTTGGTCTGAAGCTGACCAGTCACTGGGTCAGGGGGTGGGAGGTAGCCAAACTTACTCAGCCAGTCCTGAAAGGGAAATAGTAGACATAGAGTTTATGAGTCATCCCCGGCATTTCAACCCCTCAAAGTATCCCAAAGCTGCTGAGAAGTTCTGACACCTGTTCGTGTTTACTGTCTGTGGATGCTGTGAGTCTTTGCATAAGGTGTGTCAGGTGGACCATGGCCCCCCCGACAGGCAACACTGCCTCTGAATTGTAGAAGAGTAGAAGTATAAAGCAGTAGAAAATTGAAATACTCGAGTAAAGAATAAGTACTTCCAAATAGCACTTAAATCCAGTACCTAAGTAAATATACCTAGTTACTTTTCAGCTTGGACTCTGGTATTGTGCCTGTTGGCTCACTGCACTTAAACAGAACAAAGCCATCATTTTTACATTATTAGTAATTCTTTATTTTGTAGGACATGGTAAACATCTAATATTGTGTATAAATTAAACTATGCTTTCAAATAACACACATACACATAGACATTACAGTATCAGTCAGAAATCACCAAAAACTGCAGAGACAAACAAAAAGAACCCGACTGAATTATGCGATAGCATGCTATTATAAAAATACATTTGTGATTAAGTGGAGATGATAAAAAAAAAAGATTTGTTTATAAGAATTCAGATTTTTTTTCAACTTGGTAAGAAAAACATGTTTGGTGGGAAATTGACTAAGAAACTTCACAGGACTTTTTCACACCTATTATTTTAACATGTCTCTGTAGGAAAAGCACAGATGTTATGAAAGGCCCTACTCATCAGTTTGATGATTGGTTTCTCAAATGTGTGAATGTTGCTGAAGAGTCTTTCCTTTGGTTCATATCACAGTTTGGGACATTTTATTTGCATTAAAGTTGTGTCATCCATCCACTCTCCGTCTGTCTTTCTTTCTGTCTTTCTCTCTTCCTGTCTGCCCTTTTGTTGTCTCTAGTTCTCTCTGTCCACCATCTCAGGAGCCGGTCTGACAAGCTGGTTTTTAATGGGTCTCTGATCAGCACTCATCAGAGGTGGCTGACACAGATCGATAGCAAGGCAACTGTTCTCTATTTACAACATGGGGAAAATTCCATTAACTACATAATTGCCTTGAGTTCTTAAAAATCTATTGCTGTGGACTGATATTTGCCCGCTCATCCATGCAGGAGATGGACAAAGTTAGCAGAATGAAGTTTGCAGATGACCCAAAAAGTCATCCAGGATGATGGAAAAAAGAAAAAAATACTCTTACTTGATAATACAGGAGGCAAAGGGCAAATTAAGATAGGCTACACAAAAATCAGTAGATTGATGAGAGAGATCAGAGATGAGTGCGCAGGGTAACCATGACTGAGATATAGAGAGTGAGCAAGTGGTAAAAATATTGGTTGGAATTCCACTTCATTGTAATATAGTAGATCTTAGAGATTTTCACGGAGAATTTAAACAACGTCAATAATTTTGATGAGCCCAAGGGCCGACCGCATACGCCTCACGGTCACTCAGAATAATCTGTGGGGCCGTTCCCGGCCGACTTGGAAAAGTCTGGATCGTCCCGATTGCCACTCCACCCCTGCATTGCACCTTTAAACTCACTAGCTGCTTTTTAAAAGAAAATTCCAAGTAGACCACCAATCACGGACAAAAGTTTACCAAAATCACGTCAGTGTGTGAACATCGTGTAAACAAGTGTGCCACTTGGGACCCGGTCTCAAGATTTCTTATTCAATGTTAACACAATGTATGAATCAGATTGATGTATGTATAATTTTTCTAATGTCACGAATCAACTACACCTTGTGTTTACATTTTATTTTAATGTCCTGATATATGTCAGGGTGACAGTCCTCTTTTTATTTACAAATAAAACTTAAGTTACTGTTGATGTAATGAAGTGTTTTTAGTTGCTGCACTTATGCCAGATGGCAGGAACTTGGCTTAGATATAAGAGGTGGATAAGTAGAGGTTTATGATAAAGGCAAGACATATCCGAGGAGTTAGAAGGTTAGAAAGCTTAGTAAAAAAGGGAAATAAATGATAGGAAAAATGTATTAGTTGAAGCACAACTGGAAAGATAAAATTAAGCAGCTGGTTTATTAGTCTGATACAGTTGAGATGAAGTATACTGTATGTACAGTTCTCTAGGTCAAAGGCATCGGGGTTGAGGTGCAGGTTATGCTGAGCAGGTGGTTCTCGCGAACCACTTTCAGGTTCAAAAGCTACCCAGTCCACTTTTCAGTTATAAGATGACATGTCAGCACAACAAACTTTTTCTTCCATGTCAGTCGCAGCTCAGGGTCAGCTACAGGATAACACCCCTGCAGCTGTTATAGTTTCTTTGCCAACACTTAAAACCAGTCCCTTCAGCAGCATCATTTCACATCACCAATGCACAAATGCACTTTACTTTACTGCATGTGGTCCAGAGAAGAAAAAAACATCAGCTAAGGTATACAAATCCAGAAAAAAAACTGAATCTGTGCTTCACACAAATACCAAAATAAAAAAAGATATATTATATCTACAATCACACTAGGCGTTATGCCTTAGTGGACCTCTTGACGACAACTGAGGAATTTCCACTGAGGAATTTTTTACTCCACAGTTGTAAAGCAGCAAAAGGCCAGGCTATATGTGTTCATCTTTCAAATGTAAAGGCAGTACAAGATAGTTAAATTAAGGAACAGAAATTAGAACATTTATAGACTAGGAAAATGGGAAAATAACCAGTAAGTAGAAATGAAATGAAATAAAATGAAGCACATAAATGATGAGAAAAGAGTACAGTTTCAGTGCAGTAGCGCCATTAAATTAAAGATCATTGCCACGATTGAATTTTGCAAAAACCTCCAATGTGCCTTTTATCGCTACAGAAGGAGATTTGCATTTTGCATTTTTGACTGAGACCATATTCCACCCATGCAATGAGCCCATCACAAGATGGAATAAAGATCACTGAAACTTTTCTCATAAAAAGACAATACAGTCGAGATAGCAGTTAGAAATTAAAGTGACCTGCTTCTGAGTATAATTAGACTGGTTGTTATCCATAATACAGTACAACTGTAAGGCAGTCTGTGTTAAATATGTAGTGTATATACTGGTACATACAGAGACATGTGCAGACAAACGAGCCTGTAACAACCAACAGCATGTGTAAACCACTGTGAGTCACTGCTGATGCTCAGATGCCTTGAATCAATTGTTCACTAGTAAAATGCAAAGCACCAAAGGCCACATTTGATTAGACTAGATTCTAAAAGGGTACAAAGAAAAGGTAGTTGAAGAAAGGGCAAACATCTCTCGCTTTCCTGCAGACAAAGTAAATGTATGTAAGAACCGAAGCCACCCGTACAAGTGTATTCTCTCTAAATCTGTGATTAAATCCAGCACCAGTGGGATGACGCAGATGGCTGAGACTCCTGTCTTCTTTAATCATGTATTATTAAGACAGGCAGACAGAAAGCGATGGCGCACAATGATGCCTAACACTCCAAGTATTCCCATATTCTTGTACCTCAAATGGCAGGAATATACTGAGTAAACACACTCTACCAAAGCCTGCTGCCACTTCAATGAGCTATCTTTTCCTGAAGACTTGAAACTTACTGTAATTGTCCTTGACACATTATCATTCTGTCCAAGAAATGTAGGCTATAAAAAGCCCATTCTTACATCTTACTTGTATTAAATTTTGCTACACTGAGAATAAATAGCTAATAAAAGAAAAGATTATTTTGTGACAGTAACATTAAATATTATTTACTTATTTAATACATATAGTTTGGTCCAAACGCCCTGCAATCCTTTCCTGACGCTTAACCGTGGAACTTTCTTGTTGAATTGAAGAGTAATAGTCTACAGCCATGCTAGCAGCTCTGTGAGTGAGCTGCTAGTGTGCTAGTGTGACCACAGAACATTTAAGCTAGCTGGACATCATTTGTAGTCTTTGTGGTGTGTTCAAGTGAAGCTTGGTTGATGTTGGTTTGGTGAGCTTGGGCCATTAGTTTAGAATGTTAGCCTGCTAACATTTGGTTATTATCACCAAACACAAAGTACAGTTGAGACTGTTGGGAATGTTGTTCATTGAGCAGGTATCTAGTCATAAGTCAAAGAAATAAACAAAGTTAAACTTAACCTGCTGCTGAAAGAATTGGAAAAGTCAGGAGAGAACCCATTGAAATAAATCTCATATAACCATTTATATACTGCCCAAGTTATGCCCAATGACAACATTCAGTGCCAATGCAGGAATCTGTGTGGCCTTAATTTACCAAGGCAGGAACTCAAGAGGAGGTGCAGAGGTGGAGACAAGGAAGGCTGGCATTGAATGTTAAAAACTTTGCCACTGAACATAATCTAGAGTTTCGCAGAATCATCCAGAATCAATGGAAAGTCTCATGATAGGGTTGTCTATTAGAAACTAGCATGTCATTGTGGTGTGTGTTTGTGGACACAGAGCAAGGTCATTGTTCTACGCTGTCAAGAGTCCCAAACCCGGCAATCTATCTAACTGTCAGGACTGCCGATTGTCCAGAAAGGTGACTGTACAGCGACCGTGACTGGCTGCGAGTGTCAGCAGGCATGAGTGAGCGAGAGCCAAAAAAGCATAAAGTCAGAACTTAACCCCACAAAACACTTACACGCTCACAATTGAGACATAATAGAGAAGAAAGGTGTGAGAAGACGAGGGAGAAAACAGAAGATTGAGCAAAGACACTGAGGGAGACAGAGGGAGACCTCTGATGAAAAAGGGCTTCTTGAGTCTTAAGATCTGCTCGTCCTCAAGGGAGCCTTCTGTTGTACAGCCTTGTAAACATCAAACCAAACCACTGACTATGATTTCACACACCACAAGAGATGGGGAGTGTGTAAATGTGCGTCACGCATGAGCTGCATGAATAATGTCGACCAAAGATAAAAAAAAAAAGAGGAGGAAAAATCTCCTCCTAAAATTGAAATGTGGTCTTTCAAAACAAGGTTGGACAGAAGGTCAGGGTGTGACAAGTAGTTACATCTACCAGTGTGTGTGTGTGTTTAAAACCAACCTTTATGGAAACTTTAATAAATAAAATGGGAGTGTTGTGCGTGTTGTCTATGTACAGACTGGTTTTATCAGTTCCTTTGAGCACTTCACTACTTTTTCCCCATTGAAGTGGCATGAGTTCAAGCCAAGAGCTTTTTAACAGCCACTATTCAAGCCAAGGAAGGAGCATCTGTACTACAAAAATATACAGATTTAAGGGTTAATTTTGAAAATGTAACATCACTGAATCTTAAATAAAATTCAACCACTGTGGAATTCACCAGGGAGAAATAACTGAAAATTGAGAACAGAGCTGAGACCCATAAGAAGGTGATTCCACAGTCCACTGTGGAGTTTTTAAAAAAACAAAACTAATTTGGATCCATCGAGGAGAGATAAATGATGAAAGTGCTGGCAGAATAATGGGTATCGATCAGTAAAGTTAAAGCCTTACCAGTTCTTGTGCATGCACCAATGAAGACTGGCTTCTTTAGGAGGAACTTAAAGAGTCTTGGGCGGCAGGGAGGGACCAATCATCTTAACAGGCTGTTTTAATCAAGTGATGGATGGATTGCTTGACACAAGCAGATATATGGAGTCATCACATAAAAGCATAGCTTGACAGCCTAGCTGAGGACTTGGACGTGAGCGATATCTTGAGATCAACAAATGAGGAAAAATGTACTACTTCCATACACTTATGAATCCTACCAATAGCTCACTTTCTAGCAGTAGGGATGGTATTACCAATCAGTCTGTCGGTCCAACTTTTTGGTCCGCACTGACACATTGCAACAGCTGTCGCATGCATTGTGATGAAATGATGACCAGGCACAAATGTTCCCCTGAGAATAAATCCTGTTGCCTTTTCTAAATAGATTGCCGCAACATTTAGCCACATGATTAAGGGTTCAGTCATTTTCTACTCACCCTCATTCAGATGGATATACAGTAAAGTTTTCGTTGTCAACAAAACATTTCTGAAGCTTCACAGCAAAGCAATGCTGCTGCAACTGAAGTAGCTGGGGACTTGTTTTAAAAACTTGAATACAAAACAAAACATCTTTGATTTTTTTTTTATGGCAGTGACTGAATTGCCTCCATACGATCAAGTAAGCCAATAAGCCAATATGTTGCAGCAATATATAATGGTCCTGATGATTGGTTGTCTTGAGTTATGCCCAGACACGGGGCTCACCGTGTATAATAAAATATTTTGTTACAGAAGAGAAAAAAAAAGTTTAGGAACAGGTATCAAAGTCATGCTATTGTTATTGGTACTGGTAATAAAATTCTTTAATGACACCCAACCCTAGGTTCCATACAGCTTGCCCTGTGTAATCAAACTCTCCAGAATACCCTAGATCCCAAATTTATACAAACCCTCAAAACAGGTATGAACTTGTGTACCCACTTCAGATGGGCTTCAGGCTAAACGCTTTTAGCTTATGAGCTACAGTGAAGAATTCAGCTCACATAAGGTCTCTGGATACTTGGATTACATCGAACACTTTATGGAGCAATTTGACATATTTTTTGGTTGTTTTGTTACATTTCTAGAACCCAAAGTCCCATCTGCTTCAGTTGTTAAGAAGAATGCTGCAATATTGTTTTGCTCTGAAATTCCAAAAGTGTTTTGTGAAATACAAAACTACACTAGACTTTCCAACAGCATGGTAGTGAGTAGATAATGACTGCATTTTCATTTTTGGGTGAATTTATCCTTAAACACCGCACTCAGGATTAATTGCTATACCTCTGGTGCCCTTTCTCTCTCTCTCTCTCTCTCTCTCTCTCTCTCTCTCTGTCCTAACACCCCTCACTGACTGTGTTGCTCCTTCACACCCTGACATGAGGTCAGTCAGTGAACATGATTGGAATCAGTCTCTTACAAAAAACAGAGAAATGGGGTAAAAAGAGAAGGGTAACAGAGTGGAAAAAGCAGCAACTGAAGAGAAAAGAACAGCGAGTTAGCAAGTGTGTTTAAAGGACAGAAACATGAGGATAATCTCGGCTGGGCGTCTTTATCGCTCAGAAGGTCAAGAAGTCAAATGAACAAAGAGTATAGAGAAGATGTTTGACAAGAAAAGAGAGTGTCTGACAGACAACGGAGGGATACATTTGACTGGGAATGATGTAAAGATAGCAGACACAGGGACATATGGGCACTCATCTTGTAGTGGAGAGGAACACTACCTGCACAGCAAGGGAGTGTGCATTAATCGGTTGAATTAACATAATAATAACAGTAATAGACCTGTGTTCCAAACAACGCATGTGAGCTCCACAATTTGGGATTTTTTAAAATGTTTATTTGCCGAATTTAGCAGAATACATTTAAATAATTTGCTTGAAACCCACTCTACATTCATAGTGCGGTGTGTGCTGAAAGTGCAGTTGTCTGACATATTGCTGCTTTTTGTGGGATTTGGTATCTGCCTCTTAATGAGACACTTTGATCTCCCCCCCAGTTGTTTTAATTTAGAAATGAGGCAGTCTGGAGGAACTTCTGCAACGGCAGGGTAGAGATGAAAGAATGTGGAATACATAAATACACACAATTTATTGCATTAAACAACAATGATTACAGATGCTGCAATAGTAAAGATTAGTAAACAGTCAATCATTTCTGTTTCCTGTTCTCACTATATCTGTATCTTTATGTCTCCGCATATGAGTCACTCATTTATCTTGCCCAGATGTGTTTTTTCCAAAATTCCATCTGCATTAGTCATTATATTTGGTCCGTTATTTGCCAATATTTGCAGCACATCAAACAACTTAGTTTTCAGATTATTAGACAGTTGTGCAATGATACACAGAATTCAAAAGGATTAGTAAAAGCAGTGTATGTAAACAGCTAGAGTGCTAAAAAAAAAAATGCAGCAGAGGATTCATGATAAAGATGGTGGTTTTATAACATCATTATATTTCCCATCACGCTGCTCTCCTGCTTCAGTAAAGATGGCACAATTTCAATTATACACTGCTTTTCACAGGCTGGGTATAAAATACCGTGCTTCAATATCGCCCAGATTTCCCACGTACTGTTTCCATACAAAGCTCCAACAATTCAGTTCATGGTCATACAGAATGGAGATGGGGTTTTTTTTCATATCATGCCTGCAGTTTTATAAGTGCCACCTACTTATGGATCATGAAAGGTTGGTGCTATGTTAGAAAAGTTTATGTGTATAGATGTTCAGAGAATTCAGAAAAAATTCAAGCACCTGGTTGTACATGCACTGAAAAGTACAACAAATAGTTGTGCGAGAAATGAAAAAAGCACACGACAGTTCAAACCCTGGATAGTTAAAGTTTTATCAATAACATTTATTGTCTAAAATGACATTAGTGCACTGAAGCATTTTTGCATTATAATAATAATAATAACATTCTGATAGTACAATATGTCAACCAATATCTATATTTGGATTTCACATGAACACTCAGAGATGAAGACGTTTACTGTAGCTTTAAATATCTAAGGCTTTTTATTATACTCAGGTCTGCTTGAGACTTTTAATGGTTCCAAGACAAAACTGAAGAGTTGCAGGATAAACACTGAGATACATTATCAAATAAGAAAATTCGGAAACATCTCTAGACATCATGCAGCTGACAGCGGGGTGTGGGTGGACACTGTATTGCTTGAAAGCTAAGAGTCAAATAGGTTAGGAGCCACTGCATTACAGGACCTTGCCACTTTGACATCACTGGAACTAATGCAGTTTTTCAGATCAGGTCTCACCAATTAAACATCCCTTAAAATGCTAAGCAACAAGCAAGTCACCGGAGTGTATAATACAATTCTGAAGTCTTGGATACAGCTCCAAAGCACTTAGTTCCAGTAAATAACAAATCCAGTTTATATTTTATCCAGCGTTCCTCATAATAGGAGTTGAAAATCAATCCAAACAATATTCAGAGCCGTTTTGTTCTGCTGTAATTTAATAGTTACATACACCTCTCTCATATAGTCATACACATTCTCATTGGGTATTAAAGTGGGAATTAAATCATCTGAGGTTGTGTTTGTTCTATTTTGCTCCACATTATCTGTGAAATAAAATTTGTTTTGCTGAGCCCTGGTCACTGTAATCCCATTACACAGTGAAAACTCCAGCAGGTAAACAGCTACAGTACACATTTCTCATTCTGTTTCATCTCTTCCTCTCCTTTTTCTGCCACCGTTCTCTTTCATTATTCGCCCCTGTTTGTCTCTGTGGACTTGCAGGCTTTCTGAGTGATACTCACCATTAAGATGAGAGGAAAGAATGCGGACATTGAGGCAGAAAGGCCAGAGAGGTGGACAAAAACTGCCTATAAACTGCCTTTGAACAGAGAATCCTATATTTAACTCAACTACATTCCCCCAATGTCCTGCTACTGATTAAAGTCATTCTACAATCATACAACACATCCTGCCAGATGGGACAACCTCTCTCCTAGATTCCCCAAAAAGGTTAAAGTTCACTCTGACATCCCTTCAGCCTGTATAATGCTCAATCTGTTTCATTCTCCCTGTTTGTGAGCTCCTCCGCCTGACAAAACCTCCCTCTGTTTCTCCACAATGAACAGCCGCTGAGTCTCTTCAACCTCAGCCTTATTGACAAGAAATGAGTCGCCGGGAGACGCTTAACCCCCGACCTCACTGTCTCTTAAAGGTCGATGAACTGGCAGTGGCTACTTTGGTGTTTACATAGTTTTTGAATGCCACAGGGACAGGGGCAGACCTTAAAGGTTATGAAGCAGTAAAGTGCTAACACGAAGCAGACAGAAAAAAGGCTTCATATTGAATCATTATGGACGACTGCAGTGCCAGAATCCAGCAAACGTCTCAGGGTTGTATACTAACATTAGACATAAGATATTTTAAGAAACTCTCCAAAGGTCCAACCGGTGAGTAAAAAAAAAAAAGTTTCTGGATTCATTCCTTATAGCAAAGTGTAGGACTAACCTTTAAGAGCAGCTCTCAAGTGAACAGATGATTAATCACATGTAAGCTCAAAGAGGAAGAGCCAATCAGATAAGGATTTAACCTACTTCTACTTCATTTCTCCCACTTTGAAAATAATGCATAGATTTGATTTTTCTGTGATTTTTCTGCAAAAGCAAGTAGAATTTCTTTGAGTTTTTTCAATTAATTTGTGAGAACTTTTGCTGTCTCTGGAAGCAATTAAATGTGCCCAGCAAAGATTATTTGGAACCAGTCATAAGGTCTGTTTATATTCTGTGTATCCTCGAGGTCTTACAAATGTGTATTTGAAAAGCCAATTAGCAAAAAGTATTTTGTATAATTGTTTGTTTACATCTATTTGCTTGCTAGCGGCGCTCTTCCCCGCTGGCTTTGTTGGGGGTATTTCTATGTTTGCTTATGTGTTACCGCCACCACCGCTGTATATAAACATGGATGGTGTGTCCCCACTTCTTGCCACTTGTACAAAACTGAAGCCAAAATATCCTCAAGAGGCGTGCTGCCATCTTGCTCTAGTGACACCATTTGCAGCAGTAGTGATTGGGTTGGAACTGCTGTATTGAGGTCTCATCCATATCTTAATTTTCCATTTGCTTTTTTTCTAGTCACTTGAACAAATACTGTAGTCTACAAATACCTACCCCCTCCCCATAGGTGCTGCCCTTGTTGTGTGACATCAGACAACTGCTCCCTCAGGAAATCGGGGTAAATGGATTTTGCCCCAATTTACTTTAACATTAGTTCGGAAGTAGGAAGTTGAAATTTATCTGAAATGTCTGTAAATTATTGTACAATCAAAAAAAGTGACACATTATATTTGTGCATGAATGTGTGGGGTCGAAAGAGAGCTGTTGAGTGTATCCCAAGCGTCTACTGTGGATGCCCGTGCTTTGTGGATTACAGCTAAGAATCTTTTCTATGACAGCATTATCCCTCAAGTGATTCAACCATTCTTTTATTGACAGAGGCTTGGGGTAGAACCATGACTGTATTATGGTCTTTTTTGGCAGCAGTTAAACATGCAAAAATAATCTCTCTAAAAACTAATCTGGTGCTATCACTGAATATGGAGTCATGGTTGAATACAAATAGGGTAGGTTGATTAGTGATGGGGAAATTCATAATATTTTCAAGACATTTAGCCACCTTAGAACAAAGATTAGATACAGAAGGACATTCCCAGACGACGGCAGAGTATGTAGCTACAATATTCTGGCTACATTAAGTACAATCTGTAAGCGCCTATATTGTGACTTGATGAGCTAGAGTTATTGATGATGTAAATATACTGGCCCAAAAACATTCTCAGTTAAAGCTGTAGTCTGTAACTATTTTTCATTATACTAGCTAAAATTGTCATTATGATCTGACAGTAGAAGAAGATGCAGGTCAGCTGTAAAAATCTAATGTCTGTGGCTCCAACCAGTGGCCCTAATTTGATTTGCAAGAATCCACCGCTCCCAGCTCAATACAACCAATCAGAGCCAAGGGGAGTGTCTGAGAAGCATAACTCACTCTCGACCATACGCTGCAGGCAGCCCCCCTCCCCCGCGCAGCATCACTGGGCAGTGCCCTTTCCCCACGCAGGTGAGGTGCCTGCTCTTACCTGGTCAGATACCTTCAAGCCCAAACTGTGAACAATGGTGGAGAACAGACAACGAAAAAATGTCCCCACCATTGCCCACGTCAAAGAGAAGAAATAAGAAGACTGACAAAGAAAAGCTATGTAAAAAGAAAGAATTGGACCAATCCAGAGAGAAAATAAGGATAAATATCGGAGCATCATTTCAGAGGTGGAGGGAGCTGCAGGATTTGCAAGGACTCAAGCGCGATGCAGAGTTAGCGGCTTTTCTGCTGGACAAGTAAAGACCCCTGCTTGATATATGTTTAATTCTATGTTTTAACCACGAGGCTATAGTGGTTCAGGTTACAGTAATACTCGTAATGGTGCATATCATCACATGATGTTGCAGTCGAGCTACGTAGCTTGAAGGCAGGGCTGCAGCGCAGCAGAGAGGAAGAAGGAGTGACTTGGGAGCTGTGCTAATTCAAATTTTCTGACTAAGTCCACTTTTTTCTCAAATCTCCAGACTGCAGCTTTAAGTCTAAAACATTGTCCCCTAATATCACAATTCCATGACTTGAATCATTATAAATGGTGGACACCAGCCTAACTGAGGAACTTTGAGGGTTAACCCACATGCTCAGAGGGTGGGTGGGTAAAGGTGACTCCCATTGGTAACCATGGATACGGACTGCTGATCTTAATTGTAGGTATAAGACAAATTGCATTATTTTTGACTGACTACGTTGAAATTAACGTGACAATACTGTAGGGACAATTTCACAAAACATTAGCAGATGGAGATTTGTGATAAATAATCAACAATAATGTGGATATAATGACTAAATGATCAAAGGCAAGTATTAGAAGAAGAAGAAGAAGAAGAGTCTGGCAAGTTCATAAAAATACTTATTAATGTATTGAACACATCTGACAATCACGATATTCAACATCTTAGACAGTATATAATCTCATATCACAATATCACCATATATACATATATCGAATATACTGACCAGCCCTAAGGTGAATGATAAGAAAAAACGGAGAAAAATAAGACAAGTCACAAAAATGCTGCTGGCTGAGAATATACACCCGAAAGAAAAAAGCAGAACTCTGTATTACTACAGTGATTGCACAGACAAAACATGCAGAGAAGCAAACTAAATCAATGCCAGCTTTACTATGTGATTTGCACTGCTGACAAAAGCAGCAAAGTGGTGTAACATCCTTTATCCATTTAGAGCCAACAGTTTACAAGAAAGCAGCAGCTGCAACTGGTAAGCTACGGCTAAACTACTCTGAATTATACATATTGCTCTGGAGGATATCTGGCTCACCGTTACAACTGCTATAATTGCAGTCAATCCAAACCATGTTTCACAAGGTGTGTGCTCGGCTCTGTCTTATCACAGTTTGTCATATACAGGCCCAGATCTAAATACTGGATATGATATGGTCTCACTCTAAAATGGAACACAAAGGATATTCAAACAAAAACCCGCAGTCTCACATTATAGAAGATTGATTGTTGTTTTAAAAAGCATCTCCCAGTCCACAAAAAAGTTTATTTCTTAAAAAAAACCTACCCATACTGTGTCACATCAATCAACACAAAATCTCTGCTTTCATTCATGGAGATTTCTCCAATCCGCCTCTCTCCATAACACCCAGAGAGTGTATGCAATAGCTGCAGCGATGCTATCATTCTCCCAAGCAGTTGGAGCAGCTCCCCATTTTATATCACCAGCTTATTCGGAAAAATCGTTTACTTAAAGCATTACGCTGGGATGATATAACAGCCAGGCAATGACAGCTTGTGTGTTTGACTAAGGCGGTCATATAAACCGAGACTAATGGCAGACTTTTAGAGCAAATGCCATTTCTAGAAGAAATGAAGGATTTGGTCTCACCTGTGCAAACAGGGGAGGTGATAGACTCAGGGTATGAGAAATACAGGTGAGAGAAATTGCAGGTGTTATAATGGGATGGTTGCACAGCCTCAGAAACATGTTTGTCACACCAAAACACAGCTGCCATAGTAAAATATGAAATTTAAACTAAGCAAAGACATCACCCATTTTCTGTGGTGCATTATCCTCACCTGTAATCTCACTTCTCAAGAACAAACATGCCTTCCTTCATGTTGACCTGGAAGCCTGATTCCTCAGTTAAAGAAAGATGAGCCAGACTTTCCACCAAATTATTGTTCTATCTTTCTTGTATAAAGCACGTTGTGCTACATGTCCATGTATGAAAAGTGCTCTATAAATAAAGTTGATTTGATTTGATTTGAAATGAGGATCCAAGCTACATCTGTGATTTAACACCAGGCAGTTGACTGGTCTGATCTATAACAAAGATGCTGTCAGAGTAGTGTAAAGATAATCTTATACACTGACTATAAATAGAAAGTCAGTCATATTCAAATAACCCCTATAAACAGATATCTACACATGGTTGAAAATTCTGTAGGGACAAGATCCCTATCACCATTTACATATGATATTTGAGTGGGATGCATCCGGGTAAACAGTCCACCAGCTATCGTAAGGCGGTTCAGCTTCTTTTTTTTTTTTTTTTCTAAATGCATGTTCATTTGAGGATATGCTGGAAAGTGTAAAAGAGGAGCTGAAATGTCATCTCCAACAACATTCTTAAAAGTTCTTAACGTTCGATTTTTTCAAGTTGCAAATCGGACAGTAAGCAATGACCAGCACACATAAGAAGAAGTTTCGGCCCTGACATTCATCATCATCATCATCATATATCTGCTGACTACACTGGTGAACACTGGCCCTTGCCCCCAGAGCTCACACGTGTCCTTAACGACTCTGTAAATATTAGTTATTTATACTAGTTATTTAAAATAGTTAATAGTTTTTACATGATTAGCTTTTCATTAATTTATAGGCAGACTTAGCAATAGTAAGCCAATAGGGTGATAGAAGTGATGTTAACTCTAAATATCCTATGCCACTATTTTGATCTACCATATGCTGAGTATCGTTAACCAGTTACTCCCTGAAATTAGGTTTCATTAGGGTTGGCTGTGATTAAGGATGAGGTAGACTGAATATTTATATTCATATATCTATATCTATATATAGATATAGATGTATAACTCTCTCTCTCTCTCTCTCTCTCTCTCTCTCTCTATTATATATATATATATATATATATATATATATATATATATATATACATATATATATACACACACACACACACACACACACAATAGTACAGACTATGTGGAGACTTCTTTTTCTGTAGTCCACATGTTGTTGTACATCTTTTTCACATTGTGCAAACCATCATCTTGGATCACTTCTATGTTGCCCTCAAGAGTAGTCGAGGCAAAAGGTTTTCACTCAGTTTATATCTATAATTGTAGCGCGGATAATAATAAATTGCCAAAACGTGAACTTCAACTCCCTCCTCTCCATCCCTAACTCCCACTCATGTGCTCAGAATGGAGGTCATTTTACTTCATTGCAACTCTGGCAAAGTAAAGGTCAAAAATTCACAAAGGCCCTTATGTCTTTAAGTGTGTGGCAGAGCTACAGACCGTATTCTTATTATTTAAAATACTTCTTTATCATCCACAATGATCTTTACAGCGGTATTCCCTCTGTAGTTCAGACATTCTTTATGTTCCTGTTTTAATATTCTCAATGTGTGTTTTAAATTAAGAATATCTTCAATCTCAATCTAAAGAAAACACATATATGCCCAAGATATAAATGATATGTAAGCAAATGTATTAGACCCTGAGGGATGGTGGATTCCTTGTGCATAGCTGGTTAGAGTGATCCAGTGTGCTGAGTGAGAAACTGAAGCAGTAGTGCTGCAGTTGCATTACTCGAACAGCATATGTTGACCCTCAGGTCGTGCTTAATCCGAGATGTTCCTACAGTTTGTGGCCCTGAGTGTGTGCGTGTGTGTGACATTCACACTTGCAAGCATGATGTCAGAGGCAGCAAGAAGGACAAGCTGAATGGAAACTTGGAGAGAGGAGCATCATTTCTGTCTTCATGGTAATGGTATGTGTGCTTTAGAGGATAGAGACGCTGAACAAAGAGAATAACTGAAGATGGTTGGAGGGACTGTTCTGCACAGACTGTTCACAACTTTGAACTTCTGGACAAATGTTATTGGGGCTCTTGGATTGATTTTACATTTTCTGCAGTTAATTCACAAGTTTTCTTACTAGGAGCCGTAACATAACATCTGTGATAGTTTTTAAATTGACACTGGATCAAATGTTGACATGTTTTACTCCCAGATTGTCAAATATGGCAGTTCACTCAGCAGCTAAACCACAATGCTCTAGTATGAAGGGTTTTGTGGTCAAGTCATGCACAAAAACAACTGACAATGTCAAGTTAGACTTTCAAAGTAAAGCTTGTTAAAAAACAGTTCACATTTAATGACATTATATGGCTTTTGGATTGTTATCTAAGTTGTCAAATAGGGCTGGATATCACCAGGTACCTCGCGATACGATACTATCACGATATTTTGCTCACAATAACGATAATATCACGATACAGCGATTCTGCGATAATCGATATATTGCAAGAAATTTCATCCATGATACATCACGATATATGTGTCACTGAAGAAATTCAGAATTTATTGACTGTACTGAATCCATTTCACAGGAATTACAAAACATTGTCAATCAATTTCACATGAATGACAGCCAAGTAAACAAAGAGTATATTGCACAGTGACTCTTCTTAACACACACACTGACTACAACTATCATTAAATATCTATATGTGTGGGTTTCAGAGCTGCTTAAACCATTTTTTAAATTTTATTTGGTTGTATACCTGTGTTTGAATAAAAATAAAGCTGTCCTCCGAAGAGGGGTGGTGGTGGTGGGTCAAAAAAAAAAAGAAAAAGAAAAAAAAAAAAAAAAATGTTTTTTTTTTTTGTTTTTACATTTTTAAATATCGATATTTGGCACCAGTGTATCGATAACGTACCTCAAGACAAAATATTGCGATATATCGTAGTATCGATATTTTGGCACACCCCTATTGTCAAATGATCAGTTTGGTTAGGTTAAGGCACAAAACTACTTTGTAAGGTTTAGATAAAGATCCTTCCAGTCCCCCAGAGGAACCTCCTTAGTATGATCGACCCCGAACACCCCCCAACTTGGAATTTTCTTGCTCTTTATACTGTAGGGCAGCTTCCAGAAATTATGTTACAGGGGTAACTACAATGTCAAATTTAAAGGGCATAGGCAACTAACCAGGCTGCTGTATGTGATACGTTGGGAGAGAAAATTAACTGCAAATGACTGTGTAATGTGTTGTAGCCTTTCTAGCTTACATAAGCAGATAAACGCACTGCTTGTTACCAGTGAGTGGTTATTAGCCCAAACCAGAGGAGGAATATTGCGCAGTAGTGAATATTTAAGTCATATTCATCCTGTGGCTAGCATGATGGCTGCCTCAAGTATCCGTAATCCGTTGTAAAGAAAATTATGGCAACACATCCACAAGATGCAATATGCACATGACGGATGGGGGCAGTGTACGGCCTGTATGGGGATGTGACAGGGTCAAGGGCCTGTAAGTAACAACAATGGTGGTATGTTAGTTTGGTAGAGAAGATAATCTAAGGTGTGCCATCTAGTGGTATTCTCCAGTAACACATGCAATAAATGGGCAAATATGTGATTAGCTACGTTCAAGACACAGCTGGTTGTCTAAGCAAATGCTTGCTGTGAAGTTTTTCTGCCTCCAGTGGGCCCACAAAAAAAGAACATCAATTAAAAAAAAAACTCAAACATAGTGGACAGAGACAGAAAGCAGACAGCTGTGAAAGTGAGCGGCAGGAGATTAAAATCCCACCTTCCATCCATTGTCTCGGAAAATATGCTTTACATAAGGTCAAGAAAGATGGCTAGCAAGATGGGTGAGCTCTCCATCTTGCTAAGGACCAATTGGGAATACTGGCAATGTAGTTTTATCTGCTCCAGAGCAAAGCCTCAAGGAGAATTCAACAGGCTCCACAACTGATCTGGCAGTGTTTCAACAGATGAAGAAGAAGACATGAGGAAAAAGTGGTATAAATAAAAGACCCCCTTTTATTCGTATCACCCTGTTTCTTCAGTTTTCTAAGCCATGCTAGTGGCATGGCTCAAGGCATGGCACTTGAGTCTCTTGGTTGGTCCACAGAATAAAATATATCAACCTCTGCGGTAGATTGCCATGAAATCTGTACAGACATTTATGGTCACTGGAGGATAAACCCAACTGACTTTGATGCTCCTCTGACATTTCCTCTAGAGAAACTATTAAGTTGACATTTATGGTTCAGAGTAAAATATCTCAGCAACCATTGCATGGATTGGAATGAAATCTCCTACAGATATTCAAGGTCCCAAGAGGGTTAACGGGTTCCTGTTGATCTTGATATCACATTGGTAACTAGACCTCAGGGCGTTTTCACACCTGCCTTGTTTAGTTCGGTTGAATCGAACCCTGGAGTGTTTACCCCCTTGGTGCACTTCGTTTGGGAAGGTGTGAACACATCAATCGCACTCGGGTGCGGACCAAAACAACTGGACCGAGACCTTGTTGAAGAGGTGGTCTCGGTCCGGTTCCAAACAAACTCTGGTACAGTTCGTTTGTGGTAAGAACATGATCCAAACTCGATCCGACCCAACTGCAGAAAGCATCAGTGCTTAACCCCGAATTTCCACTGGATACGTGTCCGCTGCGTTACGGCCTGATCAGGTGTTTTGCTCCGCCGTCCGGTAACCCCCGGTTGCGTTTTGAGTCAGACACGGTGCAGTACGGTAGGCAGCTGGCGTCGCGAGGCCAAGGAGTTCCCGCGATAATCACATGATCACTCGCTACCGCAGTTATAGGTCTGTGTCATAAAAACAACAACACGAAGTGTTCCCGACCGAAGGATCAGAAGAAGAGCTTGTGTTTGTCTCTTTTTTGAGATTTGTGTGCTGGTGTAAACACGGAGTGTATTATTTTGAAAAGTAACCGGATGTCAAATTGTGTTGTTTCAGTGCTTGTCTTCCTGTCTGCTCGGTGCTAAATTCAGCTGAATTGCTGCCTCGTTTTCGAAATTTAGACCAATTAGAGAGCAGTTTCCTCACGCATCACACATTTTGGTCCACCTGTAAATGCTGCTGTGTGAACACAAACCAAACTCGAGGCAATATGCAACATTGTAACAAGTTGGTCCCTGATTCGGACCAGAGAAAACGAACTATAGGTGTGAAAACGCCCTCACTTAAAAGATGGGTTAGCCTCTCCTCCTATGTTTGTACTTTTTAAACAGAAAACACACATTTTATACTGTGATATTTACATGTTTCTTTACTGGAAATCAGATACAAGACAGCTGGCACCTTATTCATGTCCGTGTCATAAAAGGAGATGGTATTGCATAGCCTACCTCCTCATATCAAGAATTAACGGTTCAACAGTCATCCATCAACTTTCAATATAAGTGGCAAAATTTAAAATAGAAACAGGGAGTCGCACCGCCTGACACTGTGTTTTTCATTTTTAAACTGAAGAACTAGAAGTTGATGAGCTGATCTACCTTTACAGTCTAAAGAAAAAAGAATACCTTGACCAAGTAGCACTATACGGTAATTTCACAACCTAAACACCTCTGTAATGTGTGGATACACCTCTAGTGTAGAACAGTGTTCGCAAAGGACATTTTGCATCTGTCACTTTCATAGAACCGTGATGTAACTTCTGATGATGTGGTGGCGCGAGCACAAACTTGAAACCTCTTAAAGCTCTCGATAAGTTCTGACATTATTCTGTCAAAACCTTTTGAATGTTAACTTTGCTGAAAGAATAGGTCAGATTATTTTTACGCACTGCACTCTGTCAATCAACATCACCCATCAACATGTAGAGCTTATTGAAATACACGGAAATAAATTGTCAGTTTCTGACATCTGAAATGGTGATGGGAGGCACATTAAACACTTAATTCGAAGAAGGCAACAAAAAGTGTTAATGCCTGTCTAGTCATTATCTGTCTTTTGCAACCTTCATCATTCCTCTGCTCAAAAATAGAATGACTCTCTCTTGATGTCTCACAGGCCTGTTTTAGGGAGGTGCATGACTGATGTACCAGATTAAAATAGAATAAGAAACACTTCTGAAAGCACACTTTAGTTGCTAAAGGCTGAAGTCTTTCATTTTTTCATCTCAGATGTGCAAAAAGCCATTTTGCATTTGACGCATTTGCCTTTGACATGATCACACAGCATCTCTCATTCACCGAACTCTAACTTTATCGGGATTTAAGACGTTTTTGTGGACCTTTTTTCGTGCATACACCCAGTGTAACAAATATATGCCAACTTTTACAAAGCTGCATGGGCATTAATACATGCAAGCTCTTCAAAAGACATGCTCATAGCTACAGCTTAGGTTGTAGTTTAAATGACTGAAATCACCACTCAGGGGGACAGATTTTTCAAAGGTGTCCCTGAAATACAAGCATGGTGAGGAATATTACATGTGACACAGCTCTGATGAAACAGGAAGCTGTTTGAGATGAAATAGAAGGAGAAAAATGAACACAAAGAAGTGACACAGCCTGTGGGCCAATTGAGGGCAAGGCACCTCAGGATGTGAAAGGGATAAACACAATGGAGGAATTATGGGTAATGTCAGTCATTCATTCAGTAAAGGATTTGAAATCTGGCCTGATTTAAACATATCTTTTTTTAATTCACATAGATATAAAATGCATTTATGATGTGCATGATAATAACCACACATATAGACTGAAGAGTTTGCAAGTTCTAATGCGAACTGGACTTTTTTTTAAGAAGAAGAAAAGTCAGTTTTTTATGTCACATCATACACTGAACAAAATGGTGAAACTGGTACTCTGCATTTAATTGGGAGGGAGCAGTGGGCAGTGGAGAATCAAAAATAATGTGCATGCTTTTAAGAACAAATTAAGGTGACGCCCAGTCTTGCTTCACGACGAAGGCACTTAGTATCAATGTAGAGCTCGGAATTCTTCAAAATAAGATTAGTCAAGACAGAGATATTGATTCAATTAGGAGTTTTTTCCTAAAGGAAAGGTTTCAAGCATTTATTAAAATGATCTCCATTTTAGATATAAAATTCTCATCTCAAATAGAGCATTAAGTGCAAAACAAGTGGGCAAGCCAAATTCTGCGCTGAGGCTCCAGTCTGTAATTTAGATTGCATCTTGCTGTCATTTTAACTTCTCATAACTTTCTCAGCATTTTGTAATCTAGTTCTTGTGTAATGTGATAACTTCAGTCCGGAGGCCAACTGGAGCTCTCACCCGTCAATGAAACCTCTCCAAATGTTCATCATTCTCATCCATTTCTACTGTGTTGACCTTCTCCTGTGTCTTTTGGCTTATACATAAAATATAAAATCAAACCATAACTTTATTTATCAGTCTGTTTCTTTGTGAGGTTTCCTGTTTAGGCGTTAGGATTTGTTTTCATGGTTTGTGCTTATGGAGCTTTAACGCCACTGATTAAACTGTTTCTTTCCAGTTCCAAAATGTAGATGATGTAATCACCATCTCTGATGAAGGAACGTTTTTATTTATTTTATATTTAGGAGACAGGGACACTGGTCTAGTTTTAGTCTTTTGCTACCACATTCAGTGGCCAGGTTTTTTTACTCTCTACATGCCACTAACATCCGCTGCTATCATTTGGCCAGAGCACCATGTTTACTGAAACTAATTGGAAATTGTTCAGCACACTCTTTGAGTTTTGCTCATAAGAGGGGGTCTACACACTTTTCAAGCTCTAATTACTTTTTGCTTTTTTTGTTTCGTGTTATGTAAAAGAAAACACCACTGGGTCTGCTGCTGCTGTGCTTCTGGTCTTGTCAGTCCAAATGTTTATAAAGATCAGACCTCAGAAAAAATATAAAAAATAAATAAAACATTGCCTCCCATGTAGGTGGACTACAATGCTATCAACCTGCATTATTACCATATCTCTAAATTTACATTGAAAAAGCCTGACAATGTGTTTGCTGGAACCTAAAAATACAGAGTGGGTGGGGAGGTTATTTTCCCAAAGTGCGCTCTACATGTAGCAAACTAGATAAAACACAAACTGTGCTTCCAGTCGCCATAGCGCTCCACATCTGATATATTGCAGTCATTATCTAATAAAATATGGCCATCGGAGATGATACATATAGGCTCTTATGTCCTTTCCCAAGTGAACACCAAAGAGCAAATAATCGTCTGTGTTCCATTAAACAAAATGGAAAATAGAGGAGTTAAATGTGTGTGGAAGGCTGGCCAAATTATGACCAGACCAGCTACTACCCCACTGAAAAAAGACTTTGCTTAACTTGGGCCATGTCGTATATCACTTATCGATGTGGTGATATGAGATTAGATATCAACATTTATGTTCCTGTGCATCATTCAACTGTAGGAGTTGCAATCATTATACTATAATCTTATCCTCACAGATCATATGACTTTATTTAAGCTTAGCAGGGTTGCTGAGCTAAGAGGGCACATCGGATAAGGAGCTGTTGATGTGGGAAATATTGCTGGCTGAGATACAACAGCATCGGTTTCCTGAGGGGGGCTTCAGACACAGATGGGTGTTAGGGGTCAGCCGAGCTTATTTCTTGGCTCTCAGCCTCATGAATATTCTCAGTTGTAAGCAGCTGGTGGCCGGTTAGCCTTTTTGCCTTGTGTATTGTAGTACATGCTGTAGTTTATCCTTGGTGCAAGTCCAGGTTGAGAGGCCACAAAGCGATGGCATAGTCACAGATATTAACCACATTTACAGGGGAAGAAAGGGTGAGAGATTTTTATCTGAATTCGACTCTCAGCTCAAGTGTTTCAAGTGTGATTTTTCAGAGCAACACATCATTAAGAAGGCCACCTCACATCTGTAAGGCTGATGTTTGTAGGCTTGACATACAGTACATTCAGTGCAGAAAGGCAGAATAGTAAACAGCCCTGTGGTGCAGCAGCACTGGCCTTTATGTGGCATCCTGTTCAGATGCCACATGAAATCTGTTTGCTATCACGGGCATTCTTTCGACTCTTCCCTCTTGTTCTCACACCTTAATTATTCTCACCAGAATGATGGGCTTTAGTCAATATCCTTGGGATAGCACAGGAAATCAAGAGCGAGCTGGCACATATGTAAGCTCATACTGAATGAGTAAAAAGCACATGGCACAGAGTTAAACAAACAGAGAAAGAAAACGATGAATAAGCAGGAGTATCAAAGCACCAGGAGCCAAGGTTGGCTCCAGAATCACTGTAAGTCTGTGTTTGAATATTTATCTTCACTTCTTCACCAAGAAAATATATAGTCAGAGGACCCTGATGAAGATATTGTGTCCATATAATTTCCTTTTCACACTGCAGTAGCTCTGCAACTCATAATCATTTCAATTATTGATCTGGCAAGTTTATTCAGTAAAATGGCACACTTAACACACAAAACCACACAAACATCTTGGAAGTTAATGTTTCTACAAACCAAAGATTTGTTCACATTCATACAATTTATAGGCTGCTTACTATATGCATATCATATCACATTCGCATTCATGTTTCTGACCTAATCTTTACATCAGGAGGTGAAGGGGATGTTGGTTACAGGCGATAAGGCTGCCAACCCAGTGACCACAATTTGAGTCTGTGTTTTAACATTTGCACGTGAAAACCACTGACTATTTTTGACAAGAGACCATGGCGTTTCAGCATTGTAAGCATGACATCACTTGATGTTTTTAGGGTGACCTCAGGACAATTTTCGTCAGAGCCAAAACGGCATTATCCATGAGACCCCGGGACATCTCCAGTCGTATTTGTAAGACAAGAACCGGTTAGTTTTAATGAGAAGACAAGGCATATCCATATTTTGTGGAGACTGGGTCTTTTTAATGAGATGTTTGGTCATCTGCAGCTGTGTTTGCGGTGACTGAAGCAGGTATCATAAGCCAAAACTCTAACCCTTTTCCTAACCCTAACCATGTGTGCCTAAACCTAACAAGACCATGAGCACAACATTGTCACAACATACAATAGAAAACTGAACCTCAAAATAGTTGAAACATTAAGAAATGTAATATCAGTGGTGCTGGCTGGTGAATTCTCACCTTTGAGAAGTCTGAACCAGCAACTGCTTGGTTTCTTTACTTAACAAATGACCTAAACAATCACACAATTACCAGACATGTTTCAGCACTACACAACTGTAAATGCAGCCGACTGAAAACAGCAAAGGAGGGATGACTAGTAATAGTCATCTGTTGAATTCAAAACCACTGTGCGGCAAGCAGATGGCACACACCCCGGCCTGCTGAAGTACTCAATCACCTCATTAGATGAGTGCTTCCACCTAATGTGCTTATAATGGAACACATGGCTGACTTGTTGTAAGGATATGTTCGGTTGGATGTGCTGGCTTTAACATCATGTTTCCACTCCCAACTGAATGCCAATGTTTGATTACACATATCTAACACTTGCATATAATTCAAATATAATTCAATTTAGTGGACACACGTAAAGCAACAAATTGTGTGAGTGTGTTAGTGTGTGTGCTTCTCAGGGCGAGAGTGTGACAGCGAGGATTAAAATGCGGCTGGTAAGTGAATCATTTAATCCCTGGTTTAGGGACAGCTGTTTCTACAGAGAGCTGAGACACAACTCATGTCTGTTGACTGAGGCAGGAGGAGGATGGTAAAAGAAAGAAGGCAGACAGTGAAGGAGGAGGGGGGAGAGATTTAAAATTGGTACCTTTTCAACTCGATCTTCAACACTGAGTGACCTAGACAGGACTGGTTAATGGAATCTGCCATTTGTTCAATCACGTTAAACACAGGCAGTGAAAGAGGGAAGCATGGAGGGATGGAGGGATGGTAATAGAGGGAAGTGATCTGAAAGGTAGCAGTGGTGGTATCTTACAGAGAAAACTATGTTAAGTGTATAAGGATAATAAGGATTGTAATGAATAAGGCTGTGCACCTAGGGCAGCGTGACCTAGTGACTAAAAGAGACACACAACTGTGCATCTGTCCATTAGTTCTGTTCAACATTTATTATACCATCAGTAGTAATTGGTAAATAGAGCACTTGCAAAGCATTTTCCTGGCTAAGCAGGAAGAAGCTCCTCACAACGGCTACCACTTTCCCATCTTCTTACATATTCATCCACTGCTGGAGTCCACCACATAAGGAACCGACCCACACTTAGGGAGCAATTTGAGGTTAGGCAGTTTGCTCAAGGACACCTCGACCTGCCACCTGAAGCACAGCTGCCCACATCCACCCCTGTTACAAGCTGTAGGTCTTAAGGATACAACAATTATGAAATTCTGAGCTGTAACAATGTCAAACTAACAATTTGGCGGTTTCTGTTTTGATTTGTTTTTTTTCCTTTTGGTTATCAATTCTCCTTGCCTCTCCATGCAAACAAAATACATGTTTTGATTATAAGATGAAAAATAAATGACCATTTCAGTCTTTCAGCCCATCTTTAAATTCAATCATAAACATGAAACAACCCTAATATAACCTCCTTTCACATGAAAAAGACTCTTGTCTCTGAAATGTAACAGCTTCAAAAGCCTTTTTAGCCTGCTTTACAATTCATTACTGAATGAGAAGATTTTTTCAGTACTTATAGCCTGAAAAACTGATAGCAAGGATGTCAAGGGCCAGTAGTTCATGAATCTGCCACCCAGAAAATAACGCTACACAACAGCTGCCGACAGTAACTGTCATCTTTTTGTCCGACAACGTAAATCAAGGCAAATATCGGCCAGTACAGATATGCAGCTGATAAATCAGCGCTTCCCAATTTGGATATTCTCCTTCCATTGATGTTTCTGATGCCAATAAAAGGGAGAACAACTACAAAAAGAGTGGGGCTGGTTTCCCCCATCGTCTAAGGTTGTCAGCACAGTTCAGGTCATTCAGGGTAAACGTCTAAAGGAGTACAGGATGCCGGATATCTGACTTGTGACAAAAATCTAAATAAAGCCAGAATCCACTTCAGAAATGTTTTAATGCGGAATATCGCGGAATTTGACATAATTTCACTGAAATGCTGTTTTCGTGTGGGAAACTGCATGGAGGGAACCAAATCTGGGTGGCACAACAAGTCACCGCCGCCCCCCTCCCCACAGACTGAGTTCCCCCGTCAAAACAATGTAGGCATGGCGAAGCGGCTGCCCATGGCTCTGTCTTCGTCGGCGAAAAAACTCAGAAACTCGTCATTAACCCTTCAGTACAGAGCCGAGCAGTTCCCGAACGACTTGTATGTGTCAGGTGAACTGTTGTTTTACAAAGAAGCAGACCCGAGAAATCACAATTAAAGGTGTAATGCGTCAGAGTTAGCCACCTGTCCGATTCATATTATCGGCATATAATACCAGAGTGACTGCTAACTGCTGCTAACAGTAGCTGTTGTTAGCTAGTTAGCCCCGTTAGCCACAGCCCTCTTAGCTGACTCTGCCTGGGTTGGGAGGCTTTTCTGGATCTGCCTGAGAGCTGACCATGTTTTTATTCAATGAAACCCATAAAAACACAAAATATACTACTGTATGAAGACATTATGAAGTCAAAATGTTTTTGATGCACTTTACTGTACTGTACGGTACAGTACTGAGGAAATATGTTTGTCACCTCAATTAATTTAAGGTCATTTCTATTTAATTTGTGTACATTTTAGTAATTTACATTAAAAACACACTGTTTTTGGTAGTATAATAAGAGTAAAAGGTAAAAAAAAATCGGGATTCCCAAAAACGTAAACGGAAAAAACGGAATCCCCAAAAATTAAAACAGAAAAAACGGAATTTGGGAAAAAATAAAACGGAATTTGGGAAAAAATAAAACAGATTTTATAGGGCCCTAGAAATGCAACAAAGTGAAATAAAAGCTTGGCCAGGCTGCACATTATCAACACTACCAAACCAGCCTTTTGAACAGTCTGAGCTTCGGTATACGCGTTGATCCTAGTTTTAAATGCTCACCAAATGTGTACAATGAACTGCACTTTTAATAAACATTTAACAAGTCCTTCGCATTGTAGGCCAAGAGTCATAACATGTTTCCATGAAGCAGTGTTTTAAATTTAGTGAGTTTTTATTGTAAAGCCTGAGGTCTCAACTTTCCCTCTTTTACAATGTGCATATAATTTAACAAACTTTTAGCCAAACAAGTGATAAAACAACATTTCCATGAATCCAAAACCAAGAAAAAAGACAGAGCAGCAGATAATTACTTCTATGTGGTTATCCCAAAGTAGAAAGTCCAGTTAACATAGGGAAAATAATATATTTTATAATACTTGTAAAATTAAACACAGTGTGTATTGTATTGTAACGGAAAATAAGGTAGAATCTTAAGTATCAAAGTCGAAGCCATTGTTTTATGTGTCCAAGCTGCTATGTCAGGGTTCATAAATTGCTCTCGTGGTCCCATCAAAGTGTGGCACTCACACTACAAAGGTGTCAGTATTTCCACAGCTGTCAGAGCGTAGTGCACTTTTGAGGAACATTGGACAAAATTATCCACCAAATGGCATATTTTATGTGAGCTCCAGAGGGGTTTCACACAGAGTGCATGCAGTAAAAATAAGTCCGCCTAGGTTGAAAGATAAACAAACTGATGGCTTTTGGAGCCAATTAGGACATGCCCCTGCAACTGGAGTTTATTTTAACAGGCAGAAGATTCAGTGGCTCCAGTGAGGGAAAAAGCCCCCAAACCTTCTTTGAAGTTCCTCTCTCTGTGGGCGGTAATGTGGCATGGCACCCAGCCAAAGCCCACAAACACAAGGATTGAATAACGCCTGCCCAGTGTCCCTGCAGTGACATTCATCCTGTGCGCCACAATAAAGAAGATGTATGGGAAGTCACACACATACAGATATGCATACAAACACATACAGATGCTTGATGGCGTGACAGATCTTCTAAACTGTCACATGTGCAGTCTGCCATGAATAAACTTAACTTTTGACAGGGTTTTAATCTGTGACTGAATCTCAGTTTTCTGTGACAGTGTAAATAAATCCAGTGAATTAAGACAGAGGTGTTTCTTTTTCTTCTTAGTTTTATTTATAGGTTCATTGGCTCATATTTTCTTCACGTGAAGTTATGAGTGATGGAAGCTCTGTCAGCTCCAAGTTCAAACAAGCTCTAGGAATATAATATGAGTGTATTTATGGATGTAATTTATAGGCCCAAGGGTTTAGCTATGGGGCCAGTGCATGACAACACACACTGAGAATTGGTGGCAACTGGTGTCAAACACACCGACACACACACAACCCAGACCTCTTCCTATGGTGGATTATCCTTCCCCTTAGAACCCTTTTAATATTTAGGTAAAATAAAAAATGTAAATCTTAAAATCTTTTCGTGTGGGCACGGACAGGAAGCAGTGGTTTACACTGGTTCCACATCAACAGTGCAAGATAGAATTTGTGCGAGGCAGAGCATGTAATGGTAAGCATTACTTAAAGCTTCTGCAAAACAACAAAGATGCTATGGGCTGCATCGGATTGCAAACAGACCCCACATTCATTTTCTAACTTTGTATCTGCATCCTTCTCTTTCCAAGTCCAAGCAGGATAAAACAGCAGAGAAATATAATTAAATTTTAGTTTCTCTCTACAGTGAAATTGCTGCAATAACTTCTTTGATTCATGTCTTTACCAGCGCTGTCCTTACGTTCACACTACTTATGATTAACCAAAAAAAATCACAGTGTTAACATTTTGTGAAAGTACCAATTATCATCAATACAATATTGTTGCAACATGCAACAGAGCTTTTGAGGTGATTTAAAACAACAACAACTGAATCAGGCATTAGCTGTGGCACTCCCAAGGGGGGGCCAGGAAGGCCTCCGAACACATCTGTTGGCCGCCAAACTGGGCACCCAATCACAAGTGCCCCACCCCTTCGCAAGTGCTTGTTTAGTCCCTTCAATTTTCACTTAGAGTTAGTTCAACTTTGTCCATAAAAAGTGAGATGAAAAACTATGGCACTTTAATGCACTATGTTCGTGCAGTTGCTCTGGAGATCATAGCTTCACTCTGTACTGAGATAGATGCTCTATGTAGTGTTGTACTTGCACCTTCAGTGTAAAAACAGGTTGCTGTCTTGACACAGGATTTTACAGTTCAAGATTGTAAAACGGCAAAGTGGTAAACAGCAGAATGCGCTAAATGCTAAAAGCAAACTAACATGAACTAAATTTGCCCAATGACCCAAACTGGCAGAAGCAGAAGCAGATCTAAATTTGTAACTAGATGATCTCAACTTTTTTGGCCCGTTTACCAGGGTGCACTCGGGGATAGTGTCAGTCTGAATGCAGCCCAACATTTTGTACTCGCATATGCTGTCTGTGTGTGATACCTCGTGAGTGCTGGTGTGCCTGACTACAAGCGTAAAACACCCCCATACCTGTCAAACAAACATCTCATCCCCTACAAGGCTACAAACTTGAGTTGCTTCATTTCCACACACACAAGCTGTTTCACCCTCCAGCATGCAAAAACTTCATCACGTCTTATAATGTAGCACCCCCCCCCCCCCCCCCAACAAAAGGTCATCAAACAAAGAACAACAATGAAGTTTTATTTAGAAACCCCTACTGCTCCCAACTGTACAACACACACCACTCAGTGACAAGCAGTAATTGTGACACTACACAAAAGTTAGTTGAGACGAATAGTACCAGAAGGGAGGAAGACGTAGGATGTGTTTGAGTGTGAGCCTTGCACCTGCAGAAAGACATGAGCTGTCTGGATTTGTGCGGTTTCATTAGGAAGAGAGGCAGAGAGGAGCTGCACAGCAATAACACCGCTGTGGATCAGCTGATTCCAGCACAGCCAGACACTGCAAGATTCAGAGTCTGGAAGTACTGAGTTTCGAACCAAACAAAGTGAAACTTCAAGGCTGAAGAATGGGAAGATTAATTGGAAAAAATGAGGTGCAGAGGGAGTGTGCCTCCTTTGCTCTTTGACACAGCTGTAGCCTGGAAATGAAGTCAAAGTTCAAAATCTGGCAATAGTTCTGGTGAAATGGGGTGCTGTGACAGAGCCACACCTCCAGACTGACACAGGCAGCTTGTTTCTGTATGTATGCACACACACAATCATGAGCCAGTGTATTTTATGGCCTATCAGTTACTCTTCTATGTCTCCATTCTGAATGCATCTCTTTCTCCATGCTGCATGTCATCAGGATGGTGGCAGTGTGTGTGTGTATGTGTGTGTGTGTGTGTGTGTGTGTTTTGAACTCACCTCCTGTGGATAAGCTGTGATGTTACATGGTAATAAGATGCTTGTCTAGCAGAGCACCGTCCTGCTGCATAGCTGAGTGTGAAACCGTATACCACAGGAATTTTGGTCGGTAGCAGGAGAGAAATCGGAGTGGGGATCATGTAACACTCATGATCTGGTCTGGTGGTTGGGTAAAAAAACATATTCCAGTTCAATAACTGTTTTTTTAACGATGTCCGTAGAGGTTAAGACAGCACTAAAATGAACAGCTGAAATAACACTTGTGTGCACTTATGTGCAAAGAAAGAAAGAAAACCCAAATGACTGTGCTGCGCCTGTTCATCATACTAAATTTGTCTGGTTGTTCGCACTTTCTAGATCATTTATATTCTAGGTATGTTCTTGCTGGTTGAAGGCTGAAAAAGACACAAAACACCTGTAAAAGGCAGCCAAACTGTAACAGTCAGAAAATACTACATTAAAAGTGCAATATGCAAAAATGGTACTTGAAAATGTTTAAAAGTTAGCTAAAAGCATCACTTGTGCTTGTGGTGTTTACAGCAAAACTCTTCCTGATGCTCAGAGGTCCCAGTCTGGACTGCTAGCTACATGGCTAACTGAGAGAACTGGCTAAAAGCAGCTAGAGTTAGCAGGAGTTAGATGTTACTCCAGTGATATGACCTCCTTTATTTTGTTGTGGGTATGAATTTGAACAGTGTAAAGTTCTTACATATTGCATCTTTAACCCCAATGAAACCATTCAACAACCACAAAACGTGCAGAAGCTAGTAGATACACATGTAAACACATGTAATAAATCATGACATAGGCGTTTCCTATCATCGCCTTAGGCACAGATTCCTTATCCCCGCAAATCTGCTTGACAATTGCACAAAGTATAATAAAAGCAAAGATTTAGACTGAGCCTGTGTTCATGGGACAAAGGCAGCAAAGCCAGATAGAGGAGCGAGAAAGCCCTACAGTCCTGGAATATAATGAATAAGTTTTTATCACACTGAGAAAATCTGATAAAACCTCTAGATAAAACTGCAGAGAAATGGAGAAGTGTAAGAGGCCTGAGTTTTGGAGCTACATACTTTAATTTCAACTTAGCAGTACGTCAAACAATAGAACAGCTTTAAGCAAGCACAGTTGGTTTGTAGTTATTTGGCTGGTGATGTAAAACTGCACCTTCATTCTAATTTTACATGCATTAAAAATGCATTAGAAATAGCAAAGCACTTCAGCAACCACACTTTGATATAGACAATAGCTTCAAGCATCCACAGGAATAAAAGGTACATTAAGTTGCCTTTGAAAGTTTGGTCGAGTAGCACTTATCACTTGTTTGAGGGACAATTAATCGACTTATTGACAAAAATAATCTATACCTTACTCAAGTAGATTGTCATGAAAAATGCTCAACTCCTGAAGGGTTCTTCATGGACTTTATAAGAGGACTTTCTTCCACACTTCCTTGAAGCCACTGCAGAAGCACTCTTTCTAGCCTTCCAGCAGGTGGTTTCAAAAAGAAGTCTGATTCTTTCACACGTAAGCTTATGAGGAAATGACCTTGCTTCTCATTTGATGTATTTGCTCAGTATACAGTTGCCAAATTAGTTATAGTCTCAATCACTAGTTCCAAGACTTCTTCAATACAGCACGCTATTCGTTTTGTAAATCATGGACCAAATTAGTTGATAAAGCAGGGTATGCTTGATTCTTGTGATTAACAATATGCTACAGCATAGCAATGCATATCAACCCCAGCTGCACCATGATCTCAAATTTGGTCACTTCAGGCTTCAAAACTGTTGTCTACAAACTAAAGGGGGACTTCATTGTGGATCTGTCCACTATTCTTTGTACAGTCTATGGATTTTGAAGGTTCTAGCCTGAAGGTTTTGTAGCCGCTCTTGATATTGTGAAACAATGCCATAGGCTCTTGTAGTGGCATTGACCAATTGTTCTTATGTCTTGGACATCCACTTAAATGGATGACAAATAAATCAAATTAAATTGATGACAAAATAGTCATTCAGTGCTAGTTGTCTTAAACTTCAATTTGGGCAGTAATTTTCATCAAATAGCTACTGTATACATTACAAGAGGCAAACCATTAAAAAAACAACCCATATTTCTGGCCTTGTGAATAAAAAAAGTATAAAATCTGTACAATTTAACAGTTTCTGACAGAGTTCACTCAAAGTTTGACCTTGAGTGTGATTTTCCTGAATATACAATTGCATAAAACCAATACAAAGCTAGAGTCTGTGTATCTATTTCTGCAAATAAAACAACATGATTTCTCTCTTGTTGCCTTTAGATTACTTTACAATAACCAGTGTTGTGATTAAAACAAGCAAAAGCCAAACTTGAGGGTTATGTCTAAGGTTGCATGTGTGATATAACAGCCTATACTCTTAAAGTGTGAATATTTAAATAGACAAAAAACAAGTTGCTTTTTGACACTTGCTCGAGGGCACTCTGCTTGGCATCAACAACTCCTCTAGCTCCAGGTGGAGAAGTATAATGTGAATGTTAGTTGTACTGCTGAAATATTTGATCTTTCCATGACCCAGTGTGTATACTGTATGGCTCCTCTCCAGCTCCTATTTCCCTCCTCAAATTGATAAATCCAAACTGTGTCCATTAAGATTGCAGGAAAATCCAAAATGACAGCTCAGACTCGACCACAAAGAAATGGCTAAAGAGTCTGTTTCAACTTTACATGATGACAACATTCACCATATTTATAATGCCTCTGAAGAGAGTGACGTTTTTATCTGTCAGGATGATAAAGTCTTTCTAAGAGCCACAGAACACTTATCAGGATCAGTTAATCAACCTGGTTGAACTAAACAAGATAAAGGGGCAGAATGGCTGTCCCCAATTAAAATTACATTCGTCAGAATCAGCTGGATGAGACTTCATCATGGTGTATTAAAATAATGGGAACGACTGAGGTGAATAGTCAGCTGATTAGCTGGCGCTTGGGGAGCACTTTTAATTCAAATTGAGGAGTTTTCTGCACCACCGTGCGTATCGATCGAAATGGAAAATCCATTATTTTTCCTACAAATATGCAACTGAGTCCCCAGAAGGTGAGGGATGCCAATGGATGGGACCAAAAAACATAATACTGTAATATGTTGCAATATTTATACTTGCAAGACACTGTCAATACACAAGGGCTAACTATCTAACTATATAAAAACATATTACCACTTAGAATAGATTGAGCTTCTTTGGCCTACCTCTACCTCCTGCCTCCTTTTGGAGGCACTGAACAGGCGGGGAACTGTGTAAATGGATGACTACTGTAGGTAACAATGAAGCGGAAATGCAAGCAAAATTCCCAGCCTAACCATTTTGCAGTTAGCAGTCCCCTCCCTCTTCTCTAAGTCGCCACATGAAAGCGAATTAGTAATTGCCAGATATAGCAGCAGACAGGGTGATCCTGCTCTCTGTGTGTTGACGAGCAGACATGATTACAGTGATTACAGTTGGAACAAGAGTAATTCAACACCTATTCTAATACCCCCCAAAAAACAATATAACTTACAGCAGCTTTAACTCAATCTGTGACTCTGCTGCATCAACACTCCACCACACCGGACATCTACAGCAACCTTCAAGGGTCAAGACTCTAACTAAAATTTAGTGGTCGGTCTAAAAAAGTACAGCCAACACTAGGTGGAGACATTGTGTGACAGGAGAGGATTGAACATATACAGTATGCAGAATATTATAAACGTTTTATTTTATTTAGCATCCCTACGGAAGTAGCCTGATGAGCAGGAACAAATAAATATAGCAAAAATATCGTGTTTTACTACCTGTCTATTCAGTCTAGTCTAGGGTTTGACTCAAGATATGCAATCTGGAAGTATGTGATTCAACTTTTTTCCCATGGTCTCATGTTAAAAAGCAAAAAAACAGAACAAAATAAATTGTAAAATTGAATCTCAAAACTTGTAGAACCACAGCACTTAAGAATAGTAATACATAACAAATTTCAGTCTCTTGATAGCATCGAATCAGGACATAAGTATATGGTCCTGGTTCTACTGGTTACCTGTTCCAAATAACTCCAGTTCTCTGATCATGATCCTGAACGTTGATGTCATTTCTAATTTATTCAAGTGGACTTCACAGTATTTGTAAAAACAGTCGGATCATCAAATTACTTTTGTTGAGGATATGTAATTAGTTTAATTGTCACTTAGGGAGAAACTAACTGCAATACGTCTTTTTGTTTGTCTCCCATGGGCTGGAGGGAGAAAAAAACACTGCAAATACTTAATTAGCCGATGAATAATTGCCGAGCTAATGGGCACCTCAAGATACAATCTTGAATGTAACAGTCACCCTCCAAATTAATGGGACTGTGTGCGCTGCGGTGGGACAAAGCGATTCTGCTCTCAGTACCAAAGTCTGATTTTTATGTGCTAATGCTTATTACATCCCAGCTTTTATTATGATTCTAATAAACTCACAGACATGGGCTGAACACCCAACGTCTCCCAGTTGTGCAGTTTGTCTCTGTCTGTCTTCCACCCCTCTTTCTTCATTTCACTCAGACACACAGACATATTTAATTCCAAAGCACAGATCAAACACTCCAACAGAAACAATTTTTCTTTTCCTTGGGCCAGCAGTGCCCATCACTCCTCTGCCAATGTCAGTGATGAAGATCAGTACACATCTTCCTCTGCAGAAGCAAGAACCTCTTTCTTCATCCTTGCGTGCACACAGACATACTGTATTTATTACAATCCTGCCTGTTTCAGAAGACAAACTTCAGAGGAGCTCGGTTTTGCTTTGGGGTTTCCTTTAGTTTAGTTGGCGGGTGGATTATTTTAACTTTAACATGCAAGCAGCACCACTCCAGAAACCACCATAATTACAAGATCTGGTCAGTGCTTCGAATAGCTTTGGCAACCAAAAACCTTGATCTGATATGTCTAGAATGGGGCGGGGTGCCTCAGTTAAAATACGGCCATACGGAGTTAATTTGGGGGTTTCTACATGGGGAGCATGAGAGTGAGCATGCATGCTTCTAACCCACAGATACAGTAAGCCATGACATGAGTATGAGCCAATGGGAGAGAGATCACATGCAGCTGAGGAAAACAGTAATCCCTGCTTAAACAGTTCGGTCCATTACTTCTGTAAACTCACCTACACTGACACTTGACCGTGCCAAAACTCTCTGTCAGCAGGATTAAATGATGTGTGCAAACAAAAGCAGGAAAATGCATTATTATGTTTGATTTATGAAGCCGTGCATGGTTCTGAGCTTATGTACATAAGCCAGATTTCCACTCTCACGTTCAGCCATAGGTTAATGTACACACCCTTGATGGACTCTATGAAGACAAAATGCCCCATTCTGCTGCCCCTGAAACACAATTTCACAGTATTGCATTGGCTAAGTCCACAATCAACACCAGAGTGCCAATCCCTATGTCTGGCTGTGGCTAGTTCAACACCCGGAGGGCCCTATTTTCATGGCACCGCTGGTCATGACCTTGAAATTGGCTTTACCAGACTTTGAGTTATTCTGGCGCCCAGAGCAGTGTGCACCATGCACAGTGCACAGTGCACATGTGGGGAAATGGGCTCACACAGGTGGGTGTTTCATTCCAGCGAGGCAGGTAAAAGACAGTCCTTTGTATTTTGGTGGAAATGCTGATTAGACGTCTCAGAAACAGATCTGTTTTGAGTGCAGAGTCAGCCTGATGCCTGGGTATTTTAAAACTAAAAGCTGTTTCGCATCGGCGCGATGTGAAAATTTGATGCAGCAATATGGAAAAGCTGCATCTGTTTTTTCAGCATGGCAACTCTGCACACTGTGTTCGTCTATGTGCTTGCCCCCGCCCCCCCCCCCAATTTGCAGAAGCTGTACAAAGTATACTTCAAGATCAGATTCATGAACAAGATCAGATTCATGAACAAGGCCCAAAAAGTTTTCCCTGGGCCCCAAAAGAACCCATACAATCATTTTTCTAGGGTTGTAATCAACCAAAGAAATCCTTGATCGACCAAAGCCGTGAAATTTCGACTACAAATCGACTAATCGGCGGCTGCGGCGGCTGCGGCGGCTGCGGCGGCTGCGGCGGCGGCGGGGTCGTCTCGGTAGCCTTACGCCTAATTAATTAAAAATAAACATGAAGACTAGTAGTCTATTTGCTTTAGAGTAAATCGTTTTTGACCCTATTATTTTGCACTGAAATTAACTAATTAAAACAATGAATTAATAAACACACTCGAGTCTGGCTCTGACAGCGTTTTGCATCACATGCATCTGCGCAATATCATAGCCCATGATTTCCGAAAATATACTATGTCAACTAGTGATATCAGCACAAGAACTGTTGAGGAATATTTAGACAACTGTTTTTGTCATGTTATAATAAATGACAGACACTATCATTTCGCTCTGTACGTGTCCTCGCAGAGAGCGAGACTGAACACAGGAGCTCAGCTCCGTGGCTGAGACACGAACTATTAACCTAAAACTTTTACTCTTAAACACAAAAGGCAAGTCCACTTTATGAAAAAATAATTGTTCATATACTTAAAACGGACGGAGCAACCTAACGCAGACAAGTCAGCTTAACGTTGTTAGGTGATATGCCCTGTTTGTAGTCGGGCTGTGATATACAAACTGTTGCTTGCAAACTTTGCATTCGACTTTTTTTTTTCCATTTTTATAAAATGCCACACTGCTGATATCTTTGACAATGGTAGAATAGGAATGACTGTGAATGAAACGCTTAAAAATAAATAAATATTTAACAAACCACCGACTGAGGCCTTCTAGTACGTTCTTCAATCTGTTTGTCTGTAGTGGGTTGGACTAATCCAACATAGTGAAAACAAGGGGGCGTTCTGAAGACGCACTGCTACCTGTGAAACAAGGGTGTTCTGAAAACACCCCCATTATTACTTGGTACTTTCCTCCTGATGAAGTCAAATATGCCATAATGCAGGACACAAAGCATTGGGATGGAGAGGACCCGCTGCGTGTTTACACACTGCCTTAGCAGCATGTAATTAACATGCCAAAAATTGACCAATCAGCATTTTGGTTGAGCCAGAACGTATCGACCAATTAATCGACCAGTCGACTAGGAGATTACAGCCCTACATTTTTCAAATACATTTCTGTGTATATTTTTTCAGCCAAACTTTGTGCCTTGTGTGAAAATGTTTTAAATGTTCAGTAATGCCAGAATAAAGCTTGAAATGTAATTAAACTATTTCAATTAAACCATCCTCAACAAGTTCAAATTAGGAATAGTGGCCTGTAACTAACATCTTTTTTCATTACTGATTAATCTGGTGAACAAATGCTCGTCACAATTCGCCAGAGCCCAAAGTGCCATCTTCTAACTGCTTCTTGTCAAACAAACAGCTCATCAAGCTTATCAATTTTGTGCTTCATCACAATGTTTTGTTCCAAAAGCAGCACTTTATGTTTTATTTTTGAAATGCTTGATGTGATCATGTAATCATCACCAAACTAGCTTTATATTTTTATACTTTGGATCTTTCATCCATGAACTTTGTGCCGCTGCACTTGGAGACAGATCCCCACCACTTCTGCACTGTTTGTTGTGCTTTCAAGTAAAAATAGCGCCCATAAAGTAATTTGAACAGGTGTCTGAAGACATTAGGGAAAACACCGAAAGCATAAATGTGCACCAGGTTTGAGAATAAATAAACACATACGTAGTTCAGATGTGAAGTCATGGATGTACACTAGGGCTGCACAAAAAATCGTTAAAAAAATCGTGATCTCAATTCACACATACACGCGATCTCATTTCTACACACAGCGATTCTGAAGCATTTTTAATCTCGAGCTGCATCACCGACAAATGCTCCTATTTTCCTCCCGGATTTTTGGAAGTCCCCCCAAACACAGCCCTCGTTGCAGCACCGCAGGCAACACCACAAATCTCTACAATCACTGTTCATTTTATAGCGCCTATATCAAAAGCCGGTGCTTCACAGACAGCTTTTTTCCCTGAAAACCATACAGGCATTGCCCTGGCCAGGGATTAAAGGATGCCCTCTCATCTTGGAATCTAAATTTTTTTTTTTTTACTTTTTTGAAAATAATTTCTCTTCCAATGATAGAACTACTACTATGCCTCTGCCAAAGCAATGTTTTTTTTTGTTTTGTTTTGTTAAAGTTTATCAGTGCAATAAACATTTATTGAAAAAAAATCGTGCCAGAGAATCGTGATCTCAATTCTAAGCAAAAAATCGTGATTCACATTTTTTCCAGAATCATGCAGCCCTAATGTACACACAGATTAGATTCACTCCCTCACTACATTTTCATTTCAGCTTCACTTTATCACTCTTTCTTGGTCTAAAAAAAACACTTCTGAAAAACACTTCAGAAATCTGGCTTCTGTTACTGACAAAAAAGGACCTTTGCCTGATTACTGCTGATGGTCGTTCTGGCACCATACTGCTATACTTCACCTGAAGTTGAGCCTTGTGAGACTTATTTTGCAATTCTACTTATTCCACTCAACATGAGGGTCGCCTGCAGTAAATCAAGTTCTGCATTCGAGCTGTCAGACTTTATCTGGAAATCGATGTTGTCATTGTCTGAAAGTGTCACGCAGTAGTCTTGTAGCTGCCACACATCAGTCCCACACCGCCATGCAACAGTGGCAGTCAACGAGGTGTCAAGGCTCTTGAGACCCTCGTTGAATTGGTTTCAGAGGAAAATCATAAACTCCTCAGTAATGCTGACAGTCTTCTACGAAACTTGCATGTCCCTGGAGAACTTTTACACTTAACAAGGCTGAGGTGGCAGACTGGAGAGGAGCAGATTGAAGGACCTATTTCCCTCTTCCCGAGATGCTGAGGATGTGCTATATATTACACACTGAACATTCACTCTCTGTCAATCTTTATGGAGAAATGTTCTCTCTCCAACATCCAAGTCCGCTCCCACATGACACTGTTCCTGAAATAATCTCCTCGCCCTGAATACGAGTCCCAAGATGCATTTCTGCAGACAGAAGGTCACGCAGCTTGATGGAAGTGGGACAGCGGTGCTAAAAGTATCATAATGATTTAGGCTGAGAATGTAGATTTACAGGGAAACTAGCATCCACAGGGTTTTAACAATCCTGCATACCTTGTTACCTACTTTGCTAATGCCAGCAGGCTTAAGTAGAGAGTCATGACAACAGAGGTTCAAAATGCCAATTGTCACGTGATTCATGGGGACTTCAGACAGTTCCTGGAAGTTAGCAGGCAATTTAAATTCATGAATACAAAGGCAAAATGATGTTTGGCAGTTAGTAGTTAATACATGATTGATTGATTGATTGATTGATTGATTGATTGATTGATTGACAGTACTAAAGGAGGAAGGGTTTATTACCTATACTACAGCCAGCCGGCAAGGGGCAATCAAGATGTGTTGGCTTCACATTTGGGGGGCTGTCATTTTGTCTATCTTAATGTAGAGTCAGTGATTTAGGTTTATAGCTTAGAAATCAAAGACGAAATGTTTCTGGTATGTTCTTGGACAAAACATATTTATCCTCCTCATTTAGCACATGCTTGTCACTGCAATCCCATTTTCTATTTGAGTCCCCTTTATCCCTGGGCCTCTAGGGTGTAATCAGGAGAACCATGTGAACTACTCAAAGTGCGCAGGTTAAATGGAAGGGAAGAGACTGAAAGAGTGGAGAGACTGAAGACAATGCTGAAAAAATGTACACAAATTCCAGGCGAACACTGCAGGAGTCAGGGCAGTGGTACCACTGGCTGCTAGACTAGTTGTATGAGAAACAGGGCTTGGAAATGAAATGATTTCCCCATTATACCCTTCAGAACAAAAACTGAATTATTAAAATGAACATTTTCCATCTTGCGTTCCTGAACCATTGTTGGGTGGAGGATGGAGGATTAATGGTACTCAAAGAAAATGAGTTGGGATTCCAGCAGCGGAGAGTGAGGCGATATTCTTCCATGAGCATGTATAAAGCTTTCGCTGAATGTTCTTTGAGTCACTGTTATGGTTCTCTTCAGCACTCACTATTGGCCTAATTACTGAAAACATCATGGGTATTAGCCAACACTATCTACGTTTTCTTTCGAGCAACCTTGCAGTTCTTAACCATGTAAAAAGAATTGTAAATTGATTTGCCCCGTCAAACTGAGGAACTATGGGTTGGAATAATCTCAAAAAAACAAATAAAGGGGGGGGGGGTGTATGTCCCAGTGGGACACAAGAGTTTTGTTTCAGAATACCTGACCACTTTTTAATGGTTTCATTCCAAGGACAAAAACAGTTCCTTGTTGCTTCCTCTTATCAGTTATGTCTTAAAGGTCTTGTATGAAAATAAATATAAATGTAGAATTTAAGTAAGAAAAATTGTTACAAAATGCTTTTGATCAGAACTGCGAATGTTTCAAATAAGTGAGCTCGTTACAGAACAGTAATGCAACCTCCAGTGGAAGCAACTGTGAGTTTACAACTAATAAATAACACAGGAAAAACGTCACTAACCTCACTGTCTTAATGGGGGTCAAGCTTAGTCCACTAAAGCATCATAACCATCATGAATAATACAGGCAACTATTTAATGAACTCTGCCTCATTTCCCATTGGGAAGAACGGCAGGTAGCCAAAAGTGATGCACAAATGTTGCTTGGATATTTATAACAAGATAGAAAGAGGGATTACAACCAAGTGTGATACTTAATTTTTTAATATGAAGGACCAGGGCTACTGGCATGTTGACTGACATGCGAGATAGATTGATGCGTCCATGTATGAGCCTCTCTTAAACAGTAAGCGGGGTACTGGCGTTTTTGCTGGAGTTGATAAGGTGAAATCTAATTTTACCTCATATTCCTGAAAATAATTAGTTTTTCTTTTGTGGTCCTTGACAAAATTTCAATACCTGATAAGAACTCATCATTTTGATGTCATGCAGGGAGGAAGACTGAGTGCTGGAGGAGAGGGAGCCTACCGCTCCAGAGGAATTAATGCCAGATGGTGGTGTCATTGAAGAAATTAAACAGGAAAATGAGAGTGAGAAATGAACTGACGGAGTGTGGAGTGTGCTTGTCCTTCTAGGGAACGAACACACACACACACACACACACACACACACACACACACACACAGCCTGCAAGGTTTAAGGACCATTGGTCGTGTTTCTTTTATGAATATAACCCCACAGGTGGCTGACTATACAGTAATTGAGGTTATTGATCAGCTGCTAATCTGTCCAGCTCACTCTCGTCTATCAGAAGCCCTGAATGTTCAAGCAAATTGTTCCTTTGGGAGGCTCAGCGGTTCTGTTCTGGTGGAGAAAATACTCCTCACGAGGAACATATAATACGATGAGCAGAAAACACAGAGCGTATTACGTTTTACTTGTTATGACTCAGTTCCCCCAAGTGCTGAAATTGCACATCGTCGCTACGTGGTGATATATCAAACTGGATAGCAGCGAGGCTATAAAATGAATATCTCTGATCTGTGCTTGACTGTGCGGTTCAGTTACTTAAGGACTCAGTGCGTGGCTGTTAAGAAGACACACACCGTACATAAGTTCACAATCTCTACTAAATGCCAAGTGATGGAGCACCGTGGCAGTGAAGTGTAAAGGGACTGTGTAGGAGCGATGATTTAGTGGAGATTGTTTTGTGGTTGGATGGTTGTTTTCGTGTTTCAAGTCCGCAGCGAATAGCAGTTATGATCGGACACACATGGACACGCAACCACACAGGAATTCGAATACAAACACATACATATATATCCACTGTGGAAAGAGACTGATGTGTGCAATCATCTGATCATATCTGTACTTTATAGCCCTTCCAGTGGCGCAGAGTGATGCTCTCTGTATGTCCGATGGTTTCCCTACTGCACCCGTGACAAGAAATCAGTCACTGGCCAACTAATCATCATCTGACCTGTCTACACTGATACTTGCTCTCTGTCCTTCCAGTGGCGCAGAGTGATGCTCTCTGTATGTCCGATGGTTTCCCTACTGCACCCGTGACAAGAAATCAGTCACTGGCCAACTAATCATCATCTGACCTGTCTACACTGATACTTGCTCTCTGTCCTTCATGATGAACTAGCGGCGGTAGCTGGATTACATTGTGTAGATGAGTTGGCTTTGCTATCGGTGATTAAACATGAGAATCTCTGTTTTTCCAATGAATAAAGCAGGATAACCATTTTGCTCTCAGGTAACTGAGAACTCTGCAGGTGTAAATTTAAATTTCTTCCCTTTATCAGGTGTATCCTGCAATGGGCTCTACTTCACTCAAGTTTTGCCTTTTAACAGGGTCTTTCAATGCATGGTATGGGTACAAATCTTAGTGAAACAGCTATGAACTTATAATTCAATACCGCCTCTGATCTCCAGAGTGATGGAGTCACAAGCTGCCTCTGAACAGGAGCCAGGAGATCGCCCTTTCCTTGGAGCTTCAACAAAGACATCCTTTTCTATGTTTTCTTTATAGAACAGAGGAAAGACTCTGCATTCCTGCTATTTTTTGGCACCCCGAAAAAAAAGGAGTATATGAGACCTGCCCTGGACCTGCAGGCACCGTACAAAGATCAGTCCACCTGCTTACTCATAAGAACTACACAAGCTGGGTGACTGGTTTGAAAGTGATGAACTTGAAAGGCACTTTCATGTCTTTGTGGTTTGTAGGTACAGGTTAGGTTCTAACATTTTGCCTTAAGAATAAAGCAAGGAACTTTTCAGATGCTCACATTTTTCAAAGTGGGTGCACAAGGTAAGAAATGGGGAATATGACACTTGGTACTGGTGACTGGTTTTGAATAGTTTCTCTGGATGTTTGTATTCGATGGATTTATTTTATTTATTTATTATTTATTTCAACTTTTGGTATGAACCAGGGGTCACCAACCTTTTTGAAACTGAGAGCTACTTCATGGGTACTGAGTCATACGAAGGACTACCAGTTTGATACACTCTTCTGAAATAACACATTTGCTCACTTTGCCTTTAGTTATTTATGATTATTAATGATTAATGATACTCATCTATGTGAAGACACTGATCACATTAATGATTTCTCACAATAATTATCAACAATGACTTAACAAGGTGGGAAACAGATAATATCAATATTCAATTTTCATTTTCAGAACAGGCCTGAAGGCTACTCATGTGGTCCTTGAGGGCTACCTCAAAACAAATAGGGGCCAGCTAATCACCAGAGTCACTGCTAAATGCTGCTAACTGTAGTTGATACTGACTACATCAGTTAGCCCTGCAGCTAACAGTCCTATTAGCTGACTCTACCTGGGTTGCAAGTTTGGGGGAGTGTTGATGCGGTTTCCACTGTTAGCATGTGAGCTTTGGGTTACCAGGATGTGGAGGTTTACCGAGCTGGGGAATGCTGGTGGGAAGTGAGGCAGAAATGGGCACCATGATGACAGAAGGATATAACAGACGTTTGAACAGTTTGAATTTGATACCTTTATGTAGAACAAATCGACAAATTATGAAAGATGTGGGGCTGGCCGCATTAGCACCAACATGCAGCAACTAAAAATAATAGAAAATGTCCCATTTGTTTGCGTAAACGAATATTTAGTCGAATGCGAATGGTCAACTCATTCAAAACAAGGGGTTAATAATGATGCTACTTGAGCCATGATGCATCTTTCTGTGTTATGTGTCCACCTCTATCCCATTTCCACTCAGGAGGGATTCTCCAATCATTCCTGACAGTTTCTCATTGAGGTGGGTGGGCTGCATGTCCTCGTTCTTCTGTACCTTGGCTGTGCACTTTTGTCATTCACATTAATGTTGGACAACTTCTTCTTTTATTTCCTCAGTCAGCAGCATCCATCTCATGTTGTGACTCAATCAATTTTTTGCATTTATAATTCCCACACTGTGTCCACCAACCAGCATCTTTTCCCTTGTCTCATCCTCCAGAGCCAGACTCTGATTTAACACTGTGAAATTTCCTCTTTTTACCCTTTCTCTCTGCGTTTTTGTGATCATCTTCATGCAGTCCGTGTGAATGAATACTAAGTAGGGGCATTTCACTGGACTTCAGGCAATGACAAGTGTTACATGACGCCTGCAAAAAGGTACACCACATTTCGAGTTGATTGTGATGTATAAAGGGAAACCAGCATAGGACGCGTGTGTGCACTGTGTTATAAATCAATACATTTTGTCCGTAAGCGCTTCCTGTATTTCGTCTGTATGTCACCATTTGACGTGAATCCTATGCACAGTTTTATAAATGAGGCCCAGCGAAAACGGCCAGGCCAGGACTGAACACAACCCCCAAGACTGATGGAGGCCAGTGTGACAACAGGGAATACAGTATGGAGGTTATTTACAGCAGCTTCGACAAAAAACTGTTATTGCATCCTCTTTTAAACATACGCAGATGTGCTCCTGTTAGTAAAATAGATTTTTGACTCTTAATCCCAATTTGTCAAATACTTGTGCTTTCGGATTTGTCAACTTTGACAAACGGTCAGTATTACTATCATACCAAAAGAAGCTTTAAAAATCTAGGTTTTTCTTTCCACATCCTACAGATTGGGGCTTTTTGCATGTGTTCAACATATTTTATATAAAAAAAAAAGTCAAAACAATGTTAGGGTTCTACCTGCCAATTTGACAGCCAGTGAGAAATTACGGTTTAAAAGAGTTCCCTCTCAACAAATATGCTTGGAAACGATGCCTAACTTTAGAGAAAATGGGAAGTTTCATTGAATGAACTGTGCGACCTCCACCCAGAGACACATTTAGTGCGAGTCCATAGAGCAAATATGGACTTTTTCAGGTGTGTGTCTGTCACTGAACTTGCAGTGTTGCTTTGCATTTAGTAGCACATGAAGTGGAGCGAGGCATCCCAAATATCACAACAGCAATAATGGCCCTCAGACTATACGGGCTGCGCTGAGGCTGCAGCACCACTTTGGACAGAGTGTATCATATAGCTCTATCTAGAAATGCAGGAAAGCTTCCACGGTGAGTATTTTTTCTCTGCCATCGTAAATGGAGGAAAATCGCTGCTGTTACTACAGCATTTCAAATGATGATACAGCTGTATTTGTTGAGTCCTAGATGACATGTCAGTTGAGGCGCATATATATCATTCCAACTGTATTTTAAAGTAATTAGGCTTCTATTTTTGTATTCTTTAGTAACATCAACAGTTAAACCAGGCTCAGGACCTATTTGTCACACTGGTGCACTGGTTCACCTAACTTTTCATTTAAGTGCACCAGCACATCATTTAGGTGCACATTAATACACTTAATTTTTCTCAACAAATCACGTCAATTCTTCATTAAATCACATGCAACAAGAAACTGCCATAATCTCAAAAAATAAACCTCTAAATCTCAGGTGCACTGGTGCAACCAACGGAAACGTTTGGTCGCACTTTTTGGGTGCATGTAGGACCAAAACAGTCGCACCCTGGAGCCCAGCTAAAGAAGACAGATATCAGAGCCCTCTAATAACCACTGGGTGATCGGGGCCAGCCAGACTTTTACATTGATTAGCTGTCAGCTGATTGTCCATCACAGATCTGACTCATTACAGTCAGTTGTTTGTTTTTTTTACACAGAATATAATTTCTGCTGCTTTAAAACCTTGAAAATGGAAGCAGTAGTTTTATCTTTTTATTTTATTGCAGATAAAAATCTATCTGACGTGACTCAGGGCGAAATGTTCACAGACCAGGTGATGTATAAAGGTTTTATTCATAGTGCATTTAGTCACATTCGCCAACGTCCTTCCTCACTCTCTGATGCATCATCTGAGATTTTTCTAGAAGTTACACTGCAAATTATGGATATCTCTGCTCACCAAAATAGGTCTAGCCAATTTTATGTGACAATGTTACACATTTCTTTAATTTTCTTTGGAAGCTTTAAGACTTGATGATGATCCTCTACCCTTCCTTCCAAAGTTACACAACCAGGAAGGAAGTGTGTACAGGTCAGGTCGTGATGAAAAACCTGTCAGATGTGGCCAAACTGACCTTTTGGAAAACCTGAAGAAATTGATTCAGAGCTGAGGTGCAGCAGACCGCGTCCTGATGTCAGAGTTGTTGGCATCAGGCCTCAGCAATGAGTCTGGGTATTTCACACTGATAGAGAAACCATGGATTAACATACGTTTACGGGCCTGTTGTGTGCGCTGCTGTCTTGAGAACAATTTCTTAGATTATGTAACATTTGTACAAATCTAGATTGCCTAAGTATCTGTGAATTGAATTTGAAACTGAACTGAATTGAATGTCCTGCCCCCACATGCGGTCAAAGATGGATTTGAAAATGACGGCCTACACACAATCTCAATAAAAAGCTTCTGCTCTGCCAGATGTGTTAAAGAAGAAAACAAGTAGCGAGTCAAGACAAAAAAGGGAAAGGGACACCGCCTCAAGGTGGAGGGGAAAACTTGAAGCAAAAAAAAATAAGCAAAGAAATGGAATGTGGTCTATTTTAGTGCGCTTGTTCTGAGTCTTTGTCAAGAAAAACTTAATCCCCAAGTGATGGTTTCAGAGAGGAGAGTTTGAGCGCTGACAGAAAGCGAGAGATGAGCTGCAACACAAAAAAAACTGATGCTGCCCTGAAGATGAAATCCGGAAGACAATAACACTTTCGACTGGAAATTCTGTACCAACGATCCATCTTTGAGGATAAATGGCACGAATACACACACACACACACACACACACGTTGGCATAAACTTTTACACACAAGTTCATTTACAAATCCTGCCCTGACTTCAGTCTTCTGTGTGCTGTGCAAGCTGTGGGCTTCAAATGATGGCAATGTTTATCGACTCATTTACAGTCTGTGTGGCTTCCTTCCTTGCTCATGCAAAACACACACAAGAACATAAACTAATGCATCCGATGTACCATTAATTGCCTGTTTTTTGAGTTGATCTGTTACATATTATTGTATACTACTAATATTGGGGTTGGATTTCAGTTCATATTTGGTTACATCCTTCACTAGTGGTGCTGCCTGCACGGTGGTTCATCTAGCAGCACCAGACTACATTGTGTGATCCTCTATCTTAAACACAGCAACTTGGCACTAGGTCTTCCACAGTGTAGACTGAGAAAAGCCCTGTTGAAATAACCCCATGTGGGGTTCAGGGAGCTTCTTCCATCTTGCAGTGTCTGCCGCCACTGGACTGCAGAGCGGAGTTAACATTCAGAGCAAGTCTCCGAGAAAACGGCACTTGCTCTTTCCTGGACGTTCAGGATTAGCCCGCGGAAGAGGGGGAAAAACACCCACCCCACGGCCCCCCACAACAGTAGCCTACGTTGGGGGACACGCCACCTCACGTCCACTGGTGCTGGGAGGCAGGAAAACTTCCGACCTCCCCACACACACACTCCCGCTTCTCCATAAGTAGGTGGAAAAGAAAACTTACCACCCCGGTGTCCAGCTGCTCGGTGGTCGCAGAAGGAGCCGCTCCGGTCAGAGGTAACAACCACAGTATGGGCACCAGCAGCAGCAGCAGCGGCGGCGGCGGCAGCATCTCCGGAGAAATATTCCTGATGCACTTGTGAACAGCCAGAGACATCATGATGCCCTATGACAGGCTGCTCCTGCAGGGCTCAGACACCGACCCCGACAGCCGCATCCACGGGATCAACCGCGCGCCGACACTCGCGTGAGAAAAAAAAAAAAAAAAGTCTACCTCACTGTTGAGCGCAAACACATAAAACACATGAAACCCAGCGGCGGTTAAAAAAATTGGAAATTAAAGAAACACTTGAGAGCATTAAAGGCAGTTTGTGTCCCGCAAAAAACTGCCCCCGGAACTCTCAGCCTAAGTGGTGATGATCAGCGGTGAACTGCGTGATGCCGTCCGGTCACAGGTAATATCCCATGGAGCGAGGAGCGAGAACCTCCTCTCCTCTCAGTCGCTGCGTCTCGAGCGCTGGAACATGAAAGCAGCTGCGCGCGGTTGTGTCGCGAGCAGCGGAGATCAAACACAAGCCGACCGAAATACGTTATTTAACTTCCGGACGCCATTACCAAAATAAAATTCCTCGCTGTTGGATTCAAACGATGTATGTCATTTTCACTAAACCTTTGAGGGCGCTGACGTGTATCTCGGATAAAGGTTTCAAGCACGATTACTTTCATGATAATGTAAAAGACCAATTGATTGAACTCTAGGTAAAGTTAATTTATGCGAGAACAAAAAAAAAAAGGTTGATAAAAACACCAGATGAATTCCAATTTTCAGAGATGTTTAGTTTACATAAGTCTTAATTATAGCACACAATTGTTAATTACAGTAAGTAAGAATACGAGTGTGTGCTGTGTTTTACTAAATCTATGCCTAAATAAATAGTCATATAAGGCTATGAGAGCTTGTAATGTGTACCAATCTCTTTTTCAAAGAAAATATAGATATAAATAAATGTAGGCTAGTTTAAAAAAAAAAAGTAGGCTAGATGATCAGACTAAGTAAAACACAGTCTAAATTAACAGGTAAGGAAATAGGAAATAATCTTTTTTTTTAAGTTTCACACATATTTGGGTAAACTGCTGTTTTAGATGTTTCCCAAAACATACATATAGCTGCTATATATTTTTTTCTTATTATGCATATGCATATTTGTCAGTGTAAAATACTAATATTTATTTGTTTACATATTTATCTTCACTTTTGTATAAACACATATATAGTCTGCAAATATTGGCCCCTTTACTCTGATCTACCTGCGTACTCGTCATGCTTTTATTCTGAAGTAGGTTTTTCAAACATCCCGTCCGCTGCTTTTCAGGTTTTTTCTGGCTTTATTTAAACAGCTGTGAGAGAATTTGAATTCAGCTTGAGGCTCTTTTATTTAATCTCATTGGCCCTTTAATCTTGACTCATCGAAAAGACAAAACAGTTAATGTCCTAAAGAAGATAATTAAAGGAGTGCTGTGTTATAACAGACGTAATGTTATGTAATGTGATGCCGGAAAAAATAGACAGTGACAGGGCAATTAATAACAGCTGCTCCTGCTGACTAATAATATTGGTATCATGATAATAATTACTATTTCTGTTTCCTCCCAAGTCAAACAGATTCGCGCACTGCTGCAGTATTTATTCCCTGGATCTGACTAACTGACAAGGCTGATTGCCGTGCCCAAGGTTAAATAAACATCATAAAAACCTCATTTAAAATAAATGATGTCAAAGGAAAGCCCAGTATTGATTAGAAGTCTAAAGCTGGCAGGACTTCAACGACAAGCATTTACATTTTATTTTCTCAGTTTGAAACTTTGGACATCTGTGACAATTGGTGGCTTAATGGTGAGCAAGAACCTTCAACTGTAGGAACCGAGTTCAAGCCCCCAATATGGTAATCATCCACCTTTGTGAAATGTCCACAAGTCAGACTGAATCCTGATTAGTTCTAGCGGTGCTGACCTTAAGGTGACCCTGCGCCACTGCACTCAGACCGGCCTTTGGAAAAAAAAAGAAAAACATTATTTCCAGGAGGAATTTTAAACAGCAAAGCGTTACTGTTAGCACTGTACAGAATCACCTTTAACTGCCTCTGTAACATCAAGGTGAATTATGCATTTAAGTCTTGAATCATGATGCGGACGCACACACACGCCTCGGCGCCCACCCACAAGCAGGCCTCCGACATGCAAGCATCTTAACTATTCTGTGTCTGCTTTGATAGACAGCCTCCTTAACCTCACTGCACTGCTGCTAATGATTCACAGTTCTCCTTTATTATACCACAGCGTCATGGCTCAACTGCAAAGGAACACATAATGAGTGCATGGGCACGAGCACCCACGTACACAAAATTACGCTTATCTACTGCAGGAATCGTTGGATTTCCATTTCAAATAGTTCTCCATGTAATATTGAACAGTTGTGTCTTTGTTCCCAGCGGAAGGTCGAGACAACTACATGAAGTCCAGAGTCTCCAGAATGAGCTGGGAAAACTCTGAAATGCAAAGATTTTGTATCCCTCATTACACTTTTATTTTTTTTGCTGAACCGAAGGGATCGTCTGCAAGAAAACATTACAATTAGGGAGTTTAAGCAGAACACAACTCCATCAGCCCTCTCTCTGCTTCCTCTGAGGTGAGATCAGTTCATTTATTTCCACATTTCCCGGTAATATTATCATAAATCACTGGCTAATCCAGGAACATTTCACGATCAATCAACAATCAGCCATAAAGAGCCGTACATGCATACATACTGCGGCTTGTTCCATTTCTTATATAGATCCATTACAGCAGTCATTCATCACTGGTCCACAGGAGAAAGGCATGAAAAATATGGGATATTTTTTTACTCTGCAGTATTAAAGGAGACATATTGCTCGTTATCACGTTCATAATTTTATTTTTTGCATTGCAACTAGAGAAGGTGTACATGTTTTTTAAAAAATGCACTCGTTTTCTCATACTGTCCAGTGAAGCAGTGTTACATTCCCACTCTGTCTTGAAACAGTCTGTTTTAGCTTTTGTCTCTTTAAGGAAAGCCCCGCCTGCTCTGATTGGTAGGCTCACACTAAAGGCGGGACGAGTTTCAAGAGCAGTGTTTTCAGTGGGAGAGAGGAGTTCTCGTCAGTGTGGACTTTGGACTTTTTAGCTTTCAAGATCTTTTACATGCGCAATAACTTATATAACACACTGAAGGAAAGAAGAAATGAAAAAGAATAATAGCCCTCCTTTAAAACTTAACTGTCTCCAGTCCCAGTCACACTTGTCGTATAGCCACAACATTATGATAATTGTGGCATCTAAGTGTCTGCAAATAAAGAAGATTCAGTCATTTAATTTTGTATTTACAGAAAGTTCAAACATCCATTTACTCGCGTCAATGTGCACCTGAAGTGTTTCACCATCCACACACTATTTACCAGTGCAATCTAGCTCATTTCCTTTTGTCAGAGCATATAATTATGGGGACACCCATTGCCCAATGCAGACGTGGACTGAATAAAGTTTGTTGGCTCCATTTGTAACATATGCATTTTAATATTTGTTGTAGTATTTTTGTGCCAAGTTGGCTGCAGGTCCTTTGCACTGGTGAGGTTAATATCCTGAGGATAAATGGGTGTTGTCAAATATCTTTCTGTAACATCGCATCATGTCAGGTAGTATTACGGAGGAGCGATGTGAATGTTTTTTTGTGTGGCTAAGTAGAATGTTGTTTGATGGTGGAGGCAGTGTTTCTAATTGTGATTTAATAACATAATTCATACCTTCTCTATTTTGTATTCACACTGTCAGCCCTGCTTAATGGGATCTCCCATTAGTCAAGTTAACACTGTGGTGTTATAAACCACCACGGCATTCATTAATCTCTTTGTCTTATCTACTTTACACTGTTGTTACACTTTTAGTGGTGATGGAGCCCCTAATTAAAAGTTTTTTCTCTTGTGGAGCACATGGTTGCATCTATCGCAGGTTTGGTTCCAGCCGGTGACCTGCCCTGCATGTCGCAAACTTGCCTTTCCAATGTTTCCTGCATGTGTTTTTGTTGTACACAGTGCATACTATTAGCAACTCTAAGCATACTCATGTTGCTGGTGGACTCGGGTTGTTTGAGGGGCAGGGTTGAAACATTTATAAAGAGGGCTACGAGTGTCAAAACAACATGGCAGAAAAATCAATATGATAATTATGATGATGTCTCACCTCAGCTTGTTTGAAACTAAACACTAACCCATGATATATTTAAAGATTGTTACCTCTCATTAATGATCTCAAGGAAATGGCATTCCCAGTAATATTAATCACCATGATAAAACTAAAGAGGTCTACAATAAAGGAGAATCAAACATGAGCAGTAAAGATGACAAATTAACAGAAGTTTAAAAAAGTGTAAACCAATTGGCATCACCCATTGGTTTCTGGAGTACCATTTTGAAGCCTGGAGTTTGGGATTATCTCCGTCGCCATCTTTGGTTTTGTTGAGCCAGATGTGACCATATTTGGACGAGAGGTCCACTCTGGGACGGATATCTTGTTTGGATCTGACTGAGAGAAATTGAGGACACACTGTGGTAGCCTTTTTTGTTAATCACAAGGTAGCCAAGTCTCAAATGATACACTGCTTCATTGTGTCTATCTTACTCTAAATTTCACCAGAATGTACAGAATGAACACCATGATAAATTGAAGAAGACTTGAAACTAACGATTGAGATCGTGACATTAATTCGGAAAATGTTGACTGAGGTAATAAATTAAATGTGAAGTAGAGTCAATTTTCTTCTTCTTCTTCTTGCATCGGCTTCGCTTATCAGACCCAGAGAGCTCTGTCCATATTTCATACAGTCAGTGATTTATTAAGGTAAAGCAGCTACAATGATCTGAACCAGCTTCCCACTAAAGAGCACAGCTATTTTGTTGGAACACACTACCAAACTGAGAATTCATTTCGTGGGCCTCTGTGATACTGAATGGGAAACTTTAGCCTTGTACCACCTGTGCACCCCAAGGAAGGAACTTAAAGTGGATTTAAAAGTCAAAACTGCTGCAGATTTGAGATCTCAGATTTGGCTTTAAGATATGCAGACTGTTCCACAGATTAAAGGCTCAAACTGTTAATGCACCATCACCCTTTTGAGAGATGAAAGGAAACGTCATTGGCACATCCTACATGTGACGAGGATACAAAATTAAAGTTACTATGGTGAAGAAAATCAAGTTTTTTGAACTGTCTGTTCAGCAACTATTTTTAGTTTGCAAAAAAACATTCCATGTCAGTGTATTTGAACAATATGTGTGCACCAACACTTGAAAAAGAAACAAAAACAACAATTTATCATGGCTAAAAGTTTAAATTCAGGATTAAAATGCTATGGAGTGAATAAGAAAGAGAAATAAATGCAATCAAGCAATAAAGTAGAATTAAATAAAGAATAATTATGTGTCTTACTGAATCTGTCATGAGCGCTAAAGCATCTCTTTGTGAAAATCTTTTTTTTTCATACAAGATCATGTGTATTTTACAAAATATACAATTTTTTATATCAAAGGTTCAACATGTAAGGATTCTTGCTCAAGACATTCAAAAATAAATTTATCAACAGAGTGAAAAGAAATAACAATTTTACATTATGTCTAAGATGTGTATGTATAGATCTACAGAAGTTAGCATGCTAACCAGCTAGCCTCGGGCCAGAAAACGTCTTTCTTCTAATGATCCAAAGCTCCTGTGTTGTAGTGGTGTAAACACCAACACTCCCATGGTAGTCTGGCCAGCTGCATGGCTAACTGAGCTAACAAGCAAACCGTAGCTGCAGTCATGGTTGTTTAAATAGAAACTAGCGGTTGAAATTAGCAGTGACCTTACTGCCGTATTTGTGTTGGGAGCATAACTTCAAGGTGGCCGATTCTTACATCTAGCACCTTAAAATTAATAACAGTTCATGACTTGGCAAAAAATAAGCCGCAACTGACTTACACCTAACATTTTCCCGCCACCCTGTTGAATAGAAATAAATACATTTGTCTTGGGTCTCATCTCAGAGACAGCAAAGTAAACAATGTATACTTCTCAGATTACTGTACAACACAATACCATGCACATGCGCTGAAGTTCCTCAAGTTGTTGTGAAAAAATCTCAAGCCGTGCCATTCACCGAGTTTCCATGACACTCCACAATCGACTCACCTCACCTCACCTCAGATCTCTCGGCATAAAAGACCATGTCAGTCACACACGAGTGCCACCAGGTTCAAAGCAAATAAATAAACAGTCGTTTTGTTTTTTTATTTATTTATGCTGGCGAGAGAGGGTATTTCCTAAAAGGCTTCTCGCACACCGATCCGCACACACAAAGTCAGAGTGTCTACACTCTTTTTCCCTCAAAAGACTGCATTTTTTGTCACATTTCTGAGCAGATCCTGCCACTCTCCTTGGACTGAAAAATACATATTATTCAAACATACAAAAGGAGTCTTCGCGAAATGTTTAAAATGCAGTTTTTCTCCTGTCCCCTACAGAGGGAGCAGAGGGCATTAGAGAAATCATTCTACATTTACTTCAGCTCGCATTGCATATAATAATGCAGATAAAGACCCCAGAGAGGTTACTGAACTTTGTGGGTCGAGAAAATTCAAATTTGTTTAAATGCAAAATCCAACATCTGTTACCCTGGGGATGTCTGAATGTGGAGCAGTTGTCCTGTTCTTCACTTTCGCAAATGTGTTTCTCAGTATAATGTGCTACTGACAAAATGACAGCAATTGATAAGTGCTCAATGTTAACGTTTGGTTCAAGACCTGACACTGAATCAGTATCTATTGACCACAGATAATTGTTGCACGTGCTGTTATGTATACCTGTATGCCTACCAGTTGCCTGGACCTGTTCTTCATAGTCATAAAAAAATGCTTCATTCATAGAGAAAGGCTGGAATTATGAAGGGCTACAGAAGTGCCACTTCAGTACGTGAAGTACTGCACTCCTCTCACCATGAGGGCTTCGTCATAAAAACCCCTCTTGAGCTGCATTCCACCATTTATTTTTTTATTTTTTACATGTGTTACAGTGATGACTCAGTGTGTGTTAACATATCACTCAGACAACAATGAACCGATGTAGCTGATGTAAAGCCATGGCCATAATAATAATGCTCCTTCCTCATTCTTAACACCATGGTAACACTCATCAGTCTGGTTATGTATCTCCACTTACATCCTTGTCCTCTGCAAATGCCAGAGTATCCATTTAAGAACTGCACCAGGCTCATTTTAAAGTCACTCCATGAGGGATCAATAAGGTTTCTGGAAGATTTTATGAGGGGCAAACCTGTCATATTTTCCCATTACTCCAACACAAAGACACGTTGATAAAAATGGACGGTTAAGGACAGTCAAAATCAATGCCAGTTTCAGGCTTTGAGGCATTTTGTGTGGTAAAATTTAAATATAGTTATATTAAATAGATTTTTTGGGATAATAGATATCTAAAAAATTGACATGACCGTTGTTGTATATTTTGATGAGTTGCCAGCAATCTCTTCAAACTCAGAGAAATCAAAACTTTAATTCAAGGTGATGGCGGGTTTTATTTGGCCGCCTGTTGCTATGACTTCCAAGAGACAGCCTGAGAGTGAAGAAGGATACCAGCGAAAGAGATTAAACATAATATGAATAAAACTTTAGAAAACATTGCCTGATCCGTGAACATTTGTAGATTTTCATCTGCAATGCTGGGTTTTTTTTAACAATGATGATTACAGCGCCAACTCTCATGATCCCCACGCTACTTACTTCTTCTGTTTTGTATTGTTTGAGAGACCCCGAGTGGCAGAAGTTACATGCTGTCCTTTAAAGCAAATTAAAACAACAATTCAACATTTCCATACTTACCCTTATCCAATTTGTTGCCTGGCATTAGATAAGAGGATATCGATTTCTCTTTCATATCTATCTGTTAAATATGAGGCTGGTGCAGGAGACAGTTAGCTAAGCGTAGCATAACAACTAGAAGCAGGGGGAAATAGCCAGCCTGGCTCTGCCTACCAACACAACTAGAGCCCAGCTAAATCTTACAGATCCCCCATGAAACGACAGCTTATCATTTTTACACTGTTTTTGTACAGCATTAAACATGTTACGAGCTGTTAGTGTGATGAAGCTAAATAACATTTGTACAGACAGTACAAATGGGGGCCAAATGACAGTTAGTCATTGGCCCCCATTTTTCCAGTCCTCATCCTTAAGCTTACAATCTCCTGTCTCGAGCGTCATAGTAAAGATAAGATCTGAGAGTGGTATCAAACTTCTTGTCTAACTGTTTCCGAAAAAAACTAAGTAGAATGTTTCCTAAATTTTCCAAATATTCTTTTAGGTACATTTTAAGAACCAAGCCCATAAGACATTCAACGTAGGTGGGATTACAAAAAAAATAAGACAAATTATCTTTCAGGATGCAAAACATTAGAAAGGGGGAAATGTGCCACCACTGTAACCACAGAACTGGTTTCCCTCCCTGTCCTCTAGAGATAGGGTCCCGTATTGACAGTGCTACAGCGGTAGAAGCAGTGGAAGGAGCCCCACACCTGCTCCCCACTTGTTACATTGACTGCTCTAATAGAAAACGTGCTCTGTGTTAAGAACTTGCTTGTCTCATCCGTAGGACCTCAGCGTGAACAGTCGGTGAGAGCCATCAATGATTTAGATCAACAGCACTTTCCTCTCTCCTTAACGGGAAGCGCAGGTGAGCTGGCACCATCATTCATCACCAAAACTTTATCAATTCTTCTCCAGTTTCCCACAGCGGGATTACAAGCAACTGTCTCTCACCTCTCTCTGCTTCCCTAACAATGTCTAACAGCTCATTATCAATCATACTCACTGCCTGGTAAACCACTGTACCGAGAGAAGTTTAAGTAATGAGCTGTAATGAAAGGATTTTTCGATAATAAGCCTTTTGGATCGATTCTTGGCAGACTCCACAGATTACTGGCCGCTATGATGAGTTATCTGTTTATTTTGCTCCTATGTAGAATTAGTAAAGAATGAGTGAGTGTGCCATTATATTTGTTTCTGAATCCACACTTGGAATGGGTGGAGTTTGGACACAAAGTGGGGGGTACCTATACGTGAGGTGGGAGGGGCAACTAGAATTTGATCATTTAAGCCCGAGATTGATAAGGGGTTGATCAGAAGTTGCTATATTAATTGTTTATTAGAAAACCATTTACAGAAAACCTCAGGATTGCAATGATCTCTTTATCACAAAAGTAAGAGAACTATGCACAGAACAAGTTCATTATACACTTGAATGAATAAACCCAATCATGTTGAGTATGGATATTAACACATTACCCCACAGTTGCCAAAGTAAATGTTGGCAGTGTGCATTACTGTAAATCATGGCTATGTTGAATCTCTACAGTTCTTTAAGTTAAATCTTCCAATTTGTATGTTGTACCAACCCTCTGCTTATGGCCTGGTTAGGTTTAGGCACAAAGAAAAAGATCATGTTTTTGGCTTAAAATACTCGTTATTGTCACCACAAACATGGCTGGATATTCCCAATTGAGTGCAATGGGTTATTGGTCCACATGCCCAGTGGCAACGATGCGTTGCTTTTCTGAGACTTTCTGAGAGGGCTGTTTGCTTTCAGTTTAGCTGTATTTTACACACAGCCTTGGTAAGTAGCACTCCTGTTAATAGATTCACTTTATTCAAATGGATAAATAGCATGGTGGTAATTTGTCACAGTGAACTCTTCTATATTAGTGCCATGTTGAACAGTATTGTGTTTGTATTTGCGTGTTTGTATTGGTGTTTGAGAAACTATGTATTCGTTGTTTCAAGGGTGGAGGTGTTGAGTGTTTCCCTTTGCTGTTAGTCCCTTTTCCCCTCCTGTCCTCTCTTGCTCTGCTCAGGTTAGCTACAACTTGATTGCTTAATGAGGTGCTCCTGACCTGGAAGAGGTGCTTAAAAGCTCTCGTGACTCCACTCCAGATTGACGGCTACTACTCCCGATGCCTCTCAGCATGGGATTGCGTAGTGTTGTGTTTTCATTTAGTTTCCTGGTTGTTTCTATGTCTTATTGTTGGATAATCCCATTGATTGGTTATTTTTAAGGTGTCTCTTGGTGGTTGCTTTGTGTCTGGGTTAGACATGATATGACATGTTTTGTAGAAACGCCAATATGGTACATATGACTGGTTCAGCTTGGTTGTGTTACTCGGATGATTCTCTTATATGTATAAAGTATACTATCTGTGGCAGGATCTGGTTTCAAATGAGTACTCGTTCAACACTAAGAGTTAGCAAACATTAGGGGAGAAAAAGTTAATTGACATTGGCCACCTAAAATGTTAGTGAATTTGCCTATGCAGTATTTTGCTGCTGGACCGTTGTGTCTACCTGCCAACATAAACTAAATGGAATAGATGCATAGAAAATGTCTGTGGGGGATTTCCTGTATGCTTGTGTTGAGCTCTGGTCTCTCTATCTCTGCCTTGCCTCTCTCTCTTGTTTGTGAAACAGATTCATAAATATCCAGGATATGCGCATATTTAGTGCAAATTGAAACTGAGTGTGAATACACACCAGATTTGCATCTGTTGCATCTTTCCATTGACGTACTCTACCTCTAAAATCAGTTTTGCATTGCATTAGGTCTGAACACACTGTGAGGTGACAGGTTCTATTTTCTATTTTCTTTAATTTAATATTTTTTAATTCATTTCAAATTTTTGGATGCATGTGATGTTTGTGTTTGAACTCACAGCCAGTGACAATGTCATTTTTTATCTAAAATGGAAGCTGTGGTAGTGGTTGCTAGGATATGTCAGTTTCACATTTATTTCTATAGGTTGTATAGCTGCATTGATCTTACCCACATTTATCTCTCCTCTCCTCTGACACTTATATTTCATGAACGTCACTAGGTTTAGTTAGATAACTTCCGCATTCTTACTATGACCTTGGATGACTGCGTCAAATGGTGTTAACAGCTGGTGTTGGGCTGCAACACTGGGCCTATTTGAATTGCAGAACAGATGTGGGCAGCAATTCAGAGGTCTGAAACCATGGCCAGAGAAATGTGACTGTTATATTCACCAAAATACAGAAATGTATGGGAGGTTTCCAAACTGCATAATGAGTACACCTCACGTCTGAATTGTCTTGGGTGGCACAAAATATCTTTAAGAGGTACTTAAACTTGAGCAATGCATTTTTTATGAGCTACTGAAATATCTGTTTTAAAATTGCACAAGATGTAAACCTTAGGTATACAGACCAGCAGGTCTGAGTCAACCTGATAGTCCAGCAGCTCCCTTGTGGCAGCGAAAGAGGGACGCGGTGGGTCAGCCTGACTTCCTTTACAGTGACAATCAGGTCTGTGTTTGGAATTAGAGCCTGTTGCCCTCTTATCCTTTGCTAAGAAGCTGCAGATTCCAGACTTGTGACCCATGTCAGTGTGAACAGTTAAATATTTGGATTAAGTTCAGCTGCAGTGCATAAAGTTATAAGTTGTTGCCTTTGAAGCCTGAAGAGCTCTATTAGAGAGCTCTGAGTTTTTGATATGAATCATTAGCTATGCAGTGCAACTTTAGTTCTCTGAACTCAGATGGACCCCTCCAAACAAGTTACCCATCTCTCAACTCGGAAAAAGACTCCTGTCGGCTAATGCGTATGTATGTTTTGGTTCCAAATATGTTGAAACTCAAAGCTCCTGTTGGTAAAATAGTAATTCTAATGCTATTGGTTCCCTAACTTGTCAAATACTAATGCTTTGGGATTGTAGGTCTAGTCGGCATCAGTATTAGATGAGTTGGGTCGGTTCACTTATTGACGAGATGGAAATTAGACTCAAATATCGATACAAACTTACTTACCAAGAGGAGCTTTAACATTTCTTTAAATTGCAACCTTCCTTTCCTTCATGTCCAGTTTTATGTTGTGAAAACCTTGTGCTTATGGTCTAGTTAGGTTTAGGCCCCAAAACTACTTGGTTAGGGTTAAGTGAAGATCACGTTTTAGTTAGGGTTAGGGGTAAGGGTTCAATCGCCACAAACAAGGCCGAAAAATGCCCCAATATATCATTAAAGAAAAGGTTCTTTTGCCACTGACACAGCTGGAAAATGCCCCAGAGTCCTGTGAAAAATATCAAGTGGTTTTACATTTCAAAATGTGGAAACACAGACTTAAACAGTGGTAAAGCTCTTTAGCCATCTCACCATTCAGTTATACCACCACCATCTCCTGCACTGCCTGACATGAACATGTCAGCTCATATGCATTTAATGTGAACTTGCTAAGACACATATTGTACACATGCTGGTGTGACACATGTGACACGTTTTCACTAGGAAAACGAAGGAAGGAAAGACGGGCCAAGCCTTAAGAAGCCTGATGGAGGGTGATCATAAAACTAATGCTACGCTGTGTGCCTATATTATTTTACTTTAATGACATGCATATTGATCACAGAATGCATTTCCATTTGTTGTTAGCCGCAGTGGTGTGATTACGCGCTTGATTAGATCTGTGGTTACAGCAAAGTTGCAGCACACTGTAATGAAATGTGACGTCTTGGTTGAGGCTGAATGCAGATACTAAAAAAGATGAATGTCGAAAGTTGAAATCTACAACGTATTCCCTTTAGGTTCCCTCGAGTCTGAATGAACACCAGCAGGAATGGGATACTTAAATAAGAGAGGTCAGGAGGGTGTAGATCTACAAGCCGTAGCTATGCATCTCTCGTTTTTGCATGCTAATCAGAGTCTAGTGTAGCTCCAATGGGTACTTGTGCCCAGAGGGTCTGTGAGTTTTTTCAGCCCCCACACAAACTAAAGTGCACATGGCTTATTGTAAGTCATTCAAGTTGAATCTAGCAACACTAATGGTTTCAGGAGATTGCCCTTTTGTTTTTCCATTATAGCCTAACAACACATGTAAATGAAATGTAACCCAAGACTTTTTCCAAACTTTCAAAAGTTGTTCTCCTTTGCATTTTTATAGTACGAACATGAATCAATCAACTCAACTCACTTGCTGCTTTTCTATATGTCTGATTTTACTCAATCTTCCCCATTTGCTTTATCTCAATTCTTCTACATCCGAGATTTTTTGGTGCACCTTTTCCTTTTTACAGCCAATATTAGCACCCTCTTGATGAACCAGCCAAACTTGCTTGGTCATGTTTCGTTTGCTCTGGCAGATGCATCTTGTCCCCCTCCCATTAAGACAGATTCCCCTGCGTCGTGGTCTGTGACGGACCAATTACAAGTATTTATCTGTTGTAACTATGATAAACAGAGAAGCCCAATGGTCTAGATTTTGAAAGTCATACATCACATGTTTTGCTGCTCTGATTGGTTGTATGTCTATCCAGTTGTGTCCATTCTGCAGGTCCATAAAGTGCACCAGACTCATTAAACTGAGATCAAACTTACAAACAAGGCAGTGATGATAAACTATGAATCAAGATTCTGTCACTGCCAAGTCTATCGACAATGGCTACGCTTTATGTTATGTAACCTATGTTATGTTAATTTATGGTATTTATGTTTATTTATGTTGACTTATGTTAACCAATGTTGTTCTTTTAAGTAATGTGAAGTTATGTCATGTTATGTTATTTTATGTGAACTTATAGTATGGTAACCCATGTTATGTTGTTATTACATGGTATATTACTTTACGTTAACATTATGTTATGTAAAGTTACATTACCGTAAATTATCAAATAATAGGTCCCCTTTAAATGCTGGGTGCAGGTGTATATTTTGATAAATAACCGCCGGTTCCAAATAAATGCAGAGTGTAATTTATTTTTAAAAAATCAAGAGAGGAGACGTGACCACTGACACTGCATGTTTTTCTTCTTCGCCTTTTTCACGTGTGGTGCTTGCTTTCTGTCAGTTAGTATAACATTGATGATTGCCATGGCTCCGGTGCAGCAAAAAAATAAAAAGTACGACTTGAAATTCAAACTTTCTGTTGTAAAATATGCAGAGGAAAACTCAGGGGAAGCAGCCGCTAGAAGTTTCTCTGTCGACCCCAAGAGAGCGTGAGAGATTGGCGAAAAAATATAACTGAGCTTCAGCGTCTGTCCAAGGAGGACAGCAAAAGGGCCGTGCTGCCTGGTGGAGGTAGGAAGAAGGCTAGCAATGAGCTTGAGATAAACATACGGGAATGGGTTATCAGCAAACGGGCATGCAATGAGAGAGTGTCCCGCGAAATGACCAGGACGATGGCAAAACAAATGTACGCCACCGTGAGTGATAGCAGAGATGAGGAGTTTGCCACGAGTGCTGGTTGCCTAAATCGTTTCCTCTGCCACAACAACTTCACTTGTCATTATTGTTGTTCAGTATTTGGCCTTATATTGTCTACCTTCCTGAAAAACTGATTCATTCAGCAATCTTTTACTGGTTTGAGGTTTAATTGAGTTTGCATGAGTGTGTTGTGTTGACAAAAGAAGAAAAAAATGTAATTACAGTACTGTAATCTTACTTTAAAATTTTTTTAAATTTATAGTCATATTGGTTTAATAAAAGAATTTGAGTAAATTACCATATTTTCCCAGTTTTGCTGAGCAAGATTTTTGTGAGGAAGGAATTAAACGCCTGTCCCAAATTGCTGCCTGGTCCCAAATAAACACCTGGTCTGTGATTGAAACAAATAAATGCCCTGGCTATTACTTGGCAATTTACGGTATGTTAACTTGTGTTAATTTAAGTTATGTTGACCTATGTTGCTCATTTTAGTATTGTTAAGCTATGTAATGTTATCCTATGTTATGTTAAGTAAAGTTATGTTAAGTTATGTTATCTTATGTTATGTTAAGTTATGTCATGTTGTGTTTTGTTATGTGAAGTTATATTATGCTATGTTATGTTTTGTTATGTTAAGTTATGGTATGTTTTGTTATGTTAAGTTATGTTATGTTTGTTATGTTAAGTTATGTTGTGTTCTGTTATGTTAACTTGTGTTTTGTTATGTTATATTAGGTAATGTTAAGGTATGTCATGTTATGTTACGCTATAATATAATTGTGCATACCATAAGCGGTTGCACACACTATATATGACCTAACACTGTGAAGTAGTCCATATGGCATGCTTCCCTGTGTATCTTTTTACATGCTGGGTGGTCCATTTACCTTTCATTCTTCCGCGTTAATCAGCATCAGCACAGGGAGGGATAGTTAGCATTGCTTGCTTCCCCTCAGTTCGATGATGCCGGGACTCTGACAGATAACAAACAGCTGCACCATAGGGGATGCGGCAAAGCAATGCATCATGGAAGCAGCGATCTAGTCACCCTTCTCAATATTCCCCTTTCATCTGCTCTTCACACATCCTGCTATTCCATCGCCTATGTCATTCCCATAATTTGTATTTGTCAGCGTACGCTGCTTGTCTTTGAAGGCCTGCTGTGCAAGACAATGAAAAAAACATCAGCAACTAGTGTTTGGCATTTAGAGCAGTTTAAAGAAAAGATCAATCCATCCTTATTTCATGGTCCCTGTATGTGAGGCCTAAGTGCTTGTAGCCTAAGTGCCACAAGGTTACACCGTATTCAACAACCAAAGGTGTTCTGCTGGCCTAAAAAGTACTCAGATGGAAGAATAGCTTTTATGAATTTGAGGTGACATTGGTACAACAGTAACCACTTAAAAGAAACTTTAAGGTACAGGTAAAAGAAAACATGGAAAGGAAAACTAAATCCTGTTTCAATGAGTCTATTATTATTATTGGCACAGTTAAATACATGGTCCCCTAAAAGGCTTGCTTATAAAAATGTATCATGGTAGCTCAGTACATGGCTCTCTACACAAAAGAGTTCTCTCACTTTCTGTGGAACAGACAGAATTAGGCCATGGAAAGGCCCTAAGGAGTCCAATTAAAGACTCTAATATTAGTGAGTAACAGTAAAAACAGTAGGGTTAATAGCTATTTAGTTATCCAGCTTAATTACCAGCCTGCAGCTTCCTGCAAGTGCAGATCCCAGGTTTCACACGGTGGTGTGCCGAAATACCTACGATGCCATCAAATGCACTCTCTCTTCTCCTGGAAAAGAGAGAAAGAGGTTCAGCTTTGGTCAAAGTTTTAACTGTCATCACATCTTTAATTTCTGTTTGAATGGAAGGACGACAACAGTGACAAAAGACAGTGGAATAATAAAAGGACAGAAATATACTGACACTATATAGAATGTTTTTTAGGAGTGCCCAATAAGGCATTGCCCATTATTTTGTTGGAGGAGTTAACAATGCCAAACGTTTTGGCTTTGACAGTTTTGCAGGCTGTGTTAAAGGCTTGACATGTCCTCTGGCAGTTTAGCAAATGCTGATAAGTGAAAAGACGGCGGGAAGTTCTGACTGTATGACACTGGCTGCCAGCGCCTTGTCACGAAGGCGTGACGTCTTTGAAGTAAAATTTGTTGTAGCCATTGTTGTTTGATGTCACAGAGGATTTATTCATATGGGCAGCTTATTTGAGACACAGAATCAAATAACTAAGAACATATTGTGTATAAAACACATTAGGGGCGCCTTGTTTTCAACAATAAATTAATTAATTACAGGCAGTACTCCCAGGTATTTATTAAAAAGACAAACAATTAATCAACCCACACCCCTCCAGTCAGTTATTGGAAACTGCCTATGACTTATCTCATTTTTGACATACAGTCATATTGTTTAAGTAAATAATGATTAAAAACATCCAGTTGAGATACAAATGTGTTTATCAATTCAAGAACATTCTACAGTGAAAACTTGGAATCAGTTAATGAATATTAATCCTGCTGGTACACTTTCCTACCTGAATATATCCTAATTACAAACTAACTGAAAGACAGCCAGTGACTCACAATGAGGTAATTGCAAGTTTATATTTGCATGTCAAGATCTCTTGGCGCTTGGATTTGATAACAAAGTATCAGATAAGTTGTTGTAGAAACTGGCATGCACCACAGCTGGGATATCGATCCCCCCTCGTGTGCGTGGCCCAATTGTTGAAAAACAGGTGCTAAAGTTCCCTCCTGGGAACCAAAACATATGCTAAAGTGCCCTCTTGGGAGCCAAAAAAGCGTGCCAAAGTGCCCTCTTGGTTGGCAGAACACACTAAACTGCCCCCTTGGCTGGTTAAAACATAATAAACTGCCTTCTTGGGAGCAAAAACACACGCTAAAGTGCCCTCTTGGGAGCCAAAACACGTGCTAAAGTGCCCTCGTGGGAGCCAAAACGCACGCTAAAGTGCCCTCTTGGGAGCCAAAACACGGCTAAAGTGCCCTCCTGGGAACCAAAACATGTGCTAAAGTGCCCTCTTGGGAGCCAAAAAAAGCGTGCCAAAGTGCCCTCTTGGTTGGCAAAACACACTAAACTGCCCCCTTGGCTGGTTAAAACATGATAAACTGCCCTCTTGGGAGCAAAAACACGCGCTAAAGTGCCCTCTTGGGAGCCAAAACGCGTGCTAAAGTGCCCTCTTGGGAGCCAAAACGCGCACTAAAGTGCCCTCCTGGGAGCCAAAATGCACGCTAAAGTGCCCTTCTTTTCGCCCCTGCCCTTCAACAAGTCTGTGCACACCACTGTCTGGGATATATTATTTATAGTGTACATAAGGTCCCAATGCCATTCATGAATAAAGAGTGAGATATCCATCCGCAATGGGTAGGGCCTATTTGTCTCTTGGATAAAAAAACATTTTAAAGGAGATCCAGAAATGAAAATTGCCCATCTGGTCACCCCATACCGACGGAAAGGAAGGTGAAGTTTCTTGGTCCATCCAACATTTTCTGGAGATTTACAACAAAACAGCGTTGCAGCATTCTCCTAAACAGCTGAAGTAGATGGGGGCTTCTTTTACAACGTTAAAAAACAACCAACAAAGAACATAACATAGTTAGTCAGTTCTTTTAAAATGTTTTAAAACAAGTCCTCATCTACTTCAGTTGCTGTGAAGCTCCAGAAAAGTTTTGTGGACAACAAAACTTTACCCGACTTTCCAGGGTCATGAGGATGTGATATTTGCTCAGGATTTGGTCTCTGTTTTGTCAATGAAATCATGCAGTTTAAGCATAGCTTTGTAATTCTCTTGCAACCCTGTGTTAATACCCACATCTAAAGACGCTATATTGTGAATGGTTGGATATGGTGAATATTTTGCAGCACATCCTGATGGAAGCATCCAAAAGTTACACTGTGACTATGAATGGATAAAGCTGTCTGAAAATGCTGCAGTACGCTGTGGCATTCAAATGATCCTCACAAGGTGTAAAGGGGCCCAGTGTGCCAAGGAAGCCTCCCACGCCATCACAAGGCGGGATGGATTCCTTTATTTGCACCACAGACTTTGTCATTTTAAAGACAATGCGAGGCACAAAGAATCCAAAGTCTGCAGCTGTTTCAGAATTTCTGCAACAGTCACATCTGGCACCAAGAGTCACTGCACATTCAGAGTAGCTTGGATCACACATCTTGCCCTGTGTATAGTTTTGTCAGACTGAAAGGCACTATTTTTGCAGAGTGTGATGGTTGAACTTTGTTGAGCTGAGTCAGAAAATAATTCAGTTCCTTGCTGACAAGTGTATTTGAAGTGGCGTCCCTTTGTTAAGTCATCCTCCGCAACTAAAAGATTTGTCTATTAGCAGTGCGGCTCAGAAGGGTTGTCAGACCTTATACAAAAGTCATTATTCAGTCTGTCAATCTGAAGGGTTAGAGTCATCCCATGAATAAATTAAGATCACATTTTAACCTCGTCCCTTATCAGTCATTGATAAAAAAAAAAGTGACACATATTTATTAAAAGCTATACTCACTGGAGATACAAAGCACCCTCCCAACAACAGTGGGACCCATTATCTATACAACTGTCAGTTTAGGTCAGTCTGGTGTTGGAGATTCATCCCATGCACACAAGACTAACCTTTCCCCGATTATTTATTCATCAGAACACAGTTCAGATAAATGCGCCCTGCTCTTGGCTTCCGAAAATATTCCATTTCCTCTTTTGATTCCCCCCTTAAATTAACATTAATGGAATCATCAGGGTGCAAGTAAACAGTACAGCGTTTCTGTGCCACTTGACTGCATGCAGCTCTGTCACTGATTTTCCATCATCTTAAAGTTTTAAAGCTTCAAACAACTAACTATATTTGATGAGACTGTCTGATTGTTTTTGACACAGGGAGCACTGACCGACTGTCAATTCAGCTCCTCGTTTTGAAATTCCATTTGGCTCAATAAATAAATAATGTTATTCTCCTCTTTCATTCTCATCTACACCCAGTCCAGCTTATAAATTCTTCTTGTTTATGCGTTTGCGTTGAGTGTGTGTTTTAGGCTGCTCATGGAAATTAATGATGAATAAAGAAGATTTATTTTCTTGGGCTGTTTTAGTCAAATGTAGCAAGAGAGAAATCATACAGGAGCTCAGAAAGGCCGGTGTCTGGATTCCACAGTATCAACCAGCAGCTTTTCAAAGTATATTTATAGCCTTCGAGCTTTTTTCCACATCCTGTCATCCTCACACATGTAGTCCACTGTCTAGACTTTAACAGCTCACTCATAGATAAAAACTAGTCTTTGTGGGTCAGCCAGTAGAAACATATACAGATCATGTACTTTTTACATATACTTTTTATATACCATCTAAGTAAAACGTATCAATATCCGTACTTGTTCTTTGGAGGCTGCTCTGTAAATACTTTTTGAATTAATAATAAACATAGCAACTTCTGATAAATATCAATTCCAGGTTTAACGTACACACTTCCTACTTCAAATTCAAGCACTGCCCACATCTTGTTTAAGCCATTCCGAGTTAGGATACGGATACATAACTTTTGCTACTGTTAACTAGTTAGCTCAGTTAACCGTACAACTAGTGGGCATATTGGAGGACTATCACCTCTTGAGGAACAAGGCGAATAGAGGCCAGTAAGTTAACACGCTAACTTCAATAGAAATCTCTGTTGATAATTTTAAGTTCAATGTTTTAAACCAACTTACACTTGACCTTGAATTCATACTCTACACAGATAAGGACAGCATATCACTAGAATGACTACTGACTAGTACTAACAGTATTCTTTTTATACAACCATGTAGCTACTGTTAACTCGTTTGCTCAGTTAGCCATGCAGCTCGCCAGACTACAAGGGGAGTGTTGGTGGTAACACCTCTAGAGCACAGGGGATTTGGGCCGTTTGAAGAAAGAGGTTTTCAGGCCTGGGGCTAGCTGGTCAGTAGATATCTCTTCAACACAATCCATCTTTGACATAACGTCAAAATTGTTATAACTTTATATTCTGTTGATAATTTTAGTTAATTTTTCTGTTTAAATTCTGACATGTTGCACCTGTATATGCTGATGACGCATCATTTCAAACCATAATGCATAATCAGGACCACTCCTTACACCCAGAAAATGCACCTGCAGTCTGCTCAACTTATTGTTTCTTGCATGAATAAATAAATAAATAAATAAATAAATAAGTCTTCATCAAGGATGAAATCTTCGTGGAATTTATAGACTAAAATTTAAATCTATTTATCTATATTTTATATATCCACCCATTTTATGTTTACTTGTTTACTATGTTTACTTTACTTACTATTATTAGCTTGCTAGTTATCGCTAGCTAACATGGTTACCTAACATCAAGGTTGACCAGTGATGTAAGGTAGCTTGCAGGCTTTTCATCTTAAATACCAGTACAAACCACGTTGGTGGGACCAAAATTATGTTATGTGTGTCTGTCCAGTGCAGGCAACAGAGTAAATTGAGCTTCCTTTGTGTCCAGCAGTTGATATAACAAATATCAACTCGGTCAGGACGTGAGACTTCAAGCCCCTTCCTGTTCAAAGGTGGTCACCTGACCGAGTTTGCTCAAAAATTGACAGTCTGTCCTCACCACATATTGGTAGAGACATGCCCTTACCATTCATATGCAAATCTACGCCCTTGCTCGTCGACAAGCTACTCCTGCATTGTTGTTGAAATGGTTCCGCCAGGTGATTTCAGAGTTGGTCCTGCTTTTAGTTCAAGGGTTTCAGGTTGTCCAGGTCCTCATACTTCCAACATAGACATTAGAGAACTTGGCACTCGAGCCAGAAATCATTTCCCCAAATCCTCAAGTGCCTTATGAATCCAAGTTGTGCTGTCATGTGCCAATGACTGTCCAAAATCCTGCCACTCTCCTGCAAATTCTTCACTGTTCAGTGTTTCAGAGGACCTAAGATGTCGTGTTAGAGTGGCCGTTGGGGTCTTGATTTCCTCTCTGACTTCTTGTAAGGGTTCTGGTTGTTCCCCACGTACAATCATTTACAATGACGAGTCAACTGTGCTCCTGCCAACTTCTTATTCTTTTGCAATGTCTTTATTCCCTTGGTTTGAGGTGAAGATATGTTTTATCTCAGAAAGGCATTGCAAGCTGCAACTTTATTTTGTCACATTCTGTATTTCTGAATCATTTCCAATTGACTCAGTAAGACCTTTTGTGATGGATATCAAGTGCCATTGGTGGCAACAATTTAAAGTATGTAAGGATTCTGAAAGTAATCTAAAGTCACAATATATATACTGGAAGTTATCAGTCTTTGTTAAAAAAATAAAAAAACACTTTAAAAGACTGCATTAAGATAAGCTGCCTTTTTAAGAAGCTTCCATTATCACCTGCCTCAGAGAGATTAAGATGAAGAGCACAGTGGCCCTACAATAACATGTGATGCTTTTCGAAAGATAAATGCACCCTTCAGAAGGGTCGGACCCTCAAAATGTCAGTTCATAGATTTACTATAGCATAACCCACTGGCAATCTTTAAGCCGCTTCTCCATGAAGTTGTTGTCCCTCATAAATTGAGGAAATGTCCTCTGTGTTTCCTTTCAGGCACAAATGAGTGGCGAGAGATTTAATTTTTGTAAGGCAAAGGTTTCCGTTGAGATACAGCTCATCGCCTCGAAAGGGGAGCTGCCTTAATGTTGGCCAGATCATTTACAGGATCTGGGCAACATAACTCAAATCGTATTTTGTTCTTAGGCTGATGATTTAGCCCATTTGGGGAGAGAGAACTCACACCGGATGTTCATCAACACATTTTTGTGAAACACATAATGCTGTCATTATGTCTCCAAGTCAGGGTCATCTGAAACTTATGCATTTAATGCTTGCAGTATACAGACCTTGACAATGTCCTCTTAGCCCCTACTTAGCATATTAAGCAGTGATGAGGTCTTTTTTTTTTCCCCTCTACTCATCTTCTCTCTGTAAATGCATGGAGAAGAGTCCCAGCTGTGGTATTAGTACACATGGTTAACATGTGCCAAGGGCAAACTTGCATTGTTGCATCTCCTGGGGTCTTTCCACTTGGAACATTAGCTTTACATTTATACTAAACACATGTTTGAGGAGAAGGCTAGCCTGTTGTATCAAGGGAAATTGACTCTTTCCGTTTTTGCCAAGACTTAGACAAACAGTTATATATATTACTCTCACGGTGGTGCCAACTTGGCGACTTTCGCGCTATATTTAGTAACCTTTCAGACCCACTTAGTGACTTTATTTCTAAATGCAACTAGCAACAATTAAATTCATATTAAAATGTATTATATAATAATTATTAATTTGTCACCATAAACATGGAAAATCTCTAAATGCCTTGTTCTTGAAAACGGTTGCAAAATGTGCTAAGGGTTTCCCAAAAACATTCAGATTCAGCTTGTCGTTTGAAGCGCTCCAAACAGTGTTCTCTTGCTGGGCAGCCATCTCAGCAAGCTGTCGCGCTTGTCAGTTCATACAAAAATGTAATCTGAATGTGATGCGACACAGATTGTAGAAACGTTGATGTGATATCTCTGAAACGTACAAATATAAGATGTCCATAGCTTGCAGAGATGTTCAGCGCTAATATTCTATTGTGACTGTGCTGAAAGTACAGACACATTCCCGTCTCCTGTTAAGTCCACTGACTTGGTTGGCGGGGTTGATTGAAGGTCCGGGGCTTGTTGAGGCAAATGTTTGTGTTGTGTTTATGTTTTTCAGTGTAAAGAAAGGGAAAAGTAGGAACATATTCCAAAAGACTTGCATTTCAAATGGGAGTGTTAATGTGTCTAAGACATCTTAGGGACAACTACGGCATGTGTGCATAAGTCTATAAAGCCTTTTGTGGCTCCAGAGGAAGCTGTATGTAATCTGACTAATTGCCTCCAGTGATATCACTCAGTGTCTAAATAGCATTCTGGGTAATGTAGGCGCCATCTCTAACATTACCCTCCCATAACACTGTTGGACTCGTGGACAGTTTAAATGCGTATAAATAACGCAGCAGAACCCGAGATGTTGCCATGTTTTATTCCTTTTCAAAACCTGGCACCTCCATTACCCACAATGCAACTCATGAGTGACATCACAGGAGGCAGTTTATCAGACTAGATGCAGGTTCCTCTGGAGACACAAAAGGCTTTATATAACTTTTTAAACATACGTATGTAGTAGTTCTCCCAAAGACTTGCAAACACACTTTAATGTGTAAAATTGGTGGAGTTACACTGTAAGAATACTACCTTACATGCATCAGTATTCTATCACCGTGAAAGGAAGCATTCATTAGGAGCACTTTTACTGATTTTAAATACATTTTATCACTATTACTTCACAGCTTATACTTTGGCTACTTCCATTTACCTCATCCTGACCCCAACATGGCCACATTTTTGTTCGCTGTTTGCTGAACACAAGTGCAGTAAAAAAAAAAAGGAATTGGGATGCAGGTTTGTTTCCCCCGATTACACTGTCCACAATCAACCCGATTAGAGCCCAAAATTGGTCCTTTAATGTGACACAGACAAACACAAAAAACACATGGCGGAGCCTCAGCTGCTCTCCTGCCTGACACGCCGTTTAACAGTTCCATTAAACACTAAATGGCCTACAAAATCTAGTGATTTATTTATGGCCAAGCATCACTGAAGCACACTTAAAACCCTGCAAGGACTATTTTGTTCAACGTACAGCTCAATGTTCATTTGTACATCAGAGGGCAACGGGTAGTATTTCACCAGGGCAGCACTGAGGGAAGTATTATCCTCAGTCAATCCTAATCATATAAACTATCTGGCTGCATGAATGTAAGAAAGGATTAATTACAGGATGAACGAGGATCCATAGACATTCCCATTTTTCAATTTAACTGGATTATCATCATCTTCTTCAGCTCCATGAAATTGCTTAAGCTGCCCAGACTCTGATACACATTTGCCCACAGACACTTATGTGCCCTTCAGTGAGCAATAGAGGAGAGAGGAGAGGGGGGCCATTATCCTCCACAAGAACATCCCATTTCCGTATCCCCTTCCTTCCTCCTTTCTCACTTTTTAATCTTCCTCCGCCGCCTACCTGTTTTCGCTCTCTCTTTGTCTCTGCCTCCCGTGAGCTTGTCCTCCCCTCGTGCTATTGCTCCCCATCTCTCTTTATTTCCCCCTTTTTCCGTTTCTCTCTTCCTCTCGGGCCACTTTACTGTCCCACGCTGCTGTCTATCACTCACCTTGCACGTCCTCCCTCTCCCTCTCTGCTGTCATGGTTTCCGTCCCCTCTCCCTTCATCCGTCCTTCCGTGTTCGTCCAATCTCTGGAATGTATCCGTTTAATGGGCCTGGCCTTTGTGCAACTGAGCAGGGCCACGAAGATTTATATGTACCAACATGCAAATGAAAAGACACATCTGATGCGTGCAAACCTGCATGTATGCATATTTTGAGCAGCCTTGCAAAAATGTTCTTGTTCTCAAGCACGCTCCCAGGAACCTTTGAACATGTCAAGTACAGTAATTTAACCTTATTTATCTCTTTACTTTGTAATTGCCCTGATGATACAGCATCATAGAGAAAAAGTCTTTGATTTATGTGTCCAGTGATTTGATTGGGTAACCCTTTCAGAGAATTTCATTATGTAATTAGCAGCTGGGTGCAAGTAAATGGCAGGGTGGAGCGTATGAGAAGGGACCAGTTGGGGATTGGGACTTTTCCCTTAATTAGCCCACCAACTCCAAGGTCTGAGGAGACAGTAGGGGCATCAAAGAGCATGTGTAATAAAGCCCATAACCTACACTACCCAACCCAAGCAGCGAGCAGAGAATTTCTCTGTGGTTCTTGTCTTGTGTCTGTAGTCGCTGTATCTCTCAATGCTGCAGAGATTTCTGGACTGTAACTCTATCTACACGTGTATCTCAGAACCGGGTAGACAAATCTTCAAAGGAGAAAATTGGTAATAATTTATAAGCATCATTGACAAATGGCACATTTATAGTCAATTAAATTTTAGTAGGTAGTTAATTCACTGTTAACAAACGATGCAATGCTTTATAATCAAATTATAAACCATTTACCATTGTCTTTTAAAAATCAGTTGCAACTTTCGACATGTTCTCAGTACTATCTCGTCAAATAAGTTAGGTCAGTTGCCTTAATGTTCAAACTATGATGCTCTACCTGTCAGTTTTACACATGAAGGACTCAAAGGACCAAAATGCAACCGAGGCTTTTTCGTGAATGTATATGAGTCAAACCTTCATGTAACAGCATAATTACGACGAAAGAGGCACTTTTAAGATTTACCGCGTTTTCGGGTCAAACAAATTTTCAATGGGAGTGCTACGGGCACTACTATGATAGCATCAAAACCGGTGTAGACAAAGTTCATTTATGTAATATAAGTTGTCACTTACATACCATAACTTGTCAGGACATGAAACTCAGTCTCTGGAGGGAAAGTCCCATCCAACCACTCACTTTGTCATTTAAACCAAAATAATGATCTTTTTCTAAACCTAACTTAGAAGATTTGGAAGCTATATCTAACTTTGCAGATGTGGTGCCTAAACCAAACATATTTCAAATTATAATATCTGCTAAAATTAGCATGCTAACCAGCCAGCATTGGGCCTAAGAACGTCTTTGTGGCTGTGGCCCAATGCTTCTGTGCTAGCGGTGTAATCACCAACGCTCCTCTGGTAATCCAGCTAGCTGCATGGCTAACCAAGCTAACAAGCTAACAGTAGCTAGAGTCATGGATGTATGACATTAGCACTTACTCTGGTGATATGCTGCGTGTATTGTTGGGAGTATGAATTCAAAGTGGACAATTTTTATGTAATGCATCTTTAATGAATAGTTTCTAAGACATTTTATTGTTTAACAGCTAAGTTTAATTAACCATAAATGTAGGCCTACTATTAATGTATGATTGTTATCATAAAGTGCTACCAGAAAATTATAGTAACTTTATTTTAGTCTCGTAACTGGCTTTTGTCATGTCCTTGAACTTTTTTGAATAATTCCTCGTTATTCATTCGGCCTTTTCCTGTTTTGCATTTCCATGAGCCACTACACACTTGCAATTAACTTACCTCACACGGAAGACTTTTTGAGGTAATTGAGGTAAAAACCAAGGCCCTAAGGGGACCGCTGAGAGCTTGACTGGATAAGAACAAAAGGTCATTGAAAGACTTCCCTCACGCTCACACACCATTGTCCCCTCGCTCATGAACAAGGCCCGAGATACTTGAACCTCTTCACTCGGAGCAGTGACTCACTCCAATCCACCATTTTCCAGCAGAGATCAATGGATTTGACAGAACAGAGGTGCTGGCTGTCATTCAAATTGTCGGTCCACAGTATGTTCATCTAATATTCTGTGATCCAATTCCAAAAGTGCCAACCCAAGACAAACCTTATATTCCTATTTGGAAGTTTTAAGAATAGCTTTGCGAAATTGCTTGTTCAGGGCACTATTGTGCACTCCACACGGACACAAGAACCTTTTGCAAATTTAAATTGCACAAATTTTAATACCAAGCTTCCAATTTTTTATAACAGTTTTATTTCTGCCCCATTGCAGTTGTCAGGCGGGCTGAACCACGGCACAGCAAATAGTTTTCCGTGTTCAAACATGACTTTTTCGGCAAACAAAAATGATGCCCTATAAAGAGGAAATTCTACAACCTATATCCAAAACTATAGAGTGGTCCATGCAGCCATCTTACTGCATCTATCATATCTATTCTCATAATGACAAAAATTTTGAAGTTTTTAATGATGCCTCTGTGTTGATAGCCCTGTGTTTTGTATGCTACCCTTTAACCGCAACCATTAAAAGTGCATATTCCCAGTTCTGAAAACACTGATTGGTAATACAGAAATATGGTGAGGATAGACTGACTATTTCTGTCAGCATTGTCCTCTCCTCCATTATCTGATCCTTCTTCTTTTTTTTTTTTCAAAAAACCCATCTCAATGGCAAACAACAACCCCAGGGCTAGCACATAGGGTATGATGTAAATAAGCATAACTAGCAGTTGTTAAAAGATAATCTTCAACATTCAGCAGGGGAACCCACATTTTGTAATAATGTGTACTTTGAAAATCATATACATGTGCTCGCCTCTTTTCCATGAGTAAATGCACGCTAAATTTTGCACTGTGATATTGTTGGCGGGTTTAGTTCATATGAAAATAAAATGGTTCCAACATGAAACTGTTCTTAACAAGGTCTGAGGATTCTCTTGAGTAACCGGGCCATGACTTCTGGGAAGAGACATTTCTGTTTAGTTTTTCAAATGTATTTTTTCGGGGCTTTCTTTGCCACGAGCTGAGTGCCAATATAGTTCCATTATATTCGAGAGAATGCTTCAAAACTTGGCAACTCATACCAGAACAATCTAGATGGTTGAATAACACTACAAGTAAGGAGGAAAATGTGAATTTATATTTTAGGGGTGTGATTTGCCCCTTTGAATGCAGATAAACTGTTGTAAAGTGCTGTATGTTTACACAACATAATAAAATTATCTGTGGCTGATTTTAAATCGGAATGTCTCCTCACATCCTCTGATGCCATCTGCTCACCTCCAAATCAAATTTTCCACGCTAACATCCCCAGCCACGAAGTAACAAATTCAATTCGCAATATATGGATGCTACACATTGATCATTCTTAAGACATTTTCAAATCCAAACGTCTCTGCTGAAACGACAACCAAGGACTTTTACAAACAGTCCCTCTGCATGCCACAGGATTACTCTGGCGTGTGACAAAAAGGAGACAAGTGCCTCTGCACACAGCTACATCTGCCTATATCCTCCCCTCTCAATCTGTATTATGTGGCAGTGCTGATGAGCTCTGTGGCATCCACACTGAAGTCAGATCACAACAAAAAAAAAAAAAGGCTGTATCCTCACTCTTTGTATGATCTCAGTCTAATGAGCCTCGAACCAGCTGCCAACACATGTTTTTTTGAATAATAGATGCGATGTGCCGGTGGCTCCACCACCAGTCTAGCATCACCGGCCATGAGTGGAGTGGATCTGAGATACAATAACAGCTAGACGATGCATCAGCCGAGAACTAAAGCGGAGAGGAATCTTTGATCCGCAGACGCTCGAATAATCCGCACCTATTCTGTGACGATAAAATATTCAAGTGTGTCTCAGGAGCGCGATGGCGCCACATGTACATGCCATGAGGACACATGTAGAGAACAGGCTATCATGCATTTACACACTCACGACCTTTGCTCCCTCAAGCCCTTAATCCCCAAGATGAGTTGCCGTTCGGTTCACTGGACTTGATTTGTAGCATCTGTCATTTTATGTCCGAGTGCACGTACCCTATTACTGTGACATTATTTGAAAAATAAGCAAGCTCATGATTGCATCTTCCTCTCGGACGGATCAGTCGCCCACAGGCTGTAAGAGGAATACATCATGTTTTATGCTATTCGCTGGTAGTGGCTCTGCTGGTAGTCACTCCATATCCACTGATCTGGTCGCTGTGATTAAGTGTCTTTTTGTACACTGTGTACAAGGAGTTCTTCATCCAGCTGAGGGCAATGATGAAAATCCGTTCCTGGTGAGAAGCTGTTAACAGTCAATTATTCACCTGTGGAACAAAAAAGACACCTCTTTGTAAAAATCGACTCATGTGGAGGGATTTAGTGTTCCTGCGTGGCTCGTATTCGTGTAGAACAAATGAACGCTCAAACAGTTGGCCGGGTGTCATTTTTCAAGAGTCTTCAAAATGTTCTCTCGCGAAACATTATACCACTGATTTGGCTAAAAAATGTTATTGTATTTATCTGTTTTTTCACAGGTAATTGGTGTAAATTGTGCTATGATTCATCCAGGCTTTTTAACAATACTTCAGCCAGAATGTGTCCATAAAAAGATTGTCTGTGTGAGAATGAGCATCACAGAAGCAACCCAACAAGTCCTCATGTCTACAGCATAGCATATCTATAGCATATCAGTTAAAATTGATTAAAAAAAACAAAAACAGCAAACAATTCAGTAAAACTATCTACTTTACTTGGATGTGAAGAGAAAGGTGTGTGCACCCGTAATTTCGGTAATAATCCATCATCATACAAGAATACGAACAATTATGGCAAGTAAGGTTAGGTCGAGGTGGAACCGAGACGTTGGTCTCCAAAGTGTGACTAATGATTACACCAGACAATTCGGGTAATAATTTTGCAATTCACCTTTGCTTTCTCTTCCAAATGATTTAGGCCAATCTTTGGTTTTGTTTATAACCTGTCTGATTGTCGGACGACTTCCACTAGTTCCTTTATTTGAATTTATTCTAGCAATGGTGCTTTGTTACTGGATCTCGAACATCCCTTTGCTGTGCACAGTATTTTGATACCAGACAGAACCAAAGTTGTGAAGTTAAAAATAAATCCCAAACTGCACGGTTCCTTTAGGGTTTGGGTTTGGAGGTACTTGCACTTAATGGTCCCCTCACATTTGCATTTTAGTGTCTTTTAACTTTTCTGAACCCTTTTTTGGTTCTTGCTTGTTTCAGTCTCAACACTTTCCTCTGTGTCATTTTTTGGCCACAAGCAGCAACTGTCCCTACTGTGGAGACACAAGGACATTTCAGATCATGCACAAGGTGTGACAAAACTTCCATATTTTCTATAATCTGAAAAGCTGTTGTTCTTTCTGAAATATCATCTTTTCTGAAATATGTTTTGACCCCTCAGGGCGACAGTAGCTTTTTAAGCAAAAAGCCCCTGTATGCTACAGACAAACTGAACGTGAATATCAGATCTATATTCACTAGTTGGCCAGAAACATTACTCCATATAAATGCTAATGTTGCTCTGTATCGGCTTCAATGTCAGGTTCATGAAGGACACACTGGAGTATCTGTTCCTATCCTATCCTATTTTAATCTCAATGGGACCATATTTTACAAAATGAACATCATGCTGTGTTGAAGAAGGCTTGAAAATAGTGATTGAGGTAATAAATCCAGTGAGAAGCAGGGTAACTTTCTCATAAGCTCACATACAATCAGACTTCTTTTTGAAACCAGTGGAATCGCCCCCTTCTGGGCATAATACTGAGTGCGGGTTTAAGGCACTTCCACTTTGGCTTCGCTTTTAAGATGCTGGTGACACTTTTTCAGCCAAAAAAATGTCCGACGTAGTCATTATCCCGGGACCACAAGGGGTCGCGTATGCGACTGAGATAAACATAGGTTGTTTCAGACATTTGTATGAACAACAGATGTTGTTTTTTCTGGTGGAGAATCAAACGGTCACCACACATAGGATTAGACGTTTTGAATAACCTGTGGCAATATTGCACTGAAAGTTTCTTTTATTTCATGAATTATAAGTCCTCATATTGTCTTGTGCTTAACCAGTGTATATGCATGTGATTGTCAAGAGAAATACACCTTTACATACGCAGTCTGTAATCTTTCGCCAGGGCAAGTCCATCTGTTTACTGCCATATTACCATCTCTTACAGGCCGTTAACAGGAAAAAACAGCTCTCTGTCTCAGCAAGTATCAACCATCATAAATCGAAACCTACAAGCACCAGCACACCCCAAGCAGCAACAAAACCAAATCACCATGAATGTCGACATGCGGCAGCCCAACATCAACCGATAGCAGAGCAGCTACCACGGCCCCTCGTGAAACAGGCATGTCTTTACACCGGCGTGTTATTAGTGAAATTATTCATCTGTGACTCCGAAGCGGCCTCAGCAGGGCTCTAGCTAAACTGAGTGCGTGTATCACTTCGACAGCAGCAAACATGGAACACTCATTGGCCTTTTTCATTTTCTAAAATGTATCGATCCCTTGATCCCCATGAGCCCACGTGAGCAATCCATCAGAAGTCGTTGGGGTTATTCAGCCTAAATTACAATTGATCTTTTGCAAACTACAAAGTTGACTGCGGGACACCGGGGAGCAAAAGGACATCTTTTCCAGCTCAAGGAGAGCTGCTTAAGTGAGTAATATAGGAGGGACTCATGCTCTGTCAAGTGAGCACCTCCTCAATTAGAGTTAAGCTTAAACATCAATGGGATCAGAGGAGTGGATTTGACTGCTCTTCTCCCGTCCCTACGCATCCGTCTAGTGGCGGCCAACTTCTGCATGCAGCCCCGTTCCACGGAGCTGATAAGACCTATTGTAGCGGAGACTATTCACCAGGCCTATATGCATCTGCAAGGACATTTCAAGGGCTATCCGAGTCAGGATGTACTTATCTGTCTGCATTAAAACCAAGGTATTCATCTCCACCCCAGGCTTTGCACTTAACACTCTGACACATCAATTTGAGAGACACCAATTAATGAAGGCGCTTTTCTCTGAGTAAACTGTTTACCGTTCTAATAAAACCGGCTAAAAAATGGAGTTGAACGTTGAACACAACCCGTTTTTTTAATGCTCAGCGCACCATTAAACTGGTGCACCATGAACACGGGATTGAAATGCAGATTGATGCATACAGAGACTTCTGATACTTTCATTATCTTTTGATTACATTTCCATTTAGAATTGAAAATGATTAGACCCTCTTGCCTGCCAGTAACCACAACATCTCTGGGGTAGTTCATGACAACATAATGCAGCTCAGATACCAATCTCTGGTAAAAACATGCACTTTTTTTTTGTTTTTTCTAATAAAGATTTTATTTGTGTCTTGGGATGTGAATATCTGGGGAGAGATGGAGTACATGCTTGATTAGAATTTTCTCAGCAGCCACTTCGCTCCCGACTGAAATGTCTATTGGATGGACTGCAAATAAAAATGAGTCCAGACACTTCTTAGTGTCTTTGGCGATCACCTGACTTTTCCCTGAGGTTAACATTTGTGTTTTTCACTGAAATGTCTCGCCAGCTGTTGTATGGTACGCCACGAAATCTGGTGCCGACATTCATGTCCCCAGCAGGATGAACCGTAATCACTTCGGTCATTTTCTGAACTTTTCGTCCAGAGCTGTCATCAAGTCACACTTTGAATTATTCCATCATTGTGGTTTACAGTTAGCAAATGTTAGCATGCCAACACACTTATATAAGACAGTGAACATTGAACCTGCTGAACCATGGCAGGTTAGCATCGTCATTGTTAGCATGTGAGCATACTAGCAGGAAGACATTAGGGTCAGTACAGTGCCGTGTTAAGTAACTTTTAATGCAAAACAAACATTTCCTATTGCTGCAGCTTCGCACTGACATGCATTTAATGTAACTGGAAAAATACAAGTTGACTTTAATTGTGCAGGAGTCAAAGGAAATAAACATGTTTGTCGGTGAGTTTAGCGCTTACCCCTATCGATCACTAAAAAATGTATGTGGTAGTAATGGAACAGCCATGGTGATCTCCTCTGCAAACTCTTTTTACCTCATCAGGTTCCCCGTTAGCAGTGTGTTTGAATTAGAAAATATTGCCGAACCATGGTGGGTGATGTGCAAAAGTAAATCTAATGCGATGGCCACCCCAAGATTTTCAGTGGCCTCTTCCTGGCCCCCTCATAAAACATTTCTGGGGGCACCCCAACGTACAACCTGACAGAGCCACTAGCATGGCTGGCTGTCACTCTTCTTGAGCTGAAAAAAAAACCACTCCTCAGAAAGGCAGAAAATGCTTGATTAGTCATTTACCGAGATGGCCGTGGAGCATGGAAGTCAGCGGCTGGGATGGTTGAGCAAATCTGGTAGCCCAAGGGGGACACCAGCTTTTGACTCCTAAGTCTCCATCTGGGTCTCCTGAGGTCCCTGTAGACAGAGAGAGACAAGAGTGGAGATGACGGAGATGGAGGACGGAGACATAATAAGAAGTCGAAAATGGGAGATTAAGATAATGTACGAGAATGTATACAAATTTGATGGGGAAAAAATGTTTTTGACCTTCGATTATGAAACGCTGATCGCCTTCATGCTGTCAGATCACGACAAAAATGACTTTATAAGACGTCTTATGATGTATTATGTATTAATTTCGGCATTTCTAATACATCAACTTCCCTTCCAATATTGCTGCTACAGTCACATCGTATTAAGGAGGTGGCTCATCTTCCCTGGTGCTGGGAGATGATAAACGACGGTTTTCCTTTTCACACATGTTCCGTTAGCTACGGAGAGCAGATACGCAGTCTCGTGGAAATTTTAATTTGAATACACCTTACAAAGTAGCGTGAATCTAATGAATCACATGCTTAAATGTAGTGACAATCGACCCCATTTGGCTCGTTGAGGAACAATATTCCTTCCGACACACTTTCTGCAGGCTGCACACTCCCTCCTATCTTACAGACCACACATGAAAAATATAACATGGCAGATTTCATTAGAAACCAAAAAGAAGAAATGTGAATCATGACATCAGTGACATTCAATTCCCTGATTTCATCTATCTCAGCCCAAATTTAATCAAGATTTGTCATCTGGTCCCATGCAGTAACTTTACCCACCATTACTACGCTCATCACTCTATTTCCCTTTTCATTTCCCTTCGCTGAGTCTGATGGTGGACAGCTTGAATTGCTACATTCAAGGATAAAGCTCAGAAAACACTTCCCTTGAATATAAAATTGTACATTTGTGTCCACTTTAATCAATGAATGGTTGACCGACAGGTGAGGGAAGTCCGAAATCTTTTAACATATGGAATAAAACATTGTTGGTCTTGGTCATTTCGTTGGATTTGTTGACCAAAATAGAGACTATACGCAATATTCTAAATGTGTTCATAAAAAGAGGCTTTATGGATGAACGTAAAGGAATATTTATGCTCTAAGCAATGTTATGGACCTTTTTAACCTTAGAATAACAGCTTCTAAATCATGTTGATGTAGATCGTAGCCAGCACCTACATCACGTCCGACATTTGTCAAAAATCATACAATATACAATACAATACAGGAGACAAATGCATGTCAGTAAAAGGGGCGAATTTATGGAACAAGTTTGAGGATACTTAAATTCCTCCACTTGGCCATGAACTTTGGGTCATGACCGAAAGAATAAGATCCCGGATACAAGCGGCCGAAATGAGTTTCCTCCGCAGGGTGGCAGGGCGCTCCCTTAGAGATAGGGTGAAGAGCTCTGTCACCCGGGAGGAGCTCGGAGTAGAGCCGCTGCTCCTCCACATCGAGAGGAGCCAGCTGAGGTGGCTCGGGCATCTGTTTCGGATGCCCCCGGGACGCCTCCCTCGGGAGGTGTTCCTGGCATGTCCCGCCAGGAGGAGACCCCGAGGAAGACCCAGGACATGCTGGTGTGACTATGTCACTCAGCTGGCCTGGAACGCCTTGGGATCCTCCCGGAAGAGCTGGAGGCAGTGTCCGGGGAGAGGGAAGTCTGGGTGTCCCTGCTCAGGCAGCTGCCCCCGCGACCCGGCCCCGGATAAGCGGACGAAAATGGATGGATGGATGGATGGAAGTTTGAGGATGAATTTAAAATGTTTTGTACAATTCAGAGGATGAAGAAAATGGCCAAAAGCAGGGTGACAGATGGGGTAAGACTCTTTTGATCTCTCACCGGGGAAATTCACTTCACAGCAGCTGAAGAGACAAAAACAAAGGGAAAGAACTGATTGAACGACAGATGAAAATAAAACAAGGAAAAAGGGAAGACAAAACTAGAAGAATAGAACAATGAAGTATGTAGTATAACCAATAATAATATCATATAAGTAAATATAAGAAACTTGTTTGATATCCCATCATGATCTATAGGAGGTGACATCTTGTGTTGTTGACTACATTTGTGTGTATGGAAATGAGAGGTTATAAATGTATACTTGTTTGTGTGTATAGTAATCGTTTGGACTGTATAGCTTGTAAAAGTTTGATTATGGTCGTGGTAAGTGTGAAAAGCCTAGGCGCCGTCAACGGGCCTGGAAAACAAAGAGTAGGCCTCACAAGGTTTAGCCTCGGCCTTCTGTGTTTTCCAGTCAAACTTCTTTTGTTTCCTATCTCATTTGTTTTTGTTAAAGCCATTGAGAGCATAGTGCCATCACTACTGTATGCATATATGTGTATTTGGACTGTGTTTTCTTTCTTTCGAGGTTTGTCTTATGTTGCTAACAGACAGAAATACACCAATCAATCAAGTGAATGTCCGTTTAACCTTTTTTCAAACTCAATGTCTACGTTCCTAAAGTGTATGGAAGTCCTCTAACATCTCAACATGATTCTTTGACCCCTTGCTTGGAGTCAGACTTCAGCTCCGGTCTTTACACAAAATCAATGCGATCCGTACTCACCAGGGACGCTGCTTCGCTCTTTCATACCTTAACTCCTTCCTCTGTGACTTGTTGAACTCCACCCGGGCGCTCACATTCCTCCGGAACACTGCGGCATGCGAGCCCCTCTTATACCCATGTGAGTTACTGTGCATCCTCTTGCAGCTGGCGACCGGTGCCAAGTTTAGACCTCTGTTGCTGGCACGCACTCATAAACCTCCAGGCTATGGTGCAGTCTTAAACACCAGCGTTCCGCTCCCATCAGCCACTTGTCTCCCTCCTCCCCGCGATGAATTGATTAGTCGGCTCTGACTGTTCTTCACTCCGTCTCCGCAATAGACAAGTGACCTTTTTCACTTTGTTCACAGCAGCACAGTCAGTTCTCATCTCCTCTCGCATGGCGAACACAGGATCCGCGCATCCCTTTGTTTCCACTGAATCAAATACACTTTTTTTAACGACGTATTATTGCTAAAAAAAAAAAAAATCTCATCTGCATCTCTCTGTAGCTTAATCTAATTTTACCCCATACTGTAGCTCAGATCTTTGTTTCATGATTGTGACCACTGAACTCCCACAAGCAAATTAAAAATGTTGAATTCCATCAGTGTGAATTTATCCCACTATTTCACAAAAGAGAGTGAGATTGAGAATAAATGTAAAGGCTCTGAGTCCGCAGCGTGCAGCCCGCTGCACAGCTGGGCAGCAATTATGCTCGGAAATGCCCACCTGTCCGTCAAAGGATCCAAAATGAATTAAAGCAGCAAAGAGCTATCAATCAAACCTCTTTGGATGGGATTTGTGCCGAATCCTATGAGGAATGTCATTCAAGTCATTAGTCAGCCAGGAATTAAATATTTAAGTGGGTTTTTATTTATTTATTTTTTTTTGTAGCAGACCAAATGTCCCCTGTGAGTTTCCAATCAAATTAGGAACATCAGGTTTGAGGGCATAGCAATGTTCAAAGTGTCCATGGCACTGGTTTCAATTATCCTAAAAGAGAGTGGTGATAGATAGATAGATAGATAGATAGATAGATAGATAGATAGATAGATAGATAGATAGATAGACAGTTAGATAGTTATGAGGATCTGATTTTCAAAGTCTCTTCTCAGTAGCAATTAACCATGAATTAAACAACATCCGCACCAACGGGAACACACCCCTTTAAAAACTGAGGCTTTGGAAGGGAACCAAGATGGCAATTCATCCCAGATCAAAGTTTTATGATTCTTTGTCCGGGTTCGTCTGGTGGATCTGGCCCACTGCACAGGCTCGATCAGGCTGGCAAAATAAAACACCCCAGGGATGGTAGAAAGGGATCAGCCAAGAGTAACAGGACAGCGGGTCATTACACACAACAATTGTCTTGCGGGCCGTGGAGCTGCAGCGGAGGAGTGCTATCAGAGAGGTGAGTGTGTGTGTAGCATGGTCACTCCTTAGCAAAAAAAAAAAAAAAAACAGTGTGGATGGCAGAAAACCTCTTTTTCCTGCTCATACCTAACGAACTCCCGATGACCTGTACTTATAGAAATCAAAGGAAAAGTAGTTGTTTATCTAACAAAGTGAAAAGTGAGTGCTGAGTTCAGACGTAGCAGCACAGTCCTCGGATCGATTAAGAAACGTATATTACCTTTTGAATGTGCACATGGAGCAAGATCAGCCTAAAAAATAATGCTATCATGTAGCCACAGTGCTTCGTTGTTGCTTTGTGATTTTTGGGTGTTACAAACTAAAGTTCAGTCATGGAGCTCCTTTGAATCGTCTTGGTAGCCTTGCCAACCTCTGAGGTGTATCAGCTCTCACGCAGCGAGTTATCAGTCATCCTTCTGGGTTTAGATGTAGCAGATCCATTTATAAAAAAACTAATCACATTGTTTTATGAGCACACGGACCTGGATCGGCATCAAAATAATGTTGTTATTCATCCAGTCCACGCTGCCTCCTGGTATGCGGCTAACATATTGGCACAACACGATTGTCCTTTAGGCAGGACACAGACGCCTTCACAAGTCGCACATGACTCACCACAACAACACGTCACGTGATCTTTGTGCATGAATGTGATTAAGGAGCGAACAGGACTGTAAGATCAATGTATAGGTTACACAGGGCTAGATTCACTGTTCTAATCAAAACCAGTTTGTAATCATTTATATTCAGTTTTCTAGATAGAACTCAAGTGTTCATGACATCTGTCTCATGTGATACTGTTGGACCTCCGCTCTCTTCACCTAATCTCAGCCAGTGAATAATAACACGTGCTACTAATAGACACCCACCTCATCCGAACTCAGGAAAAACGTACCGGGAAACTTCATCATCCCAGTCTGACCTACTGACCCCCAGACAGTCTGCGCTGAGGGCTTACGGCCCTTCGGCATGTTTAACAAGGAACATGAGCTGTTTCCTTCGGTCTGGCTCTCTAATTAAGCACTGACACGGCTGTTAAACTCTCAGTGGTCCTGTCTGCCCGAGACCATGGCTGGTCTCGCAAAGTCTTGCCGGCTTTGCCTCACATGGTCACAAGGATTTGTCGAGAGCGGCAAACCACTGCTCTAATATTCTAAGAGTGAGCAACGGGTCGCATTTATACCATAATAATATAAAGGCAGAGCGACAGGGAAACGGGTCAATACAGCTGTCATAAGATTGAAAAGAAAAACAGAAAATCCTTGCTGCCTGTAGGGCCTGAGTGTCAAGACGCTGTTATTGCTTTGCTGCTACGCAGGTGGTGGAGGTTACGGCGTTGTAGACACGCACATGGCTGCTTGGTCAAAAGCCAGATCAAATGCACGCTAGCGCTATTAAGAGGAAAACCCAGCAGGGCCATCTCGCCTGCCAGTCAGAGTGAAGCTCAGACAGGTTGCGACCTCACTCTCTGTTCGACGTGGAGAGGCAGGCGTGTAATATCAGAGTGGCGAGGAAAGAGAAGAAGCCATGACAAAGAGAGGATACAAGTCTGTCACAAGGAACGGAAGAGGCTGACGCCGAGGCTTTACTCTTTTTGGACCGCCGAGAGAAAAGTCTCGAGGATGATTCAATGTTTCCGGTCGGAGGTCAAAAGGAGACCCGGCACCCACTGGCTCCTCGGTGCTCCCTCGGGAGTTTTAAACGCCCCTAATTGAGAGGCATTCCTCACCCACTACTCCAACAAGGTTGAGCTGAATAGCACTCCCTGCAGAGGGGAAGTAACCACTCTCCTTTTATTAGGAGATATTAGATGTGACTGGGCTGTTCCGCCGACTGGAAGCTCATTATCAAAAAAACTGCATTACCTCAGCGAGCTGTCCTTATACAGGGGAGGAGAGGGAAATAGAAAAAGGGAAATAAAAAGTCTTTGATAACAAAAAAAAAAAATGTAAAAAAAGGATTCACATGCGCATTCCAAGAAAGGTAGTTAGGATGCACAGTGAGACCGGGGAGGAGATGAGTGAATGGGAGTATAGCCTTTAGAGCGAATGCAAATCGAGCTCGACCAAAGGATAGGATGTGCACCGGGGGAATGACCCGCTCCCCTCCAAAGAATTACGCTCCCAGCCAATCCTCACATGCAAGCAGACGGGCACAGATAATGCCAAAATGGTCCGGTCCAAAGCCTTCACAGGAGGGAGACAATACAAACTCCCAGGCTTCCGGCTCGGTGGCCCACAGTCGGGCATTCAGCACCGCTCATTATAGGTCTTTTCCAATTACAGTGGAACTGTCTGCACATCCGGCGTCACGCTTATTCGGGAGGCCATTGTTTAGACAGGCCGCCTATGTTCCAGAGTTTGGAGCCTGAGAGGATGGATATGAAGGAGTTTATGTTTTCCGGGGGAACAATGGCTGCCCGACAGTCCATGAGTGGGGTCCAGAGATGCAGGGCTGTTTGTCTGTGAGAACAGGCCAAGAGAATAGAATAGAAGTGGGCTAAGCACAGGACGAGTACCGTCCCTGTTGCTGCCGCTGCTGCCGCTGCTGCTGCTGCTGCTGTCCTCACCCTCAGGCAGAAACCCAAGTCCCACCTTTGCTCCCACACTTTGACTCCCCCATGGGAAAGGAAAGAGGGGATGGAGGAAGACAACAAAAAGAACGCCCGAGAATGGGATGAATCTTGGCTCAAACCAGTAAGGAAAATGCTCTCAGTCGGAAAAAAAACAACCAAACAAACAAAGAGAACACCACAGCTATCCAGAATCACATTTAGCTACATCTCCCTTCGGAATACAAAAGGAGCGGAGAGACGCAAACAGTCAGGAAGAGTGACGAGAGGCAACGGGGAAATACAAAGATAGACACAAGCGCCACAGAGATAAAGGGAAAAAAACGAAGAGGAGCGGAAAGAAGGCGGCGAACAGCGCGAGAGGGGGTAAGACGGAGGAAAGTTAATTCATAATGAGAGCTTAAAAAACATGTATGAAGGACCAAGAAGCTAATGGCTACCAACACTGGACACAAATGCACAAGTTGGTAAGTGGTTCTGAAAGCACCAGGGAGGACATCTCCCTGCTGTCGTGCTCCACTAAGCGGAGTGAAACAGTTGAAGCATGCACTTGAAGGCACTCAGGACTTTTTCAGCAGATGCAGAGGAGGGAGAAAGGTAAAGGAAAAAGAAAAGAAGGTAAAGCGCAGCGCCTTACATAGACACAATCAGGAGTGTGCGTGTCTATGTTCGGCGCATCGTACGGCTGAGTGCGTCCACTGTTTTGAGTGTGTTGTGTTTTTTCCCCATGAAGATTCACAGTGACCTTCCGTCAGCTGTCAAAAGCCCCGCAGTTTAAGGCTTACATAATCTCTAAAGTTGTAAAGCCTATAAAGTTGTAGATGATTGAATCTGGTTGATGATTATACAGCAAAAATGTTCCGGAACACCTCAAAAACTCTCCGGTAGAACTCCGGTGTTTCTGCCAGCAGCTGTGTCGACGCCTTTTCTATGTCAATATGTTAGCTCGGGATTTCTAAGTAGCAATTTGGCAACGAGCTGCGGGGTGGGAACGGAGCCGAGGTGTTTCAGATGAAGGCGGGTAAGGGCGCCAAGCCTCGGCAAAGGACGGGAGGGAAGAGAAGTGCAGGTGAGGCAGATGTCCTGGCAGCCTCACACATCCCCCCTCACTCTGTACCTGCGGGAAGACCCAGCAAAGCCTGGATCAATAAGTCCTCGTGCCCTCAAACAACAAAACGGGTCTCGTTTTTGTTTTGCTCGCTCGATGTGACTAATTGACTCATTGGAGTATTTGTGATGTGGTTTAGTGTCGACGAATTACATTTTGAGTAAGTGTAGGAAGCGATCACCTTCATGGTTTAAGGTTTAAAATGGTAATTTAGATAGATTGCCCCAAAGCTATAGAGGGCAACATAACCGCTTACTGCTTCTCACCATGCTGAATTTGTACATTTCATTTCTATTGTGTCATTTCAACAACAAATTGTACGTTGAGATTAGACGACCACTGTTCGAGACCACTAATAGGTAACTGTAGCAACTGTCTGGACATTCTCCACGAACAGAACCAGGTAATCCAAAACATCGTCTGTGAAACCTAACCCAAGAGGTTTTCGCGCCAAATCTAATCGGACCGTAAGCGGCTTGTTGCGGAAACGGCTGTTGAGTCACGCGCGAGGACTCTGCCAAACTACCGGATGTTTTGAAGGGGACCTCAGGACATCTCCAGCCACGCGTGCCGACCAAAACAGGTTTGTTTGAAGCCAAGACGCGATCCTTTCCCTTACTCTGACAAGGTTTTTTTTTTTTTTTTTGCCTTAACCTAACCAGCAGCGCCATTACGACATAACACTGAAGACTGAACGGTCATTTTCTGGTGGTTTGCAGCGGTTGTGTTATTGGACTGATTTGATATTTTCAGGTGTTCCTGTTTCTGCGTCCCCCCCACCTCCTTTATTTAGCTCTGCTCCCCTCTCCCTGGAAGCCTATACCAGCCTCATGGTTAATGCCACTGCGGCAGTGACACCAGGACAAATTCCTGCACATTTGCTGAGCATTAAGCTGATCATGACTAATGAGGTACAGCACAAGCCTAATGTAACACTAATGAGGAGTATATTTTCTTTACATCCGTGTTTCTGCCATATCTGGAAAATGTCTCTCTCCTTGTCATGTGTCTACGAATCCCCCCTACTCAATCTTCATTTCCTCCTTCCATCTCTCTCCCCTCCTCTCTCTGTTTTCGTTCCTCCCCGTCTTGCCATGTGACCACAGAGAAGGAAATCGATGCCAAAACACAGTACCAGACATTCTCAGGTGAAATAAGGTGCCACTTTGCGTTTCAATCAGTTGTTCTTGCTGGAAAGAAAGGGGGGGAGGAACTGGCACCGTGATGCAGCTCACCCACTTATGTTGAAAATGATTGTCGTCTGCATGTATAGTGCATGAGGATGTGTTCGGATAGAAGACTGAGAAAGAAAGACTTGATGATGTGTGCGTTGGGGCTTGTGGAGGGACATTTTGTATCTGAACTATATCTAGCCGACGTCGTCACTTTCATACACAATTCATACCACATCTTTTTGTGTAGCTTAAATGTTTCAGTCAAAAGGGGCATTTAACTGCAGAACAGGTACTTTTTATTCAAACCTGGGACCCGTGTTTACATATTTGGCGTAGATGACTAATGATTAGATGGTAAAATATTCTGCCTGTACACCCTGTTTTCCCCCCACAGCTTCTCTGACACCTGACCTCCCTCTCGCCGCTCTCCCAACCTCCAATTATCTGCCTAATTGAATTACAGGAAGAAAAAAAAAATAGTTTTGTGGTTGTCCGACACAGTGGAAAGGCAAACCAAGACTGGTGAGTTTTAATGAAATCTGTTTTGCAATGATAAAAATGACCGATTCTGCAAATGGAGTCTGGTGGATATATCTCTGGAGGGAATCTTTTTTTGCAATGTTGTCAGACAATAAGACTAATAGCCCTCGTTGCCCAAGTAAAGGCTGTGAATACTTCATCCACAGTCTTACATAAAACAAACAGCACAAGAGCTTACACATATATAATATAAGCATATGGATGCATTAAATCTTTACTAAATTAGTCCAATTCCGTAAAAAAACAAACAAAATCAAAACAAAAAAACGCACGTAATAAATAGTGTATGAATTTTCCAGCGCGTCTTGTAGAATTATTCTGACAGATTCATTCGAGCCATACACAGCAGATACAGGAATCAGCAGTTCGTTCTATAGGGTCTCACTCCGTGGCAGATAACCCTGGATAGTGTTGGTGAAGAGTTTCAGCGCGGACAGTCTACTTTCACAAAACCTAAAACTAAAATTTTTGTGAGGGAGTCAACCCTTTGGTTTCAGAGCTGTGGAATCCACCCACAGTATAGAGTGGGAACGAATCAGGGGAGCAAGAATGGGGAGTTCACTGGATGGAAGTCTTGTTGTCAAGAATAGCACTGACTTTTAAAGAGAGCCCCTGACAGGAAACGGATGACAAGACAAAATCCATACCAAGATTTCAGCAAGTCACAGCGAGATAATAAGAAAGCGGCCAACCTCAAACATTACTTATTGTGCAGTGCTGAGCGTCTTAAATAGCAGGCAGCTATATATTCATCGACAGCTTTCAGTAACAGGAGGTCTCAGCAGTGAGGACTTGAATTCCCTTCATCCTCTCCCCACAAGCATCATTACCAACACAAAAATATCCTCCGCATTACACACTGGTATTCCTTCCGACTTCTGTGTCAGTGCCTCTCAGCAGTGAATGCCACTGATATACCAGTCTCCATCTCTCAGCGGCAGATGGGGATTGAGAGTTGGTCAGCGGAGAGAAACTGTCTGCCTTGTATCTTTAATTGTCCCACATATGGTAGCCTGGACGAGTGTTAAAAAGGGATACATCTTTGAGACTTGAATGAAGAAGCGGCAGCATTCTAGTGATCCTGCGGCTCAGTGACTCTGAGCACTGCCTCACCTTTCTGAAACTAGGACCTCTGCCAAGCTCATTGAAATGTAAATGTGCCCCAGAAAACAAAAAAAAAAAAGCTGTTGACTGACTTGGCCCTCTCGAAAATTCAGTTCGCTAAAAGTCACGTTTTTCATTACTCTTTTTCTGTTTCAGACCCACACTGTGACCCGCACAAGTGGCTCCCAAGCACCACTACTTATCTGACTCTGCCCAGCTTTGGTATGAAATGGACAACACATGTTTCTATTAAAACAAAAGTATCACTACACAGACTTATTGGATTAATAAAAACTCTACAGAAGGTAGCTGACAAAACAATCCCACTTCAAGGTCAATCTAATGTCTGTCTCGGAGCTTTTGATTATATCGTAGGATTTTCCTCAGCAGATGTAATTCATTTGTCTCTAAAAGGAACATTGTCCATGATCGACCCAATCGGCAGAAAAAATGATGGCAATGTACGTTGCTGCAAACATATGTTTGGTATGTTGAAACTTTAAGGTTTGTCAAGATGCAACTTTCCATGTCTTCATGATCAGGTTAGGCACACAGTCACTTGGTCAGGGCTGGGAAAAGATCATGTTCTGGCTCAATTGATTCTGTCGCCACAAAGTCAGCTGGAAAATGTCCCCATGTCTTATGGAAAATATCCAGCGGCTTCACTTTTGCAAATGTAACCCAATTTCCAGATGTCTTGTCAGAAAAATACTCAGTGGTTTCATGCTTACAAATGCTGAAAAACATCCTGATGTAAGTGGTTACACCCTTACAAATGATGGAACGTCCCAATGTCCTGTTAAAACTATCCAGCGGTTTCGCACATGTCCCTCGTGATGTGATACTACACTTAAAATTGCTGATGTAGCACCTGTGAGACACATAGGTTTGAACATATCCGGGCTTTACAGAAAAGTAAAAATTTCAGCAATGTATTCTGGCAACTAAGCAGCATTGTTAGGGTTAGACATCGAGAATGAAACAGTAGTTTTGAAACAATCTGCACCACAACTCAACTCTCAACAGCACAACAGTGTCGACCTCTGAGCTTACATGGACGTGAATTGTCTGCAGTGTAAGGTCAGAAACAGCTGTAGATAGACAATCGGGTGAGATTGTGTTGGCAAGTGTGGCATGAAAGGTCAGGAATGATTTTCAATCGTAAGTCTATACATTCTGCTTTACTGAATGGCAAAATTGCCTCTGGGGTTGGGGAAGTCATGCCCCCCCCCCCCCCCCCCCACACACACACACACACACACACACACACACACTTCAAAATTCTAGTTTTGTCCTCCTCCGTTTTACTATTTAAGCATGACATTCTCAGATAAAGTGTCTCTACGTATTGTTTTCTCCCATTCAGACGAGAGGAGATGTAAGCTAAAACAGATATTGATACTCATACGCTCACAGCGATGAGCCTAATGAGCAGCAGCAAACTGTGCAGAAACATGTTTGGTGGACTTTTTTTGCCCTGGGTTTCACCAGATTTGAAGGTTGTTTGGAATGCAAACAACCTAAAGATAAAACCTGCAGACAATACTCAGGGCTGAAAAGACAAGAAAGATAGAAAAAAAGCACAGCGTCTTCAAGAAAATAGGCTTCAAGGATTTTTATGAACAAAATCAATAAACAAACTCTCTCCATTTTTATGACTCAATAAAGTGAATAAACAAACTGACCTTAAAGGACAACAACATTTCACACTGTTTTATTTTGTTTATATTTGGCGGACCCTGCCACTTTTCTAGCTTCAAACAGTGTTCTGGGGACCGTAATTTCCTCTGAGAACATCTAGTCAGTTAAAAATACACATGTCTGTGTTTGGGTATCTTCTCCAAAACTACATAGTCCTCCTTTAAATCCATATACAATTTTATATGCTGTATATATGATGTAATGTTTGTTGAGACTTATGGCAGACTTGACCTCTAAGACTTGGACAAAATAGGTTTTAATAAAATTTTCAGCAGAAGCTGCATGTATAAGATCTATAATATCTATACATAAGCTGCTTCCCTATTTATCATGTATGACAAGCACCGTCCATTACCGCTTACATGCAATAAAATCGGTGCGTGATATTTTGGGCTAATAGCATAAACCCGGATGATCACAGCTGCAGTATGTGTTCAGCCCAGCCTGGGAAGATAGACAAGAGAGTTGTAATGATAACAGTTGTCACCGCGGACAATAGCTGCTAACTGTACGGCACCGGTGGAGCCAAGATTAGATCACAGGATTCAGGACACGATTCAAGGTATAGTAATTATGCCATACAATCAAGTGTGTCAGTGATGACAATCTCTCCAATCCCCGTTTTCGAAGATAAGAACCAGTTTTTGACTGACATTCCTGGCTCACACACACTGCCATGTTTTCCTACATTGTGGTTTTCTGTCTATTTTATGCTTCTTCCATCTGTAAAAAAAAAAAGATCTGTTGACTTTGAGATCCCAGGGGCTATTATCCTGTTGTTGTTGCGGGGAGACAAGGATGTGATGTGACTAAATATAAGTGCAGTGACGACAGGTGTGTTTGTGAGTGTTGCGCCGTTTGTCAATCAGCCGGCACAACACAAAGTGGTCAGTGTAGAGTTGTGTGTTGTGTTACACAGTTGCACGCTCAAATCCAGAACCTTATTGGACAAATGGTCTGCTGCAATGAAAAAAAAAGAAAACATTTCTTTTAGTCACAATAACCTTCACAGAAACAGGAATGGCCTGCACAGATCCGCGGTTCGGGACTAAAGGCACAGAGTGGGTAATGGGTCTTTTTTTTTGGGTCCCACAGCAAAGCTAAACTCTGGCAGTAGCAGTGGGCCAGAAAATCTGGCTGGGGAAAGCAGAAAGCAGAATGAAATCCCTATCCATCAATCCAACAATCCACCATTTACTCCCGAGCACTTCTCTTTCAACAGCTTCCACAGAGGTGTAGTCCTGGCAGCAGCCAGGTGTGCTGATCATGTAATACTCCATTCTGTGCTGATGCCCCGCAAAAGAAGAATGAAATTCAATTGAGAGCCGCATGAGAGCTGAGCAGCACTCTGCTGTTTGTGGATTTTAAACACCTGGGCATCTATTTTAAGGGCTCTACGCAGAACGGGACCACATTTTCACTTATTAATGAAAACAAGGCAAAAAATGGTGAATGAAAAACACAACAAACCAACCTAACAGGAAATGCCAAGTATTAAAGGGCCTTGTATGTAGATTTGTATTTTATTTCAAAAGAGAAAATACTGTTTCATGTTCATTTTCAGGTTCATCGTTTTATTTTGAGTTACTACTAGAGTAGGTTTACTTGCTTTAATCTAAAAAAAACACATCAGTTTACTCATACTGTCCAGTGCTGCAGCTCTGTCTGAAACACTCTGTTTTAGCTGCTGTCTCTTTAAAGCCCCCCCTCCCGAATACCCAGTCTGCTCTGATTGGTTGGCTCACACAAGCCTGAGGCAGCACTGTCTCCTGTTCGCTTTGTCATGTTTTTAGCTTCCAGTTGGCTTCACTTCTCCCATGAACATAGACATAAATTACGCAGAGGCGGGACTACTGATGAGCAGTGTTTTCACTTTGGGCTTTTTAACTTTCAAGACCTTTTAGATGCACCAGTACTGATTTCAAATAACTCTGATTGAGGAAGCTTTTAGAAAAACAATCTTTTTTTAAACACAGCTGCGTGCAGGATGCATAACAATGAGCTAATCTATCATTTGAGGCTGTGAAATCTACCAAGGTGAGCTTGCTTAAAAGAACTGACCAAAAACCAATTAAACCCCAAAATGACCAAGTAAATAAGACTAACATTTTGAAGTTGTTGGAGCTTTTCAGCTCATACAACTTTAATGTAATAGTCAGAGTGACAGCAGGGTGGCTGAACATCAGAATCAAATCAGAACGAAAAAGAAAAACTGACTTCAGACAGACTTTCAGACGACCCCGACTCTGGCCTGTGTTTATACTGGAAGGGTTGAGGAGGGAAAGAGGGACGGCCGAGCAGACACAGGTGACTGGTTTCGGCCAGAAAGCTATTATCAGGTACTTTATCTGAAGCCATGTTCCATATCGCGACGTCAGTAGTAATTTTCACCTCGACAGCAGAAGTGTACACACACTCCAGTAGCAGTTAAGAGCACAGGGTGGCACAGAACGAGCATGTGCGCCCACGGTTTGTTAGCAGGTGCTTGTTTAGGAGTCAGGTATGTTTTGGTTCAGCATTAAGAGTTGGCAGTGCACCAGTGTGTGCAGCACTCTTACCGTCTTGTTCCGGCAAAAAAACAAAAACACTGACCGACTCTTGTCTTGTATGCGACACTTTCACGCCGCGTAGTGTCAAAACAGCAGGTCAGTGCGTATTGAATAACACAGCCTTTTCCAGATCTAAGGGTGTCGCATTGAATGTAACAAAGCGCGTTAAGGACGGTAAACACATTAACTGGGGCTGACGGGGGCCGTGGAGCAGATAGTCTCATCCGTTTCGCCGTTAGTGAGACGGACCGACTGTCGCCGACTGCGGCGGCCCGCGTGAAGTGAAGAGTGAGGGCACCTTCCTCCCAGACAAAGATGTAGTAGTGTGATTAGGAGCAGGGGCAACAAGGCATAGAGGAATGTCAAAGGAGTCTTACAGTGCGAGTGTTGCTGGCGGTAAACAGAGCATCGGATTTGGTATATAAAAGATAGATAGATAGATAGATAGATAGATAGATAGATAGATAGATAGATAGATAGATAGATAGATAGATAGATAGATAGATAGATAGATAGATAGATAGATAGATAGATAGATAGATAGATAGATAGATAGATAGATAGATAGACAGACAGACAGACAGACAGACAGACAGATCTTTTCATCTGTCTCATCCTAGACTCTGTTTACCGCTGGGACTTCTGCCAGTCTGCTCTCTTCCTTTCGCGCTACATGTCTTAATTAGACCACTGTGTCTCTGTCTGGGTCTGAGGCCAAGGTGCCCTGAGTGCTCACACCATGTGCAGTCGGCCCCGTAGTTGGCGGTCAGACTACATCTGTCACAGCCACTTCAGCGCCCCCTCGAAATATATTGGAGCCGTGAACCGTGATTACACTGAGGTGCGGCGGTATTTCTTCCAGATGAAACATCAAATGGCCGCTCACTGGAGATCATACTGTACATCAACATCACGTCAGGTCCAATCACGGCCGTGCCACTCGAATTAAAATGGGCCGACTTTGCAGCGTAGGCTTAAAACTAGGCCCGCCAAAAGATGAGGGCGAGGAGTGAATCATCTTAATGTGATGTCGTTAATGCAGTCCATTATTATTTTTAAAAAACATCTATTACAGTTTGGAATGGAACCTAACCCCCGCTGCACATGTTCCTCTGAATTACGATGCATTCAGGGTCCTATAAAACAAACAAATCACTCCTCTGCCCTCATGTTTCTCTCTAACTACTTCCCCAAGTCACTTTCTCCTGCCCTGCGAGTTCTCCCCGTCTGCGCTCAATGCACTCACACACACAGACAATCTGTCCCTGCCAGTATGAGTTAATGAAATTGCAAATGCCAGGCAGCAATTTAGCCTCGAATCAATCAGTGCAGATGTGATGAGCTCGATGTGATTACATATAAAATTGTGATTTAATGTTTGGCCGGGGCCTTGTGGTTATTATAGTCACCATTGACGGCAGTAAGAACAGGGAAGATGGAAGTGGCTATTTACATGACTTATTTGTTTTTTTGATGGGCTATTGGAGCTAATGTGTCGGGTCATCAGAATATAGTCTTTAGAGCGACACTCTTGTGGCTCGGAATACTTTTCAGAAGTCATCTCAAGATGTGAAACGCTCACTTTGTCTCGACAACAACTCCAGCGATCGCTTCAGGATCATCTTGGGGTGAACTCTGTGTCAAGATGAACTGAAGCTATTTAGAGTAGACAAGATGGAGTTTAGTCATACCGTGCTCACTACCTGCAGGGGTAAAAAAAACTGTAACTGAAAACACCTTGAATTTGAGAAAAGACAAATTAAGACTGTCATAATTGATTTTTTTCTTTTTTGGCCACTTGGAGGAAGCGCAACGAGTTGCAAATACAACATTTACATATAATCTCAAAGTCAATAATGCAACAGACATTTGCTGTTTTACACATTCAACGGGCAACATTAGCATTCATTAGCATTCATTCATTCTGGTGTTTGCTGGCCACCTGATGAATCCAAGTCCACTATTCACTCTCCTTAAAGCTCCATGTTGGTTTCCCACTAACTTCTAAGAAATAATTGGCTGTTTAGCCTCTTTGCTACACCTTGGTGCTGCAGAAACCTGAAAATTAGTTCTGGTTCCCTCGTCTCGAAGTGAGTGAGTTTTTGGCTAACTGCCTGAAATATGGTCTGAGGTTAACAGAAGATAAAGAGATTTTCACATTTTGCTCTATGGCATAAAATATAGTTCTTTACATAACCACTAGCAGCGTGAGCTAGACACATGCTAAACGTTAGATCAATGTGGCTCTTTTTAAGTTTTGGTGCTTGGAAGTCGAAATTAAGTTTACTTTGTATATATTCTTAAAGTTTAAAAGTTTTAAACCTTTTTTTTTTTTTCGTTATGTTTGGAGTTTCGTATGTACTAGCTAGCCTAGTTGGCTAGAAACATCTTAGTAATTGATGAAAACCTCACTGCTCGCTTTCACAAGACAGTGAACGGGAATGATGCTGCTGAGAAATGTTGGGGTGGATCAAAACATTCCCATTTCAGGCCGTAAAACCAGAGCAAGCAGCTAAAAGATGCTAACGCACTTTAAAGAGTTGAACCCGGTGATGCTTTTATGTGGGTACAGAACTGAGCAGCCACATTCACGTTAATGTAGTCATTTGATCAATTGTTAGCCTATTGATTACAGCCAAATTGAAGTGTAACTCAGGGCTATTTCAGCCAGTTAAAGTTAGCTTAACTGCTAGCAAACACTTACATTATCAAATACCATTGACCTGAACTATGATATGTTTTAAGGGATGCCCACCACCACCTAAAATGTTCATGTTCAAACTTGAACATAAAGTAGAATTACCGCCTCTGCTGTTCACTCCATGTAGAGGGGCTAAAAGAAGCTAAATGTGACACTAAAGTTGCCAAATAGAAGAATAATGTTCTGGATTACCTTGTTTGTCCATTGCTAAGACGTCCCATCCCCTCGTCCCCCCGTCCCCCCCATCCCCCAGCTTCTGCAGCATTTTACAAACTTCATAAGTGCTTTCGAAGGAGTAAGACTATCTGCTTTGGGAATAAAGGGTTACAGGCTCATCCCCCATATAAATCTTTCACACTAGACTCTGTTTGACTCATACTTATCTATTCCTCAGCGGCAGTGCACAATTACCCGTTGCAAAAAATGCTGCATAAGGCATCACTCGCCCGCCTTATCAAAGCCTCTGCAGCTGTACAGGCAGATAAAGGGGCGAAAATAATAAAATAAGTGCCTTTTTTTCACACACATGCTGGATTGGCCGGATGAACCGCTTCCTGAATTTTTGACCCGTGTGTCGCACAGTATCAAGGCAAGACACTCGCTGATAGGAATAAGGAATGCCAAAATGTGGCTTATTTTATTTATCAGTTCATAAATGTGTTATAGAGGGTTCCTTGTCCAGAAGATTCTTGCAGTCGTGCACCGAAAGATGGATTCAATTTTAAAGCAGCTTTGGCTGATCATTACAAAAGGTTTCATAATGTGGAGAATCCTGCCTGGGCCAGCTGTTTATGTAGTTTAACATTCAGCCAAAGGTGTTTGATCATTTCCTCTGATGGAGCCCTATGCCAGTTTAAAATTCATGTTTAAAAACAATCTGTATTGTTAACTTTTATTGATGCATTAGTGCACAATTGGCAAACTAGAGCACAAGAGCACATTGCACTGTTTATTTGTCCATCTAGCGACTAGAAATTTCTGTTAATCCTTGACTTGGACTTGTGCTATAAGATTCGACTCATTTTACACAGTTTGGCTAGTTTGGTATATCAATTAATCCAATAACGGCTCACAGATTCCCTATTTATATGCTCGTTCCCCCTCTTTATCATTCATAGAGTCGTTTCCCGTTTTCATAAAAAATTACAGATTAAAACTGATGCCTTTTCATCTGGAATTTGGTACCAAGGATGATAAGAAACCATGTATTATTCATGGGCTTTGCCCAAATGTGCTAAAATGATCAATCTGTGATAGTGCAAGCACACCCTTCAAAATAAAGCATCGAGTTAACCAAAAGTGGTTCTATACAGTGGGGTAGAAACACTATACATGGGATTTTGTCAGAGAAGACTTTATCAGGTGAAGTAGGGAGTATGAGTCAGGCTACATTAGTTCACAGCAGGTATGTGTTGTTGCACATTCCCTTTTGAAACCTTCAAGGATGTTGCAGATGCAGCTGGGTTATAATCTAGTGATGTACAAACAGGTGTTCTCTTTACGACAGCTGGTGGAAACACCTGCGCATGAAACTCTTTTAAGACCTTGGAACAAAGCAGCCTTTTGAGCTAAGAGTTCTTTGTAGTGCTTAAAGGAGACATATTCTGCGCATTTTCAGGGACATATCTTTCATTTCTTGAATAGGTTCATATGCTTTAATGGTTAGAAAAACACATCAGTGTCCTCCATCTGAAACGCTCTGTTTTAGCTCTTTAAGGTTCCCTCTCCAGAATACCCTCTCACTCCCACTCTGATTGGTCAGCTCAGACACGCCTGAACCAGCACCACTCAGCCTTCAGTTAGCTTCACTTCCATCGTGAATATAGCCATACGTTAAGCAAATGTGCGACGCTGTGACGTCAAGAAGTCGCGGAATTGAAGGCGGGACTACTGACGAGGCATTTCAGGAGCGGTGTTTTCTGTGGGAGAGAGGAGCTCCCGTTTTCGAGGACTTTGGTCTTTTCCAACTTGCACAACTTTCACATGTACAACACAGTGAATGAAAGCGGAAAACTGAAAGTCCACATTAGGTTCCATTTAAAAACAATCACCTCCTATGGCACCACTACGAGAGACCACTTTTTGTAAGGGTGTGAATAACAATTCAGGAAAGCCATTATAAAGAAACACAGCCTGTGTTTGTTTATTAGGCCTGTTATCCAAGACTGTGACCGTATTAAGAAAATCAGTGAACTAAATATAATGAGTCCCTTAATAGTTTACTTTTTGTTTTGTAGTCAGCATGTTTTAGCAATTATGCCGCTATCTCTGCTACCAATGTTGGACAAGCTTATAAGTTGACTTTATTAGCCATGTTCGAATTCACACATTTTTGCATACATTTTGCGACTGTTGCAACACCGATGCAATGACGCTTCATCTCAGAACCGACTTCTGACTCGCCCTCGAGTGCTTATCCCATAATCTGACCTGAGACCCATACTTCAACTGACATGCTTCGGTCGATGACTTGGACCCGTTTCAAATGACTTCAGTTACTTAACAGGCCAGTGTGAAATCAATAAAGAACCTTTCCTTTGGCCCTGAAGAAACCAGGTACAAAGGAAAAAGTGCTGGCAGATGTAACACTGTTGTCGCCTTGCGATGGAATCACTTTACCTCCTTTTGACCTTTTTTCTGCAGCTCCATCCCTCCAAAGTGGAGACACAGAAAAGTAAAGCGAGGGGAGCTAAAATTACCAGCGCAACTTTCTGCTTTAAAAGTGGTGGAGTTGAGCTAAAATGTCAATACTGTGCGGTGTGACTGTCTGACAGAGACATGGTGCTGCACGACCCCAAGCCTTCAGGTGCTGTTGCCTGGTGGGCGGCCCACCCTGCAGTATGTTCAGTGTGCTACGGAGTCTTTCTGTGTGTGTGTGTGTGTGTGTGTGTGTGTGTGTGTGTGTGCATGCGTGCTTGTTAGACAGAATGAGGAAGGTGTGTGAGAGTTTTGGTCTACAGTTTTGTTTTAATTAATTTGATCCGACTGACAGCAAGCGATGCTACGTGGAGATGTTATATCTTTATAATAAATAAATATGTTACATAATTGGATAAATGGTGTGAGTAGAGTGCCGATTTCCTTCCAGTTCAGTGTTCATGAGCGAGTGTTTGTCCCCAACAGACACTAACGACTATAATTAAATTTAGCTGATTATTGACTGATTCTTCCTCTCCCTCTGAAGTTCAAGTTGTAGAGCGTGAAGTGAGAGTGTCTTTTAAATATCTCCGATCTATACTTCTTTTTAATGTAACTGCACTAATTGCCTTCTATTATATTGTTGTGAATTAGAAGACGCGGTTGTTGTGGAGCTTGTGCGGCAGTAATGTAATTAAAAAACAGCTACTTCCGAAACTGCGTTGGTAGTCTAAAAATAATGCAGAGGCCTTTTAATAACGGCTTTATATGAGTGATTTATATGAGTTGCCTGTATTTTGTAGCTTGCTGTGTGGATGCCTGTTTCTTGCGCACTTTAATGTGAAGCCCTTTTAATTTCCTCATACATGAATGAATGAATGACGACTAAAGTAAGCAGTCGTGCACAGAACGGTGAACCGTTTCAATTAAATTGTCCACCAGCTGGGGACGGTATTATGCGATCTAATATGAGTCTTCACCTCCTGTGGAGAGAGATCAACACTTCTCTGATGATATTCTCAAACAAAATTCAATTCCCTGATATTTCACTGTGTTCACTTGGTTGTGTGCAATCGATGTGCCAAAGGAGTCCAAAGCAAAAAACCAATCCGGCCCTGGCTTTCCACTCCGTCTAGACTCAGAGTTAGAGTCACTAAAATTGGATTGAACGGACAGAAATTGTGCAAGATTCAGTGTTCAGTCTGAGTGCTGCGATGGTACAAAGTTACAGGGAGCGAAAAGAAAAAGGAAAAGTTAAAAAACGACTTATTTTTGGTTTCTCTTCTCTTTTCTTCGCTTGGCTGCAAGTGATATAATTTAAAATTAAAATAGCTCAATATAATGACAGTGATCCCTGTTATACAGTCAGTATCTCATGACTCTCCTCCTCCCACCTCATGTAGTCAAAGAGAAAATACATTTTCTGGTATCCCTGCTGACTTTATCCAATCAGGAAGGAGAACTCCATAAAGAGGCAGCCCTGTCAGACAGCAGGATCCTTCCTCTTTGCTGCTGCAAAACAGCCAGGAAGTTAGCTGAGAAGACACCAGAATAGAGTTTTTGACACCTTGCCTGATACTTCATAAATACAGTAGGCCTATGTGAACAACTGTGTTTGAGTGAGCTGTTTGTGTCTGTAGGGAGAAAGATCACCAGGATTATCCTGACCTGAGGCTTGAAGCAGTTCTCTACTTTGTTGGTGCACGTCCCGCTGTTCCCGTTCCGTCTCTCCGACGGTGAAGTATCGCTGCGGTGTGAGGAGGTCTGAGCCCTCAGCAGAGCCTTCTGGTCAGCAGGCAGGCTGGGATGCTTTTGATGTTGCGGCTTTAGAAGCCATCACGCTTTCCTTCAGGATGAACAGCGGGCACGTATTCTTCTTCCTTCAGGGTGAGCTCATATGCCAGGCACACCCTGAGCAACCAAAGCCCCTCTGAAGTGAAGAAAGTTGTGCTCAGTCTTTGGCACTGCAGTGAATGTCTTTAGTGTCAATTGCACTGAAGTAGAACCTGTTGTCGGCGCACCAGGATGTGAGGACATAGGAGTCGTTGCTGCTGATTGGCCAACTAAGATCATCACCATCTAATTTGATAACAACCTGAGGAGTACTGTCTGGCATATGACTTGTATGATTCTGCCCATTCTCCTCGATCAAGCATCGAGAAATGTTACAGCTTACACATTGGCCTCCTGAGCCTCCTTCAGAAAAGAGTCACCCAGTTCTCAAGAATTCAATCACAAATTGGCATCACGAACAGGATCTCAACGAAACAACTGGTAAATGCAACATGTCTTTCATTCGCCCAACACAGATAAAATCTCACTGTGGGTTGTATCTGTTGGTTGAAATTGGCCCATGATAGACTGTGAAGGGCAGATGGTTCTTCCATCCAATCCAACCTCCTGCCACTTTTTGAAAGTGCCTGCCCTTTTCCAAACAGTTTTTAGCTGCAGCTTCCCAGATGGTTCTACCAAACGAACAAACCATCTGGCCCGTCAGGCTACAAAAAAAAAACAAGTGTTTAACTGTAACTGTTATGTTACTGTGATCAATAACTTCGATCGAAAGTGCAACCTGCAGTGCTGTCCCGCCATCTTCTGGTTTAAGACCTGCCCATTCCGAGTACGGACAATTTAATTGGTTACAAAGATACAGAACATGGTGTACTCGCTCTCCCTACTTCTCATTAGGCCTGACAGTGGGTATCAGGCTGTGCCATCTTAAATGTACAGTGACATCATTCTCTATTCCGGACCTAACGTATCTTGAGAACCTGGATAGAGGGGAGCTGATAAAGAAATGACTGGACGTTGAAGCGCTCCCTTTACTCGTTTTGACCAAAAACAGATCGGTAGCAAACCTTTCAATGACAGTAGAGAGAGGACCACATGTCATTCTTTACCACTTTCCATTTGATTCCCGTTTAATAATCGATTTCAACTTTTTATATTACTTTTAGGACTAGGCACAGCCTTTAAAGGGTTATCTGTCTCAACATTTAATCCTTTATGAGGTTGTGCTAGTCTGCCGACCATTACTGTACCCTGGTTTATCTGCGCACTGGGTCACAAGTGCCATCTCAGCAGAACAAGACACTTGGGAGGGATATCAGCCAATCAAAAGTTATGCGTATCGGGTTCATCAGCAATGCTGCTTAAGCACTTAACTTGGTTTGGGAGCAGTAAACATAATTTCTTCCACCTTTATATGCCAAATGAAGGACAGTGAAGAGGAAGACTGGCAGGGGAATCTGAATCTGAATCTGAGATTTGGACTCTGGTGCGTCATAATAGAGTTTGTGATCCAGAAAACCGCCCCTTAATGGTTTGAATTTATTTTACAACTTGTGTTTTATCACACACAAAAAAACAAACGTTAAAAAAAAAATGAGTGAAGGCCACAAGCAAATCATAATTGAAATTTTATTGACAGTTTGGATTACAAAGTTGTTCTGTATTTAATAATTACAGTACAAACCAGGAACAGAAAGAGAAGGCCACACACTAGAGCTGAAGGACAGAGAAGAAAATTAAAACGGCTTCTCAAACAGAAAGAGTGAGGCGCTTGAGACAAAGGACAGTTGGGGGAGGACATGAGAGGGAGAACGACAGCAGAGAATAGTGGCTGAGGGAGGACAGAATTGAAATGATCAAATCAACACAACCCTTCATAGAAGGAGAGAATACAGACCTGCACCAGCTTTAGGTAATGCTGCAAAAAGAACGTGGGAGTGAAATGAGTGTTTCAAAACGGGATGCAAAAATAACACATGGAATATTTCCACATTTGATTCTCTTGCACCCGAAAGATGCCAACTGCTGACACCGTCTCCCGGCTGATGAGCTCTTTTTCTCAGGTCCGGTGTGAAACCACACATTTCAGCTCAATGACTGCCTTCGCGTCACCTCTTAACAATGCTGCAGAAGACACACTGCAGCCAAACCGAATCTGCCGACGCCCCAAGTCGAGATGAAAGAAAATAAATCACGGATAAACACGGGGAGATGAAACAGATCCAGGCCAATTAAATCTCCAGGAAATCGGAGAGTGCCGTCCGTTGGTTCACCGAGGTGGTCGTGGCTGGTGAGGACGCCACGCCCCGCTTAAGAATTTGGAGGTTGGAAGGTCTTGGAGGTGGCAAGCATGGCTCGCACTTTGGCCATCAGATCCTGAAAATGGAAGACAAAAAGAGAACCGAGAGATGAGTGTAACGTACGACATCTCGAAACATATTGTATGAGTCGGTAGATAACCGAGAATTGACTGAAGAGTCTGGGGAATATCAACGCTGACTGAATGCAGTGTGGTAGCGAATGCATGCATGCTGAGAGCCTGGGGGATATTAACGTCAGACTGTGTGTGTTGGCTCCAAAGCCAGCATCAACTAATTATCAAGTTATTGCCAATAAATTTCCTCCATCTCTGCATTGGTTCAGCTTATATCCATCCATTGATCCCGCTCCAACGACAATAAAGAACCGCTTTGAACGAAATCCAATTGATCTAGAGTCAACAACTGAGCTGAGGATGGGGGAGTGTTGTACATTTAAAGTACTGAGGGTAAAACAGCAAGCAAATCATCATTTTGGATTCACATCTCTGTAATTAAGAAACAGTCCATTATTATTATTATTATTATTATTATTATTGTTGATTTAAACGCCTCTAGAGCTACGATAGCTGGATTAATCAATTAGCTGATCGAAAAGAAAGAAAAGGTCAACCCAAACTACTTTGGTAATCAATTAAATGGTGCAGCCATCTTTGAAGCCAAAAGTCAAACATTCCACTGTAAGGTTTTGCTGCATTTCTTTCATTTTCTTTCTTTCATGTATGGCAGTAAATGAGAAGCTTTTGGGTTTCAGACTGCTGTTTTTTTGCCCAAAGAAGCAATTTGAAGACGTCACTTTGGGTTTTGGGGAAATCGTGATGAGCAGCGTTTTTTGTCATTGTAATTTTGACATTTTACAGACCCAACAAGTCATCAAAATTGTGAAAATAATCAGCAGAATAATCAATGGTGTATATAATCATAAACTGCCGTCTAAATTACTCCTTGTAATGTGAAAAAGCTGTTAGCAATGCTATTCCCACTGGGAATCAACTCCCCAGTTCATCATGATGCTGCTTTATGATACTTTGAGCTCATTAGCCGACAAATGAGTGTGCGGGCTCTAAGGGAGACCCAAATATTTCTCTCGTTATATCACAACCACCACCTCACGATGAAAGTTCATACACTGTCTTATATTTAGGCTTGTTTTGAAGTGCACTTCCTGCCCTCGAGCCATCAGGAAGTCCTTAAAGCATCTGTAAGCATCTGACACATATACAGGTACAGGTTCATTCTTAATTTCAGCAGCTGACGTGCTAAAAGGCCAACATTAACTGGAATATGTAAGTAGGTCAATGATAAGAGAACATTTTAATATCCGCTGAGTTGCAGTTGAAGTAAATGGGTACAGGGAATACAGATAAATATAAAACTGATTGCTGGAAGTAGAGACCTGCAGGAAAAAAAAAAATAAAAATCTAAATTCCATTTGTTCCCTATTCAAGTAAATATGGAAATCTTGCTGACCAGGCAGCAAACGCTCGCAATTCTGAACAGGAAGTGTTAATTTGTCTCCCAAGAGCGATTCAGACATGCATGGACAAATATCCACCCTTGAGCTTTTCTGACAGATGAGACAAATTAACAGCTGTAATCACAGAGGGAAGGAGCTGTCACATCACATCGCTCAAAAGGCTGGTTCCCTCTAAACCCTGGTGGATCCGAATGTACACAAACACACACAAGGAAGTGTTTAGAGAATGTGACAAACAAACAATGCTCCAAATGATTACCAACCGAGGGAAGAGTCGCTCAAACTGCTGCCGATTTCTTGTCGGCTGCAAGTGTCTTGTCACATGGGACAGACAACTATGGTTACATCAAACTGAAAAAGGCTTACTTAAAACAAACGATACTCATAATCAATTCATAGGATGTTAACCTAAATATTCCTGATAGGATTTACATAAATAGAAGATTCAGTTTGAAAACAGTTCAGTAATCCAAACCCTCTGCTGACTGCTCAGCCTGACTAAGAAACAACATCCTCTGCGCTGATCTGTTATCAGGACTCTGCAGAGGTGTACTCCAATCCGATGAGGTACATTTAACCCGCGGTGGTCCTTTTAATTGGAGTGATGTCTTATTATGTCATTAATTCAACAGGACACCTGAATTACTGATGCTGTCTTAGAAGTGAACAAACCTAACTTACTCAGAGCTGGATGTGTAGCGCCTATGGAAACGGGCGACACACAATCCAGCAGATTCTTCTTTGCGGTGTCAGGTCTTTTGCAACCTTTGCACTTTTAAATCTGCAATGATGCCACTTAAATACGAAATGCTTGTTTTTACAATTTTATATATATATTTTTTAAGTTTTAATGGCGGGGTCTGCCATTTCTGCACTGGATACAAATTGCCTACCGACCGCAGGAATTCCCCTGGAATGATGCAGTACGTAATCCAGCATTACAGTTACACTCATTTTATCTCCGTTAGTGAGTTTAGATGCACTTAGAGCAACATCATGTAGAAATTGGCATTTTTGCGCGATTTGGCGCCCCCCCACAGTTTCGGAGTGCAGCACCACTGTCATAAATCAAAAACCCAGATCTGTAAGAATTTGTCAGACATAATGTAGGTGCTAACTGCAAATAAAACTCATGGCGTCATAACAATGTTATGATCTTGAAGTAAACATGTATGTTATGCTGTGACCCTACCCTCTCACTGAAGCTACACAGTACGGAAACAAGTGATGGAAGGCAGTGGTTGAGACAGAGACACCATTCACTGTACCATCGACATGATGTTGAAGCTGTTATCTTAAGGTAAAAAAATCAGGTCTCCTCCTTACCCCGTTTCTGAGGATGGCTTTCTTATTTGACCTGTATCTCTGATAGAAGAAGCTGTCCTAGACCTTGAATTTCAAACATAGCCACGCTGCAAGTTGACACAATAAAGCTATGATTCACTGTTGAGGCCATCACGCAACATCTCGAGTTTTCTCTGCGTTTCACACAGGCACAGTCACACACTTGCCTGGGATAAGTTCTCCTCAGCTTTTCTGTTTATTTGCCATCATGTCTTGAAGTTAAATTGGGCCAAGTCTTTGCGTTATCCAGACTTTCAAAAAGAAGCACATTCGCTGATACAGCGCCAAAATGAACAAGATAAAATGGAAAAATAAATGCTACAGTGTTCAAAAAAAGACCAAACAAAAAGTCTAAAAGCCGCTCTTGAAAGTGCACAACGCATCTATCACACAGAGCACACCACAACAAATGTTTAGCAGAGAAGAAGAGGGGACAGAAGACAGAGGAACGACGACAAACGGGAGGGAAACGAGAGACGAGATGAGGCGAATAGCAACCAGGCACCCTCAGGGAAGAAGAGACCATTAGGCAGATGAGGATGTGCTGAATTATTCAAGATGTGTTTGTAAAACATCACAGATGGGGTATAAGTAGTTAGTGGTTGTGAATCTGTGCATGGTGCAACGGCGGAGAACAGCGTGTTTTCATTAGCCATCTTTATGTTGGTATGTCGAGATGAAGGCAGGAGGAGAACGGCGTTTGTTTGTGTGACACAAGAGAGAAAGAGGAAGAAACACGATGCCACTGTTGATGAGAGAGGAGCAAGAGGAGACATGAAATGTGTGGTTTCTGTTCTGCGGGTGCATCTGTTGAGTAAACACCGGACACATACTCTCTGTCACTCACACACACACACACACACACACAGTGGCCCACGGCCAGATGAAAGAATACAAATTCCGTGCAAGTTGTAGAAACGCTCACAGAAAAGCTTGTGTTGCCTCTCCATTCACACTCTATTGGCCTCCATTAGCACGAGTCCCGACGCTTCTTGCATTCTGTCCTGCACCTCAGCCTCTCTACATTCGGTGCAACACTGGGTTCCTTGTGGACATAACCGTTTTCGACGGCACATGTTTTATACTTTGGGTGCTAAACATTTTATTTACAAGACATTACTGAGGCCACATTTCATATTAAATGTCAAAACCTCCACACTAGGACCCACTCGACTTGTTATATACATTCAGTTGTACACTGGTTGTGTGAGACTTACTGCATCCAAATATTGCGTCACGTCACGCCACGCAGTGACAAGCAGATATTAAATCACTGACATCTGAGGATTATTAATCAATCATGGTGATTGAGGCTGAAAGTGCAGAGGAGCGCGTAAAATTTAAGGCGTGAGATGCTTTCAGAAATGTGGCTCTCATCTTGGTTGATTCAGGCTTTTGAACAAATTGAGGTAATTGCATTTGATGTTTTGTCCAGAGGAATTGTTTCCCCAGCAATCAAACTTAAAGCTGCACTATGTGGTTCTGGGGAAGACATTTTAATCGGCAGGGGAAGATCTTCATTGAATGACGTGTTTATGCCTAAACAAAGTAAATAAACACACTGACTCTAAAGAACAACACCATGTAGTACTGTTTTACTTTGTTAATATGTGGCGGACCCCGCCGGCTTTCAAGCTTCAAACAGTGTTCTAGGACCTTCATAATTCAGTTATAGAAAAATAAATATTTCTGAGTTTATATTTTTACCTTATCTATATTGTAAATATAAATTTCTTCTCCAAAGCTATGTAGTGCCCCTTTAAGTAAATAAACAGTATCTCACAATATTGCATTTAAGTAGTTGAGGAGGGAGGCAAGCTCAATAAAAAGAATGTAAGAAAAGGTGAATTGAAGCGAGAGGCGTTTGTGGCTTTGTTCCCTGATAACTGATAGAAAGGGAACACAGGTTGCAGCTCACATTAGTATTGATGGCACTTTGGAGCCCTTTTGCTCATTTAACAACGCTCCAGAGTGCAGTGACACAAACGACCTATGAGCTGACACCAAGACAAATAACAACCCAACTTCTATTAAACAAATCTAGTAGTTTGTACACTCTCCTCTCCTTCCTGCCATCTATCCTGCTTATAGCTTTTTTTCAACAACCGCGCAACACATTTTTCTTCCAAAGCCGGTGCGTGTGGATGCATTTGATTGAGGTGCATTTCTGAAAGCAGCGTGACAGCGGCCATAAATTAAGCATTATAATTTTAAATGGGGAAGAGGCGCAGGGAGAATGTATATCAGGTCAGGATTTATTGGCAAGATGTGAAAGAGGTTACATTGTGAGTAATGTGCTCCCCACTTATTCAAGACCCCAGTCTGCCTTTTATGTGAGCTTTAACATTCAAATGAGGAGCACAGTGTTCCATCCTGAAATAATACACAGCCAATCACTTAGCTAGACTTTATGTCAGAAACTGTGGCTCATGAAGTAGAGCGGATCGTAATCTGAAGTGTTCTCGGGCAAGAAGCTGAACCCTAAATTGCTCCCTGTGGCTGTGAGGCATTGGTGAATGTTTGTGTGAATCGGTGCAACTACACCCAGCCCTTCCTTTACCGTACACTATGGAGCCAAAAGTGCTTTTTTCCGTTTCGGCATGACGCTGTCCCATGCTGACGTGAGGTCTATGAACTAATTATTTTACTATTGCTTGGTGTTGAAGGACTTGACCGGCTTGCCAAGAGCCCTGACTTCAACTCCGTCCAACAAATTGAAGATAAATTTTGGACTCCTTATCACAGGCCAGGCCTCATCACCTGGACATCGCCGATGCTCTTGTGGTTTAACAGGCTCAAATCCATGTGAAAAGGGCTTCCAAATTCTTTGCGGAAAGCCTTTCAAGAAGAGAGGAGGCTGTTATTGTAGCATATTAAAGGATAAGTTCACCCAAAAATGAAAATTCTCCATAATACTGATGGCAGTAGAAAGTCAGATCAAGATTTTGTAGTCTACAAAACATTTCTGGAGGCTCACAGCAAAACAGGGTTGCAGCATTCTCCTAAACAACTTAAGTAGCTGAGAAAACACACAAAAGAAAACAACTAAAAAACACAAAATGGCTCCATACAGATGGCCCGCATGATCCAAATCTCTGGAGATCCCACACTGGCTTGAAAACCCTGTCTGAAGCAGGTGTACTCCCTCGACAGGAGTGTAATGTCTTTTCAAGTAAATTTGAGATCTCGTCACTTTTTATGTTCTAAAACAAGTCCCCAGCTACCTCAGTTGTGTAGGAGAATGTTTTGTCGTGAAGCTCCAGAAAGACTATGAAACTTCACCTGACTTTTTTTCGGCATGGGGTTGAGTAGATGAAAACTGACTTTTCATATATGGGTGAACTTATCCTTTAACAGCCACAGAAAATGATGTTTATAATGCAATGTCTTGGCCATGCACGAAATGACCGGGAGGGCCTTCAGTGTGGTAAGTTGAAGAAATTCAAGCTGTCATTGCCCTCATGTGTAGGGAGATTGAAGGACAGCTGCAGTGTGTGTGCCATCTCACTTACAGTCTAAATGTGTCAGGGATCTTATCATGCAAGTGTTCCACTGAATTAATGTTCAATCCAAGTGCGATCCAGCGGGACACGGAAGTAGCAAGTACAAACACAAAGCCTTGTCACTCTGTGTGAAAGTGGCTGCATGCAGAGAGTAGTGTGTGATTGCTGTAATTTTATCGAGGGATGTGTGCATTCCGTCCTTAACACTCAATAGGAGGCTCTGGCTTCTGTGAGCCCTTGATGACAGTGGCTTTCACCCAGTTAAAAAACATCAACACACACTTCTGTTGAACCTACAATAACAGAGGACACCTTGGGTCTAGCTGACACTACTTTGACACCGACATACCACCACCATCATGTTGGCCAACATTTACTCATTCCCACTGCCATCATCATATCTTGTATCAGATGCAAGTATAATACTGGCTCCCTTTTAGCTCTGTTTTTGGTCCCTACCGACTACTGAAATATATCTGGCTTTCTAGCTGCTAAAGAGTCCACAATGTTGACCAGCTAGTTGTGAACTGTGTCTGTCTGTGTTAAAAATATTGTATAAGAGTGATGATGTGAACCAAATCAGTACAATTTACTTTGGTCAATAATATGCAAATAAAAAAAAGAAAAGAAAAAAGAATTGTTCAAAAGCCCAAAGAAATCCTTACATTCAAGACGCTGGAACGAGCATTTTTTCTCATTTTTATTTATGCTAGAAAAATTGCCGACCAAAATAGTTGGCGATCAACTTTCTGTAAATCGGTGGATCGATTGATGGTTGCAGCTCTATTGCTGATTTATACAAAACCCAGAACCTACGGCAAGAAAAATACCATCAACTGATTTTATGCTAAGCCTCAGTGAGACTTTGCAGAGGTCTTCCATCAATCTTAACAATATGTCGACAGAATAACAAATGAATTTAAGGAACATTTCCCTGAGACGGCCCAGGTCAAAAACGAGGCCCTCTGTCAGTGAAAATAACCAGCACTTCCCGTCCTTCCTCTTTGCATGATGGAAACAAAGAACACTCTGTACTTGCATTCGGTACACTGTACAGTTCAGCAGAGGACATATTTTGGGATAAAAGCAAAGAACAATACCTGAGTTATTTTGGACTGAACAGAGGATACTATGGATGAAGACACTGCCTTGTCTTTCTCCAGAGAACCGCCCCTGTAGAGAGAAGAGATGGAGAGAGAGAGAGAGGGAAACAAAGAGAAGAAAGCCAATCATGTTAACAGGAGAAGCTATACAATATTCATGATATCTTCTGAAATGTTCAAAGTTGGACAGGCATCGAGAGCTGTGGAAGGGAGAGGAGAGGAAATAGAAAAGAGAGGTAAGAGAGGAATGTGATGTTACCTGTAGAAACTAACCACCACATCAACAATGTAGAGCGCAGCCAAGTATGTACGCACGCAGACAAACAGCAAGGCGTCATTGTTGCAGGCCTCCAACTGAACCTCATGGCTCTGTCCAAAGCTTTTAATCTCTCCAACGTCAACACTTCATAATTTATCAAGGGATTTTCAAAATAGACGAATTCAAGCGCATCAGGTTGACTGAACACAACAGGTGACAGGGAAATGCAGAACAGACTGCTGATGACGTTGCAGAGCTTCGGTCCACTGGAAAAGTGGGACAATTTGAAATGTGTGTCTGTGTCTGTTAGATATAGGTGTTACATGTCTTTACATCCACAATTTGGGATTATTATGTTATACTGCTGTGTTTCCATCCAATGCTGTTAGGATTTGTCGATTAATAGAAAATAAATTCAACTGCTAACTATTAACTGATAAATTGTTTTAGTCATTTCTAAGCCAAAATGTCAAACATTTGCTGGATTCCAGCTTCTTAAAAAGGTACAAACCAAAAGAATTAGCCGACTTTCCAATGTTTACTATGATAATAAGTATGAGTTGACTCTGCACGGACTGGAAGCTTGAAGTACCAGGGGATTGTCTGTGTTATTTACTATCAGCTGATCATCTCTTGAGGTAAAACCTGGCTCAGGTACATCTGGGTTAAATGCTTACTTCAATAGACAGGTCTACTTGTGCAACAGAATAAACAAATGTCTTCGACGTTATGTCAAATCTGTTATTTCGTCTCATTCTGTTAATAACACAATTATTCTGTTAATGTACAATTGTTTTTCAATTTTTTATAAAATAAATTCTGACATATTGCACCTTTATATGTAAGGATTTGCTGCTTTGTCATTTATGATAGTAAATAAATAAAGAAAGAAAGAAGCAAATTAAAGATGCAACCTTGGGCTCTGGGAAATTGTGATAACCATTTTTTAACAAAGACGTTTTATAGACTGAAGAACAAAGCAATGTTGAAAATAATCGGCGCCGTAATTGCCAATACAATACACAGTAATAGTTGCAGCCCTAGTTCTATCCATAGTAGAGAGTAAACTGACAGAAACCAGCTGGATTCATACACAGTTTGTTGGTGGGCCACCTACGCAGGCTAAGCAGAACATTTGATAACAGAAAGACTGTGGTCCTGGAAAGACACACCAATTCACTACATCTGACAGACAAAAGGAAAAGAACGAAAGAAATAAAAGCATCCACGTCTTAACAAAGGGCTAAAACACAGGGGACATACATGTTTTTAAAAGCATGAAATTGTAGTGTTGTTATTAGCAAAGCCCTTGTGCAAAGAGAACCCTTTCTATTTGTCTCTCGTACAAACAGAAAATGTTTACACGGTATGTCATCATTCAAAAACGTTTCTGTAGAATAAACCCAGTGTAATTTAAAGTTACGCTGAGCTCCACAAATCGAAGACTCAACTTTTGTTCACTCATTGCTAAATACATAGCCGGACTAATGGAAATTTGAAAATGAATTGCTATTGATTGGCCAGCTGCATAGATTGGATCTAACAGCTTGGATGCTTTGGAAGAGGGAAGTGGAATATGGCAATTACACCGCCGATCAGCACATTATTGACTTGTAATAAACATGTTTTATTTTTTAACTTTTTTTTTTAACATGTGTGCTCTTATTCATGATCCTCAAGAATCAATTTCTTCTTACAAATAATGAAAGACAAAAGTATGAAAACTATGATAAAGTCACTGAAAGCCCTAAAGAGTTTCTATTTCCATGTCACTTTAAAAGTTCTTTACAAAAACTATTGCATGATAAAATCTGAAGCACAGGGTTTTAGTAAAAGGTTTCATTAAGGTGTAGCAGGTAACATTTGCTGATGGCTATACTGTGCGACAGTCAGCCCTGCCAGGTCCAGTGCATACAGAGATTCAAACCTCCGCTGTGTATGTCTGCCAAGCTAAACGAGCTCTAAAATGGAGGATTGCAGAACATAAGACTGGTATTCACACCAAGAATCTTGAGTACACGGTGGCACCTCATTATGTGAATGCAAATCATGAATCTGCCTCTACTCTGAAATTCTGGGGTATTAAAAAGATTTCCCGCATCCCCCAGTGGGACGGGACATTGTAAACACACTGTTACGCCGAGAAGCTTATGGATTTATACACTGAACACAATTGAGCCATATGGATTAAATGAGGAAATTAATTTATCTTGTTTTCTATGAATGTTCTGAGAAATGAATCCATTGTGTGTTTTTATTTTTATACTTGCTTTGACAATAAGGCATTGGCTAGACATGAGCAATTCCTTGAGCTAAACCTAAAAACCTAAAAATGGCACTAGAACATAATGGAACAAATCTTTATTTTTTTTTTGGTTCACTAAATCTTTTTTGTGTAAAAAAAAACCCCCCAGCTGTTTTGCGAACAGATGGTAGTCACAGAGAAGGCATTAACAACTGGAGGTGATGGTTTGTGTGGTAGACACATGTGGCCAACCTCATCTCTGGGTTGTTCTTGTTTCAAAACCATAGTATTTCCACACATCCAATGTAACCATTTTGTGCCTGTTCATTTTGCCTGCTCCCATGATGACAGACTTAGGATTTTGGAACTTCTAGAAAGATGCTGGCAATGCAGAATAAATAACGTAAATCAATATAGGACTTTCCGTCATCGTTTGTTTTTGTTGGTTTTGTTTCTTCAAGTTGGCTGATGCCCCTTCAACCAGTGCATAACATATCAGTGATAGTCAGGCACCTACAGTACAAATGGTTTTTACTGGTATGAATTTCCAATCAAAGACCTGACCTTCCTGCTCTGAAGAAGTTAATTGCTTCAATATGTGGGATGATTTGAGAGCTGCATAAATTAACACTGACATTTGCTTTCAGTGATGTGACCCAATGCAACGTGAAGGGCAGCATTTCTATGCTTGTCTCCACCAACTACCTGCAGAGCCTCTTGTAAACTGTGCAGCTTTCTTAGGTTATCTGCTGCACTGAGGGCCAGCTCTGCTTCAGCACCCAGCACCCCCCCCCCCGAATCAATTCCTCTGCTCTCTGAACATCCCACTAATTAGCTTTTCAGATAGGTTTAATGCTTTGGTTTTATCCACGATGCGGTGGTTCCGAAAATGACTACTCTACTTCAGCTCCTGTGGTACAGTGTTCGAACACTACCTTTGGGAAGGCTGACTGGTGTGGCCTACATTTTGGCCTCAGGCATTCGCAAGTTAATGTATGCAGCATTGTCATTGTTTTTTGTTGCAAATATTTTAAACAGCAGACCAACAACCCCAAGAAGAGATTGTGTTCATTGCAACAAACCCCTTAAGACCCTGAAGCTGAAAGATGTTGGCTTCCAGCGCTGAAGATTTACGGCTTCGTCTGTTATGTCCATACTGGATTTTGAATTCCTCGGACACAACAGATAACGCCACGGCTTTGTTTTACCCACTGGAGCTTCATATTCACAAAGCTAGCATTAGTTTATAATGATGGCACACTACATATGGATACAAATGACCAGACAGCATAAATTGATGCTCATTCTGAGACAGTCTTCTGGACAGGAAAGCACTGCATTAAGATGTACAGCACCTCCATTAGTTGCCTGGTTGCTAAGCTCCATTCCCCTTAGTTACTGCAGATAATGTGACAGACCACTCGAAATTCTTCTCCTCCATAATCTGAAACAATGGCAACAGACAGAGGAAGACCATAGTGGGTGTCCTATTCTGGCTGTATAGATTTTTTTAGCTATAGTTACCTAGCTAATTAAGCTAGTGTTAGCTCCATGATGTGATTTAAAAGGCCGTCTCTGCCTTTTTGGCACTCCTAATTGTTCTGGCTGACTCTTTTAAAAACAAAAATCCTTTAAAAGGGTGTTCATATTTCCAAACACTGTTTCACCATAAGGCTTTGAAGGATGCGGACTAATGTGTTTGATGACTGTAATGGTATCCCAGCTAACAAACTTGGATGGAGTGTAAATTTCCCCAAATCCAATCAAGAGTGCTGACTTCAGAAACTGCACTACTGCTGTCGTCTTTGTCAATATTGTTAAACACTTGCATCTTTTAGAGCAGATGACTTCCTCCATACGAATTCAAAAAGAGCTGGGTGAAAAGCGAGGAGAAGAGTGGCACGTTTATTTAGCTCAGATTTCTCATATCTCAACATTGTACCCTGAGTAACTTCTCACTTTAACATAGGCAAACTTGCCTCGATTTACTGACTGTCTCTCTCTTTTTGGTCCACTGTTTGTACAATGAGGATAATGTGAAAAATGTTAATAAAAAGGTAAGAAAAACAAAAGTCCAAACATACTCCAAAAGACAGGCGTGTTCCCTAGACTATGATAGTATCACCCTCAAGCCAATAACCATGTCTTAAGCAAAGGATGTTTGTGGTGTTCAAAGAGGAAAAAAACATCTTCACTTTGGCCTTTGACAGAGTGTACATGCACAGTTTTGATGGCTTGTTATAATAGCCAATTTCTGAAGTACTCAGCTACTAAATGTGTCTGTTTAGGTGAAACTCTGTTGGTTTCATGAGAGAAGCTTCACAGGCCTGGAGGCAACAATCCATCTGTATAAATAAGAGACGTTTAAAAGGAAAAGGAGTTAATATTGTATAAATCTTCTCAGTTGTCAGCTTTAGCCTTTGGTTTCTTTAGTGATAAAGCTTTTAGTTACAGCTGGCAAAGCAATCTAAATGCTTAGCTGGTTGACTGACAGGTTTGCAGAGGGTTACCTGGAGTGGGCCAGGCTGGAGGCTGGGCTCGCTGATGGGGACAAAACTCGTCTGGGTGATGAATACGGGGAAAGAGAGGAACCCACACGCTGCATCTGTCCTGAGGATGACAAGGAGCTCCTTTTTTCAGGAGGGGATCTGGAAGACACAAGCGAAAGGGAAGTGCAGGAGCTTAAACATTTCAGATTCAGGCGGTAACACCAGAGAATACACAATATATCAGAGCGCTTGTGTATTCAGAAAAGCCCTACTTGAAATTCATTCAAGTACAAGCTGTCCTTTGGAGTTTCTGTCAGTGGTTATTTGGGGATTAAGACACATCTAAAATGCTGCTTAACGAATAGTAGATAGACACTCAGAGTTGTCAGTTTACCAAATGAAGGTTCCAAATTGTGACAAACTAATGAGAAAGATCTAACATTTAAGACCGGCCACCTCACTGTGGCAGTGTTGGTGCCCATCTCTGCCTTGACACGTGTAAATGTGGAGACCCGTGACTCAGCCTCACACCACAGACCACTGACACCTGCTGTTAGGTTTACCTCGATCTCGAATGCCCCCTGGGCAGACTGGAGCTGCTGCTTGGATGATAGCGCTCACGCTCTCTGTCCTCACGTCTCCTCTCTGACGAGAGGCCCCTCCTGTCCTTTCTCCCCGGGGAGTGCGAGCGGGATCTGGCCAGAGAGGACAACAAAGAAGGAGTAAGATGGGGGAAGCCATTAAATTAGAGAAGATGGAGCTCAGCAGATGAATTGATGCATTTGAAATGAAGAACAGGCAGAGAGGGGGCGAAACGAGAGTGGTAAGACAGTGACAGAGGTAATGTGCAAGAGAAAGAAATGAAATGGGCAAACATGATGGGGAATTTAAAAACAAGAATAGCCAATCATGGTTTGTACTGATTGAATTAGACTATCTTAAGACATAAATGTAGCACAAATTTACATCAAGGCAGTTAAAGACTAATGCAAATACTGTGCAACTGAGCCGCAGGACAAAAACATACCATAATTCAGTGAATTACTTCAATAAAGATTACATCATGTGGACTCAATATGTAAATAATGTTTTTTTCTCTAAACTGGCCTGAAAAGAATTAAATATTTATAGGAGATATGAGATTCATTTTTCAGATTTCTTTCTAGAAAAGGGCAGGACTGCATTCATTGTCCCCCACTGGCTAGTATGCACAGCATGCGTGTCATTTACTGATATTAAATTGCCAAGGTTAGAGGAGCACATTAGACCAATTTTCTAAAATCAAAGACAGAAAGGACAGGCCAGCTGAGTTAATGTCAGCCTGTGCTCGGGTGGCAAAACACAGCTGCCTGGTCAATATTGGTCACTTTAGCTTGATGGATGAATGGCAGAAACAAAGCAGCCCGGTCTACCTTTCATCACTTCATCTCAACCCTTAACAACTGTGTGAATTTGTTTTATTAATTCACCTTTTATTTCTTCCTCTTTCAAAAGCAGTCGGAGGAGAAAGAACAGAGACGTAGGGAGAGATTTTCTTCTATGAACATTTGTATTCATACGGTTGCAGTGTGCAGTGCACTAAAGGTTCAGCTGAAGTGGAATATTAAACAGAGGGTGATTAATCATTATGTTATCAGTCTGTCAAATTAAATGTCTCATACCTTTAACAGCAGCTATACCAATCGCAGGTTTACTTCTACTTGCTAATGTTTATATTTTTGTGGAGATATTCAAGCCATGGTCATGATGATTAACATAAAAAAATATTGGAATTTTATTTTGAAACACAATGGCTATTGTGTCAAGTCTTGCAGTACTTTTCCTTTTTTAATATTTGTTATACTATGTTTATTGTTATGCACCAAGACAATGAGTCAAATTCTTTGTATTATAAAAATCTGCTTGGAAATAAAACTTAAATGATTATCCAGAAAAGTCTTTTGGAAGATAAATTAGTTTTGTTTCACTTTAACATCATTATAATGTTTTATTATTATAATTTAAACAAGACATTACTAAGAATTTGGACTGCTGTTGGGTCTTTGGTCCATTCAAAAATAAGTGGATTCTGTTCACAGCAGACAGTTCAGTTCAGATCTTGAAAAATTGGGTTCCATGGAAAGCAAGACACCTTAAAAACTAAACAGTAGAAGTGCTTCCTCTGAGGTGCAGCACCTGTTGCAACCAGCAGTAAACGCCAATAAAGATATGATTTGGAAAACTGCACTGATCATTGTGAGAAAAATATAGTAATTTCTCTAATTGCATTGGAAAAGTTAAGATTACAAAGTCATAGACTGAGAACAAATATGTAAATAAAAAGTTAAGGGTTAGGGTTATCATTTTTGTAATCAAAACACAACTTAAATTGAATCTCTGGACAGATGGACAGAATCTCCCAGCCAACCACTGACAGTTTGGATTGAGTACACTGCTTTGCAGGCGTCTTACCGGGACCTGCGGGCTCTCCTGTAGGCACTGGGAAGGGAGTGTTTGCTCTTCGTCTTTGACCTCGATCTGGATCTTGACCTCTTCTTATGTTTCTTCTTCTTTTTGTCTTTGTCCCTCCCTTTGTTCCTGTCTCTCTCCCTGTCTCGATCTCTCTCTTTTTCTCTGTCTCTATCTCTATCTCTCTCTTTTTCTCTGTCTCTCTCTCTGTCTCTATCTCTGTCTCGATCTCTCTCTCTATCCCTCTCTCTCTCCCTGTCTCTATCACTGTCTCGGTCTCTGGCTGCTCCTCTGGATGTCGCGTGGGAGGATGAGGAGGATGGGGCCTCCCTGCTGCGATGGGCTACTTGGATCTCTATGGCAGGTCTTTGTTCCTGAGGATATGCAGGTAGTGCATGGGAGTGATGAGGGGGTGCAGCATCAGACAAAATGGACAGGGCTTCTTGCATCTAGACACAAAGGCAGAAAGGAGACAGAAAAATAAATATTAGTGAAAAAATTCTATTGGCACGTTTAAATGCTGGACCTTCACTTTTTAATTGATTTAGATATACAAAGAAAACAACCATTGTATTGATTAAATGGAACTCTCAGTGCCCCTTTTGACATTTGGGACATAACATGAATCCTCAAATGCTTGATATCTCTGTACATCTGAGGACAATCAATATAGGGTCTGTCCACTTACAAGGTTGGCTGTGTATAGAGATTAAAGATTTATTCATGCAATACCCCGGTGTCCACCCTTGACAATGTTATAGAGAAATACAAATTGAATGGTAATGGAAGAATTAAAATAGCTTCCTGGACATCCTGGAAATACTTTTTCTCAGTTCTCTTGTAGAAAATCTAACAGTAACTGTGTTTAGATGGACCCTAATATTCCACTAATAATCAGAATAAACACCCAATCTGAATAAAAACGCCTCATGTAAAACACCTCAACTGGAATGGATTGCTCCGATCTCTCTTGATTTTCAATCAGATTAAGAGGGTGGGTGTCAACCTTTCATATTCCAATTCAATAGGAAACTATTAACCATGTAAACGCTTATTCAAATCGATTCTCTTTGGTTGGAGTACATTAATACTTTCCGTGCATTCCCACCCCACATGAGTGTGACATACTTCCAGGAAGCAAAACATGGTGGGAGCAAAACAGAACTGGCCTGTGGCCAACACAACTTACTTGTTGAATACCTCGATGGCTGGAAGGCCAAACAACTGACCAAATCAATAACTGCTGGAGAAGTTTGAAGGCAGCCTACTAACGTTACCATGCTAAAAGTCAAAACGGCAAAAGTGGTTCAGACCCAGACTAATGGGAGCGCAATGAAACATGACTTTGGTGTGGATGTGGGGTTTGATCATAATTCGTCTAAAATAATATTCGCACGGGACTAGTATAACTTGGGGATCTCCAGTAATTTGTAATAAATGCGGAGGTCGTCTGGGATCTTAATCCCGTGCGAATCTGCCATGTCCGCCATTTGTGAAGTAAAAATTTCCACTGCAAATTACTTACCATATTTCTTTAAAACACAGAGGACATGTGATAATATTAGTCCTGTGCGAATCGGCATTTCTGTGATTTGGGGTTGTTTTTTGTTTTTTCTTAAGGTTTTTATGTTTTCCACGCCTTTTTTCTGCCTGTTCCCCGGTTGAGAATTATGGAGGCTGCGTTGGCAATTATAAAGAAAAGTTTTGACAGCATTTTGGGTGCAAATTCAGAAGGCTCATCAAAAGAGCGAAATCTCGAAAGATGATTAGATGGATTACATGCATGGCAGCATGCGGTAAGGAACATTTTTCTATCTTTTAACATATAAAAATCAAAATATCCATATCCAACAGTTGTGCTGCTCCAACGAGGGTTCCGGTGCGATCGATCCAGGGGATAAGTCAGTAAATTCGAGTTAAAACACAGACTTCGCTTAACCCCTGCGAATGCGCCGCAAGAAACACAGACGTGGTGGGGAAATTTCTAAATCACTTGAGGTCCTCAGGTTATACTAGTCCCGTGCGAATAGGGCTTAAGGCTCCTTAACAGCAGCATTACTGTTAAGTTTAATCTTGACAGCTCATGCTGCACCATTTGCCAATGTTAGCTCAATAAACATGAATGTGAAAAGTGAATTGACAGATGGCACAAAAAGAATGAATCAACTGAATTTTCTTAATAGTCTCAATACAAAATAAACTTTTTATGTTATATTTCCAGCAGAATGGATGCTTTACAGCAGGCATGTCAATAAAATTATATTCTGATTAAATGCTTGGGGCATGTAAACAAGGATGTTAATCAGATGACTTTTTTTTACATCCATGTAAACAGAGATGGATGGAATCTCTAATCAGAGACTTTCAAATGAGGAATTATCGTCCATGTAAATGCAGCTAGTGTTTGCCGTCATATATGATTTTTATTCATTAAAGTTCTAATTGTACTTCAGTATTTGCGAATTGTAAATATTTATTGTCACCTGTTTAAATATTTTGGTCAGAAACATTTTACAGAATGAAATATTTTTTTGTAATCTAAACATCTGTGCTCGAGTTCTTCTTCATAACGAGAAGAATAGATGAAGCTTCAACAACAGCAATGGACATCAAGAGATTATTTTTGAAGAAGGTAATATAAGTAAACTTATGTGCACTAAAGGGGAATGCGACCATAACCAAGTAGCTCAAAATAAAAAAATAGGTAAATAAAAAAAAAAAAAACTTTCTCAGCTGATTAGATGGTGTGGGCTGAACAATACAGAGCAAAAGTGCTTCTGTCTGATTATATTAAATTGGCCTGGAACTGGATTCACACTGAAAAGACAGCTCCAGTCCATCGGCGGATTAAACAGGACACTAAATCTTCCCAGGTCAGATTTCATTTTCCGAGGTTAGGTTTTAGATTATTCCTGGGGTCACCCATGTTACTTATATATGCATTCACGGTACTAACAAGGGTTTTTGGAGACATCAAATAGCATAATTTATATGCCTGCAATAACATAAATGACATGACCACCCGAGTGATAAGTAATGAATATGGAAGACGGAGAGGAAATGAATGTGTGGCGTGAATCTTGTCAATTCAATCACCCCTCCTCCTACCCATCTGCTAAAATCTGTAAGACATGGGTGGAGCACAAAAAAAATGGAGGGAGACACAGAAACAAATGGAGAGGGAAGGGAATGGAAGTAAATGGCAGCAAAGGGAGGAAGACAATCAATAAGTACCTAAAAAAACAGGCAGGGAAGATGAGAGGGGAAGGATATTTATTGCACCTTTCTGTTTGCACACTATCTTGTGTCTGGGCTCAAAGAGATATAATGAAATGATAGGAGGCCAGGTTTGGTTTAAAATTAGGACTGACGTAGAGGAAGCTTATCCAAACACCAGGTAAGGAAAATGCCTGCCCTCTTACATCTGCTCTGGCAAGATAGGGAAGTTAGGACTGAAAGGAAGGAGTAAAAAAAGTTGGAGAGGAGGAGCGGAAACGAAGGGAGGGACTAGTATTGATTATTGAGAAGCCTTGTTTAAGTCTTGCTGACTTTTGTTATACCAAAGCTACCTCAAATACAAAATAACTTGAAAAAATAGACCATTTTTCAAGTTTAAACAGGTTGTAAATGTAAATATAAAAATACCAATACTTGTGTAATGTCAAAAATACACAGACATACACATCATTCTAGAAACGTAAGGTTGATTTTACGTGTTGTTTTGTGTCTCAATAACTTTCACCAAGCGACAAATCTGAATTGAATGCTGTCAGATTAGCATTAAAAACTGCAGCAGAACAAGATAAACCATGCACAAAGAGATTAAACAAACATATATTGGCCTAATTACAATCATTGTAATGAATGTATCAATTATCTCCCACAGTCAAAGAAAAAGAAAAAGAAATTAATTAACTATGAGGCACTGTGAATGAGACGGTTTGACATCGATAATGAGATTCTTCTCATGTCGGATTAGTCTCACAAACAAAAAAAACGCTCATACGGTCACAATCATAATCACAATTTCAGTTTAAACTCAGCACTTGATCAATCAGAAATTTTGTCCCGATTTAATTCGTCATATTATGCAGATAGATATTATAAATTTAGCAAGGCAGCAGAAATTAGGAAACTGATGGAAAAATGTTTCAGAAGTTAGACTTTGAGGAGCAGGCGAGCCTCCCTCTTGCTCACAATGGTCATTAATTAAGACTTCAAATGCAAAATCATTCTGCAAATCCAGAGCTGATGGCAGCCTGTGAGAGACCTGAGAAAATGCTTTACTGCTTCATATCTTTACTGTCCAATTCACTGCTGTTCTCAGCCAGCCACCGCTCCCTCTCCAGAGTTTTGGGGCTCTGCCTGTAACTGGCCTGTCATGTCTGAATAAACCCTTGAGAAATACTAATGTTGAAATCTGACTGACAGAAAAAAACTGTTTTAACACATAAATGAAGCCAGCAATGTCCATGACTTAAAATGATGTAAAAGAGTGCTCCATGGATTTAGCTTTGAGCTCCTATAACGCTGTCAGACTCACTGTTGACAAAATTGATGCAGCAGAACTTGAGATATATCGTCTATTTTTTTTACTTTATTTATTTTTTATTGCATTTCTTATTTTTTTTTATTTATTATTTTTTTTTTTTTAAATTGTACACATTAATCTTCCTGGCCGTGTCAAGAGGGCTGGCTAAATTACTCACAGTACCACTGACAATCCCATTGTAGATTTGGGTGTGTTTGGCTAGTAGTGGGTAATGAAGCCTTGAACCACTTGCCTCAAGCTGTACTGGAAAACTTCTTTCAAAAAATGCTCAATTTTTGAATTCATAGTCTTCAACCCCAACTAAGGCTGACTCAAGTGACATCACTTGAGGCAATTTCAATCAGCACCTTCTTTGAGCCACAAAATACAAGAATGGGTTACACCTTAGTGTTCTGCTGGAAAACCTGCAGGGGTTAAACACTAGAATCCCCATCATGATGAGCCAAAATGTACCAAAAACCTGCAAAGTCACAATCTGCAAAATCATTCTGAGTCGAGGCCAATAGAGCTTACTCAGTGGATTCTGTTCACCCATGATAGCTGATTCTAGCTATTGTAGTGCCTTTGCAGTAACACCATGATGAGTGCTATGGGAAACATGGAGAGGTTACATCAACAGATCCAAGTCAGCCAACTTCAAAACTCCAACACACTGTACTACTGCACCACCCATTTCCTGGTCCTCCATAATACAGCATCAACTTAGCAATAGACAAGCAATAAACACCAATCTGTACTGTCCAACTGTTCTAATGGAAAGTCACTTTATAACATGGATTGTTCAGTATTTACCAATTAAAGTCCTTTTAAGACTGAGCATCAACCAACGACAAGTTCACAATCTCGAACAGCCCATTGATTCAACTGCAACATCCATGTGTTCCTCAGTTGGACAATGACCTAAATGTTGGTGATCTTTCAGGATACGTACGCTCTGATGACCACTTCGGAATTCACAGAACATCTGGAGAAGAGTGACAGGGCTGGCACAACAGTGACAGGAGCCTGCCCACTGCCACCTGGACTAACAGGCAATAGGCCAGTTTACCACGCATTAGTTGGGTGCACACGCAGAGCTGACATGCAACATCCATCAAATGGACGGGCAATCTACACATCAAATGACCACCACCCAGTCTTATTTACACTATAAAGTATTCTCGCCTTTTGTGTCTCTGTTTAATATGACAGACAAAAGGCTTTTAAAATTTGCATTACTGCGGCACTCCTACGAAACTTAACAAAAGAGAATTTTAAAACAGAGACAGCCTATGTTATCTCTGGGGCATCAAAACAGAGAAAAGGGAAGTTGGTTGATAGACGAAAGGCAGTTTTCTATGATTCAGTTTTCATCTTTTTCTATTAGGAGCAACATACTTTGATTTTCCACCTCTTTTCTATAGCCATGTTCCAAATTAGCAAAAGATCTTGCCGAAATTATCCTGTATTGTCAGTGCTTCCAATAATGCCATGGATGTCAGTGATGTTACTAAACAATATTCAGGCTTATTGGCAAGCTTTCTTGTTAGCATAGCATGTTAGCAAGCTAACTTGTTAAACCCACAGTAGCTCATATAGCTACAACTCTAAGTGAGAACTAGACTATAAAGAGTAAATATCAATGACTTCATGCAGTTAAGGATTGTGTTTGATTGTACTAACTTGAATTTGGAAAAAATATATAAAATCATTTTAAAAGAAGCACAACAGCAGCCCACTGATGATGTCAGAGGGCTGCGCTTGGTTGATTGCAATGTTGCTCCAGGAACACAATATGGGAAGGAACATATCCTACTTGGCTAAAGGCTGCATATTCATAGGGGGCAGTCATAACTATGACAACAATAACATGTCATATTATGTATATGAGATCTATTAATTTCATAATATTTGAGTATATCTGACTGACATATATGACAAGATATTCCCTCAACAACCAGACATACATCTCTTTATCTGTTATTGCATGGTTATATAAACTGAAAACTTATCAGTAGAGTGACACACACATAATTATGCCATCTGGTATCGACAGATTTAAAATCCGACTCAGCCATGAAGAATTATTATGTTTAGTATGATGATACACAACCAGCTGCAGTAAATGTGATTTTTTTCCACATCCACAATTACCAAAGATTTGACTGCAGTTTAACAAAATATAAGAGGCTGAAAAGGAATGCGGAGCTAGCAGAAATGTGTCACTGACCTCAGGGTGGTCAGGTTTAGCCAGGGGTGAGGTCATAAACAATTTGATGTGGCAGGCTCCATTATTCAATTGTTGTGACAAATTTGTTGCTTATTTATCCACAACCACTGGTGCATTAGTGGGTGTAATTTTTGTACCTAGAATTATCAATAAACATATTACAAAAAGCCTCCTTTTCACCCCAATCAGTTATTTTGTGTATTCAAGGATTTTAGAACTAAATGTGGTAAATGTAGCTGTACAGCATTCTCAAACTTTGTGTGGAAAAGTAAGCAGTGGTTAGTTGTGTAAAACGAGCAGGGGGAAATGTCCAGACGTGACAAGAAGTATGTTAAGTTTGTATGCATGTCAGTTCAAAATATTTGTCTGGACTGGTGTACTCTAAAACTCTAAGATTACATACCTTTGCATAGTGAGGAAAACATGTAAACATGCAATCAATGAAAGACATGTCTATATTTGTTTAATTTGGATGGAATAACACAAAGCCACAGGTTTAACACACTGTTTCATCTAATTCCACGATTTTTCAAGCCCAATTCCCTCAAATTCAAGGACCCAACACAGCATTCTTTGACACATGGATTGAGGTTAATTACTGTTGCAACATTAGGAAATTTAATAATTAATAATATGAGTCAGCAGGCTTTACAGAAGCCCACAGACAACATCAAAAAGAGACAGCTGCTTGAATATATTGAATTAAGCAGTGTTACAGGGATGGCAGACTGTGTGGCCTCTTGCCTTATTTTAACACAGCGCCGCAAAACAATACATTGTGCAAGTTTAAAAATGTGTTTCCCACACATAGACTTTACCTGGGAAGGTAAATATATCTGGTGACACAGTTTAGCATCTTTCTGAGAGAACGACGCCCTTTGTGATCAATTAACTAGTGGCTAATCTTCCCTTACCATACCCCTGCCCTCTTCTCTGACCTATGATATAAATAATAGAGGGTCATTTTCAGTTAAATGTTGCCTAATAACTTGGAAATTAAGCTCTTTCTGACTCATTATCTTACCTACAACATCACTGGATAACTTACAGCACTCCTTTTCGGCTGCTGAAAATATCACATCCAGCAGCAAGAGATTTGTAATATTAGATGCCCAAAATGATTTTAGCTTCAAAACTGTTCCCCAAACTGCACTCAAAGATGAAGTAGTTTGGTATTGGAAATAATCACAATGTTGTATCGATATTTTAGATACATTTTTGCGTCTTCCAGGCATGAAACAACAACATAAAGGATAGTCACTGCTTCAGGAGCTGAGAAGATTTACGAAAAAAAGAAAGGCATGTAGTGTGTATAAGCAGAAAGTTATGACAATAAAGTTTAACAGAGTTATACACACCTATTATGCAGTGATAAATCACACCCTCCGCAGATTGTGATTTATCAGTGCAACTTTGGGCATCCAGGCTATTAACGCCTAAATATAATATCTCAGTAACAGATGTCTGTAGTTTAAATGGATGCAGACATTTGGTCGTAGAGATTAATGGAGACCTACAGTAATGGGGATGTCATTAACTGCACGCACTCTCATTAAAGCACAACTTGATTTACACCGTTATAGCTCTTGGAATAATGCAGTACGATACTCTGTGCCTGTTCCACGTGACTTCAAATGACACTTTAGTAGAACTGGGGACAAACTTGTTATTTAGGACAACCACTTGGGACTTGGTCACAACAGACACATAAACACATGACAAATACTGGCCCACCTGCATCAACCGTTCACATACCTCAAGCTGAACAGATGAGTCTAGCTCAGCCCTCTTGGCCTCAGGCTCTCCAGCATAGGGGCTCCGGAGGGTCTGTAGGAAGAGCGCTGCCTTCCTCTTCCTCTCTGCCTGGAGCTGTTTCTCCTTGGACTCCTTAGATGCCTGGGCCAGCTTCTCCCTGGCTGCAGCTGCGAGACGATCCTCCAGTTTCTGCTTGGCTAAGGGCAGGGAGATGAGAGGGTAAAAAACAAGAAAAGGGTGTTTGGATGAAGATGAAAAAAACTGCAGCCATTGTCCCATTTTTTGTTTTTGTTTTTGTCACAGCTAGATACCTCTTCTACATTGCTGTGAAGGAGGAGAAGATGATCGAAAAGAAAGAGAAGCTCTGCTTTTCACATGGATAACCCTCTCCTGGACACAAGTGTTTGGTCATTGGAGGGCAAAGAATTGAAAGAGGGGGAGGAAAGACACAGAGGGAGACATAAAGACCAAAACATGGGAGCGAGTGAGTTTTTTTCACACATACTGTCACATCTAACTAAGGTGATGCCTGGCATTTTTCTGAGCTTCCAACCGCTGTGAATTGACAAATTTCCCGCTCTAAATGATAAGGCCTGACTAAGTCTCTGGTGATAGGTAATTTCATGCAATTCAAAGTTTGCACAGAAAAAGGCAAAGTAGAAGGGAATGTGTGGGTGGAAGGGAGAGGAGCCAGACATCGGAGTGAAATCTGGTGTGGAAAATATGCACGGTTTTGAGAGATGAGCAAAGGAGATGAAGTGACAGAGACGGGTAGGGGATAGGATGGGGTGCGGACGACACAGGAGTGTGATGGGGCACAGAGAGCAACAGGATGAGTGAGACAGAGAAAACAAGACAAGACAGTTAAGTATAAAGCAAGACTAGTTTAAGTTATGCAACCGCTGGGGCCACTGTTATCTCTTCGAGATTAAAAATAGGCCGGCTGCCGAGGCAAATCATATTTGAGCATAGTGTGAACAATAGCCAAGTGGAGCAGAATCTATCTGTACCCAAGACAGTGACACAATACACAGTCCTGGCCAGGCTGAGTCTGCCTATGGTATTTATAATTTACTTCGAAATTTGACGCTTAACATGAAGGACAATCTGATTACTGATTGATAATTTAAGTAATTTTTGGAAATACCACCTTTTATTTCACCTTTCTACTGAAAATAGTGATAAGATAAACTTAAAAAGGTACAACATGTGAGAATTGGCTACCTTGAATTCATACTTCAAACATGAAGGAGCAGCATATCACCAGAGTAGCTGCTAACTGATGCTAACTGTAGCTGTTGTTAGCTAGAACATCAACTGAAAACTCACTATAAAAGCTCCATAAAACCAAGGCGAACTGCAGATTCAGGGGTTAAACTCTTTGTACTTTTATCACTATGAACAGCATCTTTCATATTTAACCTTTTTCACTTTACAATCATTAGATTATTAAGAAACTATTGATCATAACCAATTTAAAGCCAAAAATATTAATTCAACTGGCAAGCAAAATAAGATTTTTTCCATGTATGGAATCCACTTCATGTTTCCAGAATACATATCTGTATATAAAGTATACATGGCATCTGCTTAGGGTCTCTACATTAGGTCGAAATATACTTGTATTTTATGTCCTCTACCACCACTAATAAACATGTATATCCTTTGGGAAATGTTTACAGCGACCTAGTAGACTCATGTACTTATCACTGGAAAGCGCATTTAGTGTGTGGGGCTGTTTTCCCGCCCATCAATACAGATTAGCGTTCTGCTGTGTGCCACTGATTCTCCTGCTATCTGATCAAGTTAGGCCTGCTGACTGACAGCCACTTTGCCACACAGCAAAGCCAATTCAGTCAGCTATTTATTAGGCCTTTCCAGCCTCTTTCTCTGGCCGTCTGGCAGCACAGGGAGAGAACATTACACTCCGAGACTGTTTTACTGAACCTAAACGGGCCCTGTCAGCCCCCTTGATGCTGAAAAGTGGCACAATTGTCTTAACTGTCTGTCTGTCCATCATTCCTGGGTCTATTTGCAGCTGTCTTTCTGATATAAGGCAGATAATCATGCTTTTGCCCTGTCCTTCCAGATCTCATGATACGTTGAAATCTGCATCTTTAAAGACCCACACTGTCTAAAGGGTATCTAGTTGAACCACAGACAATAAGTCTGGCACCTCAATCATGTGTCTCCAGCAAGCACCCTAATACCACTGCATCAGGACACAGTATGCCAAGTATGGTATCATTAACTCAAACACAAACATAGATATAGATATTGAGTGAAGCTATTAGAGGTTACACTAAGGACTACACTTCTGAACATAACATTTTGAATCACTTAACCATCAAATCCATGGCATACATATATAAAAAGGTTGTTAAGTGCTACAAATAAATTCCTACTTTTGCCAGTGTTGCTCACTTTTATTTAATCTTATCAAGAGGAGATTTAATGCCATTAAAGCTGGTTCTTCTGGTGATTTATCTTCCAATGCCCTGAATAGCTTGAAAGGCTTAATCATAATTCAGCAAATAAAGCTAAATAGCCAGTCATTTTCCTGTCTCACATTTAACATACAGTAAAACCTCTGATAGAAGTGTTGCTTTTTAACATTAAATATCCATAAATAAATGAGCAACAACTAAAGGTACTGTTAAAACAATCATTCACAGTTCTTGTTAATTGAGCGCTTTACTCTTAATAAGTCTGATACATCAGGACTGTGTGGTTGTGGTTTGATAATGTTTGATTGAAAGTGGCCAAGCAACATAAGGAAACAAACTGCCACCTATCATCACGTTTTAATTTCAATCATGCTAAATCATGACTAAAGCATGAGAATATGTGGCCTAACTTTCCAACTGAGCCCTGCCCTCCTCAAACCAGTGAGAAGAACAGAGACAAAAAACAGAAATCTCTCAAGTGAAACCAAAACTGTTAGTAGGCAGAAAATAGCTGCTTCTGCAGCTAGGATCGATGAATAACCACTGACTAAGAAAATAAGTCTTCAGGGCCTTTAGTTTCATCCATTACAATTACTTAATATCCTACGTAACAGTGCAATCTGCTAAATTCAGAAAGAGGATTTTACAGATGTACAGCTTAACACAAGTCTGAATTATGCGACAACACAGAGATAAGACATCCATCAAAACTCTCTCGCAAAAAAAAAAGTAATAAAGCTGAGGACAAAATGTTGTAATATTGTTCACCATCATATCTTTTTTTTTTGCCTTTTGAATGCCGTATTTTAGCTTTCATGGAGGAGGCTTTGAGAGGCCTTTATCTCAGCATCTGATCAAGTTATTGTTTGTCTGCTCAACTGGTCAGGTCAAATGAATTAGAATCAGAATAACTCTGGCACTGGCTGGTTGTCAGTTTTTGTTTGACACAGATGTGAAAGTCTCTTTTTGAAAAGTAATTTCATTTTCTGCCAGCTGCTTTGTAGTCATCCAAAAAGGCACGATAGAGAAGAGTGTAGCAGACGGATTTTTGAAGCTAAGAGGGGGCAATTGCAATATGTGGTGTGAAAGTATAACAAGATGCTACGAATCAACTTCATGAACACTTGCTTCCAGCATCCAGTAAAAAAGCCTATCACTTCTGAAATTAACAGCCAGTGATATCAGAATATATTAATATTAAGAAGTGACTGCAACCTTGAAAATAAAGTTGACAAAATGTGTGAGGCAAAAGTGGCATTCACAAAGCAAGTACTGTTCTTATTAGATGTGTTATCCTTTGTAAATGGTTTTAAAATCCTGATCAGAGTGAGCAGAGTGTAAACCTCTTTCAAGCAAAGAAAGTTTCTTGTGAATTCTGACATGGATAAATACTGCTGTAGAAAGGTACATGTTTTCCTTAGCTCAAACTCGCTGATGCATTACTTTAGTTTAGGAGAGCCTACGAAGAGAAAGTGTTTAATATTCTACAACCATGACTGAACAAAAGAAAGATAGAGACAAAAACAGAGAGAATAAATCTCCATTAGGGCTTTGGAGAGATATATGACTGTTGTTTGCTGTACTACACTGCATGTCTCATACTGCAGGGTACGCCCTGTTAAGAGAATTTATAATTGAGACTCAATGGATTTATTCGCCTCCTCTCGTCCCATTATTTTTTCCTCCAGTACCAGCCCTCCCAGATAGTAACAGCATGCCAGTGGGTTTGACAGAGGAGTCTTGTAAGCTGTACTTAAATGCTGACGCTGGGATGAAAAACTTCTAGCACTCCCAAATGAAATAGCTATGAAGCTGAGAAAAGGGAACTCATCACAACAATTGTCACAACAATCATCAGATGCTTCATTAAAAAGTCCCATATTATGCTCTCTCAGGTTCATACTGCGATTGCTATACTAGAAAATGTTCACACGCTTTAATGTTCAAAAAACATTACATTTCTCAAACCGTCTTTGCTGCAGCACCTCTGTTCACCCTCGGCTGAATACTGTTTGATTGTCTCTTTGGGGACTTTATCAAAATCTGTAGTAATGATTGTATATTTTTTTGCTTTCCTTTTCCTTTTAATTAGGTGTTATTTTTCTATAAAAGTGCTGTCTAACTGAGCATAAAGAGCTATAGTGCCTTGAGAAGTGCAGGACACATATCTTTTTATATTATCCCGAGAATCTTTTTAATAATGTTACCTTGTTTTGCCTCCAACTCCTCCAAACTGAGGGTGGGTCTTTTCTCTTCAGGTGCACTGACTGCAGGAGGCTCCTTGTCAGCTGTGTCAGCCCCGCCCATCACAGCCTCCAGGCCCTGCTCCTCCAGCAACTACAAAAAGTATGACACTTTACTGATAATTTCAAGGTCCTGGGATATATGAATTTTCAAGGATTAGGTTTCCATATCAACCCTATATCTACTTGAATTGAAGAGATCAGAATGCACCAGACCTTGTCCTCATCGGAGTCATCATCATCGTCCAGTCGAACTCTGTTCTTCTCCAGCGGCAGCATGTCATTTTCCTTTGCCTTGATGGCAAAACAGATGGGGGCAAAAGCGGCTGTAATGGCACAGACAGACGAGAGGAGAAATTTGATTTAGAGAGACAACAAAGGATTCAGAAGAGTGCATGTTCACAGCAGACAGAAAAACACAGCCTGGCCTCCTTTTGATTGATAAAAATCCAGTAAAATGAAAAAATATTCCCTGACAATTAGACTTCTTCTTGACAAAAAGTGCAAGAAAAAGTTAAGGGCAAGGACAGTGGCAGAGTACGGAGGAAGGACTAAGAAAAAATTTGAACGGAAAAGAAGTAGAATAATGAAAAAGACAGGAGTGCACACACAGACGAGAAGAGACAGAAAAAAGGTTGCCGAAAGAGAAACAGTCGGACAGAGAGAGATAGTCACAAAGCAACCGTTCCAATATTAAGCAGGAAAATGTGTCACATTGATTTCTATTTTGCAAATCAAACGTGTCTGCTCTTGTATAGATTAACAAGTAGACAATGTGCCTCATTCCCCAAACAACCTTAATATAGAATCAGGACTCGTATTGTAGAAGGTTGGGTTTGTTAGCTCGTGCACTGCTCTAAACTAGTTATCAGTATTTTCTGACCTGTCGCCTCTGAATAGTCGGCGTTAATGCATGCCTCAATTTGCATCTACTGTATGTGCATGTTTATGGGTCCCGCCGGTGTTGCGGTAAGCAGATTCTTTCATCTCTGCTTAGACATTCACTGCCTGATATTAACTAATTAAATTGCTGGCATAAATATCAACAGATGTTCATACACATGCCACAAACAAACTCACATTCACACTATAGTAAATGCATATGTGCGTGTTGCTTACGTAGCCGCATATTTGCCCAGAGAAGAAATTAAAGTTGCATCACAGTATGTTCTCAATTTTTTTCTTGTGTCAGTGTCCTACCTTTCGTCAGCTTGGAGTCTTTGAGCGATGTGTCTGATTCAAGATTATCCTCATCATCATCTACTGTCTCATTCTAGATGAAGAAAAAAAAGAGTAGAGAGAGAGGTGGAGAGAAAATATCGTTTAGAAAACTCATCTGAATCAATTTTAGTTGTAGGGGCCACACAGTCCCTTTTAATAGTTTTTTTATTTTTTTTCGATCAACAGTGTTTCAACATTATGAATAAACCAGTACGATTTAACAAGAGACAGATGGTGCTGAAAATAAGATTGCGTGGAAACCTGATCTCCTTTATTTTGACATAACATTTGTTTCAGTTGAGTTGGAAGTACAGCAGAAACTGTATGCGCAAAAAGTTTTCTGCTTGGCTGACAAAGAAGTGTGATTGTTTTCAACAAAGGAGTAAGTTCTGTCTATCTAATGTCTATCTTTGAAAAAAGAGATGACATCCATTGTGCATTCTTCTTCGCTGTGTTATATCACCATTGTTTTTTAAATAAACTGTAAAACTTAATTATTGTAATTGGTCAGCTGCACGGTTTTATCTACAGTTAAGGTTCACACCTTTAAAGACGCCTGTCTAATGGAACCATACGTCAGCACTGAACAGAAGCAGAGCAGAGGAGTCTTTAAGATTAAGACATCTTATGTTATGTAAAATGAGGGTTTGCACTCACTGAACAGTAATGGAAAGTAAGAAAAAAGCAGACGATGGGAATCATTAACTTGTCTATAGCAGTAGTCTCTATGGAGTCAAGCCCACATGTTGTCTCTCACAGTGATTACAGATGACTGACAGGTCTCTCCTCAACTCAGACATCTTTATTAACTGCACTTACACCTGACTGGAGGGAGAAAAAAAACACTTGTTGGAATGCCATTGGTATGGATCCTCCAGTTTGCTGCTGCGTCTGGCGATTACTGCTGCACGTTCATGTGTTAAATTAGAGAAGAGGGGAGGGGAATTTAGCTAAAACGACGACAATTCTTACAGCCGTTAATGTACAGAGAGGTGACAGCTCATGCCATCATCAATTTCAGTATTATCTGTTTGCTTTCACATCTTCCTCCCCACTGTTGTCTCTGCCGTTCGCCTATCTGCCAGTATAATTAGTTTCTTAAATAGCTTTAAACACCTTAAAATGGCTCTCTGATCTTCCCACTGTATGGTCCGTCACTCCTCACACCAACAAAGCACCTTCACAAAGAACTCATAGCTGGCTTGTGTGCACAGACCAGATAACAAGAAACCCTCTGTAGTAATACCTGTTCACCAAGTGCCCCTTCCCAAATATACACTGCAGATGGAATAAAAGGGAAGAGTGGTGATGAAGCAAATGCCACCAGAGGAGGGGAAAAAACCCTAACCTCGTGAGGTACATTTTACCATGTTTGAAGAATGCTTCAAAGGCGGCTTCCTACTATTCGGCTGTAATCGAACAGTGCTTTCAACAGTGAAAGCACTTTTACCGAGGCCCCGGAGAATAAAACTCCAATAAAACTCTAAGAATCAAAGCTCATAGGAGAAAAAGCAGAAGGAAACTTACTCTCAACCATTCTTGGGAGACCCCAGTTGGAAGTTAATTATGCTCACTAACACACCTTTAGCTTTGTCTTTAAATCCTCAGACACCTTCATTCACATTGTGTTGCTGTAACACTCAGACACAAGTCAGTTCTTAAGACATTTCCTCCACTTTAAAGGGGAACATGCAGCAGAATTTCCTATCAGGGTGGTGCAGGTAAGAGGTCATGAACTTTGCAAAAACAAGCCTACTAAAAAGGCAAATGGTCAGATTTCACAGGGAGCTAATGAAAAATGTAAATGACATAATAACTGATCCGAGTGAAGCTCTATATTTTGAAATGAACTGCGTTTGACCCCCTGCCCAACTGAATTATTCTGTTGGGTATGAGATTTCTGTTTTGTCCCTTTTTCACAGATGTCAAGAACTGTCAGCTCAGTTTTAACAAAAATTGAAAAATAAGCAGATTCGTTGTCATGTTTTTTTTCTGAAAATGAAATCGCTTCACTGCATTAGAAAAACTGTCAGATTACAGAAATGTGTCCAGACAGATATAGAGCATTGTAGTTTGTGTTAAATTGACTCAATCAGGGATTATCTGGCAGGAGACAAATTGAATTATCTTGGAGACCTTACTTGAATAACGCCTTCTGTAACACTGTAATATTCTTCTCGCATCACTTTGACTCTACATAAAAATTGCTTATTTTTGGCTAAAACACAATCCTTTCTTTCACAGCTCAGCCACAAACACACTGAAAAAGCCACTGATGGGGGATCCTGATTGCTACTAAACAATTAGTCTTTTACATTTTAAAAATGATGTTTCCAGAAGTGGAGTAGGACTTCACTCTTTTATTAGATGCCGGAGCATATTAAAATAATAATTTCAATTGTTTAAAGTGTGTGTTGGATGCTGGAAATTGAGAATTTTGGTGAAGTGTAATATTAAACCTTCTGACACAAATCCTGTGATTATTTGTACCATTTACAAAAATGCTCCTTTTTAGATAACAGCTTCATTCATCCTCTCCAAAAGTGCCACAATGTGAACATTTTCAAGATTTTACGATACTTAAACAAAGCAATAGTAGCCCCACATCCTGCTGCTGTCTTCTTTGACTGATGTTAGCCCTTTCTTGCCTTTTTCATTAACTGTGAAACTATAAATAATGGTGTTGACAGAGAGCAGAGATATCTGCATCCCATTACCCATAGCACCAGTCACAAACACAAGACATCTCTTGATAGAAAAGCCAAGCAGCAGCTTGTTGGAGCAGCCTGCGCCATGTCATAACGGGCCACACTCCTCTGCACTCTGACAAGCTAATTGATTTGATTCGTCAGAAGACAAACTGCTCCTTGCAAAACTTTTGCGCTCACTTCTCGCTTTCCCCTTTCTCACACTGATACAAAGAAGACTCAACAAACCTTGAATATTTGTGTGATTGTATGCACATATGCACCCACCCACCTAGCAATTTGACTCTTAAATCACATATTATGTCCTCGTCTGAGAGGGTTTTAATGGGGCTATTGAGAACACTCTTGGAATATAACAGACAACCAGACACAAAAGCTCAGGTATAAGTTATTAAAAACACTCACATTCTGATCCACAATCTGGCAGGTTCTTGTTAAAAAAGGTTTAACCTGCCCTAAGTAAACCAACTGTTAAAGTGGTGCATACATTTTCCAAAATCTGCATTATCAACACAGGTATAACTCATCTACGACCCAGCTTTTACTTGAAAATTATGTTGAATGTGTAACAGTACAGTCCATTTTTCTTCAATGTTGTCATGGGATGAAATTTAAAATAGACCTTGGCAGGAAAAAAGGTTGTGCTATGAAAGAGTTGAGCGCATAATTGCCTTCATTTTGTGCAATAGGTAAGATTTAATGACAGTACAGAGAATTATATGATATATGACTTGTCCTTGTGTTCATTCATAAGTTAAATAAGGGGCACTTTGGTAAAGATCATTATGGAAAGGGCAGGTTCACATCTTTTAAAGTCTGTACACTCAACATTATATGGGTGTATACTTAAATGAATGTCATAAAACAAGTTGTAAAATGGCCTCATTCCGGGTCAGCAGCTTGCCTGCAGCAAGGATCACAGCGCAAATTTGAACTATATCGATATATGCAATATGGTCTAATTCCATATCACATTTAAAAATATATCGATATATATTTTATATCGATATATCGCCCAGCCCTATTTACAACTGAGCAGCACAATTTTAAAGTGTGAGAGGACATCATAAACTGAATTCCCCCAAAATGATGAAGAAACACTCTGGGAATGTATCCCCTTGACTACAACCACAAAACATTCATTCCTTGCCTAACCACACGAAATTTTAATGGGACAGTAACTGTATAACCATCACACCATAGGAGGATAAAAGGCTTGTGCCACTGGGCAGTTAGGCCAGCCAGAAGTGAGTGCTACATGTCAGTTGGCAAATTAGCTAATTGGCTGGGACGCCTCTTTAAAGTCTGGATATCGCATGATTGACTTTTCAGTTTTAATGTGGGTGTACACAGAGATAGAGACAGAGGGTAGGTACAGAAACCTTGCAGCACCGGCAAAGCTGACAATGAGTGAAAATGAATGAGTGTTGTAAGAATTAGGTTGTGATAGTGATGAAACAATCTGCCTTGTGTCCTGCTGACGAAACTTTAACGTATAAAATTCCTGAAACAACAACATTAAAAAGACTTGAAGATGGAAAATGAGACTGCGTGACTAGTTTTTACCATAACGTTTTTGGAGTGTACTGCTCAAGTGCCCATTAAGGGGGCTGGATCTCTCTTTTGACGGTAATCTGGCAATTAATCTCTTCCTTGTTCTTTGCATCGCTCATATCCTTCATTTCAATATTTTGGATTAGGATACCTCTAATTTTAGCATGGCAGGTCTTCCCTTATCAGCACAAAGAAACTGCTAATTTCAAGGTTGACTCTAAGAGCAGTGAATGCTTAGACAACCTTTTCCCATGTCTGAACTGTAGTTGCAAATGTTGTGGAGAACAGTGACGTTGGCGACAGGGAACAGTGCTTCTTCTCAGCATAAAAGTCCCCTACTGCGGCAAAGTATTAACATTGGAATTACAGAGTTTAATTTTATAGGAATTATTATTATTAACACAATTTATAAATAATCAATACAAAAATACAATGATTATCTAAAATGTGTTTGATATTAAGAAAATATTTCCCTAGGAAAGTTAAGTAACTTCTAATACTGCTTACTCTATTAGGGTTTCATTTTTAATTGGAAGTTTGTCACCACCCCAGCACTAACTACAGCCAAAACTTCCTGCTGATTTTTTTTTACATTTGTTGGTCCAACAAAATCGTGCACACAGAGCTGGCTATTACTCAGCCTCATCAGCCTGATAAAGCCTGATTACACTGACCTTTCTTTTTTAAAATGTACTTAATTGGCTTTGTGAAACTCTTCTTCACCGCTATCCACAACAGCACTGTTGTTACTCATGTGCCACTTGGCAAAGCTTTAGGACTTCGTACAGCAGTTTATCGTTTATGATTCTGTAGAAACTGTGATAACGCTGTCTTGGTACAATCACCATAACATTCACAATTCATTGACTTGGGGACCATTATGACTTTTACAAACGTGCTGGTTTTGATCAAACACTATTTAACTCGGGGCATCAGCTAAGCACGGCAGGGATATGCATCTCCATTACAACAGGGCTAAAGTGTGTCTATAACTTATGATGTGCTTGTCTAGAGGTGATGACATTTAAAAGCAGCTGGGTGATCCATGGCTGTGACTAATGGTCAAAGAAGCAGGTGTACATATTGTTTCTCATTCACTGCAACAACAACATTTCTTGGTCCTTCACAATAAAGTCCCCCCCCCCCAAAAGCTTTTACTACGAACCACCAAAAACAGGAAAAGTCAAGGTTTAATCAGTGATAACTTCACTTCACTTTCAAAAAAAGATGATAGAAAAGACTGACATCCTACTTTTAAAAAGGGGGTTGGGGGGGGGGGGGGGTTTATAGGTTAGCTGCTTTTCTGAGAGGTTATCGCAACCCATTTGGAGTCATGTCCGGTATAGTTTGACTAGGCACGGCCAAAAGTACAAAGAGAAAAGCCCAACATGAGCACCCTTAGTTGTACTGTTCAGCTGTATCAAACATTCAAGTATTAAAACCATCTGTTTTACCCAAAGGTTTCAAGGTGTGGACATGAATGTTAACTGCTCAACAAAGCTGGAGATGATCTATCTCATTCCTATACATAGAAACACAAAAACATTAAGCGCTTATAATACCTCAAGAAAGCATTTTCCTTCCTTCTGCATGAAGTAATTCTTCTTAAACTCGTAATAGGTGTTGTACTGATGCCAAGACTGCAAGAAGTCGAACCTATGTTGGATGGAGAGAAGAACACATACTGTGTAAGACAAGAGATGAACACTTATAACATATGGGCTGGAGGATGATGAAGAATTCAGTATTTGAAGGAAAAGTTACTGATAAGAGTTCCTAAGACCAAGACCTGACCGAGGCAATGGATTTATTTCTGCTAGGAACACTTACCGTGGATCATTCTTGGCACGGACACTGGCCTCAAACTTAACACCGTTCCTTGCAACGTATTCGGCCAACTTGTCTATGACTGGTTGGATATCAGGTGGTGGAGGAATGATGGCTGGTGCTGCTTGTGTGGAAACTTGAGCTTCGGGTTTCAGCCTGTTTTTTGGAGGGAAATAAAGATATCAACCAGGCAGAAATGCTTCACCTACTGAAAAAGATGTGCTGTCATAGTTCGTACCGAAATTTCAACAACACTGTAAATGCTACTTAAGCTATCAAGAAGTAGCAGGTATTTCACAGATATATCCGTTACTTCCTACCTTGTTTCTGGTACAACAGCAGGAGCAGCAGAGCTGGTGATCTGAGAAGGGGTAGTAGCTGGTGCTACCATGGGGCTAGTTTCAACTGGATTTGGCGTTGTTCCCAGGTTAGGCAAAGCCCCAGAAGAAGTAGCGGGAGCCATGACAGCTGAAGGTGCATTGTTATAGTAGGAGCTGGCATCAATCCCCGGAGGAGGTGGGGCCAAGCAGAACGTTCCATCAGGAAGCATGTAGTACCCGTAGTACATTGCTGCTGCATTTGCTGTAATGAAATGAAGAGGAAATCATTACATGAGGTTCCTCTTACACATTCTTCAGTTGTGTCACATCTCAGATCCCAATCCGGTTGAGCATTTGTGGGTTGTACTAGAACAAGTCCGATCCATGGATGATCCCCAACAATTGTCCAGGTGCCAGACTCCAGTCCTTGATTTCTATCACGGCACTGGTGCATTTAATTAGGTTGCCTGTCATGAAACTTTCGGGGTAAAGACCAAGTGTATCATGTAAAAACCTTCATCTCAGCTAGTTTTGGATATCATTTCAGATCGCTTATTGTGCCTTAATAGGTCATAGTTTGTGTTCTGTCATACTTAATAGTGTAGGTGTTGTTCCTGTATGGATAAATTACACTGAGGACTACAGAGAAACAATTATTTTGATTAAGTTAAATTATAGTGTGGTCACAAAAAAGGATGGTTTACAAATTAATTTCAGAGTCTTGTCATGTCAATCTTAACCTTGGCGAAGAACAACAACAGGTCAGGAAAAAGTGGCCTGCCACCGGAAATGAAAACTGTCAAAACCAGGCTTGTGTGGTGAGCCTATAAATATTAAAATAACTCTTGTGTGCTCAGTCACTGTGTTGACATTACATTTTCAAGGTAAGGAGATGGCAAAGCTTCTTTTAACTAGAAATATAAATTTTGGTTTTTTTTTTGGATACATTTGCATGTGATCTGCAGAGTGAATACATTAAGTTTGAATTATTTGAGCTAATTACATGCTAATGTAGAAGCTCCCTTTAAGATTCTCTCTTCTTAGGATTACTTTTAACTGAGAGCGGAGTTAAAATGTGTGCAGGTGCATTCAAATTAGCCACACTGGTGTGGTTGTTGTGGACAGACCTGGGGAAGTCCAGTAAAGTGGTATAGATGTGCTCATTACAAGACTGTGATGGTGATCCGTGTCACTGAAGTTTGCTTTGTGCTGTGGTTGATTAACATACATACTGTGCTGTCATGTTCATTGTCAAGCTATGTTTAAATACAGTCATTAATTTAAATCAGCAGAGGGATACCTCCGTACAAATGGGTCATCCTCCTTATCAGTGGGTTTGTATTACAAAGATTTATTGAAAAGGCAGAGAAGAAGAAGAGGGGGAGCAATACAGGGCCAAGGACAGAAATAAATGGTCAGTGTCAAAGTGGAGACAGTGTGATATTAACACATTAGTCACTGAGATGGTTGACTTTAATGACACATCCAATTTTCTCAAGTCAGGAAATGGAAAACCAAAGCTGAAGCTTTCATTTATAAACCTGACATGTGTTAGAGATGAGATGAAGACTTAAGACGTGCAAGTGGAAGGGCAAACAGGAAATTTAGTTAATGATTGGTCAGACAGATCGATGATCAGATCGCTACAGATACCGTATTTCAAAGATTGACTTAAATGTTGCAGTTAACTGTTTTTGGAGGCCGTTCATATTGTTACTTAATACATACACACAGACGTCATAATGTTGGGCCTTCCTTGCCCTTTATCAATATCATACATTTCAAACAAAAAATGCTCAAAGACAAGAGAAGGCCTAGCATAGCTACATGGATGAGAAGATTAACAGCCCACAGTTTTGAACTCCAACGCATATCAACAGCCACAAACAGCTGGGTCATCCACAGCCAATTTACTGACATCAACAGCTACTTCTGCAGGTCAAAGGCATCTCAGAGATTTATAAATTTCAGTAATGGACAAGTGAACAGTTATTGGTCATCAGGGGTCAATGACCAGGGGTTTCTATCAACAGCCGTTACAGAGGAGAATTAACTCATACATGAAAACATGACTTCAGCGGCCGTGTGAGGGTGGATATGACTCATCACTGATGGATGCGCAAATGGCCTTCTATACCGTTTCTACAAAAGCCAGGCATTCTTTTGAATTAAATTAAAGGGATTTTGCTCTATTTCTTTCATTCCTTAAATGTAATTTCCATTCAGTTTAAAAATTTAATCTGAAGGTTATACATTTAATGTGAAGGAATGACCAAGACATTACGATTGCAAAAAATCTAAAACACTTAAAACTCACTTTTTCCAAGAGCTGAAATTTTTGGTTGTATCTATCATTATTTTTATTCAAAAGTGTTATATATCAATTTATCTGACTACATGGCAGACATTTGTCCAAGTATATACTATGGTGGATGATGGGAATTTTTTAGTTTCTGAAAGCTCCCTTTGATCAACATGCACACTTTCTGACACACTGAAGAAGCATTCAAATCAATTATTTGTTGTGTTCTGATCCCTTGCTTGGATGTGGTACAGGGCTGCAACTAACAATGACTTTCACTGCTGATTAATCTGTGAATTATTTTCTAAATTAATTGATTGATTACTTGTTTGGTCTATAAAATGTCATTTGTTGTCTTGTGTGTTTGTCCACAATCCAAAAATACTCAATCTACTATTTCAAAAGAGTAAAGTAAGCAGAAAGTTTAATTGATTATCAATATAGTTATTTGATTTCATATATAAACAATTTATCAATTAATTGTTGCAGGTTTAATGCAGTATGTCTTACTTTATCACACCTCAGGCTCCATCAGAGTTTAATCGAAATGTTGCCCACACCAAGGACAAAGAACTATTTAAGTCTAGTCTGACCCAAAATCCAGCTGGACTAGAAAGTGTGGACCTGGGTGCTGCTTTGGGTCAGATAAGGAGGTCTGGCCTGTCCCAGAACACCTCTGAACTCAATATTACTTTGCTGAAAGTCATTTCAAATGCCTTCACATCAATTATTGACTGTGGTCAGCATTAAAGAGTGGGGAGCTGTATTGAACAACGAGAACTGGCAGAACATCATAAGCAGAAAACGGCCCAAAAGGAGGAAGTCAAATGGCAGTTTTCCGTGGTCAACAGCCATCTCAGAAAAAAACGCAGTTTTAATAACTTCACAGTAGGACAGAAGAACCCTATGTGGCTGGGAGAAAAACAAATAGAAATGAAAAGTAAAGGCTGACCGTGAAAGTAGACCAGACCACAAAGAGTGATAAGCACTCTCAGAGTTTTTATATTTCAGATGTGCCATCTGTTGTTCACAGAGGAAAAGAAAGATCTATACTCACGGTCAGTAGTGTATTCCGCTGGTGTGCTGGATACAGCTGGGTCTGGCACTTCCTCTGGTGTGGCTGCCATTGCTGCAGTGCCATTTCTTTCCTGTTTGGCTTTTCGTATGAGTGCAGCCAGAGGATGATCCGGATCCATTACTTTGAGAGGCTGCGGAAGAAATAAGGCCAGTTTGGTAAAAACGGTCTGTCATGCCATGATGTTATTTCTTGTTAAGGAATGCTTAAGTGATGGACATCACACAAGCGATTAAAGGTGACAAAAATATTTTCTAGTAATGGTATAACAGATCCACCCAATATTCATAGCACTCTGAAGTCAGAACCATGAAATGCATTCCAACTGTTAAGCATTACTTTGCACGTAATCTTAAGCAGTTATCTTCCTCAGTGCAACACTAGAGATCTAGAGAATTTAGGAGTTAACCCAATGAAAAATGAAATATGATCGTCAGGAAAAACCTTGAGTAGCTGATCTGAAATTTCCTCTGATGATTTCCCTCTTGATGGGAGACAACTGCTAGAAATCTTGTTACTAAAAGGAGCTCATTAGGTTCCTTTAAAAAGGCGTTCTTCCATTCTTGCTGTCGTCAAAGACTAATGGCTGTCCTGCCAAGGCAGATGAAAAGCGCTAACAAAAAAATAAAAAATAAATACCAGCATGAAGACGGGGAATGCAATAACAGACATGGGCAGTTTTAACAGGATGAAAATGTAATTCACATGGCAGGCAGTGCTCAGCTAGCACTGCACAATATTTTCTCAAAATTATAACAAAGAGGGTGTAGAGAAAGCCATTTTCAGTTGGTGTCCGTTACATGAGCAGCCTTTAGTCAAAGGTCCAGAGCTTTCTCCTTGGGGAGGTTTAAGAAAGGGCTGCACAATATATAATCTCAGTATAGACATCACAATATGAGGATGCGCAGTAGTCACATCACAGGACAAGCAATGCCAAGCAAGGCAAATTAACTTGAACACTTAATGCTACAATGTCTTGTAACAAAAACAAAATATTGATTTTACATGACTAAACTGTAATAGAAGTGTGTCTGATATTACATAATTTAGTCCTGTTTGAATGGCTTTTGGATTCATATGAGTTTGTTACTTGTGAGTTATATGAACAGCGAGCCACCAATAATGATCATTGTTGATCTATTTATCAAACAAAGGAGGGCCTACTTTGGTTGTTTGGTTATTTCCAAATAACAGGGCTACAGTATTGAAGTTGTCAGGTGAAAATTCCTTCTTTTTAAATTATAGTGCAATATATATATATATATATATTGCAGGAAACCTTTACGCTACATAATTTTAAACAAACAAAACAAGCAAACAAGCTGTTATTTTCTTTAGTCTGTGGCCCAACAGGTAAATAGACCTCCATCCTAATGTCCGTGAAAGTTATTATGTGAGAGCACCAAACATGCATTTAGATGAATGAGCTGCACACACTTTTACATATCATTATGAAAAAAAATCCATGTCAGCCAATTGAGCAGGAGCTTTATACATGGAAGTTATTGAAAAAAAACATTGTAGTGCTCTTCTACAGGTAAAGCTTCACATTACCTTCACAAGCTCCTCCAGGCGAGAGCATCTTTTTGGGGCAAACAGGCTGGGATGGAGGTAACTGCCATCCCCATCGTCATCTGAATCATCGGAGTGGGAGTCTAAAGAAAGAGAGACAAAAAAAAGAGTACTGAATATATGTATGAACAAATGTTTCATATTAAAATCAATGCAGAACGTTAAAGCTTCTTACTGCTTTCTCGTGCTCTGTTCAATCGCTCATGTATAACAGATCTGATATTTCACATTGATTACAGTAAAGTGCATATTTAACGTCCGTGAGAGGACATAACACCTTCAGATTCAGTGACTGCTTGCCATAACTCACCCTGCGTCTGCTCTTGCTTGCTGGAGGAGGCAAGGTTGTATCGACCTTCCTTCATGGCCCGCAGGATGTGTTTGTAATAAGGGTTCAAGTAATGGTCAAAACGGAGAAAGTCGAACTGGGAGTTACCAGACTGCTTAGCTTTCAGGACAATCTCAAACTGTGCCCCCTGCTGACATACAAAATTGGCTGTCCTCTCGATGATGTTGTGGGTCTTGATGGTTGCCGGCTGAAAAGCCAAAAAAGTCAAGATATGAGCCCGAATGTTCTTCAACTGTATTAATGCATGCTTAGTCCGTGATCATTTGTTTGGTTTCTGGGGAGAAAATGTTATCAATGTGTAAAACCTGGAAATAGTTATGATTATTCAAACACTCAAATCAAAATAGTGAAAAATGAGCATTAGTGAAACGCATAAAAATGGAACTGCTGTACATCGCATTAAGATGGTTATGCTTGGCTCCTTCCTAACAAGGACATAAGTCTTATTGTCTCTGAAGCATTCTTACGCTGGGCACACTCATGTTGGATGTGATGACATTAATTCTTAAAATACACAAGAGGTGGAAATCATTGGAACAAGAAATGGTCCATTATTCATTCATTATTGTTCCCCTCATGTGATTTCAATGATTTATCATTGTCATTACCATGACAGTACAGAGAAGTGCAGGCAATCTCCAAAAGAACACACATATCTCATCAGGATGAAAGTCCTAATAAATACTACCTTGGTGCCAGTGTCCAACACTAACAGACCATTATTGTGTTCCAAGCTGCCAAGGACTCCATGACATACAAGGGCCTTTTGCACTCAGATTTAAGAACTTATCCATTAGTGAAAAATGGGATGTGTAATACTTATTTTATGTTGACGTGAATTACACAAGCAACGTGTCCTCCTCCGCTTCACCTACTCTAAAGTCTGAAAGTATAAGGTCCAGCCAACTGCCATTTATTATCTACTGTAAGCACTGAAAAAGAAGAGTCGTCTTGGTCCCAACATCTGCGCTGCATGCCAATTAATCATTGCGTCATATTCATCCTGATCCGTGACCTTTCTTGCAAATCATCCCACTCTTTGCACATAGTGTATTCTCTGTTGTTACCACTGTCACGAGTAAAGACAAATGTCAATACAATAATCCGGGTCCAATTAAAAAAAACCCTATTAGCAATAAACTGCAATAAGCCAGCCGACGTCCAGGTTAGAGTCTGGCAAGATACCTTTGATGTCACTCATCCCTCTGCCATCTCCCCATGCTGCCTGTCATTCTCAAAACAAAAGAAAAGGGAAAAATCCAATTGGAATAAAAAAAGAATTAAGAAATATGAAATATAAAATATAAAGGCTAGGCTGTGAATTATTCAGAGAGAAGGGTAAATCCTTCAAAATCTATCGCAGTGATGTTGTGCTCTGGATCTACGCACAAGGGTGTTATGGCTGTGGTATACCCAGCACGATAAAGACTGAATATGCACCCAGCCCAACTAAAGAATGAAGCCTGTTTTTCTTCTCATGCATAAGAAAGTAGCAGCTGAAGGGGTTGTGGTTGCAGACTTGGCCTGGTCCTGAGGGAAGATGGTCTGACACAAACACCAGATAGAACAAAAGCAACAGCAATGCATTTTTAATTTTCCTGTATATTACAGGCGATAAGCCTGTTGGTGTCGTTGAATGTTACGTCAATGTGAAGCATTGCCTACATGTTCAGAGGTACATACAATGAATATGTGAGTTAGCAGAGGAGTGAAAATAGCGTAAAGATGAAAACACTTTTTTTGTCACACAAGGGGAAAGAAGAGGTGCAATTTCACATGGCAAGCACCTTAAAGGTTATTGATTAATCTGTCATCTAGTGACTATATTAATCTTGAGAACGGATGTGTCGGGATCGGGGTGGCTTACCAGATCTGATAAATAATTTATAGCAAACTCTATATCAAACCCTGTACAGTCAATCATTCTGTAGTGTCAGACATTCTACCAAAGTTTAAACAAAATTATTCAGTGAATCATGCAAAAAAAAGAAACAAAAAAAAGCTAAAAGCTAAATGCTACAAAAAAAAAAACCCTGGTTGCAGCATCTCAAATTTGATTATTTGTTGTTTTTAGTTTTCTCTGACAGTAATTATTAAAACCAATGAAAGCTGTCTGTTTTAATCATGCTGTACATGTAAAAGCCCAACAAGAGACACAAGTTGAAAATTAGCAATAGCTACAGAGTCTGTGCAGCACATCAGCTGTATTGTCCATATTGGAACTATGTTCAACTTCATCGTCACTTTCAAATAAATGAAAAAAAAGCAAACAAAAAAACAAACCAAGGAAGTTGGACTTAGGTGGCACTAATGAAGCAAGTTTGCCTTCTCGGGTTATACATAAGGAAGTTACATTAAAGGAGAACTTCGGTCGATTTAAACATGCAGCTTCATTGCTCAAGCTACCCTTGACTTGCGAGTCAAGACGCGAACAAATTTGGTCCAGCCATTACAGAGCTCCGTGAGCGGAGATGTAGCATTGAACGCTAACAGCATGGGGTCAGAACTTCACGCTGTGTTTTAAGCATCTTAACATGCTCCACATCTCACACCAAAAGTTATGCAACATCAGCAGACACCTTAGCACACAGCACTGTAGTGTGTATGACTCAAAATGAATAAAAAAGTAGTTAAAATAGTGTGTTTGTGCAAGCAGCTACTTACCTGTTTGTTGACATCTGTGTGTTCCGGTAGCTAGACCAAACTAGCATATCCATCGAGTGTGCACTTAACAGGCTAAACAGGCTATTGTAAGGCTCATGGCTCATGACAGGCTGTAACATGGACATGTACATTATGAACATAAACACGAAAATGCTGGAATACGTTACCGTCTCCGCCAGTGAGGGAGTAAGTGCACGCTCGACGGATTGACTAGTTTGGTCTAGCTACCGGAACACACGGATGTCAACAAACAGGTAAGTAGCTCCTTGCACAAACACACTGTTTTAACTACTTTTTTATTCATTTTGAGTCATACACGCTACAGTGCTGTGTGCTAAGGTGTCTGCTGATGTTGCATAACTTCTGGTGTGAGATGTGGAGCATGTTAAGACGGTTAAAACACAGTGTGAAGTTCTGACCCCATGCTGTTAGCGTTCAATGCTACATCTCCGTTCACGGAGCTCTGTAATGGCTGGACCAAATTTGTTCGCGTCTTCGGTACTAGCAAGTCAAGGGTAGCTTGAGCAATGAAGCTGCATGTTTAAATCGACCGAAGTTCTCCTTTAACAACTGTATCCAATTCATGTCAGATTCTAAAAATCAATCAAATCTATTTAGCCTGAATTAAGTCTCATTTAAGTCTCAAAACCCTTAATACCTGTAATAATCATGACAATGTTCCATATTGCTCAATTATTTTGCATGCAGACAGGCTAAAACTATCCCGCTTAGGGCGACTATTATATCTATCTCCTGCTTGATATACACTGAACAAAAATAGAAATGCAACACTTTTGTTTTTGCTCCCATTTTTCATGAGCTGAACTCAAAGATCTAAAACATTTTCTTGTACACAAAAGACCATTTCTCTCAGATATTGTTCACAAATCTGTCAAAATCTCTGATAGTGAACACTTCTCCTTTGCCGAGATAATCCATCCCACCTCACAGGTGTGGCATATCAAGATGCTGATTAGACAGCATGAATATTGCACAGGTGTGCCTTAGGCTGGCCACAATAAAAGGCCACTCTGAAATGTGCAGTTTTGCTTAATTGGGGGGTCTGGGGGGGTCAGAAAACCAGTCAGTATCTGGTGTGACCACTATTTGCCTCACGCAGTGCAACACATCTCCTTCGTGTAGAGCTGATCAGGTTGTTGATTGTGGCCTGTGGAATGTTGGTCCACACCTCTTCAATGGCTTCATGAAGTTGCTGGATATTGGCAGGAACTGGAACATGCTGTCGTATACGCCGATCCAGACCATTCCAAACATGCTCAATGGATGACATGTCCGGTGAGTATGCTGGCCATGCAAGAAATGGGATGTTTTCAGCTTCCAGGAATTGTGTACAGATCCTTGCAACATGGGGCCGTGCATTATCATGCTGCAACATGAGGTGATGGTCGTGGATGAATGGCACAACACTGGGCCTCAGGATCTCGTCACAGTATCTGTGCGTTCAAAATGCCATCAATAAAAATGCACCTGTGTCCGTTGTCCATATCATACGCCTGCCTATTCCATAACCCCATCGGCACCATGGGCCACTCGATCCACAATGTTGACATCAGCAAACTGCTCACCCCCACGCCACACACACTGTCTGCCATCTGCCCTGAACAGTGAAAACCGGGATTCATCCGTGAAGAGAACACCTCTCCAACGTGCCAGATGCCATCGAATGTGAGCATTTGCCCACTCAAGTCGGTTACAACGACGAACTGCAGTAAGGTCGTGACCCCGATGAGGACAACAAGCTTGCGGATGAGCTTCCCTGAGACGGTTTCTGACAGTTTGTGCAGAAATTCTTTGGTTATGCAAACCGATTGTTCCAGCAGCTGTCCGGGTGGCTGGTCTCAGACGATCTTGGTGGTGTACATGCTGGATGTGGAGGTCCTGGGCTGGTGTGGTTACATGTGGTCTGTGGTTGTGAAGCCGGTTGGATGTACTGACAAATTGTCTGAAACGCCTTTGGAGACGGCTTATGGTAGAGAAATTAACATTCAATTCACAGGCAACAGCTCTGGTGGACGTTCCTGCAGTTAGCATGCCAATTGCACACTCCCTCAAAACTTGCGACATCTGTGGCATTGTGCTGTGTGATAAAACTGAACATTTTAGAGTCTTTTATGGTGGCCAGCCTAAGGCACACCTGTGCAATAATCATGCTGTCTAATCAGCATTTTGATATGCCACACCTGTGAGGTGGGATGGATTATCTTGGCAAAGGAGAAGTTCTCACTAACACAGATTTAGACAGATTTGTGAACAATATTTGAGAGAAATGGTCTTTTGTGTAGATAGAAAATGTTTTAGATCTTTGAGTTCAGCTCATGAAAAATGGGAGCAAAAACAAAAGTATTGCATTTATATTTTTGTTCAGTGTAGATTGACAGTAAAAACCTGAGTGTTTGGCCTGTCCCGCTCTAATTTAAGAAATTCAATAAATTAATCAATGATCAAAAAACACAGAAAGAAGAAAAGCAGAAATGCAAGGCAGTTTACATAACCAATTTGTTCGATAACTGCAGGTTTCCACATATGTACAGATGTCATTTTAAGAATCTTCACATTGCACTTCTTAATAAACATTTTGTGTCACTGAATGAATTTTTTATTTTTTTTTAAATATATGTTTTTATATTGGATTACATTGTAGTCTACAGATGTTACTGTTGTTGCCTAAACTCACTGTACATTTCCATGTTTATATGTAGTGTTTATATTCTGTGAATAAGAACACAAGCGTGTTGAATTTCATACACACCAATTCCACATCAGGAGGGATAGTGAGCCCTGGGGGCGCGACGAATGGTTCCTCACTCTCCTCGGGCTCTGCCTCTTCTGAGCATGTGAAGAGATATGGTGACAAAAATAATGAGATTAATTCTTAGTCATTTGTGACAAAAAGTTAATATATAGCCCTCTGGATATATACTCAACTGAGCAGTAACTTGAGAGGAATTTTAAGTTCCTAAAACATTTTTTAAAAATTTGTGAACGGCATGTCCTCCACCACTTAATCAGCTATACGAATATATCATCTGCACTTGATAAAAAAGTCAGGTGGAAGCTACATCAACATTTTTACCGTTGCATTGTAGGGAATTTACACAGCCCCTTATTTAAAGGCATAGCTTTTATGATGGAAAAACAGCAGTTGGCTTGTTGTGTATGATGTTCCATGGGTGCAGTTTTGAAATAGGCTTTTGGCAGAATCAGATGGCCATGCAATGTCCGTGAATTCAATCCATCTTATGTACCGCCTCAACTTCAATTTAGTAAGCATATAATAGCCTTTGAAACAGTGCCCCAAAACTACAAGAAGATATGCTCTTCAGCATCACTTCAGTTATGTAACAGGATTATTATCATGGTTGATGAGGTAATATTTAGATAATGCTGCTAATTCTAAAGTGGCGTATTATGTAAAACTCAATGGTTATCACGCATTAAAATGAATGTACGCCCACTTTTAAAAGGCATTCCAACAGCATTCCCACTTATGCTGTGACCAAGTAACAACCGTTTTGCTGTAGCCACACATTGACTCAGCAGCTCTGTACGGGTAAACAAGAGGGCAATCTGCTTACACAGCTGAGCAGGACAGCAGATATACCAAACAGGGTAGAAATATGTAAAGAGTTCAATTACTTCAGTGAAGGTGAAGTGGGTAAATTTAAAATTCAGCTAAAAGATGTGCTGCACATTCAAATTAAGTTTCTTATTTTGACAGGATATGAAATGATTGAGTGAATTGTGAAAATGACTGGTTGACAATAATTGTGGGGTTTAAAAGAAAGGTTAATTAACACCTACATTTGTCATGTTTAGACAAATAACGAGTGATGCTACAATTAACCTTCACATGTATTTGGCTTTCAAGCAGGATCTAACAATAGTTACAACGACTAATGGCTGACTGTCAGCCCAAACACTCTCTTTGAGGCTTAAATTTACATTGTGATGGTTCAAGGATTATTCATGATATTGCATGTGTGTTAATGTCCAAGAGTGTAACCACAGTAACAAAAAAAACCTAAAACTGAGAAATCAGCCCACAATGTTAATGTCCAGTGTCACATGACCCTGATTGATGTATTACCAAAAGACTAATTCTGCTGGCCTCTAGAGCTTCAGTGGATGTATTCTCACTGTCAGCTCTACTATCTCTCCAGAGAGAGGCATCTTGTCTGCTTAACTGTCAGGCCAAAAGGGACAAAGTGCTTCCAGCTATCTCAACATCAAATATTCAAAGTTGTGTGTGTGTGTGTGTGTTCGTCTGATGCGGATGCCTGACAACCAAAATTGCTGCTGGGTGTTCACACATGGTAAGCAGTCTAAATGTAGTACCCACTTACAAACGGAGCTATATTTTGAAAATATCAAATCTGAAACAGTAACAAATAATTGCACAACATCTATCTATGTGCAAATCAAGGAATCACTGTCTGTCTGTGTGTTATTTGCATATCACAAGAACTGTTCATCTGGTCTACTTCTCATTTGGCACGTTTGTTGCTGGGGACCAAAGGAAGTGCAGTGGTGAATTTGGTCAATTTTCGACATGCGACACATTCAATATAAAAACATCTTGAACAAACAGTGAACACTGGTCTTTAACATTTACACCACAATTTGATTACTTTGAATATTCAACCAAAAGTTAGAAAGGGTGTATGGTAGTGTACAGGAAACACATTACTGTAGAAGTACTGTGGAAGCAGAGAGTCAGCCAGACTTTGTTTCATTAACATAAGAAAGTGTTTTGCTGTCCTGGTTTAGTCACAGTCATCCTACACAAAGAATATGTGTGTGTGAGTATATCAAACTAAGCCACCAATTCCATATGTACGCGAGTCTGAGTCACTAAACAAATTTGTGAGTGATGCGAGTTCTCACCGGCTTCCCTGTTAGCATCCTCCTCCTCTGTGGGCTGAGAGGGGTCATAGTAATCAGCGCTGTATTTGAAGGCCACCGCATTGTAGGTGCCTTCATCTGCCAGAGCCTCACTCAGGCGTTTGTACTCCTCCTCTGGGGAAATAAAAACACAAACAAAAAAATATGAAAGGAGAATAATGTACCAGACTTACCAGAATTTATCAGATTGCACAAGTAGACTTGTCTTTCGCTATTCATACAAAGAACCACCTGTTGCGAATACCTTATCAGTTAGTTTGGTGTGTCTGAGGCAAGAACAAGAAAGAAAGCACAGGGAGACAGACCAGAAGGAAGTTCTATTTGTCCAAACATCAATAAAGCAATGCATCAATGCTAGACTAAATGTGACCTCAAATCACTTCTGCAAATCACACCTGGCTACAGAAGTCGTTGAGCTCAGATTTGAAGGAAAAGCCTTGTAAGTGGGTCACATTCCCACAACAAATGAACCACAACTGTACTTGATGGTGACCGCACCAAGACCACTTCCTCTGAAAGGGTTCCTGAGTAGTTGATTTGGTCTGCAGCATGCAGCTGGATTCATACCTACCCCCAACAAATGCTGCCAAGATGCAAAATTTACCAGAGACCCATTTAACAAGACTTAACAAAACAGGTTTACTTTTAAATCTGATAGTATTGTATTGTATTTCATAAAAGCAAAATACATGATATGGTAATCAAGGAGACCAACAACAGATATTGGGAGGTGATATATCTTTGCAGCAAAAATAAAAAGCTGAGCCTTCAAATTTAGAATGTTTGCTACTTTATACCTCCACTTCACTACACTTATTTGATAACTTAAGTTAAAATTTTAATGCAGATTCATATCATTCGGTGTTGATAGGCTATCAGTTATGACGTGTATCAGATAGTGTTGTGTGCAGAACATTGACCAAGACCACAAAGTAGCTGCTACAGACAGAGGAAGGATGCTGCATCAAAGCCAAAATAATGCATGTTCAAAATGATTTCATCAGCAATCAGACCCAAAAAACACAGATACCAACAAGTTGGAAAATGCTGAATATCTCCTTGATAATCAGGGAGGCTTATATTTGGTCTGACCCTCATTAATTAAATTAACTAAATACATTCAATAGTTTATTTGCATTTATATGGTTAGAGAGAGATTTACAATAATATTCTCTTAAATATTCTCTGATGATAGTTATTATAACAAGAAATAATACTGTTATTGAAGCCATGATTTTATTCTGAATGATGGGATGTCCTTGTACTGATCAAAAGAAAAGACAGAATAAAAACATACTTACTGGTTGCTAGACACATGCTTACTTGGCCCCAGCCACCAACCCCTTTCTATTTAAATTCATGGCGAACTATATCTTTATTAAAGAAGCAAGGACAAAATTCCCACTAAAACTATCAATATTTCTAATGCCTTCCTGCTGTCTCTACAGTGGACAGATGGGTAATAGCCTCCGTGAATGGGGTCAGGCCTCCAAATTCAAGGGCAAAGCGGCCTGGGGGATGAACCTTCTGCAGTGAGTGTGCAAGTGTATGTGTGTGACACAAATCATTAGCTGACTCATTCTGTCCTGTCAGTTTGGGCATAAGACACCATCTTTCACTTAAAACGGTGGCTTATTAATTCAATTACAGTCATTAACTATGTCTTTCAGAAGGGTGCTTTGTCATCAAAACAGCCGGTTTCATTATAATGTAAAAAGGAGTGAGATGCAAGATTCTTACTGTTGAAAGTTATTTTCATGGAAATGGAAGCTGAATGTACCTACTCTGCTCAGTTTCGTCCTGGAAAATGAATGTTTTTGTTAAGAAGCCTTGTTTAAATAACATAATATTTTCTGTTTGTACAGACAGACTTTTCATATTAGCCTAAGTGTTAGTCTGTTGGATAAGTGATGACACAGGCATGAGGTTAAAAAGTGTTGTGACCAATAACTCAAACGCTGACTGCTAGAGAGGAAAATTTACATCTTAACTCTAAAACAGCAGGACGACACTGACCAGGGTCGAGGAACTCAAGTACAATAGTTAGCAATACCAATGTTATCTGTCAAACACCACTGAAACAACATATGATATATGTTGCAGCAATTTAACAAACCGTAAGGCATATTCTTGTAGGTATCACTATTCCATTTCTGCAGCTAGGGGTTCTCTAAATCTAGGGATGTGATCTGGAGCCGATCTGGGCATTTTTCCGCTGATCAGAATCGGCAGTTTTGAACGTGGACCCAAGCCCGATTTTATTTATTTTTTTACGTCAGAGCACAATTTGTGGCAGAACACAGACGCGCGCGTGGCGTTACTCTGGCAAACCTGTGAATAAAGTGTCTGCAGTGTGGAAATAACGTCAATTAGAAAGCGAAAGCAGTCCAACGGCGACATGTAAAATCTGCTATATGGCCGTTTCGCGGAGCTGCATTTTACTACTCATTTGATACAGCATATACAAAACAAAAACTCAAAGAATACAACGTGTTCACTTGAGAGTACAGGCAAGGAGACCAAAGCAGCAAACAGTTGCGGATACTTTCAGTTATGAGAAATATCCTCAGCGACATGTCCACAAATAACACAGAGAGGGTCATCAAATTAATCGCTCTGGAAAACCAGCTCATCTCCGTGGTAGAGGATCAGGGTTTTCTTCGTCACCCGGAGTTTTTGAATCCCTGGTATGCCCTACCATCTCTGCATTACATTTATTCCACTTTCGAGTTACAACATGCCGGTATATGCGCACTAGTTTCGTGGGTCTCATACAGCAGAGCATGTAAAGCAGGCAATCCAGGAGATGCTGAACGCGTTAATAGACAAGCAACGTGTCCACGTCATTTTATGTGACAACGTAAAGTACGTGAAATAAGCAAAGGATGATATGGAGGTACCAAGCGTGAGCTGCGTCTCACACACACTTCAGCTGGCTGTACACGATGGTCTGCTGTCACAGTGCAGCATCACACACTCACCTGCTAACACAAGGAAGGTGGAGGCCAATGTTGGAATAGCATGCAGAATAAGAAAGAGCCATATGAATGTATATACTTTGTTTCAACAAAATAATAAAAACCTATTAAGGAACAGCTTAGATGCAGGTACTTTTTTTCTTAATGTAGCTGTATTATCTAGGAAAATATTAGTTAAGGCTGAGTATCGGATCGGGACTCGGTATCGGCAGATACTAAATATTAAAGGACTCAGATCGGGATCGGGGTAAAAAAAAAACCTGATCGGGACATCCCTATCCAAATCAAAGCAATGGAAACAAAAGACATAGTTTGATGACATCATAAAAGTAGCATGGGATCATGGGAGTTGTAGTCACCAATGCTAAACAACCATCAGACAAGACTCGGGCAGAAATGTTCATGGACAAGACAGTGCATCAAAGTTTTATTCGTGTTAACTTAAGTCTCGATCGTCGACTTCCTTCCTCACTCTCTGACATAGCAGCTGATGATGTTTCCCTAGAAGTCATGGTGACAGACCAACAAGAAGCGCACCATCACCTTGAATAAAATGATGATTCCTCTTGGTACTAACATTGTTGGAAACACTGAGGATAATGTAAGTAAATAACTCAACAAAGTGTACCCTCATGCGATTAGGTGGTGACAGCAATTTCTACATCAGTGTGCCATTCGTGTGTGTGCCCACCTTGTCTTGCTTCCTCTTCCAGCAGGTCAGTGTGCAGAGCCAGGTACCTCTCCTCATCGCACAGCGCCTCAATCCTGTCCTCTTCCTCCGATAGCTGGTAGGATGTATTCCATGATCCGCTGTCATACTCTGAAAGGTCATGTAAGTGACCACGCCCATCGTATCTGTTGGATGAAAAAAGGATTAGAGAGAAGGAAGTCCACAAAGACTTTTATACACAACATGGACCTACTTATCAAGGTAGGGGGGACCTAAAACCCAAAATTTACAACAACAATAAATGCTCTACCTCTGCAAGTCTGTCAAGAGGGAGTTTACTTGTAAAAGCTAGTTCAGAAATGTTTTCAAAGTTCAGACAACAATAAATCCTTAATTAAGTCCTTGGGCTTAATTGTTGATAGTGCTTAAAGGATACCTAGCAAGCTTTCTGCTGCTATTTTCTTCCTGTACGAGTCTTACAAACCAACAACCCTACATCAAAAGAAAAAGACAAAGGAAAAAAAAACATAAAAAGCAACTCGCCTCTTACCTTACAGGGTTCAATCCCCCCCTGTAACACTCATCATTACTTCTACATCTGCAAAGAAAGTTACATTCACACAAACCCGAGCACATAAATACCTATCCGTAAGAACTCAAATGGACGACATTTTCCAGGGTTCGTCCCTCTACGCCACCTCTCAGTTGCAGTTTTCTTCATGAAGACAAAGAAATGGGGGTGCTGTGGTTGGCATTCGGGGTTTGGCAGGACCCCTTAGCCTAACTTGCTGGGGAAAGAACTGTGTTATGTGATAAAGACACACATACAAAGGCTGTACAAATGGAACACAAGTTGGGCCACTGCAGATCAAGGTGATTCAATAGAATACATCCACTAATTTATTACACTGTGTGCATGGAAGTGGCAATATACATTACTCCATCACGCAACATTCTGTAGAAAGGCCTTATTTTGGTCGAATCATGTTTCACATAGACGTGATATTTTGAATCACCTTAACTGTAGTGACTTTAGTCTTGGTTAGAATTTGCTCTGGCCTTGTGGATATCTGCACAGCATAATCAAAGTCCAGGTCACTTGCTTTGTGTACACATTGTTTTTTTTTTTAATTTTTAGGGTTTTTTTAGCCAAAACTCAGTCAGAAAAGGACAGAAAGCATGAAACATCTTCTGTGTCATACTTTATTTTGACCACCATTTGATCCATTTATAAAATTTGCCTGGAGTTAGAGTTTTCAGAGGAAATTCTTCCAACATGCCAAGACGCAAAACCTACCAAAGAGCTAGCATATGTGGTCTCGACGGAAATCAAATTTAGATATCTTCGTATTTGTCTCCAAAATAAACCCTGTTGACAGTTCAGACGGTGCACAGTACAAACTAATGCAGTCAAATCCAACATTTCTGAAATAATTCATATTCTCGTGAAGGTTATGACGCTTCCGAATGGTTTCAATTGATTTGCAGGGGCTTTTGTTATATACTGCTCACCCCATTTGTGTCAATGTTGTATTTCACTACAGTAATTTTAGCTGCTGTGCCTCATAACTTGGCAACTGAAAGACTTCTCGTGGTTCAGCATCATGGCTAACGTTAGCAAAGACTGGCAGGTAGTTGCATCTTCGCATGTCACTCTAGAAACTTCAAATACCATTTTTTTGTCAGTTCAGGACATCCAAAAACATGTTAGCAGGCATGAAATAATACATTCGTGGTCAGTTGCTGGTATTTCCAAGCTTCTGCAAGACAATATCCAAGTGGTCCCTTGAATTTTTCAAACAGGCTAACGGACAGCACAGATGGTTAGCATAACGGTTCGGTCTAAGTTTGTTCAACCGACCTATCAATCATGATGCTCTTGTCCCCCATCCATGGGATAAGATGTTTTCCCTGTTCGTGGTAAAGAGCCTTTTCGTCGTCTGGAAACAGTTTGCAGGCATAGCCGAACACCAAGAGGTCGGCATATTTATCACTGTCGCTCACATCCTTCTTCACCGGTTTGTTTTTGTGGTCTTTCTTGGCCGCTCCGCGACGATACATCTCCCAGTTACTCGTGAAGACAACTTAACGCGCAAGACAAAATAGTAATGACGACACGGTGAGGGTTTTCTGGGAACCAAATAGCTTGCATGTGGTCCAAATGTCAGGAAAATCCTTGATGTTTTAGCCCAAAACAAAATACTACGTGCCCTCGGTCGCCATGTTGGAAAGCAGGTAAATGCAGACTGTGTATCCGGTCCGCACTTACGACAATTTGTTTTGGGGTTATTAAAACATAAGAATGCACTCATAAATTCGTCTATAATTTTGAAGACATAATTTTGAAGACATATGTCAAAAAACATATGTCTATGAATCTTTTTTCAATAGTATGTGTGTCTTTTTTATTTTTTTTTACTTTCGTCGAATGTGCTTTTGTTAAATGAAACTCAATGTTACAGCGGAGCTGAACTGATAACTCAATACTGGGCCTACATTACAACGTTACTTATATTTTTGAGTAGCAGGAGCAGCATATGAGTCAAAGGCAATAGTAATAGTATACTTAAGTCAAAAAAATATTCCAATGACCCGAGGTAGAGAAAATGTTTGTAGTTGGAGCTGAAGTACAAAGTGCTCCATAAATTATAGGGAAAAAAGCTTTTAATTTAAGTCGGGGAAATAGCTGCCAAAACTTGTCAATGTGTATTTTAAACTAGCAGTGCAGTGATGAAAAATATTTACTTGCAGCCGCAGGTATTAGTACGCATATTGTTTTGCATGATTTAGCCAGTTTACTACAAATCATGTAGCCGACTAGTAGCCTAATAATGCTGACCATATTCACATTGTACAGTTGTTTAATATTTTAGAATACTGATTCTTCCAAATAGGATGGACAACAGGTAAAGAGTGGTGTAGTTGGTAGTCCTAAAGCCCAGTTTAGCCCATATCGTTAAAAAAAAATGTATTGGCTTTAGGTTAAATGCCTGAAATAAGGTCTGTGACAAGGTTAAGGCATAAAATATCATATTAAACGATAATTTAGCGTCTTAAAAACGTCACTTGCTAACAAGTGGCTAGATGAGACAACAGAGGTTGTCGGGGAGATTAAACATCATCGCGCCTTATCTACTCACTGGTCTGTCTTTACAGGCTGACTTTAGTTAGAAACTATTCCAACTTAAACTTTACAACTTGTGGTTTGATCAGTTAACAGAAAACGTGTGTAATAGCTGTGAGACACTTAGTGGTGGTGAAGTTGAAGAGGTGTAGCCGCAGTGTAGTCTTTTTGTTAGCCTAATATTAGCATTTTACTTCTAGTGGTATTGTCTTGTTGAACAAAACGTGTAGGCCTAAGTATCATAAACCAGTGTTTGTCACAGAGCTTGTTTTCAGGGATATTCCAAAATCCAATTCAAAAGTCACACAGGCTTTTTTTCAGGGAACCAAGGCAATACTAACTTCTGGGTTAGCATACAAAAATACTTCATTGCTACACTAGTCTAGTGGAGAAGGATTTTGGTCAGTCCTGTACGTGATAGGCAAGAAATTTCAATTTCATGGTGGAGGTAGAATTAATCATTTCTCACAACATAATCCATACAGAAAGATAGTGTTGTCATTAGATTAAGTGCAATGAATACTAATAGAGTCTAGCTTCCAATAGCCTAAGGATGTGGACTGTTTCATGTGCAGTAGGCCTATACACTGTAAAAAGACACACATGAACTTGTTGGATTCAACTTACTAAACATGTTTTCTTAAGTTCAGATAACTTAAAATGTAGCTCCACCAAAAAGGAAGTAATTATTTACTCAAGTATTTAAACAGCTGTATGTAACAATTTGTAGCAATTTACATTATTTGAAAAATGGGACTGTCTCGGTTACCTATATAAGCCTTTGGACTATTTGTTTAAGTTGTTGAATGGTGCTGGACTGTGGATTTCTTTGTGAAGAGCTTGGGTCAGATTTTCCGCAACTGTCCAAAGGATGTGGCTCACCTCAGTGCCTCTCTCCACTCTGCTAACAGAGATCAACAGTAGCTAACAAGTCTGCAACTACAACGATGGGCTTCCAACACAGCACAGAAGTTCCATGGAGCTTTTTTTGATAATTGTATGCGTCACATCACACCATTTGAAAATGAATCATTGTGGTACTGCAGAGATGCCCTCACCTGCAACTCTTTCTTTTGTTTGGTACAAATCCCAACAAAATGTCACATTATCATATTTGTAATACCTTTGTTTGCGAAAATTACCATGTTTATGCAAAAAGGATTATCACCCTCAAATGATAAATCATACCACACTTGCATTATTGTCAAAAATAACCTCAGTATGATTGTTTTAACATAACTTACAGCTCTAAAGGCCATGTTTAAAAAAATCATCGATTCATGAAAACATCCTTGTTGTTTTTTATTCAGGCAGCATGTCAGTTGGGTATTCATCACCATGCAGAAACTTGAAATATGCCTGAGTGTTGTACTTAAGTTATATCTGCTTCTAGTTATCAAAATGTAAAACATGACAATCATCCTTTCTTTGACTCTTGAAAATGGTGATAGCCCTGCTGTTGAGGCAAAGTTCATGTATCTAGAGTTGACTGACAATGAAGTACAAGACACAGATAATAGGGTAGTCTGTCTGGAATCATAAAGAGTACTCTTCGATCCAGAGTTATGGAGATTATTTCAGCATTTGGAGGAAGAAAAGATATGGGTGGAAAGAAATTTGATGGAGCAGTGAAGAGAGGGCTAATCAGCATGAACTGGTACTTGAAAAACAGCAGTGGGACCAAGTGCAATCTATAATTTTCAGATGAGTAGATTTTATAAAACCTAACATTGAAATGTAATTTGCAGCAGGGCTGGACGTGGAGAAAGATGATTTATTTAGGCTTTGATTTGGTTCTGTATCTGACTTTGGAGTAGACCATCAATTTTAATTTCCAGTTATATTTTCGGGCAGGTAAACTATGATTAGTCATGGAAAACATTTTAAAGCCTCCCCAGTTCTATTCATGTCCCTTTAAAGCATGCCTCTGTGAGAATAATTTCTTACACAAATCTGGCGGGACAGATGGTGGAATTGAGGCAGCCACTGTCCATTGTTTTCTCAGATGAATGCAATGCCGGCAAATACATATTTGGCAAGACGGCAGCCTGTTTCTCAATATGATTTTGATGGACTCCCCATTTGGGACATGCATGATTCATTTTTCACTTTTTATTTATTCATAAAATACTTTAAGCAGCAGCAGCAGCTCCCCATGTGGGTATCAAGCCTACGTTCAGTATCTGACCTGCACAGCCAAGGGAGAGATGTGAAGGGGAGAGGTCTGAGTGAGTGGTCACATGAATGCCTCACACTTATTAGAGGTGAGGGTAGCGCATACTGTATTCCAAAACACTTAAGAACAATTAAAAGTGAGGTTAGTAAGGTTGGAGAAACCAGAAAAGCAGGCTAAATGTTGAAAGTATCCAACTTAAAAAAAATCCCACCCCCTCTCCTCAGGCCAAGAGGGCTCGAGAGCCACTCCTTGAAAACAAATTGACACACACTGCCTGACTACACTGACATTGACTGCCCCTTGGCTCTTGCTGGCTAGCGCAGAGATGTGTGTTGGCAGCTAGTTTGCTACGTTCAATGAGCTCTCTTCACTTTCAAGTCTACTGGATGCAGCAATCGTACACACACAAGCGAAATAGCTGTCATGAATGTTCCACATTCAACAGAGAAGGCTACCAAGCTCAGCAGTTAGTTGTTACAGCTGTACTGTAGATGTGTGCTTTGTGCTAACGTGCTGAACGAAACCGTTGTTACCCGAGCAGCGCAGCTCTTTGGCTCAGGGGCAACGCTGCACTTACGGAGTGTGTTTCTGCCGCAGCGGGTCTGTTCTTTGACTCAGGGGCTTTGTGCTTTGTGCAATTCTTTTAGCTGCTACACGACAGTCTTCCACCGCTGCTGCAGCTCACTTGTTCTTTGACTCAGGGGCTGTGTGCTTTGTGCTCCTGACTGACCTGCTGAATGAGGCCTGCAACAGAAGAGCATTAGATTTATTGAATGCTGCCAAAGCGTTAAGATATTTTTAACAAATATAACAAAAATGCTTCCAGAATAACTTATCAACCCCTAACTTTTATCATCGTTGAGTAAATTATTATGATCATTACCATGTAAATGTATTAGTATCATTTTTAAAAACTGCGCACAAAACTTTTTAATGTGTGCTCAAATGGCATTTAGCTAGGAATGATCCTCAGAGACTTTTATTACAGACACTCTGCTTTGAAATCAGAAAAAAAAAATCGGCAATTATTAATTGACTATCAATTTGTCTCACTCTCCATTCCGGTCTGTTGTCTAAGTGACTGCGAAGTGCACTTACACTCAAGGTGAACAGAGAACAGTTGTCTGAGCAGAGTGGCAATTCTCCCGAGCCTGTAACCAGAGTGCTCAGCAGCATACTAAGTGTACCACATGTTAACGTGAAGATACTTTCATAAAGACTCTGATTTGTTGTCGTAACGCTTGAAAAAGCATATCAAGAAAGACACTCCCGGTCAACTGAGTTATGCACTCTAGGTCAACACCCCACATCACATTTTCACACTCAGTGTGTGTATAAATAATGAAACTTGTGGGAGGGAGAGCAGCTGAATTATTTTCTTTTCGGTTGGAGAACCACTTTAACATGCAGGGAGTTGATATCATTAATGACATCACCCAAATCACTGGCATTTCAGCAGTTTAAAAAGAGTGCTACAAAAGCCTTGAACATAAAAAAGTGATTTCTTAAGAGGCATTAAAGACAACAAACTTGATAATAATGGCAAATTCAGCCAAATGTAGCAAAAACAATTTGACTGAATGATACCGATCAGACGTTTTTACATTCACGTGGCATCGAACCATGTGCTGAATGTATTACAGTAAAAAAAGTACCCCATTTTGTAATTAGTATGTATGTGTGTGAGAAACACTCTGTATAAGTGCACAGAAACAATAGTTCCATTTAACGTCAAATTATGCATTATAAAAATCTGAGTGGCTCATTAAACCTAATGAAATACACAGCTGAGTTAGTACACTACAGTCACATAAAGGAGATGGAGCTGGTTGGCTTTGTAGCCCTTGCCACAAAGCTTTTATCTCCATCCGCTCTATTATTTACCACCCCCGACTGTGTTTTGCTAAAATGTGTCCATAGGTTCCGACGAGCACACTGAAAGCAGAGGGTGAAATGAGAGGGAGTGGAATCATAAAGTATTCAAACAATGGTCTGATACTGGAAACAGCTGTGTGTCTTGTGAGGATACATAATGGATTGTCAGCCCAGTCACCAGAATAAAATGTAGGCAGTTATTGTTTGTGCAAACCACTGATAAATGTCACGTTTACATTACATGTTTTTGGCGTGACTGGAATGGGATGGTGGTAGAGGTACGAGCGAAAAAAGTCTGCCAAGCCAGTGACCAAGGCTGTGTTTCAACATTCATGTAAAGCCCACAAGAAACGACATGGGTTACTTACCAAACACTCTTTAACAGAGCTTGTATTTCACTTTTTATAATAAAAAGTATCACTGACAGCAGCAGGTGCTTTGACGAGATGTTGGGGCATCTCCAGCTTTGTTTGAGGCGACTGAAACAGATCGTGATCTTGTCAGAACCCTAACCAAGTGGTTTTGTGCCTCAACCTAACCAGACCAAAAGCATGTTGTTGTCACAACATAAAAAGAAAAACTGAAGCTAAAGAAACGTAAAGATGCAACGTATATAGTACTTATGTTTCAATACATCTATGGTTTGCAGAAACATACATTGCCAACATTTATACTGGTGATTGTTCTGGAACCTGGTAAAGGTTTTGTTAGTGAGTACATTTTCTCACCAGTGCAATAAGTAGTCTAAGTTAATATTGTGTCTCTCTACTGTGGCTTTAACCTCTACATGTTTCCACTGATATGCAAGATTCAAAGATGCAAAGGTCCACTTTGTAAGAAAGTGGAATTTTGAGTCTCATTCCCAACTTGTGCTCACACTTTGGGATTGTAGGTCGGGTCTGCCGCCATCCCGACGTGTCAGTATTTGGCAGGTTTTGGGATGAGGCTCAAAAATCATCTTTCTTGCAAGGCGGACGTTCAGCTTGTGGACTATCATGAAACAGAATAAAAGACTTCAGAAGGAGCAGGAGTTGAGAAAGGCCTTTCATGTATAAACAAAAGACATGCCTATTTTTTTCACAGTAAAAAAGAAGAAAAAGAACTTCTCAAGTTTAGAAGTCACTAATATGCTGTAAGTAGATGTACATATTTAGCTGATTAAAAGTGTACTCAAACCATGTGGCAACACAAATGTGCCCTAATTGCCACTGGTGATGCATATTTTATGTGTGGTTCACACTTGATCGCTACGCAGGTCAGGCTTCCTTCAGAAACATTGTAATAACCCATTCTTAATCACTAGCTGGTAATTAAATGCCTTGATGAGCTGTATTCATCGATGGCCAGCGAGCCAACGTGTGAGAGAGCCATTTGGAAACTGCAAGACAGATGTTAAGCTCCACAACAAAGCACCCTTGCACTTTATCTGTATAATTTATGTCCCTCTCCCTCCTTCTTCCCTCTTCCTTCGCACTTGTATCACTATGTGTGGGCTATGTGTGAAGAAGGCCAGCTGTGAACGACTCAGTCTTCAGGGCCTGAATACAATTTTTTACTAATTTGGCAGCAGGAGAATTGCATGTTTTCATAACATTTTCATTACGTTTTATTGGCATGGTGCGAATCACGTCCGCTGCGCCTATGTTCTCCTCTCTCCCTGCCTACCTTTACTAATCTCAACTAAATTAAAACAAGCAGTCCATTTTGACTGTCAGAGCCTTGCAGTGAATTTGGACATTAAATTTTCAGTGATTTATTACATTGTTTGCCAGAGTGCTTTCAGGTTCCATTTTTATTTATTGGTTTATTTAGCAAGGAGAGTGCGCATTAATAAACCTTGCTGTAAATGCTCCAAAGCTAGCCTACCTAAAATAGAATATACGATTAAAATTTAAAAAGATATCTGAATAGTTTAAACACAAGCAGAGCAATAATAAAAATAGATCATTATAGTAAGTAGAAATATTTATACAATAGTATAAATATCATAAAGGATATTGTGCAATGCCTAAAATGCTCTGACTAGTAATGTTAATAGAAATACACATTAAATGTCAGTATACAGACATAAAAAGCTACCCATACATAAGTACCATTGAAATTAAAGCCAAGCACAGAGAAAGCAGACCAGTCACCAGAGTAAAATGTTGCCATTGTACACTTCTGTAAAACACGGATATGTTAAATGTGGACATTTCGTTTGTGCTCAAACGTAACCAGATCTTCAAGGATAAGTTTGCCCCAAAAGATGAAAATGTAGTCATTATCTACTCACCCTCATGCTGATGGAAAGTTGGGTGAAATTTTTAAGTCCACAAACCTTTTCTGGAGCTTCACCGAAAACCACATTGTAGCGTTCTCCTAAACAAGTGAACTGAGTTTTTTTAAATACATTTTTTTTTCTTCACTGTAGCAGCAAAGCTAGAGGCATCTGAAGAGGGTGCAAGAGTTAGACCATGTGTCAAGGTTGTATAAATTTAAGTTTTTAAATCAATCTTAGGGACTTGGATAATGCCAGACAAATTGTATTTTTTTTTACATCTAAAACAGGTCCCCATCCACTTCAGCCATTTAAGAGAGGGCCTCAAGACCATTTTGCTGTGATGCTCCAGAAATGTTTTGGTGGACTACGAAAATTCTCCTGACTTTCCTCTTTTCCAGCATTGGAGTGAATAAATACGAACCTATCATTTAAGCAAAGTGTTGTCACAACATACAGTCGGAAAAGATGCACACAAAGGAAAATAAAGTGGCAAAGTACTGAAATGTAGGTAATTTCTTTGCAAAAACATAGATTGGCAAAATGTTTTGCTTCTCAAACACATGCACACACAAACACACAAGCACACTAATGTCATAAATTTATATATAGCCCTATATATCCAATCACAAACTCACCACCTCAACATTTACACTATGCTGCAGGTGCTTCCTGTCTGAGGATCTTGCACACCTTGATATCTTCTACTGTTTACTTTTCCAGGCCAATGGATTATTCAGATAAAGTAGGGGTCTTAAACCACTTAAGATTCCAACATCTACTCTTAAGTACTGGTAAATAAAAGTCATTCACTCCATTTTTTTTCCCTCGATAAACCCTGTGGTAAAGTAAGAAGCTATTATGGCGAGGTTAGAGGATCCAGCCATGTGCCTTTTCTTTATAGCCAGTCTACAGAGCCTCAGTAACAAGGCTTTGCAATGAAATCCACGCGGAGAACTGGGAATAAAGAAAGCCTTTAACAATTCTCTTTACAGATCTTTATACTTCTTAAATGATCAAGTTGAAGGATCACGGTAGTGGACATTTTTTTTTTTTTTTTTTATCATCTGCCATCTGTATAGTGTTTTTCTTACCGAAAAAGAAAAAGAACATGGGTCAGACACAGAACCATTTCTTTGACTATTACATTTATCAATGTTATTATTAAGCAAAGCTTTCTCACACTAACGTCAGTTCGAAAATAAGTCTTTCTGCATGATCTAAGTAGTGGATTAAGAAAAAAAACCGTTTAATTATTAATTCCCCTGAATAATGTGTCTAACATTGTACAACCTAATAGGGAAGACGCCTCTTAGAATTAGAGTATTAGCCCACAGCAACAACTAGAAGAAACTATTCAGCCTGTTCTTTGATCTTCCTGAATAGTTCTCTGAGAGGATTAAACTGTCATATTAGATAGATTCCCCTCTGTGGAGACTAATATAAATCTTCAAGTTCCCAACAGTCAGATCCATAACCTTTTGTATCGAGCCATGACTGTATGGCAGCATGAATGAAAATGCAAATCTCTCCACATTTAGACACTTTGTTTTTGCTTGTTATACTTGGCACAGCACGTCAAAATTCACTCGGGTAAAAACGAAAGGAAAAAAATCTAAAGCCTTGCATAAAAAGGTTGTGTATGTATGAATTCAAATCGTTGTCGCAGCGTTGTGCATCCAGCAGGGTGTTGAACAAATTGCTATGACTAAGCATGGATTGTTCCATTCACACGATGAGCGGTGGAAGCCCAGTCAGCTCTTCTTTATCTTGTCATGTCAGACGCAGCTGTTAGAAGTGACCCTTTGACCCTCCTTATCCCCCGCTTCATGCAGTATTATTACTCATCCAGAGGAGAGCGGACTTCTCTTATGTGCTCGTCATGTCAACGTTCATGCGATCAATCCAGGTGATCCCCCCCATAATGACAGGACGGATGAGACAGGAGCCAACAAGGACAAATGTCTTGCCGCTGCAGCTGTCGCTTTTATTTAGGAGCCTGAAAAGTCAGGTTCGATTGTACTGCGGAGGCAAGTGGATTTATTGGGATTAGTCGGAGGCTTAATGGGACCCCTGGGCTCTTATCATTATTTCACATGGAGCCAACCCTTCCAGGTGGGGTTAAACAAAGTATGAAATTAATTTATGAATATTTATGGCCCGCTCAAATGAGGCCTCGCTAATCCATCAGGATTTTTGGGTGAGAATGGTGTAGTTGGGATATTTTGAGCAACTTTAGGGCTGTTTATCTGCTTTGCTCACAATATCTGAGTGATTAATGCTCTGATTAAATCTTACCGAAGTCAGATTTCTTGCTTTTATTAACCACTAAGGTGCAGTCTTCAAGGCGTTTACGATCCCTTTTCAAGGAGCACACATGAACACATAGAAATTTGAGCCAGCGTGTGCAGACACTTGATGACATGAAAACATGAAAAGATGAGAAGACTGTTGAGAGGATGAGTCAACACCTCTCAGCTCAGCTCCGTGTGTAATGTTTTTGTGTGTTTATACAGCAAATCCAAGCCTCCATATATACAAACCTCCAGAAATACTTTTCAACAGTCTGGCTGCAGCCATGAAACTGGCATGAGTCTTCAGGGATGAGTAATGGTTGGATAGATGTGAATTAGGTCATCACCCAGCTGAGTAAGAGAGCCTTGCTTTAATGTTCTGTCAGCCTGTTCTCACTTTAAATACGCCTTAAATACTGCGGCCTGGTCAGTGGCCCTATGCTTCTAAGTTTGATGCTTTGTGTTCCCCTTCAGGCCTCACTTCCTGAGTCAGGGGGTGATGGCAGTGGTCATTTACAGGACTGTCCCTAAAGAGGCGAGGGTTTGCTTCCTGTCTGTGACCAAGAATACATTTGTTTTCAATTGACGTAACCTGAGTCAGCTAACATACGTAAAATGTTACCTTTGTTGCGTGAGTTACGTCACGTACGTAAGTTAAGGTATGAGACTGAATGCAGCTATTTTAACCCAACGTATGATTTTTCCTAAACCCAACCAAGTAGTTTTGGTACCTAAGGTTCTGTAGGTTCTGCATTTGATCTCTGTTGTGATCAGGTTGATGGGGCTAGAAAGGGAAACGTCACATTGAATGACAAGTTATGGTCCAATTACACTTTGGGCATGTGTTTGATTATGATGATTTGATACAGTATATAACTGTTGGTGGAGGTGGTGGTGCATTTCTTTGTCATTTCTTTTTTTTTCAGTCTTTAATCAAACGAGTCCTACGTCGGATCAATGTGTCTTATTTTTCCAGTAACTTCCTTTGTCTCCTTCCTCCAAGTTTCGCTCTTTCGTCTCTATTGTTATAATACTGTAGTTTAAAGCTGAGCTTTTTATTCACTTCTTTTTTGTGAAAAATGGTCGCCAAATAAATTGATAATTTATGCCTGTGCCTCCTAATTGGATTTTGAGACCTGCTCCTGCCGAGTGAAGAATCAGGTAACTGCTGAGGCCCTGAGGCTCAGAATCCTCAAGGGACCATGGTCATGCAGTTGTTTTAAATTTTCCATCCACTATTTGCACTTCAATTAACTTATGGAAAACAGTAGCCATTGGTTTAGTCTGGGACTCTTAAGTATTGCTTAAGATTACTGTCCCACAATATCATATTTGCTTAATAGAGTGAATTATACTCTAAAATCAGAAGAGCAATCGTTTCCTTCAGAATGTGTTTACTCTGCTACAGGCCTCATCCAGTCTCCACAGTCAAAGCCAAACAGACACATCAGCTTAATCCGCATAAATAGATTCACTTCTACCTAAATCACAGTTGACAGCAGATTTTAAATGCGAACCTCAAGAGTCGTATCAGAAACTGATCAAAACATATTATTTTATTAACTCTTTGAAGGTAACATTTTAAGAATCAATAGAGGCCTTCTCTCAGTAAATTGGCCTTTTCCTGTGGCCTTTTCACATGAATAACTAAAATGCTGTGTGACAGCGGCTCTCGGCAGGATTAAATTAGTGTGAAGTAAAGCCCATTTTATCCAGGACCACTGTCTCAGAATATATAGATGTTTCCATGAAGCCCAGACTTGGCATTTCACTCTGCATGTCCAAGATATTTAATCACAGAAAGTATCCGTAACCACAGAGAAGACCTCAGGTGCCACTTATCACACAGCAGGCACCAGAGTTAAACTTTTGCTCCATTTTGAGTCAAAGTTAGAGTGAAGTAATTTTTAGCCATGCTAGCGGTGTTATTTTAGATCTGTCGAGACCAACTATTCACTGAATTGCCATGGAATGTTTTGCTAAAGTTCATGGTTTCCCAAGGAAGAAGCCTGTTGACTTTGGTGATCCCTGTGTTTTTCTCACCAAGATATCAGCCAAAGGTATAAAACTGAAGTCATCACTGGGAGACAGCAGGCTGACACTCTGGCTGAGCAGGACGCCCTCCATCACTGGATGACTGAAGAAATAAAAAATCTGCAGCAAAACACCTTGGAGAAGGAGGCATGTTACAAGAGACAGCTGGAGGAGCTGAAAACTCAGCTTCATATTCAGATGCCACTCAACCTTGAACTCTCCACAGAGCTTTAAGTCCTTGAAAAAAGCTAAAGTCCCAAAGGAGAGAGTGCATCCCTACTGGCTCTGGCCCCTGAACTTCTGAATGTGACTCAAGTCTCTGAGGAGAATCAATCAAACTAAGACTCTCTCTGTCTGGAAAAGAACGCGTCACTTTCTGGGATTAAGGAAACCAAAGAAGTAGGCCGGCTTAAAATCAGAACAACTCAAGCTGACACATTGTCCATCATCCAACAACACCAAGGACCTCTCTACTGCGGAAAGCCACCAGATGCCATGTTCATGGTATTTACACAAAATATTTATGTCATTTGAGGGCGGGCACGGTGGGACAGTGTCTCACTGTTACCTCACAAAGCAGCATCACATGTATCTTGCAGACGTCGGTGTAGTATGGGTAGTTAATTTGGAAGAAGAGATGTCGAGCGAAATGCCGACGTCTCCCAGATGATTTGCCAATTAAAAATGCTCCTCTTGTTGTGTCTTTCTGAAGTAACCTCTATCCCAGATAGCAAGATTTTACCAGACATGTTCGTAAACGTGTCTGGTGCGGGCCAGATCTGCGCCACAATAATTTTGCCATCAGGGATTTTTTCTTGCTGACCTCTGCAAGCCGTATTTGTGTCTAATTTGTGTGCAAATATAGCTTTAGTAGGTAGTGAGTAGTACGGTAATGTTTTTTGAGAACCCGTTGAACAAATGTAGGACATTGTCGTTCTTGAGGCAGGAACGCATTTTGCCCCTGAAGTGGTATTTGAGGTTTTTAACATTGACAACATGGTCATCTTAACATCTTACATGATCAATCTATCTAAAGGATCAAAAATGCTAAAACTTCATACAAAAATGAACTGTAAACTATAAACAATATCTACAGAGTGAACTGTAAAAAGTGAAATATTATAACTAAGTTACAGATGAAAAAAATACAGAGACAACTCAAGGCGGCAGATATATTTGTTAGATATTACATTATAAGAGGAAAATATGGTAAACATTATACGTTTCACCAAACGTATAAACATATCGTGAATATATATTACATTAGATTAACATGTTTTGTTAAGGATGAGGTTGTGTGAGTTTTATAGTTCGTTTTGCAGTCATTTCTGTAGTTTTTCTGTGTTTATGTCTTCAGGTCTCAAAGTAACCATCATAACTTCCAAATCATCTTCTCAACAGCACTTCATTTAAGTGCTTATTGTGTTTTTCAATGAATCCCAGGAAATAAGTGCCACACAAACAGGAAGTTATGGCCTTCCTTTATGCCTTAGAGTGCCATCTCTTTATACCGTGAGGCACTGATTGTTGTGAATAGTTACCCCTTAAATATTTAATCAGTCATGGGGCACAATTGTTTTTCATCCTACAGAAACAAATGTTTCAGAGATAGAAACAGAGATACAAAAAAAGAGCATAAAAGGAAGATAAATGTTCTGCCTCTGCCGCTTCTTAAATGTAAATACAAAATGTCAGAGAACTAATAAGAGTGAGAGAGACAGACAGAGATAGGCAGAGTGAAGTAAAAAGGGGGATCACCAGACTGGGACCAATGGGGGAAGGAGAATTTGCTCCTTTTCAGATGTGAGTGAGTAATTCTTAGGGGAAATCATTAAAAACTGTGAGCCTTTCCCTGAGCGAATGACAAATAGGCCAATGCAGTGACATTGAACGCGCCGTGGTCAGCGCACTGAGAAGGGCTCATTCTTCATCTAATGAAATGGAAGCCTTACAGTCTTTGACAAAGAGAGCAGTGGAGGGCAGAACGGTGGCATATTTCATATACTGGACATCACTGAGGATAAGTCAATCATTTAGTCGATGTCTCAATCAACATATATAAAAAGCTAGAAAGCTAGACATCACGGACTGCTGACTTGCTCAGCTGGCCCTTGCCGAACTGGTCACAAAGTGCAATTGGTGAGTGGGAAAGCATGCGCCCAACCATTCCGAAAGGCATTTCCATTGTTAGTTTTGACTGGTGCAGTACATTATTGGTGGATGAAATGAAGCAAATGTAATGATTGCATATGTCCAGAGTGTGAAACTTGGAATTGCTGTGTTTTTGTTACCTTAGAATGAACCTTTTATATCCACAGAGGGAGCAGGTCCATCATGTTGCCCGGCCATGTTGCTACAACATGTTCTCACTCCGCACTCGTCAAATACGGCAGCTTGGTTACTGGCCTTAAGTTTAAAAATATGACGCTCTACTAACCTCTCTAGTGTAAGTTCTGGATGTGGAGGGCTCTGTGGTCATGTTAGCAATAATACGTTATATACTATGTGCAATTACACTTTCAAAATAGAGCTTGCTGACAAATAGTTCAGATATTATGATTTTTAGGTTAGGGTTAGGCCCTGACTCAGACTCAGACTTTCCTTGCTACTGCTACTGTTACTGCACTAGAGTGGGTCTTTAAGAAGGGATGCTTGAAGGGTAACTACTGCTTTGACATTTGACTGGCTGATTTCTCTATAAACTTACTCAGAGAGGGCCTTTCCATTTTTCAGCAGCCATGGTAGGGGAAGGTAAGTCAAGGGGGTGGGTTCAGTTTTTTGCAATCTGTAACCTTATGCAACCAAATAGTTAAAACAGGTGAAGGGAAAAGACAAAGACAGGAAACAAAACAAAAGAAAACAAAACAAAAAATACATGGGACGATTAAAATTTCAAAATAAAACAGGAAACAGACTACAAGCAACCCCAGGACCACGCTAGTCAAGTTTTTTTTCACATTCATCAAAGCCATATGTTGATTTGTAATTTCTGTACATGAACTTAGAACAACTTGAAAAACTATGTGTTGCCTTTTGTCTGTCGCTATTTTCCGTGAATGTAGAAAAATAGCTAACAAGCTATGTAAGAATCCTAATCCTAATCCTGTCCCCCAAATACTGGGTTGACCTTGCTGTCAGGGCAAGGGCAGAACACCAGACCTATTTGAATTTCTGAACAAATGTGAGATGACAAGGACAGTTCAGATGTCTGGGACCAAACTTTGCCAGGCAGTTATTGCATGTCTGAAAGAGATGGAATTGCAGTGTTTCTTCCAAAGCAACTATTTTGCAGAAAATACAGTGAATACTGACAAAGTCACACCCTCCACAGGTAACAAAATACACTTCTAAATGTGTTTCAGATGTCCATTAACTAGTCGGGCTTGGCAGCCACTGGAGGTAACAGCAATTAGACCTCACAAAACAAGCACTACACCTCCTCTGAGGACACACAAAAACTGGAGGAAAAAAAAGCCTCCCCCACAAACAACTCTGGACAGCTACCTGTTGAATGTGTCATGGAAAATGATTTACTGTCTTGCAGCCCACACTCTATTACACTGTTTATGTGAAGCAGCCAGCATATGGTGTCTCCGCACGGTTGCTGCTGTAGGGAATATTTAGCCGAAGAATTAATTTACCACTCGCGCTCAACTCCCTGTGACAGGCCTGAGAGCTTGTTTTGTACCTGAGTGTAAAATAATCTTGAAGGCAACTCCTGAACGGCTGCAGTGTATTCGCACAAATGGATCATATATGAGAAGTAATGAGGTCCCTGTTCAGAGCCAATTGTTCAGTGCCCGTCTCCCCACCCACTTCCTTTTGCGTTCATCCCATGGAGCAATTTAGAGCTTGGTGTCTGGATAATTTATCACACAGTGTGTCTCTCTCGAACCTCAGTCTGCACAGGACATATGCTTTGTTCTACATGATCATGTCTTCATTTGGTCGGTGTAATTTGTTGTTCCCCAAGATTGATCTGTCTTCACACATTGATTTGTTGAACAATTAATCACATGGGTTGAACAAATATCACTGATTGGATTTTTGATAAAGGTAGAGGCTTTGGCCGACACCTTTGCCATTATACTGATTGACAAAGAGATTCTTTGAATCGCCCTTCATGAGCAGCTGCAGGCCTTAAAGGTACTGTGTGAGTTTTCTAAACAAACTTATGTCAACATTCAGTGTGCTCACCTAAACACGATGGATAGCCTTGAGATCTAATAAAAGCGTGAAATGCAGCTCCTTTCTCATTAAATCATTTGAATAGTCAATTAAAAAAAAAAAAACAAACCTGCATTTGTAACTTCATACTTCTTCTCTGATATGTTTGTGGATTAATGCATTTCTCGGCAGGTTATCACAGCCACGTGTAGACAGAGATGTGGACTGGAGTCGACACAAGTAAGTGTTAGATTGATTTCAACTTGACTTCACAGGAAGCGAATGACACAAGACTCAACGTGGACTTGGAAGTTTATGACTTGCGACTTGACCTGACTTCAGACATGATAACTCTGCAGTGATTGAATGTAACTGAGTACAATTAAGTACCTTTTGCTCACTGAAGTACAATTTTCAGGTTCTGTACTTGTGCATGTTTTCATTATGTCCTGCATTATTCTTCCAGTCCACTACATTTTGGAGGCAAATATTGTCTCTTTTTCCTCTCTACATTTATTTGATAAGTAGTGTTACTGGTTAGTAGCATGCTGCAACAGAGCCAAAACAGCAACATTTTGAATTCATTAATTTTAAAAGGGAATTGCACTGAATAAAAATAAAAAACCCATCAACATGGATTCTGAAAAAAAAAAACCTCCCCCAAAACTATATATATCACCTTTATTGACTGATAATAGGTCAACACAGTACACAGTACAAAGTATGCACATACATGTAGTATATACTGTATATAATCTACTGTTATATATAAGTTGTACATACATATATATATATATATATGTATATATATATATATATAGTAAGTTGAATAACCTATATAAGCACATTTACTGCTTGAAAATTTCTTTTAATAATTTGATATACGATACTTAAATACTTTTACCAAAGTTATACTTGCACATGATATCTTTACATTTTTAAACAAAACTGCTTGTGTGTGATAATTTTTAAGTTTTCAGTTTAGGCATTTTAGTTGTGAGGATTTCAATGTTTTAAAGCAATGTAGTATTTTTTGATTTTTGAAGAAAAAAGTATCCTTTCAAAATGTATTTATATTTTAGTTTGATCACATTGATTGCTGAATATCAATAATCACAATATAATTATAATAACAATTTAATGAATTGTCATATTTTTTGAACAGGTAAGATACATTGGCCAGTAATATGACTTGACACGAACTGTGACTCGACTTGCCTCAAGAAGGAATGAACTATTGTGTCAACCACTTGTGCATCAGACAAGAAAACCCCCCAAAACTGCTCCATAGTTCTTCTAGAGCTCAGAAACAATGGGGACTTTTAAAAGCATCCTGCTGAGTTTTTGACAACCAGTGGCAAAGCACTGTTTTTGTAATGATGGCTTATTTGATACATATTTTCCATCGACTGCAGCGGGGGTAATGCTCGTCAACAGCTAGTGGGAGTTTATCGTAATGGCTCGTAAAAGGTTTTAATTTGCCAATGAAAGGAGAAAATACGACTGTGAGCAGATGTAAACAAGGCAGGTTACAAAACAAAAGGCTTTACAAATGTTTCCTTAGGTAGGAAATGGATTCAACATGTTTGTTAAGCCTTGAGGAAACACAAAATGGGTTTTGGTTAGAGCTGCTGGATGAAATAACCCTAACTGTGCAACTCTAAATGTGCCTCAGACGGAAATAAGGAACAGATTGCCACGATTTTACAAAATCTGTTAAAAACCCCCACTAAGCTGCTGTTAAAACTTTTAGATAAACTTTTTTTTAATGACATGCAGTGGAGGTACATTTGCCTTTTCCTTTGCGTGGCTGCTTTGTGTAACTGGTTAGCGATATACTTTTTCACTTCAGTCCCATCAGCTCTGACTGGCACAGATGTTACATATACAGAAAGGATAAGCCTCCATCTCAAGTCATTTTCTCCTCCTCCAACTTTTTCTTCTCTTTTTCCTTCCCCTGGCAGCCTGTGAGGAAATGATCACTTGTGCTGATCGGTGTGAGACGCAGCGAGGGATCACGTAGACAGGCCAGCAACAAGTATATGAGTCCACCGCAGTCCACCTAGGAAGAGAAAGTGTTGGAGGAGAGAGAGAGAGTCCCCCAGGCTCTGTCTGGACCTACAGGCAACAGAAGCAGCATCTGCTCGGGGCTAGACGAAATGGAAAAAACAGCTACATTTTGCTGCATCATTACCTACAGTGGGGGTTACGAGTTATAGTTTGCTGCATGCCCCGATTGTTCACCAATTAGCACTGAATTGGCGTTTCGACACTCCGACGACTGAGCAAAGTGTCTTATCTCGCTCTTGTCCACATGAACGTGACACTAATGTGCACGCCTGTTTTAGTTTAGCCGTTTAACTGTGGGAAGGTGAAGTATGTGCATATAATGAGTGAGCAAACACTGGAAATACTGTAATACCTACTGCCCACAGGGAGTCAATCAGTCAGCAAATCCCGAGCCTAGCGTAAGCAGCAATAGCCGGAATTAATCACCTGGAATAAAGTAAGGCCTGTGTTTTCCGTTTTTCATTTGTCAAAATGACACAGAGAAAACAAGACCAGCGGTGATGATTAAGCGCACAGTATTTGACACCTAATAAGTTTTAAGATCTGATAGATGGTCCAGAGAGAGGGCAGAGAGAGAGAATGCGTCCAAGCCGAGTCTCTTGGCTTGCTAACAAAGTGTTCCTGCGGCTTTACTGGGTGATCACAAGACAGAACGCTGGATTTATAAGATTAAAATAAGAGTTATTCTGGCTCAAACTCCAGACAGCAGTAAAGATCCCTTAATGCTGTTGGACAACACATTCGCCAGAAGAAACGCTGGCAATGTCTGCAAAGCATGGGTATGTCGAAATTTTACACCTGATATGCTGACACCTTTTGTTTCTTAATATTGCAATGTGTCAATCTTTGATTTTATATTGTGACATGACAACGTCGTGTTTATCACGTTCAGGCACAAAAACCCAGCCCAGTTGCAAGAGTAAAATGTCAGCAGTCATTGGTTACTCAGGCGGTTTGAGGAGCAGGGGCGAAAAATAAGTAAAAGAGGGCTCCTCGTGTATGTGCGGGGCGCCAGCATGCAGAAAATTGTGACAAAAGGGCACTTCACCACATTTTCCTTCTTGTTATTATTTCTTTATCTGAACAGGGACAGTGCACAATAAAACATTAACCCTTTAAATAACAAGGAGAGATGCATTGCACCGGGTTTTAGCAAGTTGCTATTTTCCACCCGTAGTTCCTGGGCAGGTAGATGGAACATACAATACAGTTTTTCTCAGTCGCTTTGGTGCTTTTCTGAGATCAGAATGAAAATTCTCATAACTATTAGTTCAACCTCCACAACATTTAGTCATTTGTGCACATCATAGTAGCAATTTCTCCTTCCTCTGAACAAATTGCAAATGCTTTTGGACATGTATCAGTTACTTTCATACAATTCTCTGCTGTTTTATAACATTATCATTTGCTTATGTCATTTCAGTCAAAATGAACTATACTTATGGATGCTGAATAGTCGCTCCCAATAAAACTAATAGTCTTCATTTCATTGCTTGAGTCATTACATACAAAATTGTTGAACTAGTTATCAAATTCTGTCAAGCAAATTTTATACTGTTCTTTATAATTTTTTCCTGGAAATGTCTCCTAAATTGAACAATTGCTCTCAGGTGAACTTCAGCTTTCGCTCACGAGGAGGTGTGTGAAGTATTAGTTGTAACCAATGACAAGCCACTTGTTCACAGTCACTCATATCAGGGATGAATCCCATGAACCCTCACTTGGCAAGCATATATGAACCAAGCAGGACATAGTGTGTACCATTTCTACAAATCTGTGACACAGAAATGGAAGGTCAGCGTCGTGGAAGATGGGTGAGGATGCGGGGAGGAAGGGGAAGGGAAAGGGGAAGGGGACAAAACAGGGGAAGAGGGAGAAGAGGCCAAATATATAGGCAGATTCCTAATGAAATTAGGGCTACAGTTGTGGACCATGTTGTCAATCACGGCCTCACAATGGCTGAGGCTGGTCAAAGGGTGCAACCAAATGTTGAAAGAACCACTGTGAATTCAATCATTCATACATTTCGTAGGGAGAGCAGGTATGTATAGTATTGGACAGTAATCTAACATCTCATAATATCTCATGTTTACTGTACATTACTGTAATTTTACTTTACCTCATAGGATTGAAAGACAACCTCGCAGAGGTGGAAGAGGGCTGTCTGGATGTGCCAGAATGATTTACCTATGTTCAGTCACAATATGTACTGTTATATTATTCACATTTGTGCACAGCTCTACCAAAAGGGTGTTTCTTATGTTTGTTCTAAATAAGTGACTGTAGTGTATTTTTCTTTTGCACAATGCTGTAGAATTGCAAAGAGCATATACAGTAAAAATGTGAAACGTAGATTCAGTGTCTTGTACTCACTTACTCCCCTAACTACAGCAATGTGTAACTTTACTGTAGTTTTCAAATGGCTGTACAAGTATTGTATAGTACTGTCTTGAGCATTTTCAGGTAGTGTCACCGAGTTCTGACCTTTTCTTTGCATTGGAAAACACTGAGAGAATAAACTGTCATAATGACAACATGACAAAGCCATTTGACTATCTTGTTCATAAACGATGGTGTCAAGACTTCTCATTTTGATGACACTGGCAGTTTCATTAACATGAATACTTGCTTTTGAGGAATGGATTATCCATTTTGAGCAAGTGAAGTGCTTTTGCAGGTTATCCACTAGGTTTTGCAGTTTGCACTAATTGTTTTGAGAAATCTTACTATAGCAGATTTGAAGGCACTGTGAAAAGTGCTCTCATTAATAGATTTGTTTATTATTTTAGTTGAAGCAGAGGTTTCTTTATGATTTTTTTAGAGAGGCTGTATCAAGACCATATATGTCTTTTGCTTTGCTATTGGACAGGGTTGAGAGGACCTTTCCAACCTTTAGATCATTTGCTGGTGTTACACGAAAGGCAGAACTGTCACAAACTAACGAGTGCTAAGGGTGGATCTTTGGAAAATTCTGACCCAATGTTTGCACATGTAGTGAACCACAGTGAGGTGTTGTGAACACAACCCAGGTAGTCCAGCAAAACTCCTCCCTTGGGTGCCCCCCCCCCCCGTCCAAGTGCAGTATAAAATGCCTCAGCAGGCTCAGCTCAGCCTCTTGCTGGTCCCTGGTGGTGCTTGCATGCTGAAGGCGGTGAGTAGGTAAGTGCCTTTTTTTTCCCCTTGATTTTCAGTGCGGCCTGGGTGTCCTCAGGTGGGACGCTAAGGCACCGTGGTGGAACCTCACTCCTGTTGCATGCAAGTAGGCACTGGGGCTCTTTTAGTGCATGTTTTGTTGTAGTGTTTGTAGTGTTGCCCCCCAGACTAGTGAGACGGGGTACTTTTACAGTTAGTCTGCCCCCACTGAGGTCTCAGCCCACTGATTTTGGTTTATTATACTTATTTCATTAGAGTTTTAGTATTGTTATAGTTGGCTTCTTTTAGATTGTTTCTGTTGATAAAATATATTTTCTTGTACTCACCTTGTTTGAAATCTCAACAGTTCCAGTTTCCCTTTACAGCATTATAAATAAAAACACTTGTTCTATTTATCTACTGTCTCTGCCTCATCAGTCTCGACCCTGTGCCGTTTATAGAATTTGGTTTTCATATCCTGGGGTGCAAGTCCCCAGGTGGCAATTTTGGTCCCCAAGTTAGTTCCTTCCCTCCTTAGTTATCTCTATACCCCCCCCCCCCCCCTCGCCATTTGTATTTAAAAACACACAGAATAAAAAGAAATAATAATAATTAAATTAAATTAAATTTGTAGCAACAGCTAGGCTATTATCATGAATATTTCCATTAATTTTAAGCTGTATGCTATCATATTTGGGTTTTTCCTTTCCAGTTAGTTTGTCAATGCTTTTCCATAGTCTTTTACTGTCCCCGTGGCATCTCTAATAATTTCAAGGAAGAAATCTGCTTTTGCCTTTCTAAGTTGCATTATTTTTTTGTTTCTCAGACCTTTTTATATATTAGAAGATCAGTAATCAATCCAGACTTTAGAAATTTTTTTTTCTAGGGAAGCATCTCTTTAAGTCCCAGAGATTGCTATTGTTCACTTGAAGTGTGCCCGTTATCATGTTTTAGCCACCATAGTGGCATCCAAGAGGGCACTTTCATGGAATTTTTGATGAAGTCCACCAGTGTCATATGACGTTCACATGACATGTTTACGATTTGACTTTCATATCTAGAGGGGGAAGAGGATGGTGGGTGAGAGACAGGGGAGAAGGCCACCAAGCCAGTGACCATAGTAGAGGCGGTTTTGACATTTATAAACGTGATGACACCAGATATTAAGGAGACCTTGGGATATATCCAGGCCTGATTATGGTGACAAAAACAGATTTTTTTAATGGAATGTGGGACATCTCCAAGAGGAAGGTTTTTGTGGCAGTCAAACAGGTATCTTAAGCCAAAACAGAATATTCTCCTAACCATAATCCAAGAGGTTTTTGTTCCTTAACCTATTCAGATCATGAGAACAGCATTTTCAACACATAAGACCTAAAGAAACATTAGTGCAATGTTGCATTATAGATAACAAATCAGATAAATGTACATTACCAATGTCTATTCTGGCTAGTGGGTTGCAAAAAACACTTGTTTGGAAAACATCACGTTTTAGCTTACCTGTTCCTGTCCAACAGTGTTTCTCACTTGGCAACCATTTCGTCCAGCCAATTGCATTGTCATAGCCGGTTTTGTTTCCACTGACACGACCAGAAAGTGGTCTAATGTCGCCGTAACAATATGCAGTGGTCTCTCGCTCGTCTAGCTGTTACCACCATCCTCTCCACCTTCTGACCTGAGAGTCAACTCAAAGACACATGTAAGCTGCAGGCGATATGACACATTGAGGAAATGTTGATATGATAAGTATGACATGTACACGTTTTGATATATACAGGGTTTGCAGAAGTGTACAACACCAACATCTTATCCTGGCAACTTGGCTTGTGAGGTTATATATTAATAACATGCCACCCTCCTCTATTCTCTTCCTAGTACGCCCCTTGCTTTTTCACTGTCAGACTCTCTAACAACATGGTGACACATGCTGCCTGGGCCCCTTATGCTGTGTTCGTGGCACCTGTTGTTCTTTTTCGTGGCACTTTTACTATCCGCCCCGAGGCTAGACATGGCAGCAGCCCCCCCACAGACACTGATTTATGAGTCAATTTGTTCTGGCTGTTGTCAATAATCCCTTTTTTGGAAGGCACACCTCTCATTACTGGCGATGTCTAGCAGAATTTTAATTTGTTTTGATGGTGTAATTAAGTCGCGCGAAACAGCTCAATCTTGCCATGCATTATGGAAATGCAATATACAGCTACTTATTTATCTATTTTGTTTAGAGGAGAAACAAAAGGTACAGCACTGTATAATGATATACTGTTTTTATTGATAAAAGAGGGCAGGGGTGTTCATTACTTTCCATCTTACAGCTTTGTTGCTATCATGAAACATTTATGAAGTTCATATATGCCCAAGCTAAACAAACCACTCCTCATTACCCTTTGTTAAGATTCAAAAAACAGTTGTACTCTCAAAACATCAGAAAATACGTTACTGTATCTGATTAAACACATTGTACTGTATGTTGAGCCTATATTGGTTACTTGTTGGAAACGATGTGTTATTAACTTGAGAAAAACACATGGTTTAATATTTAATAATCTTTGTAAGCCCTCAAGACACAAGATTTACCATGCACAACCACACAGTCATTAAATTGCTTTCCAAACAAGAGAACATGAAGCATGAACAGCAATGACTGGGATCATCTGTAAAGGGTCATTACAGTATACACAGACTATTCCATATTACTATTTCCTCAGCCGCACAGTACAGTGAGAGATATTTGAACTTACCTTACCTCGACCTCGGCGCGCACACACACACACACACCCACACACACACACTGACATGACATATCTTGCTGTATTGACAGTGTGGCCACACGTGTTTGCCGACCATCACAGCTGACAGGTCGAGTCGATCATTCCATAGTTTTCTCACCCTGACGTTGTGTCATCTCAACATTGTGTCATATTCCTGTTTGTCTTTTCTCTTTTTTTTGCCATATTCCTTTATGGCCCGTCATTTCTTTCCCTATGACCTTCTTAGCGCTTCCCATCATCTTTTTCACCACCTCTCCATTCTCATTGTCTGTGTGTTTGTGTGTTTTAAATGTCTTCCCTCTGGACTTGTGGACTGAGCCCTCGCCGACCTCCGTCACACATACTGTGAGGCGTTCACTGTCATAATGTCAAGCCGAGGGGCGAAAGACTACAAGGCTTTGAAAGGCTATGATAATAACATGCATTGCTGGTGATACAGTGGACTGTCCCTCCAAAGATCAGGGGTTGCATCCACTTTGTGACCAAAAAGCAAGAGAGATTTATTTGTTAGGTATGTTCTCTAAGCAGGTTAATGTATGTAAATGATGTAACATGTTAAATGAGTGATCTACTTGTGTAAGTTAAGAGACAGCACATTGTTATTTTGAACCAAGTATGATCTTTTCCCTAACACAACTAAGATGTTTTGGAGACTAAACTTAACCAAAACCGTGAACATTTGATGACATTAATAACAGTCCAAGTGTCATAATATGTTATTATGTGTGAGCTGTTAGTCAGCTCTGTTTTGAAAGCCTAACCTGACATAGCACGCTATTGGTAACAGTGCACAATGTAGCCCGCATCAGCATATATTCCAGACAAATGTAATGTGAAATTTGGGCACATACGATTCAAGCCACATTTAAATAACATAATTGTCTTGCAATCACAAGATGTTATTTTTGCTTTCTTTAGTTGTCGAAAAACTATGAAAAATGTCACGTGTGTTGCAATGAATTGTGGGTAATTACATCAGAAGTCTACACCTCAAGTGGAAAAGCCTGCAGAAATTTGGCTTGAGGCTCCTGGTGGATTTGGATGAGTTGTGGCTTTGCGAGTCTTCAAGAGAGGCAAAGTCGAGACAAATAGCAAGCTGTCAAAATGTTTACAGGTCGGAGAAAAGAGAGCGAGACATATAAGACGCACACATGCGAGACATGCTATTCTCAGAAAATTGCCTGTGTGGCTCCTTCGCACCTTAGGTAAGAGGAGTTTCTCCATCAATATATTGCTTGTTTGCTTGTTTATTGTCAAAGAACAACACGGATACAGAGCGTCTTTGTGCCCGTGTTTGTTCAATGACCAGTGGTTGACGAAATATTCAGATACAACTGTCTAAAAATACTTCATTAAAAGTACAATTCTACCTTCAAAATCAATTCAAGTTTAATTCCCAAATTAAACTGCAGAAGTATTATCAGGTAACTGCTGTATTCACATTTTACTTACAGTACTCTGCAGTAAAATGTGCCCTTGACTGCAATATCATTCATGACATCATTAGATTGTTCATTCTGATGCTCACACATGCAGCACTTTACTGTAGTAGCTAGTGGAGCAAGGTTTTAACTACTTTATTGTAACTGTGTAGCTGTCAGTCCCCCTCAAAGTGGCCGCAAGATAAATATAATGGGTCAAAAGATGATGTATGTTAGAGGGAATAAGGAAAGAAAGTTCTGCTACTTTGTTATTGCTGTGGAATATTGTATGATTTGACCTCTTTGGCCCTCAAATTTAAATGAATCGCTTTTTGTGGAAATCACTTTATGTGGGAACTGATAACAAGTCAGAGACATTTAAACTATGACCATGAACAAGCACACGCTGCTTTCCTGTGAGGGTTCACAAGCCAGATTGTAACATCTTCACAGCTCTTAAATAAATGCAATAGAGTAGAAATGTAAAATAATTCCCACTGAACTGTGTTCCACTTTTATTCGAAGACACATGAGAGAGAATAAAGAGTGTGAGCAGTGAGGTGTTGCATATGGACCCCACGCAGAGCTCCCATTTCTTCGCTCATTCGTCTGATTAGCATTCACTCACCCACCGCTGCAGCCTACTATCTCTGCATATCTGGTCTCCGCAGCAACGAGCTGAATCCACAAGAGCCGAGAGATTTGGCTCCGACACAGAGAGGTCATTAGAGCCTCCGGGTGGGTAATTAGGGAACCACTCCCACGTATGTCCGTGATCCCATGAGGTACGATGTTGTAGAACATTTGGACGGGAACTTCCCCTTTAATATCCAGGCTGACACCGTGTCACTGTCCCTGGTGCTGAACAACTCGAGCACTACAGTTGAAATGGAGCTGACCGTGGTGCAAATGGTGTACGGTTGTAGTTATCATGTATCTCATGAATTTTGGAATATGGACATTTAAACGCATACACTTGAGCTTGACTGGCGCATACACAAAAAATAAGAACTCAGTATTCACATCCCAAGAAATACTGTTTTCAGCTTGGCATGTGCACACAGTAGGTTGTGCATGAGGTCGGGAAGCTGGTGAGAGATCTTATCGCACCCTCTATTGATGTTACATTTGTGGATTCCTTCAGACAGCTCTTTGGTAGAAAATCATTGAGAGTATTAAGTGTCGCATCAATTGCATTTGAGGCCGGATGACATTATTCACACAATGCATGCATACAGCGAGCGAATTCATAGTGAAGTCGCTTACAAAGCAGAGCAGGGTGATGATGAGGGTTCTCGGTCATCCAGGTCATGGTAATTCTAAGTGCTGTACTGTAGGCAACTGAACTTGTTTCAGTTTCTTGGATATGTCTCACCTCTTATCCAAGAGTCTTCTTCTGTTCTGACTAACTGGAGGGGAGTTGCAATCTTTTAAACTCTGTGTGGGAGCGTCCTTACACAGTCGTTAAGGACAAGTGTGAGCTAAGTTTTAGAGTCATCTGGGCCACTTGAAAGACTTTGGCCCAACTGGCCTTCATGTGAGTTGTTACGGCAAGGTGATCCCAGGTGTAGTTGGCTGTTAAGCTGTCTGGGGAGGGAACTCAGTACTGCACTGTTGATGGGTGATAAGTAATGTCTTAGGCCACCTCATCTGTTCAAAGACGGCAGTTCCAGTTTCAATTGGTGGATTATTTTACTCCTCTCTCAAACCATCTGCCTTCTTTGGCTGAGATGTTTACATTGTTCAATGGCCTTGTATGGCATCACCCCATGTCATATTGATGCAGGTGGGTAATTTAGTGCTGTCAAGCAAGTCCAACTGCAATTATATTGGCGGGACAAGGACGCTGGAAGATTGTCACAGTTGGAGTGGACAATCTATATGATGACATCGAAGTAAATGGTGTGCAATTCATGTTTTTTCTTTGTTAATTTGTAAAAAGTGGGAAAACGTTTTGCACTACAGCAGACAGCAAACGTGAACACCAACACGCTACAGGTCAAAGAAGCCACAGCAACTGTAGCTAACAACAGCAAGGGGACGACAAGCGATAGAAATTACCCAGACTCCCACATAAAATTGCTCAACTTTGTGAGCTGTTGAGTTAGGCGATACTTTATAAACTTTTTGAAATGCCTAACCCTAACCCCATGCATGTAGAGCGGAGATGTGAGATCCGCTTGAAAAACACAAGCCAGGCCACGCCAGGTGTGAACTGTCCACTTGTGACCGGCTCCCCAAAGACACACGTCAATGGCAGGGATAAATAGCCTTCAGTAGAGTTTATAATAATGCATTATGGAGAGGCTACAGATGTTTCATCAAGGAGACAAGCGTGACCTACGACGTGGATCCTCCTGTTTGTCACTGTCAACAGGGATCCAGTCTGCAGTATAGTTCATACACGTGACTGATTAGAACGTAGCGTAACATGAGGCTTCATGATCAGAGAAAGTCTTTCTGCCAGTGCACAGTGTCTTCACATCCGCGCACTCTCTCCCTCTCGCTATCTCCTGTGTGTCTGCATCACAGTTTTTTAAAAAAAATAAAAATCAATTTATGGTTTTTATAATGCCTCGTTTTAGGGGGGACTGCAGTAGTGATTATCTTGCAGATAAACCTAATAAGCCCTGTCCCCTGTTGAAAAAAAAAAAAAAAAGAAAAGATCAGCCTTTCTTTTAAATGGTCCTTGGAGAGGAATGGCACCTTAAACTCCAGCCCCCTTCAGTAAATCAAATATCCATCACTAGCGCCCTCTACACAAATAAGCTTCTGTAGCTTATTTGGCCTTGTTTAACAGAGAACCGCATAAGGGGATGTTTATGTAAGTACAGCTGGAGAGCCAGGGCCTGACTGTCATGAACAGGTAACTCCAAACCACAATTGTTGATTGAATGTTCAGTCACCCAAATCATACTCTGAGCTCAGACGTGAAAGTGGAATTTTAATTTGTTGCTGCATTCCAGACTTTGTGCTGTTGATGATTAACTGTCAGTGTGATTACATGATAACTGTGTCACTCAACGCGACCCACTGAAATCACAGCTTGAGCAACTCTGATAAAATGCAAATGCACAAGTGAGCTCACTCGCTCATGTGTGAGTGCACACACGCCAGCGTATGTTGAGTGTTTTTTTCCTGTTTCCATGGCGAGAGCCTTTCGCTTAAAGTTTCTGACATTTCAATCCTGCTGTTTCTTATCGGCGAAGATGTGTGGACGTGCTCTACGCAGCAGCAACACACACACACACACACACACTTGCACACACACATTAAGCAGCAACAATTTTGACCGAAAAACAAATTTTGACAAAAGATGTCGCCCTCTACTTTTAGTCATGCCCCCCAAACCAAATATTCCTCATAGGATTGGCTTTGGCATTTGAATAGTTTTAAAGAGAGTGCCTTGGAGTTTCTTGTGATTTTGTCTGTTTTATCCAAAAAGCTCCTCTAACTAATTCAGTTCAAGTCCAGGAAACCTTTACATTTCAGGAGAAATTTCCTTGTTTAGACTTGTATCATGAAGTACATAATTAATTACCATGTAAAGTATGCCATTACTGTCTCAGGAGCACATTGACATACACAACTTTCCCCACTCTCCACCATATTTATACATAAAGACTCTCAGTTACATTAAATTGTAATAGAGACCTATCATGAATCAAAAAAGCCCCTGTGGACCCCAATCAAAATCAAACATCCGCCTTTATCCATCCTACTCGTCCTCTGCCTCAGCCCGCTTACCTGGCTCCATACTGTAACTCCCGATTTCCCGCGAAGGAGCAGAAAAGCTGGCTCGAGGCGGTGCAAGAAAAATGGTGGTTGTCAGCTGATGAAAAAGGTCTGACTTCAAGACTCGGGACAGAACAGTGGGGGCCTCCATGTGTTTTCCACACGCAAACAAATGAGCATGACTCACCTGACACCTTGCTGACGGAGGGGCACGCGAGGCATCGGCGGGGCATCAAATACCAGCCCTGTCAAAACCATCAAAACCAACTGCTTGTCAAGTTGGCCCCCTCGACTCCTCTGCAGCAACAGCAGCAGACGTGTTTTTATAGATCATCGCTTCATTTCTGCATTACATTACACGCTTTGGGTCACTGTAAAACCTTAGAGCGAGAACAGCATATGTGGTGTGGTGTTACCTGATTTTTTGCAATTAAGGGGCCTCTCAATGCCTCGTGAATACAAAACAGGAAGATGACTTTGTTTTTTCACTCGTGTGTGCAAAGAAATCGAACAGCGAGAATGAACGGCAGCTGAAAGCAGTTATTGATTGTGTGTGCACTCGTCTGTGCTGGAAAAAAAAATAAGACAGAAAGAAATGGATGCTCAGGGAAATGTGTGCAGCACGGGTTGTCTGTTTTGCAGGAGGGAGAGTTGGGGAAGTGCGAAGCTGTGATGATGTGCTGTGTAGTACATTCTAGCCGCTCTGCCTTCCTCGTAAGTCCAGGCTGATTATTTCATCTTTACATATCTGACAGTACAAGAACAATGCAAATGTTCCCGCTGGCATAATCAAACATTTATGAATGGATGCCTGAGACGGTTCAATAAACTGGGTCAGACTCTCAGGAAAAACAGAAGCGATGCTGTATTATCAGTTATATCACAGTGAGTTAATTGTAATTGATGTCAGTCTAAAGTACACTTCAGGATGACACCTTTATAAGTTCCACACTGACTTTGCCAGCACCTCTCTATATAATGCAAGATAGCTCCAGAGCACTGCAGACTATAGCTTTCTGAGTGGAATCAACAGATCCATTATATAATGTCAACAAAAACTGAACACATTCACAAAGACATGATTTATTGCAGAGATATTGCACTGCACCACACTGGGTTGTGTACTGGAGATGTTTCTAATAAACTGGTAAGTCTGTAAATAAAGTTTTCAGGGTCTAGGGTGTAGGATTTAAAAAAACAAAAAAACAAAACAAAAGGCTCTCTTTAGAGCCAGTGTTTGGCTTGTCTGTACTGGGCTACTATAGAAAAACATGGTAGTGCAACATGGCAGACTTAGAGGATCGCCCCATCTGTAGATATGAAGGACTTATTCTAAAATCCAGTTATAGGTGATTGTCAACTACTGAAAACATCATCATGAGCACTATTGCAGAGCCCGTTTAAAAAAGATTATCTGGCGATGTAAGGGTTTTACAGAACCGTTTACAGCCTCATCACATCATCTCAAACATGTTTGGTATATGCAATTCAAAATCTGGATGATAACATCTGTGCTTTCAAAGCCGGGCCACAGCAACAAATGAGAGAGGTGTCCCGGAGCAGCTGACGGTGTGGACAGGCCAGGGTAAACACTCTAGCCCTTGAGGCTGACATTAGGTTGCATACTGCCTTAGACAGTAACGTAAAATTTCACCTCCAGTTCTCACTGAAGAACAGAAAACCAGAGTTGACCGTGACTCCTCCAGACTTGTTTAACCCACTACTTTTTTTCTCATTAAAAAGCATTTATACAGTGAGTTGCTGCGCCACACTCATCTCCAGTTTGTATTGTAGCCCTTGTGGTTAACGTCAGCATAATACTGTTGACAGAAACTTCAAATCTTACCTCCAGCTCTCACTGAAGAATAGAAAACCTCAGTTCTCCCCACTCATCCAGACTCATTTAATCCTCTGCCTTTGTTTTAGACTAACTATAACTGCACATTGTTGTACCACGCTAACCTTCCATTTTATTTAAGTCTGCTTCCCCGTGAGTGCACCACCACCAAATTGAAATAACAAACAGACAGAATTCTTGTTTTTGTGTAAGATTATATTCCATTTCTGTCCCTTATTTCCTCCCAAATCCTTCACACTGCATGTTCTCCTCGTGTCTGCGTGGGTTCTCGCTGCGTACTCCAGCTTCCTCCCACAGTCCAAAAATATGCTAAAACAAAAAGTTAAATTAATCGGATACTTTAAATTGTCAGTAGGTGTGAAAGTGAGCATGAATGGTTGTTTTTTCCCTATTTGTCAGCCCTGTGATGAACTGGAAACTTATCCAGGGTGTACCCCGCCGCTCGCTTAATGTCAGATGTGATCGGCTCCAGCCCCCCCGTGACCCTGAAAAAGGATAAGCTGTTACAGACAATACATGGATGGATCGGTTACCTTGGGTGTTTGAAAGAAAACAATATGAAAAATAAACGAAAACCGTACGACAGGAGTTCAAAGGAGGCAAGTAGGTGATGAGTTTGTCATTTCCTAATCTGTCTTGTACGCTTACAAAGCACGAGCCTTTCAAAAATGTACCTCCCTTATTATATCATAACCGAAACTGCACCTCATCCGTGGAGCCGAGTCCTCGATTTCCATAGAATTTCCTCAAGGGGCCAACGCTGCGCTCTGTTTCACAAGAAAAGCCCCTTCATTAGGATACAAAAGCACCCACCCGTGCCTTTCTCAAATGGATGCTCACAGACACATTTCCAAATATTCATGTCACTGGCGGCCCCAGATAAACCCAGACAGCTATCTCGACGCCGCTCTGCGCCGCCTCTAAACCTCTTAACCCCTCTGCGAAACTTCCAAATCTGATAACCCCTGCCAATCTGTACTTGATGGTAAAATGTAAACAGCTGCCTCCTCCTCTTGACTGTAATTGGAAGAGGAGACGCAGAAGGGATAGGCGCAGCTGGAGAGCAGCACCCCCTGTGCTCGCCTCCCTGGGAAGCCAGAAGCCCCCAAACAAGAATCTTATTTAACAGTCCTTGGTATTAAAGTAGAAATCCCTCTGCGCCTGGTGTCAGCCGCGAGTTAAGGTTTTTTATTTCCGACCCACGCTGAAAGTGTTGTGCTGAACGTGCTGCTCAGTGTTGCTGAAACGGCGGGTCCTTTGTTGTGTTGTCAGGAGCTGTTTCATATGGCGCAGGAGGTTTGCATACAGGTTGTCTGTTGGCACATTAAGAGCTTCCGAAAAAAAGACAGAGATGTATGGCTGGCTGGATCTTTCATGTGTAGGTTTCCTGCAACCAGCACCTGCAGTAGGAAGGCAAAAAGAGGCTTGTGTCAAAAACTAAACACAAAGGGTCCAATTATAGTGTCATGCCTACTTTTCAATGATAGGTTGAGTCTTCACTTTTCCTCCTGCTGTGTAATCAAAAGAAATGATGCTGGACACAGACTTTATTCTCTCTCAGCTTGGACAATACATATCATAGACTCAGTTTGTTGGCCTGATTTTTCACGTTGTTCTCTGACTAAAACAGTGCACGCGTAGTCAGGCATACTTGACTTCAAAAAGAGAACCTAAACTGTCATCTGTCACTGAGCTGCAGGAGAGCGGCGGACAGTTCTTCCCTCCCACAGGGGATGTGAGGGTAGACGCTTGAAAACTGCAACGGCATCAACATTCAAACACATTTTTTCCGATGGCCACTCTGGGCGGTGAAAATCAATACTTGTAAATCAAATCAAATCAAATCAGTTTTACTTATATAGCCTAAAATCACAATCACATTGCCTCAATGGGCTTTACAATCTGTACAGTGAACAACATCCTCTGTCCTTAGACCCTCGATTCGAGTGAGGAAAAACTTCACGTTGATGGAAAAAAAACAACCTTTTAACAGGGTAAAAAAAAAAAAAAACAATGGAAGAAACCTCAGGAAGAGCCACAGAGGAGGGATCACTCTTCCAGGAAGGACAGACATGCAATAGATGTCACAGTTTACAAGTTCCATTAACAGAAAGTCTGATGCAAGTTATATGTAAAGTGAGTGGATCCAGGAGACGACTGAGCTGGACGAGGCATCACCAAGTGGTGCCCGAGCCACACGACCTCCTGTCCACCATGATGACCTGGAAGAGGGCAGGCCACACAAGATAATTAGTAATAGACAGAGAGAGGCATCAGGATTTACAGAAATATAGATATGAGGAGATAGTGAAGCAGTGGAGACTGGAGAGCAATGATCCAGCAGAGCCCGGGGTGTGACAATCCAGATCTAACAGTGAAAGGGAAAAGCACAATTAAGCAGCTAACTGTAGCCACTCTTGCCCTCTTTGATGCCCATATTGTAGGTTTCTACTTCGCGAAAAATGTATTACAGCTTTTCTGCATGCTGGTGCCCCATCGCATTCAGCTGGGGGCTTTTTTTTGGTGAGTCCTACTGCTTGTAGCCCCGCAACATGACAGATCACTGAAGATGGCTGTCAGAAACATACCACGAGGAGACACTGGAGATGAACAGGGAGGTGTTCTAGGGGGAACGTGGACAAACGCAGAACAAATTGACAAAGACATGATTATTGGCATGTGGAAGTGTCCTTGGGCAAGATACTGAACCCCAAACTGCTCCTGATGTGCTGGTCGGCACCTTGCATGGCAGCCACCACCATCAGTGTACCACATACAGGTGGAGTGAGGCGGTAAAAAGGACAGAGAGGGAGGACCTGGGTACAATTTCAAAATAAAACAGGAAACACGAGAACCAGGATCATGACAGGCTGAAAGACTAATGAAGCTGAAGAGCCAAGCAAGCAATTGCAGGATGGCTGGCGCATTTAAATCGAAGAGTCTTTGCTGTGTAAACCAAAGATTGCATTTGGCAGGCTGCGTGACAATGACAAAGGGAGCTCAGACAGAGAGGGAACCTCCCAACCTTCAGCTACACCGTCAGGTGACACATCAGGACTTGACTTACTCATAGAGCGTGTAGTTGAGACTGATTTGGATCAGGATGTGAAGGAGGTTGTGCACCCAGCTCTTGCTGTGATTTCAGAGGTTTGTGCACAAGGAGATGGAGTGCCGGAGCCTGATGAAAGTTTGCTGTATGGACGTTTAAAAAACTCAGAATCACTTTGCAACTTGGACAAGTTGCTAGGCCATCTGTCGGAGGCAAAACGTAATGAGCTGTTGGAGTTGGTACGCAAGTATTCTTGTTCGTTTGGTGACATTCCTTCACAGACCGATTGGATTGAACACGATATTGATGTCGGGGATGCTCGACCGGTTAAACAACAGTTTTACCGTATGGCGCCTGGTAAACATGATTATTTGGATGCAGAGGTAGCATACATGCTCCAAAACAATATTGCCATACCGTCGTCATCAAGTTGGGCTTCTCCATGTATTTTGGTGCCGAAGCAGGATGGAACACCTCGATTCTGCACTGATTTCAGGAAAGTAAATACTGTCACAAAATCTGACTCATTTCCCTTGCCACGTATGGATGATTGTATAGATCAAGTGGGGTCTGCCAAGTTCGTAAGTAAATTTGATTTGCTTAAAGGATATTGGCAGGTACCTTTGTCCAAACGTGCACAAGAAGTCTCTGCGTTTATCACACCGTCGGGCCTTTATTCCTATAAGGTGATGCCATTTGGGTTGAAGAATGCCCCTGCAACATTTCAGCGTTTGATGAACTGTGTAGTGTCTGGTCTAAAAGGTTGTTCAGTTTACCTTGATGACTTGGTCATTTACAGTGATACCTGGCACTCGCATCTTCAGCGCATTCGGGCACTGTTTGATCGTTTGGCTGAAGCGCGGCTCACCATTAATTTGGCCAAATGTGAATTCGCTGTGGCTACAGTGACGTACCTCGGCCGTATGGTAAATGGTGGGACAAGGTCGTGTTGCCCCAGTCCAGACCAAGGTAGTGGCCGTAGCTAAATTTCCACAGCCTACAACAAAAAAAGAACTACAAAGATTCTTGGGTTTGGTGGGTTACTATAGGAGTTTTTGTAAGAACTTTTCCACTGTGGTGTTTCCCCTCACTGAACTGCTCAAGGCCAAAGTGAAATTTGTCTGGTCGTCAGAATGCCAACAAGCTTTTGATAATGTGAAATCTGTCTTGTGTTCTTCTCCTGTACTAGCTGCTCCTTGTTTTGATCGAGCATTCATGCTCCAAGTAGATGCTAGCCAGGTGGGAGCAGGTGCCGTCTTGCTCCAGAGAGATGACCATGGGGTGGTAAGGCCAGTCAGTTTTTTCTCAAAGAAGTTTAATAATTACCAGCATAACTATTCTGTTATTGAGAAGGAGGCTTTGTCACTTATTTGGGCTTTACAACATTTCAACGTGTATGTAGGAGCAGGAGGACCAATTCTGGTTTACACAGACCACAATCCTCTGACCTTTTTGCATTCCCTTAGGTGTCCAAACCAGAGGCTGATGAGGTGGTCATTGTTCCTTCAGGCTTATGACCTCAATATTAGGCATATTAAAGGAACAGACAACATTATTGCGGATGCGTTGTCACGCGCTCCACTGAACTGATAAGTCAGTGTGACCTGAGCTTAATATATGCCCTGTGGTACTGTCTTATTCACCTGTTCTTGCTGTGCCCGTCTTCTTAATTTGCTTCTCAGGTACCGGGGTTGCTGAGGAGGGGTGGGGCAAGTTACAAGCTGAGTATCCAGGAGAAGGGTTGTGTATTATTTTTGGTTCAGTTCTGTATGTTTGATTAATTGTACATTTCACCACTGTGGGGTGGGATGATGGTATGCCGGTGATCACTCTGAGACACCGACTTTAAGGGGGGGGGTGTGACGGCCCCTGCCTGACATAACCAGTCTGGTGCAGGTATGAACTACTGTGTTTTTCCATTTGTCCACAAGGGGACCAGAGGAGTGTGATTGCTGCAGCCAGCCAGATTCAGAGCACCTGGGCCTAATGCTCCCATAGAATAAAAGGCCAACTACCAGCGCCGTGCGGTCTCTCTCCCACCTGGACTCACTTCTGCCAGCTCCTGTATGCTTTCGTCTTTTGTTTGATTTCTGTTTTGTTTTGCATCACAACACCTTACACCTTATCATTCACACATCCACATTGACACCGCTGATGTTACTGACTGTCACACCCCACAGTTGCAGTTATTTAATCAGTTGTTTACTTTATTTAAATAAATACTTTACATTCATTACCACCCACTGCGTCCATTCCCGTATTTGTCATGGCCTAGGAGCCGGGTTATGACAACTGCTGTAACCCAAGGCTTGTTTCCTTCCCTTACTTGAGAAAGTTTGTGGTTGGTACTTATATTAAGACATGTGGTGACCCATTTTGGGACGAAAAGATTTTAACTGTTTTGTCTCCTCCTCCTACTGTTTGGTCTCCTCTTGTACTTGGATAAAGAAGAAGTCAGCTGGCTGCAGGGCTTTTTCCTGTCGGGGTCCTTTGCTCTGGAATAACCTCTCAGCTGACATCAGACAATCTGGCTCTGTTGACGCCTTTAAATCCAAACTCAAAACTCACTTCTTCGATTTAGCCTCTAATTAGCCCTTGATATCAAATGTAAGCTTCTTCATTGGCTAGGTGTCAGTCTCAATGAGTTCCTATAGTACTAGATTGACATTGTGCTGCTGACGAGAAACAATCTGTTTATTCAGATCAATATTTCTCTAACCTTTTGTTTTTGTTTTCTGTTTCCACAAGCTGCAAGCTGTGTCACTCTCTACACTCTCTATAGCTTCCTCCTCCTCCTCCTCCTCCTCTTTCTCCTCCTCCCCTCTTTCTTTCATGCTCCCTTCTGATGGACCACGGCCCCCTTGGACCATCTACTGTTTCCGGGCTCCTGTTGCCTTGAAACACTGTCAGTTATTTGAAAGTTTGAATTAAAGCAGCCCCACAATAGCGGTTTTGCTCATGCTAGATTTTCTTTTGCATTGTTGAATTATGAAGTGCAGAAACAATTAAAGAGATTGTAATGGATGTGTCCGTCTAGGTTAACACATCTACAGCGCAGCCATCGACCTGATGCCATCCGTTTGTGAGAGTTACAAATTGATTTCAGATTTTGTTTGTGGGATTTAACTTGCTCAACAGACACCTGGAGCTGAAAGAGCAGGTCGACTTCATGCAGCCCTTCTGTAATAAACACCAATCATCTTTGAAACTGCAGGTTTCAGTTTTTATCACACCGCATAAAACAATACAAAAGCACTGGACAGAATGAGTGCACAGTGACAATTTAGCTATTTCTTCACCCTCTGTGTTATTATACATCAACAGCACACTCATAAAATTTAAAGTATTAACTATGCATAAGGACAGTTTATGTTTAATTTAGTTGGTTTTACTCAATGGCTGCTTTGAATGAATATTTAATGTGGAACTGGAACATAATTTGGGTGGATTTCATACTCTGGGGGACCATCAGTGTCTATGCCACATTTTTACAGTCAGGTCGTGTCAGATACTCCGCTCTGGACCAATGTGTTGCATGGTGAGTTACTGATATCCTTTGGTAAAAAGGGGTAATAACCATTTACTCTAGCTCTTACCAAAAGTTCACATTTTTTCCCCTTTATTGCAGTCAGTGTCAGTAAATAGCTGAGGGTCAGAGGACTGACAAGCTGAGATTCAAACCTGAACGTCCACAAAACAGTCCTCCAGCCAAGACAGCAAAGAGCACCTTCCAGTGCGGAGCTGTTCAGAGGATGTGTGCAGAATGTAGAACTAGCCCTTTAAAACTGTTCATAGCTCGTGAAATGACCTGAAGCTGTCAGAGTACTTAACAGGTACTAAGTGTGAGGATGGGATATCGGGGACACACTGGTTCTGGTTGGACAACTATGGAACAAAGGATTTCGGCCAGGGAACCAGTTCTAAGATGTTATTTTGATTTTCCAATGCAGGGTGGTTACAACAGGGATTGTGAAAATGAACAAATATTTATATTATAAAATACAATATTTTAATCTAATTCTTAAAACTACATACATTTACAATTGTATATTTTAATCTTTGAACAAATCTGGTGACACAAATGTTCATTCACCAGAAAAAAAAACACCTTTATCATTCCAGAATTAGAAGTATGTACAGTATATTATTACCCATCTTATCAAAGAAGTTATGTGTCTTGGTGGGACACTGTAATACATCTTTGTTCTCTGAGTTGGGATCCAAGTGAAAGTGAGTCTTTTTCAGCTGGTGAGTTCACTTGTTTTGTTTCTGAGATGATATATGTGTCACTTTGTTTTCCTCTGACAGCCTATTTGGCACAGTTCTTTCTTTGTTGCACCGTCCTGGAACTTTTTTTGAGCTGCTTTGTTCTGGTCAGTCCTTTTCTTTTTGATTTTTTTAGTTGTTATTTTCAGTGGTTAATTAGAAGTTTGTTTAAAGTACTTTTTGGACAAGAACATATTACGAATCCATTCTTCAATTTCCTGGGAACAGTCATCAGATAAAAACAGCAAACTTCCAAAAACTGCAAGACAGAGCGACAGTATCCACAGAAAGCTTGCCATGAACTTACAGTCTTACCCAAAGAGTGACCTGCCGCACAATATCTCTTGTGCAAAATATGCAGAAAAGAAGATCTATATTTTTATCTTCCAATTGTTGACACTGGCAAGTATTCATATCTACAGTGAAGAGCTGATGCTTCACATTGCCAATTGAATTTATGGAAAGATAAAACTGGGCATCAAGTTAAAGGCTTATGGCAACTCCATCAAACGCTGACACTACTGACAGGATGGGACGCTGGTGAGGGGGGTCGTATCATTGTCACGACTCTTACTTGTTTCATAGTGCTGTGGAGAATGTGGAACACGACTTTTGCTCCTCACATATAAAATTATTATGATGCTCGAGATTACACTTCAAACCTCTTCACCTCAACACTGTGAAATGTAGGCCATGCAGAAGATGGAAAAGGCATGTGAAAGTGAAAGCAGCAGGCCATTTTAAAAAGGGAAAAATGCTTTGATACTTGACTACACATTTGGTAGGTTACATCCCAATTTGTGGCAGTGGCATCCAGCTGGAAAGTAAGCTCTGATAGCTCTGTGTACAACTGTGACCACCAACAGGTGAAAGGGAGGGAAGGACTTTGCAGCATTTCTGCATTTCTGTGTCAGGGGCCAAACCCAGGCTCAGGGATCAGGTATGTTTTAATTCATCAGCACTTTGCGAACTCTGCAATGATACAATGAAACTGAAGATGACTACAGTGGAGGTACTTCATTAATCACTAATGCATCGCCCCTTTGATTATAATAGTATTTCTATAGCCAACGGACACACGTGTGTTCTGGCTAAAATGCTCCTGGAGGATCATCCAGCGCTGAGTTCTGGGTGTAGCGTTCATTCTCCAAGCATTCACAAATTATGAACTATTATAGGAGCACAGTCGGCCAAAAGAGTCAGGGTGGATTGGTCCTAAAAAAGCAAAGAAAATTAAAAAAATAAAAAATAAACAAGTTGGTGAGTTTTCATGATAACAACCCATAAGAGAAAGTATAAAAACAAGTGCAACAAATGTGCCAGCTCATCGCTTTAGTGTGTTTGTGGGTGGCAGCTATTTTTGGTGTTTATAAATCAATACTTTCTTGCCTTGGCATTGCATTTTTTTTTTAAATGTATGTATTTATGCATGTCACACCCGCAGCAGTGTCCAACTTTGTTGGAAAATTACAGTCTGCAACTTTTGTTACTTTTGTGATATATTTGTTTAATCAATTCCAGCAGAACTGTTGCATATTATAACTGATAGGCACAGGTCACAGAATGCCCGTCTATAAAAGGGGAATTACATGGTTTTGGACAAAGGGCCGAATGGGATGGCCTGACTCCCAGCCCGGCGTGATCTTACTCCACAACTGATTCTTGCTACAGTGTGGCCAAATCGCCACACTGCAACTGTGAATAACTGACAGTAATTGACCAACTAACATGATGGCATGCAGAGAAGCAGAACCCCAAGCCCCAAGCCCTCACTGTAGATTCTACTGTCTCCAGACTCAGTACACCACAACACAGGACAACCACTATAGCCTGATTCTGCCCATCACAGGATCCCGTTGGCTAACAAGAAGACTGGGAAGCCAAAGCTTAACTGTCAAACAGGAAACAAAGATGAAACCAAACGATTGCCAAAAACGTGGGTTTGGACAAAATCACCCAGGGAGATCACCTGCAAACACGACAAAATAATTAGCTTAGGCTAATTCATTATTTACCTTTGGCTGGCATGGAAATATTGGGCTTACTATCAAGCAAATTATAAAAGTGTTAAAATCCCTTCCACAACTGAAGTGAAAAATCATGATTCACTTCAGAGGATTGATTTTGGAATGTGTTGTACATGGTGGTATTCTGTGCCAGCAAAATTCTGGCATGGCTTTGCTGTTTTTTTTTTCCTGAATAGAAGGACATGAAGCAACAGTTAATTCCCAAGGTGTGAGTTGGTTGTAAAAACCAAGTAATAGCGGTTGGTACTATTAACAGACAGACTAGCTCTGATCATGCTAGCCCTAGTTCTTCTGGAGAAATTTCTTTAATAAAAGAAACTAAAACATGCACCACCAGGAAAAGAATTGTACCAGGAAGAAAATAAATATACATTAACAAAACTTACAAGAACAGTGCTAATACAAGTAAGCTCAAATGAATACAATAATGTGTGAATGACGTTCACAGAGTATTTAAGAGCACCAAGGCCTTTGAATAAAAGTGAGTTATGCACCAAGGGCCACTCCAGAACAACAACATCAGTTGATTCAGACTGTGGACCTTGGCATGGAGAGCAGTTTTGAGCAGAAAAAGGTTTAGAAACACAGTAAGCGGCTACATCATTGACCCCAAAAAGCATCAGTGTGATGTCTTTTCATTCGTTCGTCTGATGTCCAGCTTGGGAATTTCAAAGCAGTTGGCTTTTTGTTGACAAGTGCAGAGATTTAGAGAAGTCTTGTGCATGAATGACTATCTCATCTGTTACGTGCAGCATGTGGAGGTCAAAACATGATGATGTCTAAAAATGACTCTTTACATTCATTAATAGTTGGGAAGATTTGTGACAACCACTACTTAATGTCTACTAGACATCAGAGTTGGTAGAATTCAAAAGTAAAGCTGTGTGTCATCCGCATAAGTGTGACAGAGATTGTATTAAATCCATGGAGGGGCAAAGAAAGAGAAAACATTTATTGGATCTGCGATAGGGCGTTGGGGACTACCGCAACTGAGGAATGTTAAACACACACTCATACTAAACCATTATAATATGTAATTATATATAAGATATAATATGTAGGAATTCTGCATTAATAATATGTAGAGATTAAGATGTGGGCGAACACGACTGAACACAAATAGCCTACAACTTTAAACATTATGTCATGTATCAACATTTGTGCATTGAGTCACATCATAGATTTTCAACAGCAGTGGTGGTTTTGTTATGGTTTTAACATCAACAGTGAAGCAAGTTTGACATGGTTAATGGTTCTGTGTGGTTTAGTTCAGTAAAAATCACTGAATTCAGTACTCACAGGAGACTCTGGTTCTCTGTGTTGTTTTCCCCTCTCCTCTCTGCAAAGTTATTCTCATGAAGAAAAGGTGTTTACTCCAGAGAGTCTGGCTCTAATCCAGACTCGCTTGTCGACTCCACGGTTGTAAGACTTCTCAACAACATGAGCCCTTTTCACATAGTTGACAAATCAGCTGATGTTAAAGCCCAAACACGCCAGCTGGGACATTAAGAGCTCCATATTGGTTGAGGCTCTGACAGCAAAAGTTCAGAGAATGGCCTCATACTCTTTGTGTTAGGACTTTTTCGTGAAGTCTGTCAGTTCAGAAAACTCCTTTTAAATAAAATTTTTCTTTAACTCCTGTTAGTACTCCTTTCATTTTTTTTTCTTATTTCTTTATGTTTTTGGATCTTTGAGGAATATCTTTCTCGAATTTTCCTCTTTGTACGGTCAGGGTGCTGGCAAGTGAGGGTTTCTTTGATGCCTAGAGTTCTGAGCTACAGTAAGGTATATTGATCAACTAAATATTGATTCTAGCCTTGTTCGTGCTAAAATGTTAATAATTGAACTGATTGCTTTGTGTAGTGTTTTTTCACACTTGGCAATACAGACCTTGTCTTATTTAGTGCTTCATATAAAATTGCCTCAATTAAAAATCAAATGGCTCCAAACTGAGGAGTAGGAGAAAACTCACTGCAGGCCCCAGAGCTCTTTCATTGATACTTACGTGAGCCTGATGACAAGCTTGGCAGCAGTCAAATGTCCCTGACAAAATCGAACAAGGGCCAAAAACTGCCATGAAATCTGTTCTGTATATTAATGGATATGTGATTCTGGCTATCACAATGTTATGATTTGTCTTCTCAGCAATTAAAACATCACACCGACTGCACCGACTACAAGCTCATAACTCTGAAATGAAGAGGATTTATCTTTTTTCATCCTCACTGGTCTACCACCTCCGCTTCCTCTCAAGGTCTCTATCCTCTGATGCTTTTTACTAATAAACACTCGAAAACCTAATAAAGCCTGGAACAGAAAAAGGATGAAAAGCAGGGCGAGGGTAGTTGGGCTAAATCTCTGCGGGAGCTATAAAGACAGACAGCGAAGCAGCAAGCAAGAAGATGAAACAATGAGTACCACTGGAAGACTGGAAAAAGTGTTTTGACCTTAAAGTTACGTACTCTACCACAGTGTTGTAATGGTGATGTTGAAAACACACACACTCAAAGGTCAAAACCTGTAGTTATACTACAATCAGCCTTAATTGGTTGCATAACTCCTCCAAAACCTTGTGTGACAGCAATTTCAGGCCAACTCATCTTGTAAAATGTCCATTGCGGAGGCATTTTTGTCGCAGCTGAATGAGAATAATAATTGAGTCAGTCATGGTGGAGGGCAAAAATGAAAAAAGGACGCTGAACAGTTCAATTTTGAAATGTTCTGTTCAAGATCCTTCGTCATGTTCGTCAATACCTACATGTGTACTTTCACGCATGTACACCAAGAGTCAATGTCAATCCAGTGATCCCAAGGACTTAGGGACCAAAAGCTGACGCTGGTGCTGGTCATTTATCATTCTGGTTGTTATCCGTTTCTATTGTTCCAATTTCTTTCTCTCTCCCTCTCTCTCGCGCGCGCTTTCAATCTCCACATGCGATGCTATCTCGGACTTCTTAATCAGGTTACCAGTCACAGCTGTTTATGCCCCTGGGAGGACGGAGTCGTGTTGACTGTCAGGACACATTGTTCCACCGGTGAAGAATAGGAGATGAAGAGATTAGAGGTTGCACTTGCTGCGAGACCTCCGAATAGACGGCGAGATAAAGGGGGAGATGCAGAAAGCAGGAGAAGTGTGAATGAGAAAGTGTTTGTCAGAGCCGGTCTGTCAGCTGCAAGTGTCTCTGATCTCAGGCAGATGCTCCCCTGGTGACACTTGTTGATCTCGGTTGTGTTGTTTTAGAAGCGTTGGTTAGTTTTTTAGCATGGCTCCTTGATCCCTGAGGTGAATCAGTTATGTTTTATTCTTGATAGACACCATTAGTATTGGTATGCTAGTGAGCTAGCCTAAACAATCTGTGTGCTCACTTTGTCACCTGGTCTGCTCCTTTTTGCTTTTCTTTCTCCCAAATACACTTTTTCACTTGTAGAGGACTGTTGGCATTTAGATTATTGGGAGGAGTTGTAGTTGTTAAAGAGCAAATCTACAATTTTTTACATTAAATTGTGTTTACAGGACTTACACATAGTAGTATAGTATTACATATAGTATTACTGCACATGTGAAAAAAAGTAGTATAAATCCTGTTGTTGCTGCATGTAATCTGATGAACTGCATCCAATAATGTCAATAGGTGGCTAGGGTGCATTGTGGGTAATGTAACCTAATAATGTAAAACCTCAATACCTGCCCAACACCAAGTGACAGATGGACAACATGAAAGACAAGTTGCTGAACTTTGTGAAGCATTTATTTTTCAGAAGTTGGTGGAGACCAAATTTGGAGCTAAAAGGAGAGTTAATTTTGATCTAATGTTCATGATTCCAAATGAATGCTAATGTTGCTACATGTCACTGCATGGATGTTTAACACTTTTGGACTCTATAATATACTTCTTCCTTTTCTAAACCTGGCTTATACGTTACCCAAAATGCAACTTAGCCACTGGACAACATCACTAGACGCAATTCATCAGATTACACACAGCTTCCTCTGGAGCCACAGAAGGCTTTATACTACGTTTTCCATTAGTACTCCTCAAGACCTGTAAACACTCTTTAATGTGTAAATTGGTGGAGTCACCCTTTAATACAAGTCTTTCAGAACTGTGGGGATACACAGAGTGTTGGCGACTCTGTTAAAAGCCATTGTTGCGGTTTCTCTGTTTTTCTGTCAAATGTCAGGACATGTTGGGCTTGTCTTATCTTTGCATTATCTGGCGTCACACAACCATATAGGGTCAATCATGGTAAACTCATCTCATGAGGGTAGTAAATCAATTTGCTGTCAACCTTTGCTTTTCCAATTTCGCTACAAGCACAATGGGATGGAATCTGTGACAAATTGACTGCTATTGTGTGTCACATAGACAGATCCACAGTGAAGATATACTGCTAACTTGGGAAAGCAAGGTTTTTGTGGCAACAATATGGAGTCCCAAATGCTATAGAATCATGCAAAATTGTTATTTTGAGATCGAAATAAATTCTTCAGGAAACTCGATATATAATATTTCATTACATGTAAACCAAATTGTAAGGCAGAATATGCTTTATACGTAAATTGAATGCCTTCTTACAATATAGTGACTGGTGCAAACATATTACAGGCAGAGAGAGCTTTAATTTTCACCAAGTGATGGTAAAAGACCATCACAGATTCTTACAATAGAACACTAATCCTCCCATAAATCTTTTCAACACATTGTGATTATCTTTTTCCATTTAGCACGCAGTGTTTTTTTTCCAATTATAGGGGCCAAGCAAGTGTCAACATTACATTTCCCCCTCTTGTTCACACAAAACATGCACTTGACAATAGAAGTTTCGTTTCTCGGTCTGTCAGTGTGACCTTTCTGCCCTTTTCTTCGCGGTTGAACGTAATCATACAACAGCAAAGTGGCAACGCAGAAATGTCAAGCAGGTGTATTAATAATGAAGAAATACATTTTACATGCTGGCAAATAAATACTGCAGCAGAATGGGATTTGACCTTACGAATGGCAATCATCAAAATATTAATCTGCTGTTCTACTCTGCCCTTCAAAGACAGAGAACAGAGCAGAACTGTCAGCAGTAAATCAGAGAAAATAATTCAGAGCTTGTGACCTCTCATGGCAAAGTATTGCAGAATACACTTTCACAGCCTTTCTATGGGCAAGCTTTTGCACATATCAAATGTAAACTCTTGCCATGGCCCGTGAACTTCAAAACCACTACACGAAGAATCTTTTTCTTTGAGCGCTAAAGCTAAAGTCTGCACCAGACCTATTCTAACTGGCGGGTCACAGGCTACATCCAGCTCAGAGGCAACGTCCAAAGTAGCACAGCATACATAAATCTATATGCCAAAAAAGGTCAGCCACATTTAGTGTTTTGTGTGTATGTGGTTATTGGTACCATGAACTGTAACGGTTCTGTGAATTGACAGCTGTTTTTATTCTGTTTCTGTACGTTGTGATACATCTATATATTTATTGTCTCTTTCAAAAATGCTGTTAGAGCGAGATTTTATGTAGTATTGGTCACTGACATTTTGTATTCATAGCTCTTTTATATTCTATTCCTGCACTTCTTTAGTTTTTCAAAAGTGAAACAAAATAAACACTGCTTTTGTTTTTATGCATTCATTTGTATTCACTTAAAAGTTGTCATTACCAAAACTATAAAGTTTGCTGAAAATGTGTGGCCAACCTATTGTAACCTATTATGCAGTGTTTTATAGATGTTCTCTTGCATGTAAAAGGTCTTGAAAGTTAAAAAGGTCAAAGTCTGCACCAAAAGACGCTCCACTCGCCCACAGTTCTCCAATGCTTCTATCTTTTATTTTGGTCACTTACGTCAGTTTCAGATCCACTTCCTGTCAAGTTTCCAGTCTGCGTGATCTGCCTTCATTGCTACTTTTTGGGTTGTGAAATAAGCTATTGTTGTGTGGATAGAAAATCGATGAATGGTCAAAATGGGGGGAAAAAACATTTGGCAAGTATATCATATGTCTTCACACAAAAAGTGTTTTGGTTTTTTTTTTGGAAAGAGTGCCAAGTAAAGGCCATACCTTGAGCACAATTCATACGGATCATTTGCCATTAAAAGCTCCTGCTCTTCTCCTGCTGGAGAGCGGGAGGCAATTATTCATCCTAATTGAATGGTATTCCATTACATCAGATTCCAATTTGTATGGGAAATGCACCTGAGCAGGGGGTGTGGAGGGAGATTTAATAAAGCCCCGCAATGCATCCTCGCTGATACGACTGCGCATGACAGACTTGCATGTGTTAAATAACAGGCGTCATGAGAATAAAAGGGGGCGAGAGGAGATTAAATTCAGATGCGCCGACTTCTGCTGAGTGAAATTTTATTCTGCGAGTGTTTATGTGTTTGTTTTGATAATAGGTTTTGTGATGTTCAGTTAGGCGAGCTTGTCTTTTTTGTTTTTTTTGTAAATTTGAAACGGGTGATGACATTTTTCTGTGATGTTGATTCGAGACGCTATGCTGCTGCGGTAACCGGAGCTGTTTCTTATTTGATCCTGCTCCGCATGACAGCAATTATCACCAGTAAATCTTCACAGAGCTGAGTGATACTGTAGTGGCCCGAGGGCTCTGCTAAACAATGCATAAAAGGGTCCGGTGTGCTTGATTTGTCGAAACGTAAACATTTTAAATAGCTGCTTCTGTCAGTTTTTTTTCCTCTCTTCCCTTGAGAAAAGAGTCAGTGGAGACGTAATGGAAACGAGGAAAGAATGTCGCCTATTATGAATATGTGAATTATTTAATAACAACGGACTGAAGTGAGTGCTGATGAGAGTTCAATTACATCGAAAGTGTGTAGGGGAGGAGGAGGAGGGGCGAGGGTGGTGTGCAGCGGCGGGGGAGTCGCGCGGCGAGAGAGGAAACAAAGAGAATAACTATGAAGGGAATGAATACGAGTGAGACTGAGTGGATGGGAGAGACAGAGAGAGCAACAGGAGTGAAGAGAGTTGAGATGAGGTTTCAATATTAAATTAAACAAACTGGTGTGAGCCAATTACACAGGGGAAAACAACTGAATAATTAATAAGAATCTTAATGTGAGGGGGCTTTCGATTCATACTGTCTTATTATTTAGATATTACATTTTGAGCAGGTGTGGGAAATTTGCGCACCTTCATGAGGAACTAGAGAGACCAGTTCTGCTTTGATTTAACAAATAATAATGTTTTTTTTTTTTTTTTTTTACCGTTCTCTAGTTGAGGCTCCAGTGGACTATTTGCCATAGCTTGAACAAGAAATCCTAAAAATTTAATTCACATATTCAGCAACTAGTCATGATTCCTTATATACTAATTACTTACTGATTAGTGACTCTCTTTGTGGCCTTCGAGTAAAGTGAAACATCATACTGAGTGATTACCCAATAGACTCATTAAACACTAGTTTAACTAGTTTAATTAATTATCATTAGTTACTCATTTTCCTGGGAGTTCACAATTAGTTCTTCAATAACAGACCAGAATCAGTCTGATACTTAAAGAAAATACATCCGCACCATATGTACATTCAAATCCACATCCAGGTCATCTTCTGTAGCATTAGTCGTGCTGATGCCTCCAGAAAATATATGTCTGCTGCTGCAGACTTGCCCCCAACCCACCACTCTCTCTTTCCAGTACGGCTCCCACACTGGATTGACCAGCATTACCGCCTGCTACCGAGGTCTCTCTCAGCAATTTGCCGGAAAGTGTGTGTGTTTTTGTGTGTTACATATGTCTGGTTTCTCAGTGTGTCACTGTGGCACTTTCTGTTGATTACGCGCCTTCATCCACAGAGTGGCCAGCGACACTGTGTGTGAGAAATGACGTATAATAGTCACTACATAATGACTACTCATCTCCAGCAGTCTGCCTGTGGGCTCTTCACCACTGCTGTTGAGAATACAAAGCACAGCGAAGGAGGCTGACTGATTGACCGGCAAAAAGGAGGAAATCAAAGGTGGTCAGAAAGGTTCAAGAGAGATTAAATGCTTTCGAGACGGAGCAATCCAACTGAAGAGGAAATAAGTCTTTGGTCACCAAATGTGAGCAAAGGTGTTGTTCGAACACCATATTTCCAACCATGATAGACTCATGAAATCACTAAATTTATAGGATTAACTACATCAACATGTTCACAACAGTAAAACATTGTAAAACAACTTCTTCTCTGCAATAGATGTCTCTCTCTTTAACTGAGATCAACTGCTTACAGACCTTGTGCAAAACACTGCTGCTAGAATACTAAACAAAAAAAAATACCATATCACCCCTGTCCTTATTTCACTACCCTGGCTCCCTGTGCGTGCTCGTTCAATAATTTACTTTTAACTTACAAAATATTACACAGACTTGCACCATCGTACTTATCAACTCTCATTACTCGTCATATACCTGCCGGGGCTGTGCGTTCTCAAAATGCTGGTCTCCCAAGTCTTTCAAAAATAAATAAAACATCAGTACCAAACCCTTCTTCTTTGGTCTTTGACTCTTTCGGAGGTAAACTTAAAAACGCATCTTTTCTCATCAGCATTCAACCTCAATTAGTCGTCTCTAAATACTGCCATCTAACTTTAACTTAAAGTTCTATAGAACCTCAATGACTCCTTTTTTTTCTGACTGTATACAGTATATACATGTTCTCTGACATCTGTACATTTTTTAAATATTTTGCAAATGTTTGAGCATAGTAATGTAAATACGATAAGTAAAACATATTCCGTTTTTAATGCCTTTTAAACTTGTGTGTTTAGCCAATGTATGCTAAATGTATGTTTATGAACAGTCCTTTGAAGCTGGCTTTGCGATATTGGGGTACAATAAACCTTGACTTGACTTTACTGCAAAACATTATTCCCTGTCTCTTGTTTTTTTGGGTAATTTCTGTCTTTAGAACATCCAAAAGCAGCACAAACATCTGCCATTTTCCTCTATACGGGTGGAGCAGAATGGCGCAGGTGAGCCCAAATGCTGCATTTTACGGTATTTGTTTGATACTATCATGCTATTTTCCCCCTCTTGTATAGCCACGCCATATACTGTAAATATGGTCATATCTGGATGTAAAAGTTCAGCACAGTTTTCATCTTGCCTGTATGAGTTGCGTGCATGATCAACTTGCAAGCAATGCGGTGAGAAGCTAAGCATACAACACTGTGCTTGTGGTCAGAATGAGAGTGCTTCCCCCCCATACCAAAATGAGAATTGAGTGCTGTCAAGAGAGGTATGTGCTATGCCAGACTACAAACACAGTGTGCATGGACATTGAAGAGGAAAGGAAACTGAAAAGCAGTCCATCATGATGTAAATCAAGCAAGCAGATTCTGAAATACTTTTCTTGAGACATCCTTTCAACCAATAAACGTCTTTTATTGAATTACAGCCAAACTGGGATGTCAAGTGAAAGAATAAAAGAGCAGACGTGTGCAACATATTGAGCGGAGAGATGTATTGGATATCCTCGTCTGCTCTTCAGCCAGGGCATCTTAACAAGGACATAAATATCATTGTCCTCATAGACCTCTGATCAGTGGCTATGAAAGAGGGTTTGTTGGGCCAATAAGACTGCATTAGGGTTGAGTTTCTGATTATATGTTTTTATAAAGCTAGGTCGTAACTTTGCTCGCACAGTAAATGTCCCTGCGAAGCCTGCCGCTGTGTGTATGAACCTCTGATTAATACACTTTGCTGAGGAAGCCTGCTGAACCAACACTTCTCCCCGCAACTCTGCATTCTGTGCCTCTTATTGTTGATCACTTATAAAACCTAAAAAGGACTGAAATAGTTTGTTTCAGAGGTGTACCCAACCCTGTTCCTTTTGAGGGCTCTTAATAGTAAATAATGCAAGTTAGAATTTGGCACCCATGCCTCAAAACCATCATGTCACACTTTCTTTACCTCAGGATTTTACCTTAGGGTGGCCCAGACAACTTTTCCTGGAGTGGTTAATGAATCTGGTCCACAATTCACAGGACTCACAGAGATCGAACAGCGTCTGAAAGCAAATGCTGCCTTTTCCTTTTAGAGAATTTCAGCCTGTGCAGACCACATTTGCTATCAAGGGCTACACAATAAAAGGCTTTTTATGATGGCAACGCTTTAGCAGAGCACCTTAACTGCATGGGGAATTACAAAGCTTTAAAACGGGACAAGAAGGGCAGGACACTGAGGCCGTCTGCTTGTGGAAGTTAAGTGAAGTCCAACGCACAACCAATGAAACCAAAGAAACGACAGCACTAGCCTGTAAGGGAGGAGTAAGACATTTACCAGACATGCCAAAATGCTTGTTATTCCAAACTTTCTCCCTGATTAACAGTTTTGATGTTAAAAGATACACATAACTTTGCGTCTGCAGTATTGGCAAAGATATGTCTTTGTTTGCAGTTCAGAGTGTAACCAGGCATGACACTGATGTGATTGTAGATAGTGATTATTGATGGTTGTTGTGTTTGTGTCCCGTTCGCTTTGGTTTGTCTAACATCCTTGTTAAGGCCTCTAATTGGAAAGAAAAAGGCCTGTAATTAAAATGATTTATAAATGGGTTATATATCAAATAAAAACTGATCTCTCTCGCAATCATCTATATGACTCTGCAAGATTCAGTGTGCTCTGTGCCCCTTTCTTTGGCAGACTATTACAGCGGCCTCCCAAGAGCACCTAGGCCCCTAATACTTCTTTACAATTATGATAATAATGTTTATATTCAGGTGGGCAAACTCATCAAAATATATGACATGTTTAATGTATATGATGGCGTAGCGACAAGAATGTGTCATAGGCCGCTAAATTTGTGCTTTTATGGCCAGAATTTTTCTCTAGGGAGGCATGACCCATCCGAGCTGGCTACTTTTTCCCACCTGTAAAGACATTCTCATTAGTTCCAGTTATACTGTTTTTTTTTTGCACATTTTAGCATGATGATTAGTTTTTTTGGGGGGCCGGATAGATGTCATACAGCCATCATCTCTCTGGGACTTCTCGTTCTCCTCCCTTACAACATCTGCCATGAATGCGTTGCCGTTGTCACTGCGAGCATGTTAGCATGCTGTTGTTGGCATTTAGCTCAAAACACCGCTTTACAGTAGAGAGTAACAAGAAATGTCAGGGTGAGGCGGATAACACGTGGCCCTCGTGTTTACATGTTGTCTGTTTTAGAGAACATGTTAACAACATCAGGGCAGCCGGATGAATTAGCAGATTTTTTGGTGGATTCACAAAGAAATAATTCATCACTTGGCGTACTTTAATATTTCCTCAGAAAGGCTGCTACTGTTCATGAAAAGGGCAGGTTATGTGATAATAAATCTGTGATAGATGGGCCACTCAATCACCACCACTGTTACTGTGTCGTCTGCTGAAGACAACCCTCCCGTGAAGACCAAATGTTTCTCTCGTTTTTCTAGCCTGGGAAGTGCACAAGCGCCTCCCTTTTTATTATCCATCTTATGCTGCTTTTATTGGAGCTATTGCCCGTTGCCTTTCGTTTATTCACAGGAGACAAGGACAAAAAGCTGTTGCATTGTGTACACTCGAATTGTCCTAAAGGGCAAAATTCCCAATTTACATATTAATCAACTATGATAGTTTGCATTTAGATTTGCATCCACCATCTTGATGTTTATATTGATATTCATATTGTCAAAAACTAAGAGCTGCTATCTGTGTTACGTTGTTTCTGAAACAATGACAATGAACATCTATTATATTCTTTTCTATTAAACAGACCAACAATTCTAAGAAGAGAAACCATAACCACCTACCCTAACCCTGGGAGACAGCCCTAACTATGGTGGCCCTGGAGGTTAAAACGCGACAATATGACAGAAGTATGTGAGGAAATACGTTTTTATCTATATAGCAGTTTTTCAAAGCAATGTTTGCAAAGTGCTGTACAGAGTACAGAAAACATAAAACAGAAATAAAAGCAGACATAAAAATCAATCAAATAAAATAAACAAGATAAAATATACATACAGGTACAGATATATGCAGATAATGATTACAGTTCTATTGCAGGCAAAGCAAGACGATAGAGATTTTGAGACGTTTTTGTAGCCATTTAGAGATTTAGAGAAAACACAACATCTCAGGAAAACAACGACTTCTCACACATTTCCTGAAATTTTGTTTTGTTTTTGTGAAATGTCGTTGCGTTTTGACCTTCAGGGCCACTGTACCGGACCTTTCCCTCAAGATGACAGAACATGTATGCAGTACATGTTGGATGATAAGATAAGAAGAGTCAGAAGTCAACATGCTGGTCACTCTGGGCCATGTGGCCGACTCTTTTCTGATGAACGTAGCTCGCGCTCCAAAAGTCCCTAAAAGTTGCCAGATGACGTCGTCTTCCAACACTGGATATTGAAGACATCATTGTGCAGGTGTCAGATGCGGCGAGGGAGGGATCACCTGAAACCACAGAGCAGAAAAACTAAAGGAGAACTCCTTAAAAAGAAACATGCCAAAAGAAGGGGACGAGCAAACTTAACATCATCAAAAATAGTATTTACATATTATGCAAACTGTAGAACACCCCTCAGGCCATATCTAATAAATAGAATCGACCTGAGGGTCCGCAAGGAAATACAGTTTGGGGATCTGGTTTTCAGCACAGCCTCTTTACTGCCTCTCTACTTCAGCATTTGAGTGTGTGGGAGGGAGAGGACGGAGACTGCAGCAGTAGCTGGGTCGAGTCCAGCTGCATCCCTGTACCTCTTAAACTCAACCCAGGATGCCATTGTGCTAGCTGTTTCGTCCCACTTAAGCAGGTGGATGTTCCTCCACTGTTGGATGACTTTGACGACGGTGGAAGGGCAGCATCCCAAAAGGCCGGCGATTTTGGACATGTCTGCCAAGCTCTTGTTTGCCTCAGTGTCTCTCCAGCGTTCAAGAGAGAGACATATGCTGCAATTTCCCCATGTAATCAGGGACCCCTGCCTTCGACTCATTTACTAAGGGCATGCGGGAGTTTACACTCATCTGCACATTGCTCTCATTTTCACAGGAGAGGCTTAGTTCTGCTACGTTGGCCTCAAATATGTAGCCAATATATGGCCTGGGACTGTGGTGCCCTTCAGTGTTCCTTGAGAACATCGATTTCAGCCAGCTATGTTACAGACCGACCTCAGTTTGCTCCCCCTCGGGCTGTACCTCAGCGAGAACAGAAATTATAAAACGATAACCTTGTTAAGTTAAGAAATCCACAATTTAATTATGAGTTTTGGTTTAAGGTCACGATTTGATGACATTTCTTGATTGGAACTTTATTTTTCTGTTTTCAAAAACACCTCAGTTTATCCTGATGGCTTCTGCAGGCTAAGATGAGGCAACTGAAAATAATTTACACACACACACACACACACACACAAAGCAGCCTTCAATTGAAATCAGCAATAAAAGATAGGAAAAAAAAGACAGAAATTACACAGTGTCTCAGACAGACAGAGTTCCTTACAAAGTTGAGTCTCGAGTGAACCGTCCTTCAAGAGAAATCGATGAAGGACCTCTAAAAAAGAAAATAAACTCAGCACACGCCAGTTGACCGTCTTTGTGAACACAAAACTAACGCGCAAGGAGGCGGGGTGGAGAGAAAAAAAGGACTTTGGTGAAAGAATTTGGTGGACCCGTACCGGTCCTTGTAGAACTGACAATTTCATTTGTTGCCAACATGCTGAGCGAAAATGGTCTTGAAGGAACTCAGGCCATGTGGGTGTTGATGTAACCCACAACCAAGTGAAGAGTGACCAGCAGGGGGTGATTACCAGATTTCAAGCCACTCTTCTTGCCAATTTACACCCATCATCTGAGCCAATGCCCAGGAGGTTCTCTTTGTTTGGGGGCATTTTTTTCTCAAAGAAAGTCAAAACGACTCTGGCTACTGATCTGGCATCATCACCCTCAAAGTCAATCAGCTCTAAAATGTGGAGAAGCCGATGTGGTCACAAGTCAGGACCATAGCCATGGCCATTATTGCCTCAGCCTGCTTGGAGGAATCAATGTTCTTGTTCAAAAATGGCAATGTGGATTGCTTTGCAGAAGTGTTAGACTTGGACCTCTGAACGTGCTTTTGAGTGGACATGTGCTTTTTGATGTCACTCAAGTTGGCATTGAGGTCTGCCTTGCAGTAAAGAAAGTATTCCCTTGAATCCCTGTCCATATACAGGGCTTCAAAAAACCATTGAAGTCACAATACCTCTCTATACTTCTGAGTGCATATTTTGGAATTCGACATGATAGCAAGCGAGCAAAAAGTGCCCAGGGGGAGTAGAAAACTGTAATGAGAAAGTCTAAGCAGTAGAAAAGACTGGATGCATGATTGGCTTTTTGTTTCTCGTAAGAAATAAAATAAATGTAAGTTTTAATTCAAGTCACAGTGGTTGAAGTTCACAACAAAGGGAAAAGAACAGTGCTGGGCGGGGAGAAGATAGTGATGGTCTGGCTCTGTGTCTGACTCCCCACTGTGCAGCTCCCCCGGTGAGAGAGAGCAGCAGCTTATTTGGGTGGTAAATGTGAAAGGAGGAGGGGAATGGTGAAACGCGGGTTTCTTTGTCATCTGTAAAGTGTTCTGTGAGTGCGGTTTTGTAAACAGCGCTTTAAAAATAAATCTTGTCTGACTGATGCCATGTTCTTTATTATACCCAGAACAGAAAGGAAAGCACTTCACAATGTCGCTGAATTTGATCGAATAGAGAAATCCTCATGAAAATATTTGAATGGCTTTCGAGCTACGGTGCTAACACTACTGCGCACCACTTTCTCGTGTTTTTAATGGTTCCAGTCGAGAGACAGTTTCCAAGCGAGAGCATCAACTTAATAGTAGAAACACACACTCCAACTGACCTCCCACTCCCGTGGCGAGTGGCGTCCTCCTGCCTCCCCCACGTGCCACACTTAGTGACTGCCAGTGCAGAGTGCGAGAGTAGAGGGTGAGTCCAGCGTGGTGCTGAGTGAAGAGCTGTGGACTGTGATGACTCTGAATAGCATGAATGGGAGTGAATTAAAACATTTCTCACCTCTTACCTGATGAATTACCCTGCAAGGCTGCTGGGTTTGTGAGATTATGTGAGCGGTAGCTGCCAGTAGTGTCAAAGGTATTTCAACCAATTCAACAGGCTTGTCGCCTGGCAGGATATGTGACAAGCAGCGAGAGGAGGCGAACAATGGTGGCTCGTCAAGAGGAGGACGAGGTTAGTGCAGATTCTTAAGATAATCAAAGAATGGCACTGAAGGTTTTTCTTGATGGGAGAGATGTTTTCTCTCTTCTCCTGCATGGCTTTGGTAAGAGTTTGATTTAGCTGCTAGTGGTGCTCTAAATACTGTTGATCTGATTGAAGTTAGCCTATGAGAGATGATGATAGACAGATGGTTGATCCAATCACCTGCCAAGTGTTTTTTTAAAGTTCCTAGCAGTTCCAAGCAAGGGCAGTTCCTCGTGCCGCCTCCCAAAATGCTTCTGTGTTAAAGGGGCTCTGTGGAACTTCTGTGTTGAGCTTGATTGTTGGACTGTTGTTCACTGTTGACTGTGAGCGACCCCATTTCTGTTTAACGTTAGCTACTGTTGCTCTCTGTTAGTGGAGTGGAGAGAGGCTGTCAGGGAGAGTCTTTCACAATGAAATGCATGGTTCCTCCCTTTTTTTTATTAGCAACACACTTAAAAAAGTGATTAATACATGTAAATTGCTGCACATTGTTACACAGACCCCTTTAACAAGCCATCTGGCACAACAGGTTACCTCACGCTCGGTATAGGTCGACACATTTTGTTGAACCACATTCAACAAACTAGTTTTTAGTTGTTCATATACTTACTAGGGCTGTCAAAGTTAGAGCGTTAATAACGCGTTAACGCAACATCCTCTTAGCGGCGTACATTTTTTTAACACACGATTAATGCTTGGTATTAAAAAAAAAAGAAACGAGCATTGTTTGATTTACGGCCGTCGATGGCACTTGTAGTCTTGATCCAGAGGGTGGCAGAAGAATAAGAAAGGGAATCAAAAGGGTTGGCGGTTTCGGGAAAAACACGGTGGACTGAAAAGCGAAAGCGAAAGGAAATGGAGAAAGGACTTATGAACGGCAAATTCACTTTCACTGCCAGATGGTTCGGTCGATAGGACAAAAGTTATCTGCACGTACTGTCAACATGAAATGAGTTACCACTGAAGTATGCAGAGTCTCAAATATCATTTGCACGCCAAACACTTGGCAGATGCAGAGAGCCCACCACCCCCTCCTCGCCAAAAGCAGACATCACCATTGATCCCATTTAGGGTAAGGGGATATTTTTTGAGCCTTTTGTTTTTCTGCATGATTTGAAGTGTTGAATAAACATTTTCATAAAGCATACATATTTGCCCTTTCTTATGTTCTTAAAAGTATTAAGAACATGAAAAAAATACATTAAGGTACATTTAGAACAGAAAGAAATGTGACAAAAAAATTGCAATTCATTTGCGATTAATCGCGAGTTAACTATTACGGAAGAGGATTAGGGCCACACATGAATTTTTTTGTAGTTCTGACTTTAAAGTCAGAATTCTGACTTTTTTCTCAGAATTCTGACTTTGAAGTCAGAACTACAAAAAAATTTCACATGTGGCCCTAATCCTCTTCCGTAAACTATGGACAAAACGCGATTAAAAAAATTAATCGTTTGACAGCCCTAATACTTACCTTTGCTAATCTGCAGGAAACACAAAGTACACAGAACACAAAGGGCCCAAAGGTTTTAGGTCATAAGCCAAAATATTTGACAAACTAAGATTTTGTCATGATAATGGCGCCAGATGAAAAGTTGTTAGAACTCATCCTGAGGGAGATGTGGATGTGTAAGTAAGATTTCATGGAAATCCATCCGATAGCTGCTGAGATATTTGAGTCTGGACCAAAGCGGTGCACCAGCAGACTGACACCAAAGTCCCTAGAGCCATGCTACCGTAGCTAAAAACCCAATAATGGTTTCAATACTTCAAGCTACGTGGGTTAGAGTTAACCACTCTTTTAAATTACCCTCTGCTCCAAAGACTACACTCCGCAGGAACAGAGTCTAGTGACATTTTCAGACCTTTGACTGCTATCGATCCAGAATACAGCCTTGTGGAAAGTGTATATTGGAAAATGCCATTACCGCCATGAATAGAGCGAGATGACACTTGGATTTTCCGGCCGTGCTTCGAGCGAGAGAGAGAAGTGCCGGTTTTCTTAGGAGGTACTTGAAATGGATGCGCGTGTGACTTGGCGCCGGAGACGTTGCATCAGCGTGACAGATGCACTAGTCTGTGTGCGTGTCAAATAAAAATGTTAATGGTGTGAGGAGGGCGCACGATTGACGGGAGCTGATTGAAAGTTACATCAACGCTACATCGCTAGGCAACAGCCGGGGACGCTGCGATGTTGAAAATGTGGAGGAACAAACAGTGACAAACTTCTGCAACCTCATGACATTTACACCAAAGCCAGTTCCTTGTAGCTCAAATAAATATTGAATATAATGACGTGTTGCTCTCACCCGAGGTAAAAATGTACGCGAAGCCTCAAATTTGAGCTGGGAGTAAACACTGGAACATTGATGTATGAGGCTGCCTGATGTCAGCCAGATGCGGCATTTTGCATAAGAGAGTCTCATAAGATCAGTGCCAGACTATAGCTTATAAACTACTGTCGAACTCTAACAAAGTCCCTCATTTCACGCCATCTTTTCTCCCGAATTGCAACGGGGACACAGCATGTGTGTGTGCGCACGTGTGTGCCTGACAGTGGGAGAGAGCAAGCAATTTAGGACTGCTTACGGTACTGCAGAGCTATAACTGCTGTTAATTTTGATGAATTATGTGCGCGGGGTCTTCGAAGCGAGCCCGCATCCCGACTCCCATGCTAACCAGCCCCTCCAAATTTCGCCTGTAATTCACTCGGTTTAGTCGGCAGCAGAGACTCCGGGAGTCGCACGAGAGGAGGGGAGGGGAGGGGCTGTGGAAATCATCAAGAACACCTCCGCAGGAAGAGGGAGGAGGATGCGATGAAGATGAAAGGGGAAGAGAAGGAGGCAGACGTGCCGTTTTGAAGGACGCGTTGAATTTACAAGCACACAGAACAAGTCCTCCCGCGATAGATAAACATGTTTTCAGACAGCGCAATAAGACTGAAAGACCTGCAAGACAGCCCAGTAATATTCATGGAAAATGTCAACGACAGCAGCCTCTTGAAAAATATGAGTCCTTCCCAAAGCTGCTAAGCACACCCAAAGAGAGCGAAAAGCAATGATAATTAGAGCAAACTTGACTCCTGTTTACAGATTCCTGGAGAGGATAATTGACTATGCCGCTTATCCGCAGTGTCAATATTTTTAAAAACCTTGATGCGCACGAGATATCACCTTCAAGGATCCAATACTATACACAACACAAGTGTCAAGAAAGTAGCGCAGCAACAGGGAAGTTGGGCGGAGGTTTAAATCAGTCAGACTTTGAACTTTATTTTTAGTGCGAGTGAATATTCCAATGAATCGTCAGACGTTACAGCCACGCATTTCCTATGAGGCGCACAGGCAGGGCACAGCAATGAGTCTGCTCTGAGAAAGTTTTTTGACTTCCTCCAGAAAGTCTGAGCCTCTTGCATTGCATCATATTGTAGTCGCAATAATCAGAATCATAATTACTAGGACACAGTGTGAATATATTCAGAACTGGGGTCGGTAAGTTTTGGAGCGAAGTTAAGTTCGTACGTGTTTGGTCCAATAAATAAGCATAGACAGGGGTTTTTGTTTGATGTTGACGGAAACAAATAAGTGATTTCATTGAAAAAGTCGAGGGAAATTGTTAAAAAGTCAGCAAAAAAAGGTGACAATTTGTGTTTTTTGATGTGGGGTTGTATGAGGTACTCATCCCAAGTCAGTGTGTTACCTGCAGCAGACGACCGTCAGCTCTCCCTCACGTAGCTCATAGCATCGACAGGGAAGCAGAGCATTGTACTGCTAGACGGCACCGACAGCGAGACATACAGTATTTTAGCTACCTAAATGTAGGCACACCTACAAAAATATATATCCGTTTTTAGCTTTACTTTACTTTGACTGAATATGAACAACAAACACGACTATGCTCACCACTCTCAAGCTTGCGTGTTAGCATTGGGAGATTGTGGCGCCACTTTCTCTGCCACTTTTCTGCGACTAGCTTGCGAGTAGCTTTGGCAAAGGATCCGCCAGTCATGCCCAGTGAGTGCACAAGAGTGTGTGCAGGTAGACAGACAAGGCTGTCAAAAGTGCTTCTAAAATAACATGCCAACCATAGCTTAAAAAAAACAAACAAAAAACATTTTTCTTGTATTTATAAATGGACATTACGCTCAAATTTGAACTTCTCCTATGAAGATATTTTACACAGTAACAACCGTGTTGGATTGATGGATTCCTCACAGGAGGAGTTAAAGTCGTTGCCAGCAACACGAATGAATACATGAACTATATTGTTACTGTTCCCAAAATGTAATCACAGCTAGAAAATGATCATGTACTTGCAATTACAGGAGTTCTGAGAAGAGCTTTCTTCCCTTTTTTAAACTACTTTTTATTTCCTTTTACCCAGCGCAATCATACAGCGTAGTCCAAGGTTCAAAATCATGGCTTGGGCACCAATGCCCGAGAAGACGTTCAATGGATTTCAGCATCTTTTGATCGGCCATATCTAGTTTCCATTTGGAAAAAAAACCTTGAAAATGTTAATGTAAAGTGACAAGAAAACCATAAAGTGAAATAAAACTTTTTTTTTTATTTTTTAAATGAGATGAAAAGCTCTGTCTGAGTGAGTCAGTGATCTTAGCTACACAGTAACGACATTATCTAACATTTACTAACATTAAGCAACCATAAGCTACTGGTCATGTCAGGCATAGCAAGGCTAATTGTAGTAGCAAAATCCCTGGCCTAGGGGTTTATGGAATCAACCTATTTAATTGCTTATGAATCACTTTTCATTTACAAGGAGAGCGATGCGTCACATTGTGTCACTTTTGATTTATTCCCGCGGACACAGGAGCTCAACAAACAAAGCTTTTAACGAGATAACATGAAAATAACCAAGAACATTTAAAAATATTCTTTAAATGGCTGCCACAATCTGAAGTTGACAGTCTGTAGCTGCTGTCAGCTGGTTGAATCTCTAATCTAACCAGAAGCACAAACAGCATGGATGACCTTTTCTAGGTGTGAGGAGGAGGATAAATAAAAATGTCTTATTTTCAGACGTATCCGAAATGACTGAGACATATCTAACCTTTGGATTGAAGTTGCTCTTAGATGTTTTGCCAAAATGAAGACTGCTTTCTCTATGTGCTCTTCAGCGGTTGCTCTCATGAATCCCCGCAGGGCGATAGCCTCTGAGTTTTGCTGAAAAGCACCTGGTCGTTCACCAAGGTGGAGGCCCGAGCAGGTGCATTTCATTTCTGCTTGCTTTAAGGTCGGCGAGGCAAACATTACTTAGGTCACGCGCTTTTAATAGAAAATAAGGAAAACATCTTATGTCAGTGAAAGACAACTTATGAGAGCAGTGTAGCACATTGCCCTTGTGAATGCTGTTGCGAAAAAGGGAGCAACACAGCTGCTAAATAGAATAATTTAGTCTCTACTGAGTTGAGAAGGGTGAGAAATGCCCTCCTCTCCCTGAAACACTTATTTTTTGAAGTAAATGAACTAACCTTGCTTGTGAACCAGCCATGCCAAACTCCTTGCTGAAGGCAGTTTAGTAAAACTGCATGATAAATGGTGTCAAATGTTGTACCCGGCTGACATAAAATCTAATCTTTTGCTCCTGCTAAAAGCTGTCTCTGCTGCAGTATATGAGTGCTTATGCTCTGCTAAGGGTTTTGGCACAAGGATCACTTTTTCGAGGTTGGGAAAATATCAAGATTTGGCTTCAAAATACCTGATTTGGTCACCACAAAAGCGACTGGAGAAGGTCCAACTTTACATGACATAGCCAGATTTGTTTGCCAATGAAAGGTCTGGAGCCACAATCTGTGAATAAAAAGCTGCCTTCGGTCGCCACTTAAACAGCTTGAATTGTCCCCAGAGAGTCAAACTGTGGTCGCTTGTTTGGCAGCCCGGTTGGCTTGTGATAACACCACCTCCTGGTGTGAAAGTCTGCTAACAAGCACATCATGTGCACAAACATCGGACCGCCATTATATCCCGGTGACTGGGAGCTGAAGTGGGAATTCTTGTTTACGACTTTTGCCGTAAAAAATCACTTTCTTACGACAATCATTAGGCGGACGTCTACATCTCTGCATTGATTGAATTTACAAAGAGATCTCGTGTTAATTGTAAAATACCATGTACATGAGTTTTTGTTAGGTAAATGTGCCCTTGCTTCATTACACTGACTCTGTCTCTGCATCCTAATTGGAATCAAAACTCTGTTTATTCATGGAAATATTTCAGAAACTACTTTGAGTCCATGCACTGAATCGGATGTTCCATTCTTGGAACAGCATCCCGGTTAAATACATATTGGCTACACTCATCAATACACGGTACCACACTCACGGTGTCAGAATGCAAAGAAATCCACTTGTAATTCATATCCACAGTGTGCTGAGGGCACATACATTTTGCAGGTGCAGTCTACAGAAAAGTCTGGGTGATTAGCCTGAAAATACAAAATGGATGATTGAGTTTTAAAACAACTCATCACTGACAATGAGACTGGGTGCCATGCTGTCGCTCCGCTCATGCCTTATGCAAAATCCGGTGTAAATTCACCAAAAAAGGGCTCATCTGATTAATTAGATGGACTCGTGTGTTACCATGCATGTGTTTAGCGTTTGTTTTTCTATCAAAACTATGCTGCTATGCTGACATTTTATTCATATTTTAAGACATTTCATTTCCTAATTGTGTATTTGGGGTTCCTCTGTCAGTTGCAGGCGAACAGCAGCTGTCGGCAAAATCTGCAAAATGAGCTGGAGGTCATTGCAGCAGGTCAGGGATCGTGACTGTCTCGGCTATTTCCAACACTAATTTGCAGAGGAAATCAAAAACCCTGCTGCCTGCAGACTCTGCACCCTGCAGTCCACAAAGCCACGGACGTCCTGGCTTCTTGTGGCCTGAGCTCGCTGTGACTATGCATGCAAATTTCAGACTTCTGGCTCCTACTGTGTGAGCTGAACAAGCTTACAGACCCAGTCAGATGGTGAATAACCTCCGAAATGGAAACTTGGTCGGGTACACAAGAAAAATAAGCCAAGGTCAAAGAAATGTTTTGATCTCTTGATTAAAGTAATTCCTCATAGCTATGGATGTATTTAGGGCACATTTCCTCTCGAGTCCCTTCGAGGGAGAGAGAACGTGCTCGCTTGCGTCTGCTCTCTTTCAAGCTGTGTGGTTGAATTGATTTAACTTCCTGGAATTTTAAATTATTCTTTCAGCGATCACACGGTGGAGCATCTCTGCCAAAGTGGTAAGAAGTTGCCGTCTAGCATAGTCCGACAACACCGACCCCCCGCTGACATTATGGAGCAACGAGGCAGTGAAATATTACTGATTGTTCGTTTAGACACAGTCCTCAAATGTACTCTGTCAGATGTTCTTAGTGGGAAGCAGGAGGGAAGTCGGCAGAGGCTCGCCTTCCCGTGTTTCATACACTTCTTTTGTGATTGGAAGCAGCATTTAAAGATGCTCTATCTTATCCGAAGAGCAAAGAGATGGAGGCTGGCGCGATTATAATATCTGATAATAATCACTAATGCATTCAGAAAGCCTACAGGGCATAGCTTGTGAACACTCTTAAATATGAATACAACCTGGAAAAAAACCCCAAAAAAACCCCTTACACACAAAATAAATATTCCATGTGCTGTTACTGATTCTGGGAGATTAAATTTGCACATATTTTCTGAGGTGGTGACATGGATATTCTTCATAAATTGCTCGGAGAACCTGAAGTAAAACAAAAAACGACTTCAGTCTATGTTGTGACAGATTGGAAAAAGGCTCGCAGCATTTTTCCATAACCTGTGAGCGTGAGATGATTGGCTCGGAGTGTGAAATGTTACTCCACTCTCCAATGAGCATGGTGCTCAGCCAGGACACCTGGGAACAGTGTCAGAATACACTCTTGGGCAAGTCTCCCTTGATGTGGCAGTTGGGCGGTGAATCTGAACAAAAAAGAAAAAAGAAATCTGAATCTGAAGGGAAAAGCTTTGAATTGACCCCCAAGAGGAAAAGAGATGGTGATAAGGATTTGGCAGCCTGCTGTCTGCTGGCCTGAGAGACAGATCATCCTCTCCTCTCATCTGTCCTCTTTCTCCCGTCCACTCGTTTTTCTTTTTTCCAGGATGTTGTTGACGATGATGATGTTGCCACAATGAATAATAAAAAGGCACCGAAGCGAGTTCTCAGTGCCGCAGTATTGCTATCATGAGCTTTTCTCGTGAATGCCTTTTTTTTCCCCCATCAAGCTTACAATAGCCGTTAAAATCTAGGTCCTGGAAAAACAGGGAATCCAAAAGCAGTGACTTCATTAATTTAAAGTTAACATACGCTCATTTTCAGGCTTATGATTTTAGTTCTGGGTCATTGCTAGAATAGGTTTAAATGCTTTAATGCTCAAAACAATAATCTGTTTTCTCATAATTTTTCTTCTGAAAGTTTCTGTTTTAGCTCCTGTCCCTATAAAGCCTGACCCATCAAAACATTTTCAGAAAATTCTAATTTTTTGGAACTGAGAAACATTTTAACGAAATCAGTTCAAAAATGTTTTCTATATTGTTTTGTTTATGAGATATTTTTTGTATCACATGTGATACATTGGGCGTTTTTGGCAACTTTTTGCTCAAAACAATGTTGATTTTAGATACAAATCAAATTGTGCAAATAACATTTTGAAAATATAGAACATCTTAGGCAGCTTCTCTCATTGTTTTTTTTATACATAAAACTTTTCACAGTTTTTTTTTTTCACTTTGTGGTCGGCACAAGAACAGTTTCGGTCCTTGTTCAGGCAAAGATGCACCTTACACCTTCACAGTAGGCATGTGAGAGGTGATTGCTGGTGCAGTGCTTGCAAAATAGTGTGTGGTTGTATTGTGGTAGGATTGATGTTGATTCCATTACAAAAATCAGGGATAAATACCTGCAGTATCAAATTTGATACACACATTTTTAACACAGTTTAACTGTAATATAAAGAATGAATCATTGAGTAATTATGCATTGATTCAATACAGGACATATTTAATATATGTCATATTTATATTGAAAAAATGAGTAACAATATAAATGTTATTCCTACTGTAACTTCTTGAAAATTAGCAAAGATTTTCCTGCCAAAAGTGTGAGAATGATTTAATGACAGCGGCCATTTTGAAAAAGCCAAAAAAAGTCCTTCCACTGCCTGCAGTGGAATGATTATCCACTAGTGGGCAGAATACATGTATCAGGTGATATACAACAGGTTTTTAAGGAAAGTATTGATTATGTTGACAAGATAGAGGTCTCAGAAACTTGCGTTTCAAATATGATACAAATGGTCAAATAGGGTCACCCCCCCCCCCCCCCCCCCCCGATTTCCCAGTCTCCTCTAATTGGTCAGCTAACACATGCCTGACCCAGCTACGCTAACAACAACAGAACAGCTGTGCTAAATCAATTCTTATGTGTATAAATTACGCCAATGTGTGACACCTTGGTGTAGTGTGATGTCACAAAGTCACAGAGTTAAAGGCGGGACTACAGACGAGGTGTTTCAGGAGCAGTGTTTTCTGTGGGAGAGAGGAGCTCCTGTTGGTGCGGACTTTGAGCTCTTTAACTTTGGACTCATTTGATTTAATTTTAACATTTAAAATTGGCAACAAACATATATATACTGTAGCTCCTTCAGACTCATCCTCATTGTCTAAACTCTCCATTAACCAGTGAATTCTAACCTTCTGAAGATAAGCCAAACATTCATTCTCACATTTTAAATCTAAAAATGAGAAGCAAAAGCACCAGCTTCTACACCAGTTTGAAGACATAAGACAGCTCAAGTTCTGTTCTTCCTCTCCTTTTTAGAGCATCAACAAAAATCGGCTGCAGTTCTTACACTGCGGGACACAAACATGCAATCAAATGTGTGACTTTTTTTCCTCGACGACAATGTGTTATTGTTGTTGACAACCATGTTTTTTCCCCCGTTTCTACCTCTGACAGGTTTTCATCGCTAAGTACTCACATCTGCTGACAGATGCAGATCTGCCAGGCTGTGTTAATTTTGCCACTACAGAGAGAGAAACAGTGAGGCTTGCTTCCCACAACATTGCAATGTTACTTCAAGGAAAGTAACATTGCAAGTCAAGGAAATAAACCCTGACTTTCACTCTCTTCTGAATTTGCTATTTATGTGGTGAGAAGAATTAATTAGCAATTTTAGCTGCGTAATGAGTTAAAACTTATTCACTCAAATGGGAGAAACACTGAATGAATTACGCCTCACAAAACTAATCTCTTCCGTTGTGGATGTATTTCATTTTCTCAGCATCGGTAATGTATATAATCTGTGTGTCAGACCATTAACACACCCATTGAGTTCATCTGAAATGAGAGAGAGAGCGGCAGAGTGTTGCTTAAACATGGTGCCTAAAATTCAGCGGTGCATACTCTAAATTAATTCACCAGTTTGAAGAATGTGGTGTGAGCAAACAGGATCCAGAAATTCCATTAATTTTGGCTTTGAGCATCTGAAATGGATCTGTATAGAATTCCGAGTCCTGAAGTAATGACAGCACCTCAGAGGACAATGCTCAGATTTGTGCAGCGCAAGGTGCAAGCTACATTATTTTTTTTTGACAAAAGGACCTTACCGTGACAATGATGATGACATCCTCGCCGAGGGCACAGAAACTTTTACTGCGTCTTTTTGCTTAAGCGCTGAATGTCTATTTTCAAGGATGATGTCATACAGTGATGAACACACAGGTTAAGCTCCAATTGAATACATCTAAAAGAAGTTTAGTATCTAACAGTGCGTGATCACAATTCTATAGGAGAGACAGATTAGTATTCGAGCATGGATATCTGACCTGAACCCTTCGGGACCTGATGGGTTGGGCTGGGCAGGGTTTTGACAAAAATTCAGACATGATGTCTCGGTTTAGGTGGGTTTGGTAAGACCAAATGACATTCAAGTTCTGTCGTGTGAATATAGTGTAAAATAGGTTAAATTGACATGATGCGGGGCGCCGATTAGCTCAGTTGGTAGAGCGTCCCATGTGCTGAGGCTCTGCGGTGGACCTGGGTTCGCGTCCCGGCCTGGGTCCCTTTGCTGCGTCTCACTCCCCCTCTCTCTCCCCCTGTTTCCTGTCACCCTCTTCAGTTGTACTATCAATAAAGCCATAAAAGGCCAAACAAATACTTAAAAAACAATACATGGTGCTTTCAAGGTCTTTCAGTGCAAATATAGTATACAATTGGCTAAACTGACATGGTGTGTTCAAGTTCTTTTCCTTGTGAATATAGTGTAAAAATAGGTTAAATTGGCATGATGCTTTCAAGGTCTTTCAGTGCAAATATAGTGTAAAATTGGCTAAACTGACATGGTGCTTTCAAGTTCTTTCAGTGCAGATATAGTGTAGTATAAAAAAGTTTTTTGTTGTAGTGGCCAAAAACACTTTTAATAAAGAATGGACAGACTGTCAGCGGTTCATTCTCACCCTGCCTGGGCAGTTCAAAACCAGTATATTATGTTCCAAGAGCGCTGTGATTATTAAAAAGCATCGAATTGATGCACCACTATGAGACAACACAGGACTTTTGAGCCAGACCACTCAAATCCGAGTGAAGGGCACAGAAGATAAACGTCGGAGCTCACTTCTTTCACCGAAACGAGAGAAAAAAGGGGAGTGGGAAAGAAGAGTGAAAGACAGAAAAGGGAGGTGTTAAAGCTGTTCAGTTGAGATGGCTGACACTGTGTTAGGTTGTAAGTTTAAAAAAAGAAACTGACACTTAAGGTACACTTGTTCTTTTTTCGTTTGTGCTTGAATATCCCACTATTTTAAGAGGCATGTTTTTCAAAACTCACTGATGTATGATGTCTTTTAATTTTAAAAAGAAGCGCTTATTTGACTTGTAATTAGAATATAACATGTATTTATTATGAGTATGTACCATTGTAATGCCCTTATTTCAATGTGAAAACTGACACATAATATAATATAATCTAATATCATTTAATATAATATAATATAATTTATTATAATATAGAATTGTTTTACATACAGATGGAAGATGGAACTTGAGAAATTTCTCTCAAAGTGGGCTTCTTTGAATTTGAGTTGAATACCCCGGCCTGTGTTCTGTTCAGAGCTATGATTTGACACTTGCGTAACAACACTGAGAAAGCAACACAGAGGCTTTTACTTTCCAGGTGGCAAACATAAATTCAGGGGTCAAGTCAGGTTTCGTCTTAAAAAACAGAACACAAAAAAACAAACTGAAATGAAAAATGACTATGCAGACAGCATGAGAGAGCAGTTTTATGTCCCCTTTCAGTGGTTCCAGCAGAAGTGGAATCGTCTTGATCTCTTGGTCAGATGTTGACTCACCTCAGTATGAAAACAGTTATCTTCAACATTACACAAAAATAAAGTCAGTGAAATAAAGTGCTTCAAGCTTTGCTCTTTCATTTTGATGGTCACACGAGCTGCTGCAGGGAACATTTTTATCTGCAACCCAAAGGTGACAACAGCAGGGCGACCTGCCAACCTCTTCCTTTTATGTTCAACCACACCGGTGAAAAATGCCCGATAATGGGGAGGGGGGGGTATCAGCTATGCAATCCGGTGAATTCATGAGAGAGAGAGAGAGAGAGAGAGAGAGGACATCAAGTGAAAATAAAAGGAGCAGAGGAAAGTGGAGATGACAGACAAGAGTGTATGAAAGGGAGGTGCGCAGAGGTCTTAAACGCCATTCGTACAGAAATACGACTGAGGCGGACTCTTTAGTGTCGGATTTTAGTGCCACGGATTTTCTCTGTTCTTGTGGGAATTATGTGAGGGGGAAACTGAGCTCCCACAAGTCCTGCTCAGGTACTTCTGATATTTTTTTTTTCAGATTTAAGAGGAATTTGTTAAGAGTAGAAACCAACTGCTTCTCAACTTCACATGTTTTTGGACATTTTTGGACGTTTTTGTCCAAAGCGACTTACAGTAATTCATTCATACATTTATTCATTGATGGTGGTGGCTGCCATGCAAGGTGCCGACCAGCACATCAAGATCTTGCCCAAGGACCCTTCAAAAGGCAGACCACATGAATCGAACCAGCGTCCTTCCGTTAACAAGATGCTGGCTCTACCCCTGAGCCACAGACTTTAGTCGATGATTGTTTTCTCGAATGATTAATAGCTGGTCAAAAGTGCCTCTGTACAAGGAACATCTGTAGTTATGCCCTGCATAATGCCTCTTATTTGAATTCAGCTTGCTTTAAATACTTAAAGTGGCCTTGCATTATGCACAACTTCAACGTCTATTCTTAATCAAGCTGATTTTTCACGATTTAATGATCTAATAATCTAACTTTTTTTTCTGGGTGTGTTTGACACAGCTGTGAGGAAAAAGCATGATGGAAGTATGGTCCTGACCAATTTTTCTTTGCCAGTATTTTGTTCTGTTTTGGGCTTATTTACCAATCTCATCAATAAAAAAATATAAAAAATAAATACAAAATTCAAAAAAGTCTGCAGAAGAATTTCCCCTGAGAGTTCTGGCGGCGGTCCGACGCCGAGGAAATTAACACCTGTCACGGAGTCGCTTCAACAAAGCAATGTTTTCCCAAATCAAAACTGATCAGAATGTACAAAGTGTAGCCGCATGGCACAGGGGAGAACGAATGGACTGTCCGCTGTATCCATTGAGAGGATCACAGCTTGGGGCAGAGATATAAAGGAAATTGGCTAGGATTTTGTACAATGCCCAGCTCGTCGGCGAGTGGCTGCTTTCCCAGGGGGCTTTGTGTTGTCTGAGTGTCTGCTGGGCCAGCCTGTTGGAGATAATTTCTACGCTGGGCTGCTGCCAACCGTGGTTTTGATAAGACCTGGCCAATGCTGCTGCGCAAGACACCTGCCTTACTATAAAGCACATAATACAAGATTGGCCACTGTTGAAAAACATTGTGCATCTGTGTGCAGCTTTGTGTCTTAGGGAATGTTCCTGTAAGCTAATGACTAGTTTGATAGAGATGTTAAGTTGTTAATGTGATTTTACTACTGAATTGTCAGAATAAATGATAGCAAACCACAGACATTAATTTTACAGCTTTCTTGTTATTGAGGTTCAATTTGAAATTTAACGTTGTGACAATGCTGTGCTAGGCCTGGTTATGTTTTGGTGCATTGAAACGATTCAACAATCTCTACATTTATTCATATAACAGGTGAATAAATAACAGTTTTTACATTATGATGTATTGTCTTGCAGGAGATACCTACTGAAGTTAGCATGCTAACCAACTGGCACAGGTCTGTCCCGGCACAAAGCTCCTGTGCTAGTGATGTAAACACCAACACTCCCCTGGTCCCAGGGCTGGACTGGGACAAAAAATCTGCTCTGGCACATTTGGCTTAGACCGGCCCCTCATAATTAGCGGAGCACAACCGGAAAAAAACCCCATAACTTTTTGCCTTTAGGCTTATTAGAAATCTACAGTTTATTATTACTTTAGAAGTCTATCAAATAACCATTGTGGAAAGCAAATAAGTAGATTTACTCAACACATAGTTGAGTAAAGGTATATTCTATTTCAAGCATAATGTATCATCGGCATCCTAGATCTCAGAAGTTTAGCATCTATTGTTAACTCTACCACTTTTGTCTGCTCTGTGTAGTTCAATTGATTATTTTATCCTTTTTATTGAAATTATCTCTAATATGTATTTTCTGAATTTCCCTGATATAGCAGCTCAATTCTAATTCTACAGGTTAAAAGGTGCTCCCTTTAAAAAGCTATAAAATTGTTATATCAGGCTAAAAACAGGGCTGCTTTATGAACTCATGCAAAGCAACTTGTCTTAAAAGCATTTGACAGTCCTACTCTTGTTCAATGTGCTAATAATACTTTTATACTTTTTTTTTTACACTTACTTTAGTAATGCTTAAATTGCAAAGCTTTTACTATCATTTAGCAGTTTTAAAATCTGTTTTTTAAAACATGTTTAACCACAGCATAGAGGGTTGCTACACATTCAAATTACTATGCAGCCTTTCAACACACCTTTAACCTAAATATTTAAAATGCTATGATGGAGCCTAAAATAGACACTTAATGCTCATCCGACACTTCTCAGCATTGACCGTTTGCTGTTTTATCAAAATAAGGTGCCAGATTTTGATAAGTATGAAACATCAATTAATATCGATACGAATCAATCGCCATTGCTCATCATTATGTAATTAGAGTTCTCAACGGGCCTGAAAATTACAGTCCGAACCCGACACAGCGCTACACACCTGCATGAATTGTCTGCCGCCCCCCCCCCCCCCTCTAAATTGTGCACTTCGAAAAAAAAAAAAGGAGGGCTGAGAGAGATTGGATTAGCCCAATGTCCTTCAAGAAAATCAACCAATGGGCCATCGCGGTCGATAAAAATGATTTATAATAAAACTTTTGGATTAAATTATGAAAGCCCGGCCCATTAATCTTTAACCACTTTGTTAGGGTTAGAAACGATTATGTCTGGCTTACATGGTTCTGTCGCCACAATTACGGCTTGAAAATGCCCCAACATCTTGTTTAAAATATAAGATTTTGTAGACACTAACATGGCGGGAAAATGCCCCGATGTCTCATTGAAAAATATCCCTTAGTTATGGCACGTACTGTAGAAACGTTGTTATGAAATGCATGACATGTACAATTTTGAACGTGTCCGTGGTTTGCAGAAGCATCACTTGCCAGCATTTTATCCAGTTTGGCTAAAACCAATAAACTAAACTTGTGCACTAGGCTGATCGTATCAGCCGTCACTAAATCTAATAAAGTAAGGAAGTAAAGTAAATCCTTTTTCAGAAAACTTTTTTTTTTCTCTGCCAACCACCACTCATTAACACTCATATTTGAACCTTTTTCTCCTTTTGAATTTCACTCTGTTCCTGGCCACTAATTGGACAGGCGATAAATACCAAAAATTTAAAGATAGTCCAAGCGGATAATTGGTCAGAAGTCGGCAGTCTGTTTCCAATACTTTATTTGCACATAAAAAGAAATATAAATGAAAGTAAGGCAATGGCACTGAAATGAAAAATGAGAAACAGAGGAGACAGCATGAGATCCGGGCTGTGATTTTAGAAAGTATTTTCCAATAGAAGTGGAGTGCAAAGTGAGAAAGCTCCTTTCATGTCTCCTCTATCTTTCTTGGTCGATCGCTTCAGGCCAATGAATTAGCTCTGGTCCGCTCTCTGATTGGGGGTTTTTCCACAAACGTACACACAGAGATTCGGTTTGATCAGAGCCAAGCGATACATCCAAACCAAAGAAGGGGACAGCTCCTTCGGCCATCAGCGGTGCTCATCCTTTCTATCACCATATGTGCTGCATTACTGCTCTCAGTCAAGGACGTGTCTGGCCGGACGCCCTCCTCTTGGCACGGCTGAGTCATGTCGCTGGCTGCCAGGTACACAATTGGACAACAAGAGATGGCAAATGGCCACTGACAAATGATAGTCTCTAACACATGCGAGGTGGGACTGGTGGCTTTTAGTCTTTGGACATTTTATTGAGCTATTTCACCACCTATTCCATTAGGACGATTCGACCGTATTTTAGAAATCTTTTAAAATAATAATAGACTGCAAGCCTCCTCACAGGAAGCCTCATGACAGAAACCATTTTTTACTAAGTCTACTCTAATCAGACCACTGTGGGTGGATATCCTGTCAGACACACAATTTATTCTTCAGATAATTACGGTCATGGACAACACATGTCTTCTCTGACATGTGGGCTGTCGCTTCATCAACTGTTTTGGTGAAACATCTCATTTTTCCTATTATTTAGTCAGCACTCAGTCTTCTTCCCCTCTCGGTTCTGTGTCAAATCAAATAAAAATCCTACCACTCTTGTACATGTCTGCGCTCAAAGGCACCTTTTCCTCCAGTAAATAAAGCCTAACATGGTTCGTGGCTTTTTTTGAGTGGGAGTCTGTCCTTGTCTTCAGCTGGATAAATGAATGCAGCAGTCCCTAATCTAAAAAAAATAAAAATGTGAGGATGACGTCCAAGCACTTAACATTGCAAGTGAATTTCAGAAGCTCCAAATGCTTTTTCTCAGTGGGGCTGTGGTGGCTCTGTAGCTGAAAGAGACAGCTCCGGTCAGGGTTGGGGGGGGAGGCAGAGTGATAGACATGTGAAGGCCTCAAATGTCACCAAGAGTAAGGGAGGAAATGAGCCCATTAGAGACTACCTGCCAAAGGGCCAGTGACCTCCAATCAAATAGTAGTTTAAAGGTTATTAAAAGTTCACAAAAACACGCCCCTGGAGGTGAGAAATATGGCAGACTACAGCTTGTGGTCTCCGGTGCCCCGTGTTTGTTAGCTTCTGGGGTGAAATGGCTGTTGAGACTGACATGGGATCCTTTTTTGCTGCTGTCCTCTCCCATGTCTCAGGAATCTGAAAGTGATACCAGATCAGGCTCAACCGACTTTGTGCCTATTATCCAGTCAGTACAACCTTCCAAACTGGGTCAGGTCACATGCATAAATATAAGCAGACCTAATGTGAGTTGACAGGAATGCTCAAAAATAGAGATTTGGCTCTTTATCCTCACAGTGACTTCTCTGTCACTTACCTATACAGAGACTGAGGATTTCTTTTACGAGGGACTTTGGTCAGATTCTCCTGGGCAGTCCAGAGGATGTGACTTCATGCATTTTCTCGCGTGCCTCATCTTAGCACCTCTCTCCGCTCTGCTATCAGAGCGCAACAGAAAAATGGATTGTGTGTGTCAAGTTGGCAATAATTTGTCATTGCCCTTCACGGAGATCCATTTTCTGCTGTGTGGCTGTTGAGTGTCCTTAAATTTGATGGAGGTGAATCATGAATGAATTTGGAGTACTCTTGCTTTCATTTGTCATGCCGTTGACTTGTTGAATTTGTGTATTTTTAATAATGTAAATGTGAATGCCTTCTCTTATCTGAGAGTCAGCATCATAACTAAATCAGTTTTTTTTTTTTCTCAAAGTGCCTGACTGCTATCTGCTGTAATTTTATCCCGTTCACATCAGAAACTAAATCAAATATAAAAAAAAAAAAAGAAAGACTGTCAAGGTAAATCAAAGTAATTTAATCACACTTAAAAAACTGCAGTCAGCCAAGTCCAGCTGGAGACTGATTTAAAAGTGACTGCTTAAACACCTCTGTGAGGTCTGCTGGACTCAATGTTGCCAAGCGTACAGGTTTTTTGTAAATGACTGACATAATTCTGAGCAAAGATGAGGACAAATACACTCTCAGGCTCCAGGCAGAAACATCTACCATCAGTTTGGTACGATTGAGACTCACAGCTTGAGTACAAATGTTACCAGATGTTCTCTGTCATTGTGGACAGACAGCGCCGTCCAAGCCAAGCTAATATACATACTGTGAGCTGGAGAAGGGAAATGAGCAATCTCGTTTCCATCCAGCTTGTGTAGCAGCTTGTTTTTAGTCTGTCGCCATTGTCAGTTTCGACACATTGCGCAAATTCCTCGTTTAGACATGACAACTGACACGTTTAAAATATATTTGACATCGGAGCACCCATTGCATAAATTACATTTCATCTGTCAACTTGTTTGAGCTCTGATCGGATGAGTTTCTTTGTTGAATGCAGTTATTTCACTCTGTTCACCACTTGGTGTGTCGTGTCAGCTTCCCCTTAAAAAAAAGTTTTGATGAATGAAGTTCTAAAATAACTTTTAAATTGTGGTTCCTTTTTTCGGATACTGTATTTCAAGTCGCTGAACAAAAACCCACCAAGAAGGTAGACATCAAGGAAACGACATCTGTCTATATAAATGGCTCATGAGTATACAACCGTGTAACTGTATTGTAAAAGTTCCTTCTTCATTTCATTTGTTATTGATACATTTTTGACTGTATTTGACTTATATTGTGCTTTATACACTGTACATTGCAGTGTCCTCTACTGTCTATGACCACATGTTTATGCAGCACACTGCCGTGGTCAGGTCTGCCCTGTAAATTAAACTTTTCAATCCGTGATAAAAATAAGTAAAAACAGACCCAAACGCACCGCTACAATGAATTTAATGGGATAAGCCACGCTGTTGTTATGCTCTGCAAACTCTAGCCACAGAGTAGAAAGGGATTCGATGATGACATTCATTTTGATAAACTTCCAAATTAAAGGGGCACTATGTAGTTTTACAGAAGGAATTCCAACTCAGACCTTGAATATTTACAATATTGATTAATACAAACTCAGAAATGTATATATATTTCCATAACCGAATAAACAAGCTGTTCTCAGAGGAAAATAAGGTCCCCAGAACACTGTATGAGGCTATAAAAGAGGCAGGGTCCGCCACATATAAACAAAGTAAAAGAGTTTGTTTGTTTAGTTTGTGCACCTGTAAGGAACAATCATATGTCACTCAATCAATACCAAATAAGTCAAAGATTTAGTCACTGGCATCTGAAAGCTGTATGTAATACTATCCTTTAATTGAATTTGAGTTTTTTCTTTACTTTAAGATTTGGTAGTGGGCTGCCATTTTGTTTAAATTTAGATAATGGTCCAGCAGAAAAATGTTTCCTGTGTATGTCATTTAGCAAGTGTGCAGCATGTACTTAAAGCAGCTTCTTGAGTTTAGCTGTGAATGGTGTCCTCTCATGCCCCCTCACACTCATTCTCAACCAGTCCTTTATCTGACACACACAGAGGATTTGGTGTTGGACCTTTGCCCTGCAGACTACTGTATGTTAATTTCATGCATGTTACACCCGTGGAGAGAAAACGGAGCGGAGGGCAACGACAAAGTGGATCCGATGCCTTGACCTCCTCGCACTGCGTCACACACTCAATTTCGTTCAGCCAGTTCCACCTCCCATCCTTCATTCCCTCTCCGAGCATGCATTTCATTAGGAGTACAACTCAAATTCTTTCTTTTTTTGAGATTGCTCTCCTCTGAGCACTGATTTCTCCTTCCCGACTGCTCAGTGAATGCTTCTCCACATTTAATAATTCATAAAATGCAGAAGTTTGAAACAAAAATGGAATTATTTCTTTATCTCCGTGTCATTTGTGTTAGGCCATGAGAGGAAAACCATTTCATGTCCTATTTGGCGAAAAAAAAAAAATGCTGAGGTTAATGGATTTTGACGAGTAAATTTCACTTTCATCATTACAGGTTTGTCAAGTGACCTTGACCCTGACTAATACATTTAAAAAGCTGTGTGTGGCACAACAGACACCAAGAGGAAGTAATTTGCCATCAGCATTCTATATGCTATAAACAGCCATTGATCTTTGTTGCACACCATATGGTTTCAGATGCACACTGAATATTTTACGTGAGGCATGAATATATTGCGCGCTCTCGGTTGAGATAGAAGTGTGCGCCACTGAATAAAAGTCTTTGATGAGGGCTCAACCAAAAATAACAAGCTTATAAGGGGAAGGCAGCAGAGCCCCTTAAAAAAAAGAAAGTAGAAAAACAGTTCTCTCTTTACACTGGACTTCATTAGCTCAAAAGGCAATGCAGAAGCATTTCTGGTTCAACCTTCATCAGCGTATAACGTTCCTAACAAGGTCAGGAAAGGTAATCCCAGCAGGTGAATGTAATGATGTAAATTAAAGGAATAGTGTCCCTTTAGACTTCAGCAAGGCATTGTGACTTGTCATTCAAGAAGACACATATGTAGCTAATGACTTTAATGACAGCTAATTTTTACTTATGAGTGACAACAGGTCATGCCAGTGCGGCATCATGCACTCACAGGCCTCACTAAAAAACTGGGTAAGTGCACGCTTTCCGCGAACTCCATGACCTCTGAACAGATGAACAGATGAACAGAGACCTTTTTCCCAACAAGTTACCGGGCCGATTGGTTCTTGAAACATGACTAACATGCGTTGAGACTGATGACTGGAGTTTGCGTCCTGTGCATGGTTGCAGTTTTTATTGACTTTTTAATTGTAGACTCACTGAATTTATTGTTTCAGGTATTTAAAACTGCAAAATGTGATGAGACCAGGCTGGGCACGTCCACGGTTGCCAGGAGGTACTTGGAAACCAATTAATAAACTCAAATGAAGGCAGTTAAAGAAAATCGCTGTTCATTCAGTGGCAATTGTACTTAAGAATCATAGCAAATGAGCAAAGAAATTAAAATAGTAAACAACCAATGATTGAAAAAGATTGCTAAAAACAAACAGATGAACGATTGAAGGAGTTGAATATAATGGATAGAGAAGAATACCCAACTGCAATGGTCATGAGCATCACTCCTTACCTCTCTCCCAGGAACTTTGTTCAAGAGTTCAGCTACCAAATTCACGATTTTAAAACATATGTAGAGAAGAAATCACAACAATATTCACAACCAATGACGAATAGTCGACCGGCATACTTGACAGCCAAACATCTCAGCCTGAATAGGGAGGACAGTCCTCACAAGAGCATCTTCCCCCAGAAATGTTTTGTTGAAATTGTTAATTTCAGAGACTGTTTCTGCTCATACTAGTGAATTATCATTTTGTTGCTGAAATGTAGAGTTGGAAAAGCAGGGGGAAAGGGGGCACTGAAAAATGAAACCCTCAGGAGAATCTGGTGCCTTGTAACCAGATCTACCGTCAGCAACACTGTATGAAAAATGAAAAAGGGAAAAACTTCCAGCAGATCCTGCAGGATTGTCCAGAAAACAAACAAACTTGATTTAATTAAACTAGAAGGCCAGTCTAGAAATAGAATACAGAGGAAACAGTTCTTAGCTGAACTGTTTTGTTTGGATTTGTCACACTTTTCTCATTGAATGACTCGGAGATGCTTTCACACCCGGATCCCCACCCTGGAGCCAGGCCTGGGGTTGGGGCTCGCAGGCAAGTGCCTGGTGGCCGGGTCTCTGCCCACGGGACCCGGCCGGGCGCAGCCCGAACGAGCAACGTGGGCCCGCCCTCCCGTGGGCTCACCACTCGCGGGAGGGTTCAGAAGGGGCCGGTGCAGAGGGATATGGGTGGCGGTCGTGGGCGGGGGCCCCGGCGGCCCAATCCCCGGATGGTGACTCTAGCCATGGGGACATGGAATGTCACCTCACTGGGAAAGAGCCTGAGCTGGTGCGGGAGGTTGAGCGGTACTGGCTAGAAATAGTTGGGCTCACCTCCACGCACAGCCTGGGCTCTGGAACCCAACTCCTTGAGAGAGGCTGGACTCTCTTCTACTCTGGAGTTGCCCGCGGCGAGAGGCGGCGAGCTGGTGTGGGCTAGCTTATAGCCCCCCAGCTCAGCCGCCATGTGTTGGAGTTCTCCATGGTGAACGAGAGGGTAGTTTCCCTGCGCCTTCGGGTCGGGGATAGGACTCTCACCGTTGTCTCGGCTTATGGGCCGAACAGTGGTGCAGAGTACCCGGCCTTCTTGGAGTCCCTGGGAGGGGTACTGGAGAGTGCTCCAACCGGGGACTCCGTCGTTCTCCTGGGGGGCCTTCAACACCCACGTGGAGGGGTGTGATTGGGAGGAACAGCCTCCCCGATCTGAACCCGAGTGGTGTTTTGTTACTGGACTTCTGTGCTAGTCACAGTTTGTCCATAACGAACACCATGTTCAAGCATAAGGGTGTCCATATGTGCACGTGGCACCAGGACACCCTAGGCCGGAGATCAATGATCGACTTTGTGGTCGTGTCATCTGACCTCCGGCCGTATGTCTTGGACACTCGAGTGAAGAGAGGGGCTGAGCTGTCAACTGATCACCACCTGGTGGTGAGTTGGATCCGCTGGCGGGGGAGGAAGCTGGACAGACCTGGCAGACCCAAACGTATCGTGAGGGTCTGCTGGGAACGTCTGGCAGAACCCTCTGCCAGGGAGATCTTTAACTCCCACCTCCGGGAGAGCTTTGACCAGATCCCGAGGGAGGCTGGGGACATTGAGTCCGAATGGACCATGTTCTCCACCTCCATTGTTGACGCGGCTGCCCGGAGCTGTGGCCGTAAGGTCTCCGGTGCCTGTCGCGGCGGCAATCCCCGAACCCGGTGGTGGACCCCGGAAGTAAGGGTTGCTGTCAAGCTGAAGAAGGAGTCCTACCGGGCCTGGCTGGCCCGGGGGACTCCTGAGGCAGCTGACGGTTACTGGCAGGCCAAGCGTGCGGCAGCACGGGCAGTCTCGGAAGCAAAAACTCGGGTCTGGGAAGAGTTCGGGGAGGCCATGGAGGAGGACTACCGGTTGGCCTCGAAGAAATTCTGGCAAACCATCCGGCGCCTCAGGAGGGGGAAGCAGTCCTCCACCAACACTGTTTACAGTGGAGGTGGGGAGCTGTTGAACTTGACTGGGGACATTATCGGGTGGTGGAAGGAATACTTCGAGGATCTCCTCAATCCCACTGACACGCCTTCCATAGAGGAAGCAGAGGCTGGGGACTCAGAGGTTGACCCATCCATCACCCAAGCCGAAGTCACTGAGGTAGTCCGTAAGCTCCTCAGTGGCAAAGCACCGGGGGTGGATGAGATCCGCCCTGAGTACCTCAAGTCTCTGGATGTTGTGGGGCTGTCTTGGCTGACACGTCTCTGCAGCATCGCGTGGCAGTCGGGGACAGTGCCTCTGGACTGGCAGACCGGGGTGGTGGTCCCCCTATTTAAAAAGGGGGACCGGAGGGTGTGTTCCAACTATCGGGGGATCACACTCCTCAGCCTCCCCGGGAAAGTCTATTCCAGGGTACTGGAGAGGAGAATTCGGCCGATAGTCGAACCTCAGATCCAGGAGGAACAATGTGGTTTTCGTCCTGGCCGTGGAACACTGGACCAGCTCTATACCCTCCGCAGGGTGCTCGAGGGTTCATGGGAGTTTGCCCAACCAGTCCACATGTGTTTTGTGGACTTGGAGAAGGCATTCGACCGTGTCCCTCGTGGCATACTGTGGGGGGTGCTCCGGGAGTACGGGGTCGGAGGCCCTCTGTTAAGGGCCGTACGGTCCCTGTACTGCCGGAGCAGGAGCTTGGTTCGCATTGCCGGCAGTAAGTCAGACCTGTTCCCAGTGCATGTTGGACTCCGGCAGGGCTGCCCTTTGTCACCGGTTCTGTTCATTACTTTTATGATCAGAATTTCTAGGCGCAGCCACGGGCCGGAGGGGATCTGGTTCGGGAGCCAATGGATCTCATCTCTGCTTTTTCGCGGATGATGTGGTCTTGTTGGCTCCTTCGAGCCGGGACCTCCAGCATGTCCTGGGGCGGTTTGCAGCCGAGTGTGAAGCGGCTGGGATGAGAATCAGCACCTCCAAATCCGAGGCCATGGTTCTCGACCGGAAAAAGGTGGCCTGCTCCCTCCAGGTGGGAGGAGAGTTCCTGCCTCAAGTGGAGGAGTTTAAGTATCTTGGGGTCTTGTTCACGAGTGAGGGAAGGATGGAGCGTGAGATTGACAGACGGATCGGATGCCGTCTTTGTATCGGTCTGTCGTGGTGAAGATTTATCTCGATTTACCAGTCAATCTACGTTCCGACCCTCACCTATGGCCATGAACTTTGGGTCATGACCGAAAGAATAAGATACCGGATACAAGCGGCCGAAATGAGTTTCCTCCGCAGGGTGGCAGGGCGCTCCCTTTAGAGATAGGGTGAAGAGCTCTGTCACCCGGGAGGAGCTCAGAGTAGAGCCGCTGCTCCTCCACATCGAGAGGAGCCAGCTGAGGTGGCTCGGGCATCTGTTTCGGATGCCCCCGGGACGCCTCCCTCGGGAGGTGTTCCTGGCATGTCCCTCCGGGAGGAGACCCCGAGGAAGACCCAGGACACGCTGGTGTGACTATGTCGCTCAGCTGGCCTGGGAACGCCTTGGGGACCCCAAGGCGTTCCCAGAAGAGCTGGAGGCAGTATCCGGGGAGAGGGAAGTCTGGGTGTCCCTGCTCATGCAGCTGCCCCCGCGACCCGGCCCCGGATAAGCGGATGAAAATGGATGGATGGATGGATGCTTTCACACCTGTATGTGTGTGTACATATATATATATATTTGACACTTATCTACTGATAAGGATAGGTGTTGCAAATAAGCATTTGTTTAACATTGATTTATACATACATATACACTGTATAGCTAGATTTGTTCTCCATCATATATGGCCAGAATTTTTGTTTTGAAATTTCAGTGAATAATTCAGTTCAGTAGACTGTCATGTAATGGAAATAAAGCAATTGATTAATAGTTGAAATAATTAGTTGAAAGTAATAAGAAAAGTAAGAAAAAAATGAATATTGAACTAGCTCAAAGTATGCCAAACAAGTAATTGAAATAGATACGGGTAATGAAAAACAAATAGTTAAATGTAACAGATGGACAGAAAAAGTATGGTAAAAGCAGACTAAGGAATACACAGTTAAAGTAAGCTATTGAAAATGGCTGGTTTAAATAGTTAGCTAATAAACGGTTGAATAGTCAGACAGGCACATGTTCAGGTAATGCAGTCAACATTTCTGTTACATTTAGCCAAAGCTGAAGGTCTTCTGTGCAGACAACACTGCATTGTCTCTTAGGAAATCTAATTTCTCTCCCTTTTCACTTGTCTGAGTAATTGATCAGATCGTTTAGGAGGTTCTAATGCTGTCTAGTGGAGGGATGAACAGATGGTGAAGAACGCTAACAAGCAAAATGAGATGGACCCAAAGTCTTACTGAGGTTAAGGCAACCTAGGTCCAGTGGTGCAGCGATCAGTGTTTTTATTGGATGTAGCACTTTCTCGAGAAATACACATGAAGAAATATTATGAATACTTTGCTTTTGAAATAATTCAAAGCTCCGGTTTTTGTGGGTTTGTGATTTCATGTGAATTTTTCTGCATGCAAACTTTTAGCCAAAGCAGTCTTGAAAGGAATACCAACTCTGCTTGGGCATTAAATGAAAATACGTCTCACATAAGAAATGGAAGGAGCCACTTTGCAGGTCTTGGCAGGTCTTGGCAGCGAGACAAATCAGGACTGCACCTGCCCGTCGCGTTATTTCTGACTTTACCAGTTTCTTTGGGCTGGTCGCTCTGCTCGTCACCACTCCTTTCGCTCTGCATCCTTGTTCTTTCTTTTTTCTTCCATCCATCTGTCTTGTCTTACATTTTACCCCCAGACCTGGTTACCTTTAAGTCTTTTGTAATGAGCTGTGGAGGAGTTGGTAAAGCAAAACGTGATGCATTATTGATTCCAGCTATGGAACTCTGAAGCTGTTAATGGCTGGGATGCTCCATGAGACATCCAAGCTGTAGATCATAGTCAAAGAGGCTGCGGAAGACCATTGAGGGCCTTGTCAAGACTAAAGCTGGCAGATGGGAGTTTATGATTGAACATTATTTCAAAGCACCAGCGCCACATAAAAGCATTATCTACAAGCTTGGCAGACATCTACATCTGGACTGATTCCAGCACCAAAAAAGAAGCGTGCATATTATGTTAGCCTGTTGTACACTACAGTATGTTGTTCCCAGAGTGGGATAAAAACCCCCAAATAAGCAGCTAATCTTGTTTATAATGTTCACATCAGACACTATTTGCATGCCAGATCTTCAGGTGACAGGATTTTTTTTCCATAAATATCTCTTTGTGGTGTAGAATTGCTGCTGCAGTGTGACGTAGAAGACTTGTGTTCCTTAAAATCGTTCGGTGATGTGATTAAATGTTTACCCTGCTGCTGCCTCTGCAAGGATGTTTTTCTACTTCTACTTTTCTACTATTCTACTGCCAGAGGTTATTCTGCAAATAATAAATAGTGCTATTAATTGACAATTAATCTGGCATTTTAATCAAAGTGGAAATAGACAACTTTTTAACTTTCCCATCCTTATGAAATCTCTTTTTCTCTAAAATCGACAATCTGCCATATTATTTACAGAGTTCTCTTGATGTCCGAGAGTGTAATCATGAGTGTGCAGTGTGAACAGGAGGGAACTGAGCTCACAGCCCTGGGGGGCTCCGTTGTTGAGCACTAACATAAAGGAGGTGTGACTGTGAATCAGTAGTCTCTGAGGTCTGTTTGTGAGGAAGTCCAATATCCAGTGGCAAAGTGTTGAACTCAAGCCCGGAGTGCACACGTTTATAATGAGCTTCATGGGTGACATTGTGTTGAATGCTGAGCTGAAGTCAACAAACAGCATTCTTACTGAATGACTGAATGAAGGGCAGTAGATATGGCATCCATGTATTCATACTTCACAACAGAGTTCTCTTGATGTGTGGGGCTATAGTCATGGGTGTAGAGTCAACAGGAGGAGGCTGAGCTCACAGTCTTTGGAGCTTTGTTGTTGAGCACTGAAGATAATGAATAACATTACAGTAAAACCTACATGTCTTCACAGAGGAAGTTACACATGTTGACAATTACTATACATTAATACGCACTAAAATGTCCTCTACTTACAACATTCTAGTGTTATAAAATATTTATTAAATGTTTCTTACATATTATGAATGTTAAATATGGTAGCTTTAAGGTTAAGATTTTACTGGTTACCTGCAATATCTCACTCAATTTGACAGAACTATCTAATTTCACATGATAATGAAGCACTAAGTGAAGAGCACAGTATGGCACTACCCTTCAGGACAAGCCTATTCTCCTGTTTTGTTGACTGTGACTGTTATTGATATCCAATAGCCTGACCAATGGGCAGTAATAATCAAGAGCTCAACAAATTAAAATCTCCTCAACCTCACCAAGCTGCAAAGGAAAAAGGTAAACAAGCCAGTTTCTTGAAGAAATTGCCAATGCCACAGGTCATATCTGAATTTATGAGTTCTGCTGAGAAAGGATGTGGGTGTTTGAGTGAGTAATAGACCCAGACAAGGGAAATAAGTTGTCGGTGAACAACAGAAAAACTGTGCATGCAATCGTTCAAAATGCATTTCCTATTATTGAAGCTGCCATTTGTGCAATAGGTTTTGGATGATTTGTGTTGAGATGCTTATTCTTGTAACTAAAAATGACATCAGCGATCTGACAATTTATGCTGTTTTTTGCCTAGTTTTGTCAAATCTCAAGGATAAATTACTTCTATTCATCAGGGGCAATTTCAGATGACTTCCGATTTGTTTATTATGGCAAAAGCTAATAACAGTGAGAATGACATTAATAACCTGGATGTATTTATGCCGATATTTTGTCTATATATCATAACATTTAGTTTATGCTTGGCCATAAATAGGCTATAAATAATGATTTTTAGGTGATATGATAGGAGAAATGACAATGCTGTCACAGTTTTGATGATAAAATAAATGTCATAATAACAGTTTGAGCATTTACTCAGACAGTAGACCGGTTTTCTGTAGGCCTATATGTTGTATTACTGAATTGTGTTTAAACATTTATTTTAAGTCCTTTTGAAGTTTTAAGTGTGACTTTGCAGATAAATAAAAAACTTTTAACAAAAAGTTAAATATGCAGTAAGCAATACTATTTGATTGTATCAATGTGCATGTATGTGTTGGTGCATGCACACATTCGTTCAGTATAAACCTCTCACATCATATTTGGTGGAACATAAAGTAGCACTGCAACAGAGTTAGCTATCAGATAAACCCTCCCTAAGGTGCTGCTGTCACGGAAACCAATCCATTCCCGGTCAATTCTGCATCTGTGGGAGTCAGAAATCATAGGCACCTACAGGGCTACATCTGGGGATTGTTAGGGCTTAAGCTGCTGCTCTCTCTGTCCCAGTGATTTATGTCCCTGTCATGATACCATGTGGTCATAGTGAATGGATCAAAAATCCAGAAAATTAAACTTTAGACCTGCAGGTGCATTCTTATTTTTTGCCAAATTCCACATCATAAACACCTCCCCTGGGGCTCTACATAGGCTGGCCACAGCACGGCTCCCAATTCAGACTGGAAACAATTGCAAATGGCCTCAGCAGGGAGTGAGCCCAATGACCAGGCAGGTCATCCCACAACTCAAATCGATAGGAGCAGCACTCCAGCATAATGGACGCTCCGTGGGCCTCAAATAGCTCAACAACTGATTTACCATTAACAGGTGCAAAATGGTAACAGAGCCAAGGCCAGTGCTGTGCTGTAAAATTAGCAGAAAATAGACTCCCAAAACCATACGTGTTTGATTGAAGGTAAGATATTTCTGTTATTGTTTTTCAAACCATTGTAAATGATACTTGACGGTGCAGAGAACACAGAATGAAGCAGCCACACGCTGCAGTTGTCCTAACTAAAGTAAAATATGCCTCTGAGAGGTGTGGGTTGTGGGACAGCTGATTGGATTTTATGAGACATGCGAAAACTGGCACAGTTTTGATGAAGGCAAAAATCGAAATACCAAGAACAATCTGGACGACTGTAAATTCTAAAAATTCACCTGCGGCTTACACCAGCTAGTCCTGTTACACTTATAGCACGTCGATGTATTGTCTGCCGGTTTAAAATTGATTTTTTTTTAAAGAGCTCTGGCAGCACAGGATATAAAGATTTGAACTTCCCTGCATGCAACTTTTTTTAATACATTGTCTGTACGTCAGCTGTGATTTTCTTTCCTCTGCAATCATGTAGATTGTCAGAATCCATGGTAAAACACAGACTGCCCTTTTCCACCACACATGGATAATAGGTAAAAGATGACTAACAATATAGCTCATTGTCCGCGATACAGAGCAGAGAGACGCCTCTTGGATGCTGCTGAAACGTGCTGTGGCGCTGACGGTGGAAACGTAAGCATTGTCCAGATTGTCTAGGCCAGTGATCCTCCCTTTTTTTTTTTTTTACAAGAGCCACATTGGCAGGGCAAAATCAAGGGGAGAACACTTTTACGGCAGCATACCAAATCACCTTTGCAAATGTGCATTTCTACATGTAAATTGGACATCCCACAAAAAAAGAAACAACACAGCCAATACACTTTCAATTAAGACCATATTTACCTTAATACTGGGATGAGCGTAAGCTGGCATGCATGTCCTTGACTTTCTTCATGTCGTATTGGTAGTTTGTTGTTGCAATCGCAGTTGTAGCTGAAGTGCTGCTGCAGAGATGGGTCACTTGTGGTTGTTGCTCTGAGTTTTGGTAAGTGGATGAGTTCTCTGTCAGGTATCCACAGAGCAGTTATTTTGTTTTGGAATGCTCTGACTGCCTTCAGCATGTCACTTGGAAGCTTGTCTCTCCCTTGGAGCTGCAAGTTGAGAGCGTTCAGGTGACAGGTAATATCAGTAAGGAGGGCCAGCTGTATGATCCAGTGTGGGTCTTTCAACTCTGCTTCCCCTTCCCCTTCCCCTTGCTGTCCAATAAAGTGTTGATTTCAGGAAGGAGGCTCAGGAACCGCTCCAGCACCTTTCCACGGGTCAACCATCTTACTTCATTGTGCAACACTAAATCGCTGTACTCTGTGTCATAGTCTTGAATTAACTGTCTGAACTGTCAGTGGTATAGTGCTTTTGAAACAATATATTTGATCACATGCACATCCCTTTGCATCACATTTTGGAATTCATTGTTTTTGAGCTTTGACACCAGTGCCTCTTGATGGATGATGCAGTGGAAGCTGATGAAATTGGGCATTTCATCTATTTTTTTCACAAGGCCAACACAACCCTTCACTTTGCCTTGGGGCACCATCAGTACACACACTTGCAAGTTTGGACCAGCTGAGATGATTTTCCTCAAAAAAATACCAAAAGTGCAGTCAGAATATCCGCACCTCTTGTTTGGCCATTGAGTGGTAGTAAGCACAATATTTCCTCTCAAAAACAGTTTTCTTTTGGGAACCTCACCCAAACGCACAGCTGAGCAACATCGGTGATGTCTGTGCTTTCATCCACTGTGATGCCGAAACAAGGTGCTGCACGCAGATCAGCCAACAACTGGTTACATACGCCTTTTCCGATGTCTTCCATCCGCCTCATTATTGTTGAATCAGACAACTGTAATCCTTTTATTTGTTTAAGGATCACATCCTTGTTGTCAAAGTCTGTGAACGGTAGCCTTTTAGTATTTCTGAGTCTGAGAGCATTTTTTTGGCCCACACCAAAATCCACGCTATCTCAAAAGATGCCCCTGTTAAACGCTCTGCAGTGGAAGGTGTCCTGTGGATAAGATTTTGCTGCTCGCAAAGTGAAGCAGTGAGCTGTGCTATTTTCCTCTTTCTGAGTTCACTGCCAGGTGGATAACTTTTATTGAATTTTGGATTCGCCGTTTTGAAACAGCGCTCCAAGTTGCTTCATCTGAAACAGGCCCTTGTTATTTTTACATATTAGACACAGAGGGTTCAAGCCATGAAGAATAATAAGAATTAGTCTGTCCACTTCTCTTGAAATTTCCTGTGCTCATCTTGTATGCCTTTTACCTTTCCTGTCCGTCTGGTTATTGTGCTGGTTTTTTGCCCTTTTTTTAATTAGAAATCGATCCATTTTGTGCCTGCATCTCACGCTGGCTAGCGGAGCTAACATATCCTGGCTGCAAGTGTGCACTGTGGTCACATGTAAACTTTAAGCCGGGCTGCGTTGGCAGGTTTGACAGTGCCCCTTAAGGAAACACCATTAATTAAGGTGAAAGGAGAAGTATAATGCAGATGTTTGCATTTTTGTAGTGCAGGTTTCACTCTATATTTATGTAGCACATTTGAAAAAATGTATTGGCTGTGTTGCCATATTGTTTTAAGCTACCATGCGAGCCACAAATTAAAGCTTGGCCATAGCCAGTAAGATGGGCCAAGTGGATTCTGGGGGTGAGACGTCGGCCACTGCTGATGGAAATCTGACAAGAGACACTAACAAATGTTCATGGATGAGGTGATGTTTTAGTTTTATTCACCCTACATACTGTCCCATTCACCAACTTTCTTCCTCACTCTCTGAAACTCTGACAGAAGTTACAGCGACAGACTACCATACGACCTTGAGTGAACTTGTGGATTTGTCCCCGTTTGAATGTTTCTGGAAACATTTGGCAGAAACTGTTACGTAACCTGCCATAGGTCTAGTCGTTTTGAGAAATTTGGATGCAGAATTCTTACATATTATATCTTTAAGGATTCTGGTTATTTAATGTTTTGGGTGTGTAACTGAGTCATACATACCAGAAGCTTTGCCATCAGATTTGAAAATGAGACTTCTCCATGAACAAGTCTTGTGTTTCTGGCAACAAAATGGATCATGCTATTTAACAAAATAAAGTATATATCTTTAGGAATTGCTTCTGTGTCGCTGTCAGACACTTAGAATAACAACCTCAGCCAGTCGGCAGCAAAAACTTTAAGCTGATGTAACTTTGACAGTCAGACTTGCCTCAAGGATTTCTCCAGAGCTATTGCAGCCTTGTCTCGGCTGCCAGCTGAGGAGATCTACAAGAGCGATTTCAAAACTAATTTAAATTTTAATTAATTAAAAGACTAAAATGTTTTTCTTTTGCTGTCTCATCCGTCAACACATGGATGAGATGTGTCTACCTTAACATACAATTATGAAAGCATTTTAGTATTGCCAAAGGAAAACACATGTTAAATAAATGTTTGGCATATGAAGTGTGTAAACTTAAACTGAAGGAATTTTTTCCATTAGCACCAAGTAGTTTGGTTTCTTAAGTGACATGCATGTCTACATAAATGTTTAGGTACCATATTTTAGTATTTTGCACCTCATCAGTTTTCAATCAGTGGCTGGAACTTTTTGAATCCAGAAACACTCCAAGACCGGAAGCGCTGATGATGTTCATCATGCGGCAAAGCTCTGACGCTTTTAAGCCGCATTAATGGCCACAAGTGACGGACCGACTCAACCTGCAGACTGACCTGTGAACTGCTGCTGTAATCAGGACGTCTCCTTGTGCCCACACTCCACCCACAGAGTGAGTGATTGAGAAGTGGATACGCAGCTGGTTCATCTTCGTCGGGGGGGGGGGGGGGGGGGGGCTGCAAGGAGAAGATGCTGTTTTTTTCCCGAAGGCTTTCGATATGTTATAGCGTGTCATCTGTCGACTCCATCCATTAAAATAACAGACATTTTTCAGATTCTCAAAGAAAGAAAGATGAATCCTCAACCTTGTGTTTTAGTTTATCTTAAAATTCTACTCAAGTTCTTAGCACTGCAGGCATCCTTGGCACAAACCCTGGACTTTTAAAAGTTAGTCAGGAAGAAAATAAAAACGTTTATCAATATGTTCAAGGCAATTTCATTTTTTTTTTTTTTTTTGTCCCATATTCCCTATTTGCATATATATGGCCACAGTTACCAAACTGTTTGTACCATACTCATAAACAGCCAGATACAGCACATCAGACTGACTGTACAGTCCTCAGGGTACCTAAAACAGCTAGCTCAGCCTTGAAATCTCTCTAACTGAATGAGAAGTAATGCACAGGTACAGTCAAAGGAAAAGCTATAGTGGAGAAGCGAAGGTTTTATTAATTTGTATTCTACAGAATCTCAATGTCAGCCGTGTGAATTAATTCAGTGTCCCTGGCATATTAAGTCAGACTAAGTAGGATAAAGAAAGACACTTTGACAAAGAAAGCAGACGGAGAACAATGCAGAACCTTGGCTCGCACGAGGTAAGGAGAGAGCTGAAGTCTGCAGATGCTCGGTTATGTTGTATCGCTGTCCAACTTCTTTCCCCCATATTATTGCATGGGAAATAATTAGGTGGTTAGAAAGAGAATAAACGAGAGTGAGTTTTGGGATTGGAGCTTGAAGTGTAATACAGTTGGAATAATTTACATGATTTCCACAAAGTCCTTTCATTGTGTAGCATAAGAGTGTAGGATAGGGGATTGCTAAATAATAACTGCAGAGCAATTAGAAGGGCAGAGCTAGGGACAACATTTCCATATTTTTTCTATTAAGTGCAATCGCAGCTGAAGTGAATTTATGTTTTATCCTCACTGAGGCCAGTCTGTTCAGGCCATTCACTTGTATATCATTTTTTGCTGTTTGTTCGAGTAGCATAAAAGCGACTACAGCTATCATCTCATTGTATAATTGTGGCTGCATAATGACAATTAAATTGAATCTTGAATAAGCCGTTTAATTATAATTTTTTCAATAAGTGAACTTGGTCACAAAACAGAATTCTACATTTTTGTGCTTTCATGTGGAAATGACAAATATTCAATCCATAAATGAGCGGTTCCTTTTTTTTACAGCCCAGTTGCCTAAATAAAATGTTGGCATTGTACATTTTTTCAAACCAAGGCAAGGCAAGGCAAGTTTATTTGTATAGCACAATTCAGACACAAGGCAACTCAAAGTGCTTTAGAGGCACACACACATTTTTCAATTAAATGTGTTTTACTGAACCTCAATAAACATACTTTTTGAAGTGATTGTTTAAAGTTTTATAAAGCAGATACTGTACTGCAGGTAAAACTGAAGTTTTCTTGGGTGGGGAAAAAAAAACTCGACGTAACTTCGCACAACCTGTGACTTGACTTAGCCCTGAAAAAAGTGACCTGGAACTTACTTGAGACTTGGACTAATTGACTTATATCAGATTTACAAAAAAAAAAAGGGCTACATGTATGTCCATGTCTGTCCTCATCATTAAATGCAGCATTGATATTTAACCCAACTGAATGCATCTTTCAAAGTTAGAAGCTGAAAATCTATGATCAGCTCCTTCTGCTGTAAACTGAACACTTTGTCTTTGCAACCATCTGGTTTGTTTTGTCGTCATGGACAGCGTAGTGGAGCCTCACGCATTTCAATCCACATCCTCATAGAAAATTGCTAGATCTTTGTGAGACGTAAAACCTGATCAACGGTTTGGCTGATTAGGATGGAGAGAGATGCTCAAATAAGTCCACGGTTGCCAGATTTTCCGATGCCAAACACCACTTTTGTTGCATTGGCCTGACACGGGGAGGCAGCCAAATTAGAAACCCGAGATGTGCGACCAGACCAGACTGCACAAATTCTGGCACTGAAGCCAAGTTGAAGATTTTCCTGTGATCACACAGCACCTTTAGAGGGGCCGAATTCCTCTGTGATTGAATGTTACACAATATTATTGGGGACGAAGAGTAAGACATACAAATAAATGAATTCAGCTGCCATCCCGACGGTATGCCATAACTAGATACGTCTCCAGATGGTACAACATGCAGCTGAACGTCTTTTAACTGGCACACGTAAATATGAGCACATTTCCCCCATTTTAGCCTCACTGCATTGGCTGCCTATTCAATTTTGGATCCATTTTAAAATTCTTTTATCTGCTTACCTCTCTGAGCTTCTACACCCTTATATACCCGCCTGCTCTCTCAGGTCAGATGATCAGCTGCTCCTGAGTGTGCCTAAATCTAAGCGGAAGCTCAGAGGGGACTGTGCTTTTGCTGTGTCGGCTCCAAAACTATGGAATGATCTGCCTCTGCATGGCCTCTTCTTTGTTGGTTTTTAAATCACTTCTTAAAACCCATCTCTTCTCCATAGCTTTTGACACCTAGTAAGAGGTCGACTTGATCTTCTTGATTTTATTCCTATTTTGATTACTTTTATTGCGTTTTTTACTCATGTTTTATGCCTTTTAATGTATTGTTGTATTTTGCGCCTTATGTGAGCAATTATGTCTTTCTATTTATGATGTCTTATTTTTTCTGTACAGCACTTTGGTCAACTTTGGTTGTTTTTAAAGTGCTCAACAAATAAAGTTGGATTGGAGTGGATAGATACAGACTCTCATGTTATGTCTCAATTCTTAAGGTTCTCCCTCGGGCAAAAGATAAACTTTTAGATTCACAAAATCTCACACCTCCTTCCTCTGACATTCAAGGTATTTAAGTTCGAGAACAGTTGCGAGTACATTTGGAACATGGAGTCACACAGTATCATATGTCCTTGCGGTTCGTGTTGCAGTAATGAGGTCACACAATAAACATGATTTAACTTTCTTCTATTGGACAGCATGCGGGTGGAATTGGCTGTATCATGAACTGCCTCAGCTGCCATGAACTTGACATATTTCAATTATACAGCGGTTATACTAGCTAGAAGAGAGCCTTCACCCACCCACACACACACACACACACACAGTCCTCGAAGGAAAAAAGTCCTGGTCTAAATGTTTTCAGTCTTCACTCTGACGGTGTGAGGCAGAAGTAAGGGGAGCACACAAACACACATTCACACTGGAATTGCCTTGATGGCTGGATGATAATTGCGGTGAGTCAAGCAGATACCCTCTAATCATCTGCTATTAGTATTAAGTGGGTTTTTTGGGGGGTTTCAGGACTCATTTAAACAAACAAAAAGCACTTAAGTGGTTCAGTAAGAACAGTAATCTTTGAAATGTCATAGTAGTGGAATACCATTATTCCATTAATGTATGGCGTTTAAATATGTATATAGGCGTGGGTGTTTCTCTACCACAACAGAGTAGGAATTGTGTTAGGTTTAATATCTTTTTAAGATTTACAATGACAAAGGTTTTAAAGTCTATACTTATAACCGTATTGAATGGGGTTCTGTGTTGTCATGACTGTAGTATGAAAATGATTGGGGTATGCACTCTCACTCTGTTGTATTGTGTTGATAGCTGTTATTCAGACATAGAGCCAGCGTCTTGTTATTGGAAGGTAACTAGTTTGATTCCCTTGGTCTGCACGTCGAAGAGTCCTTGGGCAAGATACTGAACCCCAAACTGCTGCTGATGTGCTTGTCGGCAACTGGCATGGCAGCCACCACCATCAGTGTATGAATGTATCTGTGAATTACTATAAGTTGCTTTGGACAAAAGCGTCTGCTAAATGCCCTCAATGTAAATGTGTTGTACTGTTGGTCAGCCAATGAGCCTTCACATACTGTGCAGATCAAAAGCCAATGCAACATCATCACTGTGTCCACTTAACGACCCTTCCAGCATTCTTAGTTATCAGTCATTATTAGTTACTGCAAAGTTTAAAGGTACGCTACGTTGATTTTGGAAAGAAATTCAAACTCAGAAAGATGCTATTTACAAAGTTAATAAGGTACTACTACAGATTCAGAAATATCTGATAAATACATGTCCATAACTAAATACAAGTTAGTCCTCAGAGGGAAATAAGATCCTTGGAAAGTGTTTTAAGCCGAGTATAAACAAAGTAAAACAGTATAAAATTGTGTTGTCTATTGAGGACAGTTTGTTATTCAGTTCATTAAGTCATGGGAATCAATCAAGGAGGATTTTTCTTTGCTGATTATAATGTCTTCCCCAAAACAAAACTTTGTTTTGAGAAAAATGCAGTGAATCGACTGACGCAGCCATTTAGGGTCAGAATGCGCTGTACGCGTTACTGCCCAACCCTGAATTTTTGTAAAGTGCATTTCAAAATATTTACTGTATTTAGCATTACTGTAAGTGAAAGAGAAAGTGTAACGCTCAGCAAAACTTTGCTATTCAGAAAAAAGGCTCAATAGGATTACACACTTTCCTACGATAATGAACAACAGCGAGGGCAGCACGGACAACACTGAAAGCTTTCCACAGCCGTTCCTGCTTTTAGCTGATTGACTGGAAGTAGGAAAACAAGCCCTCCTTAAATCATTGTTCCTTCACAGATGCGGCTCAGTAAAGGCTCTTAAAATTCATCTCTGCATGCTCCCCTTTTCTTCACTTGCCGGAAATCATTTCTATAATTGCTATAGCCTATTCTCCTCTTTTTAATTCCTTCAAGTGCATCCACTGGACTCCACTTGCTCATGGCATGTCTCCCACGGATCATTCCACCTAGCCCCGAGCTTGAAAACCATCTAAATCAAGCATCCTATATCAATACAGGTTGTGTAAATCTGAGCAAAGCCAGCACTCTCATCAGTCACAGATCTACCCTAACGGGGCCGGTGCAGCCCTGGAGATTAAAAAGCCAATATCTTAACCAAGGTATTTTACCGGCCTCAAATGATTTTTGGTAGTTACATTATTGAGCGGATGTTTTCACTTAGGAGTCTGTCCTTCGGGGGAATTTTAATGGATTTCCTTGTTCTTTCTTGTTCAGAACAAAATGAATTATTTTGTGATTATCTGAGACCACAGTTGATGTATTGGGCAGTTTTCTTCAGCTTTTTTTTTTTTTTTTTTTTTTTAAACTGTGCTGAAAGACATGTTCGCATGATGCCAGAGAAAAGTTGCGGCTAGCTAATAGACCACATAGAGGGGCTTTTAAGTCACATCTGCCTCCGCCACCTTGAGTGTTCAGCTCAAGGTTGTTGCGATACGCGAAGACAACAATCTTCTCCTGTCTCCGAAGACAATGGATTTGTATCTTCTTTGTTGGAAAGAAAAGCAATCCTGGTTCATCATCTCGTAATGTTTTACACCCCCGTTCGGAAAACATCTTCCTATAATAAACAACGTCCTTGCCACGTTGTTAAATTTAGGCGAAGGTGACAATTACGAGTGCAGTGCCGACTTTATGCAGCTTCACTGCTACAAGAATGGATCGTTCTAATCTCATAAAGAAACACTTCGTCCAGTCATAATAATTAAATTCATCTCAACAATACACCAGCTATCATGTGTGCCGATATTGCCAGCTGCCTAAGGAACTTGATGAAGTCATAGTGCTGATACAGATCAGCGTTTTTTTTCTTGTGTTGTCAATGTCAATTCCTTCTCATTTGTTTACCTTCAATTTTCTTTTCATTAAGGGAACATCGGGCCTGTGATTGGAGCTCCATTTAGCAAAACAAGTCTCCTCTCTGGGGGAATGAAATGACATTAAGACGAAAGAGAGCAAAATGCCTTTTAATGGTTTGTAATAAGGCTGGGAAGCCAGAAGCTATGCAATATCTATTCCTGCCTAAACCCGTCTGCCCCCTGATCCATGACCAATCTGATCAGTGCAGCTTGCAAAATGCAAAATGTAATAATCTGTTTAAGCGGCTCTTAGGCTCTCACATTAGAAATATAGCTGCACCTCACAAAATGGCGGGGAAGAGGCAGACAGATAGTGCTTTAGATCTGTTTAACAGAGCCTTTCCAGCCCAGAGGGTTTTTTTTTTTTATCTTGTATGGCTCATAAGAATATGTATGAAAGGCCACTAGCCCTCTCAGCTTTTTTTTTCCCCCCATAAGTTTTTCTACTCTTACAAGGCATTTGTATCCTGTCAAACTCATTCTGCTGTGTCGAACATCAGTTCATGCTCAGTGGTTGTCCCCTCTGTCTGTGGCCCAGTTTCTTAATTTCTCCTACTGTCTACATCTTTCTCTGGTGCAAAAAAAAGAAAAAAAAAAGCCTTTAAAAAAAGGGAAGTGTTACTAAATTTGTGTTTTTGAATTAATACTTGTGTCTCTTTGCTCCTTGTCTTGATATAATCACTGGCACCAACCAACAAAAGTTTACATTTACAGTTTTCCAATTTATCTTGTGACAACACTGTGATTATGCTCTGGTTAGGTTTAGGCACAAAACAAAACAACCTTGGTCTGGGTTAGGAAAACATCATGTTTTGGCTTAAAATGCTTGTCATTTGTCAACACAAACATGAAAGGATATTGTCCCTATGACTCCTAAAAGATATCCAGTGGTTTAATGTTTTCAAATGCTAAAAATCAGTCTCAAACTGTGATCAAGTGCCACCATCCCACATGTTGGGCTAGATAAGGATGTCTGGTACAATTATCCTATTGTGGCCGTGGTTTGGGCTTTTGGTTTAGTTGTTTCCTGATTTATTTTGGTAGGTTTATCCTCATGTGTCATGTTGTGACTTTCCACGTCCTGTCTTTGTCCTTTTCCTGCCCTTTTTTCTGTGTACACCTCTGTTTCATTTGTTCATCAGCCCTTGGGTATTTAAGTCTGTCTTTTACCCTCTCTCTTTGTCAGTTTGTCTGTTTTGTGCCTTCATCTTCTGTGTACCTCGTCATGTTTTACCTGCGTTCGTCGCCTGTGTCCTCATGTTATTCTGGTTTGTACTTCGTTTTGCTTTGTGCTCTGGGATTAGTCCTGTTTTTTTTTTTTTTTTTTTTTTTGCCAGTCTTTTTTGCCTTCCTTTTGTTTCTTGCATTTTGGATTTATGGACTATAGCTTCCCTTCTCAACTGCATTTGGGTTTGTCACCTTTGTTTGCCATACCTTGCCAAATGCATCAGTTTTTATTCTGGCGAGTGGGCTGCTCACACATACAGATCAGTCTCTTTTTATCAAGTTTGTGTCAAATTATAAGATGTAACACGCTGTAATTGTTCTGTGAGCATCTGATATACACAGCTGATTTTTGTTCTTCTTTATGTGTGTGGTGTTGTATCCTAAAATGCTTTGAATAACTGAGCCTGTGTGCTGCCATTCATTCTTGTCTAACAAGCTACTGACTGGTGAGACTGCCACAGTGAAGGTCAGTGCATCAATATCCTGACTGGAGAGTGGCTCATACATCCCTTAAATTGAACCAAACAAGCAACCTAATGCTGACGAACATCCCTCTTCCACAGAGGCCAGGGTTATCTTTGAGACTTATTTACTGTTGCAGTTTGTTGTTGGGGCTTAGTTACAGGAACATTTCAGCATTTTGGAAAATATAGGCAACATTTTATATTAAGGTCAAGGTTCATTTATTTATCATTTTTACCAATCATTTATTTAACTTTGTATTCTCTTTCTTATTATTTTATTTCCATAGATAGATAGATAGATAGATAGATAGATAGATAACTTTATTTATCCCCGAGGAGAAAGTAGGTCATCGTAGCAGAGGTTCCATGTAATAAGCTTCAGTTAATATGGAATACGGTAAGACCCTTATAAGATGTCTATTTACAATAATAAAACTAGTGTTAGTGTTAGTGTTAGTAATAACATAATGAACACATTTATTGTGCATAATAATGGATCTATTAACCCTGATGTTCAAAAATTCACTGTTTATGATTGAGTAGTTAACTACAAACAAATGCACTGTATGTATTATTCTTAATGACGTAACAACAAAATGTGTGAATGGTTTAGAAATAACATAGAAGGTAAGTTAGTTAAACTCAATAAATGTGTTTGTGACACTTATAAAAAAGGGTTTAATATTTTGGAGGAGTTTGTAAACTGTTAATAAATGTATTATACATTTGGAGAAATGTTTGTAACCTAACAATAATTGTGTTTATTGTGCTTTATTATTAACACTTATGTAGTCTAATGAGCAAGGACTTATAAGGGTCTTATTATTGATTAACTAATGCTTATCAAATCAACCTTAATAAAAAGAATGTGATGAGAATGTCTACATCTATGTCATCTTTGACTTTGCAACGTGAAGCTACAGCCAGGAGCTGAATATCTCAACAAAATATACCAACACCTAATATCACTAATTCATCTCTTGTCCGCTCGGCATGAAAAGAAATTGAATAAGATTGTATAATATATATATATATATATATATATATATATATATATATATATATATATATATATATATATATATATATAAAAGTTAACGCGTTAATAACGCGTTAATAACGCGTTAACGCAACATCCTCTTGACGCCGTTAATTTTTTTAACGCGCGATTAACGCTCGGTATAAAAAAACAAAAAACAAAACGCGCATTGAAAGATTTACGGCCGTCAGTGGTACCTGTAGTCTTGATCCAGAGGGTGGCAGAAAGGGAATCAGAAGAAGATGCCGCAGGGTTGGCGGTTCGGGAAAAACACGGTGGACTGAAAAGTGAGGAAATTGAGAAAGGACTTACCGTAAAATACCAAATAATAGCCGGGGGGTTTAGTTGTTTCAATCACTTAACAGACCAAAAGGCAATTTGGGACAGGCGTTTAATTCCTTCCTCACAATAATCCTGGATGAAAACATTACAAACTTCTCCAGCTTCTCGGTGAATTCTCTGGCATCCTCCTGTAAGTGAAGTTGTTGCGGCGGAGGAAACGATTCAGCCAACCAGCACTCGCTGCAAACTCCTCATCTCTGCTGTCACTCACGGTGGCGGACATTTGTTTCTCCATCGTCCTGATCATTCTGCGGGACACTCTCTCGTGGCGTGCCCGTTTGCTGATAACTTATCCCCGCATGTTTATCTCAGGCTCCTCGCTAGCCTTCTTCCTCCCTCCAGCAGGCAGCCTGGCCCTGTTGCTGTCCTCCTCGGACAGACGCTCAAGCTCCGTTTCTCTCACTCTCTTCTGGTCGACAGAGAAACGTCTAGCGGCTGCTTCTCCCGAGTTTTCCTCTGCATATTTTAAAAGAAAGTTTGAATTTCAAGTGGTACTTTTTATTGTTTTGCTGCACCGGAGCCATGGCGATCATCAGTGTGATACTGACTGACAGAAAGCAGCACACTGCGTGAAAAAGGCGAAGAAGAAAAACGTGCAGTGTCAGTGGTCACCTCTTCTTCCTTAATTTTTTAAAAAATAAAAAATTAGACCCGACATTTATTTGGAACCGGCGGTTATTTACCAAAATATACATCTGCACCGGCGTTTAAAGGGACCCTGTGGATAATTGAAACCCGGATATTATTTGGTCATTTACGGTATGAACGGCAAACTACTTTCGAAACACTGCCAGATGGTTCGGTCGATAGGACAAAAGTTATCTGCATGTACTATCGACATGAAATGACTTACCATCGAAGTACATTGAGTCTCAAATATCACTTGCAAGCCAAACACAGGGCAGATGCAGAGAGCTCCCCCCCCCCCCCCCCCCCCCCGTCAAAATCAATATATATTTCTATATATATATATATATAGTGAATAAAAAATGTCTGTCGTTCAGAATCTAATCAATTTGTATAATATCAGCTGCTCCCACTACAACATACTGAAGCAGGCTAAGGAGATAAAATTAACAATTTCCATTACACTCCGACCATATTTTGATGCTTGAAAGAACTGATCGAGCACTTCTTCACTAAATCTGCCCTTAATATGGATTGCATTCCCTGTGCTCAGGGTTGTAGAAAGCCAATTGCTTTCTGAACACATGAAATACTAAATGCAAAATAAAGAGGCCATCTCTAATTAAGGGTGGAGTCATTCTTTTTCCTGATTATCTGCCCCGTTTCTTAAAACATAAATACTGAAATTCTATCATGTATCTGAGAACAGGGATGTATACATATAACTGCTCCCTATGAAGTGAAACCTTTTGTACAGCGCGACAGTACCTGTAAGAAATGGTTTTGTAGAAATTGAAAATTTCATCAGGTAGCGCCATTTGGAAGCTGTCAGCACGGGCTTTCACCCTAGTGAAGAGCCTTCAGTACCTTTACAGCGCTGACTGTGAGACAGACAGTCAGCACCTGGCGGGTCAAGATATTGAGTGGGAGAGGGTGAGAAGAAGCAGAGAAAGTAACAAAGCGATGACAAATGAAGCAATGCAGAGTAAATGAGAAAGTGTGAGACTGAGAGAATGAGAGTATTAGGATGAAAGAGAGAGCGGGAAAAAAAATGAGGGAGCACAGGAGATGATGACTATCCATCACTGTAGGTACTCCCACTGCATTACGGGGTGACATGAGTGATTACCGAGAGTGTCTGAACACTGTAGACCAGTGCCTGGTATCCCCTCTGCCTGCTCCACTCCTGAATGATGGTTGTTGCCTGGCTGCTCTGGGCTACTTGGGGCCTCAGAGATGGCGATGGATAAGTCTGACCTGCGACGAGGTCTACATCGCCAATCCATCAGCCCGAGTGAGGCGGAGGCATCTAGACAGAAACTCTGGCCCTGAGAGATAGACATGTGTTTTCTCATGAGTAACGCAGATGAATGTATTCAGCAATGGAGGTGGTTCTAATGACCAGTATTCAGACAGTGTGTAATTATGTGCACTTCTTGAGGCTGATGGGCGAGGGCCAGTGGGAGGAATGAGGCAAAGTAATTTTCCAGTCAGTAGGGCAGAGGTTTGGTTCCTTTGACACACTGGAATGGAGGATGTACGATTGTTTGTTCCCTGATTTATCTGCTTAGACCCCAAAAAACAGCTTTTTCAGATAATTAAATGATGGCAATGTGCATTTCTGAAAAGCATGGATATCTTAAAACTTGGGATTTTTTTTTCATTTTCAGGCATAGACACCTTTATTTGACAGTGGATAGACAGGAAATGGGAGAGAGAGGGGGGTGTGACATGCAGCAAAGGGTCAAACCAAGGTCTACTGCGTATGTGGCATGCACTCTTAACCACTCCACTATCTACACACCAATTCCTTTAGGTCCAGTTTTCAAGGTCATAATGTGACAACTCTGTATACGGTCTGGTTAGGTTTAGGCACAAAACCCACTGTCTCGTTCTGTACAACTTTCAAAATAAAGCTTTCTGACAAAATGTTGACATATTAGGCCATACTGACTTTTTGACAGTTATGTTATGTTCCGCTACATTACATTATGTTATGTTACTTTGTGTTACGTGACGTGACGTTGCTCCTCAAACATTGACAGTCTGGTTTGGTAAGTGACATAAATTACATAATTAATGTACATTAATGTCCTTAGGTCACATAATTGAAACAAAAATAATCAGTCTTGACTTCGGAATCTCTGGTTTTCGGTTGAAAAGTCCAGTCCGAGACCCATTCACCCACCTCTACCTCCTCTTTTTCTCACCCTTTATGTGACTGCACTATCAACATGCTTTAAGAAGTGAATTTGTACCGCTGTGTCAAAGCTAGAAGTGTACTGCCACTGACCAGGCCGCTGTATTTAACAGGTTGGGAGTGAGAATGAGCTGTGCGTAACCTGAAGCAGAGATAAAGAGAGGGCTGCAGGGGTCTCTCAGCCCCCCTTCCTTTTAACTCCACAGCCCAAGACCTGAGTGTTCAGGTCCAACTACAATTTATCATATTTCGTGCAGCTTTTTCGAGCAGCAGAGGGCTACATGCAGCTCACCTATAAACAGACTCTGATGTGTGAAATTGGAGTTGTCCTTAAAAAAGTTTTGTCGATCTTTGTATTGACAGAAGGATGAGCTTCAGCATAAAGCTTCACATTAACAGTAGGCTTTAGAAAATTAAATACGCTAATACACCTTGTCCTAAAGTTATGAAACGATAAACAGATACAGATGGCTCGGAAATGATCTGTTTGATCAATTCATTAGTGTGCCAGCTGCAAAGCACTGCAAATATTAAAGCCAAAGCCTCAATGCCTGATAAAAGGTATTGTTCTCAAACGCAGGCAAAGGCACAGTTAAAAAGTGAAAATGTGACTTCTACAGAGGAACGAATAAGGAAAGTTTATCCAACGCAATTACCAGAATAAATGTTGCCATGTACAGTGCCTTGCAAAAGTATTCACCCCCCTTGAACTTTTCCACATTTTGTCACGTTTAACCACAAATGTAAATGTATTTTATTGGAATTTTATGTGATAGACCAACACAAAGTGGTGCATAATTGTGAAGTGGAAGGAAATTGATACATGGTTTATTTATTTTTTTTTACAAATAAAAAACAGAAAAGTGTGGTGTGCAAAAGTATTCACCCCCTGAGTCAATACTTTGTAAAACCCCCTTTAGCTGCAATGACAGCTGCAAGTCTTTTGGGGTAAGTCTCTACCAGCGATGCACATAGAGACTTAAATATTTGCCCATTCTTCCTTGCAAAATAGCTCAAGCTTAGTCTGGTTGGATGGAGAGTGTCTGTGAACAGCAATTTTCAAGTCTTGCCAGAGATTCTCAATTGGTCTGGACTTTGACTGGGCCATTCTAACACATGAATATGCTTTGATCTAAACCATTCCATTGTACCTCTGGCTGTATGTTGAGGCTCGTTGTCCTGCTGGAAGGTGAACTTCCGCCCCAGTCTCAAGTCTTTTGCAGACTCTAACAGGTTTTCTTCCAAGATTGTCCTGTATTTGGCTCCATCCATCATCCCATCAACTCAGATCAGCTTCCCTGTCCCTGCTGAAGAAAAGCATCCCCACAGCATGATGCTGCCACCACCATGTTTCACGGTGGGGATGGTGCATTCAGGGTGATAGTTTTCTGCCACACATAGCGTTTTTCCATTTAGGCCAAAAACGTCAATTTTGGTCTTATCTGACCAGAGCACCTTCCTCCACATGTTTGTTGTGCCCCCCACATGGCTTGCGGAAAACTGCATGGCGTTGTTTCAACAATGGCTCTCTTCTTGCCACTCCTCCATAAAGGCCCGATTTGTGGAGTGCATGACTAATAGTTGTCCTGTGGACAGATTCTCTCACCTGAGCTGTGGATCTCTGCAGCTCCTCCAGAGTTATCATGGGCATCTTGGCTGCTTCTCTGATCAATGCTCTCCTTGCCCAGCCTGTCATTTTATGTCTCTATGTTGAAACTTTATATTTCTTTTCAGTTTTTTTTGTGACAATGTGACAATGTGACTATGACCTGATTAGGTTTACAAAGATCTTCATTGGCTGTAATTACCAGTTCTGTCGCCACAAACACAGCTAGAGATGTCCTGACTTCTGAGTCAAAAATATACTGATGTTGAGACGCAGCCTTCAACATGCTTTAAAGTTTTACATCTTACAATAACGGACAATTTCGGATTTATTCTAACTGGGCAGTTCAACAATGTGTTTTGCACCTTATGCAAAGTGGACTCAAGAGCGTTAGGGTTACAATAATAACAATGACAGTAATATTGTTCTTCACGCTCAAGGTGTTGCAGGTGTTCCCCTCTCCATGTACCTTGGAGGAAGGTGAAGTTGTGCCAGCTGCTCCTACTCTGTTATGTTACTGTTCAAAGAAACGCAGAGCATTACAGAATAAAATCCTGAACTTTCCTCCATACAGCAGGAACTAAAGTAAAATGCTTGTTTTCTACTGTTGTTCAACTCAACCCCCCTAATTTATTTTGCTCGCCAAGAATATTTTGCTCAGTCTATATATCTTGAATATTCACTTTCAGATGCAGTACAGAGACTCTCAAGAACTCTCCCTGCTGCTCTTTGGCTCCTCTGTGTACACAGATTATGAGTCTCACAGGGATACAGAAAGAAACAAATTCCTTATTACAGAGTGCACAATGCGGTGATAGAGTTCCCTAATTATGTTGTTGTTTTCCCTCTGAGCCCCCCTTGACTAATTCATAATCTAGCCTGTGGAATTGCCGCGGATAAATGCGGGAGTCTCCAAGCCGGGGCTGTTAGCACCCATTTACTGAAACAGAGCTGGGGAAGTGCGCTGAGATGTATCAGACTAGAACAATGCAGCCAGATGAGAGGAAACTTTTCACCTGGGGGGAAAATACAGAGCGAGTTCGGAATTAATTTATAATCAGAGTTTAGACAGTGGCAATATCGTGTGCCAATGGTGTCTATTCAGACGGAAAATGTGATATTCACAGGGTGCAGGGCCCGTGTTCGGAGCATATTAGGCTCGTGTGGTAAGACTCGTCTCACATGTGTTGCTGTAAGCCCTGCAGCCACAGAGATAAAAGATGAGGTATGATGAAGAGGGGGAACACTGGAGTGGCAGAGTACTCTAAGTTTACTAGGGCAGACAAATCTGAGAGAGAGCACTGCCGGAATTTCAGCGATTATTATTATGACTGTGTTACTTGACATACCTTGAGTACCTGCTTTTGTGATTGAAGGCTAGTTGTCATTCTGATTTTTTAAAAGTTTGCAGCATGAGCCCTAAATGTCAGAATATCCAGAGTAGATTTTACCAGCTTGATTCTGATTCTGGTGGAATGCCAGTTTGTTCCTATCTAATTTAAAACACTGCTCCTTCGATAGCTGTCACGTGTGGGAATTCTTACCCACATATGGAAATAAAGCCATTTCCATACTGATGAATATATGCAATTCACATGTGAATTTTCATTCATTTGTATAATGTAAAAAAATAAAATAAAAAAGGCAACCAATTGTGACACCGTCCAGTTCACAATTTTTTCCCCCAATTTTCATATGTGATACAGCCAATAACGTGTGGACATGTGTGAGAAATGAAGCACATTTCACATAATTTGATTTGAATAAGGAGGCTCTATTTTTTCGGCAAACGATAATATCGTTAGTTGGACTCCAAACATGACGTAGTAAATTCATTAAATACTAATGCTTGGGAATAGCGGCCAACCCCAACTGAGCAGCCCATAGCATCAGTATTTTAACAAGTTGACGAGTCTCAAAGATCAACTTTCCCAAAAACTGGACGTTAGATTGATGATTATGAAGTGTTCCCACCTAACCAACATAAACCTACAATAGTTCTGAATTTAAATGTGATTACATATATTTTTTTCTTATAGTTAACAGTGAACATTTGCAAATAATCACAGGCAGACACGCCTATTCAATAAATGGTAACTGTAATCTTTGTGAGCTAAATGCAGACAAAGGTTTGGCCTTACACCTATAGGTATAAGACCCACTGCATGGGGTCAGGTATGACTATAAGATCATGACTGATGCCTGATCACTTATCCAAGTGGCTTCTCTGGAAGAAAAACAAACAAACTGAAAACCGTATCTTTCTTTGCTTCTGGTCAATTCTGGCTTAGAGTCTAGGTGGAAAAAACACTTCAGTGCCACAGAAAACATTTGGGTGCATTGCTTCGCCTCCCTTTCTTGCCCTCTCGCCTGCTGTGCTCAGCTCAACACAAACACAAATTATCCCTTTTTGTCGCTCGAGCACTTGCAGCCTGAAACTTCTCTTCATGTCTCTCCACAGGACAAAGAAAGAAATGGATAGCAAACAGGCAGTGCTGGAAGTGGCCAGAATTATACTGGCTTGAAATCTTTGTGCCTGCCCTCTGTGCTGCGGCTCATTTTTTTTTTTTTTTCCAACAAGCCTCTGGCTCGGCGCTCTACAAAAAAAGCTGTCCCAGTTGAGTATCGGCCTTCCCGTCTGCAGGGGGTGGCTGATGCCATGAAAGATTCAAAGCTTTTTCTTTGTGCCCAGTCTCTCCCTGGTTCACCACTTTACTCTAAGCACTGGTGTGTGCACTTCCACTCTACCCTGGTTGACAATAAGCGTGCCGACTGACACATGGCTGTCAAACTTTTCACTGCCGGACATTGCTGTGGTTGGCCTCCAATAACAAAGTCCCCATACCCTGGAGAGAGGAGGACCAACTACATTCATGTCGTGCCGCCAACAGCTTGGAGCTTACCATGCAAAAAAAAAAAAAAGAAACTGTGGCATTGACTTCCAGAGAGGCCTTTTGGTTTCCTGTGGAGTCCAGCAACTTTAAATGAGGAAAAGACCATCTGTTCAAACACAATCGCCAACAACAACAATGGATGCTCCTGACACAACAGCGCAGGAACCTATTTTTACGGGACATTTTGCCCCCGCGTGGAGTTTTCTCTCGCGTAAAAACCTGGACTGGGTATTGAAATCTGATTTTGGTGTTAAACATCCCTACCATGAGACTAGAGGGAAGCCGGTTGTGACCAGAACTTTTCTCATTTCTGCCACTCTCAGGCTGAAGTCCAATGTGTTGTCTGCACCACGGAGCGGGTAATTGGCTGTCAGCTGCCTCCTGAAAATCAAATGCACAAAGCAAGAGTGAAGAGGAGAGCAGACGGGACTGACATTTATTCTGCACACGCAGACAACCAACGTTACGCATGTGCAATTATGATATTTAGCCAGGTATATCCATATGTCCGCAATCAGACTGCAGCTTATTTTCTCCAATTTTCGATGTATTGTGTTAGGAGCTGGCTAGAAGAATAAAAACCATTGCTGGCTGTAATGCAGTCGTGCAGAGCCCTGTAGGTATCAGGAGTCCTTTATGTTCTTACCTCATGCACATGAATTATTAATACATGCCTTGAACTTTAAAACTTGTGGGTCTTAATTAGAGTCAAGGTACTATGACAGCGGTTGTATTTTTAGTATTTGGTTGCATTTGAAAATGTATAGTTTATAATGATCTGACCTGCAAAGATTTCTTTTACTTCTCTGAAAGACATATTGTTTGACATTCTGAGAAATATGTCCCCTTACCAAGAGAGAGATGAGAAGTTCATTGCTCTTAGTTAAAGGGGAGCTAATTTTAATCATCACTGTATCATCATAATGTTTGCGTCTGTAACCTTTCGTGGCTCCGGGTGAAGCTGTGTCAACCTTATAGATTGCCTCAAGTGATGTCACTGGAGAAGGTTTGAGGAAGTTTTAAAAATCTCAATTATCAAGCAGTTTTAGAGCCAGAAGGAGGTGAGCTTACCAGACCTCTGTAGCTGTGTTTGGTAACTTTTTGTTTGACCGTCAGAACAAAAGAAAATATGTTGCTTGACATTGACTCTCAAAACTGCATACATCAACGGTCCCAAAACGACATGAGCGGCATGGGGTACTACTGCTTTTTATGCTCCTTCACCTGACTTCGTCCTTCGCTGTCGTAATTTTTACCACAGCCACTAGAGGTAATCACCGACAGTAAACTAAAACATGGGTTGGAATAAGCTGGGTGAAAGTCTCCTGTTTGTTCGACCTGTCCACCCCATCTCTATCTACATGAGGGCTTTGTTCCTTTTTATGTTCCTTCACCTGAGTTCCTCCACTGTGATCATTATTATTACCTTGGCTACTTAAAATAATCTGAAATAATAAACCGCTTGTCCGACCATCAAATTGTCCGAGCATTGTTTTAGAAAATAACGAGATATTCACAAGATTGTTTGATATTAGCTGATGTCGACACGTTAATTTGAAAGCAGAAAATCACTTATTTGTGTACAAGCTTTTCTTCTGATAGAGTTAGTCCTCATTTAATGAACTCTACTTGTAAAGCCTGTAAGGCAGAGGTTGAAGAAGTGCTCAGATCTTGACCTGAAACTGGAAATAGAGGACTTCTACTTATCATAATGAAGTAAATACTGACAGTGTACTGGATGTAGAAAAATTACAGCATCCTAGCATAGATTGGATCACTATAAACCCTGCTTTCATTATGGTCAAATCCTGCTACTGCACTGGATTTTTCCTCTTAAAAATGAAGGTTGCATTATGGCACAAAGGAAGCACGTCATTGCGCAGCCAAAACGGGGCTTTGATTTCAAGGGTTGCTATCCCCAGTCAACGATGGAACAACTAGAATAACTGTAGAAACTCTACAATGCAAAAGGAGAAAGAACCCCGCTGATGGAGAAGTCTGAGCAGGCGAAGATGGAGAATGATAGAAGCAAGTGTTCACCCAATGGAGAGCGCTGGTGTTGCATCAAAGTCTGTTCCCATGTTATGTGTTCCCCCTTACCAGCAGGACTGGAGACGGTTCAAAGCTGCCATTTTCTCTACTAGATCAACAAGTGACATAGACTTTCTATTCATGAACGCAACCGGGTGTTTCACTCTGCCTTTCATAGCACTGAGATCAGGGTTTCTTACTAACGCTATCTTTGCGACAGCGGCGCCACTGTAACACCACAGGGAAACACCAGGAGGGGAGGAAGTTGAAAAGTTGTCTATTTCCACTTTAAGTAAAAACAATGAACTTGTATATCTGTTGTCAAGCAAATGTGTCAGAGTACAAAAGTACAGGAAAGGAAAATACTCAGGAAAAGTACCTCACAACTGTACTGATGTACAGTACTTGAGTTATTGTAACGCTCTCAGCCACCGGTGTAAGGTGAATACTTTCGCTCTCTGACGATATAAATGGTGTAGACCGGACCTTCAACCCGCCTCAATACGGCACAGACTACAAAAGACAGTCAGACAGACAGTCGAAATATGTCAAAGCGTTTATTCAATCAATTCAGTCATTTTAGTTGATTGCAGGTCGTTGCGTTGCTTTACATCATACAGGTTTTTCTGTTTTTCCGGTCATTCAACAAATTGCTTTAATGAAGCTGGAGCACCAAAGGCCGGACGTGCAACACCTGCGTAACGCAACTCGCACATTCTGGATATGATCGTGAAGAAAGGAGACACCCTGATTCAGGTCTCTTCTATCTTCTTTATATATATTTTTTTTTTCCCCAAACACACATTCACACAGCCAGGGGCTCGCTGTCACGATCCACCGCCTACAGGGTTGCGTGTTATTTTTCTTTTGCTTTACCTTATATTGGCTCTATTGCTGTCTAATTGGGTTTTATTTTTTCATATTCTCCACTGACTTTGTGGCTTTGAGCTCAGTGACACACGAGATCCCAAACAAGAAACAATCTGGTTCTAACCAGTTGGAACCAGCCTTATTTTAGACCTTATAAAAACCTATTTATAATCAGTTATTTTCAATTCATAGGCATTAGCTAGTTATATTCCAGAGCACACAATGCTCCATCGTCATCTGCATTCCCTTTTAGTTTTCCGTGGGGGTCTGGCAAGATATCAACCTGGCTTGAGCCTAAGATCTGTTTTTGTTGGACTAATGGACATTGTGTAAAAACATAGCCGTTTATTATCTATTCTTTCGCATCTGTGGCTCGATTTTGTGTGAATCCCTCAATTCAGCATGAGAAAAAACAGCGAGGAGAGATTTCTTCGGAGTGCGCAACAATCCTCCCTCTATTCAGTTTCAATCCCGGTGTGATTTCCATCCCTCCTCTTCCTTCTTTTTCTCTTCTTTTGTATCCCCATCAAGTAGGCCAGTTGATGTGGGACAGCTAAAGAGTTCCCTCCCCCCTCTTTTTTTTTTTTACACTCCTCTCGGTGGAGCGGGTAGAGAGCTCAGAACAAGGCGCCAGGAGTTCAGGAATCATCTCATCCCAGTCTCTAACCTAAACAGTTTGTGCAGCGCCACTCACCTCCGGGCAACATCATCCGAATATATTTAACAATGCGCCATTTTCTGCAGTGTCAGTATTAATGTGGAGAGGGTGGGTTCAGTGCGAGTGGACTTATCGTTAGAATTATATCTTAATTGCCCCATTTCCACCGAAAAAAAGGCCTTTAGCACATTAAAGCGATACAGTTGTGATTTAACAAAGCTGGAGATGAGCAGATATTCAAACTGTTCTGCTCTGCTGGGATTATTTGAAAGATACGCAAAAGCCGAGAGGTTACAGAGCGGAGTAACTCAGATGAATATGCGATCTCATAATAGTTTCATCTGTGACGTTAAGTGCTTTTTATCTGATATGAAACACATTTTCCAACTTTCGCAATCTCCCCGATGACAAAAAAAAATCTTCACAGGGCAGAAAGCGATTTACATTTTTTTTTTCTTATATGGAACAGACTCACATCCACAGTGTGTGTTGCAACGGATGCTTTAGAAAATAAATGCTTCCCACTGTGCTTCCCCCATAGGGAACAAGCTCATCTCCTATAACACACATGTATACGCTCTTTATTTTAAATATATATGCATGTATGTTTTGAGAGATGGGTACTGTAATTCTATACGAGTGATGTTTGATATCAATCTAAAGCTGAGGCGCTTTTAATAAAAGATGCCCAAAGTGGGGCTATGGGCTGAAGTTGGCCCGCTATAAGGTTACATTTGATCTGTCAGATTATTGTAGTGGAAAAATAAACTAGAAAATCAAAGATCTTTTTCTGTTTTATTTTTTTGTTTTCTTTAGACGATTGTGTTTACATTCTGGCTGCAATGGGAAACGTTTAAGCACCCCTCGCTTTTTTTTATGAGTCAGGCGAGTGACAAACTGTCCGTACAGAAGGTCACTACAGTATCTGCTGATAGCAACGGAAGCAGAAGGAGTTCATAATAAAAGTTGTGCATTTACATTTTTTTTTTCAACATCAAAATATACTTTAAACAGCAAAAGTAAAAGTATTCCTTCTGCGGGCATAATGATGCCATGTTCATAACTGTAGCAACTATAAAGAAACTGATAACCTCAGAATTACATGGTCAGGTAGACTATTACATCTAATTTGTATGAGCTAAAATGAACAATTTAAAATTATTAGTACACTATAACACTAGTTAACAATGTAAACACAGTTTACATCCTGTTATGGTTGTTGACATGGTTAAAGCACTCTATTAAGGTGGGATTGCACTTTAATATTGAGTCAAACGGTCCAGTGTGTAGGATTTAGGGGGCTCTATTAGCAGAAATGTAGTTTAATATTCAGAAACGTGTTTTCATTAGTATATAACTGCCTGGATTAGGAATTGTTGTGTTTTTGTTGATGAACCCTTTTTATCTAAAGAGGGAGCAGGTCCTCTTTCACTGAGTCTGCCACGTCGCACCGCCATGGACAAACCAAACACTGACCCTAGAAATGGCCTGATGCAGTGGCGGAGGGTGAGAGGAGGGGTTTCGTTGCAACGTGCAACCACACAACTAAGAAACCAAATCCCACACAGTGATTCTTCATAGCCTGACACAGGCAGCAGTAAGGGGTCCCTCCCAAAATGCATTTGGCAAAAGATATCGAGGTAGGAGACAAGGTGTGTGAGACAAATTTGACTGTATCTGTAAAAAAATATGTTTTTAAAAGCACTAATTTATTGCCACTACTTGAAGTGGGTTAGTAAAGAGCAGCTTTGGTGTATAACAGCACGTTTACTTTCCCCTCCTATGAGCAGTTTTTAATCGCATACTCATTTCCTCCTGGTGCTCATAATATTTGTGCTCCCTTGAGCCTTTGTTCACACTTATACAAACACACTGGCAGACACTTCAGCTCTTGCTTCAAACCAAACTCTTTAGCCCCACCCACCTCTTTCCTGCTGCTCAAGTCATGGCTGGATCTATCACTGGGGTGTCCCTTATCGCTCCCGGTGATGTGCCAGTGGGCTAAAAGTCCTCTGGGCACAAGTGATGATGCCATGGTACAGGACATCCAACACATGTACATGTGTATAGGTGTGTTTAAAATAATATATAATAGAAATCTGATCAAACCTCCGGTATGTAACTTCAGAAGAGGATATGGTTATTTTACACAGATCTAGTGTCTGTATTGTGCTCATATCATCAATATATTGTATTATTGTTATGATTCACTGCAGTCTCCGTGCCAGAGATTACCTCCCCGTCTCTCTTATTCACTTTCAAACGTTGTGACTGGTATATCAGGTGTGATAGACGAAAAAAGGAAAGACCATGAGGTAATGACTACAAAATACAATAACATAACAGTCGCCCAAACTGTTAAAAAAAAACATACCCAAATATATGAATAATGTACGGCTTTATCTAAACTTCCACACGACCCGAACTTATATCTTTGTAAACCTCACATGATCTCCTAATTATATAACAAATTATTAATTTAGCGACTCCTTCCTTTTAATTTTATCCTTCATTAAGCCTTCGAGCCATGTATATTTTTCATTTGTTATTTCATTCTGCATTAATTAATGGTGACTCAGCATCCTCCTTACAGCATCACTCGGGAGACACTGAGAATCTCTTCCGCTCAGGCAAGCCTGGATGAAACAATTATAATATAATCAAGGAATATTGTGTTAAATGACATTTAATGTTTGGATTTAATTTTGCGTCGTTTCCCTTCAAGGCCACTGACATTTCACTCATATTGGGAACAAATTTAGTATCTATGAACTGTTTAATACCATGCGTGGTGACTCATGTCTGGAGACGTACAGGAACAAGTACAAAAAAAAATGAAAAATTCACACCTCGCCCATTGCCACTGGTGGTGACGATGGTCAATGGAAGAATGTGTTTAGTCTCACAAGGACTACTGGACATAATTAATAGGAGTTTTTCAGTTGTCTGCTCTTTATTGCAGTGTCTCTTTTGACCATAAACACAACTAACTTCCTTCCTCTCCCTGGTGATGGCAGACAACACTATTGGGGCGTACACAAAGATTCATTCTGCCTCTTGGTTTCCGATCCAGATTTATATAACATTGTTGTAGATCAGTGGCTCACAAACTTTTCACAGCCATGTACCCCTTCAGACATCTGAATGCCAGCCATGTACCCCCTACTCCTGCACACACAAAAAACCTGTCTGTAAGCCTCCCCACCACCACACACACACGCACACACACAGCATATATAACACATGAAATAAAATCTCTTAAATTATTTCTTTATTATTTTATTTTTCACCAAATAGATCAATTTTTACCTGCATTTTCAGTGAGCAACACCAGTTCACTTTTGAAAAAAAAAATCTACCAAACATTTCTACATTTCTAAACATATTCAGTTATAAACCCACTTGAAACTGAAGTACAAACTCACCACACCAAGTGTGTGCTTGAGAGGACGTAAATAACTCTGCAATATTTGGCTGAATTTGAGAAAGTCTGAGTCTCAAATCGTTCTCTAACAAAGTCTCACTCTGTATTTTGTTTTCATGCTTGTCAGAGCTGAGAATGCACTCTCACACAAGCACGTGGTGGCAAAGGGCATCCAAGTCTTGACAGCGCGTTTGGCCAGCGCAGGCTGTTCTGTGCACAGTCCGATCTAGAAATCTGGCAGTGGCTTCTGATTAAATTCCATTTTCAGGGATCCATCTGTTGTGATCTCAATGAGACTCTCCTGTTTAGATGTTGATAAAGAAGCAGGCACAGCTGCAAATGGATGACGTATCCAACTGTCTGACCTGTCAGTTTCGGGGAAATACTTGCGCAGCTGTGCAGCCAGCTCACTGAGGTGCACGGTTATGTCATGTTTCACACAGAGTTCAATTGCGCACAAAAAGTCATGCAACGACGGAAAGACCTCTGTTTTGTTGCTCTCCATTCAGTTTAACCAGAGGTTCAACTTCTTTATCATGGCCTCAACTTTATCTTGCATGTTTAATATGGTTGCGGAAACCCCCAGTAATCTAAGATTAAGTTTGTTCAGGCGAGAAAAAATATCGGCCAGACAACCCAGGCGTGTAAGAAACTCGTCATCGCGCAAATGCTCAGACAAATGAAAGTTATGGTCACTGAAGAAAATCTTAAGTTCATCTTTGAGTTCAAAGAAACGTGTCAATACTTTGCCTCTTGATAACCAGCGTTCCTCTGTGTGAAGTACTTACATCTCATGATCGCTGCCCATTTCACTGCATATTGCAGTAAATATGCGAGAGTTCAGGGGCCTGGCTTTCCCAAAGTTCACCATTTTCACTGTTGTGTCCAAAACACTCTTCAGGCTGGCAGGCATTCCCTTGGCAGCAAGAGCCTCTCGGTGGATGCTACAGTGAACCCAAGTGGCATCAGGAGCATCCGCTTGCATACATATTACTACTCCGCTGTGTCTCCCGGTCATGGCCTTTGCACCATCAGTACAGATGCCAACACATTGTGTCCACATAAGTCTGTTTGATGTCACAAAGGTGTCCAGCATTTTGAAAATGTCCTCTCCAGTTGCCCTTGTTTCCAGAGATTTACAGAAGAGCATGTCCTCCTTAAGTGTCTCTTCATGAATGTACCGCACATATACCAGAACATGTGCCAGGCCAGCTACATCTGTCGACTCATCCAGCTGTAGTGCATAAAATTCACTGGCTCGTACCTGATGTAGTGGCTGTTTTCAAACGTCCTCTGCCATGTCACTGATGCGCCGAGAAACAGTGTTGTTTGATAAAGGCATGGTCTGTATAGTTTTTTTGGCCTTTCCCCCCAGCATTGTCCCAACCATATCCGTGGCAGCAGGGACAATTAAGTCCTCGACAATAGTGTGTGGTTTGCCAGTTTTAGCCACTCGGTAACTCACCGTGTAAGATGCTTGTAGCCGGCTCCTATTAACGGTATCTGTTTCCTGTATGCAAGTCTTACTGGTAGAAAGTCTTCTCAATACTTGTTCAAAAAACTCCCGTGGCTTACTTCTCAAATAAGCGTGTTTCATTTCTAAATGTCTACGAAACAGTGAAGGTTTCATTGAGATGTGAGACAGTACTTTTGCACATATAACACACAGTGGCCGAGTAAATTCACCAGTACTAATACAAGTGAATATTTGCACCTTTTTGACAAGGTTGTTTCTCTGTCTGCCGCTGCATGCTTTCCCGCAGCAGGAGGCTCTGCATCCGACTCCTCATCGCTGTCCTTGGCCATGCTAGCAGCTTGGCTAGCTACAGGTGCATCGCTACTAGCATCCCGGTCAAAGGTAGACCTTGAAGGTGAAGAATAACGTGGGTTGTTGTCGCTGGAAAGTGCACCTTCGACTTCAACTGAGGGCTAACTGGTGATAGTAGTTGATGTCCCTCTGGAAGGGCAATTTATCCTTTTTAGCCATTTATCAATTTTCGGTGGTTAGGCAGGCATCGGGCGACCATGTGTTCATTTTGGAAGTGCAATTAATTCACACACTAGAGGGAAGCCTAAAGTATGCATGACAGTATGTGTTTTCTTAGCAATGTGAGTAGGCACTAAAGATGGATTGATAGATGGATAAAGACGTTTGCGAACAAATCAGTTTGAATCAATGACTCTTTAACGAACTGACCTGATTCCCCGTTTCACTTTTATCCCGTTTTTTCTTTCGTTCTCACAGACGAGTCGCTTTGTTGTTCACTGTTTAGTTATCAGAGTGTGGAAGAGGACTGAGAACCAGCCAATCGTATGCTGAGTCTAGGATACTGTCATCGAATTTTAGCCAATGAGAAACAGGAAAGCATAGCAACCGTTTCCATGAAAAAAAAAACAATGTCAAAGTGAATATACCCATTATCCACTGTTGTGTTGTCTAAAAGTACACATAATCATGATGTTGCGGCTACGTATTTGCCTTGATCTACAGTGTTATGTTTACTGTTGAGCTAAGAACTGTGCATTACATGATTCACTGCTAAACAGTGTTGTACCGGAAACGCGACTGAAAGAACGAACGAACGATATGAACGATTTTTCCTGCCGAACTTACCGACGGGAACTGATTCTCGACATCGAACTATGAAATCCACCTCTGTTAGGCACCCTAGACTGTATGTTTATTTATACGCCAGTTTCAAAATGTAATCAGGCTGTTTGCAATTCATGTTTTTCATTATTTTTTTTTTCAGGTACCCCCTACGTCACGTTGCGTACATGTACCCCAGTTTGGGAGTCACTGTTGTAGATGATAATCAAACGTAGGCTGAGTTAAAAAAATAAAAAATAAATAAATAAAAAGCATTTGGGTTCATTCTTAATCAATTAATTAATTTATTTGTAAGTGTTAATCCACTGTTGATTTTCATTGTAAATCATGTCATGGTGCTTCAGCAAAGAAAATCCTGCAATTTAGTCAGATTTTAGTGATGTCTGATTAAAATCTTGTGGATAATTTCCCTCAGAAACATGTGATTTTGATCAACACCACTAGCAGCATAATAGCTGATAGAAAGACGGCAATTTGCCAGCTGCACGTGACAAAAATAGGACCGTGACACGAAAATTGTAGGGATGTCAAGTTCGACTAATTAATTGCAAACTTTGTGATTCATTAATCAAAATGAATTGCACACTCCAATATTTGCTGTAATGCAAATGGATTTGGGCAGATGAGTGAATCAATGAGAAAATGGTCATTCTAAACTTCAGAAGGAGGCCATATTTCAGGTTTGAAGTGGTATATATAAAAAAAAAAACAGCCAAGCACATTTCATCTCCCTCTCTTTTTTTATGTAATTTTTTTGTCATTATTTTAGTTTTTTGGACAGCCCTGGAAAAAAGTTGAAGTAAGTTTAGACATCTCTTTTTCCTTTTCCATAAAGTTTTATTCTTTAGACCGTTGGAGGTATAGAGGAGAACTCTGACTATGTAAAAACAAACAGTGTTGGTAGGATTACATTAAAAAAATAATAATAATAAATAAATCACAATCCATTGTAAGTACATTTTTAAATGTCACCTCTAATCTTTATATCAGACATTAACGCAACACTATGTAGGAACTGTTATTATATGCAATTTGTCGCCTGCACAGTTTTTTTTTTTTACATGTCGCTGTTTTATGACCAAATCCCAGGTTTCAGTGAAACTGTAGATCTGATGTAATGTCAGATGAGCTAACTAGCTAATTGCAGCTACAGTTAGCGGTAACTTTAGGCATAAGTAAAGCCAACTTTCCATCAGGAACCCCCGTAACTATACATCAGAGGTAAAACCAGAAAACATTTTCTGCAAAAAGTGTAACACACCACTCCCGGAAGCTTCTACCCGCCCACCCAAACTACACAGTGCAAATATAAGCGATTTGGATGCAGAGTGGAAGTGACAGAGGCAGCATTGACCCTATTATAAGTCAGTGTACCAGCAAAATGATGTTGAAGCAGTTATTTAAAGGTAAAATAGCTACATGATGGTGCTTTAACTGTGCATTGGTCAGTTCGCTTTTCTTTATTTCATAAATATCATGCGGGTTATAGAGGGGGAAAAAAGGACATCAAAGATATCAGATCTGAAGAAAAAGAGTAGTAGAGAGTTAAAAGAACTAAGCTCTGGGTCATCCAGGTTAACTGTTGTAAAGTGCTGTTTGTGAATACGCCAGGACGTCAGAATGAATCCTGCACACCTGTTTGGGTTGTATCTAACTGTATCTGCTGATGTTTATGTTTTACAACCACTTAATCATTCTTTATTGGTAGTACACAGAAAAGCTTGTCACGGTTCCCTCTCTCTGTTTGTGTTTGATATCTGCTTCTCCAGTAGACACCACATTACGCTTTGTTGTTTGAAGAGCAATTTTCTTTTCATTACCTACTAATGTGTTTATTAATGAGATGCCAACGTTTCCGCGCAACACATCTCGACTTGTTATTGCTCTGTTACATTCAGGTGTCCCAGCTCTGGGCTTTTGGCACAGTGTCATGGCTTACTAGATCTAGAAGAGAGGTATAGAAGTATCCGCTGCCATGCCACCAGCCAAGAGAGCAGTGTCATTCCTCAGGCCGTGAGACTCCTGAACTCCACACTCATCATTTAAAATTGTTTTAAATAGTATTTTTTTGTTTCTTTGTTTCTTTTCAACACAATTTCATAAATGTAACCTTAAACCTTGCATGCAAGTATTTAGACCCATATTTATGTTTATTTTGGGGTAGTGACCTCTTGTGGTCATAGTAATGATGACAGGAGCAAAAGAGGTCATCAGTTCAACTCAGGGTGGATGACTGGGTCAGACTTAGGACTGTCACCAGGACCGCTATTTGCATTCCATGTGAAACCCAAAGTCAACATTGCGTAAATTAAACTTCCACATGTAAGTTGGGTCTAGGTTAAGGGCATGTGCATTAATAAAACAAGTCGTTTTGTTACCTAAACCTAACCAAACTATGATAATTTGACAACAGTAATGATAATGATGTTGCCAAGAAGGTATGGTTCACCTGTTGCTGGTCATATATAGTATGTCGACTCAGGAGCCATTGGTGCGGCTGTGGCTACGGAGGTACAGCTGGTGCGATGCTAATTGGAAGGATGGCAAGTCAAAATGTCATTGGGATAAGATACTGAACTCCACATTGCTCCAGATGGCTGTGCCAGTGTATGTGCATGGAAATGTTGTCGGGTACTTTGGATTGAAAGTGCTGTATTGCTCCTGATGAGCGGGTCGGCACGTTGTATGGCAGAACTATATGAATGATTGCGTGAATGTAGCATATCATGTAAAGCGCTTTGAGTAGCCAGTAGACTAGCGAGTGTTATATAAACGCGGTCCATTTACCATCTGCCATTGGCAAATTACCTACCACCAATTAGGTATGAGAAAAGTGTACATGGAGTGGAGTTTCATTAAAGTAATTAGTAACTTCAGTATGTTTTCTATAATGACAAGTCCAAAACTCTTCTGGATCAAGTGTTTGTGCCCTCAGATGACTGTCAATGAGCTGCGCAGCATGTTTAGCTAACTTTATTGTCAAGTTGTAATAAAGTTTTATAATATCAGTGACCTTTCTGTCCGGGACATGGACATTCTACAAAGCTAATTAATTTGTGTCGACAACCATTTGGCCCTGCTGATGACTTTTAGCACTACCACTGGTAAAACAATGCTCGATCAATGGGAGACAAGCGGACTGTGCATTTGTAGACATTGTGGCACAGTGACCAAACCTCCTCAGCATTCTGCGGCTGGACTGCAGAGGAAAACGCACCTGATTAAGGGGAACCTGAGACTATCGTATGCAGGGCGCAGACAGATAAACACACCTCATTAATCCTCAGACACCAACGGGGGTGAAGCTGAGACGAAAAGCTGACACAAATGCACCCGCAGAGACCACTCACACACGCCGGCAGGGCTGCAGGTCCTCCCCATGCAGTTTTTGAGTTTTTTCACCCACATATTAACACAGACACAAACAATTTTACACCCACCCACACACATGGCGAGGACGCGAGACAGTGAGATAGCCTGAGATCGCCTATTAAATCCTGATAGAAAGACAGTGACGCAAACGGCACACGACGGTCTGCTGTAGGTGAGGAATCCACCTACACACCCAGCAAATATCAGCATGAACACCTAATTCAAAAGAAAACATAACCTGCTAGCACTGAAACTCTTCTCCATATTGTTCAGCTTTCATAAGACCGGCGAAGAAATAGATCCATCACGGAGTCTTAACTTTCAGAACAAGGCCTGTGGTAGAGCTGCTTAAAAAACAATCGCCCATAATAATGAAATATCTTCAAACAGAGACTGCTTTCAGTAAAGTTATGTTAGCATTTGGCAATAGATCTCACAAGCTACAACTTAATTAAGGCAGTGGCCCTAAAATAATGAGGGAGGTTGTTTAATGTAGACTGTAGGCTAATGGGTGGTAATGAGAGCTACCAGCCCAAAAGAAATAAGAAGCACATTTGCATGCCTCGCTCAGCTCTGTCTTTTCATTTTTGGAAAGTCAACTTCGATTTTCCTTCTACTTCAGGCCCGGAGGCATTTGTTCTCCCTTTTTTTTTGGTATGTTCACCACCTGTGAGCAATTAATCCAAACATTTTTTGATTGGGTTGCTGGTATGCTAATGTAGCATTTGTGTTGCTTGGCATGGAGTTGTTGATACTAACTTGTCTCCCCATTTGTTCAGCCGTGATAGCTGCCTGTCTCCCATGTTTAGCTTCTGAAGTTGTGCCGTGAATGCAGGATATCTTGTGACTGTTTTCTTATGAATGCCGGTCTCAGACTCTGAGTCATGGGGATGTGCGGTGATGCAGCAACAAAGTCTGTTAGCTCAATTACAGCTGATTTCTCATGTGTTAAAGTCTTGGCCGGCGGCTGCCACATGTGACTACTCCTTTTAAGCGTATGCTAAGATGGATGTGAGATGGAGATTGGGTTCCAATGCCAAGACACCACCAGAGATGTTAAACCACTTAGAGAATTTTGAACTCTAAAGTTCATAATGCCTGTGAGGACGTTTTTATGACTTATATCCAGTCTCTTCCCAGTAAAAGCCATTTGTCATATCTGCCAAACGTTTTGTTGCGCTGACGCCGGCGCACAGTGGAGATTCATGACAGTTTCATCCGATTTGGTGTAGCTGCCGGTGGACTTAAAATAGACATCGGAGACAGTTTGTGAAGATATGTAGTGAAGCCTTGCATGTGAGTTTTATCTGTAAGACATAGAAAAAAAACTAATTATAAACTTTATTTTGAGGCAAAGTCACCAAACTTTTTAAGCTATTTTTTTTTTAGCGGTCTTTCTCATTATCTGAAATATGAAACACATCCTCACCTAAACGACTGAATGGGTAATTTGTCAACATCTCCCAAAGCAAGATATATCACCATTCCCCAAAAGACATGGCCAGTGTAATGAACTGGACCTTCATCTTACGGTCACAGTTTGGTTAGGTTTTGGCAAGAGAAATACCACTTTAGGTTCAGGAAAAAAAATATGGCTTGGGTTTGAATCACAATGTTACTTCTGTTACAAACATACCTACATTTATGTTTCATACCTAAGTGACTTTGGTCACACTATGTACGTGCTATGTCTTCACAACGATGGTAAGTTAAAAGAACTGACCTTTGACTTGTGGTCTCAGCTTTAACAACTGCTACAGCCGCTCAAAACATAACAGCAAATGTAAATGTGGTTCGTAATGTGCTGCTTTAGTTTCATTTTTTACCTATATGGTCGTTTTTCTCTGACGAGGACAGGCTCTGAATAACTGCCCAGGGACGTTACGGAGATGGCTATGTGCTGAGTAACCAAAATTTCCTAGGTTCAGTTTATTTTTACCAGTCAGGTAAATTGTTGTTTAAACTCTAAATTAGGAGTCATCTCTTGGTTGTATTTATTTGAGTTAAACAGCACCCTCAGGCCCTCTCTCCTGGATAGTTCTGCCTAATTTTATTTTGTTAGTTGTAAATTTTAGTTAGTGCACGACCAATCCATGCGATGAATAATGTCCCCAAATCCATCTGGTTTTATGTCTCTTCCTTTCGCCTCTAGAGAGCCGGGTAGTAACACATGATAGAGCACATAATTGCAAGGGTGGCAGCGGTGGTGGTGGTGTGCAGCGGTCGGTGCTCAAGTGGGTGAGAGATATGAAAGCCTGAATATATGAATAATTTTGTGCATGTGTGTACTTTTGATAAGACGGGAATATTTTAGGAGAATAAGAGCTCATTTGTATGTTGAAATTTGCATCAAAGTAAACTGCTTAGAGTCAGTAACTCCTTTGCCTGCCCCCCCCCCTTCAGTTTTACTTTGCACAATTCTACAAGCGTTGATATATTATTCTAAAAGAAAGGATTTGACAATATGAAAATGTTATTAATATGACTTTTAAATTAATCAACTATTTTAATAATTCTTAAAGCTGTTTGAGACAAGAAAAAAACCTCAGAAGTTCTCCGATTTATGCTTCTTAACTGTGATTATCCCCTCGACTCTTTACTCCTCTGGCAGTAGATTTAATATGTTCGGGTTGGGGATGAGACGTTTGAGGGCATCATCTCGGGCTGATGATCTACATTTTTCACAATTTTCTGACATTCCATAGACCAAACAGCAAATCAGTTGAATTAGTAAATAATCAACAAATTAATTGACAATGAAAATAATAGTTATTTTTGCAGCCGTAATCCAAATGACACTCAGCATTAGCTGTTAAAATGATGTCGCATGGGCAACATCGCATTATCACACAGCGAAAACAAATTTCCCCTGACCGACCCCCGACTGCACACCACAGGCGACCACCTCCTTCTCCGCCTGCCACTGCTCACATCCACACAACAGGGAGAAGATGGTATAGCGAGGCGGAGTGACACGGGGAATAGCATATTTATTCTCACTCGGCATCCTCCCTCTCTTCCCTGCTTAAACACTCAGCTGGATCCTTGCCTGTTTCTCTGCATTTTTCACTTTTGCTCTCTCCCATGGCTGCCAAGGAAAGATTCTCTTTGTTGTTTATCCTCCCACCTCCTGCTACCAACTGTGGGTATTTGCCTCTTCAAACTGTCTCCCATTCTCTCCGGACTCTCTCTTCAACTGTCTGTTTCCTTTGTCACCGCTTCCTCTATTTACCAACCAATATGTAACATAGCGGTCTCTTGACCATTCAGAAAATCCCGCAATGGACAGAATTACAGTTATAATTCATAGGCAAAGGGAGAGTAAAAATGAAATGAAAATGAGCTTCAGGTTCATTTTGGTTGTGTTCATGCAAATGTGGCTTTGTTCATATTTTCCTGGCATATGGGACCAAATGGGAGCAAACATCCTGAGTTCAAAAAGGGAAAGAAACCCCATTTTTGGTATAATTTCCGCACTTCAAACCGGATATATTCAGGGTATGTGAGGAAAAAGCAGGCTAGAACTGCAGCTAGAAAGAGGGTTGACTGACTTCAGAGCAGGTCACCTCTGGTAAGTGACGGATGAACTCCGCATTACAGCTTGCCTCTGGTATCTCTTGTCTTTGGAAACAAAGTTAAAACAATAAAAGTGGAGCAGAGCAGCTGTGCATCCATATAGGCACTGTGAATAATTCAGCGTGTGGGATGCGTGGACAAATGGCACGTTGAGCACAGAAGTAATAGCGGCAAAGCCCTAGGGAATGTCGCTGTGGATGCACAATAGGAAAAAAAAGAATACGAGGAAATGGAAGTGCATGTGTACAGCAGCAAACAACAACACGTTCTTTGACAGGTCAAATGGAGATGGCTCTCAAAATGTCACATAAGACTTGGCCTTAGTCATCTTGAACATTGGTGTTATTGAATCTCCGTCTTCATGCAACATTGTAAAATGGTAGCAGTGTGGTTAGGATTAGGCACCAAAGCTACTTGGTTAGGTTTGGCCGAAAATAAGTGTGTTAGTTTTAGGGCTGCATTTTCTTTAAAACCAGGGATTAGTCAGTACCCTAAACTTGGAGTTATGTTTGCAGCTCTGTGAGGCTATTCCCACTGTATGGCTTTGCATGCCGACACGCTCCTCAAGACAATGCTAACATAATAATGCTAAGCAGGTATAATGTTTACCATGATCACCATCTCAGTCACTATGCAAACATCTTGCTTATCAGTTAGCTTTAAAACACAGTACAGCTGAGGCTAAGGTGCACATCAGATCAGATAAAATACTATTTAAGGCAATTTTTTTTTTGGAAGGAGACCTTTTAAGGTTTTTGGTTTTCTTCCTTTCCATCAGTTTTTTTTTTTTTTAATGTTCTTGTGCATGTGAATGGTCATGAAAGTTAAAAAGGTCAAAGTCTGCACCAACGGGAGCTTCACTCTCCCACAGAAAACACTGCACTTGAAATGCCTCATCAGTAATCCAGCCTTAAATTCTGTGACATTGTGACATCACACACTACACCAGCATGTGACTCATTTGCAAAATGTATGTCTTGCGGATAATTTGGCACAATAACAATAAATAAGGCATGGCTGCTCTGGTGTTGTTGTCCATGTTGCTGGCTCAGGCAAGTGTGAGCTGACCAATTAGAGCAGACTGGGTATTCAGAGGATTGATCTTAAAGAGACGCAGCTAAAATCGAGCATTTCAGACAGGGGGGGATACAGTGCTGCGGTATTAGGCAGTATGAGAGAACTGATGCGTTGTTTTGGCATTAAAGCGTGTAAACGTACTCTCTTAGTAACCCAAAATCAAATTATGAACTTGAAAATTAGCCTAAAATTTCTGCTTTGATTAAATATCACAGTGAGAGACAGAATCAGATGCACAACTTTGGTCAAAACCTGCATTCTAACAATGACAGAGACAGACAGATAGGCCAGGAGTCGGAGTGAGAGAGTCAAGGTCAGTGATAGATAGGCGACAGCATAGTCTTACACGCTTGACTACTCAGTAATTGACTGTAATTAAATGCTGTGGTCCAGCAGGGTCTTAATCTGGGTGGACCTGATTCGAGCTGGGAATGGAAAGTGTGATTCAGTTTGACGTGAGCATGTGAGATGTGTATGTGTAAGAAACTCTGAGCAGTCTCCTTTTTTGCCAGTCAGATGGGGATTAAATCCTGTGCAGCACCTGAGTCAGGCAACATTACTAATACATTGGCTGTCCAGTAGCACTGAAAGATTCATAATAGTGATAAGAGCAGCCTATAATTGATATGACATCACTTCCTCCATGTGTCGAGGCTGGGGAGGCGATGTTGCAAGCCGCAGCAGGTGGGTCCCCTAATTTGAGTTGTAAAAGGTCAACCTCGATCTTAAACATCACTTTGATGGTGGGGGAAAATCACATTTCACCTGCCCTGTTTGACTTGTTCAAAGGTTCACTTATCACTGAGGTGTATTTTTAGCCACACTAGCTGCATGGCTCTAGGGATGGCCCTGTTGGCCTGTTGGCTTGTCTGTCCACCACTTCAAAGCACACTTAAATATCGTACTAACTACTGGATGGATTGCCATTAAATTTTGAACAGACATTCTTGTTCCCCAGAGGATGGATCACTCTGACTTTTGAGATGCCCTGACTTAAACGCTTGCACCACCAGGAGGTCAACGTTTTCCCTTATTGCGTAGAACAAATTAGTTTTTGATGAATTGACACATTACTGGCATATGAATATTTTTGGACAGACATTCACTAGCAAGGACCACACCATCAACGAGATGCGTTTAAGGATTTATTAGTGACAAAGGAAAACGAAGTGTCGAAGATCTTGGTTCTTTTGAGTTCTTCGAGTGCGTTGTGGGGATTCTTGTAGAGAATCCGCCGCCGCTCCCGGGCAGCGACGGACCCCCTCATGGACCTACGAAGGAGAGGAGAGAAAGAAGAAACAGACAGAGAGAAATGGGGTGGGGGGGAGGGGTGCAGAATACGAGAGCGAAGCAGATGAGAGGGTCAGGTGGTTATTTATAGAAATGCGGAAGTTGGCGCTGTTGAGGTGTGGTCCTGCTCCTGAAACTTCGCCAATTAAGCTTCAATTCACTAGCAAGGACCACACCATCAACGAGATGCGTTTAAGGATTTATTAGTGACAAAGGAAAACGAAGTGTCGAAGATCTTGGTTCTTTTGAGTTCTTCGAGTGTGTTGTGGGGATTCTTGTAGAGAATCCGCCGCCGCTCCCGGGCAGCGACGGACCCCCAAAAACCTCCAATTACTTGAGAAGATATTGAGCGGATCTGAGATCTTTGAGATCTGAACAGATGTAACGGTGGTACGTTTGGGAGGACCAGCGGCCTATGAGATGTATGAAGTGTTCTGGGAAGCCATTACGGGAGGCTGAAGTGGCAGCTCCGATTCTGAAGGAGTGCCCAGAGTAGTTGTCGGGCAAAATACCAGACAATGAGAGCACCCGGCGAAAGTGATGGTGGAACCAGAATCGAGTAGCCACTTGGCTGGATTCGGAGATGAAAAGAGGATCTGTCGTTGTTGTGAGATTTACGGAATTGCAAGAAATTTGCGAGGGTTTCGAAGGGATTCAGTGGTGATTGGACCTTGAAGAAGAAGACGGGTGTAGGCGGACCAAATTGATTGGTTTTGATTTGCTTTAAGTGGAACACCATAGTGTCGTCTGAAAAGCGAGACAAGTCAGAAATGCAAGCATGACGGCTTGAGTCGAAGTGAATGGTTGAGGAGGTGAATTCGGAGCATCTGAGGAAGCCAAAAGGCAAGCAAGAACATGGCTTCCAGGGTTTGGGCGACTTGAGGAGTGCCGTACCCGGAACGGATTGTGTGGAGGCAGATTAACGGCAAGTTGGCATTAAGAGGAAGACGGCGAGGGCTTAACGAACTGTAAACGAACAGCCGGTTATTGTCTTGGAAAGAAGCTGATACCGCTAAGGTAAGCTTGGTGGTGCGTGATTTGTCATGAGGAATGGGCGTAAGTACTGAAAGAAGTCGTGGTGATGAGATCGAATGACGGAAAGGTTGTGTTGTATTGGTCGTGAAAGTAATGGAAGCTTTCCAAGCTGTCCAGTAGGAAGAGAGGGTCGAGGGTGATAGGCTGTTGATGGTGGAGCTCTGGTAGTCGCTTATCAGGGGTATAAGCGCAGGATTTACGAGTTGAATGTCGAAGCCCAACTGGCGTAGGGAAGGTATCTGCATGAGGTGCCAAGCTTCTGAACTTCTGGCATTCATTAGCGAGCTTCGGGGGCGATTCTGCCACAAGCCATCTTCCTTTGTAGAAACCCCCAAAACCAGCCTAAGGAGCAGCATCGCTGCACAGATGGATGTCATGTGGGTTAGTTGGTTGGTCATCGTAAAAGAAAGTGATTCCGTTCCAATTGGTGATAGGGTTGAGTCACGGACAGATTTCAGCAAGGCTCGAGCTATCCAGGGAGATGGAGGTCAAGAGTGATGGGACGGAAGGGACAGAAGCTGACGTTTGGTGCGGCGCTGGGCGCAGAAGAAGGTTCGGCTGAGCTTTCCGACCAGGAATGAAGTCTAAAACTTGTTAGTGTCAAGAATGATTCCGAGAAACTCAAGGGATGTGGAGGGGCCCTCTGTTTTCTCTGCGACGATGGGACCCCGAGGTTGGAGAAGACAGAAGTCAGGGTAATCAGGCCGGAAGCGGGTGGCGATGTGGTGGGGGGAAATTGTTAGACTGGATCCAGCTGAGGGCTTCAGGTGGGGTGTCGAAGAGTTTAGGCTGCTTTGCGACCAAAGGTGAGCCTAACGGTGAAGTAATATATACCACGCCAATGGATGCTGAAGAAACGGCAGAAGTCGGGGTGAATAGGGAGGACTTTAAGAGCACTGGTCTGTTCCTGGACCTTCCTTAACTTCCTTAGCGAGCGTGCGGTCAACTGAATCTGGCTCGGTTATGGTCGACTGAAGATTTTTGATTTCAAAAGAGATAGATGATTGTGTGGAGTCCGGGGTGAAGACCTTCTTCAAGTCCTTTATGAGAAACTAGCTTTGGCGAGGTAGGTTGTACGGGCATTCGGGGTGGGCGTGGCCCCCGCTGCAAAAGGAGTTAACGTGGAGGAAGCGGCACTGGGACACGGTGCATCCGGTACTGTTGAAGCCGTTGCAAATCGAACAACCTCCTTGGTGCATGACGGACCTGCCTTTTTATATACGCCGTTGATTACGGGAAGATGACAGAAGGGGTAGATGACATCTGTTCTGGAGGTATGGGTGCTGGTGGAGCTGCCGACAACAGGCGAGAGAAGGCTGAAGCTCTCGTTTGGTTTTTTTTGTGCGGCCCAGTGTGGGTAGCTGTGTATAAAGTGAAATTAGTGGTTGCCTGTTGAGGGGGAAGAACGGGTGCTGACGACCCCAGCCGACATGAGCTGCTGGGACTGATGGAGCTGGGAGATGGAAGCTCCCTGCATCCCGGCATAGGGTGCTGGCACCCGGTGCCAGGAGCCCCGGTTGAAGCGAGGTGCTGTGGTTGCTGGAATTAGGCGGCAGAGGGCACTGGCATCTTGGTGCCAGGAGACTTGGTTGAAGCGAGGTGCTGTTGTTGGTAGAAACAGGAAGCAGAGGGCGCTGGCATCCCGGTGCCAGGAGCCCTGGTTGAAGCAATCTGCTGTGGTTGCTGGAAATAGGCGCCAGAGGGCGCTGGCATCTCGGTGCCAGGAGCCCCGGTTGAAGCGAGCAGCTGTGGTTGCTTGAAACGGGAAGCAGGGGGTGCTGACATCTCGGTGCCGGGAGCCCCGGTTGATCAAGCTGCTGTGGTTGCTTGAAATGGGAAGCAGGGGGTGCTGTCATCTCGGTGCTGGGAGCCCCGGTTGATCAAGCTGCTGTGGTTGCTTGAAACGGGAAGCAGGGGGGGCGCTGGCATCTCGGTGCCAGGAGCCCCGGTTGAAGCGAGCTGCTGTGGTTGCTCTAAACAGGAAGCAGAGGGCTCTGGCATCTCGGTGCCAGGATCAGAATCCGAATCAGAATCCTTAAATGTCCCGCAGACGGGGGAATTTGTTTCTCGCAGCAGCAGAATATTACGAGAATAGAGCAATAGCAAAATAGATAATAGAATAGACACTATAATTAAAAAGGGGAAGAAAATCGAATCGAATCGACGTATATACATATTTACATGATGTAGTGCAAGAATGGACAGTAATTTTTTTAATATACAGACTGGAACGGTTGAAGCGAGCTGCTGTGGTTGCTGGAAACAGGAAGCAGACGGCGCTGGCATCTCGGTGCCAGGAGCCCCGGTTGAAGCGAGCTGCTGTGGTTGCTCGAAACAGGAGCAGAGGGCGCTGGCATCTCGGTGCCAGGGTCAAAATCTGAATCAAAATCCTTTAATGTCCCGCAGACGGGGAAATTTGTTGTCGCGGCAGAATATTACGAGAACAGCGCAATAGCAAAATAGACAATAGAATAGACACTATAATTAAAAAGGGGGAGAAAATAGCATCGAAGTACATATTTACATGATGTAGTGCAAGAATTGACAGTAATTTTTATATACAGACCGGAGCCCCGGTTGAAGCGAGCTGCTGTGGTTGCTGGAAACAGGAAGCAGAGGGCACTGGCGTCTCAGTGCCAGGGGCCCCAGTTGAAGCGAGCTGCTGTGGTTGCTGGACACAGGAAGCAGAGGGCGCTGGCATCTCGGTGCCAGGAGCCCTGGTTGAAGCGAGCTGCTGTGGTTGCTGGAAACAGGAAGCAGGGGGCGCTGGCATCTCGGTGCCAGGAGCCCCGGTTGAAGCGAGCTGCTGTGGTTGCTGGACACAGGAAGCAGAGGGCGCTGGCATCCCGGTGCCAAGAGCCTCCGCTGAAACAGGCTGCTGTGGTTGTTAGCAGTGGGCTGTAGGGGGCACTGGCATCCCTGTGCCAGGAGCCTCCGCAAAGTTTAGCTGCGGTGATGGCCGGAACTGGATGGCGGTGGGCACTGTGGCGTTTGCCCTTGAGGTTGTAGGTTGCTGTAGCTAATGATGATAATCCTGATAGAAGTTGGAGGGTCCTGGAATCTATCTGGGCGCTCCCTCTGGAGTGTAGTGATGCGAGAAGTGGTGGCGGAAACTCTGGAGTTGTTTGATCTGGCAGAGGATCTCTGTCTCTGCTTTTGCTGCTGCTCTTTGTTTTCTTTGGGCTTTGTCATTTGATTGTACTGTCCCTTTAACAAGAGCGTAGACGTCACTGCCTGTAGGGCTGTGCGTGATGACGTCGCCTGGAAGCGATCTGGTGTTAATGGAACGAACAGCCATGAGTTTATTTATTTATTTTTCGAAGATTGGCTGTTGTGGTGGCTAGAACTGGATGGCAGTAATCACCATGACGTTGCCCTAGATGTTGTAGGTTGCTAGTGTCGATGATGAAAATCCTGATGGGGATTGGAGGGTCCTGAAATCGATCTGGGCACTCCCTTTGGAGTGGAGTGATGACGAGAGGTGGTAGCAGAAACTCTAGAGTCATTTGATCTGGCTGAGGATCTCTGTCCCCACTTTTGCTGCTGCACTTTCTGTTGTCTATGAGCTTTCTGCTGTCTTTGGGCTGTAGTATTTAATTGTACTGTCCCTTTTAACAGGAGCATCGACGTCGCGGTGTGTTGCGTGCGCGTGATGACGTCACCCGGAAGAGAGCTGGTGTTGACGGAAGAAGCACACATGCGTGTGGAGAAAGTTTGGCTTTATAGTCCATTCGGTTAAACAGAATTCATTTGTCGTTTAAAGTTTTCTGGGGAGCGGCTACTGTCCAATCGGTGACTGTAGAAGATGAAAGCCGGTCGGGGGAACTCAGCGGAGCGTGGAGACGTTGTGACCGGCGAGTTGTTCGGCCGGTGTTGGCGGAACGATGGCGGGAGGCTTCGCTTCTTGGAGGTGAAGGAGTTGGCGAACTGTGGCGAACTGCAGCGACGGTGACTTTCTGTTCCGGAAATTCCTCGTCCTCTCTTTGCTGCGGAAGGAGGTGGGCTGGGAGACACGGGAGAGTCGTCGGGCGAACTATGATAATCTTGGATGTTGAGGAGAGATGAACCAGGCGGGAGACGAACCATGGATGAGACGAAGTTGGTGCTCTTCGGACCCGCTCGCGTCCTAGCCGGCTGTTGGGCCACTGGAATCGGGTCCTCGGGTACGGAGGTGACGGGAGAGTAGTCGGCTTCAGATGAATGGTGATCCTCATCTCGTCTGAAAGATTGTCCGACGGGAATAGTGATACGAAGTCCATGATGAGGTGAGTAGAGCCTGATGTTGCTCGAACAAAAGTTTGGATGTGCTCGGGCGAGGCGATGTCGCGTGATCTCGTTTCTGGGTGCGAGAGCGCAGAATACGAGAGCGAAGCAGATGAGAGGGTCAGGTGGTTATTTATAGAAATGCGGAAGTTGGCGCTGTTGAGGTGTGGTCCTGCTCCTGAAACTTCGCCAATTAAGCTTCAATTCAAGGTTCCCAGGTGACGTTGCCTCATGATCCCCAGACTTTCCCCTCTAGCTCCATCAGGAAGTCAGCATTTCTCATTTAGGGTGACATATCTCAACCACAGTTGGACGGATTGCAATGAAATCTGGTAATTGTGTCCGCTACGAGATGAACTGTGATAATTGTGGTGATTAAGCACAAGCTGACGAGAACTGTAAAAATCCACCATGCCAGTACCGCTCACAGAGCTGCTAGTGTGACTGTTCAGTTTTAACTTTTGTTTCCCATGTTTGACTGTCCAAAGCAAACTTTTTAGTAGTGCATACAATGTGATCAGCCATCAGCTCATGATACACACAAAAGAATAATACTCTAACATGCATAGGTGGCCCAATACATTCCCAGGTAGTCAAATACTGACCCCTGTTTGCCATATGTGTGATATGCAAAGTGTTTCTGTCAGTAAGTAAGTTTGGCTAGGTTGAGGAAAATTGCTCAATTATTGTCAAACCACTTAGTTTTGTGGGACTTGCAAGTGTATGACTCACCGAGGGGTGTGACAAAATGTGTTTAACGTAATAAATGGGAAGGTTAATGAGATAACAAGGTATTTAGTCAAAGAAAACAGTATATGAACCTATTGCCATTAAGTGGAACAGCAAAATTGCGAATGCTCAGGCAAAATGTCTTCTCACTAACAGCTGAATGCAGCATTTAATACAGTTTCTACCAGAGCAGCACATAATCTGCCTTCAAAAGCCCTCTCATAGCTGACATAACTGATTATCTGCTACAGTTAATGTGTGACACCTGTAGGGAAAAACACAAGGACATGAAGTAATTGAGGACGCTGTCACTCTGGGACACTCTTAGTGCTTAGAGATGCTTATTTCAGTACCTCAGATACCCACTTAATGGGATAATAGAATAAGCAGAAATAGCAAAGCAGTTATTGTAGGCACTAGCTGGCTGACATGCAAATGTTTTCAGTACAGTATATTCTATCCACTTAATCCGGGACACTCATACAATTCATTCAGCTGGTCATTAATAAAAAGTAAATCTAGAAAAGGATGTAAAGTTAAATTAAATCAAGTGAAAATAAGTTTAAAATAAATAAAAATATATAATTTGAAGGGGCCATTCTTGTGCATCTACTTGCTTATCAGCTAATTCAATAGCTAATTTATGCCCAATGCTTTTCAAAGGGCAGAAATACAACAAGGTCCAAGTCTGGGGAGAGTGTTTTGTTGCCAAGGATGGCAAGTGGCTTCAATTCCCTCAAACCTTACTATTAAATCTCAGCCAGAAATCACTGAGGGTAACAACAAGCTCTCATGCTTTTCCAGCACATGTCCAAACACTGTCAGTGCCACTGCCACTTTCCTGAGAGAGGAAAGAAGCTGCAGACCATACTCAGCTCTCTTAAACCACAGACGCTGCTGGGCTTGTGGACTCTAAATGAACCAAATACACATTTTCTACATGACATGTCAGCATTTTTATAATCTCAATATTAGCTCTCTAATATAACATTGATTTTGAGCCCATTTGTAGCTCCCTTGGGAGACCAGCAAGCCTGTACTCAACCTTTACGGTAACTGATGGGACCACTGCTTTCAACACAGGTAGGTCATCGTCTCTGAATAGCAGCCAAGCCGCTTAAATAAAAATGTTGTTGTAAAAATGCATTGTATGTTTCTGCAAACCATGAACACATTAAATTGGTGCATTTCATATTGTATCAGCATTCCTACAATATGAATCACACTGTGTTCAGGTATATGAGGTGGCTTTTTTGGGAGGGGGGGACAGCAAGGGCAAAATGGCTGCCAAGCAAGAGACCATTGTCCCCGCCGTCCCCTTTCTAGCAGCAAAAGCAGATAATTGCGACAAGATGTTAGTGACATTTTCCAGACATGTTTTTGTTACAGGACTGGGTACTATAAGCTACAACATGATCTTCTAACCCTGACAAAGTGGTCTTCATGTCTAAACCTAACCAGACATTAAGCCAATGTTGCCGCAACATAAAACTGTAAATTGAAGCGTAAGAAAATGTGAAAAGATCTATGTTTTGAAGAAGTGTACAATACCAACATTTCTTCTGCCGATTGGGTTGAACATAGTTAACCTAGGATACTAGGCAATCCAAGAGTTCTGGATAGGGATAGGAGAAAAAGAGAGACTAGTTAAAATAATATACATTTGTGTAATTTAAGTATACTAAGAGTGGTACCATTTTAACATAACTTCTGGACACCACATCTGAGTACATAAAAATGTGAACTTACAGAAATAATAATTCAGAAATGTTAAGAAAGCAAGACGAAAGAGACAAAACAATCCTTAGATGCTGCCTAAAGTTTAAAATAACATTTATGGGATTATTTTATTTGTTTCTATGAGTTATGGAATCAATCACAACATTGGCAGTACATGAAATGTGCTCTGTTCAGCAGGACATCGATTTGCTGTAACCTGGACATATTTTTAGCGTAACCTGCTGATCAATGAGGAGTGTGTCTGGGTTAAGAGGATGCAAGTACACTGATACATTGTGAATTATGTCAGTTCAATAAAATAATACCACAAAAAAATAGCTGAGAGCAACCGAGAGCTGGTGAGTTTTCAATTTTAAAAACAGTTATTTTCTGACAGCAAGCTGTGCACTGATTAGTTTTCTGTATCTCATGCAAAATAAAAGAGCTTTTTCATTGTCACCATTCTAACACGAATAAAACTGAAAATACAAGACTGGAGCAGTGATAAATGCTTTGTTAGACAGAGTCATTTCAAGTGTTTGGGACAATCATTAATTCTTATAGGAGCACTACATTATCAGTGTATTAAGTTGTTCTTGAGTTCCCTCTCATGTGTTTACACTTGTAATTGTTTTCCTCCACATTGTTCAGAGCACAATGTATTTTTAAAAATTTAAACTCCCCATGCTCTAATAGAGGCTTCATTCTGAAATGTGCAATCAAAACTTTTACTTTTTCATTCACGTTGGAGTTCTACATTTTATCCTAGAGCACCACAGTAATAAAATATTATGTATTTCATTGATCATTGGAACTTAACAGCAGTGTACATAGGATTAATAGCTCCTTAGGCAAGGACACAGTAACACCTTATTAATTATGTAACATGAAGCAATTACCTATTCATTGGTAATGAGTACGAAACCCCAAAGCATATCGAAGTAGGACACATGCACACAGCCATGTACAGTATATTTGTGAGCCAAGCCACTGAGATTAAGGGTGGCCTGGAGGATGATTGCTACTCATGAGGGTATAGAATGCAGTTTCCTTTTTTTAGCCTTTACAATTATTCTAACACCTCCTTTCAGTTAGAGCACGTTGCACAAACTATTACACATCAATTGCTCCGTTGAATATTTGCAAAATTGTGCTAGATAGCATTTTGAGGCTTAAGCTAGTCGTAGTTTAATGCCCAAAAAGTTTTTTTTTTTGTTTTTGTTAAGATAAGAACTTAGATAATGTTCCCTTTTCTACAATATAATATATGTCATGGTTTTGGTTTTCAATGTAGATATTTCCAGTTTTATATTGTATATTGTATGTTCATCCTGTGTCATGTTTTCCACTTCCACTTCCTGTCTTTGTCCTTTTCCCATGCTTTTTCTGTGTACACCTGTTTATTTGTTGATTAGCCCTTGTGTGTTTAATGTGTCTTTTCCCGTCCTCTGTATTCCAGTTTATGTCCGATTTCACTTTGTGTTTTGTTCTTAGTTTTGTATTCTTAATTTTTTCTTGGATTGTCTTTTACCTGCCTTTTTGGTGCTTGCGTATTCATTGCCTACATTTCAGTTTCTCGGATTTAAGCTTTGTAAAGCTCACATTTTGTCTCTTAACCTGCCTACCACCGTGTCTGCATTTGGGTCCTCACCATTACGCCAAACAAAATAATGACGCTATTACACTGAAATATTATGAAACATGCTATAAAATAAAATAAATCCTGTAATCTATGCACAAAGTAATTGCTAGTGAAACGGAAGCTAAACCAGAGGGAAAGTAAACAGCACATTTCTAAATCTGCAGATATATTGGTTGACTACGTCATGTGGCTTGAGTGACCCACAACTCTATTATACCCTGTCTAGTTTGTTCATTGCATTCAACTGAGCGCTCAACTTTGTGGTATTTGTCATCTGTTTGCTTTAAGCGATGTTCTGGTATCAAAATGTCACAACTGAGACATTCTGACACCATGTTAAATGGTGGTGGGTGATGCGTTTTCTTGTTTGACCTGTTACTATGAATAAATACAAGCACAAAAATGAAAAGAAAAGTTTTTTATGTTATTTTACCTGTCACACCTAGATGGTGATCCAGCGCCTGGGTGACAAATAAAGTGCAGAGCAGCATTTTATTTGATATTGGATTGTTTTTTGACGACACCAGTTCTGGAAATGAAGATATACCTGAGGACACTGATGGTGAGGATTTTGTTTCTGTGCCGTTTACAGAAGCAGGAATGGAGCACGCAGTATTCCTGGCCAAATTTTCACAACTTAGGAAGCCAGAAAGTATAACAAGCATCTTAGTTGATGCCGCAACCATCGACAGCTGATGGATGCTCTAAAAGTACTGGGTTTGTCCAGAAATGGCAGGAACTCCTCGAAAAAACTATGTGGAGATGCCACATCCATCCAAGCTCAACCTAAGACCCGCGGAGCATTTACCATAAGCAAGTTCATAGACCTATGCCTTTGTGTATTTCTTAATGCTCCAGTAAACCAGTGTCTTTGATATTCAAAACACGCGCTTGTCTCGGTAACGCACTTTGAGAGGAACTATATCATGAGAAGGATCAGTCAACCCATTAAGCCGCTAATAGAGGCTGAGCAGTTTTCTAATCCCTTGATTAACGGGGCTCAGGGAGTAGATGGCAGGAAATTCTGCGCTCCATCAACACAACAATACCACACTTGTTTTCATTACTACTTTGCCTGTTTGTCCTCAATTCTTCTTCGACCGAAAACACTTTCTGGCTTATTAAAGTCCTGATATTGTTTTTATTTTCTCCCATTTGTCAAAAAGCACTGGGCTACCTTGTGTTTACCTTTGTGTTTGTGTTTACATGGGTTGTGTCTGTCGGCGCAGCATGCAGCTAAGTTTGTGTCGTGTGTGCGCGCGAGTGAGTGCGCGTTACTGTGCGTCCATGAGCGAGCATTCACCGATGTGTGCGTGTTTTTGCATGTGAGATTATGTTTAGTGGTCCCTGTTGTGATGCCCTACCTGGGGTTTGTTGTGTACTGTAGAAATTGAGAGGTGGGAGGTAAATGAGGGAAAGTTTTTTAGTGATCTTTAGCTCGGAGTTACACGGATGACACTTTCCGAGCAGAGAACTCACACACATTCTCACTTGCAGAGGTCTCAACGGGTTAAACAACTCTGCTGTGGGAAGGTGCTGGCCACTGTTCATCTTTGAGTTTCCCCCTAATATTAGCAAAGGCTTTTTTTTTTTTTTATTAAACTCAGCAAACATACTGGCTACTCTGGAACGAACAAGAGAAGCTGTAATTTTCAAGAATACTATTTTCCAACTTTTTACCAGACGAGGCTTTAGCCAAGATCGTACTTAATTAAAAATGTCCCTCCATTTGCCAAAAACTATTCTCCAACAATAGGTGGTTTCAGTATGAAGGCCCTCCTTTGTGAATAATGTTTGATTCAGAGACAGAATCAGAGTCCACAGTTGATCACCATCTGGACAAAGCAGGCTGTCCTCCTCAGAAAAACAATCATTTTATACATTTGTAAATTGTACATTTAAATTGAAAAAAATCGTGTAGCCATTACGAGGTGAAAGCTTATCCTCTGAGAAAAATTTAAAAAAAGAATTTTGATCTCAAATTACCAATTTAAAGTCATGAAAACTTTTTAGCTCAAATTGAATTGACTACTTTACTCGGTAATTCTGAGGATATTGGTTTCCCAGCTTGTTTAAAGTAGAATTGAATCAGTGCAACTCAAAGTAATTACATGTGGTTATATCCACATTAACAATATTTAACAGCACTCCCACTAGTTCCAACTATTGAGGAGGCCTAAAGTGGATTAAACGCCAACACGTCCTCCGCCAGTGCATCTAATACTCCCAACTCTTTTTCCTTTCATCATAAAAGATGCGTTTGATGAGACTAACGATTATTTCCACCTTCAAATTGCAACCTGTTTATAAACACATCATCACAATCCCCAGAGATGACAGAAAAAAGCCTCTCTTTTCTTCCTTTCAGTCAGTGTTTTTCAAAGATTTATTCAAATGAGATGTTAGTTGAGCGGTGACTAAGGCCGTGTCCACTCTGCGTGGATATGTTTGAAAATTGAAAGTGCCTTTCGTGTGTCAAAAGCTTTCACTCCACACTTAGCATATAAAACAGTGGTTTGATTGAGGGTCATAAATGTTACCTGCCAAATGGACAGTAATTTCTTGCCTGTTAGTATTGAAACCTTTAATCAAAACCCTTTTTTTTTAACCCCTGTATTATGTAAAACAGTAAAACGCATATTTTTTTTTTTTGGAGGGGGGGGAATATTTTGTGAAATAATAAGTCTTGGAACTCAAAACTGAAGCTCTCACAGATTTGAAGGTTGAAGAAAGACATGTCAAAGAGGACAGTTTAATTAAAAGGTAGGACTAGAGTGCTAATAGCTGAATGAGCTGCTAAGAGAAAATAATCACTTTTGTTTAATTTGTGCCATCTTTACTCTGAACTCAGACCAGTGCTTAAAGTGGAGGAAAAAAAGGTTTTTTTGTGTGTGTGCAAGTGCTTTTACTCACACATGTTGGCTTGAGGAGGGTGAGCGCATGTCGATTCTGCTCCTCTGCAATTTTTTTATGGCACATAGGGATGATCTTTCTATTAACCTTGAGAATTTACTATTGTATCTCATGTGTTCCTGGCAAACTAGACATTAGTTCTTTTGCAACAATAAAGTTAAAAGAACAACAGACTTCTGCCAACTTATGCCTGCCTGCCTGCCTGCCTGCCTGCCTGCCTGGTGTGTGTGTGTGTGTGTGTACTCATCTGTCTTTCTATCTCCTCATGTAACAAACAAATGCGAGGGAATAAAAAAATTGTAAAAACACAATATCAGTGTGTTTTTTAATCACATTCGCTCGCGGCGCACGTCGAAAATAGAACAGATGCCAAAACAGTTGCTACAGATCATGAGCCGGTGCGCTCTGCTGGACAGCCCGACTGGTTAACTTGGGCACTGAAAAAAAAAAAAAAAAAAAAGCAGGCAGTGCTTCTGCCTTTTTGTGTGTGTCCCCAGCTGGATATGGAGAAAGCAGGAAAGGGTACCGGCAGCTTGAGAGAAGCATGAGAGAAATAGTTTGTGAAAAAGTCAAAAATGCTGTTTTGGTTTCATATAATTTGACCGATTTGGATCCCTTTTTGTCACGGTTACACACAGGGGAGCCAAACTCAAGACACACAGGCAGGCAGGTAACCACACAAAAGATGAACTTTATTAAATAAAGCCCATAAAAATCCAATCCAGGTCATCAAATACTGACTCTTTGTGTTGGCGTACAGCCCGAGCAGCCGACCCATAGTGCCAGTATTTGAAGGTATGGGGATGAAACTCAACAATCGGCTATCTTTCTCCACGAAGTAACATTTTTTTTTGCCTTAAAGTGCATCATTTACCTTGCATCTTCAGTCTTTCGATACAGTACGCTAAGGGAATAACAATCGTATGGCTATCTGCGCAAGAGAACACAAACACGTGACTCACTAGATAGGTGGATATCAGATCTTGTGCTGCAGCTTTGTTAAAAAAGTCTAACCCATATGTTTTCACTCCATCTTTTATGCTTTCTCCATGCAACCTTTCCCCTCTCGTTGCTTTCATGCCTACCACCCTCAGCTGTGGTGCGAAGGTCAGTCAAACAAATCGAATCGTTTACTGGAAAATGTGTCATCTGGCCGGCGCACTCCAGCTGACAGCGCTATCAGCGGCTGACGCTTGGATGGGCGCTCTGCATTACATAGTGATTTGACCGGAATGACACGCTTTGGTTTGACAGCGGCAGTCTCTGATTGATCGATTGATTGATATCTTCTTTTTTTCAAACACGTAGTAACAAATGTCAAAGTAAAATAGAATAAAGTTAAGGAATGAGTTAAGAATAAGCAAATGAAAAGCATACAATGACTACAAGCTAAGGAGCAGTTAAATCGAGTGTTTCAGCCTGGCGTTCTGTGTGTGTTACGATTCCTGGCTTCATAAATTGTGCAATATCCAGCAGGAATCCTCACCGGCTCATACTTTTTGCAGTTGTGTATCACTGTGGCAGCTTAAATGGAGGGCAGGCGCTCAGTCTGAGATTACGAGTTTGCAGCAGCTAATGAAACAACTGCCATTAAAGCCACTGAGCACTTAATAGCAGGATTAAAACACTGAAAGGTCAATAGAAACGAGAATGGACAGGTACAAATCGGTGTGGACTTTTAAATGGCATTCGAAAAACAAGAGCTCTGCGGTCAGGCACACATCCCTGCTGTCAGCAGTGCTTAAAGAGAGTCTGAACTCTGGCTGTTACTTTACATACACACATATATCACAGATTATAATTCCAGCTCAGCCTCCTTCTTCCCATGTGTAATCATGTCATGCATCCATCGGTCTCCTTTCATTTGTGTTCAGTGCAATATGCAGCCCTATTGTTGCTTTTTACTGGCGACAGAAACATACAAACACATCAAATAGCTCCATCTGAGACGCATTATGTTGTTTCTGGGAGAGGAGATGAGAAATTGCACCTGAGCTTCCATCTATCCCGGGACACAAACTGTGATAGATCCAGCCCCAGGACAGGTGACAGATGTGACAAAAAGTGTGCTCGTACGAACCAAAACAGACTAATTTTCCCCTCCTTACTCTCCCCGATTGCTCACACAGGTTGTTAACTCCGCCAAACAGACAGCACGTCGAGTCACCTTTATCTAAATAGCCCAGAATCACAAATCATACTGCCTCAGGGGCATCTGGGGACTGAGGACATTCAAGGGGCAGGGGTGAAAAGAACAGCTTTGCACTTACATCTCACCTTAGAGGGCATTTAATCATGTTTTCTCCACTTCAAGGGCACCTTAGGGGGCACCTTGTCATGTTTAGTCTACCGAAAAGGCACCCTAGAGGGCAGTACCGCCACCGGAAGGGCACCTCAAAGTGCATTTCAGTACATTTTGTACTCTGGAAGGACACCCTAAGTGGCACTTTATCACATTTTGTTCACTGGAAGGACACTGAAGAGGGCACTTTTGGTTTTAGTTTACCTGCTTTTTGAAACAAGGGGACACCAGGGGATGCCAACCAGTGCTCGGGGGACTTTACAATCTGTATAGTGCACAACACCATGTGTCCTTAAAACCCTTAATATAAGTAAGGGAAAACTTCCCCACCCCTTTTTTACAGATGCATGAGATTTTGTAAAATATAACTTATGAATGATCCCTAAGGGAGCCGCAGGTGGGCGACGATCCAGATCCATTATCTGTGTGCGAGGCAAACGAGAGCCAGGAGAGAGGGGGACGTTCCCAAATGGCCGATGGTCCGGCGGAGAGGAGCCCAAGAGAAAATATAGGGGAAAGAGGAGAAAAGAGAGAGAAGAGGAGAGATAAAGTGGTGCGCAGCTTGAGGCCAGCAGAAACCAAAAACAACAGAAGCTAGAGAAATTCAGTGTCTAACAGGAAGTAAACAGTTTCTTGTCATGGACCAGAATTACTACACTGTAGTACAGGTTTTAGAGCTTCATTGAGGCCTAGATTGACCGGCCAAGAATGTAATGGTAACAGAAGCCAGGCCTAAGTAAAAAAATAAGCATTGTCTAATCTTAAACTGAGTTAAGTGGGCGTACAGTGCAATGAACATAAATGTCCCTCTTTGAGTAACAGAATGGGACAGAACGCTGATGCCTGAAACACATCCGGATAAGTAGCGTGCTCATTAACAGATATCCTTCCCCACGACTGTTCCGTTTACTGTTGCTGGCATCAACCCCAGCACTGAAGGCTATGGTGAACGCAAATAAACAAGTGGGCAGTTGGCAGAGGTGCGATGCAATTAAAGAGAAAGCAGAGGATAGCTCCCCCCCCCCACCTCCTGCTGCAGGGCAAAAGCTTTCTTTAAACTTCGTTGGATATCACAAAGTCAGCTTTAATTAGTGTCCGTGAAACCTGAGTAACGCCGTTCGATGTTTCAGTTTGCAGACGATCACGTTTCCGTAATGACCGGCTCTGGGTAACAGCTGCCTTTGCCATTGCAGTAAAAAGCATAAGAGATTGATATGAATTAGGATTGAGTTCTGCTTGTGCATCGGGGTGTGGCAGAGCCGATGTGCAAAAGGCTCCACTGCTCCACAGGAGGATTTTGTTTTCCCTGTCACGTTTCCACTGCTGGATATTGTTGATGGTGAAAACAGCACAGCAAAAGTTGAAGAAAGGCTCTGTTTTTGTTTTTTTTGGGCGGAAAAAACATCAGTACATTTTGTGATCAAGCAAACAAGATTACTTTGAGCATAATTATAATGATTGCACAGTTCATGGCAGGCAGAGTAGCCTCAATCCACTTTTTTTTTTCCCTTTCATCATCGCTCATATAAAAACTTCTCTCATTCTGTTGATCTCCCTCCAAATCCTGCTACTGCAGGTGAAGCAGAGAAGAAATAATCATTATTAAATCAAGACTTCGTGACTCAGATTTGTGTTTACCAAAATGGCCTAATTCAATGCTGGATTCACAGCGTTACAGCGTTTGCACCTAAATGGCACTTAATCTCATGATACATTTAATCACCGGAGAAGAAGAACATCGAATACTTCAACTCCTCCACTTGGCACAAGCGTCACACCTCACCTGGAGGATACAGAGCTCCTCTTATCCCAACTGCGTGAAATTATAGAAGCACCAGAGCAAATTTGCATCTTTGTTTTGCGTGGAGTCCTTTGATGAGAGTTTTTGTCTCTGTACACACATGAGGCTGAGTGCTGCCCTCTTTTTTTCAGTGCCCATGTTAAAAGCTTCTATAGGAAGCTTCATTTCTGTTGATTCTGATGGCACCTGTGAAAAAAAAAGCGGTATGAGTACCACTGCCTCCTGTGGCAAAGATCGTAATCGGGCTTTGGACACGACTGCTGGCAGGATGCATGGTAAAGTGTCTATTTGTGGCTTTGTAATGGTGTGCAACCGTGCCTCTTCTCTAAAGCTGGCCCTCCCCTCTCCACCCGGCTGTACTCGGCAGAACCCTGCAACCAAGTTTTTTCAACTTGCGGGAGTGACGCAATCAGACATGAATTGGCATCTGTTCGTCTACACATTGACTAAGTAAGTAATCCTGACACGCGGATGGTAAAACAAAGAAAACTGCAATTTAGTGCCGTACCACCAGACTACAGAGTAGCTTCTGCGCTCAGACTGCCAGACCCTCAGTTCATCCTCAGCACTCCAACATGACAGTTGTTTTCTTTTTATGACTTTTCCAAGTTGAAATCCATCCAGGCTTAAAAAAAAAATACTATAATAGCAATATACAAATAGCCAATCGTCTCGCTGTTGGTCTCGTTTGCTAATGTAGGTCATACAGAGAGATCAGAGTTCATAACCAGGTAAAAGGCTCACAATCTTCTTACACTGATGGCCTATAATAAATAACATTGCTGCTGTTTGTGGTTGTGCTTTTCTCGACATATCTGAACAGAAGCCATCTCTCAAAGCCCTGCTCCTTTTAACTTCAGTGGTACAGAAAGAGAGATGCCCCACTGATCGAGACCACATGAAACAGTACACATTATAAATTCATGAGGTTATTATAAAGATCTAATAACGTGTATGTGTGATTAGAATAGAGCACAGTAGCTTCTGGCGTAAACAGCCAGGCCACTGCTCACATAAGAGTTAAACTATCATGGCGCTTCACAGTGCCTCCACGCCTCCTATATGTCCTTGGCACAGTGTCACTGTGCGATGCAATCTCCATGTATCGGAGAGTCGTTTTGGAATCCAGCACTCACTTTGAATTTGACTCTTTGCCAAGAATGTGAGCTATACTCATTACGAGCGTAGAGGGCCCATATGGCTCGCAGCAGCAGCAACGGCACCCCTGCACCTTCCAAACGACACCTCGAGGAATGCAGTCGTAGTCATGGAGAACTGATTGATCAGCTTTATGGCGCCTGATGAACAGCACCTCGGAAAGGACGAATTGCAGGTTGTTTCAACTCAAGAAAAAAAAAACTGTTCCTTCTGATTCCGAACTTCAGTTCAGTTCTCAGAAATAGGACTACACCCAAATGTGCTCACGTATATGAAAACAACTGCGTGGGCAGGTTTGTTGACAGTTAAACCACTCACCAATCAGCCCCCCAGCAGCCGAACTGCTATAATTAATCACCTCAGAGTATACACTGAAAGACTTACAACATCTTCCAGTGATACATTATATTTTGCCTGAGGCATAAGTAATTGATTTCGTACAGTAAAGGCATGACTCTCTCTTATGGATGTTCTCTCTAAAAACTTACTTCATCTTCAGCGTTCACAATGGGCCTTTCAAGTACACATGGAGAAGCAAATCATCACAGCAGTACCTATTATTTTGCTAATGCCTCAGCTGAGCGGTGATAGTGATAGAACTGTCTTTAGATATATATATATATATATATATATATATTGTATATATATATATATATGTATATATATATATATATATATATATATATATATATATATATATATATATATATATATATATATATATATATCTAAAGGAAGTCCCATGTACTATTTGCATAAGCTGGAAGTTTACAATTATCAACAAAACATAAACTTAAACTGGAAATGGAAATAATACATTTTTGTTTTAACATATCATTATAAAGTAAATGTTGTTTGCACAGTGTAATAGCTATAGGGTAATGACAGCATCCGTGTTTCAGTTGGACTTCTGTAAGCCTAGTTTTCATGGTGCAATTTTTCTGCCAGGCTGACAGCCGATGCAGACGGGCTGGCAGCCTGGCACCATTTCTATCTGCTTTCACAACTTCAGTATAGACCGAATGAGTGAATAAACTGAATAACCTGATGAATGTTGTGTGCTGTTTTGTTGGTACAGTAGTTTCTGGTCTGAGAGAAACTGAAAAATGATCTGGTTGTCTTTGTGGCAGTGGTGACGACAATAATACAACATGGAAATGCCAGGGAGGGCAAAAAGTTGTCTGTTTCCACTTTAATTTAAATGTACAATGGGAAAAGTGGAAAGCAGGCAAATTAAACTAAGCCTCCTTTATGATTCCTCTTCTGTATACAAATTCTGTTGTGTTATCCTGTTCTCACAGTTCATTTTGAATAAAGGTTCTGCAATTGATCTGCCAGGCTGCTTTCCTATGCATTTGGGTCCACCTTCCTCTGCTCTCAGTGTGACAACACAAACCAACAGAATGTGAGCTTTCAACCTACGTTACATGCACTATAATGTATTTATGTTAATTCAGTAATACTTAAATGCAGTGGTGACAACTGACCGCAATTTTCCTGATGCACTTGCTCTTAAACAAAACCATCCACAACGTTAGAGAAGATTCATGAACCTTCTTAACCTAATGACGGCTGCTCCCATAGGGGATAGAATCTAGGGTTAAACTGGAACCACAAACTGTCATTGCGGTAATTATTAAGATCATGGTCCCAGGAGGAAAAGAAGAAGAAGAAAAGGCGTTATTCTTCTTCAATTAATTATTGATCAGCGAGGGGCTCATTAGTCACCGGCAGCAGTGAGACAAGTGACCAATCAGCAGCTCTCTTAATGAAAACCCCCATCATAACAAAATGTTCATATCATACAGATCATACAATGACTTCATGTGATCATAAAAAAAAAAGAATATACATAGACTTAACAATTAACTACTGGAAAAGTTCTGTTCTACCGAATTCAGGGTCAGCCCGTTTAAAGTATCTCATCCAATAACATCTGGCAAAATCAATACAGGACTCCCTAACATTAAAGTAATAAAGAGTAGGAGATTACTTTTCTTAAAGCAACCTGTAAGGGAGTGCAGCATGCACACGTTTTAAGGCTAGGGACAGGCAGACGCTGTTGTCTTAATGTTAGATTGCTAATGTCTGTCAAATCTGTTGGGTGAAATGTGATATTCATGTCCCTCTCACGTAACTTTAGAGTACATTTTTTAATTCCCAAATGCCATCGTCAGAGCACAGTTTGAATTCGTCCAATACTTTACACGTTAGCATTATGTTAGCATTATGTATGACTTCCTCCAGAGCCGCAAAGGACTTCACACTACTTTGTTCATGTGCAGTCGTACTCCTCGGGACCTGTGCACTGAAACTTTAATATGTAAAATAGGTGGAGTTACCCTTTTAGGCTCTAATGTTTTTGGTGCAGTCTGTGATGTTCATTAGCTGTATGTGATGTCGCACACTCCTTTCCTCCTACTCGCTCCTCTCCAGGGAGGTCCTGTCTCCAGGGTGTACAATCAGAAGCCCTGAGGCGTTAAATGGTTTGTGGTAAGTGCTGATAAGGAGTGACTCACAAGGAGTCGGCACCTACAGCAAACAATTTAACACTTGAAGCACCTTAAGCAAGGAGACCATTTGAATCCAAGCAGAGACCATCTCTGAACAGAGACAAGGGTTAGTATCTCCCACAGATAAACAGAGCATTGAGTCAACTGAGCCGTCTCTCTGTGGCCTGCCTGTTCTTGTTCCAAGTCTTAAGACACAGATTTGTTTCTTTGTGAGTCATATTAAGAAGAAAAAAAGTAATTCCTGGTCCTTTATTTAACTGATAAATAAAACTTTTGCACCGATTCTTGACGTTATTTCAACAGCCCCGTTGAACAACTCTCTGCGCAAATACCATTGAAAAAACGAGAAATAATTTAATTACATACAAATGAGCTTTCTCAGGTCGATATCACTTTACAACAACAAATAAATATATATTCCTTATTTTACTTTCATCCTTTTTATTGCCTTGTGCTTCATGCTGCACATTACACCTCCATGGCAACAACATCAGTAAATCAAAAATCTACCAGGGACTGAGGGGGTGGCAAATAACCTGAAACAAGAAAAGGCAATTTCACACCCTTAGCAAACACAGTGTCCTTATACAAGGTTACTACAAGCAGAGGCTGCGAGTGGAGAGCTAGGATACCCAGGAACAATAACATGAGAGGAGAGGACCAGAGCAAGAGATGCTCTTCAGTATTAGATTTCATTACCAAAACTTTAGGGAGGCCATGTCATTGTTGAAGGTGTTGAATAATTGACATCTCTGTGTGCAGGAGAGTTAGTATATGATGATGTGGGAGGGATGTGCTGAGGGGTTGTGGTCTGGGGTGCATCTCCAGAGACGTCCCCGATATAAAACGGACCTGTCACTCTTTGACAGTGATGAAGCGATTCTTTAAAGCAGCATATTGAAGCAGATTCACATTTGTTAGCGTATAAGGAGACTGGTAAAAAGGGAAATCTCTGGATGGATTGTTTTCACCCTACCACTGTGTACTGCTGTATGTTGTATCTTAGAGAGCAGGTTTATCTCTTCATTAGATACTGTTGTGAGGCCTGTAAGAAATAATCAGCCTTTTCTCACTCCCATCGCATAGAATACCACAGCCTGATAAGTGGCCTTAGGCTTCTAAGTTTGAGGCTATATGTACCCCTCTAGCATCCATTCTTAAGATGCCTCTTAAGCGCAATAGTAGAAAGAGCGTGAAAAGTCCGAGTTGGTGGTGGATCATACAATGTACTTTACCTCCAGAGACCAGGATTCGCATCCGACGTGAGTTGTCACCTGACCAGAACTTTTGGTGCCTAAACCGAGTTAGTTGGATGGATAGATAGATAGATAGATAGATCTAGTCCTTGATATTTATGGCTGGAGATGGATTTTGGAGATATCCAAATTCTGAAAAATCCTATGCAGGAACCTGTGAATAGTGTAGACCCTTATAATTCAATATGAAAGTATAATCTTGATTAAATTCTTGGATTAAAAATGGGCAAGGTAGAAGCAAAAAGATCAGTGATTCAGGCATGGAGAGTGCTGATTTAAGATCAAGATCGTTTAATTTGTTTGCTAACGCTAATTTGGAAATGAACAAAAATATATAACTTTTTGATGGGACCTTAAAACAGTCTGTGATTAAAACTTCTCAATCCCTTTTAGCATACAAATACCCCACGGTGATTTGGTAATTAAAACTTTAATTAATTCAATGTGATTGTAGGAGACTTGCATAGAACACATTGAGCTCATTATGCAGTAATTACGTGCAATTTGAAGTCTATTTCACAGTTGAGCAGGCTACTGAACTTTGTCACTCTGCTTGCAGTCAGCTGTTTACCGGCGCAGTGAAGAGCAATGGACTCTGGGTAAATTCTGAGTGGGGACTGTGCTGGATGTTCATTACAGGGTCGAGTTCTGGATTAGCTGGAGGGATTCAAATGTCTTAAAGTCTAAATTTACTGTGCAGCCCGTTGCAACACAAGGAGCAGGTCATTCTTCCGTGTCAGGTTGTGTATTTTATCATTCAGTATTAATTTCAAGAGGAGGAATAACAATGTGTTTCTCAAGTGAAGGTGACTGATCAAGGCCCGGTAATTAAGACTAATGCGAAACGGCACCTGCAGTAACCTTCTGCAAGAGGGGTGTACGCGGCTGTGTTTGTGTGCAGTGTGTGTTAAACGTGCAGATGAGTGTACATGTGTGACAGATTGATGAAAGGCGGCGCTGTCATTTTAGATTAAGTGGAGTGGCAAGCCTCAATGCCTCATCTTACAGGAGATCCCATTTGATCAAAACTCCCACATACCTGACAATTTTACACCCCACTACCTCTGCATTTCAAACCCTGCGGAGGAATATATATTGTTTTTTTTTTCAGCACTCTGCGGTTTAACAGCCTGTATTCAGAGCTGATTGAATTGTTTTTTCTCTGAATTGAACGCGAAATGATCCATCTATACAAACTGATAACACGGTTTTAGACATGTTTGCCAACGTATGGCACGTCAAATGATGTAACCACAATGGCTCGACATCAGTCATGCTGGGTAAGAAAGAGCAAACAGTGGGTTCAAATAATCACTGTGTGCCTAGTGTCAATGACTATCTGGACGGATTGACAGCAAAATCCCATATTAAGGTCTTTAACTGCAAACTTCTGTCTATCATTCTGTCACATTGCAACAGTTTTTTCGCCTTCATTTACATACACTGTAACACATTTCCCTGTTAAAGAAAATACGGTAGAATTCTGGCTACTATTACCAGCATGAAGCTGTCTTTTTAGTATTCCTACTATAATCTCCATAAACAGTCTATTACTGTAAAATGATAACTTGGTAAAATGGTACTTACTTACTGGCACCCTCCCCATGTACTCATATGGGTAGAGATGAGTTCAAAAGGCTTGGATTGCTGCCAGTGTATCTTAGAGTGGAGCAGCTTAAGTTAAATCATATGTACAATGTTGTAAAAGGCCATGCTCCCAATTATTGATGCTCCAATATAAAAATGGTTCACACACAACACAATCATAATACAAGGGCCAGCGTTCGTTCATGTAAAGTACACTGGTATATTGTTATGGAACAATTTGCCACCTGTCACCAAACTTTGAAATTGTCGACGGTCTTTTAGAAGTCAGGTTAAGGCCTTTATATGGAACAAGGTGACGAATGTATGATGAGTCATGTCTATGCTTGCCCTATTCATGTTTTTACTAGATATGTATTTTATTTTCTCATAACTTTTAAAAATTGTTTATCTTTCTATTATTTTGTCTGATAGTATGTCAGTGTTCTTGTCTCTGTGTCTTTGTGGCTTATGTGTTGACACCAAGGACCATGTTGGAAATGAGTGTTATCCCTTTAACATGTTATCTCTTGGATTATGTTTTCTGTCTTCGAATCCAAAATAAATCAATCAATCAATCAAAAAAAGAACTGAACAAGAAAAAATACTGTATTCTAACACTTTACAGTAGCTTGCTGTAATATGTTGTTTAGCATTTACCCTATTATACTGTTTTCACAAAGAACATTACTATGCATTTCCTGTATCCTGCAAATAATACACATTTTTTGTAAAACACTTGGAGCACCTTTTTTTTTGCCACGTATAAATGTAGTAGCAAGTAGTAGCAAGTCTTTTCACGAAAACTGACTACGTTTTAATGGAGTAACGGCTACAAGGCTGAGGAGCTTTTGGGTGAGTCTCAAATTAACCTGAATGGTAGAGCACCACTATAACAACAAAATAAAAAAAACACCAGGAGCAGAACAAAATTATGCTGACAAGATGCACAAAAAGCATTTTCTAAAAGTGTGAAAGCCATTATAAAACATTTATCATTCAGAGGGTAACAAATTAAGTGGCATTTTTGAAAAGGCATTTGTGTCTGCTTGTGCTTATGCATCCATCACATGGCAAAATCGCATTTAAATGTCTGTGTCGCAGTGGCGTGAAGCAGCTGCCTTCTAAATGTTAAATTAAACAGAAAAGAACTGCAGCAAAACTAAGAATGAAGACTTGAGTCTCATGTCAAGAACTATATTGCTCGATATTTTGTTGGTACATTCATTATAAATGATCAAACCAAGAGAAATCCATAATTTTATTCAATGTCCCAGTGCTTTTCATTTGGTCGCCTGCCAATGGCAACACAGGAAACAACATATGAGTGGGGAACTGAATCAGCAAAAGTACCTTAATGTAACATGAGTAAAACTTCAAAATGTTTCCTCGTCTGTTTACGCCATAGATGTTGATCTGTACCAGTGTTTGTTAAACAATGAAGACAACAACTTCCATGATGCCATGCTAAAACACAACTTCATCAGACAACACCTTTTGATTTCCATTGTTTTAGCTGAGAGAAGTGGCTGAAATGAAATACTGTGCATTTAACATATGATGATCTCATCACATTAAATTCTTAGGTAAGACAGTTCTGGATTGTTAAGGATACTCTTTCTCTCACTTTTTTTTTTTTTTTTTCATTTTTATTGCAGATAGATAATTGCTGTTGAACTGCCTGATCTGACATTGTGGAGTGTTGTCTTCATTCTCTGCATGAACACTTTGAGCTTGTCGCCCCAGGCAGAGTCTTCAACTCCCAAAAATCAAACAAGGTAAATCATTCTCAACCCAATCAACAGAAGAAATGTTTGCCGTGTACTGCGAATCACAGATACGTTTAAATGTGCCTTTACTCTTCTTTAGATTCAGTTTTCAATTGTGACGCTTCGCTGACACCCTGGTTACGCTGTAAAATGGAAATGTAAAAGTAAAGTACACTACATAAGGTTTCTACTTTTTCCACATTTTGTAGAAATCTTGATATGATACATGAGACTGTATAAATATGAATGTGTCCATGGTTTGCAGAGACTTAAAATGCCATTTTATTCAGCTTTAAGTTTTTTTCTCAGGCCAACCAAGTGTTAAATACTCACGATAACTCTCAGCTGACAATAAGGATGATTATATTTTCTGCAATGGCTGAACATTTTGTTATTGTTACTTGATATTTTCATGTTTTATGTTCTTGTATCTGCGTGTTCTGGCAAGAAAATATTTCTTACACCTTAACAATTCTTACATCTTACCCTGCCAGCAGTTTAAACAGACAAATCCATCTGTCTCATCTGAGAATGAGAATAGACCAAGGTACGGTGAACACGAGGCATCCCTGTCTCCCTGCAAACATTTGCACAGGTACGACGGTGTTTGCATGTCTGCCGACTGCGAACTACATAAAAACACATTATCTCTGTTCCACTCACATATAGCTGCCTTTGTTTTTGTTTGTGTTGCTGATGGGGGGTTTGGGGGGGATGCACCTTAAATAATTGGTGCACAGGTGGCTGGTTGCCCATTAAGTGAGGGTTCACCTGGATTTAGCTGTGCGAGATCTCCAAATGTACCCTGTCTTGAAAACTAATTCAGAAGCATGACTTTCACCTGAAGCAAAAACAGAGGTTTAGGAGGAAGACCAGCACCCACCACCCAGTGGGTGTAATCAAACAGAATGAAAATAAAATTTGAAAGAGAATGGCTGAGGAGAAGAAAGCAGCATCATTTGCGAGCAAGGGCTGGAAATAATTAAACTGTGACAATGGTTTTAGATGGTTATCTATCTTATTATATAATGCTTTATTGCAGACACGGGTCCATATTATACATCATACAACAATAAATAGTATAAAGAGGAAATGCATAGACATAAAATACATAAAAACTACATATTAGCCTATAAAATATACAGTCTATTGCACCAATGCCATCTTAGCCTAGAAGTGAATCTGTAGCAGCTTTTCATAGGGCTGACTAGGGCTTCAACTACGTGATTCTCTGACTTGTCCAGGCGACTCGTAAAGCTAAACATCAATTGTCTTAAGAGTGCCTCACATGTAGGCACTCTGGTGGACACAAATAATTCACTGGCACTGTGCCACCTAGGGACATGAAGCAGCAACCTCAATGCATCATTGTATGCTACCTTAAGCCTCTGCATACTCTTTTTCTTATAGTTACACCACAATTGAGCAGTATACAATGGAGTTGTATACTGGTTTCACCCCAAGCTCCCATTGGTTGTCTGTGGCCTGTTCCAAAACATTTACATGGCAGCTGCGGATTTAGTGTAATAAATTCAAACCCCTCCGGGTGCCTGAGCGGGATGGTGACGATATAAACGAGCCCCCAGGAGACTGAGTCCTTTACAATCTTCTAGCTGATAGGTTTATGAAGTAGAGAGTCGCGGGATGATTCGGTGTGCAACCGCTTTTTATTTATCTAAATCCTGGATCATTTGCTTCCTGCGTGTCTGTGTGTGTTGCCGAGCAGCGGGGGTACGAGCAGAGCGATCACAGAGCGATCTGAGCGTGTTGATATGAATTTGTCCGCCCTGGATGTGGAGCGCTGTGAGAGCAGAGGAGACAGCGGTGACAGGGACAATGATGGGCAACACTAAACACTCACCACACACACATACACACACCTGTCGCGCACGATGAACCGGGGATGACAACCACTCCATTACTGGCGAGACGGCTGACAGAGTGACAGAGGGAAGAAAGAAAAAAAAATGAAGAGGGAAGAGAGAGATGGGGGAAGAGAGAAGGAGCGAGGAGGTAGAGGTGAGACGGGGTTGTTGTAAACACTGGGTAAACAATTGCCTCGTGTGAAATGGAAAGTGCAGAGTAGCTCCAACAGTTGCATTAGTGACCCCGGGAGACAACACACAGCCGGCAGTAAAAACAACTTTTGAGCAAATACTCCAACTTCTGCCAGGTCACCTATCCACTCTCAAAATTTCTATTTTCAGAGAAGATGTATGGGGAGGTTCACTAAACCTATACTTATTCTGTTTTCCCGCAGGGGTTTCGCACAAAAAATGCTTGTATTAAAGCAGACACATTATGCTCATTTTCAGGTTCATCATTTTATTTCGGCTTACTTCCTGAATAGGTCTAAATGCATTGGTGCTCAAAAAACACACCAGTTTTGCCGTTTTGTCAAGTGGTGCAACAGCAATCCCCCTTCTTTTTGAAACGCTCTGTTTAAGCTCCTGTCTCTTTAAGGCTCCTCCTGCCGAATACCCACTCTGCTCTGATTGGCCCTAATACATGCCAGTGTAAGCACTGCCAACAACGGAGCAGCTGTGCCAAATCAATTATTACATTCCAAACATTTTCACTCAATCAGTGACATAGTGTGATGTCACAAAGTCATGGAATTGAAGGCGGGACTACTGACAAGGCATTTCAGCAGCAGTGTTTTCTGTGAGAGAGGAACTTTTTTGACCTTTTTTAACTTTCAGAATTTTTTACATGCACATTAATCATTAAAGTAAAGAAGAAAAAATATGAAAAAGCATAATAGGTCTCCTTTAAAATGTCTTTATATTTGTTGCTGCTGTAGTGGCATTTCCTTTTTGCATTTGCATATGTACAAGAAAATGTATTTTGTTGCTTAGGGTCATTAGTGTCAGTGTAGCATGGTAATTAACACAATTTGCAGTCTGGTTAAAATCTGTGTAGGAAATTAACAAAAAAGAAACAAACGAATAATGTTCTCATCTGTCAGACTAGAGGCAGCTGCAGAGGTGAAGAGGAGGCTTACAACCGACTGTCACTAAAAAGAATGTAAGTAAAGAGTGGAGCCAATACTGTTTATGAAATACAGCCAAATATGTGCAAAAATGAAAAGGGCAGGAGGGTTGAACAATAAGGACAGGAAATATACAAGTGAGGCAGCAAAGCAGAGGGAGAGATAAAATGAAACAGACTAAGTATGGCAGAACAACTCAGCTGTCTCTCTGAGGAGAGATTACAGAACAGCACAGACATTTCTTTCTTTATTTTCTTCTTTCTGCCTCTGTTACTCACTCCACACTACTTTTTAACAATGCAAATTGTGTTCTGTTCCTTTGGTCAGCACATTAATTATGAACAAAAAATGTGAATTTAAGGCTAACTGTGAATATATTAAATGTGTTACACCATGTAGTCTACGACGGCATTAGTGGTGTACGAAAACAATCAGATTTAGCAAGACATACAAGCTGTGGGTACTGCAGAGCTTCCAGTACAGAACACGGGCTCAGTCTATCAACTGAAATTGACCCTTCCTAAATCCCACCAATTTGTGCCCTGTGGTCCAATAAAAGGGAGCAAACCAGGTACCTAGATGAACCAATATCGGTCTGATGTGACATGAGTTTGTTAAAGATAAATGATAAAATATAACACAGTCGAGCAAATTTCTGTGCAGACTGTGCGAGTTTCGCAGTGTGATTTGTTGCTGTGAATTGATTGTAATTTTCTTCCAACCTGTTCCTTGGTAACAGCAAAGTTTGCAAAGTTTTGCTTTGATTAAATGCAGAGAGACAGTTTAACGCTCGAGCTACTGCAAAAGTAGTGTGCTCGCTTTTTTAAAAAATGTATCTGACAGCAGTAACCTTTCTAAATTCCTGGCTGACTATTTCATTGTCATTACGAGACATATTTAAAGAGTAACCAAGTCATACAGATGCAATAGAAGAAGGCAGAAGGGAAATTAATCAGCATTTTATATGCAATAAGTCAGGAATGAGAGTTAATAACTTGTCTGGCTTCATATTAAATCATGCTGTCCAATGGAATAATGATGCTACAGCTATTGTGATCAAGCTCAGTAGTTTCAATATAACTACTTAGAATTTCACAATAATGAACCTGTAGTAACCTTTTCATTGTCTGTGGTATACACTGTGCTCCTTTTTTGGTAATAAACTGATGGTTGTCACATTCAAAATGAATATACAGTGATCCCTAAGACATTTCATTGTGAATTCTGATACATAGCCTGAAAGGCATTGTGTGGAAGTGTATCAGTATTGCACAAAGAATACAGGCATTGAAAACCGCCACAGAGACTTTTCACTATAATTTAAAAAACACCTATCACCTTTACTGTAAGCCAACTGGAGTCAAGGAAACATAGCTTTAAAAAGCTTTTCAAATAGTTTAATGTGGTCAGACTTTTTCTTATCATTTTTGTACCTGACATTCTGACATTTTGCTGAACAGTATTGTGTGAAAGTCCCCTCTACCCACCTCAGTATGTACGTGGACATGAGACTTGTAGAAGCAATTCCAAGAAAACCTGAAAAACATCATGGAAATTCGTCAAAAGTGCAAATCGTGACAGTGGCAGCGGAGTTTCGAGCCACGGGGAAGTAAAAGAGAGCTATGAGAGTGTGTGATAAAATGGTAATGGTGAAGAGTTCCTCCTCTTCACAGCAGAGATAAAGAATCCTCAGGAGGGGTGTAGGAAGAGGAGGCTGCCGTTTTACAGTTGAAGAGTTTAACAAAGAATTTGTGTCAAAGTTCTCCTTCTCCCTGTGTAAATTTGACAGAAGAAAAGTGCAAAAGTTCAGAAGACCTTGATTTATTTATTCTTTACTCATAAGGCAATTGCCCTGTGTGAATCTGATGACATTTAGGCGGCACAGCCACTCATGAATCTCCTCTGAATCTGCCCACATGACAAGCAAATTGAGGGGACAGCAGCGAGGTGTGTCTGCCAAAATTCAGCAAATTCTGTTTGTGTTCGGGACAGAGCGGGGGGAGTGGGGGGGTGAAACACAAACAATGCTCGGGCCTTGTCAATTCACCTAATGATGATAAACGTTAAACACGAAATGACAGTCTGTCTTCCATCGATGTGGCAGAATCAGACAACCATCTGCGAGGAGCGATGCAGCCTGCCCGGGCTCTGCTCCCTGCTCGCTGCTCCTCTGCTCAGTCATTTATGTTTTTCAAAGTGGAGAGGAAAGTGCGCAGTCATCCAGCATCTGTTCGTTTGGAAGGGACATCAGTGGAGAGATAAGCTCGTTTGGATTTCGCACACCCATCATCACTCAAAACACTAATTTGATTTGCTCCAGCGTGCGCAGACACTATACAATTTTTGCATTTTGGGTTTTTACATCCTCAGCAGTGGGTGGCTGCTGCTAGTTTGGAGCATAATGAGATGACAGTGAGCAACTTTTAAAAAATACATATATATTTTTCGGGCCTTTTTAGTGCCTTTATTTGACAGGCTAGTGACAGAAGAGGAAATGCGGGGGGATGACATGCAGCAAAGAGCCAAGGGGTCAGTTTTGAATCACGGGCCAGTGTGGCAAGGACACAGCGTCGGCACACGGGGCTGCATGTTTCACCAACTGAGCCTGCGGGGAGCCCATGAAAGATTCCTTTTTGTATTAATTATCTATTTTGAATAATTAGTATGCAATGCTAAACTCAGGAATTTTAATTAACAAGACTAACAGTCTACAGGCACTTGGCTCTGTGAGACTGCGCTGAGGTCATCATCATGTAAACATGTTTTCAATGATAATAACTTGATGTAACTGGAGATAATATCTGCCATATTCATGATTTTAGTTTAGCATGTTAGCATGCTGATATATGCCAATGAGAACTAAACATAGAAAAAGTACACTTGAGGCTGGTTTTGCTATTAAAGGTATTCAATCATGTACAAAATGACTGGACAAACTGAACTTTTGACCTGATGATGGCAATAGATGAAGCGAAGGGGTCACCAAGGTTACTACAGTTCATCCTGAAGGGAACATGAATGTGACTAGTAAAACTGATGGCAAGACATTCACTATTTTCTAGGACATTTCACTTTAAACCACAAATGTCGACATCAAGGTTTTGCTTGGAGAGGAGGAAGTTCAATAAAGTCATTAGGATTCATCATCTGGGAACCGTGAATCTCCATCTAGTAAAGAGCAACGATTGATCTGGTAGGCAAGAAGAAATTTGAAGACACGTGAAAACTTCATGGCATCGGTGGCACTGGAAGAAAAGTGAGGGGATCGCCACAGTCACTATGATGTATCCTCTTGGCACCATGAATGTCTCTACCAATTCTGCACCAAAGCAGACGCCCAACCAACCTTTACAGAGCCAAGCTGCTAGTACAGCTAAAAAAAGGGCATCAAAATGTCATTACATTACATCACATTTACTTAGCTAATGCATGGTCATCCAATCATCCTGCTTGCAAATTCTTCAAGTGCTACGTTTATAGAATGATAAGATATGGATTTTTTAATGGGCATCTAATCTGAACAAACACATTTTCAGTCAGGAGAGAAAATATGTAAAACTTCTGCTGTCAGTCCACCATACTGACAGCAGAAGGTGTGGACACTTTGTTCATTCAAAAACTAGCTCCCCTCATTGTGAGGGAGTAGCAAGCTGACTGGCGGAAGCCAAGCTTAGTGGACAGGCTGGAGTGTATTTCAAGGAGCACTAAGCGAATTTACCTGCAAGTGATCTCTCCAAAAACATAAATATAACCCGACTGACATCTGGCACAGGTGGAGTTGGAATAGGTCCAAAAGAACTTCTCTCACATCCTCCACTTGTTCTGAAGAGACTGCTTGCTCCAAAAGGTGCTTGTTGGGCAAAGCATCATAACCTGGAAATGTGTTTTCAGCAGGGGGTGCAGAAGTGTTAACTGTTTGCTTGCTCCACCTCAAAAAGATGGCGCTGTGTGTCCTTGCTGCTGTAGCCCAGGGTTTGGATCTGACCTGTGGCCTTTTGCTGTGTGTCATGCCCCCCTCTCTCGTCCTGTTTACTGTCACTCTTTAGATGTACTCAACAAAACAACTCAAGAAAATATATTATTATTAAAAGAAGTAAATGTGCTTGAACAAAAACAAATGTGCTCACTATCAAGTCATCATCTACGGCAGCTTTGGTCTACAGATCAAAGCTTTAAAATAAGAGGCAGTAGCTTCACCTCGGCACTCACTTTTTCCATGGTCAAGTTACCAATATTACCGTAATATCCAACGTCTGGCTAGACTTTCAAAATAAATCTTGCAAATAGACATTTCACATGAGTTAAATATTAACCTTGTCAAAAGGTTGCTGTTTGGTTAGGTTCAGGCAGCTATACTGCCAGGTAAAGTTCAGGAAAACATATTTGTCTGGGTTGAAATAAGTACATGAGTTCACTTATGTCACATACATGACATTAAAAAAAGTTCAGTTAATAAAAAACTCCTGGGTGAAGCCCTGCATTGACCCATCAAACCAACGCAACCCTCTACTTGTCAGTGGCGGTTCTAGACCAGTTTTAATAGGGGGGCACATACAACCCGGAAAAAAGGATAAATCCCTCATTCAGCCAAAGCAGTGTTTACAATTTCAACAATTTTGATTGGGTAGTAAACTGCTGAGACACTTTATTTCTGCCTTTCCCTTCAGAACAAAATCATTGCAAGAAATCTGTCATTGTATTATTAATGCAGACTCCCTGTCAGGGGGCCACAGGGGGGTCCAGACTCAGAGTTACGGGGGCACTGGCCCCTGTTGGCCCCCCCCTAGAACCGCCCCTGCTACTTGTGCAGACTTACTTTGCTCTTAATGCAACTACAATGGCTCCTCCATTGTCCAAATATAAATGTGGAAGCTAGAATATACCCAAATATATACATGAGCATAGTAATTTTGCATGTTTACTAAATATCGAAGATGTGTCCAGGGTACACCGTGATAAGTACAGTCTGCCTAATGTAATCAATCAATTTAATCTGGCCTTGTTTAAAAATAGCTTCACCGGCTTTTACCCTCGTTTACGTCAACAATGCTCTCAATGTTCCTTTTTTATCATTTTCTTTTGTCTGTTATTTGTGTCGTATGCACACTTGCTTTTTACTGGCTGTGTGGGATAAAAAACCTTCAACATACAGTATTTTAAAAAAGTGGCCTACTGTGGGGATAAATTATGTAAGACTATTAATAATCAAATATTCAATTTTTAAATAGATCTATTCTCGTCTCTCCCTTTAGAAAATGCTTAATGGCCCTTTGAAGCAGCATTGTAACTAAATTGTGTCTTAATACAGCCTCGCATTCTTTATATTGCAGCAGAACGCCCGCACTGGTAAACTTGAAATGCTCCCTGACTCGTGCACAGCCTTGTCATGCTGTACAGAAGGAGATAGCTTTTCAGACTCAGTAAGCATTCTGCACATGGACGGACAATATGTTGTTATTACTAGATGTCACAGGCTTTCCGTACAAAACAGCGATGGACGCAGTGAAAGGAGGCAGTTAACATGTATGTGTGTGTGTTCGAGAGGGAGAAAAGGCAGGCAGAATGGAACAGTCAGTGAGAAAGCAGCTTCAGTGTCATGCATCCTGAGTGATCCCATCACAAGTACAGGTGTGAACGCCCCTAAGACACACCGAGGACTCATTTGAGATCCAGTCAATCAGACAACATTTGGAGGTGGACATCCGTGTCATGTGTCATTGGCTACACTGAAGGACCAACTACTCAACTGACGTCCTGCGGGAAGCAACAAGAAGAAGCCAAAAACAACAATCAAATAGGATGAAACGCTGTGTGATTTCCATGTGGTTCACTGTGATGTAAATCATGCGTATGGGCTCTCTTAACCATAGCGGGCAACATACCAGACTTCCTTAGAAATTGTGTGATTTTAGAAGTTGCTGCACAAGGAAAAACTTTGCCGGAAACTATGTTATAGCAAATACTAAATCATTTGGACCTTCTTGTAAATTTGGCATTAATTAAAACACATTAAGATGTTTCTTTCCTTTTAAAACGTTTGTCGCTGCATCGCTGTAAAAGCTTGTCTGTTTTCGTGTCCTATCTGCCTCCATGTCTGAGGACTGAAGAACCTCCTGACAGCTGTTTGAACACACTGTTCACATTGACTTCAAGCTTTTTTCACGTGTTGAATACTTGGAAATATTGAAGGTACTGTAAACATGTCAAATTGTACAAATACAGTAAACAGTAGCAAGTATAGGCTACTTCTTTGTTGCCTGTGGAGAGAGTCACCAGAGTCCCTTAAAGAAACCCTCAACTTTGAGACTTTTTGCTGTAAGAGAGACTTTATTATCTGTAGGAAATCTTGTCACACAAATACTTAGACTATTTGTGCCCACTTGTAATTTGGCAAATACTATACATGAAGATATTTCTTTCTCTCTGTCAAAAAATGTTGTGTACTTTTGTCCCAGTGATGTAGGTCTATATTTTCATATAGAGCAGGGAAGTGAGACACCATCACAAGAGGTCACTCCGGGGCGCCTGTCGAGGTGCATATAATGCCAGGTTTTAATTTGACAGGCTTGAAGCTGTCCACTTGTGTTTGGGAAGAAAACAAATGTGAACAACCTCAGGGCTCAGACGCTTTGATTGGATCACTGTTGTCAATACTTTAAGCCGAGTAGTTTCATGCAGAGATGATAAATGCAGGTATTCAGCACCCAGCGGAGACCCAACCAAGAACATCAAAGCCATTACAGAGCATCTTTAACTCGATGTCTGTGTGTCGAATATGTAAATGAATTTCAGACCACCTTGGTTGACGCTGTACAGCGGTGTGATCAGGAATTCGTGTCAGTCAATATCAGTGGCCACAGAGGAGGTCTCGTTTGGCCTTCATCAGGCCTGCTTCAAACCTCCTGTGTGCATGATGAAATCTCCAACCACCTCTGTTATGCAGTAAGGACGCAATGCAAACACTAAAAAGACTGCAGCTTATTAAATCTATATCACACGGCTCTCTATATTTATTTTAGCTCCCCACAGACAAAGAAAGTGTCCCCTATTTTTACTTTTCAGGTGGTGCGAATCATTTCCTGCCAGGATTTCTTTGCAAATTATCTGTGCTCTACCATTTCAACTGTAACCCCACCGGACCCAACATTACTGTGCTGTAAATTGGATCATAAAAATTTTAAAGAGATGTAGGGCTTTTAACAAGACGAGTGGGGTCGTTTCACTTCCTCTGCATCCCTGTCCTTAAATAACTCTAAGGTAGTGCAGCTTCATTTGAAAGCATAGACCCAAAAGTACATGTAATCAGTAGTGTGATATCGCAGCAATCAACACCCAGAGAAGTAGAGAAAGGAAACAAGAAAAGATTACTTTGTGAGGAGTGTTGCCCTGAAGTTTTGTGTCTTGTTTCTTTGAAAAGAAAACTTCTAATTTTCTTGTCTGTCACCATCAGGCGTCTCTCAGACAAAGACACAGACCCTGTTTGGCATCTTGTTGATTTGCACAAAAAAAATGAATACATGCATTTGGGTGGAAAGGCTCAGTTTGTTACCAGAGCAGTGTTCTAAGTATTTGAAATTGTGGCTACTAATTTTCTAACTAACGTTCAGGCCCTTCATGAACAGTGGAGTTCATGCAGCGAAGACTTAAGCTTTGAGTTTTTCTTGTTCCAGTTTGAAATGCTTGAAAACCTCTTCTGCTGGGTTCATTTCACCTTTCTTCAAGGCAGTGTAGCATCATTGTATCCCACAAGGAGGTCTTGAAGGAATCTGGCTCGCCTGCCTGCCTCATTCTGTGATGCAGTCGTCTGCACACACCCATGCTGTAATAATGTCTCGTGTCATTAAGCCTGAAAGCCTCTGTGGGCACAACAGGTGGAACGGTGTCTATCAGCGGATCAATTAAACCTGTCAAATCCTTACAACTGCATAACTCTGCATCGGCAACAGTCTCGAGGAGCTGAATGTGAATCCCCCAGCCGGCTCAGCGGTGCATGATTTATTTTGCCGTTTTTCACCACCACAGTCAGATGCTCTGCCTATACGTTTGTGGTTTGTCGAGCATTGTTTCCAGCCGCTCTTCCAGACAATCCTCCGCAGACTTTGGTTTTCATAATAAATGAATTTCACGCCATTCAGCCTGAGAGACTCTCTAGTGAAATAAAGACCAATGCGCGGAGTTCTATTCATAGCTCATTAAAAGCTAACATAATAGTTACATAAACAGCGCGGCCAGACAGAGCTTGACAACATCATTCTGAGTTTTTTCATTAGGAGAACGTAATCAAGACAGACAGCTAATTGGCTCGACTACCGTATGAGCATCAGTACGCTATTGTGAATCAGCTCCCCGCTTTGGTCACTAATGACACTCACCACAGAAGATATGATAAACAAGATGTGTGTGGCTGTTTGTTTGAATGTATATGCGTCTGTGTGTGTGCGCACGCGCTGATAATATAAATACAGCAGGCACAATAGCGCGTGTGTGTGTTTGCATATGGGCTTCCTTTCATGCCAGCTCATTTAAATGTCTGAGTTGAGCTCTCGCATCCAGACACGGCACTGAGAGGCAAGAGCCGGCTCGCTTTGAAGTCTGATTTCCTGTCGTACTGATGTTTAAACCTCGCCTTTAGGCACCTGTTCAATACATTCAGCACAAGAGTGCTAAGCTAGGGAGAAAAAAAAAGGAAGGAAAAAAACTAAAAAGTTACATAATGAACAGGAGCACCGATAAATGCAAAGTCAAGCCTTTTTTTTTTTTTTTTCAACTGTATTCCAAAGTTAATAGGATGGAGGAATTATTGTCAATTAGTAGGCGGTCACCAGCCGAGGAATTTGCATTCAAATTATGTTTACTTACCAGTTTAATCTTGGACGACGTACAAGATGCTTTATTAATTGCGTTTCGCTCTCCATTCGGTAAACAGCTCCAGGCCACTGAGCAAGACGGCGATGGCGGTTTGTTTTATGTTGCCCTCAACTGTTGCTTCTTCTAATGACTTTTAATATACATCCTGTCAATCACCAAGAGGAAAAATAAAAAACCCTGTGATCTCCTCGGTGAATACCAAAGACGAGCTCCTCGGGCGTGTGTCATCTTTTTCTCTCTGAATGTTCTTACAAATTTGGAGTCCTGTGAAATGTTTGATATTTTTGTGTATGCAGAATGAAATTGAATGGGTATAAAATATATTCATGGACTTCTCGATAGGTTCGACCCCTTTAATATTTGCTTTGACTTTACTTGTCTTCTGAATATGTTTTTGGCTGTGTCCCAGTTTTCTTCCTTTAGGGGTCGCCCTTGGGGGGGAAGTCATAATTGCAAGTCTTAATTGGTCATAAGCCATCTGGACTCGATTATGACTTGCACTCATTATTAAAATCTGATGGTCAACAAGTGAAACCACATATCTGTAAGACCAACAAAGGTGTTGGTGTTATACTTTAAGTTTAGCACAAATTAGCAAAGGTTAGCAGGCAAAAATGCTAAAGATGAACATATTAAACATATACATAATAAACTTGTGCAGGTTCAGCATCCCAATGTGCAATTGTGGAAAAATTTTCGCTGTTGAGTTTTGTTTGTTATTTATATTGTTCTTTCCCTGTTATTGGATTATCTTAAAAGTCAGGATAACAGCATAGTGAGGATGTTAGCATGCAGTTAGCATCAAAGTAGGGCTTCAGATTGACTTTTTTTACATTTCTATAGACGACCCGCTCTACCTCCTGAGCCACAGCAACCCCACAATGTATGATACAATTAAATAAATGTACATTTTGATGAGAACATACTGTTTGAAACATGCCAATTATCAGTATATTAATGAGTTTATAGAGAATACACCCCTTTTACAATGAATTAATATAGTACAAGAACATTATCAAATATAGTTGTAAATACTTATGAAGATTACAGTAATTTCAAACATAAGCCAGTGTCAACTCATATCAGTGTAATATGTATTACATGGTAAACATACTGTGATTAATTGAGACAGATAAAGAAAAGGGTTGGTGAAAAAAAGAGCTGAAGTAAAGCTCTGAATTGGGACAGCACTGGACAAAAACAACAGAGAGAGATTAAAGGCAGAAATAAAAGCACCATTTATGTGTTTAATTAGAAAAAAAAAAGAGTTCCTGTGCATTTGATGGACATAAAGTGGTTAATTGCAGCAGGCTGGCTTGTTTGTCCTGGTGCATTTTGTAAATCAGGTACCTCCAGAGACTTACAGAAAGGCAACATAAAGTGAATTTGTGCGTCTGACTGGAGTGAAGCTGGCAGAGAAAGAGCCAGACTTATGAGATGTGATGTTCATAGAGCTCTTCTGGAGCCAACCAGACAGTCCACAGACAGACTTCTTTTTTTTTCTTCTTTTTCATTTAATCTGTTCTTATCAGTGTTACTAGACTCGCTGCAGACCCACGGGGGTGACTGGCCCACCGGGGAAAACTGCCGTCAGTCCAGGTGGTCAGTTCACCACACAGTGTGAAAAATGGAGGAGCGGATATTGTAGGAGTGTGTACAAGAGAGTGTGCGCATGGGAAGAGACTGGAACAAGCGTTTTTCGATTTTGTTTTGAATTCTTGAAGGCGGTAAAAATGATTTTAACGGCAGGTGAAATGTACTGAGGATTTCAGTTTTTCAGTTTTCATTTGATCTGCGCATCCTGCATTAGATGTTTTCATTCTCCCGAAACAGACCATTACATTACTCACTGTATATTTCATTGTGACAAATCAGCTCTGCGAATTGTGAATACGCCGCCGTGATAAACAAAAAGGGGTTTCCAAACCTCCAAATCAAATTCGGCGGAAAGCCTCCGGGCTGCTCTGTTGTCCTTACCATTTAACTGAGGGGACACAAGTGTGGTGCGGGTTCACCGAAGTACAACTCCTCACAGATTTGTAAGCGTCAACACTGCCACCAACAGGTCTCACAAAAACAGAGACATTTCCTGCCTTCTGTATCCACCAAATCGACCCTCCATTCCTGCGAGGGGTCTGTTTTAAGCTCACATATGAAGTTGCTTTTTGTTTTGTTTTCTCCCTGATGGTCTCTTTTTTTCCTACACAAAGGGGAAAAAGGTAAAAAAAAAAAAAATAGCAGGATGTTTGGGTCTTGTTCCGTACAGTCAGCGTGGCAGCAGGAAACAGCTGAGAGCAAAAGGAATAAAAGATCAGAAACCAGAGATGAAAATTAGAGACATTGAGACAAAAAAAGGGGAAATCACACAGACTGAACATTATCAGTAGTCTATGAACACTCGGAGGAAACTACATGGCAGGTATACACATGAGCCAGGCAACACGCCTTCTCTCAGCCATCAAGTGCCATTGAGCTTCAGAATGTATTCTTTCTGTTAAAAACAAAGTGGTTGCCTTGGACATTTACAAAAGAAAAAAAGGCTGCTGGAGTAGAGTTAAGGACGAGAAGGTCATGAAAAGAATTACAACACCTATGCAGCAAGAGTTTGTAAAGAAACTGAATCTAAATATCTGCTGAAAAGACTGAGAAGAAATGCAAAGGACAAGAGGAGGACAGGGAAGAATCTGTTAACAAAACAACAATGGGCAGAAATGAAAAGGATACGGATGCTGTATGCTGTATGTGCCCATGCTGATTTTTGAACAGGCTCAAATGAAACCTCATATCTGGACTTGTTGACTGGAACAAGAGCAAATTCTCTGTGAGCGCTGTCATTCCTGCGAAGGCCTAAAACTCATAATATTCTGAATTGTTTAGCAATTTTCCCGCTTAATGAAATACATCCACATGAGCGCTAATAGAAAAAAAGGCAAATCAATTCTTTGTTATATTCTGTCCCTCCAGGGTTCTCTTCCCGATGTGCCATTACAGTTTCCATTATCAAAGCTCTCAGAGTTTACAATGAGAGTATATTAAAAGTTATGCAGCTCTCAAAGTGTTTTTAATTTTCAGGTTTTGGCTTGGCCCAGAGACCTCCTCCTGCAGCTTGTTACCATTACTCTAAAGGGTCCGTTTCATAATTGCACCAGTGCTTTAGAGCAGATTGCATGTGCGGGTGCAAGTGATGACTATTGTGACAGATTCTCAATATGTCTGCAGGTTAAAAAAACAAATCACAGGCTTTCTTTCCCTTTTGTACCAAATGTGTTTGTGAGCCACATTGTGTCCTAATAATGTCAAGGCTGGGTTACTGAGCTGCACCGAGGCGCTTCAGGTTCACTGAGTCATTCATGGCTGTTGTTATTTGACTAACTGCAGTTTTGCTCGAAGATTTGTTCTACTGAAGTCAATTATCCAATGTCTTTTGGACAATTTTATCTCATCTGGTGGTCCTGTGGGTCCAAATCTAGTTTTAGGATCTTCATTTTCCTGAATCAATACTGTTAAATAAACTGTCTGAGGAAAGCCAGGTAGCGTTCCAGCTTTGAGGGCCGCTCGTTTGTTTCCTGAGTTTCAGCAACAATATAATGAAGCTGTTACTTTTAGTCTGCTGTGTGTACTGAATTTAAAGGAGACATGTCATGCTAATTTTTACAAAGTCATGTTCTAAAGGAGACATATTATATGAGGGTGTATATGCTTTAATGCTCCAAAAACACATCAGTTTTCTCATTTTGTCCAGTGCTGAAGCTCTGTACTCCCCCTCTGTCTGAAATGCTGTGTTTAAGCTCCTGTCTCATTAAGCACCCCCCCCTCCTAAATACCCAATCTGCTCTGATTGGTCAGCTCACTGACTCAGCCCCACTTCCAACAACAGAGCAGCCGTGTAAAGCCATAAATTATGCAGATGTGGTACATGGTGACACAGTGTGATGTCACAAAGTCACATAATTACCGGCAGGACTGCTGGCGAGGCATTTCAGGAGCAGTGTTTTCTGTTGGAGAGAGGAGCTTCTGTTGGTGCACAGACGTTGACCTTTTCACATGCACAAGAACCTACGTGAAACAATTGAGGAAAGGAAGACCAACAAGCATAATAGGGGAGACTGGGGTAAGATGAGCCATTTTTCATATTTAGGATCACTACATCAAGGCAATCATTGTTTTGTCACTAACTAATATATCTGCATATATTTCAGGATGTTGTGCATCCCTTCAAACAAACAGAATGAGTGTAAACATAACTGTTTCAATAATATAGCATGTCCAAAAAAAGTGGTCTTGTGGCACAACTTACCCCGTGTATGGGCTAAGTTGAGCATAGGAGCGGGGTAAGTTGAGCCGTATTCCTACTCCCCCCCACCTTCCTCCCCACCTCCACCCTACCCCTCCCTCACCTTCTCCCTCCCTAAATAACAGTCACTTCTTCACATTCATGTGTGTTTTTTTTATTATACACAATTCAACAGGTACAAGAACTGTTTTATCATTATTGCATATTACTGCTAAACAACTGTTGTGCAAAAAAAACATTTTAACATGAGAATATCTTAAAGTGCGCTTGGGAAGAGAATATTAACAGCTGTGTTTTTGGAAAGAAAACACTAGAACTGAATTCTTGATCCAGAATCATAGTTTCTTGGTGTCCTTGCTGACAGTCAGGTCAGTTATGGACTAGTTACACATTTGAATAATTTGAACTGAAACTCTCATCCTCTCATCATCCTTCCCTTCTTCCTCTTTCTATCCTCTCTTCGCCATCTTCGTTAAACTCCTCCCTCCATCTTCCTCTCGTTCCATCTATCCCCCTCTCTCCCTCGATCTGTCCATCTCCCACCTCTGCTGGGTGGCTCAACTTACCCCAGAGCTACCATTTTGACTTTATCAGTCCCCACAGCTAAAATGGTGCACTTTTATGCTAGGTTTATGACCTCATGTTGTAGCTCATAGATACCACAATTGATGTATAAAACAAATTTAAAATGATCTGTTTTGGTCTAAACACACGTCTCATGAAAAATATGATAGACTAAATTAACTTTCAAGAGTGAAAAATGTTTTTTTGAAATAAATGTCTAACCACTTTACCCATGTGGTTCTTACCTTCACAGACTCCGTGAAATGATGCCTTCCTCCTAAATATGTGGTCACATGATCAATGTTTTTTACCATTTCCTAGCAACAAGGGGTGGCTCAATGAATGAACGGTTAATTAATGCCAGGTGTGCCAGCTGAGTGAGCAACCTGTCAATTACTCTGATGATGTCAGTGAGTGATGATGATGTTGTCAGCCTGATGAGGAATCAGCTTGCACACCTGTTATTTATTAGCTGTTGTTCTCCGACGCCTCTACCTGCTCCTTACCACTGATTCCAAGCAAAACCCAATGTGTCAGCATGCGTTAATCACTTCTGCTCAACTATGTTTCGTGCATATACGTAGTGCCAGGCCCAGAAGCGCAAGCACACGGAGACAAACAAACAGATATATTCCTCTTTTTTCCTTTTCTTTTACTCAAAGTCAGTTAAAACGTCTTTATTTTAAACAATTAAATCAAGATGAAGAAGAAGAAGATGATTAATTCAGCAAAATACACAACCTATTAACACATAAATGTATTCTGCATGTGACAGGATAAAGTGTATCAGTTGAAATAAGATAAATACATAGCCAGTTTACACGTGTTCACTTAACAATATGATTAACATGTAGTGATGATGCAACATTATAAGCTGTAATAAGGTATGGAAATAACTACAGCAACTTGGAGATAATATTACGTTCCTGTTTTCAAGGCAGGGAAGAAGAGGGACAATAGAAGAGACAGGGAAAAAGGAAAAACATAAGGTATGTTTATGCATCAGTATAACTGTCTACATTTTCACAAAGCTGTATTTGATCTGAGATAATAAACTATATTTCCTTACATAAGGCCGTTTTTGGACCAAAGTGAACAAACTGCTTCGGGAAAACTAGTCCAATAGCAGCGCTGTTGAAGTAAAGCAGTATATGGTATTGGCATGGTTTTTGGGCTCGATTTATTGGCTCATGTGCTGGTTTTGTCACACAGACCTGACAACCCTGTTTCATAGTAAGAGTTCAGAATGTCTAAGTTTAAATTTGCAGCGTCCAGCTAACTTTGAAGCGTTCCAGGTGCACAACAGCAAACTTTTAGACAAAAAGCATGGCTGAGAGCTGCAAACTGGTGCTTTCTGAACACAACTGAGCACTCAGCAGTGCAGCCTTCTCACACACACATGACAAAAACAAAAATGGAATAACTTCGAACTCTACTTCAATTCGATTTGACATTTACTTGTATGAGGACTGACATTTTTGAGTTCCTATTTGCCTGCAAATCTCTCTTAAAGGTTATATGTAAAGTGAATAACATGTAGTGATCTACACCGTACGCAGACTTCACATGTGCCAGACAAGCGAGATTGTGAGAGGTGTGAAAAATGAAGAATGAATCTTAAAAACATTTTCTCCACTCTCCAAGAAAACCAATAAAAGGAGCCGAGGAGGGGCTGTTGGAGAGCATTTCTGACCTAAAAACCCTCTCTCACAACGTTTGAATTTTAAAACACAGATCGGTGTTGTTGCCCAAATTCCTCCTTACACACACACACACACACACACACACACACAAAGTGGACTGAGTTTAATATTCCAAACAGAGATCTTGAAATCAAATGAGGCTCAGGATGAAACCCGATAAGAATCTAGAGGGAGGTAAACACGGCTTCAATCAGCATCGCCAAACAACAGCAATTACAGCCATTGTTGCTAAACGAATATCAGCCTCTGGTTGCAGAGAACACTTCTCTGTGTCAAAGTGCCATCTAGTGTTCAGACACAACAACTGGGAGAAAGTCTCCGAGGCAGCTTTGTTAAGAGCCTCATTTTTTTTCTTTCACCTTTCCACTGTGTCATGGATCACTGTGGGGCCTCTGAGTTCACGTCGGTCCTGGACGGAGGTAACACATGCCTGTATCCGGGGCGCGTCATGTATCATCTCTGACGCGCAGCTCCATATCTCCTATCATCCTGCTTCTCTCCGGCGCTGTCGCGGCTGTGATTAGTGACGCTTCCAGGTGTCGATGAGGTTCATCTGCTCCAGCTTTCTGCCTTGTCGGTGTCAGTTATCTGAGCTTCATTCTGGAATACCTGAGGAGCCTTGAGCTGGAGCGAGCACAGGTCTCAATCATTCACCTCACCCTGGAAAAAAGGAAAGCAGCTCTAGTGCGTGCAAGGTTAAGCCTACATGGATATGCAGCAAATGATTAAGCTGTTAAAAATGATTCTGCTTGATTGATTGGATTATCCTTGGCTCCTCTTTTTTTTTTTGTTCTTTGAGGCTATAAGCTGTTCAGCATGAGCTGAATATTTCATAGTTAATAAAGATTTGCTGTTTTAATTAGATGTTCAGGTCAGGACAACCTCAGAGGTTTTTATTCCCCAGATGGACACAGAATGTCAAGGTGAGGGCTCAATTCTCCATCCATTGTCGAGTGAATAGAGATGAGCCTTCAAACATTACAATTAAACTTTTTTTAATGATCTACTTCTTATGGGATTAGTTTCTCATATTGAGCAATAACCTTGTGAGTCTGGTCAAGCGGGAAAAAAAAGCACCATTCGCCTGCCGTTGCCAGAAAAATAAATATTTGTTGTCAATATATTTTGGCTGTATTTTTGCTACATCTTCTTGTAAACAATAGTTTTCATAGTTTTTCATGCAAACCAGGACAGGTCACATCTCTCTGCTTCACTATTTGCGCTCCTCCTCTGGGTCTGTTTTGGCAGCTCTCTGTCCGTCCGGACCATTAAATTAAATTCCTTTCGACGTGATATTTGGATTTCCATGAAAACACGATGACATCTGTTCACGGTGAGCCTGGACGGACAAAAGGACTGCACTTGGAACACGTTCCTTTTTCTGTACCGCCGAAACAAAGTCGCCATCGCAAGAGAAAAGTGTTTATTTTTTTACGGGGAGTTGAAGACAAAAGCAGTTACTTTTTATTTTCCTGTCTGTCTATCTCAGTAATGCCAAGACTGAGGCGGGATTTAAAGGAAGGGAGTCAGAAGCAGGCCTCATTTCAATGCCGTCTCAACGGCCGATGTCGGGTAAACATCGATTCTTTTAATTGATCTTCCAAGCACTGTTTAGGAAGCTTGGGTCAACACAGCATTTTGCATATTGTTGATACGTCATCAATATGACTGTGAAGACAAAACGTAGCTTTTTGTCACACAAAAAAGATAGAGGTCAAGTTTTTAAGTTAACACACAGGTGAGTGATGATTTGACCTTCACCTTTCAACGAAAAAAAATCATTTACAGATGCATGCCATTAGCTTCTCAATGGAATCTGAATGCTGTAAGACTATTCAGGAGGAACTTCTATATTTTTAGTTTTTTTTTCAGTAAAGGGGGTTATTTCACAGTCTCATTTTCCATTTTTTACTTTACTTTTTCACAGCCTCTGACTTGACATCGATGTTGACAGGGCGCTGAGTCGGTCTTAAGTGCTTTATATTCAATAGCGTTATCTCCGGTTGCTCAGACAGAACCCGAGGAGAAGAGACGGGGGTGGGGGACCTCGGAGAGACTTGACGCTAACATTCGAGAGGTGGAAAGAATGGTTAAGAATTTAAGAAGGGCTGGCTGCACCGCCATCCGTCTATCACAAGAGTGATGGATTCAGCCATAAAGGGAAGAGCTGAAATGTCTGAAGGAAGGCAAAGGTTTTAATGCGCGATCCTTGGGTGACATTATGTGCTTCCTAATACACAATCTGCAGTTAACTGGAGTGATGGACGCTTTAATGAACGGTGTTGTGTTCGGATGAAGGACTGCAGGGGGTCATCTCGGAGACATTAACTGAGGCAAGGCGCTTTGTTTAATGTATCCCATCAAAGCTTAATATTTGGTGAAATGTAGCATGGTTAATGATAATTTGTCCAACACGTCCAAAAGTGTGATTGGAGTTTGGATGAATGCACCACATCCAAACGTTTACTCGTATGGTATTAGGTGCATTATTTCTTTGATTCTAGCGTCGAGAGCTGGCGGGTTTGGACCGGAACTTATCTCTGCGAATTGTTAATCAGTAAAAAGAAAAAAATGTCCTAGTTACATACATTTTTATTTATTTGCAAAAATTTCCACACAGTTGTCATCAGTAAGTTGGCGTCTATTCTTCAAGCCTTCAATCATACACAGATAAAGCATCGAGCTGCTTTTCTAGACCACATCTTAGATCTGTGTCTGTATTTGCCTGTCTGCTTGGCAACTCTGGGATCACAGAAATGTTTTTCTTTGCATGTCACACAACATTTACTCCAAACGATGGCTGCTGTACAATGATGTTTACTATAGCCAAACTCTACAGTGCTGCGAGTCTAAACTCTGACATTGGTCCCTGAGCTCCCAGCCCAAGCACAAAGCAGCTACCGTTAGCAGCAGTTAGCAGTTACTCTGATGATGTTGATCTATTGCTGCCACCCCTTGTTGTTTTGAGTATGATTTGTCAAATTGACAGTTGTAACATAATGCACCTTAAAGCGAATGTAGCCTCGTTACACAGGAAATGAAATAATGCAAATACAAATGGACACGAGTTTGTCATTCAAAGGAGTCTCGCACAAATGTCCAAAAGATACAATAAAAAAAAAAAAAAATCAAAACACTAATTTCATACAAGTTACAAGGCAGGGTAACAAGAGTAATTTAAAAGCATAAATAATGTGTAAAAAATTCCCAACTATAAACATCTGTTTATAACAATAAACAGGTAATATCACAAGTATTTGTTTTCTATGGCTTATTTTCATACCTTGAGGAGGCTACATAAATATCCTGGCGGGGGGTCAGAAAAAAGAAAACGGGACAAAAGTATACTCAGGCGAGGATTATATGAGTCAGAGGCACTAGAAAACAAATATAGGCTATTATAATAGGACGTGTCTACAAGAAGGGCTCAATATTAAAGCCCTCGTTTAAACCATGAGGGGAGAAGTTGCTGGGGGAGTAAATCCAATAAGTCTCCCGCTGCTCAAGCTTCTTGTTGAGATCACCCGCTCAAGGCACTTTATCAACTCTTTCAGTGCCCAGATATTTCGAAGTGGATACAACGATCAGCTGGGGGGATTACATACTATATTTCACCTCTTCTAATATTACTCCTGTGTCTCTGTGTACTTGGTCAAGAAAATGACCCATAACAAAGGGAGCTGTGACTCAGGAGCGAAGGTGCTGTTTGTACTGTTGTAGCTGAACCATTACATTGATTTCAGTGTGAGCAAAATGATGATGATGTTTTGCTCGTTCAGGTTTACCTTAGTATGAAACTCCATTTCTGTATTACTTGTGTTGGTTTTCCAGTTTCATTTGATGCAAGGAAGGCCGGTTTGGTCGGACTCACTTTTCTAAAGATCAACCACACTGCCAGGTAAACCGACACACGTCCTATCTTGATGTTGTGAAACCCCTTCATAGCATTGCAGGTGAAAAGACCAGGGGGCGTCATTAAACAGACTCCCTAAATCTCGATTTAAGATGACATTAAGGATTTTCGGTCTTAAATGCATTTAGTTAAAAGTCTGATATTATCTGAGGATATGAAGATAGCATGGAAAGAGTCTGACATTTAATGGCTCTGAATTGATCCGTAAAAGAAGCTGGTGTTGCAAAATTGTGTGCATGTAGCTACAGTAGTAGTATAATCTGTAGGAAAAAAAAAAAGGTTTCCAAACCTTATTTCAATGCGAAGTTGGAGAACTTTTATAAGCAGACTTGATCAGCTTTGACCGGTGATTCTATCCATACAGTTTATTTATCTTCCATTGACCATTAAAGGCTAAGTCATGGCTTTCTCCCCATTTATTTGGATAGGAGCTTCTTAGCTTCTCAGCCTCAAACAACTTTGCAGGTGTGCTGACAATATGGCGTGACCTGCTTTTAACGACTTTAATGATATCAAGCTAGATAGCCAATGACAAGTCAAGAGAGACGGCCGTTGTCGCGTTGTACATTCTTAACACTGAGTTTAAAGTTAACTTAAGTTAGGATGTCTTAAGTTTAGATGCAAGGTCTGAGACAGGATTGAACACAGCCATGAGTTTAGAAATTGCTTGTGTGAGGGCAAGATAGGATTTTTCCTATCTTTTGAACCCTAAGTTATGATGGGACCAGAAGTTGAGAAATGTTTTCTCTAACGAGGCCCCAAGTAGTAATTTTCTTATGTCTAATTAAAAGCCAGGGGAAAACTGATGTTCTCTGGGTAATACTCCTGATGTGCCCTTGAGCAAGGCAGTCAATCCGTAACAGCTCCAGCGTTGCTTCTCTATATTTATGTTCCAATTTTGAGGTTTTGAGCAAAAAGAAAGCCACCCTGCAGGGATCAATAAAGGTAATTATTGGCTGAGTGAAAGTGCAGGTATGACTAGAAAAAGAGTCAGTGTTATCAGCTGAGACATTATTAAGATGAGCAAGTCCTCAATCTCTGAACGTGCGTCCTTACTGCAGGGCTGTAAATATTCACCTGGTTAATGAGGTGCTCCACGTGTAGGAGCTTACATTTACTCTCCAATAAACTCCTGCCAGGGACAACATCACTCCCCATTTCTTATAATGGCATTTTAATAGATACTCATTTAAAAACGCTGCAGTGGCATCAGTGCAAGGGACGGCGGCAGGTGAGACGGGCATGCGTGTTCGCATCAATGTGGGTGTTAGCGCCAGACAAGTGGCTAATGGAGGGAGGGGCAAGCAGGGAAGTAACAGAAAGAGAGAGGACACAGGAGACAGACACATTGATGTGTCATGCCCCAGAGGTAAATCAGGATGATGGTACATCTCAGGACCAAATCCCAGTCTTTAGTCGTGTGTTATTGCATTTGTATATGGTGGCTGTCTGCATCTCGAGGTCTTCAAGTGATTGAAATGAATGTAATGATGGATGAATGAATGAAATTTTGCCGTGTTTACATAAATTACGGTGTATTTGAATCGTGTATCAGGCAAATGAATGCAGGGTAGGAGGAAGAATACAAATGATCAATCACAGCGGGGAAAACAAATGGAATAATTCACCGCCTTGAGTTTTGGGCAAACTAAATATAAATTACTATTAATTTAACATAAGTTCAATATGTTTCAATTATTGATGAATGATGCATGGTCATCAATACAATATGGAAGTCTTTACGCATGCAGTTGTGCTTACTTTTCCATATTAACTCTACTCATGGCCCTAAAGAATGCACTGTGCAGGACATCATGAATGGGAAGTGGGTACTATAAACCAGCACATATAGTCAATATGGTTCTGTTTTAATATAAACAGCCTCCCTTTGGTCATATGAGGTCGAATAATTCCTCATCGGAACAAAAATTATCTGCAGGAGGCCTCCGCATGTGAGAATAATTCTACTCCCCTATAGGTTACATTCATTACCTCGAAATTTGTACCAAATCTTCACCCTCCAAAGAGAATTATGTTACTGTTAAGTGTCTTCAATGCCCTTTTGAAAGAAAAAAATGGAAATGAAGTGGTTCTGCAGCAATAGAAAAAACAACTGTCTACTGTGTGCTCTATAATTTAAAGCTACATTGATGACCATTCTGCTGAGGTCATTCAATATAATGAGAATACAGCAGCACAACTTTCAACAAGTCCTTTAAAGTTAATAACAAAATACATAGTTTGTGCATGCAGTCACATGGGAAACGTGATATAATACTGATCTAAAACAAGGGTTCCTGAACTGGGCCTTGGATTGGTACTTTTTCCTTGGGTCATTCAGTGCTGGGGCATGAAACCCCAGTAGGAACTAAAGGGGCTGATGTCATGTTACAACACTGTGTTTTGTTACAAATTTTCCTGTGTCCTTCCGTGTGTATTGTAGAGTAGTTTGTACAGATGAGTAAAAGGGTAAGGGTTAGAGTGTCTGCTGGGACTGTGCGGCAATGGCAAAGGTTTACATGACTCACAGGTCAGGCAGAAGGAAGAGGTACTGGATTACTTACAACAGCAATATTATCATATGTACTTTTTATGTATTTTCTCATGTAGCAAATCAGCATTGATGATGAAAAACGCTTCCCAAAATCATTTGAATGGACTGGTTGTGTGCCACGGGATAAGAAGGTGAGAGTGTTAAGAGATGGACTAACATATTGGCAGTTTTGGTCTTTTCATGAAAATTGCTGGTAATAGGAAAAAACATAAATTCTCTGTTTCTGAGTAATAAGTAATTCTGTTTTGAAAAAAATGTGATGTGAATTCATCTAGGCAGTTCAATTTCACAAAGCTGCATTTATTGATGGAGATGGACAGACAGACAGAGGTGAGGACCCCTTTAACGCTCTGCCCTCTCTCTGCACTGACCTGCTGTCACCACTAAGGGTCAGTAGTTTGTAACTCTTTGTGTTACTAACTCGCAGCAGGTCAACCCCCTGCGGTTTTACAAGGCAGGATCACATATGGATGGTGAATAAGATGCAGACACGACAGGGGCTTCATCTGACTCATTTAAAAGGTCCTGATAACAGAGGATAAAGTCGGAGAAAGAGAAATATGCAGCCTCCTAGAATGGACTGACAGGAGGAGACTATGGAGTGTGTTACCCCATTAAACATGTAAACGGGTGGTATGCTGTGTGTGTGTGTGTGTGTGTGTGTGTGTGTGTGACTCCAAGTTCAAGCTCCTAGTGTGGGCTTCCTTCTGTCAATAAAAACGCCCCCCAAAAAATCATTCCCGTGAATGGGATCCATTGACCCGGGCCGTAGCTGAGTGACACCCTGTGGTGTCGCACCAGCACACAGATGGTTCATTTGTTTATAAGCTGACAATCGCAGGCAGATCGACCATGAGAACCACAGAGAGACATGAAAAATGTTCTGCTCTGATATTCCTTCTGAAACTGAATTTGTGAAATGAAGAGCACGTGGATTACACATCAGCTGCTTCGATCCTTCCTTTGAGCTTTAAGAGGAGACCGATTTCGGTTCGGCCCTCATAGTCGCAGAATTATTCTGATTAGTCAGGATACCAAAACCTTCTCTTCTGTGGTAGCATCAAAAGATCAAAAAGGAACTGAACCCCCTGAAGCAGAACAATACCTCCAAACTGAACCCGCCAAATAGTATTCACCCGTCACTAATTTCCTCATCTACGCCTGAGCTTTTTTCACGTATGACATGTAGTTTATCTTGTTCTTAATTCAATTCATTCTCTTATTGACAGGCATCAGTAACAGGTGTTTTGGCTTGGCTCAATCGTTCCCGGAAGTTAGCTGCAAACACTAGCAGGTCAGTAGTATGAATCAATCAATCAGTATATCATGTATTAACTACAAACTGCCAAACAAAATTGTGTCTCTGTATTCATCTGCAATCTACCTGCGTAAAACAATCCTGAAACTATCTGAAGCGTCTTTGAATCAAGTGACAATCTGCATTTTGAACCTTTACATTTGAGCAACTCTCACTGCTCAAGGGCGCTGCTAATGTCGGATTACTTATATCAATTTAATTATACTTAAATAATATCAACGTGTAGCCAGCAACAATTAAAGGAATTTATTAAAATATCATCCTTACAGTTTTTCCATGAAACACAGGTGTAATCCTATATCACTGACTACGTAGATACTTAGGTCCAAAAACCATAAAGTTAATATGAAGGTTATTAAATGATAACAGAGGACATTGAAGTAAACGTGACTTTCTCAGAGAAACAGATTATCCATTAAACCTGGTCAACAAAAGTAGCTGGGCTACCACCATTGAATACCCAAACCAGACATATCTGATGCCACTGAAAAGCTGGGGAACCCCACTTTTCATGTGTTCATGATAAGCAGTTCAAAAGTTATATATAATGCCAGTTTTAGGCAGTTTAGGGTTGACAGAAATAGTGAAAATGACGACTTTCCAGTGACATCTTCAAATTGCGCTGTTTGTTTTGGACTTAAAATCCGATGTCACTGAACTTGAACACAAAAGATTAACTGCGAAGATATGTTAGGAAAATAACCATTCACTATAACACGAGTTGTCTGTTGAGATTTTTTGTCTTCACAGAGAATAGACTGACGTAAGTATAAGTAGGGAGACAGATGAGGTGGAGTTGGGGAGGCAGGCAGAATAAAAGATGTCCTAGATGGAGAAAGGGAGAAAAAAAGAAAGAGGCAGTGGTGTTAAAACATATATAATTTCTCCGCTTGCTGTCCCCCTCTGTTCAAATGTTGATAGACAATCTAAGAAGAGAGTTCTCTAATAGCATACCTGTTTGCACTTCGAGTTCCCATTGGTCAAGGCTTAAATCCTGCAGTGATAACATATTACACATAACCCCAGGGAGATTTACTCTGCAAATATACAGAGGACTCAGTCAACAGAGCACTTATTACCATGGGTCTCAGTTAACACACTGCTGCGACTCTGAGACTGATGCAGTAATAATAGCCGCAGTGAGATCTACTTTACACACGGGCTTATTTGTGCAAGACTTTGAGGGACTGACCAGTGCTCCATCAGATAAACAATAACACGCTGAGCTTGTTTTAACAATGGGAAAGTGATTTGACCTTGTGGGTCAAAATGTAGAGTGGGACTGCCTACATACAGGACGCATAATTGTGTGGATTGTTGTTTCGATGGATTGGTAACTGGTGGAGTTTATGAAGAATTACTGATCAATCCGAATTTAATCCAAGAAGTCAGAATTATGTCGTCAACAGATCTGTAGAAGGTGTTTCTCTCAATGAAATACTTAAAAGGTGCAAAATATAAGTAGTGGCCAAAGGTCTAATTCATACACAAAATAGATAGGGTGCAGAATGTCACTGTAGTATCTGCTACTGCCCCTATCTGTAACTGCCATTAGCTTGTTAGCTCTCTTGGCCATGCAGCTAGTGGTCAAGACTGGGAGATTGGGCCTAGCATGCTATTCTGTTCACGTTGAAGATATATATATATATATATATATATATATATATATATACATATACATATATATATATATATATATATATATATATATATATATATAAATATATATATATATATATACATATATACATATATGAGTCACTCTACATTCTACCACTTCTGTCTTTCATGAGATCCAGTTAAGCATCACAAGGTGTGATTTTCTGATTTTTCACAGATGACCTAATATATTTAATGAGGATTTAAGCTGAGTCAGCAAGTGCCTATAAATAAACAGTGGATTCCCATATTTCCAGCTTCAAGAAGAGGACATAAACTACACACTGTGAGAATTTCAATGCCGTTTTTACCTAGCTCAGTGCTCCACAGGAAACAGACGTCTGCACGGACATCTGCTTTCAATTCCTGCAGGTTTACTTTGTCCAATCTGGCAACCCCACCTCCACTGCAGCGTAGTGTGTTTTTATAAGACCCATTTTCTTATTTGATTGTGTTTTAAGGAGTGGATGTCTGTCAAGAGCACATTTATTCCATATTACGATGAATGAGGGGATAACGAGGGCAAAAATCCAATAAGGTAGTGTAGCAATGGATCTTGAAACAAGTGGTGCGTGAAGTGATGGAAAGGTTTCGTAGTCAAATTGTTGATGAGTCACCTGTTTATACATAGATAATACTTTGATTACAATTTCTGTGTGCCAGCATGTTGTCATGTGATTCTGGTTGAAACACTACCCTCCAGCTCCTTCAGATCTGTCATGTTCTCCGACCTCCTGGGTTGGAGCCTGGAAGTAGACTCACCTGTTATCAACGTAAAGGCTTCACAAGCTTAAATTACATGTCGAACACAGTAAGGGAGCAGAAAGGTAAATGGGCACCAAAAAAACATCACTGGAGTCACGTTAATTGTCCACTGATCAGAGTTTAACCTCATGTCCTGGTCCTGGGTCCTGACTTACGGAATTCACACCATTCCTAAAGCAGTGCTTCTGATAGTAAATGAGCTGTAACGTCTGTCAGCAAAAGCACTCAATGGGAGGCAATTAGACGAGCGACCTGCACTCTTGTTTGTTTATTCTCTTACGGAATGACTGAGTGACTTACACGGCCTGTTGTTTTAACGTTTCGCGTTACGCGGCGCAGAGGAAAGATCTCGTTTAGAGTCGCCTGCGCGGGTTTAATGTTCTTCGTGCAGTTTGCGTTGGCCACAGTTATGACTTTAGTTATGAAGTCTGCACATTTTTTTCTTCCTAGCACACAACCACACAGTCCAAGTTACAGATGTGCCACGTGTTCAGTCGTGCATTTACACGTAGGATCGACAGCAAAAAAGTCAAGGGTGTGCAGATTACAAACGCTACCTGGTTAAACTGACACAGGTATAAGCAAAAGGCTGTTTGTGTTGAATATGATCAGTGTGCGATGACCTTCGTATTCCAGATGTTCTTAAGAGATCAAGTGAAGTAATTTGCTTTCGATATGAAAATAGTTATCTTACTTCATTTCTCACGATTCCTTACACTAAAGAGGTGTCTGGACTACAAGTGCAGCCATTTGTTTAACGGTGCTGCTCACTTAGTGGCAGATATATTAATTTATTCAACTATAAAGCAAGGAATTGCAATTTTTCGAATTTGATGCCATTTCCTCAACAATACAATATCATACGTGGCCAAGTCATGAATGAGGAGACAGAGCACAGTAAAATAATTATGGTGGGTCTTTTATTCCCCGACTGCACTTTATAAAACAACAGTATTGACACGGCAATTTTGAGGATTTTGAGGTAATCAGTATAAAACAAACAAAACATTTTCCATCTTACTGAACGTCACACTGACGGCAAACCTCAACTCAGTTTATGAACTTCAAACACCACTCGACAACAGTAGTGGCTCTTTCTGAATAAATAAAACTAAAACAGAAAACAAACAAATACATTTTCCCAGCCACCTAACTCGTAGTCAAATTACAGTATATTCTTTAGTTCACGGAAAACACTCATGAACAAAATACATTTTTCAACCGAACCTTCTCGCACAATCTTAAAACACACTTTGTGAATAGTCATAAACTCACATTGCCCGCGCGCCCAAGTCACACACCTTGATCTCAATGCGCTCTAGCTCCCCTCTAAATTTGTCAAACAAATAGAAATGGACACCGCTTATGCAAACGGTTACATAAACAGCACACACGGTGATGATATTGTTAATAAATGTACTTAATTGCCACTCACACTGACCCCGCTGTTCAGTTCAGAGTTATCGCACTCTTGTTACCAATCTACAGGACTCGGCACAAATACAGAAAGATGCTCTGTGAACCTTAGTCTGTTAGCTTAATCATTATTTTATCTGCTGATACTCTTGACCATTTTCGTGGTTTATCAATGTTATTAGGGATATTTATCATACGCAACATAAAAATTCACACCTCAGCAGTCCTTCGTTAATTCCCGCTACTGCTACTAAAGATGGCTCATTTGCGAACAAATCATTTCGAAGGAATGACTCTTGACGTGAACGAACTGACCTGATTCCACGTTTCACTTCTCTCTCGTTCGTTTTTTCATTCTCACAGATTAGTCGCTGTGTTGTTCACTGTTTTGTTATCAGAGTGGTGAAGAGGACTGGGAGCCAATCGTATGCTGAGTCTAGCATAGTCTAGCATAGCAACTGTTTCTATGAAAAAAGGACACAATCATAAAGTTGCAGCTAAATTTGCCTTGAACTACAGTGTTATGTTGACTGTTTGAAAACGAGGAGTTGAGAATTGTGAATTACATGATTCACAGCTAAACAACTTTGTACCGGAAACGCGACTGAAGGAACGCATGAATGATTCTTCCTGCCGAATTGACTGACAGGAACTGAATCTCAACATTGAACAATGAAATCCACCTCTGACTGACTACTTCCCTAACTGACCCCGCACTGCTGCACTGCAGCTCTAAAAGTGACAGTAGCCCTAACCCAAACAAAAAGAAACTGCTAATGCAGTAATAATTACCTACAAAATAATAAAACACTGTTTTAACAGTTTGAAAAGAGTCTTGGTCATTTGTTTACCTGGCTACACATACATTTTGAATAAATAGTGAACACCACCCAGCGGGGGCTGAAGCAGCAGGGTCACGGCTTCAGCGCTCACGTGCTCTAATGGGGAAGCAGACATAAATAAAATGGATATCAGCATGGCGCAACAATTTGCTGTAGTAATGTGTTGGTGCGAAAAAAAACAAAGGCGGAAAGTTAAATGAGTCTGGATGAGTCAGGAGATGAGCTCACCGTGGGTTTTCCATTCTTCAGCGACAACTGCAGGTGAAATTTTAAGTTTGTGTCAACAGTAGCACGTTAGTTAACGATAGCCTCAAGGGATAGAATGTTGACAGTTGCTTGGGAATCTGGCTCTCAAGGTATATATATATAATCTAGGGGTGGGTAAAAATATCGATTCATCAATGCATTGCAATGTATTTTTTCCCAATTCAATATCAATTCATAAAATCCTCTGTATCGATTCGCTCGACGGTCGGAGAGTGATGCGCCTCGGAAACACCGGACTCACCCTGGCCGCTGCACCGTGCGCCCGCGAGTAGCACTCTCCTCCGGGGAGAGAGGGGGGGTCAGTGTCAAAGTTTACCCCCTCCTGTCTAGCCGGAGGGCGGAGGGACGGCGGTCATGTCTAGGTTTATGTCAGACAAAAATGTACCATGCAGTCCCAGAAACAATGGCACTTTCTCAGCTTAACTATGGTTGCACTATTTTATAACTAAACACATCGAGTACCTTTGTTTACATTTCAATTTGACCTAGAACTTCCTAGAGGAAAGATTTATAATTTAAGATGACTTTTTTTAATTAAAAAATTACCAGCAGGTACTCTAATGAATTATTTGTTTATTACTACTTATTACTGAATTGATATCGAAGCATTTAAGTCAATATTGAATCGAATCGATATTGAATCGAATTGCGACCTAAAGAATCTAAATTGATTTAAGTCAATATTGAATTGAATCGAAATCGAATCGAATCGTGAGGTTCTTAACAATACCCAGCCCTAATATAATCATCTAGATTTTAAATCGTAATTTATCAAACACACTTGATATTATCAGTAGTATTTTCAAGATGCATGTATACACCTTAGTCTGATTAAAATCGGACCGGATCGGATTTCTCATAGTCGGATTAAAACACCTAGATTATTTGATTGATAGTCGCATTACCCGTGCATGTATACGTTCCATCAGATCGGATTTTACGTTCTGTGCAGGCTCGAGATTTTTTTCCCGGGGCCGTGAGCCAGAAGTAGAAAAATGGCGATAGCGGCGGCGTCTTTCCTCCAAAATAACCGCAAGCAAGAGCACCATTGTGCATCAAGTTTGTGTAATTGTCATGTACACTATACGAAATGTACAAAGATGTAGCTTCGTCTTGTTCTTCGTATGCCATCTTTCTCGAATGCCGATGCAGAGTTTGTTGTTGCTGGTGACGTAAAGAGGTCAGCCGGAGGTGGCTCTAATACCACTCGTTGAAATGGGTACAGCGCAACCTATCGTACCGGGGTATGACATGCTTTGGCCAATAATTCGTTTTTTTCACCGGCATGTATACTCGGACAATTGCAGTTGTCCGATTGAGTAGCATAATCGAACTACGGCTGTAATCCAACTAAGCTGTGCATGTAAACATACTGACTATTAACATGTTATCCTCTGCTAAATTAATTATTACCACCCTAATTGAATGCACTTCACTGCAGCACTGTTACAGATGTTTATTTTTGATTAAAGGTGCAATAAGAATTGACCACCTGTACAAAGTCATTCCAAACAAGGGAGCAGCACATCACCAGCGCACCTTAACTGCTGCTCACTATCACTATCCATGGCTTAAGGCGACTAGCTGGTGTTAGCTGATCAAATATGTATGAAGATTGTGTTACTGCATTTCCAGCTTCATATATTTTTAAATCATATTCTAGTGCACTTTGTCGTCGTTAAAACAGAATCTTTATGACTGGACGGCAACTTTGGGTCCTTTGTAACTTCCTTTGGTGTTGTTAGTGTTGTTCACGGTCAGGTTATTGAAGTGTGGGCCCCAGGCAAATGTCTGCTCAAGATGGAGCTTTAATTTCAATGCAACGCTGAACCATTTTAATGAATAATAATGCACCATATGTTATAGCTTCGTACAGGATTTCAAGGTGAATCACCAGGTTTTTTTTTTTTGGCAAAGTTGTCATGCAAGAAATCAAAGCAGGCAGAGAATAAGTACTCGGTGCATTGAACCACTTACCTCTCATACCTCACACCTCATTTATGCCAATGAATCTTATGCTTCCTGTCTGAACATCGCTCGTGCGCATCAGTCATACACGAACCTCTGTGACCTCCTATAGCACACACTCCTAAATCAAAGCACAAACTAACAAGTCAATTAGCTTTCTTTTCCTGTTGATGGAACACATCAATTAACTCTCATTTCCTGTACATCTAAAGAACCCCTTGGCTTTGGTTTCCTGTTTGTTTCATGCAGGAGCGGACCTGCGCTGGCCGAGCAGCTGCCTTGTTTGTGGCAGACCACATGCGCACATCAAACAGCCCCTAATAGCGGCCTTATCACAGCACATTAACCTCACATAAACATGCTGTGAACCCTGGGTCAGGCCAGGAAGGCAGCCTGTGTGTGTGTGTGTGTGTGTGTGTGTGTGTTTGTGTGTGTGTTTGTGTGTGTGGGTGTGTGTGTGTTCAGGAAAGCCAGAACACACGATCAGTGTTGTGCTGTTGTGATACCAGACTAAATGGCTTGGATCAGTAGTTAGTAATCTAATTTAATGTGACTTGACACACAATGCATTTATTTGGGATGTGTGCATTTGATCTCCCACTGTATGAGGGGAACATGTGCTTGAGCATGAGTATGAATGTAGTGTTGCAAGTTTTGTAGCAGGTCTGCACGTGACTTTATTTTAAGTACAAGATCCAAACACTACAATAAATGCACCACAATGGTCACCAGCTAGTTGCTAACTGTTTTTGCTGAAAATCAGTTTAGAGTGAAGTTGCTAAAACGCTGTAGATCTGCAGAAAACTACTGTCAGAGGCGAACTAAGTGTGGATTTTTAATGATGATGAGCGCTTTCACATTGCAAATAGTCATGTGATCCATTGTTAAGAGGAAAATTTTGATTTTAGCAGCTTTAAAGCGACATTATGTTGATGTTGGCATTTTGTGTGATTTGGCGCCCACCACAGTTTGAGTGCAAAACCACTGTTGTAAATACAAATCCAAGGTCTGTAAAAATGTGTCAGATGTAATGTAGGTGCTTACCACAAACAATACTCATTACATCCTAACAATGTTATGTGTTGAAAACTTGAAGTAAACATGTATGCAACACTGTGATCCTAACCTGTTGGTGAATATCACATAGTGTAGAAACAAGTGATGATGGGCGGGGTGGCTGAGAAAGTGACACCATTTACCCTGTTACAACACACTGTACCAACAAAGTAATTCTGAAGCTGTTATTTTAAGGTAAAGAAGTCCTACAATATCAATCTAAAGTCAAATTCTCTTTCTAAGTCTCTATTGTCCCTGTATGTTCAGTAGCGTTGCCACATTTTGTTAAATAATTATTTAATTGATAAAAAAAAAAAAATTGCCAACAGTTTTGATAAAAGATCATTTCATTAATTTTGATCATTTATGATAGAAAAAATGCAGAGTCTCAAGGTTTTAGACTGTTGATACGACAAAAGAAGCACTTTGAAGACGTCACTTTGGGTACCAGGAAATTGGAATGAGCATTTTTTAAATTGTTTTTGACATTTTATAGACTAAACTTTAATCAATGAATCATGACAATAATAGTGAAATTAATCAATAATGAAATAGTCATTCTATGTGGCCCCAATGTTTAGGATTTTAAAAGTCTCACGGGCAACTCCCTGAAAAGAATTCATGGTAAACAAACACAAAACATAAATTGATTGAATCTGAAGGGCAGGCTCTTTGACTTCCCAGCGATCTTCTTTGCGGTCAACAATGAGCAATAAAATCACATTTTAATCTAGATAAATATTTTATTGTTGTCATGGTAATACTATTACAATCATCTCATGCCATAAGTGAAATGTGACAGACCTAAAGCACTATGCTGTATGTGATGTATCTGTGTAGACAGCTTCCTGTGGGTAAGACTGACTTATTATTACCATCATATGCATTTTAAAAATCATACTTGAAAACATTTGAAATAACACAGCTGGACATCATAGTGGCTGTAAAAAATACAAAAACAAACACTGGGAATGTTTCATATGAACTACAGCAAAACTATAGCAGTTAAATAAATTAAACACACAATTCCTATGTGAAATAAACACACACATAACATGAGTCCTTTAAGCAGACGCATACAGCAAAGCAAGTGATAACACTGATACATATGGTACAATTACAATCACATGTCCCTTCCCAAAAAAAGTCCTTTCAGTGAGACACATGAGACGGGCTATGGTGGTTAGTTCCTGAATTTCTTTCCAAAAATATACTGCATATCTATTTATATATTTATATAAACAACAACAACAAAAGTTTTGATAATTTTCATTTTTTTTTCATAATTCTAAAATACATCTATAATATTTAGAAACAATATGTACAATTCCCCATCACAGTAGGCCTTGATGCAACGTTAAACAAATTCTTCTAAAATGGAAGAATAAATTAAGGTCTGAAGAAGAACACCTCTGTCTGCGCAGCCGGGGATGGGGGGTGGTTTAAGAGCTGATAGACTTTCTTTGTCTCACACACACACACGCACAAACACGTGCTCTCTCTCACCCACACACACACACACACACGATGAACATATAGTTCCAGTTGAATCTAATATTCAGCATTAGTTTTGACTATGTTTGGTAAAAAAAATCAGTGAGCTCTCCAGAGGTTTGAATATTGAATGGCGAGTGTCTGTTTTAACACTGTAATTCATGAGGGAACAGACTTGTATGACAGTGTGATGTCAGAGAGACATCCCCTAATATTTCCTGTTTTTTTCCCTGCTGCGTCCTGTGTACTCCCTCCTGCTATGATGGGAACCTTATGAAATCTTCATGAACTTACATGCTCATAAATGCCTCATTTTGAAAGAGACACGCTCTATTGACATGATTTACCATTTAGTCCCAACGACACAAACTGTATCTGACCTCACATCCGTGGAGTGTACTATTACCTGACCGCTCGGGCTGATTTCACGTCCATTCTCCGTGCCCTTTTTTTCTCTTACGGTGACCATCCTCTAGGTATTATGGTGCATGATCAGACCTCACTTTTATATGCACTGATGCATGAAACCACCATATGTGAGAGTCTATACTCAAAGAGACTGGTTGTTTTTAGAAGAGTCCCAGCAAGAGGAACGCAGTCCATGTTCGCACTGCAAGCAAAGTGCAGAGGAGGACGAGCGAAGACGATGAGGTCGCCGATGCTGAAGATATGTGATGGTGGTTGTGCTGGCTGTGGACTCTGTCGGGCGGCTGCACTGTGATGTAACCATTGATGATGCGCACGAGTGGTGGAGGAGGAGACTGGACCATGGTGCTGTGGAGAGAAATAAGAGAGCAGGGGGATAAGTTTACAAAAACGACATCAGTTTTAAAGCCCAAAATGACAATTCAACAACAATCGCCTTAAACAATTACCCAATGAAAAATATCCGGTGACTGGTTTTCTTTCTGATCAACTAATTGACTAATTGCTGCAGCTCTGTTGGCCACCTGTCAAATTCATATTCACACAAATAGAGGGTGTCATTTCACCAGAATAAACACTAACATCTGTTGACTGCTGCTATTAGCTATTTAGCTCAGTCAGCGGTGCAGCTAGCTGTGAGATGAGAGCACCAGGGGAGTGATGGTGATTGGAAATGGCTGACATTCCGTCGTTAATTTGAGTTTTAACTAAAATACATACACATTGCAACTCTCCATAAATAAAACACAGGGATGCTTTTTTCCCGCAAGCTTTAGATTTGATTTTTGCTTACTTAACGAAATATGTTATCGTATTGAAAAAGTACTTATGTCATCAAATTTTGAAAGGCTTATTATGCAAGTTGTGAAGTTTATGATTGATTGTGATTTTTGATTTTCAGTTTGCATGAACATATTTTAAAAAATCAGCTGAAACAAGCTATGATTCAAAGATCAACTCAAAGAAATTCCCATTGTAGGAGTTACAAGAATTTAGGTGAAAAAGACCGTATTATTTCCAGACTAGTTTCCATATTCTTTTAACTTTTAAACATGCAGGATTCTGTTCCGTCTTCCCTGCTCGGCCTCTACTCTCTGGAACTGGGAGGGAAAATCACGGTTTAATCTGCAGGAGAACAGGAGTCTCCCTCTACATCCCCACAGCCTCCGCGACTGCCAGAGAAAATATGCAGGCTGCTGGACAACAATGGAAATATTAATGATGTTGAAGCCTACACAGGAAAATTCCTCGACAAAGGAATCCGTCGCCGCAGCACCCACCAATCAGAGGAGCCCACCTCTGCTCCCCTTCACCCCCCCCCCCTCCCAATATTGTAGATTCCGTCTGCCTCGTTGGCTGTCTCTATTTCTCCGCTTATCTGTCCTTTTCTAAACAAGCCCGCTAATTAAATCATTTCTGCCCTCCTGTTTGATGCATGGGCTGCGGTGCTCGTGTGGTTTGGACTGGGACGAGGCCAGGCAAAACAAATAACACAAGTTCTTGAAGTCCAGATCTGCTCATACCAGAGGCCTGGAACGGCAATTTGACATAATTTCGGACCGAGCAGGGAGAAGATAATTTAACTGTTACCTTCTTAGCGAGACTTATGACTGAAACGGATATTTGAATGTTCAGAGAATGGAGTTATTGTGAGCGGGGTTTGTTTGGGTTCGAGGGCCAGGAGAGGTGTGAGGAAACCAGGTGTGACACGTTGCTCTGTGACCCCGCGTCAGACACAACAGAGAGCTGTGGCGCTGCAGTCGCCTCCGTTCCTCTGGCTCCCCCCCTCCCTCCTTTCTCCCCTCGGCCACCTTTTTCAGACGTTAAAATATACAAAGGTGCGCACCGTGTACACTTTGTAACAGGCGTACACAAACAGTCTGTTTCCTTTCCGTACCAAAAACACGGGGTCCCCTCAGAAAGAGAGAAAACATTTCTCGCAGACATAATGTACACAAACGTGCACAGGCGCCCTCCTGTTCCCGCGAAGAACAGATGCTACGTGGTCGGGTTTTTTTCTTCCAGTCGCTAATTTGAAAGCGCGTGTACTGTACATGGGTAAAATGTACGTTCAAAGCTCGACAGGCTTTTGAGGGCAAGAGAGTCCTGCGCGGGTCCAGCTTTGCAAACTCTTGTCCGCCAGTTAGCCACAGTTGTTTCTACCGATTGAGCAAGATTATAAACTAACCAGGTGAAAAGCTGGGGCTGTGGTCGTTTCAACACAACGCAGTGAAATTTATATGTGAGAGGTTGTCTGGGTGGATCAGTGGCGTGCTCTGTCTCCTCACGGGAAGAAGGTCCTGAGGTATTTTTTTTTTGAGGCATGTCAGTGTGTGCGTGTGTTCCCGTCAGGTGCTCCGATTTTGTCCCCAGTCCAACGATGTACAAGTCAAATGAACCAGAAACTCTAAAACTGCCCTGAAGGTGTGAATGAGTGTGTTGGCCTTGTGATAGTCTGAATCCTTTCCCCGATGCATGACGCTCCTCCCGCTCTGAACTCGATCACCGGGTGTAGAAAAAGGGTGAAGGGTCAAATTAACCTTTTTGTCTCCTGCCTACGTGCAAAATCGCATTTTCGTGAAAACAAAATAAAAAAAAAAACATGTTGCCCTTGTGACGAACCGAGATATGCCTCAAGACCACACCTCGTGCGGGGTTCTCCTTTTTGGCTGAAAGGTGAGCTTGTTTTGTTGTCCTGTTACTCCCCGCCTGGAGCTACTGTGAGACCAAAAACCGGATACCAAGCAGGAATTCCCAGGCTGCTTTTTTCACATCCAAGACACTTATACCATCTGGGAACTAGTCTGGACCCATGCCTCACTGCAGAGTGTGTATATACTTGCTAAAGTGTGTGCAGACTGAGTATGAGCATGGTGATGTGATACGGTGGCTGTTGGAGCCTGCGGCGCCACACCAGGAAGTGTCAGCTTGATTCTATAGACGAGTGAGAGAGACTGCGTTACACATTTCCAATTTCCCCTCTCACATCCTCTCCGTCTTTCTTCTCTTCTCTTTCCTCCCACCTGTGACCTTACGCGTCACCTGTTCCACACCTCTCCTCATCCTCCTCAGACCCCCTGTACCCCCGTCTTTTCTCTCTACTCTTACCTCTCCTCGATTCGAACCCAGAGGTCGTTAAAATGCCGGTGCCGCTGTTTCTTCTGCTTGTTCCTCCTCTTTTTCTTCAGCATCCTCCTCTCCGCCTTCTCCAGCAGCTCCAGGCTGTCCGGCGGCAGGAGCATGTGGGGTAACAGATCATCCTCCAGGGGACGCCCCTGGTCTCCCTCTTTGTGGGGGAGCTCGTGGAGGAAAGGCTCCAGGATCGGAGACTCATCGTGGTGCCCCTCTGAATCTGGTGAGGCAGGCCTCCTATAGAGGGTGAACATCACAGATAAGATACTATTAAATATCACATGTAATGGCACTAGAGCAGCAATAAGTTACCAATTATCGCATTAATGCATTTGACAACTATGTCTGTATGGAGAGCGAAGGTTTGCCAAATTCACGCAGATACAAAATTGAGTTTTTGTTTGGAAAGAGAAAGTTGCAGATCTTAGGACTGCAGGGAGACCGTAAGAAAGGGATCCTCAACCATAAATCTATCCTTTAGATATCAGCTGCCGTGGAGTGTTAGACCCTAAACAAAGTGATTAATGGCAGAGAAACTGATTATGCTGCAGGAGTAGTTTCTATGGATGCCGGGATGCATTTTTGCACATTTCCTCCCTTGTTCTCGCTTTTACCCTCCTTTGGGTTATGAATCCATCCTCCTCTATGAAAGAGTTTTAAAAACTTTTAGTTTAATAATAATAATGAGTAATAGATTTCCTTTGCTGTATTCCTTTTATGTAACTGGTGAAAGTGGATGCACATTGTGTGACATTCAGCCTGAGAACACTGAAACTGAATAAAACGAAAAGAAAGGAAAGGAAAAGGAAACACATCAAAGAAAAGGTAGAGGAAATGCAGCAAAGGAAAGGATAGATAGGATAGATAGATCCCCAAGGGAAAATTAGGTCATGATAGCAGCAGTACAAATACAAATACAATCAAAATGTAGGGGTAAATATAGATATAAAAAAGTATTATACAAAAGGAAAGGAAAGGAGAGGAAGTATCCCGCTATGTACGAACAGGAAGCTGTGGAGCTTCCTAGAACCAATCTGCAGTCTTATAGAGAACATATCTTTGCGAGACTTTCTGGAAAACACAAATTAAAGTATCGGAATGGGAAGTATGAGGAGCAAAAACCAAAACTCATCTTTCTGATTAAAGACACTTGTTCCAAGAGAGTCGCTGGTCAACTCTTAACAGTCACCAGGTGTGTCACACACGCACACACGCGCACATTCAAAGCCGGGTCAAATGCAGGATCATGACAGGCTCATAATCCTGCATCAAACACAGAGTTTGTGCGTGTGAAAGTGGATTCTCTCCTTCATTCACTCACTCGCTCACACAAAAACACAGATCAGCAGTGAGATAGCCACCCGCACAGCGTGCCACGGTAGGCTGCACTACATGCTTCACAGCAGGAGGTATGAGCTCTGCCGGGGTCGGCCTTTTCAACAACACTTCACTGGTGGGGATTTTGTCAGATTTATCTGTTGCGCAATCTACAGAGAGGAAACAGCAGAAGAAAATCAAGGCCCCGATGAGTAAGAGACATCAGTGAGCGTATTTTTTTCCTGAAACCGAAGACTTTAAACATGAGACAGCCTAAAGCTATCCCTCCACCACACCACACTCACTTGGTTCTGCAGCCTCATAGTCACAAATCCTACTCCTAAATGTTTTGACATTATCTGTTAACGCTGGAGAGATTTGAAAATGTTCATAGTTATTACAACATTTTCGTGTGGTTGAACACTGTAAACACTTGTTGAGCTGCTACAATGTCAGAAATACAACAAAAAAGCAGCCGACTGTTTACAGTGTAGCATAACAAAGTCACGTTGTTTAACAAAGAATTGAGCCATTAATAACTTGATTTCATGCTGTGCGTGTCTCCAGTAGTCTTCCTACACAACTGCATAGTACAGTAAAGTTGGTTGCTTCCCGGAGATGTTGTAGGTCTGCATCTTGTCAGACACAGTTTTGGTGAATGACTGCAGTGCTAATCGCTGCAACCACGAAATCGTGTTTCCTGTGACTGCTTCACATTAAAAGCCACTCAAAATGCTTTTAATGTGAAGAGGCAGCAGTATGACACGCCTGTTCTGCATTAGCAGCGAATTTAATGTAAAGGATCTTAAATGTTAAAAAGGTCAAAGTCTGCACCAACACAAGCTCTCTCCCACAAAAAAACACTGCTCCTGAACTGCCTCGTCTGTAGTCTCACCTTTAATTCCGTGACTTTGTGACATCACAACGTAGTGTGATGTCATCGTGTTGCACATTTGCATCATTTATGCCGAGATCCTAATTTTGCAACTACGATTTGATTAAGCACAGCTGCTCTGACATTGTTAGTGGTACTGAAAGCAGGCAACTGAAAACTTGAGCACTAAAAAGCGTGTAAACCTATTCCAGTGGTGACCCAAAATAAAATCATGAGCCTGAAAATGCACACAACATTCTTTCTTTATATCAGAGAGATACATTTATAAACAGTAGCGGATTACAAAGTGTGTTGTTTCTTGTGGATCCCTTGTGCATGTGAGGGCAATCTGAATAGAGGGCGGGAATGGCGGACCCCGCCACTAAAAATAAAAGCTAATATAGAGGCATGTAAAGACACTGATTGGCTATTGTTGATAAAATGTTTACATTTAAAGCTCATTGCTAACAGAGAGAGTTAACAGATTCACACTGTCAGATTGAGTGATTCCATGTGATAGTTCTAATCAATGGTGACAGCAAATAGCAAGTGAATGTAAAACTGTCAGCGAGAACTTATTCAAAGTTAATTTCTATAATCATAGAGCTTAAAACGTAATACCAATGACGCTCCTTTTATCCACTGTAACAACAACAGGGCGCTGAATCTGGCCATTCATTTTTATTTTTCCCGTGATTAACAACTTCCTACAGCGTTTCATAATCAGTGAATAAACACAACTCCTCCAGTGTCAACAGTGCAAGTAAATGAATAAAGCTATGACAAACTTCAGAATGAGGCGATCAAACAAACAGTCATGTTCAGGGGACGTTCTGGAGAGAGTGTGTACCCAAAGAGCGAGAATCACTCAGCGTTAAACTAGCGAGTGCAGTTTTTGATTATTCGCAGACAACACATTTCTCGCAAAGGGGGCTGTAGCAGAGCCCGAGCATCTGTTTTGGGTCTGTGAATGAACACAGACCAACTATGGAGCTGGGCTTACTTGGAAAAATTATTTCCCATTTGAAATCCAGTCAGTGAAAAAGTTGAGAGAAATATATATTCCTGTCAGGGCCATGCAGCAGCAGCGGTTGCCCGGTATCATGCGGCCGGGACATGAAACCTTACACCCATTTAAGTGATAAAATATGGGCCCGCGAGTTTCACAGACTTGTGTTTTTCGGAAGAAATCATAATGTGCAAAATCTTGGGGCGAAACACAATATTTTCTGCCCCGGTCTCTATCCCTCATCTCGGTGCTTCTCACTTCTTCTGCTACTCTCTTTGTCAGTCTCGTGTCTGTCAAACTATTCTCCTTTTTTTTAAGGAAAATTTACTCCTTAAAAAGAGTCCTGAGAAATGTACTTGGTTATCTATCCATCAATAACTTCACCGAACCCAATGTGTCTTTCATTATAAATCATTTTAAGGAAAAGAAATCATACTTAAATCAGCCATCTCACCATCAATTTGCCATTTCCTGTCATTGGTAGATTGAGGCAGATTTATCTAAAACAACCCTTTACTTTGAAGTATGTGAAGGATCCTTGGCAGTTAAACTCATCAACAGAGAAAAAGGTTTGGTGTTACACGAAAGTCAAATTATAAGGAAAACATTTCTATTTCAGGGGAAAAATTGCAGTCATTTTGTCAAATTAAAAGCTCATATAATATTTGGGGGATTTATTAAATTTGCACGGTGTTTAGCCAAGATAAATCCCCCAAAAAACTAGTCCAGCTAAAACGTGTCACTGGTTGATGTATGTGTGTGTTTAAGGGCGGTTCAGCTGTAAATTTACCTGTTTATGGGCTGCCCAGCGGGGGTGTGCTCCACCTCGTATCCCTGGCGACGCAGCACATCAATGACCGTATTGTTGCCGAGGAAGTGACCTGCGACCAAAAAGAGAAAAAAAAGAAGAGTGATGACCTCCACCTCCGAATGCTACTAATGCTGAGCAACTGCAGGCAGATTGAAACAGACATTATAACTGCAATGTTTAAGAAGCTTGTAGGGAAAACTGCAATCAGGTCCTCAGCGTGACAGAAAGAGGAGCGGTTGTCAGGTGGTCGGCTGCATTTCCCAATATTCAGGACACTGTTGGCTGTTTTTTTTCATTTCTGTTTGAAGGGTTGATTTAAATGAAATTAGTCATTTTAGATTTTGGGAAATGTGCTTACTTGCTGTAGACGATAAGCTTGATACCACACTCAAGTGCTAAATTTGGAGCTTAGCATAATCCCGGCAACCTGTCCAGAAATAGTGATTGTTTTATTGTTGGTTTGTATACACTAAAGGGTTAATTCACAAATACACAAAAGAAATTAAGTCATTGTCAGCTCATCCCCCTGCTGATCAAAAGTCAGGCGAAGTTTTGTTCTCCACAAAACATTACTGGAACTTCACGGCTATAGACGTTGCAGTGTATTTTTTAAACAACTAAAGTAGATGGGGACTATCAACATAAACATACAATACAGCTCCACTGTATTCCAAGTCTCTGGAGGCCCTGCGATCCAAATTGATTTAAGAACTTTTTTTAAAGCCAAAATCCTAACAGCAGCTGCTAAGCAAAAAGCGCTAGCACACTTGCCGTCTGGGCAATAGGTTGACTGCAAATCGAAGATGTAAATATTGTCTTTTTATATTGATTTGGGAACTCAGGATATCTGGAGACTTGGATTGCATCAGACAAGCTGTATTCTATGTTGTTCCTTGGTTTTTTTTTTGTTCTTCCTTATACGTTTTAAAACGAGTCCCCAGCTACTTTAGTTGCTCAGGAGAACGATGCTACGCTCCAGAAATGTCTTGCGAATAGATAACCGAACTTGGGTGAACTGTTCTTTTAAACAAAGAAGATACAACCACAATGTTTCATGGTTCAGTCTTTATGCTAAGCTAGGCTAATGGCCTCAAGGCATCTGCGCCACGTTTAACACACACATGTGAGTGTGGTGCCGGTCTTCTCATCTAGTTTTGGAAAGAATGTGAATGAGGTTGTTTCCTGAAATGTCTCACTATTTCTTTAAGTCGATGGGACATCCAAACACGAGCATCGTCTTCGTAGTTTATGTCACCTCTTCTAAAAGGCTTCCTATTACCAGGGAGGTTAAAAAAAAATAATCAAACAGCAACAAGCATCTCATTCATGCCCTCTTGCTCTTCTTTCCACATGCTTTCATACGTCTTCCGCCTCGTAGACACTTTACTTAAGACTTTTCTCTGCACCCCATTTCCTGCTTTTACGCCAAATGTTTTCCCTTGACCATTAACCCTCCTCATTTCTTTTCTCTCTCGTCTCTTCCTGTACTACCGTTTGCACCATCTGTCTTCACCTCTTTACCTCTCTTCCCCCGTCCTCGCTCGTATCCCGCTCCTTTCTTCTGCTCCCATTTTCTCTCTCCCTTCTCCATCTTCCTTATCTCTAACTTCTCCTTCTTCCTCCTCTTTTTCTCACTCTGACCCTCTCAGTTGAGTGAAGTGGGGGCATTGAGGCTTCAGGTTGCCATGTCAAGAGGTCTCTATTCTTCCCCTGGCTCTGACAAGGGGGGGAGCAGGGGCCCATTGTTTGGGCCCGCTCAGTCGTGGCACCACAGAGCTGTGTAAACAATGAGCCCCGGCACTTTAATCTGGCCCAGAGCCACCGATGGAAAGAGAGGTTGGCCCGCATGCACTATGGCTGCCATGATGCTGCACCATCTCTAGAGTGATGCAGTAGCCGTGGTGGGGTAATACTGGAAAGCGCCTTGTCAACATTTGTTTCGGTCAGCCTTTTTTTATTTTCTTAAATGAGTCTTCTTGGTAAATACGATCGAGGTGTATCTGCTTGGCCACTCTGCGAGGAAGAATCGCTTCGCACAAGCTCTCACCTTTGGTTTTTCTGGTGACTATGACCTATAAAGTTATGTCTTACCATGCAAAAGAGACATTCGTTTATTTTTTTATTTTTTTTTTACTTTATACTGAAATCATCACCAATGCAGGTGGTCAGTTAAATGAATTCCCAGCAGCTCCTGGACTCTCCATGGGAGCTGGAAACCGGAGCGAGGCGGAGAGCGAGTTTTCCAGCCTGCCCACGTTTAGAAACAACTCAGGGTGATTTATGTGAGTTTACGTCAGGGGATTAAGGTGGGACAAATGGAGCTGTTCGGCACAATGCGGAGCCACAGAAGGGTGGGCGGACCCCGAAAACTTCAAAAGGGACAAGAGCGCATGCACATACACACACAGACACACACACACACACACACACACACACACACACACACACACAAAGACCCAAATTCTAATAGGAGGTAAACCATCAATTCTGACTTGTCCCCAAAGGCTTCTTCAGTGTGTGTTTGAAGAGTTGAAAATAATAAAAATAAAGTGCTTTTAAATGTTTGAGCATAAAGAAGACATAAAAAAAAGAGCCCGGGGTGCAAAAAAACTAAAAACTTTTAAACAGAGACATTTCTGCTTCTGAGCGGGAGCTTCTTCAGTGAGATCACACACAATGAACACACCACTTTCATGGATTTTTTGTCCAAATATGCTTTCCATTGTTGAGCAGCCAGCATGTTCTTAAAGGATAAGTTCACCCGAAAATGAAAATTTGGTAGTCTACTCATCGAATTTGTAGTCTGCAAAACATTTCTGGGGAGCAAAACAGTGTTGTGGCATTCTCCTAAACAACTGAAGTAGACGGGGACATTAGTCCGACGTAACCAAAGTCTCCGGAAGTCCTAGGATCAAGGTGATGTGAAAAGACATTTACACACTTGATGCGGTTCCGTTTGGTTTCTTGAGGCCTCCAGACACTTGGATTTAGCCAGATACGCTGTACGGAGCCATTTTGCAACATTTTCAAAGAAGTCGCGATCTACTTCAGTTGTTTAGCAAAACGCTGCAGCGCTGTTTCAGAAATTTTTTATGGATCAACAAGCTTCACCCGCCTTCATGTCGGCACAGGGCCAGCGGAAAATGACTGTGACTATAGCTTTTTCGGTGAACTACTCTTTACACTAGTCACACATTTTTTTTTTTTATTGAAATTTAATGATTGAGAAATGATGAAGGATGAATTTCTAGCTGCGGGCATTTCGCATAAAGACCATTTCTTATGAGCACCCGTCCACCTGAACAAGAACGTGTTTCATACTTCTGTTTTTTTTCATACAGAATAGCCTGCAGCCTTCTGGCGCACCGGAGTCATGGAATGACAAACAAAACTTAAAATTCAGACATCTTTGATTAAAAATGATTGATGCACCAGAAAGAGGCAGGACGTAGGAAAAGAAAATTATGTTTTAGAAAGGCCTCCATTTTTTTCCACATGTATGATGTAGCCTTTGGCAACTGACATGTACTCTGAGGCCTAAATATGCCAGGTGATTTGTGACAACCGCCTCTTTCTCTTTCACTCTCATACTGCTTAAAAACGGTGCCACGCTATACATTTTTCCGTGGTTTATATCAGAAAGAGAAGGAGAAAAAGTTACTTCTTACAGTTATTTACTCATTTATTGTATTGACTACCGATGCTCAACCCTATGAGTATCAACATCTGGGTCAGAGAGGACGTTTCTAGAGTCTCTGGAACTCACACAGTGACTCAGTGCACTCGGCGAAACTGCTTCCACATTTACTTTTCTGCTTCAGTGCTACAAAATTTGCCCTCAAAACAAAACAGGGTAATTGCAAAAATGCTGATGCCGTGGAGCCAACACATTAATATTATAGCGTTCATCTGTGATGTATTAAGTTTGGTTTTGCCACACTGGTCACACAGATGTTTTCATCGCGTGTTCGCTCACAGAACCGCCATCGCTTTTTTTTTCTTCTGCTCATCGGTTGTCTCACACCAAATCAAAGTGAAAACATTTCCTCACACACCAGCTTTAAACAGTTGTCATTTTTGTTCTTTGATAATTGGACGTGACAGTTTATGTACCTTTAGGCACAAAATGTGACCCTTCGATGATGCTTTGGAGTCCTCTACATGAGGAATTATTCATTTAGGCTCCTTCGAGAGGCCTGCAGCCCACGCTAGGGCCCGACCCACAGGTTAAGCAGCACACTCCTGGAGTGACATCTGTGACATCTGACGTTTATTTCCACGGATTATTTATTTAGGCCAATTTCATACATTTTAAATCTATGAAATGGGCCAAGAACATGCACATCAATGCACAATAAGTTGACTGTATGTTGTTCCAGCAGCCCTGAGAGAGAGGAGATGGTAGAGATAAAGACCAGGGACAGACCTGAAAGCTCTCATTCACAGCTAACTGCCTACACGCAGCGACATTCATACATGGCACGGCTGGGTTGGAGGGTCGCAGATTGGCTCATGTCATGGTTATAGAAACCTACAGAGTTTTTACATGTTTACTGAACATTTCCAAGAAGTGGCAGCTTTCACAAGAGTCTGGAAGAGCGTCCATTGATCAGGTGGCATAGTTTTGTTGCCTGCACTAAACGAGTCAGAAGTTTGAGTGGGAACAGTGTTGAAGATAAAAGGTCAGTCTTCTTGTAGCTCCAAGTAGACTTCTGTCTCCTATAAAAAAGGGTTTGAAAACTGCTTATTGGCCGGCCCAAATACATTTTGGTTGATCCTGGGAAGCGAGCCCTTCTAAGGCCGGAGACATTCTTGCTGTTTAGTTGATGGGACATCCAAACGCAAGCACTGGCCAGTTTTGTGCACTATTTTGTTGAAATGATTTAATGTTACAATGTTTTGTTTATGTCAGTAATTGAGAGATGTTGCTTCTTCTGCAAGTATATCTGCTAAAGCAAAACTGTTAATGAAAGCTGTACAGGAATGCCATTTTAGGAGACAATTCAAATGAGGTGGCTGTTCCAAAACATCCTCTATACATCTCAAAAACCTCTATATCCCACCATGTAAGAGTGTTTTTTTTTAAATGGAGAGCATTTCCTAACCTGGCGGCCACTCATCCCTCTTGTACTTCTCTTTTAATACATCTATCTTTCCGAAAAACAGGTTTGATTGACACCTCTCTGCACACCTGCGCTCAGTCAGAGCAACACCAGATGAGAACCGCGGCGGCGCCCCGTCCTTAAAAAGACATCCAGCCTCCACAATCAGCGGCTCAAATTATTAGAACATATGGTAAGCCTTAAATAGCATCCCTTTTCCATACACATTAATATTTACATTACGACTTGTAACCAGCGCCCGAGCAGCAGTTCTCATAACATTACAGCATGTTGGATAAACAAACGCTACAGGCAGCGCTGAGGCCATTCAGGCCCCATGTAGCCTGTGCTAGCTGTTTATGTGCCTATGCTAGTCAGCTGGGCTCAGCAGCCCATAATAGCTGCACTGAGAACTGAATGAAGCCTTTTACTGGAGAAGATGACAGCGAGGTGTCTGGTACGTTCTTTAGGCTGTTGTGTGCTGTGTTTTAGTGTGTTACTTCCTGGAAGTAACTTTTATTGCCAGTGACACAAAGCCACACGCTCTTGGCTTGGCCACACCTCGCGACCGGCCAATTTTTTTAGCCGTTCTATTCTTGTGCGGATATTTGACACGCGAGTGGTTTTAGGAACATCAATCCTGCATAACTCTCAGCGTGCACACGGAAGGAAAGAGAGCTATTAAAAACTATTGTCAAAACTAAATAAAAGTCTGCATTTCCGGACTTGACATTTCTGGGACATCGGAAGTACGAACTGGCCAAAGTCTCTGCTGGAAAGTCACTGTTTTGGCTCTGTGAGCTGCGAACAGACAAAACAACCTCAGTGTCTTCATTAGTCAAGGAGAAGCAGCCATCCATAAAAGTGACAGTCACGTCAGAGACAAATAACAGGAAAATTATTGGTTATCCACTGGCAGAGAGATCACACAGTCTTCCTGGTGGTTTGCAAACAATGCCAGCTCGGTATTAACACACATATCAAGTGTCTGGAAATACAGACTCTGCTTACATGGCACTTCTTATTATCCTCGGTTGAATCATACTTTTTTATATCTTTGATGGACAGTCAATTCCTCCTGGTATTACATTTAAAGCCAGCCTTCTGTCAAGTGCAATTTGCTTGAAGAGAACAGGACACTGTTGGCAACAGCCTCAAAACAGAGACAAATATGATTAAAGACCGTCAAGCTAGCTGAGAATAATTACATGTGGTAGCATCAGTCTTTACTTTGTCATTTCTTTTATAATTGCTGGTGAGGTAAAAATTTCCATCGCATGCAGCTGAGCACTGCTATTGTGTGTTTGGGTTCTTTTTTATTAATTTTAAAGCAGGTGACCAGCAGCTTTACTCTGACGGAGACGAAACATGACTAAGAGTCTGCAGACATGTTAGCAGCTCTGTAAAGCCATATTAATGACCAGAGGTGGTGTGAGCAAAATGCTAACATCAGCATGCTAACGTAATGATGCTGTAAAACGGCAGATGGTAAAATGTTTCATGCACATCATCTTAGTTTAGCATGTTAGCATGCAAAACTTTGAAAATTACCAAACAGTACCCTCGAGTAGAGCTAAGGCTGATGGGAATGTCTTATGTTTTTCAGGCATTATTTGGTCATAAACCAAAGAAGTGGACACATTTGACCTGATGATGGTGCTCGATGACATGTTCAGTGAAGTCACAGAAGTACCAAACATTATCAGGGGATCAGACACGATCGCAAGAATTTTTGCTAGGTACGTTTCTGCAGAACCACAGATGAAATGTATGTTGCAACTTTACATTTGTATGGGTCGAATTACGCATAAAAAAATGTTGTTAGTGTTGGAAGAAAATCATGGTTTCATCAATTTCACGGACGGAGATGGTCTGACATGCCACGTTTGCTACAAATGTCAACCTTGGACGTTACTGTGGATTTGCAGAAACGCTGATCAGCGAACATCATATCCTGGCGACTCGGCTGGGGAACCACAGATATGGGTACGAAATCCATCCAGTACATGCTGAGATGTTTTACTGGATACTGTTACGTTTCCCCAGAAAACAAAACCTGAAGGACAAGATTCAAGTCAGTAAGGACAAGTCAGGGTATCACTCCGATTATTAGGATTCATCCTCTGGGATCAAAATTTGGTTGCAGCTCATCTAGCCGCTATGGCGCTGTTTAAAAACGAAGATGTTAACCTCACGGCGATCTCTATTGATACGTTTGCCAAAGTCAGTGGGATTCGTCCTCACAGGTTGATGAACGACGGTGCTACATTTCAAGGCAATCCATCAAGCATTTGTTGAGATATCAACACCAACATCCCTACGGGCACATAGAGAGGCTAAAACGGTTAGGAGGCGATGAGACAGGAACGCAGCCGAGAAGCACTGAGAAGTGTTTAATGTGAAGAGATCTTAACCACAATTCAATTACTAGACAGCAGCACTTAATGTTGTTTTCTTAAGTGAAGCGTTCATAATTTATGAACCGTGGCCAGCTTGTGGCGTTGAGAAGAGCCTCTTAATGTTAATACAATCTTATCCGAGCAGGCACCGGGATTCTTCACCGCTGCATGGGCCATGGAAAAGTAATTTCAAAATGACTGTTTTCGCCTGGAATCAATTTAGTGCGATGTTACATGCAGCTATATGTTGTCACTGTGATCCAAACTCCCTGCAGGATAAGGATACTGTTGTTTTAATAGCATAGCAGAGAATGCCAGTAGCCAAGTCCGAGACATGTTTGGTTAAAAGTGTCTGTGTCAACAAATTCAGCTTGAGTCATACGTTCAAACCAGTCCAAAATCTATAACATATTACATTTTACCTCCAATCTGTTGCATCTCTCAGTTCTCTCTCCTCTGCAATTAAATAAATGTCCCACTTTAAAACCCAAACTACATATGATGCAGCCCACCTACGCGTATAAGGATATAAAAACACAGACTGACAAAGCAGCAGAGAAGTCCAGTTTCAGGGTGAAACCGGCGACCGAGCCAAACCAAACCTCCACATGTTGTTTTAGTGCTTCTGCAGCTCAGTCGTTAATGACCTACTGTATGGGCCTTGTTTCTTAAGATGATGTCATAATTTCCCTCAAAACTACAGCTCAATTAATGAGAACTTTTTAAATCTGCTTTCACGCTTGATCCCGAAAATGAAAGTTTACGGTATCCGTAGGAGGAATACGTGCTGCATGGGGCAGGATTCATCCTCCGGTGCACCACAGACAACTGCACAGTCCTTCACGGCGAGTGTTGAGATATTTCATAACGGACAGAGGTGATTAATGGGCCAACCAGCTGTGAGACCGACTTTACAATCCCAGAAAAAAATAATAATAACTGCAATCAAATCAAATCTGTCTTTGCTGTTGTTTACTGTGCGTCTTGTTGCAAATAAATTACCCTCAAAATACAAGTGTAGGGACGTGGAGAGAGTCTGTAACCACAACTGTGAAAATAATAATTACTTTAAATTACTTGTGTAAAGGCCACCAGATTAACTTGTAAACAAAAGATGCACAAGACTTTAATATTTTTTTTTTTTTACATGTATATTTATTGTGAATATAGCAATATAGTGACACCCCTGCATGGTTTTTAAATAAAGTGATGATCATATAATCAAAAATATGCTCATTGCATTTGTTCAGGCATATATACTGTATTTGTTTTTGAGATACGAGTAAGTTTATTGATGCTAAGTTCATCAAATTGTGATGCACTATGCATGGTATGTATTCGGTCTTTCTCCTACATGGTGAAGCCTTAAACAAACTGCTGTTAGCATTTAGCGATATGACTTATATGCCTTAGAAATCAATGTGTCCCGTAATGAATAGTCATGTTTGATCTGATCTGAAAGCATTAAAAATGCATTTAACTTCCTGTTATGACTTCCCTGAGCCCGCAAAGTGTTAAAATCAACATTGTAGTTATTGGCACCTCGCGTTCAATATTCTTGGCAAATCATCCCCAGAATCAGACAGCGTTTCCATTCAAAGTCCTCCAGGATATGCTTTTGAACGTCAGATGCCAGTGACGTGAGGGAGCCGTGATAAAAGACAGCTGTGATACGGCTGTGTGAATTTGAAAGACACAGATCCACCTCTGTTCCGCGGAATAAGCCTTTTCTTAAGTCGAGCCAAAGAATGCTAACATCTCGGCCACCACCAAAACATTTCTCTCTCTATTTCCCCTCAGCCGCAGCGAGGAGCGCGGGTCAGAATAAGGACTGAATTCGACGGACCGCTCCGTTATTGTAGAGTTGATATCCATCGGCCGTTTGAGGGGGAAAAACAACAGACAGGAGCGCAGATGCAGAAAAACAAGACGATTCATGACAGACAGGAGAGGAGACGGGGGGGGGGGGCTTGCACGCTGATTTCAATTTGCCAAATTTAACAAGGAAAGAAAAACAGGAATAGAGACAAAGGGAAAAAGTCAGGCAAAACAATGCAGGAATGTTGAGTCGTCAGATGCCAGACGATGATAGCTCAGGATAAGAGCATCCTGCAAGGCCTTCGGTGTAGGTCTCGAACTATGCCGACTGCAGCTTGACATGGTGCCCATGTAAAGTCTGCCGTACCGAGCGGGAGTGGAGCCGGGTTTGCTGCTCGAGGTGGTGCTCCTGATTCTCTTTTATCGAAAGTTAAAACAGAGGCGAATGGGTGAGAGATGTCCGCAAAAAGTTGTCAGAAAACTTTAAACATACAGTAGGAAATGCGGGTCGTGGCTTCCTTCACTTCCACCTCATCCGTTACTCTCGCGTATCAGGACAACCTGCCGCTTGTCTGAGCTGATTTATTATCCAACTAGTAGACACATCTAAAGGTTTCTGGGACTAATGCCGCCGCCCCCAGACGATGTTTAAGACTAATGACCTGTTGGAAAGCATCAGAGAGAAATGTATTGTGGGTGGTGTTTGGGGGAATGAGATGGGAATGATAGGATTGCTCGACCCATGCAAAATGTGCCATTTCGTTGAACTGCGAGAAACAAAAAGATGGACCCCATGTACGACTGGCTTTGTCTCGCCCCTAGGCCCCCCTTTTCTTTTCATACGAGTGATGTTTCGCCATGTTTGTCATTGGGAGAATAAACGGCTGGGTTGTCCGCACAAGTTTCCTCGAGATCGTGCAGGGCGACTGCAGCTTTGAATTTATGCTGAGAATAAATGAGAAACAGAGCGCATAAGAGGCCTGTGGTGTGAGGTTGTTTTTTAAATAAACCCTCACTCAAAATTTGCGGTGGCACACAGCACTTTGGAGCCGTGTTAGGGATTACATCTGTCAGGCTGCAACAGTCTCTACACTCGCTCTCAGTGCGCTCCTCAGGTTTTTTTAGCCCCCTCTGCCAAGAAGTGATGGCACTCGAGCACACACACACACACACACCCACACACACATACACCGGCTCATTCACTGTGGTCGTAACGAGGGGGAGTGATCAAAGTTAGAAAAATTCTGTGAAAGGGAGCAGTGCTGGACAAAGTAAACCGGAGCACCGCCAGCTCCGAATGTCCCCGACATCAAGTGTCTCGCTTGACCTCGAAGTACTGTCTCAGAGAATATTCTCACTGTGAAAAAGAGTGAAAAGAGATTTTCTATCTATATATAGAATACATGTAATGATAACTAGCAGAAACACCGGTAGCATCAATGCCTGGATTCCAATGGGCACAACTCTATGATGTCATGACGTAGTTTTGTTCAGGTTTTGTTCTTGGTGCCCCGCCAGGCTCTTCAGAGGTGCTGCGTTTTGCCACCTGCTTCTGCGGACTCACTCCGATGTTGTTGATTTGGTCAGCTCTTCGAGTGCTCCCTAACACCGATCTATAAGAGTTTGAACACCCTGAATTATGTATTTTTCTGTGCAAAAACAAGCCTACAGGTGACCTGAATGGTCCCTGGAAACACAGTGGATCCACATTATATAGTCTTACATGGTCCAAGCTCAGCTGAGAAAATTATATCATTGAAAATCAACATTAAACACATGATTTTCCAAGGAAATATTTAGGCGACTGTCAAAAAAAGAAGCCATGTTGTGACCTTGGAATGCCCCTGCTTGAAAGTAGCCGTGGGCAAAAACTCATTAGAGTTCTTTGTTTCCTTTATTAATCATCAAATACCTGGAGGACAGTGTGTAAGTGGCTCATGAGAGAATGAGAACACAAGAGAGAGCGAGTCACTTCTCTACACAACGACTCATTGGCTGTTGTGAGCTCTAGGGTGGGCTTAGAGGCTCATAGCTGTCAATCAAATGGCTGCCATCTCAGGATCTCCGGTGCAGGGAGATAATGGCGTCTGCCGCTAAACGAGACTCTAACCAGAACTCAGTTGTGGGGAGGACTATTTCTGCTTTTACAAAACAATAACGTAAGAGTTATAAGTGAGATTTATCATAAACTTAAGTAATGTGGAGGAAAGAACAACAGTCAACGGTCTGATATGTTCATCCATTATCTTAAACTGGTGCCAAAAAGCTTTAAATTGTTTAAAAAACAAATTAATCCAAAGTGAAGCGAAGTGGGAAAGTGAGATTGTTTTTTTCCAACAGAACCATCCATTTTATACTCGAGGTGAATTGCAGACTCCTGCAGCGGCGGTTTGATCACGCTCATACCGCTCATTCACCCAGCAGGAGTTCTGAAGCTACGACAGTGTTTCTTTTTGTGGGTTTCTCTTTTTTTCTTCTCTTTTCTACAAACCTGTGCTTTCGCTCACCCAAACCTGCAATAATGTATTCCTGCAGTTTGCATACTGCGGCCTCGAGGCCGCTTCCCTCTGAAAAAACACACGTACCCCTGCCAGCCTCTCATCCTGCTGCGAGTCTCTGCTCAGCCTTTCAACTGTCCCGGCCCAAAAAAAAAAGGGTTCGGAGGGGAGTCGGATGCCCGCTCGCGTTTTTCTAACAGAGCATTCCATGTCGTAGTTTTTCTCAGATGTTTTCTCACAGCGCTTCCATCCAAAACATGTGGCCTGAGAGTGCAATTTTGTGCCTATTTAGTTTGAGTAATCGGCAAGAGATCTTGTAGATGTCAAATGAGGCCTGCGTATCATCTGTGATTTAGGTCTAGGTTATAACTAAGAGCAGATCCACAGGATGGAGGCCTGTGAACTCACATAGGCTCTGGTTCGGGTTGTCTTATCTCACTCTATCTCTCCTTAAATCACTGTCAGTCTTCCTTTTTTTTCCTTTTTATCTTGCCATTTATTTTCCTTTAACACCGTGTTTGTTCTTCTCTGTCAATTGTCAAACATCTATCCATCCCATTTCATCCTTAACAGTCCTTGCCCGGATCCCTCACCCTAACCAGAGCGTGTTGTTGAGAGAACCGTGGGCTCGGTCTCACAAGGTCTCCTGACTCTCCCTGCGAATGCTTCGGCGTCACGACAAAAAAACGTGGCCAATTTTTACATCTGCACCCACTAAAGCATCTGAAACAGCCTCAACAAAAACAGAATATGGTGTTTTTTATGATTGCGATCTCTCATTTGCTCCAGAGCTGCAGTGACGTAAAACAGAAGTCACAAAAAACCCACTGCACTCGTTCCAACAGGAGTTTGTGTTGAATCCTTGGTATTATTCTGTTATTGTTGCAGCAGGGGAAAGAACATTTCACCAAGCTTTTATTTTTCTTTCATTTCCTTGCGTAATGAAATAGAATAACCATACTGTGAGGTGTAAGGATAAAGGCAGAGATTTATAGATAAGAAAAAAATATATATATGTTACGAAATCTTTAGAATGAAAGACGCCAGTATTTTATTTCTATAAGACACTTTCTTCATCACGGCAGGGATTCTGGGTTCTATCTGCTTGGGTTTTTGGCAAAATGCTTATATCGCCAAATCTTTTTCACATTCAAAAGACACAAGAAAAATGTTGGGAAAATGCTCAAGTGTTCCCAATAGACTTCAGTGAGTACCTGGCTAAAAGGAGTAGACAGTAGAGATAGTCTGCTTTACTGTTAAAGTGTGATTCAAGTAAAATGTGTCAATGCAAGAAGGGAAATCCTCATACATAGCCAAAAACACTGATCACTCTTCTCAGTTCTGAGGCTGTTTTGTAAATCATTTTCTGAAAGATAAAAAAAAAAAAAAAAATAGCAGGTTGGGGGTCAAGATTTTGACACTGAAAAAAGTTTTAAATTCAGTCATCAAGTTCAAAGGCAGTATCAGCATTTGATTTCTCTGAGACGAGTGTTTACTGACGGGGGAAAAAAAAAAAGAAGATTGAGCAGAACAATAGCACTGCCAGAGATGCTTTATTGATTTGTTTTGGAAGATGGTCAGCTCTGGACAGATATGAGAACCAGATCATTGTAAGAAACTGAATTTCTGTCTTTTGTTGTTTATTGTTGGATCCCAGAAGGTTGGTATTATTTCTTGAACTCTGGAATCCTCATTTTTTGGGTGAATACTTCCTGATTTAAAACATCTTTTTCACTTTTCTTTTGAAAGAAGAATTTGGCAACCACCAAACCAATTATCTTTACAAATCCAGATCTGACAAGTGGCGAATTCTCACATAATGCACCTTTAAAATTCAAATACAACTGTGGATTTGGAGAATCATTACATCCTTACGAAATAGAAAACACTACAACGACTGATCAGCCCATATCAAAATCTTAATTTAGATTAAAATAACAACTTCTCAACAACTTCCTGTTGGTCCAGCTACCTTCCGCTTTAAGCTCCGCCAATTCAGAGTACGGATACAGACACTGATCAATTAGTTGTTTGAAACAGTACAGAAACAGATGATAGCGTACGTGATCATTCCTACGAAACGCATTTTCAAAATCTCCATCGACACACAAACACTAAATCTTAAGGGATTATTCTAGAACTTGCCTTTACACCAAAAGTAAGGTTTGGATATTCAGATGTGGTGAGGCCAATTTGAATAGAGCAACCTAAACCAGTGCTCTATGGCGTCACAGAGCCCTGCATGTGCCCACACAGCTTGTAGGTCGATGTACATGCGCTTTGTATGGCCAGCAACACAGGCTCATTCATACGTGAACCAGAAAAGTCCCAGCTCCAGGTAAACCAGAGAGTATTCAATAATTCCACCATGAGAGAGGGACAGAGAGAGTGGAAGCCACAAATCACACAAGTCATGTTTTCCTCTGTCTCTACAGAAACTCATCCCCTCCAGGCCGAGCGCTGCTCTCCTTCATGTCTTTGGCCCCAAAATGAAAAGGGACGGCTCCTTCATAACAATTCACAAGCGCAATCATCAATAGATGCACGGCTGCTCGCTCCCTACATATATAATTTTCCCTTTTCCCTTTCCCTTTCATATAGGAGCGAGGTATTTCTGGTCCGAATGAAAGTTAAGCCCCCGGGCACGCACGTTAAGAGCCCGTTCCGTTCCAGGTGCATGAGGAAACACTGCTGGGTTTGAATGGGGTCAGGGGTGAGGAGTTCAACTCTTTCAATAAATCACAGCAAGCTGTTGTGACAAGTGTTCACCGCTATGTCTGAGGGAGAAGTGTGGGCCGCATGAAATATGTCTTTCAAGTGCAGAGACTGAGGCCGTTTGACCCGATGAGTGCAACAAAACGTATATGTTTAGCTGCCTTTTCTCTCGGCAGCTTAAAAGCACGTTAGTTATTCGGAGGGGCTGACAGGTTTATCCTCCGCTTTAAGAAGACACAGAGATGCAGCAGGTGACGCATTACAGACGCTCCTGACATGTCAACATCCCTCCGCTTAAAGGTTTTTCATGTTTATCCTGGTTGTATTTAGGACCGTAAATACGTAAGCTAACATTACACTTCAAGAGGAAGCTCCAAGCGAGGCGGAGTGACGGGGGGGTCAGTAAGTCAGCGTGCCACATCCCATGAAAGAGGAGATGCCATGAAGTCACTGTCTTCAAGAGTGTCCATTTGTTATGAATGGATGAAATTTCAAGGCAAAATAAGTGAAGATTGAGAGCTGTACTGTCTCTGATAAGACAGCAATTTAGTTTAATTAACTAGGAAATATGAATAGATTGAATACAAGGCACTGATGGGAATAGTTGTTGGACATCAATATGAATTTATCGTGATGTGGCAAAGTCCCTAATGACCAGGCTCGTGTTAAATTCAATTAACAATTTTTTATTGTTTTAAAATTACAATCCTTCAATTCCCTGACTGGATTTTCTAATGACTTTCACATGCACAAGGGAATCAAAGCAAACAGCATGTATTTAATCCAGCGACTATTGCACTTGCATCTCACTAGCCGTGTCTCCATCTGATTGCCAAGAGAATCTGAAGCGAAAGTGGTATTAAGTAAAAGTAAGGCAAATAAGGGCGAACAGACGAGGCTACGCGAGGCATAGTTTTTCAGAAGTTGGCAGTAGAGGCTACGTTGTGCTTGGCAGTAGAGTAGAGGAGAAGAGAAGTCGCAAACCAGAAACAAAATCAGTTTGCCAACTGCCATCGAGCCTCGCTAAAGTAAGACGAAGAAACAAAACAGTCGGTTTTGCAATCTCCGAGGGAATGTGTAAATTAATCTTCGCGTGGGAATCACAACAGTGGATAAAACAGAGAGCGGACACAACTACTTCTTCTTCTCCTTTTTCTACTTCGAAGAACAAATTGTGCCGTTTCTGTTGAACTTTTCCAATGTGATGCTTAGACACACATGAAAATACATAATGGAAACATGGCCTCCGATACCACTCTTTACTTTAACGCTCAAACACCCAAATCAAGTTTAGTTACTGCTAACGCTAAAACCAAAAATGTTCTACTGCTGCTATTTCACATTAAAAGCGGCCAACTGGTGAAAATCAGGGCTTTTATTGTGAAGCAGTCATCGATTAATAAACCAAACAGGTTTATGCACTGTAAACATCTGTTGTATTTCACACAGAGCAGGAGCTCAGCGAGGATTTTGCAGCAATGCCGTGCTACTTCCACCTCTATTCTCTGTTCCAGTAGAAACTAATCCCACAATATGTAACTTGTAAAACTGAAAACCTCCAAAAAAAAGTTGCTGCATAAAGGTGTCATTCAAACTTAAATCCGGGACTTAATCCAGGTTTGGCAGACGTTTCGCCCCTGCCTGCCTGCTTCCCTACCAAGTGTGTGGTAGGTCTGGTCTGGATTTTAATGGTGCCGTGTGACATGTGTGTACTCATGTCAGCGACTGCCCCAAACAGTTGTAAACTGGCTGTTTATGAGGGCGAGGGTGCCGTGAAAAAGCAACACGCTTTTTGACTTTCACACCGTCTGGCAAAAAAAAATAAGAAAAAAAACAGTCGAAGGAGGGCAGAGACCGCCGAGATGTAGTGCTCGGCGTGAAAACACACTGGAGGGATTCGGGCCAGGTATGTGTAAGCATGGCCTGGGGATTTAGAGCAGAATTTAAATAGGAATGTCCAGTCACTCAGCTACAACTCAGAGTATAAAATATTACACACACAGATAGCAAAGGCACAGTTTATATACCAAAGAAAGAAGATGGACAGCTATTATAATTTCAATTTTTCAAGAATTCTCTAAAGGCTTCTTGCTAGTTAAGGTTAAAATGATCTCATTACACATTGTCTGACAGAATCATATGTGATAGCAGGTGAATGATTACAGGATTTGTGACAAACGCAACTCAGTTTGCTGGTTTGTCGTCAGTTTGAGCGGACAGAGATTACCAGTGCTGAAAGGTGCAAATATGCTTCCCTTGCATAGAAAGGAAGTGAACGTAAGGATGTTTTCCCTGAGTGTGACTCAGCGGCTGCCAATGACTGACTGCTGAAGTCGGTATTCGACTCCCTTTTTGCTGTCTGTGAGTAAGCCTGTTCAAAATCTGCATGGCTCTCCCTGTCCTCGTGTAAATGCTCCACCAGAACCACCATCGCTGCATCCTGTGATTGGTTTATAGAAAAGAAAAACTAAAAAACAGAGCGTTTTTTTTCTACTATACCAGAACGATATGTGGAGTCAGACCTTTCCTGACGTGCACAGCACTGTGGAGATTTTTATAGCAGCAGCATATAATCCAAGTGTTCTAGCTGCATTTTGCATCTTTTCAGACTTATTTGCCAAACGTCTGACTTCCCGACAAAGTTTAGAAAATGTGAGAGCTCCAGTAGAATTCAAGATAAGGCTCTGTGGATTTGTGTGATGATGAGCTTAACTTCCTAAGTGTTGCAGTTGATTTACTTTGGACACAGTTTATGAAGAAGGTCCTGAATAAAAATGTCATTTAAGATGTATTTATTTTACTGCTGATTTATATGAGGCAGTGCATTCCACATGTATTGCAACATCAGGTTAAAAGCTCGATTTGACCTGTGGCTCCTGATCATAGGTCACCAGTGATGCACAGTAGGATGTTTAAGTCTCTTTGTTTGTTTTTTGTCCCATTTATACATTCATATAACATGTAGGATAAAATGCTAAAGATTAATTACACAAACCTTAACACTTGATAAGTCTTTCATTTCTATGAAATGTGTTTTGTCAGCACACGGTGCTGGGCTCACTCAACTACAGTGTATCAAATGACCATTTCCCCGCTCCAGTACCGAGAGCCACACCACATACTGACGAGTCAAGGTGCTCTGTATGAGTTATGAGTTCATGTCAACCTCTGTCATGAGCCACAGCTCACGGGCCAAGCCATCCATTTATCACAGCCTGCCCACCGCACTGCTAAACTGCTCACTGACCTAGGGGTATTCACTTCAACGTGGCCATACCAACCTAAATAGCAAAAGATCCAAAAGTCAAACCTTAATTGTCTGTGAAAAGAGTCAAACATTTCAAAGTACAGTAACCGTTAGAGCCTGTCAACCACACTGGCAATTACACCACCGCAAATATTTAAATTTGTGGCTCTGGAGCGCAGTTTGAGGGGAATCATGATGTGCTAAGCAGCCTGGAGGCCGAGAAACATGGTCGCATTCAAGCTCAGCGTGGAAAAAAAAAGAAAGAAAGAGAAAAGAATTAGGCAGAGCCGGCTGAGGCGGAGCCCTCGGTCTTCAACGATACGTAAACACATCATTTTATTAAAGTGGAGAGTGCCAGGCTATGGCAGAGATTATAAAGGGAACACAGGTTCAGATTGTATACATGGATTGGGTTACTGTACCTACGGAGCGCAGCAATAACCGCTTCCATATGCCTGTCTGAACATATGGCTCTTTCTCAACATCATCATTTATGTTGAGTGATGGCCGTGGTATTTCAGACAAACAGATGGGGGGAAAAGACAAATTTCTAGGAGGTATTTACTTACAGTGCAGTAACGTATAGCGAGGCATGACAATACCTAAAACTGGGGGTGAGTCGGTGCAGCGGCGTACTGAAAAACTTTCTTCACAATCTAAGTTGCTCTCCCAAAAAGCACTGCAGGAGAGAGTCATACACTTCCTGAAAGGGGAAGTTTTATCCGCCAAATCCAGTAAGCAAGCAAGCTTAACAAAAATAAGCAGATCACTCAAACCATGCCCAAATAAAAGAAACAGAAACTGAGTGCCTTTTAATTTGAAACTTTTCGGAGCTGATCCCTTTTTTGTTCAATTTAGCAGATAGAAGCTGGAAGCCGTTCAGAAAAAAATCCTGAAACAGCTGACATGATAGGAACTTTGTGTTTTTTTTCTTATTCCATAAATCACCTCACAGCACCCGCGGTTACATCAAACAAGCTACTGGGTGGTCGTCGTGGCTGCTCGCCACATAAACGAGACGTCGCTGTAAGCAGCTCTTATCGTCTCTCAGTTTCTCTTTGCTCGTGTTTTTTTTGTGTGATGAAGGTAAACCTGCAGAGGTCTGTGGACAAGACAACTGGGTTGAGACGAAGACGGATCTTAAGACAAACGCACCAAAGGATTAAACAGAGTGTGTGGTGTGTCGAGGAGGGACACATGAAGACGTGTGTGTTCCTTTGGGCTGACCAGTGACCACTTCTGTTTGTTTGACTGTTGCCTTCTTGACCACTACTCCGACCAGACCGCTGGAAAAGCAACAGTGCGGGCTAAGACGCAAAAGCAGGCCTCGGTCTGGTGAGCCTGGACACAACTGAAGAATCAGAATCAAAGAGTGTTTTTTTTAAATGGTTTTCTAAAGGAGATGTGCAACTCTTGACTTGTAGAGTTTGTCAACTAACTGAATACTTGATTTCATTGGAAAACCCCATCAAACGCTTCTCCGTACGCAAACGGCATCTTGTAATGTGTTATTCCTCCAGCAGTGTGTTTACTGACTTGGCATTGTTGCGTAAATGGCACACCGTTTCAAACTGTTCTAGTCAGACACCTCTGAGCACCAGTCGGGCTGCAGTTTATAAACATTGGAATCTAACTGAAGGTATTAGGTGTCTTACCTGGTGAAATGGAGGTCATCACTATGAGATGTATGATTCAAGTGAATAATGGCCAGTTACGTTTTTCTGCAAACCACTGATGTTATAGTGAATTTGACCTTCGACATTTTGGGTATAAGATGTCATCACTTCATCAATTTATCCTGTTAGACATTTGTGTGAAATTTTGTCATAATTATTGTATGAATTCCTGCAACACGGCCAAAATTAATAAAAATACTTTTTTGAGGTCGCATTGACCTTTGGCCACCAAATTCATCCCCAAGTTCAACTGGACATTTGTGCCAAATTTGAGGAAATTCTCTCGAGGCGTTCCCGAGGTCTCGCGCTGACAAGAATGGAAATGACGGACCGACAGATATTGCCACGACTATTGCCGGTGCGGAGTCGTTAAAAAGCTGGATAGTTGTAAAAGCGTAGATTCCTATGGTTGTTTTTTGGTGGCTGAAAAATTGGTGCACACATAGAACACAGGACAAGGCAGAGAGAGAATGACTGCGCGTGTGTGTGTGTGTGTGTGTGTGTGTGTGTGTGCGCACATGAGAAATCGTTTAGGGTTAGAAAACGTTCTGGTCTGGCTGCGTGTGACGCTCGACCTTTAATGCGCTCTCCATAAACAATTTCCCAAACCCCAAAAGAATCACTGAATGTTTCTTCCCCATAAACACAGATAACAATGAGAAGCAGCACATTTTTTCTTTACTACTGTTTCACTTTTAGTACTATGTACCCTTAATGTTTCATTTAGAACATTTATGCTGCATGCGATAATGTCACCTTTAAAGGTCCCATTATATGCTCATTTTCCGGATCGTATTTTTGTTTTGGGTGTCTATTCGGAAATGTTTACACACTTTAATGTAAAAAAAAAACACATTATTTTTTCTCGTACAGTCCACCTCTGTCCGAACACTCTGTTTTACTGCCTGTTTCTATAAGCCCCACCTCCCGCCACTCACAGTCATCAGTCCTGACAAACAAACACTGACGTGGCTTCCCCAACACTAAATCACCGGGATAAACAAACACTTTTCTGCGATATGTGATGTTTCCTTTGGCAAAGTGCAATCTGCATCCAACCGGGCGATTTGACAGGGAAATAAATTATCATGTACAAACTGTTTTGTTAACTTGTTGTGGCAATAAAGCTTATAACAGGGAAAAATGAAAAACCCTCAACAATTTTCCACATGGGTCAGTCAGGAATCCGCCGGCCAACTCCTGCAGGCTAATGGGATCATTACTCGGGAAGAGAAAAATGATAAATATGTGGATGCTCTTTCAGAAAAGCGCAAAGCTGATTCCTCGGAAATGGGATTTGAAGTCAAGCGATCATAATTTCTCTAATGCCTGCAGAGTTACGATTTAAGGGCTGGGTTTCATTCCAGGTTTCTGGTCACCGCGACGCGTCACATCGACAAAATGCTGAATAGACAAAAAAAAAAAAAAAAATGTCCTGAGTGCATCGAGACGTCCTTTTGTATGAATTACGGAGACATGAGATGGTCACTGATAAGACCGTACTCTAACTTGATTGTCACAGAAAAATGACTACACCGACATAATGGGCTCCATTGTAGTGTGTATGCATGTGTGTGTGTGTGTGTGTGTGTGTCCTCTGACCCCTCCAGGGATAATTAAGGACACATTTACCCAGGTCTGTCTTGGCGTGGGGGCTGGGGAGTCAGTGTGTGTGTGTGTGTGTGTGTGTGTGTGTGTGCATGCGCGTCCATACATTTTTGAGTGCGTGTGTGTGTGTGAGTTCGGGCATGCACCCTAATGCTCCCCATCCCGCTTCTTGTACGCGGCCGACCCAACCTGCCCTCCGTATGTCCGAGACTAGTGCTTCTGGGCTGATTGCCCATATCACTTTCACCCACCAGCTCTCCCTCTCTCTTTCTCTCTCTCTCTCTCTCTCTCTCTCTCTCACACACACGTACACACACACACTTACACACACACCACACACACACATACACAGAGAGAAGCACACACCTTTTTAGACCAAGCCCTTGTAAAGGCACCTCCTTTGGGACGCGCTGTGAAATGTACTCCTTGTTAGGGCCCGAGTGTGTGTGTTTCTGTGTGTGCTCGTGTGTTCGTGTGTGTCTGCTTTTCCTCAGCTGTTTCCTGCCAGCTCGGAGACCAACAGACTGTGAAGGTCTCTCTCTCTCTCTTTTTTTTTTGCTCAAAGTTTGCAGCTTTTCTGCTTCCAAACGACGAAAAAATAAATCTTTGGAGGAGGAGGAGGACGTTCCTGAGGATGTCATCACAAGGAAAATATGACTGTGAAATTGATGGCAGAAAAATTTGATCCTCTCCCCTCCGTGCATATCCCATAATGAAGAAAATCAAATTATGGGGGAGCAGACTCTTTCCAAAGTGTATGTGGCCTTCACTGTAAAAATATCATAAACTTTGGTATGACTTTCATGGTTTCAGTGAAGATAAATCAACATAGTTAACTTGAGAGTCCATGTTGTGCCAGTTAAGGGTTTAATGAACTGCCGTTTCATGACATTCAAAATAACATTTTAATTCAAGCATTTAACTGTAGTACATTCACATTAAAAAAATACTGTTGCCGGCATTATTTTTCACTTCTGGTGACAGATTTATGACTTGTGGTGAAATTTGCCCTGGATCTGTTGTATTTTTTGGTTTCCTTGCCCTTGAGTCTTGTCCTTTTCTTGATTCATTTGTATAAAGTGAAGAAATTAGTATATGAATTCGACATCAAAAGTGATAAATAAAGTTAGTTTTAAATTGATTCATAAACACTTAATTTGTGGGAATTATGTTGAGTGGAAACCATTTCAAGAAACGGCTTTGAATTGAATTATTGTTCAAGCAAAAACAGCTTACATTTGAGTAGTTGATGTTTTCCTGTGTCATATTTGACATAAAACCAAATATTTGTGGGATTTTTTTCGTTTTGTGTGTAGAGTAAAACAAGAACTGCATATCGAATACATCAGCTTCAGCTGTGGGACATAATCACAGGTATCTTTTACAATTTTCTGACAATTTATAAACAAAATAATGAATCACAAAAATAAATGTGTGTTAAATGTTTGCTGACCATTTTCTTACATCACAAAAATCCTATTTCCTATTTTAGGTTCCCTTCTAGAAAGGGGCATCCAGCCACAGTAACTACAACAGATTGAACAAAGTGGTAATAAACTTGTACATTTTATAAACTTCAGTGCTTAATTTATTTGAAATGGTGCACCTTAATGAATGTTACTTTAAAGTAATGAGGGATTGTGGCTATGTATGTGTATTCAAAAATAGCCCTGCCTCGTGTGGGAAGGGTTAAATGCTCATGGCATGACATTAAAACTACTGACTAACTTAATCTAGACCGAAAACCCACCTGAGTCAGTGATTACCAAACAGCCCTGACTCCTTATGAGGTGTGAACAATGGTTCGATTAAACAATCAGAACCTAAACAAACCAATACAACTCCCATGGGAGAAAGACTGTCTGCCTTAGATACACATCGCCCAGCCAAGAAACGCAAATAAACACACACACTGACACACACACACGCCGGGGCATCCTTAAACGACTTTGTGGAATCTCTTCCGCTGTTATCTGGTCTCTTTATCCTCCCCGTTTTAAGTCAAGTCTCTTATCAGGCGGCTGCTGCTGCTCATGAGGTCGCTGCATGGTTATAGAGGAATTTCAAGTATTGAACTGACATGTCTAAAACTATGTGGAAGGGCTCCACATGTCTGTTTCTGGTCAGTCCCAAACTGATAAAAAGCAGTTTTATTGAGCCTCTGCTTGAGAAAGAAAGACCCGACATGACCCTGTTTTTTTATTTGGACCCTGAGCTGATAAAAGTGTAGACCAGTGGTTTGGCCTAGTCTGGTTTAGTTTAGTCAGCTAAGTCGCTGATCAGCTGCAGGGCTGCTTATCAACACCAGTGACCCCGACAGAGGGAACAACCAAATGAGAGAAATAGGAAATTGTCCTGAAATACGTATATCGTATATCTATATTATATGTTATATTTCTGTACCTCCTTCGAGATTAGCAAGTTCCATTCTGTCCGCACCTTCTCATGCTGTCTTTGTTTTCCTTCTCAAGTTTGTTAAGCTGCTCAGACTAAGACGCTTTCTGTCTTGCCTTTGCAACAAAAAGAGGAATTTAAGTCATTTTGTTGGAATGAAGTAATCTTATTGAGTGCTTTGTTGAGCAGACACATGAGACTGATGAAGACCTAAATGTCGACCTTTCTGTCTGACATTTTGGCCCGTGAAGTCGATGCTTTAATATCACGGAAATAGTGCTTGACACCAACCTGCTCCGAAGGCGAAGAAGAAGCTCTTGTCAGGGTGCTCCTCCAGCAGCGCCTTGACCCTCTTCCCCATCCTGTCGTTCCTCTTGTAGATGAGCTCCTGTCGAAAGTAGCTGTCTATCTCCTGGGCGGTCACCTGCTCGCTGGGTGGCAGCGTCACGTTATTGAAGTTGGGCACCTAGGGGGTTGAAGGGGTGACGGTTCAGTCGAGCCATGGAGGCGAAAAGGAGAGGAGGGAGAGGGAGATTGCCTTTGTTTTGTCTTTTCCAGAGCTTTCATTCAGATGTCACGCAAGGAACACACATTGGCTCCACTCTTTTGCAAAATACTACCAATGAAGATGGCAAAAAAACATCAAAAGAATATATTTAAGGCAAGTATTGGATGATGGAGGGAAGAACAGAGCAAAGAACTAAATCGTAACAATACTAACTATATTGGCAATAGTATAAAGAAGCTGGTTGAAGGGTGGGTGTAGGTGTGGGTGTGGGGGGGGATGAAGGGTCAGTCAGAGGGTTAGGGGTGAAGGTAGAAGGTCAAGGGTTGTGTCACTGGGACACTCCAAAAGGTCAAGGGGTCAGAATGACTCTTAGCTTATTAACTAGAGTGAAAGTAGTTTAAGTGCACAGCTATATAAGATAAGATAAGATAAAATAAGACTGACCTGTGAGGTGTCATGATTGAAGATGATGGAGTTGAGATCTCCACAGTTGTAGTGCCTGATGAGGTCTTCAGTGGTGTAGGGGACCTGTAGGCTTCCTGCCCTTAAAGACTCCTGCTGTAATAACGTCTGGTTCAGGGCAAAGATCACCTAAAGTGAGACAGTGACCAACTTATTATTGATCAGTTCATTTTCTGCATACTGCAAGAGCAGGTCGCTGTAGAAGAATCTGACTTGATAGAGCTGATGCAAAAATGTTACAGTAAGTTCGTAATGCACAGACTTTTGCTCATGTTACCTGTTCGATCTACATCTGTTACCTCTTAGAAGCATCACATAGAAAAATGTGTTCACTCAAGTTATAGAGAGGTTCTTTGAGAAGTTTCAAATTACCAAAGGAAGTAGCACTGCTCATGTTTCCAGGGGAATTATAGATGAAGTATGTGATATCAGGTGACAATAAAATATAAGGAACTATAGGAATGTCATTAGCTTTGTAGGTATTTGGTCATTAACCACAGTACTGGAAAAAAACACTGTTTGTGGACTACCATTTTGAAGTTTTGGCCAAATGGCTGTCACCATCTTTTTTTTTTCTGAGCCCGATGTGACCATATTTGGACGAGAGCTGGTATCTATGTATCTAACTCTAAGAAGCCGAGTTCACGTCATGGTCTCAAGGTAGACACACCCTAAAGCAGTTTGTATGAAATTACATGGAAATCTTTTCAACATTTGTTGGAACGTTTCACCTTAAACCACAAATTTCAATGTGGTGATGATAGAGGTAAATTCAAGGAATCACCCAAGTCATTAGGGTACATTGTCTGGGAACCATGAATGTCTGTATGTAATTTTGTAGATGTTGAGATATTTCACGAGACAAGTGATAAGTTTGACCTCCTGGCAGCATAGTTCAAAAACTTTAGATGCTCACCAAAGTCAGAGATATTCGCGCTCTGGGGACCATGAATGTGTGTAGAAAATGTTGTGTCAAGCCATCTGATAGCTATTGAGATATTTGAACCTGGTTCAAAGTGGTGTCCCAACCAACAACAAACAGACAGACTGACATCATCATCATCCCTATTAGCACGCTGCTCGCATGGCTACAATTCACACATATCACATGTCACGCAAGAACAACAGTCATGTTATTGCAACATCACACAAATGAATATATCATAATGAGACACATTCCTGAGAGACACAAAATACAAATGTGACCCATAAACCCAGATAGGCAATTAACTGAGTAGGAGATGTAGATTTACTGAACTAACTAAACTGAAGCAAAGGAGGCCATTCGAGTTTCTCCAGCTCACACACTCTCCGCTCTGCCACAGAGATTCAGCCATTGTGCGAGCGTGAAATCAGCCAGTGTTTGGTGAGAGGGCCCTGGTGAGCCTGCCGCCTATGATCAGTGCCGCGAGGACACACATATGCATACATGCACACAAATACACACACACACACACACACACACACACACACACACACACACACATACATATACACTGAAAGTCCAACAGGACCAGCAAGACTGAGTGAGACACACACAGAAACCACCACCACTCACCTCAGCACATGTTCCTCTGATCTCTCTCTCAGACACGCACACACTTATGCACACACACACACACACACACACAAACACACACACACACACACACACACACCTTTCACCCTGCAAGCCATTGATGTTGATTCCCATAAAGGAGGAGAGTTTGTATGGTTTATTTGTTTCTCAATGGGACCAATCAGTCAAAGTGAAGATGTGTTTTGTCAGCTGTGGAACTATGTAAATGTGTCTACAGTATGTCCACGTGGTTTTGCAATGCATGTGTGTGTGTGTGTACTATCTGTTTTGGTATGCATACCCGTACGGCAACCAGGCCGACCCAAGCGGCTCTTTCTCCATGTTCTGTTCTCTAAGGTGCTCTGATGACACTTTTCTCTCTCGGCCCGGACCCATTGTGGGAGCCTCGGTGTAGCGGAGGAGAGGAGGAGAGGAGGGCACCGTGGAGCAGATGCCTTCTTGTCAGGGGACAAAGAACCCCTCCGTCACCCTCTCTTCTCCTCTCCTCGGCGCTCCCATCCAGCTTTCATCGGCCGCGCATCAAAGTGGCGCTCTGCATATGAAAAGGGCCCCGTCTTTATGCCACGCAAATTAGCCTATCGCCGCCCCTCCCCGACTCATTTCACAAAAACACCCTCACATCTGTGCCACGTCCGTGAAGGAAGGCCCTCATCTGCAGGGTCTCCCCTTTTTTTTTTTTCTCAGCTCCCTCTTCTCCTCTTTCTCCGCTTGCCGTGCCTTTCAGCCCCCTAAATTATTGCTGTGAAGGGAGGAGGAGGAGGGGGAGGAGGGGGAGGGGCGGGGGGGGAGAGAGGGGGAGGATCGGTCATAGCCAGATAAAAAGAAAGAGAGTTAAAAAGGTTTTGGGGAAGGGAAGAGATAGAAAGCGCAAGCGAGAAAGCGAGGAAGGACACAGAGAGCAGGAGCAGAGAGGAGGAGAGGAAGAAAGAAAGAAAACCTTAACAAATGATTTCTTTCTTTCGGCTGTGATCCTCCTCTTCTGTTAGTGCACTGTGGGTCAGTGGGTGCATTTTCCCACTCGGCTCCTTTCATCAGGTCTCCCTGTTTCTTCTTCTTCTCCTCCACTAAGGGACCCCCCCCTCCCGACCCACCCCACCCCATCCAATCCATCCTGCCCCCCCTCCAGCACGCACACACACAGACACACAGACACACCCCTTGCTGATATCAAAGCAAGCGGAGCCAATGAAAGTCAATAATTGCCCTTTGTCATGGAAATGTCCCCTCTTGTTGAGATGGAGTGGGGCGGGTGTGTGCATCCAGAGCAAACATCATCACAGTCGGATTCCCACATGTGGAGATCTGGAGTGTTTCGGGCAGCTCGGGCTGAACAAACCCCTCGCTGCTCCTCGCTCTGAAGTGTGTTGGCTCAGCTTAGGATTTGCAAGAGAGAAAGTGGCGAGCATGCTTAGTGGAGTATCTTTTGAGGAGAGGTTACATTAATTGCATTTATGAAACGGTGGATCACTTTGGTTGGGGTTGAGAATTGGTAAAAAGAAAAACAAAAAAAGATGGCTGCAATTCTGTTTGAAACTGAGTAGAAAAACTGTTTTATCATTACAAAGCGAGACACTTGAACATGTTTCACACAGTCTCACAAAAGCAGCCGAGCACAGCGGTGATGCAGCCAGCTCCACTTGGCCATGGACGAAAAGTGAATGATCAATCTGTAATGATCGATGAGCTAACACAGATGCAAAGGAGGAAGTGGAGAGAAGTAGGATAAAGTGTGAAAAGCCTGTATATGGAGGAGGTCGACTTTAACCCAAACCACAATGTTTTCCTAAACCTAACCAAGTATTTCTAGTGCGTAAACCATTCTTGTCTAAACCTTACCAAGTGGTATTTCTTGACTAAATCTAACCAAACTGCGACCACAGTTTGTGGGAAGGCCCACTTTACCGTTCATCTGATAGCACAGAGGAAATCATTATCGTCCGAAGTCACCGCGTTGACAGATGTGTCGACCGACTCATATGCCGCATTAGGTCTCTTTTACCGTCGCACACATCTGATTAAATGATGCCGTTGATATCATGCAGTTTGAGTTCCCTTTCCAACATATACATACGAGGTCACCTGTTCACCTGTCATCCAAGTTCGCCCCGATTTTCCCAACGTAGTTTGGAATTTGGGCCTGAAATCTGTGGGATGACATCTGCTTTGCCTGTATGGTCTAGCGCTAATTCATTCAAACAAGCTTGCTTTAAAAAGACCACTTTTCACAGCAAGACAGGATGACGGCCTGCAGCGTTCAAACGCAGTTCAACATCCCGCTGCCTGTCAGTTTCATCTCCAGTGCGTTCCGGGCTCAAGAGCTGCTGTCTTATTCACCGTAACATGACAAGAAAAAGAAAACTTGTGGCATTTAATCTCAGCAACACCGTGTCAGCAACACATTTTGTCTGTATATAAATGTATGGTGTAAGTAAACCGCATGTGAGGTCCTGTCATAGTACGAATCTGCAGCTTGTAAACACTGGGATCAGCTCCTTGTATGGAAAAAGCCTCTGGCTAATTGATGTTATTCTGATTGTGAGCGCTGGCAGTGGAGTTGGGGGTAACTTTCAGTGACTTCATTTTTCTTCCGGCTGAATTTTGATAAGAGGCTTAAGAGGAGCATGTGTGGCCCCGCTCACAACCGTCAAACTCTTGGTGTGTGCTTCTAGGTTGAAACAAGCAAGTGTAGCCTGTCCACGCTGTTGACACACACACACATGCGCTTGCAGCCAATTCAATGAGACTTGGCCGTCTCCCAACTACAAACGAAGACAGCTCCTCTGTTCCCTCCTGACTCCCTGATGTTATCAGAGTAACACAACTCTCTCCCCATCGCTCTTTCTGTCTCACACACACACACACACACACACACACACACACACACACACACACACACACACACACACGGAGAGATGGAGAGAGAGAGAGAGGTCTATCATTTTTTATCATTAGCGGAGAAAAAGAAACAAAACGGCCAATCCAATAAGAAAGAGAGAGAAACCGCCTCTCCGCCGATGTTATCAGTGAAATCTCAGAGGGAGGAGAGCTCAGACATAGATGAAGGCGGACAGGAATAGAGGGAGATAGGGACTCTGAGTTACTTCTGAGTGATGTTATCAGCGAAATGTTAGCCAGAGTAGTCAGCCCTAAAACAAGACCGATCAGGAGCACGGCAGCGCCGCCAGAGCAGCAGACATTTCTAACACCAACCTGGTTATTTGAACGCATTGTTTACTTTGAACTGCAGGAAGTGAATCGTCCTTCAGTCTTCTTCAGGGCCGGTTTTCATATGGGCGGATTTTAGCAGTCAGCTTTGATTTACAACAGGAAGTGGTTTTAGCCGAGATGTGGAACCAAGACGACATCATCCTGAACCAGTGTTTTGAAAAAGTTCCGATTGGCATTTCTGCATAACTTTCAACGAATATGCAGCAATATCACCAGACTTCCCTTACAAATTGTGCGATTTTGTAAGTCAACGCATGAGTAAAGGGACTTAAAAGACAGCTGCAGCACATTCTAACTAATTCCTCCCTCTGTATAAATTCGGCATGAAATGCAATACATTAAGTTGTTTTTTTCCTTGCATACATGTCAGTTGGCCGAGGCAGGCTGTCTGCTTCCAGGACTAAAGTGTGTCTCACCACGCTGAAATTTAGCAACTGTTGAACACACTGTTTCCACTGATTTTACAGAATTTATGAAAGAAGATAACATTGCATTGTTGGTGCACATGTCGAGTTTTACCAAACAGTCTACCATCGCCAATAAACGGGTACTTCCTTGTTGCCAGACTCCCTTGAAAAATTGAGCAATTTTGTAAGTTGTTGAGTGAGGAGATATTTTATTAACCTTTTGAAAAGTTGTCTACTACAAAGTTGTAGTTATTTTGGGATTCTTGTGAATTCGGCAAATGTTATACATCATCACATATACATCATCAGTAATGGTTATGTCATCGTTCCCCATGCTGCAATGCAAGATCAGTGTTTAACATGCCCTCGCATTTAGCTAAAATTGAACAATATTGTATGTTTGGTGCTGAAAAAAAGATTAACAAAATGTATCAAATGTATCCACATTTAGGGCTACTGCAGCTTCATTCAGCAGGTATTCACTGACACTCCCCATTCACACACACACACACACACATACATAAATCTTTCACCACTGCACAAGTGAGCTTTCACTTTCTGACAGAAACCCCACCATTCAAACACAGACACACACACACCTGTCAGTTTGAGTTATCTATATTGTTTTTGTCCCTCCTTCCTACCTCCACCTCCTCTTTTTCCTCCCCCGTCTCCCCCTTTTTTCTCTCCTTCCAACTCCCCCTGAGCACATTTTCTCTTCCTCTTCTCCCCCTCCCGGCCTACACCTCCACTCTCTCTCCTCCATTCATCCTCCCATCATTTCAATGCTCCCTTCCTCTCCCCTTTGATCCTGTACATTCCCTCCCCCCTTCCTCTCTCTCCTCCCTCTCCTCCCTCCATCCATCTCTCCCTCCCTTTCTCTCTCTTTCTCTCTTCTTTGATCCTATACATCCCCTCTATCAGCCAGGTCTTTAAAGATTTGACCCCTGCATTCCTCGGGTCACTCGTGACCTCCTTGTCGCATGTGTGCATGCGTGTGTGTGTGTTTCTATGCATGTAAGTGTGTATACACCTGTACAAGATTAGGTTTTTTTTTTTCCTCCATGTGTTTGTGTGAACATGAATACATGAGCATGTGTGTATAAATGCTTCATCATCGTGGATTAGCGCAACCTCAAAGCAGACCTTTGAAGACAGCTTTATTAATTTTCCAGGCCGGGACAAAGGACAGGAAACGTGGGGACATGTTTCAGGAGAGGAGAGGAGAGGAGAGGAGAGGAGAGGAGAGAGTTAAAAAAGAAAACAAGGAAAAGGAAGATGGGGGTTTCTTTGCCAAACCACTCCGAGAAAAATCCCCACGCCTGCATGTTTGACAATAACGACGAGCAAAACCTGTTTTCCCCCTCGTCTTTTTGAAAGGAAAATCCATCCTCTGATATAATTGATATATCCTATTCCTTTTGATCTGGAACAGTTTGATCAATGCATGTTGACGTGAACGACTCAGCTCACGGAGTCAGACAGCCGAGGTCTGTGCGCTCACAGACAGCTTCTTTCTCTTCAAAATGTGCGTTAGGAAAAGGGGATTTCACCGGACAGGATATATTTAAACAGGGTTCATAACATAACTTCAGTTCTACAATGGCACCGACATAGAGCTGCAATCAGGGTGAGCAGCGGTATATCGGCTTCACAGTACACCGTAGTATTAAATACTGACAGTTATCATATCATGTACATTCGCTATCTACAGTATTCCCGTATTTGTGTTCTTTTACAAAAAAATCAAGCAAGGACAGAGTTTTGGGGAAACTATAATAATCCTTTTGTTCAACCCCCCACAAAAAAAACTTCATTTGTTTTCTTTCAGGGTCAACTAGCGGCCTCTGTGCCGAGTGCAGCCCTCATTCTGTCTCTTTTAGCAAATTATTAGCAGGCTAATTGGCCCATTCATTTGTCATCTCCATTATTTGTCTTATTTCATTAAAAAAATGTAATGCAGGCTGTTTGAGCAGCAGGAATTCAAACTGACAATGATTCAACAATGTTATTTTTACAATTAAAAAACAAAGTGGAGAAAAAAGTGCATATTTTTAACAGGCCTGCTGTATACCATGATACCTGTTATAAACTGTGTGACAATCTTAAAATAACTTTGCAACTATAAATAATATTGCAACCCTAGCTGCAATTAATGTGCAAGCACAAGGACATTTTAAGTGTACTTTCTTGAACAGTATTTGTCAAAAACGTCTCCTACAAAAACATATTTTGATATAATCACAACTGCAATAATTACTTTATTAATTTCTACCTGGTCAGTCATTATCTGTGTATCGGGCAGCATGACTGTTGACAAAAGACATTCATAAATGCTCATATACACATAGTGTCTCTTACAATGAACATGTGATCCACAGAGATCAGGCTGATGGCCAGGAGCCGTGGAGAAAGTTCTCTCTCTCTCTCTCTCTCTCTCTCTCTCTCTCTCTCTCTCTCTCTCTCTCTCTCTCTCGCCCTGTAAAAACATTCTTGTGGGGTGCATTTACCTTGGTGCCCGGACGCAGCCAAATATTTAGGCTGTCACAAAGAATCAGCCTCAAACCAAATGGATGGTGTGTGTATGTGTGTGCATGTGTGCGTATGTGTGTGTGTGTGTGTGTACTGGGGATTGTGGTGATTGAAATGCCCCCCCCACCTCCCCTTCTGTCCTGCTTCACCACACCCCGAACAAGCTGTACATGAGCCCCGACCAACACAGACACACGATAACACGACACATCCGTCATGATAAAGCATCGGATAGGATAAAGGGTCAGTCACGGTCAGCGATTAGCCAGCAAATCCACTGACAGAAAAATGAATCGCCGACAATTCTGATGAGCAATAAATCGCTGCGCAAAAATGCCAAATATTTGGTGGTTCAGGCTTTTGAAATGTGAGGATTGGCTGCTTTACAACATCGTCAACTGGATGTCTTGGACGGAAACAGGAAGATATAAGGTGTCACGTCGGTCTCCGGACATCTTAGAGACCACATGAGAGAAATTCCTGACAGATGAAGTGGTCATTTAAAAAAATAATCGTTTGAAGCCTCAGTTACATGGTCTCTTCATAGATTACTGACCACTATGATCATTGCTGGGCAGTAACACATTGCTCCTTGATATATTAGTGTAATATTATTACTTTCCCCATACTGAGTAGTGCAAAAAGATTACCTATGCAAAAGTAATATAGTCAAATAACGAGTAACTAATTACTTTTGATACCAAGTAATTAGTAAAGTAATGTTATTACTTTTTAACAGAGTCATAAGTAAAGAGTAACTCATTACAATGAACATACATCCACTGTTCACAGACCCTCCCTACCTCTCTCTTTCTATCTGTCACTCTTCCATTCTCTCTCTCTCTCTTGCACACACACACACACACACACACACACACAAACAAAACCCCGCAGAGCAGCCGTCCAGCCGCTCAGTCCGTGAGTCCACTAAGAAACAACACGAGGGTCTCGAAAACGCAGCGAGCCGCAAGGAAAACAGCCATAAATCTCCCCCAGTCTTGTCTGCTGACTGAGAGAACGCTGTTAATCTTCAGGACAGCGCGAGTCAAGAGCAACACGGCCGAGCCGCTTCACACTGGGATTCAGATCAATACAGCTGCGAGCGCTTGGCATGGATTCGCACTGACCGTCAGAGTTTTTCATGTTATGTGTCGTCATGCAAACAGGGAGCGAGGAGTAAATACGATCGAGGATTTCTGCACGTCAAAAAGCAGCAGTAGAAGCACATGAACATCTGCACCAGCGTCGTCAGCCTGTGTGTTGAACTATTGTTTCAACCAGTCAACAAGTCAGTTTCTATTTGTTTCTTCTCGAGTCACACAGAAACACACAGTTTGAGGCTCTGTTTCAATCCCCCAGCTGCCAATCTGAGGCAATGAAACCAAACCAAGTGTTCACTACACAAACGCTTCAGGCGTGCTTCGTAATTCAGGACAGCACAAATACACACACACATATACACATTGTAAACACACACATATGCACATTGCTTCTGGTGAGGTCAGGCAGTTTGACCTCTCCTCCTCCTCGAGCCTCTGAAGGTCACTAATGGACTTCCTACACTGACCGCTCCATTACTGGAGGTCAGGTAAATAACATTTCTGCAATCGCTCAAAATGGAGCAACAAAAAAACTTCATTATTTGTTCTTTAATGGGCAGAAACATGTTGTGATCAGTTGTGATCATTAGCAACTAGCACTGTTAACTCAAAGTGGTAAGAACAACTTGATTATTTTATACATGTGTTTACTGTATTTAGTTATCACTATCTATGACAGAGTGTTAGAGCCACTGTTGGAAAAGTTCTGATTAGACTGGATTACATGTGTCCGGTTGTTAACTTTTTTAAAAATCTTTTCTCAAACTATTTGAACTTAAGTCTCCTAATGACATATATAACAGTAATTACTCCAAAATCCTGTGGCCATAATAATTTGTAATGTTCCCGAACCCAATTTTGTTACTCTTTCTAACTTTAATTTAATTATTATTTATATTTTTTTAGTTCAGTTTGGAGATACATATATGTATATATAGGATACAACAACTGTCTTGTAAAAATTAAGATGTTCAGTCAGTGTCACAGCTTATTGTCTAACTTTAGAGCTGCACCAGCTATCAAATGCATACGATTGCAATATGCGTCCGTTATGCATGTCATCATATTGACTAGGGTTGACGAGCAGCTGGACAGCGGAGAGTTTATGACAGGAAAACAAACTTGCAGCAACTTTAAACGTTCATTTCTGTCATGTTTTTTTTTCATAGGTTTTCAGAATTCCTGAATTACAATGATCTAAAACAGAAACGATAGATGATGATGAACAGAAAAAGCTATCTTCTTGCTGTCCAGTGGGAATTTTGATGTTTTCAGATGAACTGAAGGATAAATTGGTCCTTTGTAGGTTAAAAAAATATATATATTTTACTTCCTGAATTAATTAAAACACTTCAAAATCCCATTGGATTATCTGATAATGCCATGCCGAAAGCTGAAAACAGGGCTGTTTCACTGAGCTAATAAAGAGCTGAAGCTCGCGAGAGACGTGATTTCAGCAGGACATGAAATTTGGAAAAATCATATTCCATCAAATCCCAATTGAATGCATTTACACTGGTGGCTTATTATTACATAATATTTGTGAGATCAACAAGTTTTTGTGAGAGTTTGTTGTAATTGTGTAGATGCTGTTCAGGAGGTATATCACAATTTCGATAAGGTGATTAGATATCATGACCTACATGACAAATTTAGCGGCAACAATTAGTTATTTGATTAAAAGAAATCACTAATTGTTTTGAAGATCATTTTACTGTTTCAGTCATTTTCTAAGCAAAAATCTTAAACATTTGCTTGTTACAGATTCTTAAACGTAAGGATTTGATGCTTTTTCTTTGTCCCCTATGATAGTAAATGAAGAGTCTCTGGTTTACATAATTCTGTCCAGACGACGTTTTTCTCAGCGCAGGACGACAAAAACCAGCAGACAGCAGCGCCAGAAATACATTTCCAACTTTTGACTCTGCAGAAGTCAGATAGAGAGAGACAGAAGGAATAAAAAAAAAAAAAAAAAAAAAACCCACACAGCGCTATTTACGAGTATCTGCAATTCCCCTAAACCACTGGCCCAGACTCAGAACCAAAGCACCGCTGGCGAACCAAACTGAACAGACCACGCACACACACACCAGCGCTCACACACACACACACACACACACACGGGGCATGTTCACATTAATATGGATGTCAAAATTTTCCGCCAGCTTGCATCAATTCCCCTGCTCTAAACAAAAACACCGGCTCAAAGCACAGTGTGCTCGACCTCGACCTTTAACGCCGTCCAGGAGAAACCTTGAACCTCACACGCAGATATACACAATGAGTCTATGTCATGGAAAATGGGACTCGGGTCCAAACCATCTGAGAGACGCTTCTGCTTGTTGTGGTGAAAGAATGATCAATAAAAAGGAGACAAAAGGGATCGAGAGAGATAAACAGGAGGTGATAAACAATACTGTGAGACAGACGGTGGGAGGACGGAGAGAGAGAGAGAGAGAGAGAGAGAGAGAGAGAGAGACGAGCCATAGGGGAAGAAGTGATAAAGAGACATAGTTGGGGAGACGCGATGACAGAGAGCGAGACGGAAAACAGAGATGGTTGTTGTTGTTGTGCAGTCGTCTACCACGACCCACAGCCTCGCAAAACCACAGACCTATAAACAGCCAACAAAATATGAAAAACACCCAAACATCCTAAAAGTGTTGGCAGTTCGGCCTTCATACAGCCGTCCCTTTACGTTCACTGACGATGGCACACATGTAAATGCGCTCCTGTCATGTGAGGCGACGACCGAAATAACGACTGTCGCGAGTGCACAAACGATTTGCCAAAAAAAGACCTTGCCTAAATTTAGACGAGGGGAAGAAGAGCTACGGGAAGAGAGGCAGGAAGAGAAGCACACACACGATACGGATGCAGAGATAGTGGTTTGAATCCAATTTTAGATTACGATCCTGGAGGATCCAGCTGCAAAGAATTCTCCGGAATCAGATCAGGTTTCATATCGCCCATCTGTAACGTCTCTGGAGCGACATGGATAAATTCATAGGCAATACCGTAAAATATGAAATGTATTTAAAGTTCACATGGCAGTTTCCAACAGACAGTGATGACTTTGTACAGTTTAGATTAAGGATTTAAAGGTTTAGTGTGTAGGATTTAGGAGCCGATTGCAACCAACTGATTACACCCTCTCTAGAGCTTGGTTTGTCCATTCTGGGCTAGTGTAGAAACATGGCGATGCATCATGGTGGACTCCATGAGGACCCGCTCTGTAGATATGAAAGGCTCATTTTATGTAGATATGCAAGGCAAGTTTCATGTGATTCTACACTAATGAAAACACAAAAATGAAAATGATATTAAATTTCTTGATGGATCACAGTAAATTTTACACACTGGATCTTTATCAAGTGCAGCTTTCACCGTTGCAGCTGCAGTTTACACCTTCAGATTATCTTTTTAGAGCTTATTTAGTTGTCTCAAATATCATTGGAGACTCACACATCAGAGTGCTGATTGTCTTGAGCTCTTTTGAGAGCATGACACAAGATATAATGGATTTTTATGATGGTAAAAATGATGATTTTTTTTTTACGAAAACCAAAGTTACTGTGACCATTGTAAGCATTATGACTTCTTAACATTCGTGTGTTGGTGCATGGTCATCGTGAGCAGGTTAGCAGGCTGACATCAGCATTTAGCTCAAAGCCATGTAAGTACAGGCTAACAGAGGAACTAGTTGACTTGCTTTTCGATAGATTCAAGATCAAGGTTGTAAACACACAGACACACATAAAGTCCAGTTTCACTGTTGATGAGCTACATCAACAGTGAAACTGGACTGATGTCAGCCTGCTAACCTGCTCACGATGACCATGCACCAACACACGAATGTTAAGAAGTCATAATGCTAACAATGGTCACCAGCTGGCTGATGGGAATGTCAATAATTTGGCGGGTATTTAGTCAAAAAACAAAGTTTTGGACGTGATAATTAATTAGCAAATGTATTCTGGTTGATCCAGAGGGGAACATGAATGCCTGAACTAAATTTGATGGAAAATACATGCTATAGTTGTCAAGACTTTTCTTTCTAAAACACAAGTGTCAAACTTGTTAGGGCATTGCAGGAAAAGTCAACAAAGTCATTAGGATACAACCTCTGAGGAACCTGAATTATGTGCCTATCCATCATGCCAAAACTGAGATATGAGTGTAAACTTTGACCTGCTGGTAGCACTGCAAAAAAATTCAGAGGATCACCAAAATCGTTACGGTTGATCGTCTGAGGACTACACATGCCTGCGCCAAATTTCACGGCAATCCACCGCAATTTTTTAAGCTAATTCAGTCTGGAATGAAGTGTTGGACCAAACAGCCCCGCCATCCGACATCCCTTGAGCCCTGCCGCTGGAAGGGCTTAAAAGTTATCATATCCAGGATGGTGTCCAAAGCTGTGAAAATAACACCGAGGTTGTAAAAACTTCTGTAAAGGGACCAAAACACAGAGAAGACACACTCATACACGCACACACACACACACACACACACACACAGCGGAGTGAAGCAGAGTGCTGAAATGAGCGGAGAGGCCAAACAGTGGCGTTGCTGTTGAGCTCTCGCAGGTTTTATGATCTCAGCTACCGCAGGCAGACAAAACCCCCAAAACACAAACAGTGTTTCTGGTGGAAACAACCCTGAAAAACCTTCATCCCCAGCGTGATACTGACTCTGGGTGGTGGTGGGGAGGAATCTGATCCACGTGTTTATGTATGTGTTTTTGTCTGACGTGTGTGGACACTTGCCTGAATGCTTAAAAGCGTGTGCGCGTGTAATGGCTTTCATACACATCTGTGTGCCCTAGATTGTGTACCTGTGATTTTGTGAGTGCATTCGTGTCTATCCTAACTTGAATCTGATAAACAGATATCAGCAACACTTTTAGTACTGATTCACCTACCTTTCCGTTCTTTGGGCTTTTTTAATCACTTCTTAAATCTAAAGTATGTAATAATTAATCTTAAACGACATAGTTAATTGTACGCATACTGAGTGGAGAAGAAAAGACAATAAAAAAGAGATACAGAAGTGTCTCTTATCACAAGTCAGAAACATTATTTGCTACTTGCTTCATAAGAAACTTCACTGATTAAAAAAAAGAAAAAAAAAACACAGACACACACATATATATTGCCAGAAAAGATTAACAGAAATGCAGCACACACCAAAACACAACCACAACCCACAGGTTTGTACAACACTCCCTCTCTCTATCCGTTACGGATGCAGAACAAGTCCGAGCAGCGGACCATCACATTTCAAGTATCGCTCAGACCAATATCTGTCCGTCATCCAAGAACAGCTATTAATCAAAATGTCTTCCACCGAAAAGATCTTATCTAGAAAGCTATAACTACGGGCTGCTGGAGCTGGCAGCGCTGCTTTTCACATGCCGGACGGAAACCAGAAGCCAGTCCGACATTTTCCGTAACGTCACATTTGGAAAAATAGTAAAAATGTAAAAATTGTAAAATGGTGAATTCATTTTTGGAGGGTCACAAACCCCACAAAATCACTTATTTTACTATCAAAATGCGATGCAATTGCTTTGATAACATGTGGAAACTCTAGTGATAACAAAGTGATTAACACTTAAATCATTTTATCCCCATTTAAGTTAGCAGAGGGCTTAAAGTGAAACTCTCACCAAAATGCAACCTAGGCTTTATTTGTGATTGAATATGAGTCAAACCTTTGTGTAAAAGCATAATTACGAGTGCTAGTGTACGAGTGCAGGGGCACTCGTACACTACATCAAACTCGCTATTTACATCAAAATCGCTATTTTTAAAACACCAGGAAGGCTCGACACAGCATGAAATTTTGCTCGAAGTATCCCCAGGGTCTCTATTTAAGTGTGTTCCAATGGCTCTTTAAATAAAATAAAAATATACTAATTTACAGTTAAAGTGCCAGAAATGTGAAATATCCCTGTCAAACTGTTGTTTTGTTTCTTTTTTTTAAAAACAAAGAAAAAAAGAAAGAAAGAAAGAAAGAAAGGAAGAAAGAAAGAAAGAAGAGTTCACATGATACAAATGAATCAATGATAGCATGATATGGGCTACAGAAGTACACAAAATAGACCTGCAACATACAACATTTATTGTACAACCGCAATTTATTAACATTATTTGTATTATAATTGTATTTTTGTTGTTATATTTACATGAAAAATAAATACTTTTTACTTTAGGGACTTTTAGACAATCCTGCTGATTGTTTCCATTAGATCAATGCATTATTTGCATTTATTCCTCGATAGCCTTTTTCAAATACATAGGCCTACAGACTCTCAAAGATGTAGCACAGCCCACTAGCGTCAGCACCGTAGTACCTGCTGGTTTCTGGTCTTATAATGATGATGATGATTCTGAAAATCAGGTCGGGGCAGTAGACCTGCATAACATTTAACTTTGTAGCCAATTTGCGGAACCAGACTTAACAACTTACATTCATGTCAGAGAGCAACGTCGCAGTGTTGGTGAAAACATTTTCACCCGGCTAAAATAAATTCCTGTTGTTTTTTTTAAGGCAGCTCTTCACTTTACTCCCAGTACGTGTGAACGTATGTAACGGCGTCGGGATATTTGCCCGTCTGGGTCTAAGTCTGGCCAAAACATCTGTGGAGAACTGGAGTCTCACAGACGGCTCCTGTGTGGTGCTCACCTGTGAAATTCCACTAAAGCCACTAAAAATGTGGACCGGAGCCAGAGAGACACAAGTGGATTTATGGTCAGCTCAACCCACCAGCTATGTGGTCCTTCACACTCCAGTTCAACTCTTTATAGCCTTAAACACACTTTATAAGCATCTGTATATTCATGCGAAACCAAACTCATTTTTAATGTGGATGTTACTTTTATAGAATTATGAGATTTTTTTTTTTCATTTGGGTTTTGCTTCCATATTAAAGTAAATAGTAATAGCTTTAAATCCTTAAACCTTAAATCAACATGTCTCTGCAAAAGTAAGGTTTGCTTTTTGCACTCACAAATCAGAAATCAATTTAATGCTGCTGCACAAAGAAGTTCCAGGTGACAATCCGTGAGGACGCCTTAACTAATAATCCTGCGCAGGAGCCTGCAGACAGCTTTGGCGTCGTATTGCTCGGCCCAGGTCCAGCTATGTTTGGCTCGTTCTCTACCGGCCGGTGGAGAAACTTGATTTAATCCAGACTGACCACAAACCTGACCAGTACAGAGAATAAGCAAACCACCGGCAATTTATAATACTTAAGTCAAACTGTGACAGGTTAATGCTCGTTTAAACACAAAAACCCCAATTTAAAGCAACATTATGTAACTTCTTTAACTTGAAATAACAGCTTCAGAAGCGTGTTGATGTCTCAGTGTCTTGTAACGAGATGAATGGTGTCTCTGTCTCAGCCACTCTGCCCCCCCATCACTTGTCTCTGCATGTGACTTCAGTGAGAAGGTAGGATAACAGCGTTACATTTATGTTTACTTGAATATACACATATTAAACATGTAAAATTGTTATGACATTATGAGTTTTGTTTGTAGTCAGCAGCTACATTACTTCTGACAAGCTGTTACAGACCCGGGATTTGTATTTACGACAGTGTTGTTGCACTCAGAAACTGTGGGGGGCGCCACATTGCACAAAATGCCAATTCCTACATAATGTTGCTTTAACAAGCATGTTTATCCTTCGTTTCTTTTCATTTCAATAAAAATCAAAACAAACACAGGTTCTCATTTTCAACTCTTACTTCAGTTTGATTGTAATCAGAATATGAATGTAAACCTATAACCAGCTGTCAGCTTCGTGTGTGTATTTTCCTACTTTCTGAATTAAAAGTTGACTACACAGGTAAGTGTAGGTGGTCTATTGCATTCCTGCTCCAGATGCCATCTTACCTCTACCGAGCTGATAAGATCACAGTCGTCTGATTCATTTAACATTAGACTGTCAACAGAGGCATTAAGCTTTTCACCACTGACGTGTATCCGCATGTAAAGAAGATCATTACTCCCTTCTGATTTTATCTCAGCGATCATGTCCTGGACCACATTTTTTTCTATTAGCAAATGGCCAACGAGAGTCTTTTTTTTCACACATGGGGAACATTGATTTAATGCAACCAATCCCAAAGAATCAACAGAGCAGACAAATACGTTGTTACAGGGAAATAAAGGTGTCAAATTCATATGGCAGTATGGACATTTACTGGTAATGCCAGCGCATGTTGAGCAGTCAAATAACACCAATACAATAACCAAAAGTAAATAAGTGGCGACAGTAAAAGCTATTATACAAGTAAATACCTGTGTTTAACAAGTTTAATTAACAAGAGATGAAAAATGTATAGATTCTGCATCATTTATGGTGGAAAAGTAATTATAGGATGACATTTATCACAGTCTGAATCTCACACCAAATCAGTCACTGCAAGCTGTGCCCTCTGGGTTAAGACATGTTAAAACAATGGAGACCTCACACAAGGTGTTTGTGGAGGTTTTAAATGAAATCCGCAGTGTTTTGATGTAACAGGAGACATCTGCTAACCTGAAGCAGGAGCCGCGGGATGAACCGAGCTGCCCCTGCTTTCTCACAACTACTGTTTTTGTCATGCTTTAGCTCACAGACCATTATTATTTCTGTGAGTTCAAGTTGAGTCAAGTAAAGAGCATGTATGGCATTACTTATTTTTCAGCAGTCACGTGCTAATTGCGTGCTGATTGGTCAACACTTAGTAATAACAATGACCCTGGGGTCTCGGCTGCAAAAATCTTAACTTACACGACAATGGGGAGGGAATGATGGGCACCAAACAAATTTAAATTTGCATTGCAATTACTCTTAATGGTGCTTACGTATAACTAAAATCAGCTTTTAGTATGGGAAGGCCGCTGTTAGTGAGTGTTAAGTACATTTGTAGCTGCTGAGCCTTTCTTACTCAAATGAAGGTGGAGGCACACTGCGTGATAGCACAATCACAAACGTGTTTCTCCACGGGCTGTTGGCCCTCTGCAGGGTTTCACAATCACATGCTGGAACAGTGGATGGAAAACTGCCCTCCAAAACACAGCAGTGGTGGAAATATCTGTTATTTCATCTATAATTACATTCCGAGTTATTTTTACTTGTTTCATTTCAGTTATTAGACATTAATCTCGAGAGCAGATCAAGCCATTGATTAATTAATTGTATTGAACTGTGTTTAACTTGGACCCATTTCGGCCAACTAAAGCATGACTGTGAGTGGTGTTTTGTGTAATCAGAGGCGATCTATTTTAGCACACTGTGCATTCACAGTGATATTAATTTTTTTATAACATCAACAACAACCGGACATGCCATGACCGAGGCGTTTTTAAGGGGAATCAGCACAGACCTTGAAGCAAAACTGTAGACAAAGTTTTGCTGAGTGGGATCCCCATTTTTCTCCGACCTGTAGTGCTATTTATCCATCTAAATTGTTTGGGAGATATCAGCCGCAGGGGCGTCTGCCTTCTCTCGAATATAATGGCACTAGATGGCGCTCAGCTTGTGATGCTCAAAGTGCCAAAAAAACGGATGAAAAACCTGACAGCAACGTCTCAAGGCTCTTTTCCTTATGCCAAGCTTCAACTGCGAAAAAAGGTGTCACCACGCGCCCACTCAGGAACGAGAGGCTAGCTAACTAGGCTATTAGAAATCAAGAAAGCAGATAACCAATATTTGGAACCAATATTCATGTGCAGTACAAATTTAAATATTTGTGTCAAAATTTAGAACCACCAGTGATGAAATGAACAATGTACAAAGTACAGCATATTTTGAGATAATTCACTTGAATTTTTCCTTTTTCTGCTACTTTATACTTCCTCTCCATGAAATTCATTTGATACATTTAGTTAGATAGTGTTATAGTGTGAGAGGAAGACACATTTTTAAATTAGTTTATTTTATCAGCAGTCTTACAGAAGAATCATTGATATCGACATCAGGCCCAATAATCGATCAGGCCGATAAGCAGCCTATCCCTAATTACAGCTCAGGCGAGGATGCCTTCACTGTCCCGCGCTGTCACAAGCAAGAGCCTCTCATCCATCAGTGTACTTCTGTACAGTGATGCAGTTGGACGTAGTTCGGTCAAAAGAAAATAGTTCCTACATGAAAATCCCCACAACAAAATCTGTGGATTACCCTGAGTAACCGGGTCATGATTACTGAAAAGAGACATTGCTGTTGGGTTTTTCAAATGTAATTTTTGCCACTATGAGCACCACAAGCCGAGTGCCACCTGGTTCCATTATGCTTGAGAGAAGGCCGACATCTCCATGGCTGATGTCTCGGAAACCCGGCAGCTCACACCAAAAGAAAAAACCTAGACGGATAAAACGCACTACAGGTAAGAGGAAACATACGTGATTTTGTTTTGTGGCGAACTGCCCCTTTAAAGTAATGTTAAACATGAGTGAAACAGGATTACGACTCATTCGTATGGATGCCTTGATGAACTGTGAAGTTGCCAAAAGCCTCAACATGCAGATTTTCATGCCCTTTCTAAAGAGCACTTGTGGATATACGCATTAGGCAACAGGCACTACAGATTAAAAGAAGTTATCAAACATTAGCAGGGGAGCAGAGCAACGATCGCGCTCGAGGCTCCTCGGTCCGCACAGGTTTTTCATGACCTGGTCTTAAATGATAGAGACAAGCTATTAAATCCCTGCTTGAGCTGCAGAAGCCGGAGTTACACAACCAGGAAAAGCCTGCAGCAGTCTGCAGAAGTCAGACTCTCCTCCGCTCGAGTGTATTACTGGTTATACTTTCAAGGATCTAAGCTCTTTTTCTTGGCACACAGTTGGCACCATCCAGCTGCATCAGATCCGCTTTCCGTCGACGGCGCTTGGAAAACAAAACGCTGCAAACGGGTGGACTTTGGTAAAAATTATTCTACCTTGATAGGGCGGCGGCAAAGACGGGCTTCTGATCCCAATCATGCGGAACAAATATGCAAATAAAATACAGATATGCAGGAGCAATACGCTCAAAAACACTAGCAGAGCCTGATTCCCCCACTGTTGACTCGATACTCTAAGTGGTGACTGTGAATTTCGACGGGAGCTGTTGCGTCAAACCCTTAGGGGGTAACGGGTTTGAATCTTAGATGCGGTTTTGTCTGTCTGGAAGCCCACGTTCACCTCCTCATCCGTTGCTTTCACAGCTAAATCTCTCCATCCTGTCACATTGTTTGGTTTGGACACAAATATACCCTCTCCTGTTGCTCCAAGAATCAAATAAAGGCCGGTTCCACTCATCTTATAATCGATACAAACTCACTTGTATTACATTAATCTTCTCATACGGCAAACAAATCACACCGACGACCCTCGGGGCTTCTTTGTTCAGTAGCGTTTCCTTGCGACGACTTGTTGACAGACTTTACAAGCCTTTTGAAAGAAAAAAAAGGGGTTTTGGAAGCGAGAGGAGCACCGCATCTCCGGTGTCACGTAACCAGACAGATGGACAGATAATGTCTGAGGGAATGTCAGACATCTAATATGGAACTGTTTGGTCAACAGTGGGGAGGAAATCAAGCACCGCGGTGCCACGTGAAACCAGGGACTCACAGGAAGCCGCGAGGACGTGATGGAAATTCAAGCACAGAGCTGTATACACGCACATACGCATCCACGTATACATCCACATGAACTCCTACCAACATGTACAGAAATGTACATCTGTACACAAACATGCCTGCTCGCACAGACACGAGCAATAATAAACAGACACACGCAATTATGCGGAAAAATACACAAAACCCTCAACCAAACACGGAAAGTTTACTGAAGATAAATTATAAACCTCCGGAGGACCGAAAAACAAACACAGCTTTTAAGTTGAGTAACATTATACGCCATGATTGTGCACGAATAATACCAACAACTTCCCCAGAATACAACGGAGAACACACTTGAAGCTTTACCGGTAAATGCGTGCAGCTTAGCAGGTGTTTTCAACCCATAAGAAAACTACAAAAACAGATTTCACTCTCTGACATCTACTTTTTCCTCTTTTTAAGAGGTCACAATGCGTGTTTCCTGTTAATATCTCACATGATGACATTTACTCGGAATAACCCTTTCATCAGCTGTGTAAAAAAAAAAAAAAATGCCCACACTATTCTTCATTTGTCCAAATAACAAATGAATATTCTTTAAGCCGAGACAATCATCTGGCGGAGCATTAAAGTCCAACTTGAAGAGAACCGTAATTAGCTCAGTAAATTCGAGTACAGGTTAAGATTTATTGCTGTTCGTGTCATTTTCTTTTCTTTTTTGTCTCCGTCTAGCCGTGTGAGTTCACGTATGCTTTGTCAACACTGCACGCCATTCTCCTCTGATGATCAACTGACCGGATAGTTGCGGGTTCTTTTCCCAGCGGGACAAATGAGATTTAATCAGATTTTTGCTGTCATCGCGCCAGCATATGTTCTCTCCCTGCCTTACACACACAAACACACACATACTGTACATACTCATTACACACCCGGCGTGTGCACTGACCAAAACTATTTCACTAATTAGAGGGTTTGTTTTTTTTGTTGTTGCTTTTTTTGAAGGAATAGTGATTTGGGGGGAAATGTGCATATTTGATGTACGGCCAAGAGATGCACCGCGTTTTCCACTGCTTATATTTGATCGGCCAGTTGCGCATGCAGCCTGGCACCGCAGGATCACCACGCACGATTGCGCGACTGCTTTTGCACGGCGTTTTTGAAGCAGCAGTCGCGCTGAGCAGGGCAGGGCATTGTTCTTCAACGCTTTTGTGGCATCAACCGGATTGCCTCTCTACTATCAAACCTCGAAAAATGCCTTGTCATTCGATACCAAACTTCATTACCTAAGGAGTCATTTCTCATAGGCGTCAGTGAGCCAGTATGTTCTGGTGATTGGGTGTCACGAGGCATACAGGAAAACACTAGGAGATGTCATCTTTTGTTACGGATTTCCTAAAATAGTTTTCCACAAAAGTATTGTTCTGGACCCAGTATCAAAGTCAAGGTATCTATATTGGTATCAAATTATTTTATTAACCCAATCACCAAGGTTATGCGAGGGATTATTTCTTGGGCGGGCGCAGTGACGAAGCAAAGTCATCAAGCCTGATTAAACAAATGAGTTAAAATAGTCAATAAGTGAGGCATATAGAAGACAGGCAGACTTTTGTAACGTTTGGACTGAGCCGAACCAGCTCGCCCAAGCTGCTGTCAGTCTTTGAGCAGCGCTGAGAGGCTGCTAGCAGCAGAAGCTCCACGCGTTGTTCGCCATACAAACATAACTCACAATCCCGAAATGTTGAACTGTTCCTTTAAAAAACAGAAGTATCTAATGCGAGCGGAGTGAAGCAAAAAACTATTTTCAAAACCCTCAGCCAAAAAATAAAACAACTCCATAATCGCAATCAATTCAAATCGTAGGAATCCCAAAGATTCCTCCTCATCATCATTATCATCATCACTCTCATTTCGCCATCTAATCCCATTACCGCTGGGATTCGGATGGATTTTCCTCTGTGGGCAAACTCTGGAAATCAGCAGCAGCTTGCCCAAAGCATTTGCTCACGCAGGCTGGAAAATAAGGACAGCCGCTGTACTGTCCAGGATGCTGAGCTTCACTTACCGACACACTTAGCAGTCATCAGGATGGTGTGGGAGCTTTGAGATGTTCACACTTTGTGACGGCGTCCGTCTCATCCAACGGATTTTGGAGAGTCGTGCCGCGTGACCTCACAGATCTCAACTATGGTACTTGACATTTTCCCACACATTTACAGACTCAAGAGCAAACTGTACTTTAGGGATTTATTTAATGTTGCAGTTTAAATCCACTAACCAAGTTAGCTTTGGCTTTTTCACTGTAATTCAGAACAGACTTCATTCCCTGTGTGCAGAGAATATTTCTTGACCAAGGGGGACAAGATGATCTGTTTAAGAAACTGTTACTAAACCCTTTTATCCCAAATTGTGAAACGTGTTTTATAAGGAAAAAGGAGATATCAGATGTAAAAGTTTGATACAGGCCTGATATGTTTGTTACAGCCACGTTTAAGGAGCAGCTTTTGTCAGAATTTGTGTATGGAAATGTCTAAATTACAGACAGGAAGGAAAATATGATGATTGGGTAAAAATTGCCAGTGCTATTGAGCTTCCTGTAAGCCTTAAATCTAACAGAAGGTATGTTTGGTTTTGTTGGGGAAATACCTTCTCCATATCTTAAGTTTCTCCTCAAACGAAGAAACAAGATGAAAATAGACACAGTATCGATCAGGCACTTCTCTCAGGTTTAAAGTGGGTTTTGTTTGGACTTGAAACCTTGCCTCGTGAAACACAGCAGATCCAGAGAAGCTTTCGCCCTCAGTCCAAGTGAAGAGAAAACACCCGACTGAAAGCTACGAGCTCATCGAGCGGAGGTAACGTCAGGATACCTTTAATGGAGATGGACTCACGCCGTCCTTCATTAATGGCCCCTCCACTAATCTGAGTCTGCGTCTCAGCTCTGCTTGTTTCAGTCCCTCCTCGTCATGAATGAACCAAATGGGCTTCAAACATTCCTTCCCTGTTCTCATAGACGTACACTGAGACCTGCATTCATCACCACTCCATGCACCATTACTCCCAGTGATGGGAGGAAAGAAACAACACTTTCATTAGCAGGTCTGCTCCACTGAGGTGTGGAATGTCCTGCGGGTTTCCAACAACAGCGACAGAGAAAGCCGGCCTTCATACGGCCATTGTTGTCCTCAACAAGCTCACTTAGTGTAATGGGCAAGGCTGAGCCCGCTCTTCAAAAGACAAGGGGCACCGCGCAAGAATAAGAGCAGTCATGCTTAGCCAGATTAGAGATCTGAGTGAAGAAAGTACAATTCATCGTGGTTTTGGAAATACTGGGCTCAATGGGCTTAATTTATTGTGGCAGGCAAACTTAAAAATGGACACATTACTTGAAAGATGACATAAAAAAAATCTCTTTCTACTTTTAAAATGCATCGTACAGCGCGAGTCTAACAGATGGTAAGCACGTAAACACAGCTGCACGAGGGCAGATCTTAGGAAGGAACCAGTTCTGCTCGTCTTTTTTTAACTGCATATGAAGAATCACTTTTAGAGTGAATCTGATCAACATCTTAAATTATGAAAAAAAATTTATTTAGGGCATTTTTCCATTAAAAGGGACTTGTCAGGAATGAGGAGGAAATTGTTCCATATCTATCCATATCCATATATATGTGAAAATACAGAAAACAAGTCAATTATTCACAATTATGTGCTCATATGGAAGAAAAAGCTGAATTGATAGAGATGCACCAATTCTTGGCCAATTTTTCTGACCGAACAACAGCATACAGGAACATTTGTTGACCCTTTTTTCATGGGAAATTCAACTGTATGTAAAAACATAACAATAACTATTGTTTGCTATTTGAATGACCTGTTACTGAAATGTCAATGTGAATTTTAGTTCCCTTTTATGAGCATTAACTCAGTATATACTATTAAATCCGTGACTTTTATCGTGGAAAGTGATTGATATGTCAGCGGGATAAAATGTTTGCTGCTCTGGTTCAGATAACAAAGACTACACTCAAAGAAAATGCATGACTCATGATCCTTGGGTACAACATTTGACTTCCAACTGATCAGAATACGTCCTGCCATCAACTCGAGCAACATCCCCATCTCTTGCTTCCGGTCCCTGGCCGATCAATTGATTCAAGTTTGGTCTTCATAGAGGTCTGAGTGGAGCTGAAGTTTTCAATTTTTGGATTGAGAAGCTGGAATTGCATCTTCAGTGGGTGTGCTCACCAAATCCTCCAGTGATCCTACCTGACCATGGTTTTATAGCGCGGAAATAAGAAACAAAGTCCAGCGACATCCCAGTCGGCTGTGTTGTGTTTCCCTGCATCGGCTCCAGCTACATATCCACTGAAAATCAATTTAGCGGCGCAGGAGAGAAAATGTTCACTCCTTCAATACATGAAATATTTCACTTTCCATTTGGACCTCCCTTTCCTTTGACGGCCGTCTCATGCCAGGTGTAAATGGCCAGTGAAAACATTACAGAGACTATTAAAGGCCGTAAATATGGTTCTCCAGTCGTGGCCTGATTAGTACTTTCAGTCAAGAATGGCTGCTGAGGCGGCAGAATCGTCTCACGGAGTGTGTCTCACTCATCGCACTCTATCCTGACATCTTGCAGTCGAGTTGAGCTCAAAGGCTTTAAATGGAGTTGCCCTTTTCAACCACCCTGCAAAACTGAGAAAAAAAAAATGTTTACCCTAATATTAAGCGAGTTGCTTCAAGCCAGCACAGCCAAGGCGTCCGTCAAGCTGCTGCTGATTAGATTGAAACTGAGTGTGGAAATTACGGAGTGCCAAGCTGTGGGTTGTGTTGGTGCAGTGTCAGGGTAGGGGTTGTTTCTGGGACACTAGAGTTCATTGTTGAGCCTTCTGGAGGCTTTGTGGACCAGTGAAAGCTGTGATGATGGGAGGTTTTTTTCCTTTACAGCCCTGTCGACAAACCCCATTTCAGCCACCCACTTTCTTTCTCTGATATCCCCATGTCTAAACGACTCAATAGGCTGTTTGTCGAAGCCTGATTTGACCAATAGAAAAATGATTCATGATGATCTGCCTCCTCCTCTAGATTAATAAACTAACCTTTTGAGAGCAAACTTGCGATTTGCAGAGACTGTATCAACACATCTAAATTGTGACTATAAATACATTTTACAGCTTAATAAGTGCATAATAAAGCATTTTAAGGAGCTCTTTTATTCTTTTTTATTTTTTCTTTCCTTCAGTAAGTTATATAATTTCTTGTATACGTAAAGGTCTTGAAAGTTAAAAGTCCACGCCAACGGGAGCTCCTCTCTCCCACAGAAAACGTCGCTCCTGAAACACCTCGCCAGTAATCCCGCCTTTAATTCTGTTACTTTGTGACATCACACTGTGTCCATGTCACACATTTTCCTAATGTGTGCCTAAATTCACGGCACAAGTTAAGCTAACTGGAAGCTGAAAACAGGACAGAGCCGACCGGAGACACCATGAGCAGTGGCTGCTCAGGCGTGTGTGAGCTAACCAACCAGAGCAGACTGGGGGGGCTTAAAGAGACAGAAGCTAAAACAGGAATACAGTGTCAGAAAGGGTTTTCTGGTGGTGACAGTCTAATCTTAGATGTACATACAGGTTTACAACAACACCAGAAGTTGTGTTGAAGAAAAGCTATTGCTAACTCTTACTCATGCTCCGTGTATTTATCAAGACATAAACATTACTATGGGAAACAGATCTCCATTTAAAGACAAAAATCACCATAAGTTCTACTAGTTATATAAGCTGTACGATAATTGCTGTCCCCCATTCCTGCTCCACAACTCGAGAGATGGCTTATAAAGAGCTGCTGGTTGGTTTCGGGCTCAGACGTGTCGTCTGAGGGGCCAACAAGCTCTGCTTTAAAATAACATCACTTTAAGCTTCTGGGTGTTAGGGTAAATGGTCAAGTGTAATCCCCTTAGCTCCTGACCAGCATTAGCAGAAATTCCTCAATAATACGCAACATGATTTCATAGTAACTGCAGCCTTTGAGAGATGTTTGTAGTAGTGAAAGGGTCAGCGGGGGCCGCAGACGGACAGACAGACAGGCAGACAGGGAGACTTAAGTGTGCCGGTTTGAGGAACAAGGTTCCTTTTTTTCTGCCGATTTCAGACCCGAGTCATTAGGATCCATTTTTCTTTAATAACAAAGAGCATGGTGGAGCACGGCTGAATGTTTGCACAGCTGATTATTAACAGCACACCTTTCTCCGCTCGACTAAGCTACGGGAAACAGAGGAAAAGATAAAACTACAGGCGTCTGTTGTGAGAAAAAATGGATCCTAATCCACACATCTGGATTTTGTCATTTGAATAACACATCTTAGTCTCTTGAAATGGCTTGTTTTCAGAGGAGCAGATTTGACATTGAGTTTATTGAAACATAGTTAAAAAGTTTGCAGGCTAAACCCACCAGCTGTGTCACGTAGCACAAATCAATGTACTATTTAGAAGCAGGACTTGCCAAACTCTGGAACAAATTATGGATGCACCAGCCCATCTTTCTCTCCCCTGATACTGATTCTGTTTTATCAAACTCAGACAATACAGAGTACAAATCCGATACCAGTGCCCAAATCTGCTCATAACTCAGCGTGGAACTGAGGAGGGTACGTAACGCTGCACCTACACATGCCTACATTCTTCACTACAGAGATGTTCATACGCCAAGATCCGTTTTAGGCTTGAGTAGATTTTAATTAAAGCCTAAGATTAAGAAAATGGTGGTGAAAATGCTTGTCTCTTCACCAAACCACTTTGTTTTCTCGAACCTAACCCAAACATAACCCCTGAAAGTGTTTAAAACTCCACCTGCTAAGATGTTGTTGTTCATTAGATTAAATTAATCGTAAAATCAATTTTGTCTATTCAAAATTCAAAAGACTTTAGGTCAAGTGCAGAGAAAGAGTCCGCATAAAGTAAAAAAAGTAGTAAAAACTATGCAAAGTAAATGTTAGCCCATGTCATTTAACTGTGAATGTCATTGTAAAAACAAGAAAGATTGGTAAAAGCCGAATTAAAGACGGGGAAAACCCTTTAATCTGTATAGCATTATGAGAATGTTCACTAGGTGACGTATATAGCTCTATCTGGAAATAATTAATCATTCAGATTTTTTTCTAGTTGCGGGTTTGACACTTCAAAACGAATTGGATCGATAGTCATGCAAAGTATAGTATAGCAAAGCAATATTGGTGTAGGCCAGGTTGTGCAAAAGACCAGAATTAAATCCACTTGGTAAGGAGTCCATTGTTTCCCCTAAAACCCCAAAGGATTCACCTGCAACTTCTGGAGAACCTCAAAGAAACATTTACCAGATTATTCCTCCTCCTGAAATAAACTCCAGAGACAAAACTTAAGTGATGCCAGGAGCCGGCTACACTGACGTGGATTTTTAAGACACGATCTGATGCAGAGGGTAAACCTGGCTCATCTCTCCTCTGTCAAACACACACTCGCTGTGCATCAGAGCCTGCATCTCACTGGCAACAACCCCCCTAAATCCATCAACCAAAGTAAGATAGTTATATGGTGTGAGTCATAATGTGATTACTCATGGAAAATGACGACAGTGTGAGCTTTCCTTTCCTATCAAGCAGCAAAGACCAAGCCATGTGCACCATATCGGACGATAATAAGGTGTTTCATCTGGCAATCTGATTGGGTCTATTTTCAAGAATATGTGCACAATAAGTATTCACAACAAGTTTAAAAATAAACAGCCGTATGTTGACTGACAGAATTGTTAATTGTTGTTGAAGGTCACACAGTAACACAGAGATGATTCCAAACACTCCGCCAGTCAGAACAGTTTAACTCACCTGGGAGAAGTTGAGCCCGTTGAGCGGATGGCACTGCTCCTCCACCTTCTCGACCGCCCCCGTCCTCTTCCTCATCCTCTCCGCCTCCTGGGCCAGGTACAAGTCCAGCACCGGCACGCCTCGCGTCTTAATATCTGCCTCCGTTAGCGAATTCACCATCAGCATCACCCAAACGGGCCTCTTCCTCTCCCAGTTCCCGGCGATGGCGTTGAACAGGTAGTCCGCGTAGAGTCCCTTCCCCCTCTGATCCGGGGTCATCCACGAGGGCATCATGAGCTTTACATACTCGAGGTGTCTCTTAAGTCTGCGATAGATGTCCCTGGGCAGGACGTCCTGAAGGTTCTCGCCCTGAGGAAGCAGCTGGCAGCTGGTCAGGGCTGAGATGGTGTAAGGGTCGGTCAGGTCAAGCTCAAAGTAGATGATGTTGCTCTCCTGGAAGGCCTGCTTGGAGTTTTCAGGGATGTAGTCCCAAACACGCGTGTAGGGAACGTGGATCGTACCATAGAAATACGAGGGAGGGTCCCGTTTGATCGTCCACAGGAAGGAGTTTAGGTCAGTTTGCTGGAAAAAAAGATAAGAAGGTTAAGATGAGAATATTTTCCAGGGATGCGCGATGTGGATGTTTATCAGCAGATAATGATAATTACCTGCATCTCAAAAATGATAATTCACATTATTGTACTTAAAATTATGTTCTTAACATCTTCCTCTTCTCTTTTTTTTGCTATTTCTGCTCCAGTGTTTCCCACACATACAGTTTACTTGGGCTTTCCTTATTTGGCCCGCCAGTAAACACAGACTGTCTGTTCGCAACTACCTTTAAAAACTTTAAACCAAAGGTGCTCCACATAGTTTATGAGTGTGTAGATGCCGTTGTTAAGTCACTTAAAGCAATTTGGCTTCGTAATTATAGCTGGTAAATAGTTGATAATATCAATTTCCCAATATAGTAAATCCATAATTATTGTGAATATTATTTTCTGATGGCTTCACAGACAGCGAACAATTCTAGACCCAAAGACCTTTGTTTTACAGTAATATAAAACAATGAAAAGCAGAATATCCTCACATTTGATGGACATTAGCATGTTTGCCATATTTGATTAGCAGAAATCATGGTTGCTTATTTCTCAAATGGCAGGCATAAAAGGGAAATCGAGAAATGGACAGAAAGAAGAGGGGTGAACTCGCAAATCAACAAGGCAACATTTCTTTTCACTTAAAGGTTGCTTTTTACTGTCTGACACCAACCAGCAACACCGGCACTCCGTCTGCGAGAGGCTGTTCATTACACCGACTGCTAACAGACTGATAATGACTTATTAACAGGCCACTTAGGACCCAAGTGCCGAACAAACAATACACATGTCACGTGATTGTCAGACTGTGAGCTGCATGTTTTGCCTTCCTGTCTCGGCCTGGATCGGACCTGAAACCGTCTGCGCGGGTATAAAAGAACTTGACTGACAAGTTGAAAACAAAGATTAATCAGTAAGAGGAAAATACTTTACAAAAAGACAGAATAAGACTTGAACTGATGGTATTTTCCCCCCCACACACACACACCTGTATGGACAGTATGTAAAGACCTGCATGTGTGATGCAAGAAAAGAAGCTTTCATGGACTAGGGAGACTTGTTTAAAGGAGCAGTACGTACATTTGGGGGAATCATCTTAATCAAAAGAGAATGATTGTCATTGACTGATTTTTGTATGCTTAAAGAAACTAAATAAATAACCAGACTCTTCATTTTTAGGACAATTTCACACCGTTTTACTTTGTTTTTTTGTTTATTTGTGGCGGACCCTGCCACCTTTCTAGCTGCAAACAGTGTTCTGCAGACTTTATTTTCATCTGAGAACAGTTTGTTTAAAATAAATATATCTGAGTTTGTATTATTACCTTATTAATAATGTCAATATAAACATTTTGAGTTTGAATTTCTTCTCCAAAACGACATAGTGCCCCTTTAAAACCGGATTACACGGTTTATGGGCTGAAGAGTTAATGGACTAAGTGAAACATAAACAGATTAGTCATTAGTTAGAGGGTTCAGAGGTTAAAAGAAGCAGCCTGCAAAGAGATGCAACTTAACACTGAGAAGAGGAGGTGAACTATAGATGTGTCAAACAGCAGAAAGGGGGTGGAATGGTATTTCAAGGTGCAAAATAAAAGGAAATGTGTCGGTTTTAAGACATTAGAGCCGAAATGACCATTACAGCAACCGCTGCGCCACTCGAGCAGCGTCACAACTCATTCATTCCGCTGCTTAAATCACTTACTTTCCTGTGGAGCTCGCAGTTGGCGGAGTCCTTCAGCCTCCACTGGTCTGCCCGGACCAGGAGAATCAAACAGGACTGAATGAATGCGCCCAAAGTGCCCCGCATCGTAGCGCTCTCTCTCTCCAAAGTGTAGCCCGTGTTCGCCTCACAACGCGTTGCTCCAACTATTCCCCCGAAAGCGCATGGATGGAGTCCTATTCCCACAGCCCCGGCTCCATGTGGCCGCGTAAAACGAGCTGACAAGTATCCGACGAGCCGCCGGACAGAGTCATGCTGGCTGGAGCCTGGACATGGACGCGCCGCTGCGCCGCTTCACGTGTGTCTGGGAGACAGAGAGGTGGTCATTTGTTTTTTATTTATTTTTTTTCGCAGGGTCACATCATCCTCTCTTCTCCTTCACCTTCTCCTCTGCGAAAAAAAGTGTTATCCCCAAAAAAGTTCAGAGTCGGAGCCAACAGGTCCGCGGCGCGTCAACGCACCTGGAGCCAACACGGAGCAGCGAGAGACTCCGAGCTGGGAATCTGGTTGCGAATGAGCGACGAGTTGCACTTTCTTAAGTAAACCCAAACTTCTCTGCACACACACACACTTCTCTCTCTCTCTCTCTCCGTCTCCCTGTCGCTGCGTGTGTGTGTGTGTGTGTGTGTGTGTGTGTGTATGTGAGCATCTCCGTCGTGCGACCCCTTCACTCTACCTACCCCCCTAACTTGCCTGCATACCCCTCCTCCCTCCATCTCTGCCCACACACACACACACACACACACAGAGAGAGAGAGAGAGAGACAGCTGTAATCTGATTAAACATCACCCCGCCCCTCCATTCACATCATCCATTAAAGATTTTAAAAACCACGACTCATGCCATATTTTGACTGATCGCCTGGTTACCAATAGACTGACTGGAACTCACAGGATCATTCAACTTTCATATTTTCAGATTAAGTTGGATGACGTCCCCCCACCCTACCCCACCCCACCCCAGGGAACATCAGGAGCAGATCCCGTGGACAGATTATCATGCCCTGCTAATTAATGCCTTACAAACTGGGCGCATTAACATGAGAAAAAACCCGCAATAACAGCGCGCAGTCTGCGTCACCTCTGGGCGCAGACGTGGAGAACATAGAGCCGGGCCTTTATGATGGGGGGGGGGCGCACTCCATGCAGTCAGCATAATGTTAAGGGAATTTATCAAGTAGTGGATTCTTATCCTTGTTCTTTTTAAGCGCACCTCATTCGTTTTTTGGAGCAATGAAAACAGCAAAGATAACTCATGGAAAGAAATGTGTTTGTAGCCTCTTAAAAGTGTCAAAGATGTTAAAATGTCGCATGTTTGCATATCAGATTGTTTTGGCTTGGTGTTTTGTTCATGTATACTTGTTATAGACTCATTGCTGTCCACTGGTGCATGACACAAATAGATGTAAGCACATTACATGAAGAGAGTGTCGCAGATCTGAAGGATACCGCTGTTTAATGTCTAGAATACTGAAGTAATCCCTCAGTGATGTTCTTCTGTGTACTGTTAAAATAATCTTTAAAAAAAACAAAACAAAACAAAAAACAACCTACCTTTTTTGATTTGAAAAAGATAAACTTCAGTGTAAATAATCTTATTTTGAATTTCGCATTGTGGATTAAACTCACACTCATCAGCTGGAGTGGGTGTAGCCGGGGGCAAATCTATGCGCTGTGGCTCTATGCTCTGGCTCGCAGTGGGGCAGTGGGAGAACACATATTGATGTTGTCTGAGTAAATACAAGACGGGCTGTTGAGATTGGGTTGTAGTTTACAGTCAAAGAAGAGGCTGGAAACATTAAAAATGTTTACCCAGTTTAGAATTAAAATAAATATTAGAAAAGGTCAGATTAAAGGCAGTTAGTCTTTATTTCTGACCCACAGTTGTGTTAGAATAAATGCATATTGGCTGTCCTACTTTATAGACACATCCTCAAGCGTTCCTGTCTATAATTATGGACCCATGATTATGATGTGAGCTAACTTTGCCCAAGGCCTGTTAGAGCACCCCCAAGTGGAGACTGTATGTTTTGCCACATGTGCTGGTTTCCACACAGGCTGCTCTAAGGCCAAAAACAACACACAGTTTAGTACCAGGCTCTGCTGTCACCACTGTTCTCAAGCAGATCTCACCACAAGTCAGATGTATCACACTAATCAATGAGAGTTAAGGTGTTTCTTCTCTTTCAGCTCTTAAATGTAAAAAACTTGAGTTTGGCTTGAGCAAATTTATGGAGGACTTAACCAGCCAAAATCAAAGTTACAGAAAATGGCCAAAGAAGTGTACAATTGAATTTGAATACACTAAAAATTAAATGTACCAAAAAAAATAAATGTATGCATTTGTTAATTTATAAAATGTGAGATAAATATACTTCTGGTTTAATTTGCCTTTGTAGTTACCTTTGTATTGATTCACCTTTTTATTTACTTTCCCATTTAATTCACTATTTTCATGAACTTATATGTTTATTTTTGTGTCTATTTCTGTATTATTTATTTGCTTTTTTAGCCATTTTTTTTAAAGAAAACATTTATTTCTGTGTTTTCTTTCGACATTACTTTATGCATGTCTAAGTCATTATGCAAACGAGTGGGCTTTCACTCAAACTGCGTTACGGACACAACTTTTAGGAGTGCTTAGATTGATTATACATGTCTTTATTTATTTCTTATTCTGACCGTTTCAGGCCTCCATAAAATGGAGCATGATGGTGTAAACGCGTGGCTGGTGTTAACTGGTTTAGACACATTCAGATTCAGATTCCACCTATTTTGATCGGTCATTCAAGAGAAATGTGTGAAAATCCTGACACAGCCACTTTTGGCAGTCCTGGAAAAACTGTGAAATGGCCCAACGATATTGTTGTCTGCATAATGCAGATTTGAATTTTAAAAAGACCGTATTACAAGTTAAAAACAAATCACCAAAGAAGAAATGCTCCAGAAGTTATGTATATACAGGATTAAAAAACAATTCCCCTGTCATCATCACGCTGTGGTGAGACACCACCTGTGAAACTAACTCATCAAAGAAAGTAAATCCACCCTTGAAAATTTTTCAATTTGATTTTCCCTACTTTCATAAACTGCTAGTTTAGCTTGTCCTACTGAAAAAAAAAAATTATAAAGTGCTGCTTTTCTGCATCTTGCCTCTTGTACCCCGTGGCAAAGACAAAAACAGTCTCAATCCATTTCTCATTTCTCAAAAGGCCCCTGACGTCTTTCACACTCCGTGTAACAATAAAACATTGTGTCTGTTGACTGACAGAAAGGACGCTGCATGGAAACAGTAGGGTTTAATGAAGAAACTGTCAATCATCCGCAGACAACAAGCCTCGCTGAAATGATTTCTGGCTCAAGCTAATCCGTCCAAGCTGTTGCCAGATCCCAATGAAAGAGGCAGAGGAAATCTGACTGCTTTGTTTCAATAGGATGAAGGAGGACGTGTGTGTTCGGATGCTAATCTTTGTTTGAGCATCTGTATAAAGGTAGAAAGAACACCTGCAGCTGCTTCCTCTTTAATGTCTGAAAAGGTTGAGATGCGTCGAGAGGCTTGCACACACACGCACACACACACACCTGTTCTTTATTTCCATTATCTTCCACACTTAGCCCACAGAGGCTCGCTCTATATAAATACTCACCCCAACATGCATCATCCTCTGCAGCGCTGTGTAGCATCACACGTCAGAGGTGACTCTGTTAACTGCTGCTCGTTTCTCATCATTTGCTGTGATTCACGGCAGAAAGCTGAAACCACATATTTCTGCTCTTCACTCAAACTAAATGAGGGATCAGGACTGGTGTGGGCGGGCGGGGGTCACGACTCCTTGGATAGTCAGGAATCCACTAACCAGCACGTCACCCCGTCACACAGCAGAGCGAAAAGTTTCCATAGCTGAAAAAACCATATGACACAGCAGCACGAGGGGATGATAAGTAAAACGAATGGTCCTTTAATATAAGTTGAAAGGTGTATTTTTTTTTTTTTTTGTAATAAAGATACAACTTCCACGTTTTGTCAGCTCTGCCTTTTATGGTAAAGGTGACGTCGAGGAGGTTTCGATTGATAGTTGTTTAGATTTAAGTTGCAGTTAAAGGGGCGCTGTGTAGTTTGGGAGAGGAAATTCAAACTCTACAATACCAGTGAGGTAGTAATATAACCTTTTTTTTTCATAAGTGAACAAACAAGCTGTTTTCAGAGGAAAATGATGTCCCCAGAACACTGTTTGGAGCTAGAGGGGTGGCAGGGTCCGCCACATAAAAACAAAGTGAAACAGTGTGAAATTGCATTTTCCTTTGAGACCAGTTTGTTTATTTAATTTGTCTAGTCGTAAAATAAATCAGTCATTGAAGATCTTTCTCTTCTGAATAAAATGTCTTCCCCTACGTAGTGCACCTTTAACGTCCAGGGGTTCAACAGCACGGTGTGCAAATGATTGAGGATTCTTTTCAAACAGATGAACCAGGCTCCCATAAATATTCAGCTTCTTTCCTTTGATGTTTTTTTATTTGTCTCCTTATTCGACTGCATTTCATTTTTTTAATTGAATTCTTATACTTACCTTTAAACATCATTCAGATCCTCATTCAAAAAACAAGACATTTAAAAGTCCAGACCGATCCGTAACCCCATTTCCCTGCGACAATTTTTTAATGCTCTCCTATCGTTTCATGAATCTGTTTGAAGCCAGTTGAGGACTTCGGTGACCCCCGTCAATACTGATACTCCCGCACATCTGTACATTTCCACTTTAAAGTGGCTCTGTTTGCGAGGATCAAACAGAGCTGGGGGTCTTCTGAGGGTTCCCCGAGCAAATATCTGATTCTGCCTCTTTAGAGGAATCTTCAAAAAAGGAATTCACAATATGGAAATGAGCACATATGTTTCATTTTATAAAAGACTGGGTGTATTTGATCCTGTCAGGTGACCCATTCAGCTCCGTCTCTTTGGAACAGTCAAACGAGAAAAATGGTGACAAATGCCTCTGGGTTAAACAGTTAAACATCCAGATTTGAGTCTTAACACACGGCTGATTTGTGATTGATTAAACCTAAAGCAAAGCCGGGGGAATAGCAATAAACAAAAAAGGGCCTATGTGTATGTATCCGAGCTTGTAAGTGCTTCCAGATTGCTATCTATAGTGTACAGTATTTATATGTCTGCGTGCACACACGGTTTCTACATTCCTGGTGTTTTTATAATCCAGAAAACAGACCACAGAAGACATGACTTTCAGTAAGCAGACTGACTGCAGGACAGATGTATCCACTGATGGTCAGAGAAGAGAAGAGAAGAGAAGAGAAGAGAAGAGAAGAGAAGAGAAGAGAAGCGAGCGGACAACCGTGTCAGCCTTCCAGTAACAGCTTCAGTTCATGTGACTCAGTCCATTTAACGATGGTCAGTCATATTGACCATGGTCTGCCTTCTTCACAGCACATTTAACTCTGATTGAAAAGATCTGGCAGCAGTATGTGCTATATGTTGCACTGCATGTGGCAGTGATGATGATGATGATGATGTCCGTGTGGGTTGTTGCAGAGGTGAGACAGCTCCTTCACAAGCCGAGCCAAGAGAACTGCTATTGTGAATTGCGGTTGAAAGTTGGATAACGCCTCGTTTTACTAGGCTGCAAATTTCACGGTAAGTCGCTGGTAATTATAAAAAAATTACAGAATCACTGAAAACTACCCCAGTATTATTTGATGATAATACAATATTTTTCATATAAACCATTAATAAACAGGCAAATCTTTATTTCATTTCCAGGGAACTAGCTTCTGCCTAAATTCTGCTGATCTTTTCATTTCAGTTTCCACTAGTGCCATCTGACGTCCCCTCAGCAGGCCGCATGATTGAGGTGAGCTCCCCAGCAACGTTCATTATTACAAAAAAAAGTTGACTTCCTTGTATGTATGTAGGATTTAGTGGCATCTAGCAGTGAGGTTCTAGATTGCAACCAACTGAATATTCCTCACCACATACCTCTCCTGTGGTGGCCTCCAAAAGCCATTGTCCATTCTGGGCGGAGGTAGAAACGTGGCACTGTAACATGACTGACTCAGTAGAAGAGGCCTAACCCTAACCCGCTCCCTCCATACATATAAAAGCCTCATTCTAATGTAATGGAAAAACAACGATTCTTAGTTTCAGGTGATTATACATTACACAACTGTGAATATTATATTTATTTTTTTAAATACAGCTACCCAAATCCTACCCGCTGGAACTTGTAGTTTCAGTGTGTGCTAAGGAGTTGGAGACATCATGGTGGGCATATAAAGATGACCTGCATTTCCGGATTTAATTTTAACATCTACTTGAGACATTGACTGACAAAAACTCCTTTCCTGTGTTTGTTTGGGAGGGGGAAAAAAAAACGGCTTCGTTGAAAGCAACCTCTGTAATGATGTCTTTCTGGTTTTGGATTCTAAAAAGTAAACCACAAAGATTTTCTTTGTGTCAAAACGGGATCTGACCCGACAGCTCTAATGATCTAAATTATGTTTTTATGCTGTTTACCGTAATCCTATCTATTCTAATCTGTCACTTCCCAACACAAGAAAACCAACCATCCAGATAACTCAACCTCAGCGAGTGTTGCACACTTGACCGTCTGGTTTTAGCGATACAAAACCACATGATTGCTGTTTTTGATATTCACAACGCATTCAATTATCTGGTTTTGGTAAACATGCAGTTTCAGATTTCAAAAAACAAACATGACATTAACAGCAAACGACACGCAGGCCGGCGGAGGCATGACTTCACGGTTAGTTGTGATGGAAGTGGTTGTGTGACTGAGCCGTTAGTCACAGCATCAAAGCAAAAAAATGGTGTTCATGGTAAAAAGCATTTACTGGAAGCCGGGGTGTCCTGGCGGCTCTGTGGGCAGACACACATTCCACGTATACGAGATCCAAGGGTCTAAAATGCCCTTAATTACCAACCCCCAACCACCAATCTCCTGTTTCTCTTCTCTCTATTAGAAAACATACTTTCGAGACTTCATTGATTTGTACCCAAGGACATTCCAGATGATAATAAAAAATATATTTTCACATTAGATGTAATTTTGTTTTGGCAAGGACTGGTGTTGTAATCCTTTTGGTTGCCCACAAAGAAAAGATCATATAACACTGATAAAAAAGAATTTTGTCAAAGTCAAAAATAAAATGACAGAATAGATTAAGGGTGATGAATGAACGGGAAAATGCTATTCTTGTTTCAAACATCACATACAAACACAAGCTGATTAAAACTCATTTAATAGTTTAGTTTATCGTTTAATTCAACACTAATTACATTATTGGTAATAATACAACTGCTATGTGTATACATCATATTTCCTCCTCAATTATCTGATTGAACATTAAGTGATCACATACTCACATTTATTTAGCCAATATTAGTTGGTAGTTGGTTGAGTTTTATATGGGAAATTTGCTAACATGTCGAATAGCAGAGAAAGGCTGACTACCACTACTTTAATTTCAAGGAATGAAAAGAGAACACAAATGTTTAACTCATTTTAATCTTCTAAAGACTCAACATCTAGACCATTCAGAGAGGACTTTGCGGAACAATATTTATGATTGAACGAACATTGCAGGACTGAAAGCTAAATGCTAAGTTAACAATATTCAACATCCAATTGAAGTTTGAACCGTCCAGTTAATAAGAACTCCCTTTCAATTTTGTTTGCTCGTTTTTTTTGTTGTTGTTGTTTCAAAAATTCAAAAATTGTCAGGTTTAAGCAAGAAAACTACTTGTTGAGGTTCAGGAAAACATGTAGTTTTGGTTTGGCTTGTCTACGTACCAAGGCTACGAACGTGACTCTGCTTACATGGTGAAGGTGACACAACTTAACTATGTTAGTAAGTTAATAATATCACAGTTAAATGGTAAATGGTAAATGGACTTGCATTTAATGCCATGCAAGGTGCCAACTGCTCATCGGGAGCAATTTGGGGTTCAGTATCTTGCTCAAGGACACTTCGACATGCAGCAAAGGGGAGCTGGGATTCGAACCAGCGACCTTGCGATGTAGATGACTCGCTTTCACTTTCGCGATGGACACAAAAGTGAAACTGGATGAGAGTCTTCTTCTTCTTTGATCTAACCATCCATGCTTGACCCGTCCTATGCAGGTGTGTTGTTATTTATACTAGGCTACTTCACCTGACTTCCTCCTCCAATGCCATATAAATTGCTACGTTCCACGAGAGGTCACCGCAGTCTAACAACAAATCTAAATAGTGATCATCGCGAGGTTCTTTCATGGACTTATACGTGTGTTTTTCTGATGAGAAATGTCCTGATGTCCACAACAAAGAAAAACAGTAAAATTGTTTCGCTGATGTTTTTTGAGTCATCTGTAGACTTATTTTGACGAATAAAAGGTGATAATACCAAAAGTCAAAAGGTTACAGAAAGCTGTAAACACTCGTGTCCTCTCAGTAACCTTGAATCGCACGACACAGTAGTGAGTTAAAGACTTCACGTGCCGTGACTTGACGTTCATGCGAGCCAAGTTACCTGTGCAGCTCGGCAATCCGTTCCAGAGGGTTCGATTTCTTTGTTTATCTGTATGTTAGGACTCAAATCGCAAACAGACCAAAACAATTACAACGAAACATGTCCACGTTCATTCAAAACCCACTCGAAACACGTGAAACCTGGCCTGCTGCTTTTCCAAACACGGTCTCCGGTTCAGGTCAAAAGTTGATTGTGAGTTGTTTATCGCTCACGGCCAGTGTTTGGTAAAGAAAAATAATAATTATCTTTCCTACTATTATCATTCCAACTCCACCCTCCACTTCCAGCCCATTCCAAGGAAACTCTCTCGCTCTCTCTCACTGTCTGTCTGATGAGCACTGTTCAGACTGTGTGTGTGTTCAGATCATTAGTCTTCAAGTTCAAAGGGTTTCAAACCAACAAAAGCAAAAGTCGACTGTTCTGATATCGAGCTTGTCTCTGACCGTACAAGAAAATATGAAATGAAGATGAAGATAAAAGGAAAGTACTGCAAATCAAAGAGCGTAAGTATAAAATTGACAACAACATACTGTATGTAAATAAAGAATTAAACAGAAAACAAGGATGTGTACAATATGACTATTAATTAAATGCAAGAGCTTTGTAAAAAGTGTCCGGATACAGAGCTACTTTTGAATTTTCCAAATGATTTCTCTGCAGGAGATTTCTTTTCTTTAGAGGTTTTCTTGGCTCTGTGAACCTTCTCCGTAATTCCAGCCATGGAAACATCTTCATCTATTTAAGCGTGTAAATCTGTCTTCAGATTCATCAGCATCAGTCTGTTACAGGAGTTGTTAGTCTCACAATAAAAGAAGGGTTAACAGATAACTTTTTAATGGAGACACTGTCATATCACATTCATTTGTTTAAAGGATATAATCATAATGGCCAAAGGAAATATAGAAGTTGTGGATTTACTGTGAAGTCTGATCTTTGGCTGCATCATCAGACAGAACAGTGAAGTCATGTGAATTCCGGCCCCCGTGCATAAATCCTTTATCACGTCAATTCAGGGATTCAGATTTAGCACTTCTCTTAAAAAGTGCTTCACAAAAAGACAGTAAAATGACAATAACACTCCCACAGAGAATGCAAATAGCCAGAAAAAGCCCAGCAGTTCTCCTTTGATTCGATCAAGACTAATCCAGTATCAAATAAAACATATTTAAGTCAGCGAGATCCAGATTTTTATTTGAACCCACATCAAATGGTCCTCAATAGATACTGGCTGCCTGGCTGCTCGAGCGCATGCTGTCATTAAACCCAAAGAAGGAAAGACTAACATGTTATTGCGCATGTTTTGAAGAAAATCAGATTCAACACAAATGCAAAGAAGAGGTTTATTGACTAGTTGTCTCAGACGGCTGTTGGACCCCGGCTGCGTATGATTTCTGGCTGCCATATTTGTTTGGATCCGGAAACTGAGTCACGTCTGTAGGAAATGAGCTGAGATTCCTGTCATAAGGCGGCAGACTTAACGCTGTTTCGAGAATTCTGGAAATCCCTTCAAAACAGAGATGATTAATGAGAGGCACGTACGGGGCTTTGACCACGTTACCTGCTTCCAGTGTTGGTGCTAAGCTAGGCTAACTGCTTCCTGTAGCTATGAACGCACGGAAACTAAATGAAATGTAATGTGCACATAAGTATATTACCATAATGTCTGAGCATTCCTTTGGGTTGCTTGACTAAAAGATCACTCAGATACACGGTATTTTAAATATAAAGCGATGTATAATTAAGTCTACTGCTATCAGTTCAGTCAGCGGCCTCACTTTCTACTGTCAGCCAACTGTCAGCTCCAATCTAGAGAACCAAACAAAACTCCAGACACGTTAGGATTAAATCAAATGAAACGTATCGGTGCTGGGTTCGTCCATACAATTGCAATTATTGCGCCTGTCAGTCTAATATATGACAATATATGACCCTTGAGAGGGACAACTGTATGAGTGAAAAGAAGTGAAGGCTACATAATGACTCACTCAGGCTGTCCCGGCTCCATAAATCAGCTGTCACAGACTTTCCCATCTGTCTCGTCTCCACGCCATAACTTCTAACGGACACCTGTCGGCAGTCAAAGGGATGACTTACCTCACTTCGGCACTCTTTTTCCATTAAGCCTGATCTCCATCACACCAGAACATTACAGCGGGGGGGTGGAGGGGGGGCAGCAAAACCAGAATTAGTATTACTGCACAGCAAGTGGGAGAGGGAGAGAGGATGAAGGGGTGTGAAGGAATGCAGCTGTTCAAACAGCTCTTTGATTTAGCGGTCACGGCGCCCAGGGTGACTCACTCTGGCTCGAGCAGCGTGGAGATCACTCAGACGTTCATCCCGCTGGTCCGCTGGTTTTTCTGCTCTCCGTCGGGCCTATGTGTGTGTGTGTGTGTGTGTGTGTGTGTGTTTGAAACTTGTACAGTGTCGTCTGCACCTGAACTTGGTGACTTGTACATGCGATACAGGTATGAAACGGCGGATTCCAACAAGAAAACAGCCCAAAACATCTAAAATGTGATGTTAATTGGTATCTACAAGTTTGTATTTCATATAACGCATGCCCAGAGAGACAGAGGGATCAAATTGTGACTTTGGGAGGACATGTCGGTTTTCTAACTTCTCTGCTTTGGCCGTGGACTCCAGCTGACTATGTCCCCCCACGTGCAGAGATACCCTGCAATCCCGAGACAGACTCATTGGAATGTGTTACTAACTGTCAAAAAAATGCAGGGCTTCAGTGGTGAAAATCATTCACATTCATGTTCTTCAAGGCAATTATAAAACACTTGAAATCAAGGCACCATACCCTTGGACGGCTTGACAAACATGTCGAATGCATTTTTTTTTTTCTCCCTTATGAAAACTGAAAGTGCTGAAATCCCTCATTACTTACATCCACGCTGAGGCTAACCGCTAGTGCTAACCTACACCTATACTCCGTAGTCAAAAATTCAAGCACTTCGAAAACGTCATCAAGTCGCAATTTCAAGCTTTTGACAGAGTTGTCTGTGTTGTAAATACATGTGTCGTTTATGTCACGATTCAAAATCCAGTGCGTGATGGTGATTTGATTTGTGGACAGACCTCCTGCCTCACAGACACACATGTATTATCAAAACATGGTTTGTCTGGACCAATATGGCTGCAGCGTTGACGCATCGCTCCAATTCACAGCGGCAGCCATTGCGATTTTCTGCAGCATCTCCACGTAACCTCAGTTTAAAGCGTAGCCAACTCAGCATCAGGTTGGTTCGCCGACTGTTGGTGTGCGTCTGTTATACTTTTAGATATACTTTTAGTTGCGTTATCACTCAGGTAATAAGCTGTCATTTGAAAGGTAATGTGAGCTGTTACATTGCATATTTCAAGCATGAATGTGCCATCATTGACATTACGTACCACCTGATCGTATCAACCTTAAACCCTCGGGACCCAGTTAGCTTTAGCAAAACTTCAGTGTGATATTAATTGAAACTTTCCTACTATGGCTTAGCTTTTACAGAGCTCAAAAAGGTGAGGATTTGCACCTCATTTCACCCACTGCGTGCAATTTTTCACTTTGAAGCCAATGTAAACGCCAGCCGCCCTGCGTGTTGCCGTCTGTTAGCCTCCGACTCAGTGTTCCATCAGAGGGCACACGTCGAAGAACCCTGACGGATCACTCAGAGAGCGAAGTTTTCTTGATTTATCTGAGAGGTCGCCGCAAGTCGGTTGTTGTTCCGGCTCCAGCGTGATGGCGAGCACATGTTGTTAGGACAGTTTGATCAAAGTGCGTGCCTAAATCTCACGGCTGTATTTTATAGTCGAGCCCGCTGCCGAGCCAGCAGTACATATGTTTTGACGATCCTGCTTGTTATTTTGACGATATGATTGCGTTGTTACTGTTTTTGTGCTGTATCTATACACAGCTGCGTCTTCGTGCGGAATCTGAACCGCCTGAGTAGGTTTTTTCCCAAAATCCCATTGTCAGAGTGTTCCACCTCATCGAGCTCATATTTCCATCCCTATGCCCGAAAAAAGGAATATGTTTATGCAGTTTCGGTGCATGTTAGTCTATTGTCTCAACACCACATGGTGGATCAGCACAATATGGGCATTTTGGGATGCTGTTGCGCAGCTGCCCCGAGTCATGGAAAAACTATCTTGATGGTTAAAACAGTCCAAATTGGATTAAAGCTTTGAAAACCCCCCAATGCAGTCACTGAGCGCATTTTCCTCCACGCACGATGACGAGCAACATCCTTCAAGCAGAATTTGACGCAGACTTTCTGTCCATGTTGGCTTACGGCTGCTACGTTAAGTGTTTCATACCACTTCGATACACTGAAACGACATCGAGTTAAAGCAACACCACATAGTGTTCAAAGTAATTCTAGAGATTCAGCATGAAAGTTGCATAGTGTTTTAAAACGAACACGTATGGTCCCTGTTTACCTAGAAGACAGAAGGGAATACGTTTATCACTAAATCTGATGCAGGTACGATGGAAAGTATCACTTGAGTCGAAAGCAGAATGAATAGATTTAGTATCCTTGATAAATCTGGTGAGGCTAAACAAGAGCGGTGTGCTGGATCGTCTTTTCTCAAAGCTCGAAGGCAACAAGTAAATCTGCTTCTAAAAGGTTGGATGCGGGGCTAAACCGCTAAATCACGAACCCAGAATTTGCAGAAAAAATAAATCCCTTCTCTTGATTTATGTTATCATTTTTAGGTCAACGATTCCCATGGCGTGCGTAACAGTATATCAGAGAGGATTTAACGTGGTGGCAGGCCTGAGAATCTGTCTGAAAAATGTCAGGCATCACGCCGGAAAGTAAAATCAGATCCTTTCTTTGTAGCGACCTTGGTAACCTAGCGCTCAGTGAGCGGAGTCTAAAAAGGCCTGCCAGGAGGCTGGCAAGAATCAATAAATCGTCGTGTCAAATGAAAGAGGTTTGTGTCTCGAAACATCACATCCCTGCACGGCCGGCCGTCAGTCAAACAGCTCCCCTCGAACTCTGCTCCGATCTGCTGGCTCACAGGGGTCAATCCAATCGGAGGAGCCGCTCTGCCTCCCTTCTACTCTCTGGCTGTGTCAACAGCCTGAGCATGAGGTTTCAGTTTCCCCGGTGCACTTCTCACCTGCGTCCCTATTGAAGTCGTTGCCAAAAGTGATCGCGTAGAAGCGGAGGGTTCACCCGAGCGTTGGCTGACAGTGAAAGTCCTCTTCTGTGTATGTGTGTGTGTTAGGAGGCGCGTGTGTGTCGGTGCTTTTTTTTTTTTTTTGCATGTGCGTGTTAAGAGCTCAGGTCAGGTATCTGCCAGGCTCCGGTCCAAGCTCACAAACACCACCTGATCTGTGCGCGTGTGAGATGTGTGTGTTGGGAGCGTGTGCATCAATGGAGACCCTTGTGTTATCAGCCCCCCCCCCCCCCCCCCCCCCCCCCCCAACACCAGTATGATTGAAATGTTAATTGAAAGTGTCATAAAGCCCATATTGTCAGCCAAAACGCTAAGTTATGAAGAAATAATAGCAGGCCCTTTCATTAGGGAAGTGACAGCTCTCGTTTGCTCTGATTTTCCTCCCGGTGGAGCCGTCCCATAATTACTTCAATACTGGGGAACAGAGGAGTTGAAGAAACACATCTGGGATCAATGACAACGTTTTCTTTGGATATAAAAAAAAAAAACAATGTTCGTACTCTGGCAGCGTGTTTTGGTAGGAGCAACGATGTTCTGCGAAAAAAATGGGTGAACTGTTCGATCTTTGAACCCAACGTATGGCCATTCAGCCGACACGGCCCCCCCAAAAGCTGCTCCACATCCAAGCCGCATACGATTAAATTCTTATAAGTTGTAGTGCTCTACAGCTCTTAAAATCAAACGTCTGTTCGTTTGTTTTATTCATACAGAGGTTGTTAAAAACGAATTCATCTCTCCGCTACATTCACGAGTGTCCAACCATGATCGCATGACAATAAATGAGACGCCATGTGGTCACGTTTCAAACAACAGCAGAAGAATTAGTGGCTTTTGTCTGGACCACGCGGGCGGGATCGCGTCGGTGCTGCTGGTTGTCCACCCTGTTCATGACCGACATGAATCACTGTCTGCCTGCGGTGTTGTTTTATCTTACTCATCAACTTTCCCCGACCTCATTTTCTTTCTCCTCTGGGTCTTTATAGTTGGATGTCCTTAGTGACAAAATGGAGCAAACTTTGAGGGCATACGGTGACCATCCGTCAGAATCTGAGGTTACAGTCTGTGGACAATATTCTGAAAATGTTCCTTGAAACGCACACATTTACTACAGTCTGTACCAAGTTTATCACCTAAACATAGTAACAAGCATAGGATCTATTTATAGTGTGGATGATTTGCCAATAATGACATATCGAGGACTACAGCCAACTGCAGATCATCTTTTGTCGATCCAATAATGTCTGAAGTGGAGTTTTATGAAGTAGTAGTGAGCTAAGCACAAATCAATGTATGAGGCTACAGTAAAGTTTTTCCTTAAAATATTAAATGGATGTTAAACAACCTTTTTGTGTTTTTCCTTTCCTGCATTTAAAAAAAAAAACAAAAAAACACACAGATTGTCCTACATTATCTACCAGTTAAAGAGGCTCCACATAACAATTTGCTGTGATTTACATGTATTTGGCACTTTTTTATTTGTGGATCGTAACATGACATGAAAGAAATGTGACCCTCTCCGTCTCTCAGTGAGCTCAGCATTCTAGTGCCCACCTTTGCACATCTATCAGATCAAATGTTCAACTGTGTGATCCAGAAACAAAATGTCCTTTTTTGACTGGAGAGGGCCTTTAAATAGTTCATATTGAAAGCGATACCAACACGCTGGACTGTAACCATCATCTCCGCTCTTCTCAGTCGGCCTGTCACAATGGCAGCGAGCGAGGAAACCGGAGAAGTGTATTCTTATTGACTCTGGACCTCCGCCGTGAAATGTCAGGAGGAAGCACCCAGAGGCTGAGGTTAGAGAGAGAAGAAAAAACAGAAGCTTTCAGGAATGAAGGATGGGACACTGATACAGGGAAGTTCCTGTGTCCGCAGCCCTCGAGGGGCATCCGGGCTGCATTTCCCAGGCAGGGCTGTGTTTGTGTGTGCATGGGATCAGTACATAAGAGAAGCAGATACTGAAAATCTGAAGTCACCAGGAATAGAATAGTACTGGATTAACAATGGTAGTTCTGACACTTGGATCAAAGATGGTGGGTTGGATTGACCTGTGGTTAAACACAATTTACTGTACAATGTACCTTAAAGGCCGAGCCTCATTCTGCATTGTGGATAAGACGATCACATACAGCTTGAAGAATCTCGGTTTGTCGGGTGTTTTCAGGACACAAAAGCAATAAATCAGCTCTCCCATCATCTGCCTTCTGTCTCGCGGTCTAATGAAAGAAAAGAAGAAGCGCTGCTGGAAGGCGTTTAATAAAGCAGCTAAAGAAACAGTTCAAATTCACCGCAGGCCTAAACTTGAGAGGTTTTTGTTTTTGTGTGAATTGCTAAGAACTGATTGTGTGTATGGCATACTTTGTGGATTCCCCTGAACTGCCCAAGATGTTTTGCCCTCCCCTGCTCAAGTGTGATGTAGGCTTTATTATTTAAGGTTAAAGCCCTTTTCATAATTTGTTTAAATTTGAAAAAAATCAACAATAAAAATTAACAGAATGTAAAGAAATAGCAGTTTTGACATTATGATGTCTGTGTGTTGTGTCAAATAAAATATTCACTAAAGTTAGCATGCTAACCAGCTAGCCCATCCTGGTCCAAAGCTCCTGTGCTGGTGGTGTAAACACCAACATTAATCTAGTCATGCGATCCCAGCCACACCGCTAGCTGCATTGCTAACTGAGCTAACTACGTAAGGGCCTTAACAATCTGAATTTAAATTTTAACTGCTCAGTTAGCTGGGAAATCTCTGCGAGTAAAATTAATCGAGTGACCTCGTCCTGGGTTTGTGGACAGATGTTCACAGCTGGGTCATGGGAACTAGTTTAGGGTCAGTGAAGCTTCTCTAGGGGCAGCAGACACAAGTTTTTTAACATAATTGGCTTACTGCCTTCCAAGTTGATATAGTGAAGCTGTTTGCAAACACTTGAGGCTACACATTCAGTAAAAACAGAGCAACATCAGTAAAAAATTTGGAGCCATTTCCTCGACACGTGTTGAATGTCCAATATTTACTCTTCTTTTGGCTCTGTTTTTGTTCTCCACCAACTTCTGAGAAGATTTGTCTGCTAAATGCTCCATTATGTTCACCAACTAGTGGCTAACTTTATTGCCGGGCAGGTAGTGTACAGTTGGGTTTTTTAAAGCTTTATTACTGAGAACATCTGCCTGCTGAGGCTGTGTCTTTGTTTTGATTCAGAATCTGGCACAACTTAAATTTTTTTTTAATTTTTGTTTTTATCATGCAGCAGATGGAAATGTTTCTTCACTGAAGTGTAGAGAAGAGTCTTTGAGGATTTTGATAGATTCAGAACAAGTCTGAATGTTTTAAAATGACCATCTTGGCTTCTCAAAACCAGTTTAGGGTCTTTTCAAAGCTAATTGTTACCATAATGTATGCTAGTGTTAATTGAGGGGCACAACAACTGGGGCTACAGAATGACTGACTGTGTGCTTATTATTGGAACAACACTGGCTCCCAAAGTATTTGTGATGTCACAAATCGTGCTCGTAGGCCCGCCCCTGAAAACTGGATTTTCAACAAGATACGAGGAAAATTACACTTTTAGCAAGAAAATGTGGAAACTCTGCATGTACATTATATTACACAGGGAAGCTCAAACATTCAACAATGTGAAGCAGGAGGTTAATTAATTTTTGGACTGAAAAGGGTCTTTAAATAGTTGATCTATGAAAATGTCAAAATCAGAACACAGACAGGCACCCTGTTTTATACAAGCTTTATTTACACATGTCATTTCCAAGTTTCGCAGTGTAGGAAGCACATTTTCATCGATAGGTCCTCGTCGGACAGGTGCTATATGAAATCCATCTAACTAAACATGAGTCTTATTTTTCCTCATTCGCAAATGGCCAGACACCTCCTCTACCACTGTCACATACAGTATGTACATAGTGTGTTTGTATACAAGCATTATAAAACTTGGCAAATGGAAGGTTATTTGCTACTTCGATATGTAAAGAAAAGTTTGCCAATGATTAAAAAAATACAGCAAACACTGCACGCATAGTGAGAGATTGTGACCTGTTTAACAGCCGCATGTTGTTTGTTTCATCTCTTAAATACACCTTTATTACCGGCCCACAGTGCAATTAGCAGTCAAGTAACACTTTAGGGAACACTGGGTATTCTTTTCAACTGTAGGTATGTAAGTAATACACCGCAATATGATAAGAGTTCTGTGAAAATTACCGTAATAGTCATTCGGAAAATTGATCTCGGACATTAAAACTAAGGAAAGATTTTGAGTTATAGCTTCAACAACATCGAGGTGTCAACTTACCTTCTTTTCTGACTAGTAATTAGCTCTAAAAGGGTCTGAAGATGGCCCATACTATCTGGCTCCTCTGGTTAGATGACTGTTAGCATCTTTCCTCCAATATCTACTTATTTGTCCATAAAATAGAGTAAACACACAGACCTACATATGCAACAAAATATAGTGGCTGACTTAATTGGGGATATAAGGGGTCAACACAATTGTCATTATTTCTCTTAGTCAGATATTAAATAACTGAAAATGCTTCCCCAACATCCCTGATATAAATTTTAACAGGTCAACCTCAACGTGGATGTTTTCCATTTATATACAGATTTCTTACTAAACTGATTGCTAATGGGGATGGACGGTTAAGAGAGTTGTGTGTAATATAGCTTACAGCTCAAACTGTGGATGTTAATGGCAAGTGGTTTACAAAATCAAAACAAAAAACAGATTCGGACAGAACAAGCACAGAACTGGACAAAATGTGTCATCTCTGACCTGAATTTCAACCATTTCTGTAATGTTTTTTCAGCTGTGACTACAAAACTCAAAAATAGGATGATTTGTAGGGTCACAGTAAATTCACCAACAAGTCAGTGAATTAAAGTGTAAAATGTGCTTTTTTTTTTTGTTCATGAGAAAATATGACATGTAGTAATTCTCTAAGAAACTCTAAAACTCCTCTGAAGAGACTGGAGGTAAATGTAACATTGCTGCATTTTTTTCTCAATTTTACACTGATCTGACTCAACACCGTTTCTACAGGCGAATCACCTTCGAGTCGTTTTCATCAAACGGAGAAAAGACACAACACTATTTCAACCCATCGTCTCCTTTTGTTGCATAAGACAAGTACTCTGTAACAGTATTCTGACGTCATATGGAAACTTCACATCCATTGTAACAGTATAAGTGGCGATATAATAATAATACTACTATATATATATAAAAAAAAAAATGTAACAACACTGCTGTACAAGCGGCAAAAGAATAAATAAGCCATTAAGATAAAAATGCACGGCATGAAGGTTACACAATATAACATTTATGAGTAAAATAGGTTAAAAAATACAGAAGAAAAGCCCTCATTAAGCCTACTTTAAACAATACAAGGGTTTTGTCGAGAAATCTATCTTTTTTTTTTCTCTTTTTAAATAACACAATAAAAAAAAAACTGGTGTTAAAAGGCGGCATGCACTGCTGCCAGTCTTCTTTTTTCGTTAATATGTCTTAACAAAAGGCACTAAATTAGAGGATTCAACCATCTCTCTCATTTGAAAATAAATGTATGCACTTATGCCTGTAATATGCATAAATCATTAGGTCCAGGTTGTTTTCTTTTTTAGTCTCTCTTTTCTGTCCAGATACCACCAATACGCTCTGGAAATAAAATTTAAATAAGACATTAATTAAAAAAGCTAAACATAATGTACAGAATGCCTTAAAGCGACACCAAGGCAGGTCTCCCCATCTTGTTTGACTCATGTACTGCGGTTAACACTGCATGTTTAAGCAGTCAACTTCGTCCATAAGCGCCAAACGATTGTTTTCACTTAACAGAACACCGTAAAACAAATGCAGGATTATTATGGAGGCTGGTGTGAACACTCTGAACATGTATTAAATGAGGGTTTGATCTGGGATCAGCAGGATCTTTACAGATTGTTGCAATAGTTTCCCTTTCTTCGTTTTTAAATGATTAGCCTTTTCAATCCAACCATATGAATGTACAGTTAGCCTGCGTGAGCTAATGTACAGTTTCATATCTTTAAAAGTTGCTATATAGCTGCTAATTGCTTTGTTAGCCACGCAGCTTGTGATCCAGAGAGACCCGGGAGTGTTATTGTGAGACAGGGCAGGATGGGACTAACACGTTAGCATGTTATCATCAGTAAACAACACAATAAATACTTTTGCATCAAATCTGTTGTTTCTTCACCATCTGTTGAAAAATTCTGATGTTAAATATTTCACCTTTAATTTTTGAATAACCTTTAAGGCAATGATTTAATCAAATTTCTTGCAGCTCAATTAGAATCATGTTATTTGCTACAAAGACAAATAACACTAAAGCCAATTATAGAGACAGAATATTGATGTGTATCAAATGACTCTTTTATGGAGGAATCGATACTACGCTGTCATTAAATTCCATCTAAAGACAAATTGCAAGTAGGCTTGAAGGGGGCTTTTATCCTGCATAAATCATATCCGTAACAATGTTAATCATTAAAAAAAAAGTTATTTTGCCATCCTATGCTCCAAATGCTAACTCTCAGAAAGCCTACAGACCGACACAGTAATGCCCTGTACGCTCTCCTGAAATCCAAAACTTGTTGTACTCGCTAATACTTGAGGTAAAACCACTTCTAATGATGCCACCTAGCAACATGTTGAGGAGAGGCTGGGAAGAAGCACTGCATGAGACACACACACACACACACACACACACACACACTCTGTCTTTAAGGTTTAAAGGGGAGCTGACTCCTCATTATGCAGACCTCTCACACTGATGCCAACTCTCCTCCTACTATGTAAATACAAACAGATATGTGGAAAAATATGTCATTGAGGTATCCTGTAGCAGCCAGCCCACGCCAAGTCACACAGAAGTACTACTGAAAAAGGCTTATTAATTGATCAACTGCGATATCGTGTCCCTGTCTAAGGTGTTTGTAGCACAGATTGAATTGTAACAGACTGAGTGTGGAAGCACAAGCAGGCATGTCCATGAAGAGTGGGGAGGGGAGATGGAGGAGAGGAGAACAGGGAAAATGGCGAGGATAACAAAGAGCAGGGGGACATGAGCAGTAAGAGGCTGGAAGGGTGGAGAGGAGATTAATTGGGAGCAGGAGGGTGAGGGTTTTTTTTTTTGTTTTTTTTCTGACCCCATCCCTCCTCAGGCTTGTCTGGAGGTAACAATGCATGACGCCGCAGAGGGTTGTTAGTGCTCATGCTGTCGCCGCCGCTGCTGCTGGTTATTGGCAGGCTCGAGTCAATGCAAAGTCATGCAAGACAGTAGACAGGCAGGTAGTTCATGCATCGTGTGCCTCAGCCTGGCCACAGACAGGCCACTGTTTCATTGGTTCATTGGTGTGCCAGTCATGCAGTGACATTGCTGTTGGGGGAGGAGAGAGAGAGAGAGAGACAATGGTGAGACGGCGGGGCCTGTTTGCCTGGAGTTCTGAACACACAGACAGCAAGTGAACTGGGTTAATTTGAAGGCTTCTAACAGTCCATCGTGTTATTAAGAGGTCGGTCATGATGTGCCTTAAAAACAAGGACGACGTAAACAGAATGGAAGAAAAATGGGTTAGAGAGAGGACAGGAACACCTGCAACAAGCATTCATGATTCCTATTTAAAGTGACACGGGCACTCCTGTGTAGTGGTTGCTTAAAATACCTTTAAGGATGCACTATGTAGATTTTTGGAAAGAAATTTTAATCAGAAGAGTAAACTCTTCATGGACTGATTTGTTTCCTGCTGAAGAAACAAACAGTTTAATTCCGTTTCACTTTGTCTGGACATATTTGGCAGACCCTGCCACCTTTCTAGCTCACAACAGTCTGGGGACCTTGTTTTCCTCCGAGAACAGCTTGTGTATTCATGGAAAAATAATAATATTTCAGAGTTTGTATTGTTACCTCATTAATATTGTAAATATTAAACGTTTTGAACTTCTTCTCCAAAACTACACAGCGGCCCTTTGAAACACACTGAAAGACATTTTTACTATAAGAAAACGGGAAGTAGATCCACTTCAATGAGCTACACTGAATAAAAGTGGATTTACAATCCTTCACCCAGACCCAGCTGCATTACTCAGCTACTAGCTCATGACCAGACATTCCTTCATCGCATTTCTCTCTGTGTAGTGTGAGAAGGGAAGCCTGCTGTATTGCAACAATAATATCGACCAAATAATGTGGTAAAAACATTTAGATGTAATACTATGGCACGTACGCTGTTGTCTTAGACAACCTGGTGAATGCTGGTAAAATCTAAAACCACATGAACTGAAGTCTTTCCCAGTTTGTTCGACAGTGGCTCTTTAAGACGGATAACTAAAAGCAGTCTATATGTTTGTTGTGCACATTGATATTCGCCACAATCTAGTTTGAAACCGCAACTTCTGAAACAGCTGCAACAGCTGAAGCCTTCTTTTCTGGGGGAACTTATTTTTCACACACAGTTATTGCTGTTTATTCCCAAATCAAGTCGTCCTATGAGAGATCATTCACACAATTTAGCAAGCAAATGGAACATTTACATGTGACTATATATCTTCCTATGTCCCAGTGTCATTTTTGCTCATTGTTGATTTGAATTCACTGATTTCAAATTAATGAAACGGCAGAAGAGCAACTTATCACCATGTTCAACATTGACACATGTACGTGAAACCAGCGGTTGCCTGCTGAAAGCTACATCATAAGAAGATCTGGCAACTCCAGTCAAAAAACAAGATGAACCTCAAACGCTATCACAGGTAGAGATGTGCATAAATACTGCATGAACAAGCAGAGTAGTTCTTCCAAACAAAATGACAGTAACGTAACAGGAGGATGCCATTCTTCTCGGCCTCGGCCTCAGGGTTACCTGCCTGGCAAATGTCTGCCACAGAGCGCAGGTTGAGGGAGTCAGTGGTTGAGAGGGAGGAAGAGAGGGTGTTTGGAGTGATTGGACAGGCCCTATTAAATATGCTGGGGTGTGAAAAAGTCTGTCATCACAGGAAGTCTGGGTAAAATATGCTTAGTCAGGACACAAAAAAAAGTGGTGCATGATTTGGGCAGCCTTGTCTGGCATCTCTACCTCATGGATCTGATCAAGAAGGGAAAAAAAACAAAGAAAATCAATACGCAGAATGCAGGGAAACAAGAACGTCCTTTAGAAATGAATGGAAATAGAGCGCCTCAAAAAGGCACATCTACTGCATGTAAGTTCAGGGGGGTTTGTAAGGTAGTTTGTCGCATTATGTTTCTGCCCTGCTTCCATCTACCTTGCGGTAGCTGGCTGGACGTGGCCTGGGAAGGAGCGGCGTGTGCTGGTGGCTTGTCTCTGCCGGGCCAGGAACGACTGACCGGAGCCGGTGTTGGCAAGTCTGTCTTCAGCCGCCTTCTTCTGCAGAGACATACCCTGGGAAAAGACACAAAGGAAGTCTTATTATTGTTCTTAATGGTCACCATCAGTATAACAACTAAGTAAGATGGAGACTCAGAGCAATATGAGCTTATACAGGAGCACCAAGCTGCTCTAACACACATAGTTAAAGAGCAGGCAGAGAATTAGCTACCATCACTCCACTAATCTTGATGCATGAGAAAGCAAATTAAGCCAAACACATTGCAGTGCTGATTTAACATCTAATGAAAATTATTAATACCAGCTATTGATCAAATGTTTAATAGAGCAAACACTATTTAAGCTTATAGAAAAGCATATGCTGCCCTCTAGTGGTTAAAACACCTTCATGCATGATCCGTGAGTGATCAGGACTCACAATATTGGGTCTGTGCTAGAAAGGGGTAAAGAGTTTTAAAGTTTATACATAAAAGCAAATGGTGTTGCCTTAAAAAAACACAACACAAAGAACTGACATATTTAGCTTGTCCATTAAGGTTTTGACAGCTTAAGACTCAAACTAATGGTCATTTAAATTAGCAAATAATTTGACATAAATATCAGAAAACTGAAAAACATCCATCGCTATAGTCTAAAGCCCATTTTAATATCAATAAATGTTTCTTTTAAACTATTAAACTAACTACTAAAAATGCTTTTATTGGCACTTCATGGTCACGGTCAACTCTGAGGCATCTCATCATCACTTTGGCCTTTGTCAGGGAGTCAAACTCCCTGATGAAGACTTTATTCGTCTGAATTTGTTTTTAAGGACTCACTTACTATAAACGAGAGTGCCTTGCAGTTTTCTTAAAATTTTTATGTCTACATGTATCCCTATCCCTATTGTGGAAGTGCTCCTACCGTTTCCTTTTCTGATCAAAACATATTTTTTGTTTGACCAGCAGTCCAAAAGCAGAGAATGTGCAGTTCACTATAATGTTAGACCATTACCATACCATTTAAAAAGTAGTTGCCAATTAATCCTGCTTTGATTGACTGTCTCTTATACTTATTAAGACAAGTGCTATTGTACTTTATTTCACATAAAATCTCAGCTGTACATTGGAATGTGCCACAATCAACATGGCACACCAGTCAAAGTGGTGACAAGGCTGTGCAGGTCCTTCTTACCATATTGTACCAGGCTGACACAATCAGTTTCTCCTCGTAGTCTCTCTGGCCTTTTGTCTTGTCCATCTCTTTCTGTTTATAGGGAAAGTCAAACAAAAAATAAGCAATTCAAGTCCTTTTTAAGATAATCCTATTGAGCTACAAGCTGTGAGTCCACTGGATCGTTTGCTAGAACATGTCAACACTCGATTACCTCCAGTGAGTGTAACATCCTCTCTTTCTCCTGCAGCTGGTTCTTCAGGGCCTGGACCTCCGGACCTGAGCCCTGGTTCTGCTTGGGGTCCAGGGTCCGGATCACCTGGGGAGAATAAATTCAATTACATTACGTACACAGTCTTGTTGACTCAAATTTACAGCAAGCAGCATAGTTAGTGCACACTCTGCAAAAGGTAGTTCACCTGTTGTTGGTAATAAATCTATACTCACGCTCTTGGCCTTTTCCAGATATTTCTTGTATCTCTCCTCCATCTGTTTCATGTCTTCATCTTTCTTCTTCAATGCCTCTTCCAGCTCGTCCACTCGTTGAGCTGAGAGGGAGCAACATAAAAGTTTGTTTTCGTCAAAAATGATAAGAACAGATGGCTAGAGAGGATGGAGGTCAACAGGCTGCAGCTGCATTTCACACATTCTGAATGGCTTTGAACTCACAGCTGGCGTTGTATTTAGGCTCCATTTCGTCGATGAAGGAGTTTTTCTTCAGTAACTCGTTGTTCAACTCTCGTAGTTTCTCCCTGATGAAGAGTACAAAGCGCCAGCATCACAAATGTGTTTTTTTTTGGGCCTAGTTTTATCTAATGTCTAGTTTTATCTTATCCTGACCCAGAAAAATATATTTCTGGGTTGTAAGATGATAACTTACATGTGCTCCTCATACTTCTTCTTCAGAATAGAAGACTGAAAAAAGAGCATATGGAAGGGATATGTTTTATAACATAACATTACAACATTATAATTACAACATATACCACATACTTCAAAATCATCAAACAAACTAGAAACACTCTGTTAAGATAAATGCAGAACTTGTTTTCTTCATTTTTATAGCAGCTGCCACTTTGTATTTCCCTTTTCAACCAACAGAGGGAAGTGTAAGGCTCTGGAATGACTGTAAGGCAACTAATAGAAAACTAATTTAGACTTCCAACAAAACTTTGTGTGGGTAATATCAGGATTTTCTAGGTTGGATAATCCCAAATATTTATTTACACAACACTTTTCTAATTCAAAGTAAGTGTTGTCATATTTTACGTTTTTTGAGCCTGTAATGCACAGGCAGTACCACTCCATGTGGTGTCGAAGGTGTGCAGCAAAATCATCTAAAGAGAATTTCTCCACTACAAATCAGATGGCATCAAAGAGCCAGGACAGTTGGGTTTCATCAGGCAGGAAAGATCTCCATGGAGAGGACGAGGATGGCTAGAGGCTAATGAAAGCCTCTCTACTTTTAGCAGGAAAATTCAGAATACCGAAAGGAAAAAACTACCTCTTACTTGTGTGTAGCAACTCAGTGTTTCAAAGCCTCAATACCAGGTTAAAACCCAATATTGAGTATATATTGAGGTGATTCTGGCCAATAAGTCATTTTAATTAGCAAAGAAACTGTTTTGCTTTTTGATAGTCTTATTTTATGTTTTTGTGTGCATTGTGTTAATGCACCATTTTTACAACGTCTAAATTCATTACATTCTGAGTTGTTACACATTTGATTTGGGATGTCAAAAAACTAAGCAAACACCTCTAAAGTCACGAATCACAACGTTATACTTACTATAGTCTGACAGTGGGAGCGTTATTTGAAAAGAAAATGCACAAGTATTTTACTGATTGGCAAGAAACACAGATCTGCCACATGTGGATGGTTTTCGATCCGTCACGGTGTCTTTCCGAGCTTTGAACCTGATGTTTGACACACCAGCTCTATGACCTCACGACTCAAACTGCACTGATAATTCTGCCCAGATTAAATGTCTTCAGCAGTTCCTGCATAATTGTTATGGTGTTGAGATTCATTTAAGCATTGTGTAATTGTTTCTGTAGACAGCTACTGTGTCTATTAAACACTGTAAATAAGATTACGTTTGGTTCAACTTGAAGTGAAAAAGACAGATGGTTCAAGGCAGACATGTAATGCTGGTGATGGGATGCAAAATCTACACAGGCTGTCATGAACAGAACCAGAGTGGCATTTTAAATCATGATTAATTATTTGATAAAGACATAATTTCATGAAATATGGCGCTAAACATGCGTGCAAGCTCTCTCGTACACATTCTTAGGAGACGCTCAAAACCTCTTCCCTAAATGTCCTCTACTAGAACTAGTTTAAAGAAGACAAGGAACAGGGAAGGCAGCGATAAAATGTCTGCTTAAGTTGAAAGTGAATGCTTTTACAAGAACTACTGCAAATCTTTGTCGCTGAGCTCACGATGGTCCTATCAACCTAAATGGGATGCTATAAGGACTTTCAACATAGAAATTATGTAAAAGCGAACACACGTGCGCACGCACACACACGATATAGACTAAACATTCATTACTTACATCATCTGCCTTGGAGTCCTGTTCTTGAAGAGACTTCTGAAGCTCCTCCACCTGACTCTGTTCCTCCATCAGACGCTGGTTGATTAGCCTAGATCAAAAGCACAGAAAGACCAGTTTGACGAGATCAGAGCAATGAGCAAAGTGCAAACCACACAGAGAGGATAAAACATCAGAGAGGAAGGCTTCCGGCTAAAAGGTCATTGACTGAAATATCAGGATAAATCAAGAAGATCTTTGTGGGGAAATGAAAGGGAGACTGACCAATGTTCCCACAAAGGGAAACACTTCCCTCATTTTAAAACTGCATGAACAGACCAAAAGATCCTAGGAAGTAGAATATTCACTTTGCTCTTATTCTCATTAAACTTCAATGAGGTATTGAACACAAGTGAGAGAAATGGAGCTTCTAAAGCTGCACGGTTCTGTGCTGTTTGCCGACCTGTTCTCCGTCTCCAGTTCATTCTTTCTTCTGTTGGCGTCCTCCAGTAGACTCTGCAGCAGCGCTATCTTCTCGTTGTCTGATCCCTCCTGGGCCAGCTTCAACATCTTGTTCTCGTGCTGAAGACGGATCAAGTGTTCTCTGTGAAAACACACACAGGACACAAGCAAGTGTTAATTTATAATAACGAATAACTTATCACATGCAGCCGGAAAAAAACAAAACACTATTGATTGTTTTTCACCTGTACTCACCGACCCCATACATAATTCACCTAATTAGGTGCAGGTTTATTTCACAGTGTAAGCAAGGTAGGGAACATATTGCTTTCACTGAACAGTGTGGTTCTCTTCTTTAGTTCTGTACTCTGTTACCACCCACTTTCAGTTTCCCCAATTATATATTTTCTTTGGATCATAAAATAAGAACAGAAAAATAGAGCACTATGCACAGTACAAAGGAGAAAAGGTAAAAAAAAAATGTAGGTGGAAAGATAAAGGCAGAGAGTTATACAGTGGGATAGGGCGGGACATATCTGATACTTTAACTACAGAACAGATAAGCTTGGATCTGCTGTTTGATAGCACAGTCTCTCTCTGTTTGTTTTTTCAGGGTGTGGCTGCTGACTCCTCTCCAACTGAGGAACTCACTAAATGTTCCCAGACAAACTCTGAGCTGCTCGCTGGCAGATGTTAGGCCAGAGAGGGCAAAGGAAGGCCTGAGAAGAGGTTCCAATACAGCCTACTGGATAAAATATGACACCAACATGACCAGATTTCTTCCAATGGAGTTCTGATTCCTACTCTGCAGGCTGAGAGAGGGGGAAAAAAAAACTAAATTTCCAGCTGGTGTTCTGGCTGTTTTATAGTTTAGAGAAAAGTGACAGGCACAAATTAATCCCAGATGTAGCTTCTAAAGCAACAGGTTGAATCTAGCAAAAAGAATTTCAGGTTTCCACACTCACTGCTGGAAGATAAACTGACAGCCAACAGACATAAATCGATGAGAATTAATCCCCAAGACACCCAGTTAGCGTTCTGCATTTCACACACGGCTCTACTTCATAGAGGTCTCACAAGAAAATTCGCTATTGCAACATCTTACTTCCATTTTCGAAAGCTTGCAGGATATGACATCACCTCAGGGCACAAGCACTTTCTCATTACTCTACCTCTAGAGGGTAAAGGATAGCCTGGAGAGGGTTAAACCGTGTGTTTTCTTTCCCAATGAGTAGCTTTTAGAGGATTAGGATCTTAAGGTAAATCCGCATTTTTCCTGGTCCACAAGGCATGCTATGCTGGCAGCAGAAAACCCAGCCCTCTTGAAAAGCAGCGGTCTGGCTGATGTAACTCACATACAACTATTACATAACTCGCTACAGAGACGGCTCTATTTAGGCCAAACTCGTCTCCCTTTACACAGCAGACTGACCAAGAGGAACCAGCTAGAAAACACCATCTGGCTACAAAGTGCACAGCAGCCAACACAGACACACCAAATGAGCAAAGGCTCAAACTGTCTGCGCCTGTCGGTGTAAAGCATCTGTCAAATTCTATTCTTCTTCCTGACTGATGTGCGTTAGGCATGCAAGTTGCAACCAGGTTTATTGAGTTAACCATAAAAATGTAATATTGAGCTACTGACAAGTGAACCGCAGCCTCCCATAACCAACCACCTGAATATAAATTAGACAGTCTGATTTGAGTCCATCAGGTCTATTTCACCACCTTTTTCTGAAGATCATCAAAGAGAAACAAAGCGTGCAGTTCTAAAGTCATACCTAATCTCCGGGGTGGTGATCTCAGCAGCCAGTGAATCAGAGCCGTCGTTGCTGGTCAACGGGAACAAACCTGAAACAAGACAGTACCGTACCCACAGGGTAAACCCAACAATCCAGGCTTGACTGAATAACACTGTGGCTAAAAAAATAAAGCCAAGTTGAGCTGCTCATATTTGGATAATTTTACCTGATGTAAGCTGTCCCTCCTGGGCTTGGACACAATGTAGCTCCTCAATAGTCTCTTTCAGAGAGTCTCTCTCTGTCCGCATACGCTACAGAGGAAGAGAAAAGGTGTGACTGACTTTAAATAATATGGCTATAGGAGTTACCTACAGCTTACTTTCTTCTTACTTGTTGTACAAAATGCTAAATTAAAGTTACTGCATCTAATTTCATAAAATAGAACTGAGAACATGTACTGAATGTGGGGATATCTATCTTTTTGTACAGTTAAAGAGGAAATTACTACAGTGTACCAGTCCTTATATCAATAAAAGTAAACTGTACATACATCTTTTTCTTTTTGTAGGGAGTCCACTTTCTCTTTGACGCGCTTGTACTCAAACTCCATCTTGTCTGCTTTTTTAGACTCTTCTGACAGTCTGTTCTGAAGTTCAACCACCTGTACAGACAAAGACAAGTTAATGAAAAGTATAAATATACTGTACATTCACATTCTTGCATGTGCATGGCTGCAACCAATGATTATTTTAATGTTAATTTAATCTCTGGACTATTTTGTCAATGAACTGAAGGGTTGTTAGGTCTATAAAATATCAGAAAACGGTGAGAAACGTTGATAGGTGTTTCCCAAAGTGCTTCCTTTAATATCTGGTTTTGTCTATAAACCAAATGTATTAAGTTCACTGTCATAGAGGAGCAGATAAAACAAAATATCTTCTTAGAATGTTGAATAATTTTTCTTAAAAATGTACCAAAACCGACTGATTAGCAAAATAGTCAACTGATTGAATAGTTGACATCTAATCAGTTATAATGATTTGCTGCAGCTCTATGTGAACATCAACACAGCTGTTGGTTGGGTACCTGTCTCTTGTATGTCTCCAGTTGGGCCTTGGAAGCATTCGCCTTTCGTAGCTCTTCTTCCAAGCCGACGTTGGCCTGCACCAACACTGTGTTCTTCTCCTCCATGAGCTTATTCTGAAGTACAGTGACAGAAATGTAAGCTTCATTTGTGCCCTCTTACGTAGATATAAAATAGGTGTGATTAGTAAGAGATATCAATAGTATGTGTTGTTTCTTACAAACCAATGGATACTGTATACTGTAAGAAAAACCGAGTCAAACTCCTCACAATAACATATAAGGTGGTTGCTGTTGTCTGTGTGCGACTGTGTACCTGTCTCCTGAGCAGTCCCATGTCCTCCAGTTTCTTCTTGTAGTGTTCCACTGTGCCCTCCAGTTTCGACACTTTGTCTGAAGAATGCCTGGCAGGGAAACAACAGTTATATTTTGTGATGTTGCAACCAGGAAGGAAACGAAGAGGGAAAGCTTTACAATGCTCTGGAGGTTATCACAGGATAGTAGTTAAATTAAACATTTTTGTCACATTCTGTCATCTTTAACATGTCCAAACATTGAAACTTGTGATTCTCTGAGGCTTGATGAGCTTTTTAAAAACATGTTTTGAATCTCTTTTCTTGTTCACTGTTTAGATTGCTTTGCTCAGCTAATCATGTCACCAGTCCCCATCCTACCTGAGGACATCCATCTCATCTTTGAGAGACTGGGCTTCATCTGCAAGTGACGTGAGCTCTTCATTCTGCGACTTCACATCCAAGAGTTCTTTTTCAAGCTCTTCACAACGGATCCGGTAGTCATCTTTTGATGCTTCCAACCTAAGGAAGATTTGGCAACATTAATCATCTTTGACATCAGAATCAGTCAATTAAATTTGAGCTATTTACATGACAATATCCCTCTCCCTTTAGTAGCTCTGTACCTGAAGGTTTCCTCCTGTAGTTGCTCCAGTTGTGTCTGCAGCTGGAGGTGTCTGCGTCCCGCGGGGCTGTTTATATCCTCTATGGAGTCAGACTGGTTGAGTCGCTCCATCAGGACCTGGTTTTCTGCGAGCAAACTGCTCTTCTCCTCTTGCAGCGCTGCCACCTGTGGGAGGGAAGATGACGAAAAAGGGGGGCAGAGAACGGAAATGCAAAAAGAAAAAGGAGTGGAAAGAAACGGTCGAGCAGTGAGATGCGTGGAATAGGGTGAGGAGGGAGAAGTTGAGGATTTGGATGACGAAAAATGTGAAAAACAAGAGGGGAAAATGGGGGTGACATGGAGGAAGAGGGATAAAAGAGAGCAGGTATGGAGAGAGACGTAAAGGCAGCCGAGATAGAAAGAAGAGAGGCAGAGAAGGGGAACGAGTTAGAAGAAATTACAGTGAAACCCTTCAAATCTGAACTCTCAAGCTACAAAGATTCATTTCATCCGTTAAGTTATTCACAATCACTGCAGCATCAATTTTGGTTATAAAGCAGGCACACCAAACACATGTCAACAAGGCAAACCAACAAACTCCAACAGGGCTACATATGGTTTGATGTTGCCTTCTCAATGTGATAGACAGGGTATCAAACTCCACGTGAAGCAAAGCATAAGCTGATTTTTCTATTGGGTTACGATGATAATTACTAAGTAATAACAACAAATATAAGCATTGACTACATATCTAATAAATAAGCCCTTATTATTAGCCAGGCGTTACGATAGATGGCGATTTCTCAACACCGATTGTTAATGGTTTGCCAGGATCAAGTCAAAAACCCTTCTTACTTCTTGATTTAAAAGGAAAGGCCTTTAGCCTTTTCTGAGATTTTCAGAATACTCTCTTAACATCAGCTGATACTGGCAAACGTGACATCCACATAAACTAAATAAAAATAGTAACTGAGAGGGTAGAGCTTGAGACTAACAGGATCCCGTTGTGCCCGGGGCGATAGAAAATGTGTTTGGGAGGAACAGTGATTTTCCCCCTCCAGGGCGAAAAAGGAATTCTTGTATGTAGCCATTATGAATATATGTAAGCATCAAGTACACAACAAATTAAAATCTGAAAAGACGCTGTAAACTCCTTGTTGAAAGGGGAGCAGATAATTTTTTTCCTCTCTCACTACATCATGAACAACAAATCTGTGTTGAAATCGACAGCAGAAGAGCAAATTAGCTGTTAGCAGCCTGTGGTTCTGCAGTGTGTTTGGCTAAACAAGCTGACAGAGATAAACACACAGCGGGGCTGACAGTTTCTGTTCAGAGAAACATGAAATGTTAAACAGTGAATCGCAGTTTAACAGGTTTACAGTCAGTAAATGTACTGAAGTACTTCAGCTGAGTTCAGTCTATAGGTTAAAGTACGGTATGTTGACAGCTCATACTTTAAACCAACAACTATACAAGATATTATAAATAAACAAGATGCTGATTTAGGTTTTAATATTCCGTCTACTTCTCTGTACAGACTTGTGTTGAGTTAAATTTTGAGGGAATTTCATATTTTTATATCACTTGTATTTTACTTTGGTAAGCCTGAGGCATCTAGACTCAATACAGTGAACTATTGTAACATCTTTAAATTGTTTTTTGCACAATTTATTTTGTGTTACTTGTAAGCCATTACAGTGCTACATAATGCAATGTTGCCATTTAAATTTTCTAGCACCCTTCTGTGTTAAACGAAGAGTGTGCCCTTTAAGTGTTAGTAACACTGTTATGTTGGAGCATCCTGGGAAAACTTGCACCAGTGTGTAAATTTTCTCACTGCAACAAGCCTGTATTGCATAAAAGACCTGCTCAGGAGAGCTCAAAAGAAGGGCAATTAGTGAAACTCAGCTGTTTTGCTTTCAAAATCAGAAGACTGTTTCCTAAAAACATACTTAATAGGTGAAATGGTGCAGCTAAGTGCTCCAGTTTTCTTAGTATCAAGGTCCTTTATGTGCTTTTTTATCCAAAGGGAAAAAAGTCAAATACTAGTTCAATCATATATAAATCATAAACAGCATGTGTAAATATATCTTCAACACAACTATCCTGGGTCCAAAAGCCAGGTGATTAACCCTTCTGTCTAATGTTGCTGTGAGAAAGCATGGAACACACCAACGTTAAAAAGGCAGAGGGTTTTTAGTGAAGGGGTGACAACTGACGCCCACACAAAACTGTTGCTGTGCCCCAAGGGGCCCATGTGTATACGTGTGCACAAACAGTTGTGCACAAACGTGTACACACACATGCACACATAGTCAGGATAGGGGGACTCTGGATTCCGCGGGAGGATGCTGGAGCAAGCAGACTGAGAAAAAAAATCCAGGACTTTCAGACACACCACAAACCATGGATGGAAAAAAAGGACAGAAAGAAAAGAAAGTTTGGATTTACCCTCTCTTCTAGCTCATTTAACTCTAACCTCAGTCTATCACGCTCCTCTTGGACATGGAGGGCCTTTAAAGCAAGGCACACAGTGTTGAAAAAGTCAGGAAATAAGAGGACACAGAAGAGAAGAGCAGGTCACACCTTAAACTGCAGCTCAGGTTTTGAGCAACAACTGTGACATTAGCATTTATGTTAATGTTAAGATGAACATGTGCATTATCAACAACTTCTGTAATGATGGATAAAACGAGCGCGTCGTTCTCCTTTTTGCAACAGTTTATTGCTCTGAAGTGAAACTGAATTTATCGATGTGAAAAGCAAATAAGTCTATGTGTAGCATCCGGTTTGATACCATGTAATTAGTGTACTTGTGCAACAAAAAGGGAGCCGTTTTAAAGTGTTACCAAAAAATAGCTGTAAAAGTATGAAGAGTAACACAAATCAGTTAGATAGTAAAGGAGTTACAGAATGTGGAAGTAAGAATACAGCTTTTTATCAGGTGGATTGTGGGAATACTGCATATACCTACCATGGGATTCTTCTTATACTTTGAATATATTCAACCTATTTGACAATTAACTACATTAAGGCAAACTATACAGTTACTGTAAAAAACAAGTACTTATTTATCTACATTATTGGTCAGTCTTTTACATAATGAACCTCTGAATTCTATTCCGATTTTTCTGATTGATTTTCTACCTTTCTAATTTCTATATCTTAACAAAACTATCCCTGCGCAAGACTGACTAATGATGCCTGACAATCTACAGAGCAACTTTTACCAGCCACAAATAATAATAATATTTATAAATTCAATGTCAATTATTCTCATACCCACCCACTACAAAATGAGTCACTGTTATAATTAGTCTCGCAACACAATCTGCACCTCCCTACTGATGCTGCCTTTACTTACTTATAGCTTGTCTGTTCTATTTTCTAGCTTGTATTTATTTGTCTTTATTCTACAGTCTGTTTCCAGTTAAATGTCTTTTATTTTACTATGGAGAGAATGCCAAACAAAGTTTTGTTGTAGCTGGGTATAATGACAATAAAGATAAATCCTGAGTCTTGAACTAATTGACCTCTCCAACCTCGCCAGACCTACCGGCAGTGTTACGTCTTTCCCAGTTCATGAGACACAAAATAGGAATAGCACACTGATCTATGATGTTAAATGGCCTGAACATGAAGGATTACAACTGCCTTAAACCAACCTGCATGTCAAGCTCACGACACCGCTGGGAGATCTCTTCTTTTGTGGCCAAGGCGTCATTCAGCTCCTCTACTGTCTTCTTATACTGAGAACACAAGCAGATTGCAGATTTCGTTTCATTTCCACATGACTTCCTGTGTACTTGGATGAGACTAAAGAAACACTCATTTACATCTCAAGAATATGCTGGATCAAGGCATATACAAATACAATTACCCAAAACATTGTGTAAGATGTTGTTAAGGCAGTCTGTACACAGTATTTATGGCACAGTTTCATAGCGGTTCGGCTGATTCTAGCTGTTCCACAAATCCAGCAGTTTTACAGGTCTGTGGCCAGGAAGGATGAGGAGGGAGTTCTATGGCATGTTTTATAGTGACTGCTTCAAGTGAAATGACATTAGTGTTGACATTTGGAACAGAAAGTACAGATACTGGAGGGTGAGTTTGTCATGTAAATGTTCAGTCTTGTGCCATAAAAATCAAGTTACATTTATACTTAAATACTTCCTGATAGTATGAAAAGCATGGAAAGGCTTAAGTTTCACACAGTAACAATGTACAAGTTAGCTATCAGTAAAATCCACAGAGCATACGTTGTTCCTTCTTGAATTTCGATTCGGTTGACAGCACTGTCAGACAACAGAAACGCACTAAAGGGCACCACAGTGAGCGCCTATAAAGCCTCCTTACCTGTCTGTCAAGATCCACGTATGAGTCATTTCCTCCCGTCACTGGCGTCTCTTTACTCATCAGCTACAGAAACAGACATAAAAAGGTTGATGGCTGGAAGAAATTGAGTTGCACCTTTTGTTTATGTCAATCCTCCCCACAACCCTGACTCTCTTAAAAATCTCTACCTGACCAATCCCACCATATTCTGCTCATCAATCAATTATTAATATGAGAGGTCTAAACAGCATGATCATTCACCTCTTGGATGGCCGTCATGACAACGTGCTGCACCGACTCCTCCATCATCATTATGGTCTGGATGTATTCTAGAGAACACATGGAGAGAAAGGCAACATTATGGGCTACAATCAAGCATCTCACACACACACACACACACACATTAATAAAACACACTCAAAGAATGGGATAAGCACCTTGTTTCTGTTCACAGTTGACAGCACAGCCCAGTATAAGCTGCAGCATCCTCCCGAGTTCCGCTGCGTCAGAGTGCTCCCCGATGAGGTTAACGTCTGGTAATGTGAAGTCATTGATGTGCTGACCGAGGATCTAGACGGGGACAAAAGGTCTCCAAAATTAATCAAATTATTCAATTCTACGAAATTGGATCATGGTGGAAGTCACAAGTTCTCTGTGCCAGCAACAAAACAACTACTTATGTAATGTGGATGCTGGGAATTGATGCTAAATGAATACAGTTGATTCTACTTACCTCCTGGTTATAGTCCAGGATGCCTTTGAGAATTTTCTTTAGATTGCTGATCTGAAACAAAAAATAAATAGTGTAAAATAAGTGCTACAGGTTGCAAAAGGGTTAAGATGCTGATTACTTCAATCAAATACTTCTATATTTTTAAGTGTAACAGAGCTGGATCACCTGAGTCATTAGGAGCATGCAGCAACAACACATAATTATCATTTCTGAATAAAAACGGCATTCATTTACATTTGGAAAGGTCTGCTATAGCAGCGATTGAGGGGTCGAAATACTAGTCTAATAGAACCTGAACCATGAATGCCTAATTATGTAAAAGGACAAAATCTGATTCTTACCTTTAACCTCCAGTTGTCCCCAACCTCTGGCTTGATTCTACTAATCCAAGCATCATTGAAATACACTATATCTCTGAAAATTCAGACGGACACGAGAATGGGGATTAAAAAGTGTGATGCACAAGGCACAAACAATTTGGACAGGTCTTGTTTATTTTTCTTATAAACAATCGAACAAATAATGTGTTTTCTCACACAACACCGCCTTAAGAATGGAAACGTACATTTTCTGCAGAGCTTGGGCCATGACGATACCGCTCGTCAGGTCTTCTACTGTCTTGCATGGAGCCTCCACACCAAACGTCTGGATCTAAACGACAAACAAAAAAACAGATGTTGAGCACTGGGTGTAGGATGAAACTATGTAATTACACCGAGTTGCCAGTTTATTTATTGCACCAGCATTTTCAACAAACATCATATAACAAGCTCCTACACCCTGGGTGAATCAGAAGTCAGAGAGGGTAAACAACATTAAAACCAGTGATTGGATTAGTCTCTCTACTTTGTTAGACTAATGTAACGCATTCTAGTTTTTCACCATCATTTCGTTCTTTTTGTATTTCAAGCTCATCATTTAATTATTCTGTTTAGATACAAGGCTTCAAAAGCCTTTTGTGAACTGTAATTCAATGGTATCTTTCTACAGTAGCTCTCTCAATGTCAGCGTAAACACAGTCACGCTCACTGCTCCTGCAAACTTCGCTCGTCGTCAAGGCTCAGTTCCTCTTACATCACCGCTATCACATTTTTCAGATCTTTTCTCTTCCGACCTCTCTGGGCATGTCTTTATTCTATTTCTATCCTTCATATCCTTCTCTACCGCTATTTCCCCCCACAGTGAAGTCTGCTGCCCAGACAGAAGTGAATAGTTTTCGGTCTGCATGCCAACAGTCCACGTGCCAAAGGGAGAGGGGAAATTGAGAGCCGGAATGTTGGAATTCTGACAGGAAGAAAATGACGAGGTTGAAATTCAGCCCGCACGGTTTTCGTCGCTCTCAATTTTCTTTTCACAGCAGCTCTCGAGCCTTCTTTCACAGATTTGCCAAGAGGCAACAAGTATGGCGTTCAACAGATTGGATGAAAAGTTGGAAAGCTCGCCAGGCAACAAGGGACAAGGGTTGAATACCAGATGCAGCATTTACCCCGGATCCACATGAATTAACTGGGTTAAAATGAGCTGATTAGAGAGCTTTAAGACAGACAGCAGCTGGACTTTCATATTTACATACACTGTGCAGCTTGTCATAGTTTCCAACATATAATCAAAATAATTTTACTGTGAAATCCAGCTACAAGTGCCGGGTTGGCATAAATACCATTTCACTTAGTGCTGTCTCAATCCACTGCTATGAAACTACTGGCTGCATTTACTTAAAATAAACATGATGCAAGACCCACACCATCTCCCACTACTGAGTAGCCAAAATCTGTTTTCAATCAGTTTAAATTGTTTAGAAGAAAATGTGAATTTGCTGTGCTTGAATCCTTTTTTTTCTTTGATTCTTTAGAAGCAAGTCCATTGATCTATTAGACGGAGCAGTATTTCGATAAGCCGCAGAGATATATTTAGGAGCCCCGTGTTATTATTTATCAGCAGAGTCCGGGATCAGTAAACAGGGAGACATTCAACACTGTACACAGCAAAGGACAAACTTTACATGACACGAGGGCAACATGACACTCAAAATAGCATCCACACCGTCACCTGATAAGAAATTAAGATGACCTAAATGTTTTTAAAATGTTTCTAAAAGGCTTTTAAACTGTTGTTTTACTTCATATTCACAGACTGAGGTGAAGTGTAACACGTCTGCTATAATTTGAGCCTCAAACCTTGTGCCTTGTAAAATGACCTTTGCAACACCAGTTAGGGCCTGTCCCTAAATGTTTCCCAAACTTAAACCCATTCAACAATTGAAAGGCAGTTAAAACTATCCAAATTTGGAGCTAATGTCAATGTCTGAACTAGGGGTGTCAGCGTCTACACGTGTAAACGGGTACACCGATAACAAATCATAACCGTTTAGAAAAATCAATAACCGTTTACACGTCTTTTTTTCCCCTCCTCCTCCTCCTCGTTCATTTCTCATCAATATATATACTATTCAGGGTTTCCTCTACATGTAATTTACTGTGGCGCACCGCCACGGCAAAATAAAAGCCGCCACACCTTAAAAATTCAGGCATAAATAAATCTAGTGGAAATATTTTACCGTCGTCTTCCACCACAGTCTTTGACGTTAACTAGCATGTTGGATATTTAGCTTGGTAATTGGCTAGAGGATTAAAATGGTCACTTAGAGCAGAGTCCTGCACAGGTCACCGCATCCGACCCGTTTTCCGACAGTAGCACAGATTACATTCCGTACCAGAGCCGACCCGCTATAAATTGATACCGACGGCCGAAGGAAAATTGGACGGACGCAATTTTTAAAAGTGAAAGTAAGATAATGTTGCCTGAAAGTTTCAGATAATAACATTAACTAACTATACAATTAAATGTTCCCACTAGCGCAGTTATCCGCATGCATAATAGATGAATGGGGCACAATGTTACGTTTATATAAAAAAAAAAACAAAAAAAACCCCGCAGCCACAGCCAGTGTCGCGTCACGTCACTTCAAGTTGACTGGGGGACACGATGGCGGCGGTCAACAAGCGGAGCACTGTGTGTTTTTTGAACAAACTGCCAGTGGAAATCAAGTTGAGTGTAGGCTATGTCAGGCAAAGTTGGCTTACAACAACAGCACGGGATCCATGCTAAACCACCTACGATGGAAACACCCGAACAAGTTGGAGGGAGAGACTGCTGCTGGCATCGGTGCTACCGCAACTGCGATAGAAGAGATCATAAATCTCCGACGTGTAACCGGGTACACGTCGGTTAGAAGCCCCGTTTACACGTGTAGAAAAAATTGTAAACGTTGACACCCCTAGTCTGAACTAATAACCACCAACTTCCACTAAAAGCTTCCTTCACACTTGCTGAATAACTGCATGTATGGCGGATGACACTCGCCCACACCTGATCTCACAATATCTTTCTTATCATTCCGAATCCTACTAACTTGCCTCCGGGGCCGAGCACCTGTAAGACTGCGCATCAGTCGGGCAGCGAGTAATTGAAGCCAACCACTGGCCCGGAGCCAACACAAAACCAAAAACAATGCCCCTGATTGCATAACACCAACTAGCAGTGGAGAGAAAAGTTTACCCGCTTCAATTACCCACACAGAGTCCACATCATTATCCCCCAGTTCTGCTGAACAGTGCTGCCAAATATATATTATAGCACAATCGAGATGACACCCTTTCCTGTGATGGCAGAGTGGGTTACATGCTCACTTCCTGTGTGTAGATACCATTACCTCAGAGAAAATGGTGAACAAAGTGAGATGGCACTATGTAACGACTGATATGTTTTATCTATGTTTACGGATGATTAGTAATCAAGGACACCAATAACCACACTTTTTTTTTTTTTTTCCAAAACATGCCTGGTGCTTGAAGTCAAGTTAGAAAACGGACACCTATTTTGTCCAGAGCTAAATTGAAGTTTTAGATCTGTTGCCTTCACTCTACCAGGTACTTGAGCAACTACAGTATACCGTTGCAATTTGCAGTCTAATAGTATTTATCTCCTTCTTGGCGTTCGGTAGCCGTGTTAACAACCTACATTATTCTTTCCCAGCAGCAATAGGTTGTCATGGCCACACAAGCCCCACATGCATGTGAGGTCTCGAAAAACTCCAGTGTACATACGACAGGATTACAAAGCCTTCAAACAGAACATACGCTCATGTGATGTCCTTTGAAAAGCCACCGAGCAGAGCCGTTGAGTTGCTTTATGCTGTGTGGGTATTTGTGCAGGCACAAGCCATCAGCCACGATTTTGTCCGATCTGTTCTGAATTAATGATGGCACATAAATCGTGACTTTTGAGGTTATTCATTGTGATGCCTTGATGTGCTGATCAGGTGTCATATATATAAAGACACTTACCATATTGTATTATTAATAAATCGGCCGTGACAGTCTATCGTCTGCTTGCCTACTTACAATTTGCTGGCTGAATCGAGCTGCCCGTTACAATGATTTGGATAAATACATCAAGACTGAAATCAATGTCTCTCCGTGGAGAGATATCAGGCCATGTTCTAAACCTCTAAGCTGTTGTTCCTGGGCTAAATGTCATTGGCTTTTCACCCACAGAGTTGAAGGATTAATAAGAGCTATCCAAACGGTTATTGATTTTGCTCGTGGCATCAGATCTCTTTAATGATAGCTCTGTGACAGTAGGTCCAAATTAGCTTGTTATGATTATATTCATAATCATTCAACCTTGAAGCACTGACTGCAGAGTATACAGAGGTCAACAAATACTTCTGCATCTATTGAGATAGTATTTTCTGTATTCACTCTCATTAGTGCACAATACTGCTTAAGCAGCTACCCTGTTGCCGCTCAAAGCTACTCAACATCAAAAACATCCTCTAAAATTCAACAGCAATATCCGCCTAATTTTAAATTTTGGGCCTTGGAATTCTAATATTAAGTTTTATGTCTACATTTCTACAGTAGTGTTTACATTTGACTTTTATAGGACTTTTGTAAATCAGCCCTATTTTTGCTTTAGTTTCATACTGTTTTTCAGCTGAGTGCGTGTTTCACTTCCACTGAAACTGCACAATACTGGATAAGTAGCTTATACATGCTTTCTCAGAGTACTGGATGTCCACCTCAGAGCACCTTGCACTATCAGTATATCTCTGCACAGTATCTTAGGTCCTGTTAGTCTATCTATGTGTGACCTGCTATGTAATGATCATGCGAACTGAAGAATTTAAACAAGATTGACTGATGCTCCACTGTCTTGCCAGATTACAGTCAGTCTGCTTTGATCACATCAACCATAGCAATCTGCTAAAACAGCTAAGGCAGAGTTCAATGGAGAATGGAGAATTGTAGTGAGAATGTCAAACACTGTATTAAGAACTTAAAGAATGGACAATAAACACCAGAAATGCTTCGCTGAGAGGTGGATTTCCTGATACCCTCAGCCATGTGAGTCACATGCACAATATCTGATGTAATGACAACATTTTCGAAGGGCACCAAAATAGAAAATAAACACACAAAAAGCTGTGATGTAAACTTCTGAGTCTCTAATCTATAAGTAGTCCGTTTATGATCATTTAAAACCAAATGAGTGTGGACATAAAGTTTCCCCGGATGTTCTGAGGTCAAAAAGGAAATCCACACCTACTGTTTTGTGGAAACAGTTGGTAAAGAGGGCAGTTGAGCAGTGGAAAAAGCTTGTGTCACATGAATAGGGCTGAAGAAATGGGCTGCAAAAAATAATTCCAACCTATTCAACTTACAATGAACATGTTCAGTCTATAGAGGATACTTTCCCCTCTAAACTATCACCATCATGGGCATCCAAATGTCCACATGAAACTACATCATCATCATCATCATCTCTTGGGTTTGATTATAACAGTTTCCCTAAGAGGAAGGATAGCAACACACACCAACCTTGTACAACTTTGACAGTAACACTGAATGTGCATGCCACAAAAACACGTGCTTCAAAAATAACCATGGCACAATGCAGCCGATGCGCCTAGTTGTCTTTGCAATGTTAAGCCCAGTGCATCGTTTCCATGTAAAGCATGAGGAAGCCATACATGTCACACAGGATTCTTTTTAGGGGTGATGCTCCATACTGTATATGTATGTATCCAGTCATTTCTAGGCATGCTTCATATGAGCTGCAGAGCACATCGGTAAAACAAAACAGATATTAATATGTTTACTGATAAGTTAGATAACATACAGCTCATGCAGCTGAGGCCACAGCAATAACTGTGTTCAGCTCAATAACCTTCTTCTACACCAAATCTAATAACATAGGCACAAACCTATTTATGTGAGTTAAAAAAAAACTGAAGGATTGTAATCATTCTGCAGTGACTGACTACAATGTGATGAGATTTCATTTGATCATTTGCATCTCATTATCTTGTTAGACAAACTGGTTTTGTGCAACAAGCAACCAAACACCAGATAAATGCAGATACACTCCGAATGGCACAGCAGAAATTAGTTATCATTTGGTTGTATTTTCCACACTAGTACCATGGAATACTTCATACTTTACATACTGTCTTCATTGTGAAAGGGAAGATAGTGAACGCAGCATTCAAAAGTGAGAGTTTGCCATTGTATCATTTGAACAATAAATCCTATTATTTGGGGGAGCGCCACATCGTGTATATGGATGTAGCAACAGTGTTCCTCATAAGCAGCCGTTAGTAAGCCAGCAGACTTCACATTCACTTAGTAAGGCTACGTATGAGTCTCTCATCAATTTATTTATTGTCGCCTACACGGTCTCACGTGTTTTGGAGACAATCAGTCAAACTCGGTGTGATGACTTCACAGTTAACAGGTGTGTGAGGAATGTTTGCCAGCCACATCATTACTAGAAACAAGACAAAAGGCCACCCTCAGTTGTCTTGCATAAGCAAAGCTATGACAACAAAAGGCGGAGGCGACAGATGCAGAATGCAGATTGGCCACAACTGTGGTTGAATTAAATACATCTTGTACCAAATAATCTTTTCCTTTAAAAGACATTCACTTCACTGTGTAAAAACTGGATGTTTTTGTTCGCGTAGTTAAATCAGTTAATGATTCTTTTTCATTTTCACATGAAACACACAAGTTAAGAAATGCCGACTTCACTATTGCACAGATGGCAATCCACAAATTGATTTGAAACCAGATTGCGTGACATGTAAGGAAGCACATGACCACATGCTTTCTTGTACTCAGCTCTCCTGTCACCAACACCACTTCCATGTTTTCACTACACACTATTGATATTTATGACAGAAATTTCTTATGGGAACAGAAGCAGCTATGCACAGTTTCCATCACATGTCATCTCAGCCGGTGATATCACAGGTCTGTTTAAACATCTGATTACTGTTTTGACGATGCAAGCTGAAGAATACAAACGTGTATTCAGTTACTTTAAGTATTGCCTTTGCCCCGTCCGATTGTCTAATTTGGATTCAGAGATTCATAACAGAAGTGTGACACAGCTCGGTTTTCATGACCACATCAGCATATTCAGACATCAAATGCCTCTGCTTTTAGATGAGGCTACATGTAATAGCTAAGCTAAAAATACTGGATAACATCCCAGCTCCTGCCACATAGCTGCAGCAATTTCAACAATGTAAACATGCACCGATCGGTAGCATGTGATCCTACAATCTCTATTCAATTTGATAGCTTAGATATGTGTTTCAGGCGCTCACTAGAATGACTTAGGGTGTCGCTGACGTTATAAATATAAGCTCGGGAAGCTAGCTTAGCTGCCGTCTATGTGGCGTGTATGATTGGGAGGAGGAATGGGGAAGGAAAAGCGGACGTAGTGATACACCGGACAACAATGACAGGAATTCAGACTCAAAGCAGACACATAGCTGTAACGGTATATTCTCTATCAAGAGGAAAAAAAACCTTCGCTGAACCATAACAAGGCCAACGTCTGCCGTTTGATCCCCTAACAACATACGGCAGGGCATTAGAAAAGTTAAGCTAGCTAATATACACGATAGCATTGAGCTAGAATCAAAATTAAAGTCTAGACTGGGTGTAGTGTTTGCTGGTGGCTAGCAAGCAACACATCAGCAGCTAAAACAGCTGGCTTGCATACGTAACCAGCGTGAGCCCGTGTCATTTTTCTCTAGCCTGCTAACGTTACCTCAGCTAGCTGACTAGCTCATCCAGTTAGCATTAGCCATGAATGCCAGCTAGCATCGCCGGCGCCGGAGAACTGTCTGTCAGTGGGGAAAAAAAGCCCCCCAAAACTTAACTTTATCACCTACCCATGTCAGCAGGCTTTCACAGAGTTCCATTCGATCCAAGGACTCTGATGTACTCATCGTTACCTAACGTAGACCGACTTTGTGTGGTGAACAGAGCCTGAAGTTAACAGTCGGCTTCATGTACTCCCGAGGTCTCTCGCTCTCTGGGTGTCTCTCTCACAGACCGTCGGCCAATAGCCGGGTTCGCTGCCTAGCCACTCCGGCGTCTGCCAGATGAGAGCTGGGTGGGCGGAGTCTGCAGCGCATACTGAAGGAAAACTCCCCACGATTACAGAAAAAGGAAAATCCTGTGGGGCTTGAATCTCACATAAAATCTTCGGAGTATATTCTGAGGCTAGGTAAGACAGACATGAAGCTGCCCTTTTAAGTGGTGTGTTCAGGGACATTCAAGGACATCTGTGGACTGACCTGCACAGGGGGGCTCTAAAGCAAAAATGTCCCCTCTTGATCTTTTATAAGACAGCCACCCTGAGCTGTTATCTCAGGGGCCATTTCAGTTACCATTACCATTTCACTTTTATTGTGCCTGACTGGTGCACACAGACAAACAATTTGTACTTTATCAAATAAACAACAAAAGTACCGCCAGGCAGACAACTCGAGACTTTCAGGGTCCAGCTGATCTCATTGCCTTGTGGGTAATCACGCCTTTTTTGCTTGTCATGCGAGCAGAGGAAGAGAAGGGCAATTACCATGAGCAACATGGGCACAGATAGCATAAATAATAATCTGTTACATATTTCAGATGTAGTAATTAAGGAAAGTGGCTCTCAACCGGGTGGAAGTAAGTTATATCAGAGTTTTCATGAGATGATTACCAGCACGGAAGGCAGAATACATACTGCCAATTGCTGGATAATTATCCCTCTTCAAGCCTCTTGACTACTATTTAATTAATTGATTAACAGTCATGGCCAAAAAAAATAATGAATTCTCTCAGTAACAACCTTGTTGACTTGCAGCCAAAATGGAAGCAGACTATTATGAACGGGTGTCTCACCTACCCCCTTGGAAAAGTGCACAGCTGACAGATTTTTGCAAAATGGTGGGGGCGTGCTCAGAGAGAAGTCTGTGTCACGCTTGGGACAGATGTGTCTGAAGCATCACAGGAGCAGAGACAAATCGCCAAACTCAGTAAACGGCTAAAACACTTCAGGGCGTGTTTCAGCAGATCACACTGGATTTTTAAATAAGGTGGAGAGCGTCCGTGACGTAGGGACTACAACGTAAATGTTGTGTGCGGGCTTGTATGAGCAGGGAGAAGTACAATCCTGGCATCATATTACACATTTACAAATTGGTGTTTCTAATGTGTATTTGGTTTTGACATGACATTTTGGGCAATTCCGATGTGGATCGCACCAAAGCCCGGACTCTTCCAGCAGCTACAGTGCTGTCCCCACCGGTGCAAGACTCTCACCTAACCAGTTTTTAGCTGTATAGGCAAGCAGAGGAATTTACAAAGCCGTTTGACTATCGAAAACAAAAAGGGTGGAGGTTGCTCAGACACCCCAGAGACAATCTGGAGGAGAACACTAATCGGCAAAGACAGCGAAAAAGGTATGACGCAGCCTGGCATGTGTCACACCTTAAAACGAGACATTCCAAGTGAGAGCTGACAGTGTCTTTACGCAATGTGAAGCTGTCAAACAAACCGCATGAATTTTACAGTCGACTGCTGATCTGCCACGAGTCTCAACCCCCTCCCCTCCACTCTTCAAGAACACGAAGGCCAATGCTAGCTCAATAAATAGAGCAGCAAGACAGCAAATGGCCCGGATACAGTTTCGGTTACCACCCTGAAGTGGCCATTTTCAGCCTGAGGGTCAAGACCCCCTGTGGACTCGCACTCACTTTAGGGTGCCAAGAAAAGATTAACGGGAACTTTAGGATACAAAATCTTGATGATTGTCTGTCAATTCATTTTTTCTGATGAACAAATATACGGATAACAGCCATGCTTTTTTCTAATGCCGTTATCGCAAGATCACAAGTTAATTGTCTCGTTATTGAGAAAACATGCTGTTATCTCAACCTAACAAGATAATTAACCCGTTATCAAGAGAAAGCAAAAGGTTCCCTTTAATTACATGTGTTATCAGAGATCAGGAGTGTCATGGCAGCATGCTCAGATAGTGTCTTCACAACTATAGCAATTGATTTAACAAAAAAAAAGTCAGATCATAAGAATTCAGACTTTTCATCAATGCATCAGACTGTAATCAAATCTCACTTTTTTTTTTATATGCGTACTGTATTATACCATCTGAAGATTCCAATGAGAATTCCTTCAAATGGGCAGTGGCACATCTGCTTAAAGTGGACCGTTGTATGTAAACCTAACAAAAATTAGCCATATATACCCTCATAACAAATTGGTTGGGAAAACAATACTTACAATGAATGGGAAAAAGTTCATATTGCATTGAAACTCCCAAAGCCAACACACAGAGAGGTGAGCATGTCATGGTCCAGTCTTATGTGTCTTATGAAGTTGTCCACTAGTGATAAATATTATTGTTGCTTAAGAAATCACCCTTTTTCTTGAGATAATGATGTAATAATCCTGTGATCTCTATATTAACAGCATTCCACAACAAAAAAATGTAGGCATGGCGGCTCTTGGTTTCTGTACAAATTAACTAGATACAAATGGAATATCTGTCTGTCTGTGGCTCGACTGGTCGAAACGGGTTGGTTCATTTAAGGGGCCGCAAGTCAAACAGGTTTTGAGGGATATCTGCATCTTCACTGTGCACGACTTCACAGCAGAGCTCTGCGACTGATCCAAGAACTTCTCCAAATGAGTTTGAGCCTTTTTGCAAAAATGTTCCCAAAAAATGACCTATAATCAAATACTGTGCGGCAAGTTTTTGTCCAGTTTAATTTTCAAATACATTCTTAAAAATGTGCTCACAGTAAACGTCCAAACTCACAATTACCATTAGATTGGCAAAGTAAACTTTAGGATATGTTCGCATTTATATCTTCAGACAGTGTTCAATTTCTTCCATTTGGCTTCCTTTTATGATCAAGGGATTGCCTCTTTTACTTCATGAATTCAAATCTGTGTTAATATTGCAACGGTTGGGTTGTCCTGTGCACCGTGCTCCCTTGGATACATGCAGAAAGGTTCAGAGTTCAGAGATTTGAACTGCCAGAAGTAAAAATGATTCAGTGGTTCTGACATGAGCATTGAAAGCTGTGTTTTTTTTCCAAGTCATTATGAATATGCATAGTCACGGGTTACTCACAAGCAGGCTGTGATAGCCACAGTAAAATAGTAACACAAATTTGTCTGACAATCGACTATCTGGATGCAGATGGCCAACTTTAAATGCACATTATCAAGACACTGCCATTAATACGGTACATTCAAGATCACGTTATATTACACAACTGTCTGCATTATGACGATATGCACATTAACCAAATGGCTGTTTTGGCATCGGTTGTCACAGATGGAATTTGTGGCTGGTCGTAATGTTCATCGTTCAGTAAGGGACGTCCCTCAAGTGCCTGAACACACTCAAAGGATTGCCCCAGTCTGGTTCAAAGCAGATACTTACAACATCACATTCCTTCACTGCCAGCTTTATGCTGTACTGTTGCTTTGACCTGTGAGCAATAAATGATGTATTAAATACAGAGTGAACATTCAGAGCTCAATCTTTTCTTAACCCTTCCCCTGTAAATAAGTAACATCCCAGGCTTCATAGTAAAAGCCTTCCAAGAGAACCAGAAATATTGATCGAGGGCATGTATTCAGCTTCTGCAGGTCCACTTCACCTCTGAGCCTGATACGAGCAAGCTAAGGCTTCCCCTGCAATTGAGCACTTAGCCGTTCAGTCTCTGCGTGACCACCTCTCTGTACATGATGGAGATGTACACAAAGAGGAGCAGGATGACAAAGAAATCGTCCATGAACCCCAGGAGACCGAAAAGGGCCTCTGGGAGGATGTCGAGCGGCGACACCAGGTAGGTGAGTGCGCCGACGAGGCAGAGGAGGATTCGGATCCTGAACATCCAGAAGAGGCCACCAACAGAAAACATCTCCCGAAAGGCATGACGCAGCAGGGTGGGCACATCTCGCAGCCGGTCCATAAGCTGGGAAGACAGGGGAGGGAAAATATTAGGCAAAAGTCTGTTCTAAATATAGACGTGCTTATGATGCACTTCATAAGTCAGTATGACATTTGCAAGGTTTTATCTTTTCCCAGCAGTGTTCAGGATTCTACACAGTTTGGAGACACATTAAAAACTATGTTTTAATAACTGATACTGCTTGTAATATACTTTGAAAGCATTTATTTGACTATAGTGACAAGGTCTCTAGAAGGACCTTCAACCTGTCTCTATTCTATTCCACATTTCAAAGCCCTCACTCACCACTTCTCTTTCTACACTCGGGTCGGATGGTGTGCCTTGTCCACATGTAGACTCAACCACTGGCATATTCTTATTTAATGGGCTATTCTTGGTCTACCTCCATCCTACCTACAGGACTACATCTTTCAAAAAAGTACAGGAAGTTACTGTATCCACTTCCAGGACTCTACTAACTGTACCTGTCTCAATGAGAGTTAATTCCTGGTTAAATAAAAGTGAAATTGAATTCAAATTATGTAAACGCCATTTATGTATGAATATATAGTAAGGATAAGCTAACGTGCAATCTATGTATCTGGCTGTAATATACTCACCGATCGTGGCTGGCCTGAGAACCTGCGGTTGTAATCGTTAAGGTCTCTTAATATCAGAAGAGGTTCTGCCTCACCATCCTGGACCCTCTGAGGAGCGGCGTGCTCGTGAAATAGCGGGAAGAGCAACGTTACCTGTTGAAGGGGGAAAAAAATAATGCTTTATGGGGGGAAAAAATCCAAATTATTTGATTCCAGCTTCCAATTGTGAACACTCCCTGGTTTCCTTGCTCTTCTGAGACAGTTAACTGAATATCTTCAGGTTATGGATTAAATGGAATATTTGAGGTCGACATCTCGGCTTTTGTGCAACATTAACCAACATTTTTTACCATTTTTACATGAATGAGTTAAGACAATACCATCACTCTCATTGACTAAGATATCCTTTATCCTTTATAAGTCTTATAGATTATAATTTAACATAAATAGATTAGTTAATTAAGTAAGTATTACCAGTAAGTCTGGCTTGGAAAAAACAAAAGCTTTTTAGTAAAAGCTCAGTTTAAGTGTTGGGTCTCACCATTTGTCTGCAAATGGGGCAGTTAATAGCGCCCAGCCAGGTGCCATACCTCCAGTAGGCTATAATGCAGGAGCCTATAGAGGAGAAAAACAGCACTTTAAAACATGAACACAGCACAAATAAACAGGACAACTAAATAACTTCAATGGAAGAGCTCCTCATGTATGATTGGATCTGAATTGAACTAGGAAAACATGCTTAAGAATTGACAATTACTTTTCTCTCAGTTACTCAACAGTTTTGCATAGGTCATATAACGTGAGTCTATTAGTCAGTCTTACCACAGAAAAGGTGTCCACAGTTGGTTTCCACAGGCAGAACAGCCTGCTGCAAACACACAGGACAAGACATGTCTGTGTAGTACTGCTGCCTGGCCTCCGCCTGAGAAGTTTCATCCTGACAGGCAGAAATTAAACACATACAAATCAAACACACACGAATACAATACAAATGTAATGAAAGAGAATCCATTCTGCCCCATTAAAGTGATAACAAAAAAATAATAAACTATCCATTCTGTTTTTTAAACGTATAGAACATGTTCATGGTTAATTTTAAGAAACATACTTGACTTTTTCCCTGAACCTATCATTCTTAATACTAAATACTTCTGTGGGCATTTGAAAAAAACAACTGTGTACAGTAGTTTGACCTACGCAATGAATTGTCACGTCTATGTATATTTGAGTCAGGTGTACCAGTTACATAAAACTCAAAAAGGTGCTCAAGTCGCAATTCTTACCAATGTCCAATTAAAAATTCATAATTTAAAAAAAGCATGCTATTTGTTTGTATGTTATCTTTGACAACATATCAAGCTCTATCTGTCTGTGTACCTGCTCTGTTTGCAGCTGCTGTCGGACGGCTCGAACGTGCTCCTGATTCTCAGGATGAATGTTCTGCTCCTCTTGTCTGCAAGGTCGTAAGACAGATATTTGGCATCATAACATTCAACAGGTGATCACATTTTTATATCCAAGAATTTCATTTGGCAAGTGATTTGGAAAGCAAATGGAAATTACCGAGCAAAGTTATGATAACAGTATCACCTTGGAAGATTCAAATTATATTAAAAAGCAAAAATTGAAATACAATTCATGAAAGCAACAAGCAGAATAAATGCAACACTAAGCTTGCAGAACAGGCTTCTATCATTTGAATGATTTGTGAGCAGTGCCTACAGGCAAACTTACTGTGGAGACACGTTCTCGTATGTGAAAAAGAGCTAGCGGCAAAGCATTGGTGCTTAATAAATGTATAGGACAAACTGTACCAGATTAGGTAACCAGAGTTGTACTGATCAGCATTAACTGAAAAAAATACTACTTTTAAAAAAGAGCTTCTTCAAAAGTTAAAACAACTCTGTCTCAATAAACCAGAGTTTGTGACACTACTATACATAAATATCATCCTGAATTTACAGCTTACCTGCAGAGCAGAGTGAGGAGGCCTGCGAGGAAGGTGATACTAAGAACCACAACAAATAAGACCTGGTTGCTGACACCCTCAATGAGGGTGTCCTCATCTTGGATAAGGTAGTCCAAATCCCCACATTGATTGTCCTCCATCTCCCACACTCATAGCCTACAGCACTGGAAAACAGGAGGCAACAAAGAGGTTAGCATTTCACTAGCCACTGTTCTGTCATTTCTGCTGCTTGGGGCGTCTTAATCACAACAATGAAAAAAAAGATGCAGTTTGATGATGTGTGACGTAGCGTGGGACCATGGTAGTTATTGTCTCCATCAATCTATTAAAAGCCAGGTTCAGATACTACGTAATGTTTAGAATGTTTATGTCACTTCTGTCCCTCACTCTCTGATGCATCATCAGTTTTTGCCTGGAACTAACAGCAACAGGCGGCCAAACGAAATGCAACATTGCCTTGAGTGACATTACAGATTTATTTGAGTTTAAACATTGTTCTAAACAATTGGAATAACATAAATATTTCTGTATATTACAGTTTGATAATGTAAATTGAAGCCCGACTGATTAGCAGTTTTTGGGGCTGATGCCAACATTAGGGAGTAAAAATTACGATATCAATACATCAGCCGTTATGCACACATGTTTTGCAGTGATCCCTCAAATGTGGTTATCCAACACTTGTCAGTGCACTGAAACAGTAATCTACACTCAATATCTCATAATCATAATTCACCCGAAAAATCGTTTGCTTTCTGCACTGTGTTCTTCAGAACCAAAAAGTTATTGACAACATACATTCTGATACCAATATATCTGTGATCTGCAAATAGTAGCCGAAATTATATCAGTCAGGGTCTACAAACATTAGCCTACATGTTATATCTTTAACTTCCCAAAACAGGAAGTTCAAGGAAAGGGAAAGTTTTGTCCAGGAGTGTAATTCTGAATTACTACTGAGTTTATTATTGATATTGTTAGTTGCAGTGATAATATTTCTTATTCTGTGGATGTATGGATCAACTGCTATACATAGACTCTAAATTATCTTGATCTTGTCACATCCTTCAAGGGTAACAGAACCTAGATTGATAGCCTTAAACAACATGTTTTTAACAAAAAAAACAAACAAAAACAAACAAAAAAACAAACCTATATCACCATGCTCCTGTTACCACTATTGAATAGAATATATATATATATATATATATATTTTAAATTGATTTTTCACTGAAGCTAGCCACAATCAGAAGCTTGCTGCGACCTGCACACCTACATGGGAAAAAAGCCCCAGGATGAACAAAACAAATGGTGCCAAACAGGAAGTTCATAACTTTGGACTCAGTGCACACAGCCCGCAGTCCTCTCAGTTACACGTCACCACACACAAAGTGAATTAAAAATGAAGACATTTAAAAACACTTGGATAACAGTTCACACACTATCCGGGGAGATGTTGTTTATGGTTACTTTTCTTGACGTTATGAAGTAGCACTCTCTTAGCTTACAGTTAACCTGCTGCTCCCCCTCACTGCTAGCTAAGTTAGCGTTGGCGTTGCTAATAAATCCGCTACGTTTATGGACATTTCTGACGCTGACAGCCAGTACTGAGCTGTTCTCTCGCTTGAGGAAAGTCCCCCGCCGCCTGACAGGAAACGTCGATGTAAAACGAACAGTTGGTCCTCTAAATCCGGGCTCAACTGTGCTATAATCGGAGCTAATTCATAAACATAGCTACCCTATGGTAAGCCTGGTGACGTCGTAGGTTGTGGCTGCTAAGCGACCTACAAAGTCACGATATGTGAAAAAAGAGCACGACCACTCGGTGACGTCTACCAGATAACTAAGTTACATTTCAACACATTGCAGTAAGACGGGGCATGACCCCACCTACCAACAAGAAGTCCACCTCTCTCTTAAAGCTTCACTGGTCAACTCCATTCACCGTCTCGGCTCACATTTTACTCTTCCAGCAGCTACAATGAGAGGCTCGGTCTGACTATCAGCACGTTTTGGCGAGCAGCGCCATCGTTGCTTAACCGAGAAATGTTTTTGCATCAGTTTTGAATGCTGGTCTTGCTGTTTCGGTTTGTTGCATCGTTTCTTCCTCCTCTTCTTCTTCTCTTTGATCCGGGGTCGACGATTCAAGCGCTTCTGGACGCACTACCGCCCCCTACAGGTCACAGAGAAGTGTCTCATTTTGAGCAAGGTCGGTTTTAACTACTAAAATCTGATCAGATGTCTGTGTGGTAGAGACTAGCTACTTCTGTTTTCTCTACTATACTTGGGCATCATTCTGAGGTAGTGTAACTTGACTTGAAAAATTTCATTTTCTGCTACTTTATACTCCTTCTCCACGACAATCCAAAGTCCAATATCACACTTTTTACTCCACCACATTTACTTGACAACGTTACTATTCATTTTAGCAGATTTAGTCTAACAACACAAAATATAATCATCAAATAAATTCAAAGGTATTGTTATATATTAAGGACAAAACTTTAATGATCACCGAGGGTAAATTCAGAAACTGCCCAGTGTATAAACTATATAGCCACCTTTGGCAGCTTTATTTTAAAGTGATGAACACATTAATGCATTCACATTTATAATCAAAAATATAATATGAACGGTATGAATGATTTTGAAACTACTTTGGGTACTGATGATGATGTAAGTAAAAAAATCAAACACATAGCTTTTTCTTGTAACAAACATTTGTCACTGAACATTCACTCAAGCACAGTACAATCTTGTGGTACTTGCACTTGACTGATTATAGTATTTACCATCAGTATTTCAATTGTCGGCAACTTTATACTTACTTTGGCTCCATAACATTTAGGACGCAAATATTGTACTTTTTACTCTCTACGTTTACAAGTTGCTGTGTATATTTCAAAGTGGCGTGCTTTAAATTAATCTATTGTGCTGACAATCTGATAATTAGAAAAATGCAGAATACTTGATTCAGTTATCTGAACCTGTAGTATCCAGCACACACTCACATGTAAATATATGTATGATTTGCTTTTTATTGGCAGAAAATTACTTTGATATTTGGGCACATTTATTATCAGATACATTTTAAATTATACTGTTTGTATGGTTTTGACCAAAGTAATACTTCAACATGATATTTTGACTTTTTACTCAAGTTTGAGTTGTTTTATCCAATGCTGTTGTTTCTACGTGTGGTCGGTAGGTGGCAGCAGTGAGCCTGACGACTAGTGTGAGTGTGCATGGAAACAAGAAGAAGTGGTAGAGCATCAGATCCAGATCCAGGCATTAAAAAACACATCAGCAGCTTCATCAGCGAGCCTAACTTTACCTCAACACCCTCTCATTGAGGCGAAATGCCTCGTTTTGCGCAGCTGGTGATGGGCCCGGCGGGCAGCGGGAAGGTGAGTCACCGCTCCTCCAGGTAGACGCGCTGGAATGCCTTGTTATGCTAGTCGGCTAACGCGCTAAGCTAAGACATGAGGTTTGTCTGCCATGTAGACCAAGTTGAAGTTAGGCTAACTTATTTGTTAACGGTTGGGCTTTTGTTTTACCTTTCAGAGTACCTACTGCTCCACCATGGTCCAGCACTCAGAGTCCATAAACCGCTCCGTTCAGGTGGTCAACCTGGACCCAGCAGCTGAGCACTTTAACTACCCTGTCATGGCAGGTGAGTACAGCATGTTGTTAGTTCATATTCACATTGATTAGGTCTGATTACAAAGATTTAAATGTTAACCCAAGAACAAAAGGGCTTCAAAAAGACAGATTAAGAAAATATATTAAAAAAAACAACATGCATGTTATTACATGCTTATATTGAGTTAAGAGGGTCTAACTTTAACACACTGCAGCTATGAGATGTGGTTTGCTCATAATGATGAATGGATAGTAGGGTGGGTTCAGTTTATATACACAGTTTATTCTGACCACACACGCTCAATGTAATCTTAACAATGCAAAAGATGTGTGTATGTGTGTGTATATATATATGTATATATATATATATATGTATATATATATGTATATATATGTATATATATATATATATGTATATATATATATATATATATATATATATATATATATATATATACACAAAATAATACACATGAAATAGAACAGAAATAGAGACAATTGAGACTTGGCAGAGTGCATCAGGGTCTCTGCAAGTCCTTACAAAGTCTTAAGATGCCTTAAATTTAATTGTTTGGAATAATATGAGTCCTTGAGAGTCATTAAATAGTCTTACATTTGAATGAGTGATTTATTATAATTGAAACGTACATTTATTTATCTTTTAATTATTTATTTTTTTGTCAAAATGAGTCACACTCTGCATTAAAATCCAAGTTTCTGATGTGACAAAATCTTTATACCCACCACTGAGCTGATTAGTGTCCTTTTTACTTACTTCTGGAATTTGTTGTCAAAAATGTTGGTTATACTGACTCACTCTAATAACCACATTGTTACATAAAATCTTGACCATGCATTAATTGCAAATGTCTGATACCTGTAGACACCTTGGTCGTCATAAAATGTTATTTGCCGCGGTTTGTTAAAAAAAAAAAAGAAGAATTAATTCTGCACATGTTACTGTGGTTAGATTGTAGACGGATAAACAAAGGAAGTCATATAAATGTTCTGAGTCACATGCTACACTTGAACTAAGTGTCACTTTGTGCTGCGAGACACCCTCATCGTTTCTGCCTCCTCAGACATCCGTGAGCTCATCCAGGTGGATGACGTGATGGAGGACCATTCTCTCAGATTCGGCCCTAATGGAGGCCTGGTCTTCTGCATGGAGTACTTTGCCAACAACTTTGACTGGCTGGAGGAATGCCTGGGTCATGTGGAGGATGACTACATACTGTTCGACTGCCCAGGTAAGCACAAGGCAGATGGGTGGCTGAGAAGAGTAATACAAACCTTTAAGGCGTCTTGAGTAACAGGCATTATAACTTTTGGAGAACAAAAATTCATGAGCACTGTCCCAGTTTTATAGCTATGTATGAAATCCCGGCTTTTTGACAAGTGGCTTGTTTCCACAGGTCAGATTGAACTCTACACACACCTCCCTGTGATGAGACAGCTGGTGGAGCAGCTCCAGCAGTGGGAGTTTCGGGTGTGTGGGGTCTTTCTGGTAGACTCCCAGTTCATGGTGGAGTCTTTTAAGGTAACAACCGATCCCTCCTTGTTCTTTTATCAATTTGTTTGATTCCCCTTTGAGTCCGAGCACACCTCATTTACTTAAGTCACAATATAGTTATGAAAGCCAGAATGAAGTGACGCGTGAGACATCTTCCCTCTTCCTCTGACTGCAGTTCATCTCCGGCGTCATGGCTGCCCTGAGCGCCATGGTATCATTAGAGATCCCTCAAGTGAACATCATGACAAAAATGGACCTGCTAAGTCCCAAAGCCAAGAAGGAAATTGAAAAGTAAGTTGCATTAATGGCCAGCAGCTGTATTTAGTATGTTAAGGAAAAGCCCTGCAGGGGTGTTTTCTGTTAGAGGTGGAAACACATTTTTTTTTTTAAGACAAGTGGCTACACTGATCTTTTGATTTCACATAATTATGATGCCTTAATTGGTAAATAAAGCTCATTTTACTTTTACAAATGTGGAGAAAAAAATAGGAAAACTACTTCAATGGGTTTGTGGTTAGCTTAGCTTGTATTTTGAAAGATTAGTTCGCCCAAAAATAAAAAATACAGTCATCATCTACTCACTCTCATGCCGGAAATAACAATACATTAGACTGTTTATTCATGCAGCAGCAGGATTCATCATCATCACGTTTTGCCTTTTTTTTTTAATTATTTTTTTTTTTTTGACACCAGGTACCTGGACCCAGACATGTACTCAATGATGGAAGACAACTCGGATACCATCAGAAGCACAAAGTTCAAGAAGCTGACTGAGGCCATCTGCGGTCTGGTAAGCAAAGCCCTGAAAGTTGATGATTTCATTTTGGATCGGAATTTAGAATCATTTTTAATGAGACCGCCTCTCTGTCTGTGTGTCCAGATTGATGACTACAGTATGGTGAGATTCCTGCCGTTTGATTGCACAGATGAGGAGGGTATTAACATAGTACTGCAACACATTGACTTCTCTATACAGTATGGAGAGGACCTGGAGGTCAAGGAGCCCAAGGTGAAGCGATAAACAAAAAGAAAACACAATAAAACATGCTGTGAAGTATTTTCAGTGCATCTAGCTATTATTGTAAGTGTACTCATTTGTCTGTTATCCCCATTATTTCCTTTTCTGCAGGAGGTTGAAGAAGAGCCTGCTAACCTAAACTATGATGAACTTTTTCAAGACAAAGGCGACAGCTGAGGAGTGATGTGACTCCAGGAAAAAAAAGAGACTTGTCAGAGCTAATTAAAAAAACATTTGAAGTGGATGAAGGATTGACTATATCAAGCCCAGGTGGAGAATGGCATGCGATTGCAAGGACACTGAGAAAAGAGCGTGTGGGGAAAAAGACAGACTCATAAATTATGTTGTGTGTTGAGTTTTTGTTTTTGTATGCTGTTTGGATTAATTAGGAAATGTGTCATTTCAACTCATAAATGTTTTATTATTTCAGGACAGTGTTGAACTTAAAGAGTTATTAAATACATTTATTACTGCTATATTTTTAAAATAAAATATTACAGAAAATACACATCATGAGTGCTTGTGTGGATGAAAGTTTCGCGTCAGCGCCCCCATGTGGCAGCTACGCTACATAGCATGTAGCCACTTCCTGTATAGCTGAAGGGTGGGACAGGCGGAAGAGGAGTCCGGAGGTGCTACTATATTTCTTTCGCTGAGCAGTTGGACTGATATTTATCGCTCAGCATGCCGGTGAGTGAATCCTACTTGATTATTGACCAGCAGACGCCTTTAATGTGCGGTTTAGAGCATGAAGAAAATCCTGCATTTAAACGCCGCTGGTTGACACAAGGGCCTCCGAGTTAACGGCTAGCTGTGATGACGTTAGCATAGTTGGCTAGCCATGTTAGCATTTGCTCGCGATTTACTGATATCGGACGGTGTAATCTCAAATTCGCCGTGATTTCAGCACCATTCTGCAAATTCTTCTTTGAATTTATGAAATATATTGTTTGGCGTCGTGATGGCGTAGTCCTCACTGCAGATGTGACCGTAGTAGAGATTTAACTGGTGCTATCTGACAGGAAATGAAGCTAGCTAAGAAAATTATATGTGACAGCAACTTTTTCCGTCTTTTCCAAGGCGTATCACTCGAGCCTGATGATCCCCGAAACCAGGCTGGTGGGGAACATGGCTCTGCTTCCCCTCAAAACCCAGTTCAAGGGACCAGCCAGAGGAGACGGTAAGGCTCGGACAGTTGTTTTAATGAGCAAAAAGTGGAGCCTACCCATTTGGACCACTTAAACACACAGGTCATGCTGTGTTTATTTAGTGTTCATGGCTTATTCACCGGCTTGAGTCAGTTCTTTTCGTAGGGATCATACCTTGTTATGACACTGAGCTCAGTTCCTGATTCATGAATTGGCTTAACTTCCATATATGGCCTTGAGACTGCACGCTTAACTTGAACTTCTTCATTACTCTGCCTGGACACTTGCAGCTTTCGGTGAATGTAAAGCTTGATAGTGAGTGTCCCTCAGTTAAAGATGCAAGAATGTGCTTCTTAGTTTTTCAATTATCTATCTATCTATATATCTATATCTATATCTATATATATATATATATATATATATATATATATATATATATATATATATATATATATATATATATATATATATATATATTATACATACAGAGAGAGAAAGAATATATTTGTGTCATATAATCGACTGAAGCAATGGGGTTTTGCCACATAAAGCAGTTTCTCAGCAGCCGGTGAATCAAAAATCAAAAATAGGGCCTTGCATAACAAAAAAAGACCTGCATGACCAAAACAGGAAGTGACTGCACTGTAAGATCAAGAAGAGATGCATACATTGACTGGAGGGGGGGACTGTGATTCATCATGCATTGTATTGATGTGTTTATTGATCTCCTTTTCCCATTTCAGGCATTGATTCAGACATCATTGACGAGGCTATCTACTACTTCAAGGCCAATGTTTTCTTTAAGAACTATGAAATCAAGGTAAGACATGTACATGCAGTTTCTGTTTTTTGTACATTTGGGTGATGGACAAACATGTACCTCACTACTGTGCCTGTTCCTCTCTGTGTTTTTCTTTCTCCATCTCCCTCACTCGCTGTGTCTTAAAGCAGCTGCTCACTTTGTTCCTCCACGTGTCCCAGCTTGCTTCCTCCCGTTCCCCTCGAGCTATGCATAGTTGCTCAGGATTTTAACATTGCAACCTTTTACTGATTATACCTGAATAGAACTGTGCTAAATACAGTAATATTCATGCTCTGGACAAAATGTACATCGTTTCAGTAGAATTGCAGGCGTTTCAGCTGCTAATGTGTGTGTTGTGTTTCTTGCAGAACGAGGCAGACAGGACGCTGATCTATGTCACACTCTACATTTCGGAGTGTCTAAAGAGGCTACAGAAGGTAAATTGCACATTTGTTAACGTACAGCAGTAGTGGATATCTTCACTTTACAGTGACATGTAGCAACAATCAAAAGTGTGGCTGGAGAGCCACAGGGGCTTACCGGATGTTATTTAGAATGTCAGTTGTTTTCCTCTCACACAGTGAGAGCGAATTAGCTACTCGAATGCATAGTCCAAGTGGGCACTAGTAAAACAGGTGAGCGAACTAACACTTTGTATTGGTGCGTGTGTTTGTGTGTGTGTGTGTGCTCTCCACAGTGCAGCTCCAGGAGCCAGGGAGAGAAGGAGATGTACACTCTGGGCATCACCAACTTCCCCATTCCTGGAGAGCCTGGCTTCCCGCTCAACGCTATGTACATTAAACCTGCCAACAAGCAGGAGGAAGGTAAGGACCAGAACGTAGTTGCCTCAGTTGTCTTTCTCAGTTGGACACTTCATCATAAAACTGGCAGTGATGCAATGAGGCCTGTTAAAACTGCGCTCTGAATAAGTGCCAGTCTCCTTGTCCCCTTCTTATGTTTCATCAAATTCCCATCGTGAAGTTATATCAAGCCAAAAATAGCAATGCTGACCCGAGCCCTATCAGCTTTTTAAGGATCTGAGGCTTGACGTGCTGTTTCATGCTTGCATAGTGTCCCTCAACCTTGTTCGTTGATAGCATCAGCACTGTTGTTGATGAATACCACTGGAGGTACGCCTGGATATTTAACGCATCCCAAAAATATGGATTGTCTGAGATGCTAATTGTAACGAAATAGCTGGTTTCTTTTTTCCGCAAAGGTCAGAACATTTTAAAGGTCGTAGGTCAACAATTAAAGCGATGCCTCCCGGTTCGATGTAGCAAGAATAAATGAAATGTTATGCTGTGGTCTGACTTTTTTTGTAGTGTTAAACAGTTAGTCGATAAGGTTGTTGCCTGTCATGCCTTTTCCAGAGACTATGAGGGCGTACCTCCAGCAGATCCGCCAGGAGACCGGCCTGAGGCTATGCGACCGCGTGTTTGACTCCCAGACAGACAAACCCAGCAAGGTGAGTCCCACATCTCCACAATATCAATATCAGCTTTAATGCAGTGGTGCAGTAACAAGATGCTGAATTATGAAATGATTTCGACACATGAAGAGCTCTGTGCCATTGTCACGCCAGTTTTTACCCAAATTTAGAAGTATTGTTCCTTAGGCCCCTGAAGTAGTTTTTAAATTGTGCAGTGAAACAAAGATTTCCGTCCAGATTTCAGCACTACAACAACCTGTACCCTCTGGTCTGGTGACAAATTGATTGTGCGTTGCCCAGTTGTTTTTCTGTCCTTGTCACAGGTAGTGTGCAGTCTGAAAACTTCAGACACTTTCCCTAACAGAGGTTTTGTTTCTTTCAGTGGTGGGTGTGCTTTGTCAAGAAGCAGTTCATGAACAAAAGTCTGTCTGCTCCTGGACAGTGAACATCTCAGGACCCACAGTTTCTATTCTACACCTGCAAGATGGATGGATGAATGGAATTTTTTCTTTGGGTGGGTGGGATGTGCTTTTGTGTTGCTAAGATGATTTTATACTCTTTCAGTTTAAGGATATGTCTTGTCTTGTCTGGATGTCGACCATATTGAGCTGGTGCTTAATTCAATAAAGTGGTCATGGAGATTGGAAAATGTGTACTTTTTTTTGGTACTTTACACAGAAAACAAGGCACACAGCCTTAATAGCAGCTGTTCCCGCCATCTCTTTTAATATCAAGTTCAAGTGCTTTCTCGGCCACATTTCCTTACAGTTAAAGACCCAATGCGGCATAGTTTGAGATACAGATCAAGGTAAGCTATTGACATTTTTATATTAAAAAAAAGAAATGATTAATGAAATAACCCATGTGTTCTTATGTTTAATTAAAAAAAAAAAAGAATAATTAAAAAAAAAAACTATAAAAACCTTGCTTTTTCCATCCTAAAATTCGCAAAATTGTAAGGGTCTTCAGGATCCCTGTGAATGAAGTTGGATGTCTGTGTGCTACAGACGTGTTAGTCTAATCTAAATCTGTACTGTGTAGTTTTGGAGATGGAATTAAAACTCATTTTAATTTTTACAACATCAACAAGGTATTAATACAAACGTAGAAATATAAATTTTTTCCATAACTGAATAAACAAGCTGTCCAGAGGAAAATAAGGTCCAGAACACAGTTTGAAGCTTGAAAGGTGGCGGGGTCTGCCAAATATAAACAGGTGAAGAGGTATGAAACTGTTGTTCCTTTATGATCAGTGTGTTTATTTAGTTTGTTTTGGCATAAAAAGTCAGTCAATGAAAATCTTTCTTTTGTGATTAATGTTTCTACCCCAAAACTACATAGTGCACCTTTTTAAAGGATAAGTTCACCCCAAAATTAAAAGTCAGTCATTATTCACCCCCGTACTACTGTTATTTCAAACGAGTCCCCAACTACTTCAGTTATTTAAGAAAGTGCTGCGAACTTCAGAAACGTTTTGAGGAATACAAAACTTCCCCCAACTTTCCACCAGTTGGAGGGTGAGCAGAGTGACTGATTTTTTTTCATTTGGGGGGAGCTGTTCTTTAAGATAATACGTTGTGTTGTGGGTGAGTAGAAACATTTCAACAGTCAGTAGACAATGTCCAGAATGAGGTTTATTGAACTGTTTTCACGTTGTAACATTTATTGACATGAGTGTGCGCCACTGTATACCTACGTATTATTTAACAAATTATGTCCTCACTAAGCATAAAGATGGTATTATTGTGATTAAGTCCATAAAATCACTTGATCAAGGGATCATGTGGGTAGTATAGGCGTTTATCACAGCAGACATTTTTAACTTACACAGGGTTCTTGAATTTTTCAAATGTTTTCAAGGTTTGAAAAGTGCTTCGCAGGTTTCTTTGACAAGAAACCTTTTAATGATTTCCATTTTGATTAAGTGAAATAATAATTTTGAGCAGAGACATGTATTTAAACATGTAATGCACCACAGATGTCAGGTGCAGCTCAAAAAGTGCTTTAATTGGATTATGTTAAAAGTGTAGGGCCCCAGAGCATAGCAGGAAAAGTCTCTGTGTTACTAATAACATTAACGATGGCTGGAAGCAGCTGAATGGAACTCAGCCATCATTCATTTTATTATGTACATCTGTGCATTTCCTCCTGTGACGTGTCAAAATGTCTTCTGTGAAAAAGTTCTACCGCACAATATCCACACACTGTCTCTCCAACAGGCGAGAATTTTCTCTTTTGAGGCTCGGCATGTAAAAATGTCTGACAGTTCTTCCAAGCAAGGACATATAATTTATATTTACATAGGTAAAAAAATGTAGCATGTTTGTTAAAAATATATTTATCAGTGTGTCGTCTTTGGTTTGTGCACAGCAGTTCTTCTGGATTCAAAACAAGCCTTCAGACACAGTCTTTATTGAGGTTTCCTTCACTGGCAGTCAAGAGTTAAGGCAGCGCTGGGTGGCAAGTTTTTCCCCCTCATGGAGAGAAGGAACACTTTCCTCTGCAGAACACTTAAGGTGTGCAGAGAAAGGAAAAAGCCAGTGTCTGTATTTCCATCCTTTTCAAGACTGCAAACACTCCAAAATTGCATAAATTGATGAAATAGCTGTAGAGTTGTTGGCTCAGTGTGGCAGGTTGAAAATAAAAATTATAACCCCATAACAGACGGTATGCATCTTAAAATAATGTCACTCTAAATAAATAGGTCAATATAAAGTAAACAGAAAATGGGGCATTTATCAGCGGAGATCATTTCTCCTAAAATGTACATGACAGAGAAATTATTTGTCTGTTTGATTCATCCTCCTGTGGTTGGAAAGCTGACACTTGACCAGAATACTCTGCCAATAGTCCCATCAGGTGCAAATCGTGAGCAACTGATGGTGGAGAATCTCAAAGTAAATCGTAACTTTTGGCAACATGAATGCCACTGCTATTCAGCAATATTCATAAATAACAACCACTCTAACCGCAACACACAAATCAGTAGAGAAATATGGGTTTACACATTTTTCCCCCAGTCTTTTTCTTCTTTAGGTGGCCAGTTGATGTTGGTAAAGTTGTGCCCCGTGGTCGTCTAGCCGATTAAGAGTAACCAGTTGTCGAATCCCCTGTGCAGCTCCAACCTGAAACAAAATTAACACCTCAGTCTGGTTATCATCGGTTACTGTTGAGTATATGTATTTATGTGGGTTTACAAGGAAAAACATCTATATGGAGCAGCAACCAGCAACATCCTCTCACTGTGTAGAATTAAAGTATGGTGTAGTGAGGTTGTACCTACTTTGTTGACGACTGGAGTGAACTTAGTCGTAAGCCATTTCTTGACTCTTCCGCACACAGCGTGACACCTTTTTCTTGAAAACTCCTTTAGGATCCTCCCGCCACTCTTTCTGCAGGGTAGTACACATAAGAAAACCCTTAGACTAGAAAAGTAAGACTAAACTGTGCTCACATTTAATACATTTAGACCCCTTCTCCACATGTTTACATACTGTAGATACACAGAGATTAAGAATCTCTTACGGCTTGCAAAGTGTCCAACATACATCACTGGGTGGCAAACTAACCCCAGCATGAGAGAGCTCGCATATGAGACAGTGGGTACTTACAGCTGCATCCACATTGGCAGGAGAGTCTCCGTTAGGGTCTGCCAACATGGAGATAACACTGAGCATGATGGTCTCTACTGTATGGATCGGCAGCCAGCGCTCCTCAGGCTTCTCATAGCCGTACTTGTCCTCACCAGGCTCGTGCAGAATGGAGATGCAGACATCACCATTTTTTGCCACTGGCGGAAAACAGGACACCGAGATACGTTTGTAAAATTGCAGAATCAGATGCTAGATCAGATACTGCTCTGGGTTTGTTGAAGAGCTGAGAAAGTCAAACCATTTACATTTAATCCTGAAGCAAGTTAAGATAAAGCTTCCTTTTTTTCTAATTGAAAGTCAAAGTCTATGTGATTGTTTTTGACATGTTCTGCATTCCGTACCCTAATATTTATTTTTACACTTTCAAAATGATTTTGAATACTTTCTTTGATAAGAGACAAAGTGGCCCGGGAACTAAGGGAAGTCTTACCATTTGGATGCCAGATTTCCGTGATGAACTTCATCTTGGGAGGCCTCAGAGGATAGTCACGGGGGAAGGTTAAGGTTGCTTTGAAGAAACCTCCTTCACTACAAACGACAGAGAGGATGGCATTCACATGTACTGTACACTAGGGGATTATGAGTAAATTCACTGGTAAATAAATTAACTCACAATAATGTGTCTTGAGGACCGATGACGACCACTTCCCACTGATAAATGTCATCATCATCTACAAGGCCCGCAGAAAAGCCGTCCACCGGGTTCTTGGTGAGCTCTGAAATTTAAGTCAGAATCAGCTTTATTGGCCAAGTATGTACAGACACAAGCAGGTTGACTTTTTTTTTCCTCCAGATTTGACTGTGAGATGGTAAGGTAAAGAGTAGAGGGGAAGGAGGGCTGGGCAATATTAGGATATCAGATTAATATTATGACAAGTGAAACTTGATTATTATGCCCAGTCCTTGCACTGATGAAGCCAGGAGATTGCAAATATCTAAGTCGAGTATCGCAATAAAGCCAAAAACAATAGCAATATTTTTCAAAGGCCATATTACCCTGACCTAGATAAGACTATAATGACAGCAAGTATGTGAAAACAAAACACCAGTGACATACAACATAAAATGAAATGTCTCGAAATAAGTCAACTGTTTCTGTCTGTTGCAAAACAACACAAATACTAGAGCACGACCTAAACTTACTTTTGGGAACGATTAATATACTGCTATTGGGGAGTAAAACATTCTGATATTAATATATATCTGCTAATATGTTGTTTATTTTATTTACAATGATCCCTCATGTGTGGTTATTTTACTCTTGTGACAAAGATAAGTAGACCTAAAATTTTAAAGATTAACAATGAACTGTGTCTGTTTGGAAGCTTTTTATTACCCCTAGAATCGTTTCTGCATTATAATCTCTAAAAACATTTTAAAAAGAAAATGCTTTACATATCAGCACATATTGGACAACATACTCTAATACCGATATGTCTCGGATAGGTTTTTTGAAGCAATTTAAATCAGAAGGAAAAAAAATCTTCATTCGTTCAACAAACTAAATAGCAAAAAAAAAAAAAGGACAACACAATTTTACACTGATTCACTCCATTTATATGTGGCGGACCCCGCCACATTTCTAGCTTCATACAGTATTCTGCACCTTATTTTCCTCTGACGACAGCTTGTTTACTCAGTTACGAATAACATAAATATGTCTGAGTTTGTGTTATTACCTTAATATTAATTAAAATTCTGAGTTTGGATTTCATCTCCAGAACTACGTAGTGCCCCTTTAAAACCTGTTTGTGATCGTACATTTGTCAAACATGGAGTTTACCAACGTCTCGACTGAGTACATCATATTAGCTGTTGCTCGTTAGTTAGTGTGTGTGGTGATATGGAAACGTCCTGTGGTTGTTGAGCAACGACAGCTAGCTTCAGACACATCCTCTCTGTAGTAACCAGCTGTCCGTACACGTGTATTTCAACTTGGTATGTCTGTAGGTCAAAAACAGTGAGCTAACCACAGCGAACAGCGGCCAAATGAAACGTAGCTGCTGCTCTCATGTGGCGTTTCAACACAGTGAAAATAAGCTGTAGCAAGCAACAGTTAGCCAACTTACCTGCTAATTGTTTACGTAGTAACAACGAGGACCGTTCCGTCATTTTACAGCCACTGCTATACCGGTATACCTTTTTTAAAAAAACTGTTATTATTGTTGAGTAACGCGAGGCGACTTTCAAGCTGTCAGCACGGTGAGTTAAACATCGGGTAAAGAAAGTGAAGCACACCGTCCACGTTTTCTTCTTCTGCCCGTCTGTCTGACAACACCAATAACACCAGTCAAAAAAACAGAAAAATTGTACTGTGACTTTTTTCCCTCCGTAAAACTTCTCAGGTAAACTTTTCTTCCAGGTTGCATACGGAACAACAATTAGATTAAGGTAAAAGTCCGTTGATGACAAACGGGTCTTTAAATGGAATCAAAAAGATAAGGAATTTAATGCTAACACAACCAAGGAAGTGCTGCCTGCAAGGCCGAACTCAGGGAGTAAATAATGCTGATGTAATCTGTCTTCTTCGTGTAGCTGTGCAGCAGGATGTACCCACACTGGGGCATTACTGCCCCCAACAGGTTGTTATAAAAACTACACCTTCTGTATTTGTTTTCTGCATCTCACATGCCGAGGAGAGGCCAGAAGTATGTGGACACCACTTTGGGTCTGGGGTTATATTCATTGTTTGGCCCAAAAGGGAAATGTTAATGTTACAAAGCAGAGTCCATAATGAAATGGTGGTGGTGAGCCCAGTTTGGTGTGGAAGGAATATTTTACAGGGTAATTCAAGTATGTTTAGACTCTTTTTTGACAATATATTTGAATTTGACTATTTTGAGACCAATTAAAAAGGGAATTACAATAAAGTCTCTCCATCACAGTTTTATTCCTGAGAGTGTGAAGGAGGCCATAACAGCCTGAGTGAAGGTCCATATACCCTGTAAAACACTGTCCCAGTCTGGATTTTCTTTATTATCTTCACAACCTCCGTTGTGCTTTTGCCTGTGTCCGTTTGTTGAAATTAACAGTTGAAAACTGTTTTCCACGAAACTTGAATTTGGAGGATGGGTCTGAGCCCAGATGAGACCCCATTAACTTTTTGTGCGTGTACGTATCGAGGGACAGATCCAGGAATTTGGGGTTTATTTCCACCTTTTTGTTAATTTAAGGCAGCTCTCATAGCCCCCTCATCTTGCTCTCTTCTTTACTTGCTACACCCACAGACCCACAGCTTTCCAAGCCAACTTGTGCTCCAGTCTCTAAAAATACCACAGCACTCCTTACATCCACTCAACACAGTGCCACTAAAAGCTCTAAAACTATTTCAGGCTTGACCCAAGATCGTCCCCCTATCGGTGCTGTCAGTGCATCAGATGACGAAAAAAACCTGCTGTGCTGTTATTTTCTTACTCTAGTGAATTCTGGCTAATCATCTTGTAACAGCCTTTCCTAAATAATGATTAATAAATACTTCTCCTTGCGTAACCTCATCATCATTTCGTTTCCATATCTTCCTCAGTGCTGACGGATCTATTTCAGGATTTGCTAAAAGCCATGTTGTTATACCAAGCCAGCGGATCCTACAGCCCTCTTCCTCTTGTTTACTTCTTGTTTCTCTAAGGGAACATTCTGCTTATTTTGTACATTTTACCAACTCATACAAATCCTTGTGTACCTTAATGGTGTTGCAAATACCATTATCATGCTTAAAGTCTGGTGAATGGCAGCACATAATTCACATATGGGTGTTTTTACACTCCCGTATCTGTCTTCTTTCAGATTTTACTGTCTCTCTCATTCAAACACAAACTCTTGGGGAATTCAAATCATACATTTTGTAAAACACAGTCAGGGTTTAATAATAGAAAAACTGCATGTTTCCCCTTGACATTGACCACTACATCAACTAGTCTCTAAAGCACCCTGTTGCTAAGGCAATTCATTCCGTCTGCTTCGTTTGACCCATACGGTTTGTCCAGAAAAATGCTTGAATCAGAGTTTTTTCCTGATTTATCACTCATCGAGTTCCCCTTAAAAATGTATTCCTCTTCCTCCGATCTTTAATATTCATCAACTCTGACTTGCACGGAAATATATTGCTGTAGTTGTCTCTTTTCTACACGAAGTAATAGTCTTCATGTCTTCTAACACTTGTATTCTAGCAACCACCTTTGACCAACCATGCTCTCACCATTGATGTTTCACACCCTCCAGGGCTCTTAACATCTTGTTCCATCATTAATTCTACTTGATATTTTCTCACAGCTCTCTTTTGTATCACCAGGAGCCTCATTCCTTCATACCGTGGGGCCGCAATCCGTAAGATAATTTAACCTCAAACCTACCAATAAATGTTTTAATTTCCTACTGATTAGCAGGAAAAAAAAACATACAGCATACTTTCACTATTTTTTTTGTCTTGAACTCATTTGCATCCTGACTGACATCCCAATCAGATCCCCCCTTGACTACCCCAGGAGCAGCTCCGCTGCTTCAACAAACGCTCCAGTCACCTCGGGTCTTTTACCCAACTCGTTTGTTTTTTTGCTCAGAGGCAGAGAAAAGGCAGTTTTTTTTTAATCAAATATGTATCAGGAGGAATTTCTACTTAGGTTGGTCTTGAGGATGGTAATTTCCTGCACGCTTGCAGACCCCCGCTGTCACCCATATTTCCTTTAAAAAAAGCTTTTTGCGTATGATCCTTAACACATTTCCCACATCGTCTTGCATTCCCGCAGACTACAGAAACCTCCAACATTTGAAAGAGGACACGGGTGGGTGTATAAATTCTTGATGTCACTCGTGAAGCGTATCATTATTTCACACAGAACACCGAAGTCGTGAGTGCGGTTGTTGGTTGGCATCAGTTGTTTGATTCATTCTCTGCAATCACCGGCTCATTCTCTGTTACGGTCTTACAATGGTACGTAGACAGTCTTGTCCCATTGTAAACTCTCTAAAAAATGTGATATCCAAGGGAAATATTCTGTCAACACCATAAAACATATCATTTTTTGCCTTTACTACAGTCTGGCATGTGGCTGGTAACTATCCCTGCATTTAAGAAAGCATTGGAATCGTTTTGTTTGGATCTCCATGTCCTCCCAGTGATTTGTAAGTAATGATGTAGCATCAAGTCTGGAACAGAATGTGTTGGGGGTTTTGGGGAAAGGGGAGCAGGGTTTGTAGAGGGGTGACGAGAGTTTGACCATCCAGTCTAACTAGGTTTTGTGGACTTACAGTTAGGAACGGTTAACAATTGTAGGTTATACTGCAATAGTGTGGGGTCCCAGGGCTGTGGCTACTGGATCGATGGCTGTGTACATCTTAGGTTGAGGGGTGTCCAGTTTTAAGGACTTTGAAATTGTCTCTCTGCTCTTTGCAGATGATGTGGTTCTGTTGGCTTCATCAGACCGTTGCCTTCAGCATCGATGGGGCCATTTGCAGTCGTATGTGAAGTGGATGCGAGTCAGCACCTTCAAGTCTGAGGCCATGGATCTCAGCTGGAAAATGTTGTATTGCTCTGTGAAATGAAGCACGAGATGGTCAGGCGGATTGGTGCAGTGTCAACACTAATGCAACCTTGCCCAGGATCGTTGTAGGGAGGTGGGTTTTCCGATTTGCCCGTCGTTCCATGTTTGAACCCTCATATATGGACGTGAGGATTGGGTAATGACCGAAAGAAGGAGACTTTTGACGCAAGAGGCCGAAACGACTTTCCTCCTAGGGTGTTAGGCTCACCCTTTAGGTTTTTTTGTGCGATTTTGGGGAAGGCCAACTGCGAACTGCTGAATATCTCATCTGTCCTCGGAAAGCTTTGGGATTCCACAAGGCAGAGATGTAAAACTTTGCTGCAGAGATAGACATTTGGACTCCATGTCTAGCTTGTTGCCATTGTGACCCGATAAGTGGTAGAAAATGGATGGATGGGACTTTCCATAAAGCTGAGACTATACGTACTGTATATGTGCTGGTCTCATTATGATACTATTAAATGCTGTATTATTGGGCAGTGATATAGAGCATTGATGTTAAAAATTCTCCATGCATTTCCCTCTGTGCACATTACCAACGCCTGCATTCAAACAAGAACGGGAAAAGATACAGAGCCCTGGTCAGTGGCTAATGGCAGGTAATTTGTTGCATTGATTAGAGCTGTCTCGCTGCTGTTCTGAGGTCGAAACCATGTTTGAGTATGCCATCAATACTCTTTAAACTGAGAAAGTGAATTGAGTTACTGACCCACACCTCTTTACTTGAGAATGCGCTATGAAATGGAAGATTACACCTCTTTAAAGTGTTTTGAAAAGTACCCACTGCCTGTGATTTAAATGTACCTGCAGAAGCCCAAAACCTTTGAATCGCATATAAAGTCAGCATATTTTCTCTAAAATATCAAAGGTCTGATGAGAAAAAGATCAAGCGGCAGATTGTGACTGGCTCTGAGAAATGAAATGACTTATTTATGTTTGTGTCTGCCTTGTTGGAGACAGATCTTGTCAGAACTAGGGCCGACTTAACAATAAAAGAAATGTACTACCAGTTAAGAGAAACAGCTGATTTCTAGACGTCTCGGTCAAGTGTATGCAACCTGAGTGAAACTGTCTCTAATCACAACCTTTAAAGAGATTGTCTGATGCTGTGCTTGGCTCTATGAACTCAGCGGATTACACTGAATCTTTCAATGAAAAGGAGTTAAAGCAAACACTAGTTTGAGCCTTGGGCACTGCTGTTTATAGAAACTAGAGCAGCTTGAAAGGCACTCGCTGATTCAAGTGCTACTCAACACAGATAGCTTTATCATTCATGAAAACATGATCAAAGCTAAGCTAGGTTCCCAAGGTTAAGCACAAGTGGCGTGGAAAGATATAGACTCCCCACTGTGAATCTGACACCCTGTACTGTTATTTGTTAGAAGTCTGATTTGATGTAATGCACAAACCCCGACCACATGTGCCTGATGGCTTGCTTCTCTCAATTTGCTTCATGCCTACAGATAAAAAGAGATATTGTTTGTGACATTCATACTCACTATGATAGCTCATACTATTCAGCACTATTCAGTCGTTCACCGCTGAGATTGTTACATTCATAGTAATTTGGTCCAAGTTCCATGCAATCCCAACTTATTCTTTCTTTGGCAAGCCAAGTAAGGTCGAGTGCTTGGTTAAGGAACCCCCCCCCCCCGCCCAAGATACTGCAGTCTTAAATGTAAGTATCCAGTCTTTATAGAGAGAAAAGGCAACCCACTGAGCAACATATGTATACAAAAGACGTCAAATCAGCATCTTTCAACATTCAACATCTGACAGCCGCATGTCAGCCTGGGGCAGACCCTCTGCCAGATGAGGATGTAAAACTTTATTTTGGAAGGATGTCACCTGGACGTCGATGATGAACATTAAAAAGACATCACAAAAACGTTCATTCCGGATCCTCAGCGGACATGTTTTCGACATTTGACAGAGAGGTTTATTTGATGTCTTTTCGATGTGTTTTCCTCAGTGGGAAGGTACTAGCATTATTGGCAATTCAATGTTGTTCAAAAAGTATGACGATAAATTTAATTTGTACTCTAATTATCGGTGCGAGGGGAAATGAATGGTGATCGAACGAAAAAGTAACTTCATAAAAACGTATTTATTTCTTATTTTCTTCTCTATCAAAAACATTAAACTCCCTCCTCACAACTTTTAAAACAGTAAAATATTGACAGCCAAGTACTAACAAAACTATACTAAAACATAAAAATGATCACAGACAAGTCATTTGAGTCCAATTGAGTTCCATGTCTCATTTACTAGTCATCAAAACACTGAGTACACATCTGCAGTTTACAGTTGTGACTAATGTTTTCCCATATTTGCTGATGACTCAGACACCGATGGATGATTGTGTTGAGCATGTACAGAGCTTCTGGGCCTGAAAAGCAATGCCAATGCATTCTTCTTAATAGCCAGCAGGAGGCGACTTCCCTGGTTTCAAATTTAAGTCCCGACTTCTCACTTGATTTATTTCCTTAGCAAACAGTTTCCCCCTGAGTTCAAGGTCTCAATCATTAGTTTCAATACTTCTTCATCGAAGCATGATGTTTATTTGGTAAATGATGTTCCCTTCAGAGTAAAATAGATGGTAAAACAGGGTATGCTTTAAGGCGTGGCTACTTTGTGATTGACAAGTTGCTACCGGCGGGTCCTTATTTTCCTCAGTCACTTCCTATCAGTATATAGTCTATGGTCACCTCTGGCTCTGAAAAACCCAGATGATGACGGCTGCAATTCCAAACTCGGTAGTCCACAAACCAATACAATGGGTTTACACTTGGATTCAGCTCACATTGGTGGATAAGAGCCAGACAGAAATAAACTTTACTACAACACTTAAAACTGCAAAATGCTGGGAGAAAGCCACAGTCTTGGCACTGAAGCAATTAGCACAAAGGTTGTAACTACTACTGCATCAAGAGCTTGTGGGATTACTGGCTCTCCTGGGACTACGGTAGTTGTAAAAAAAGGTCACAATGATTTGCTGCCTAGAACCAACAGTGTTCTTCTTTTTTTTTTTTTCTGACCACAGGTCCAAAGATGTCGAACTCTGTACACCCCATTCTCGAGGAAACCAAATGAAGTAATTAATAGATTCAAACCTCAGGGGTGCAGATATTATGTGCTCATCTCCATCTGTTTGTTTTGCCCAGTCGTTGACACAGATATTCCAGAACTACTGCCACGAAACTTACAGCACACATTCAAGCACCAGCAGGAGGAGAACTATTGATTTTAGTGACCCTGTGACCTTTCCTTCAGCTGTGTTTTTTATCAACGTCTACAAGTACAGCAGTACCTCGAATCAGGATCAGGAGTCCCAATTACTGGGTCGACTACTGCTGGCCAGCCCGCGAGAAAAAAAATAAATTAAAGTGCTCTCCAATGGATGTCCATAAAACTACATTTCTTGGCTGAAAAGGGTGATCAATTAAGAATAATTCCTCACCATTATTCAGGAAATTCATTTGAATTTATGGCTAATTACTGAACCAATGACCTCTGTTCAGGAGGTAAATGTTGTAAATTTGAACTTTCACTACTTTAAAGTCGTTCATTTCCTATTTACTCCCTAATTTACTACACAGAATCCTGATTGAATTTTATCTTTGCTTTGGATCGCTGACTCTTTTCAATGCGTGTGTTTTAATCACTGTGTGTGTTTTAGCATTGATTTCTGGGGTGATGCACAATTGATTATTTACAATGATGCACTGTGGCCTAAAATATTTGTATCATTATTACGTTAAAAAACAAAGGCCGGTCCTCTGTCGTTATTTTGTTGAAAAAGAGTTACTCGGGTTGCTTGCCATCACAATTTGATTTTAAAGGACAATTTCGCCCAAAAACGAAAATCCTATCATGATCGACTTACATGCTGATGGAAAGTTGGGTGAAGTTGCGTAGTCTCCAAAACATTTCAAAACAGTGCTGCAACATTCTTCGAAACAACTGACGTAGCTGAGGACTTGTTTTAAACTGTAAAAAAAACCAAAAACATAATAAAATACATAAAACAACGACCGCAAAAACCCATAAAATGGTTCTAGAAGCTCAGACTTTATGTTGCGACCATGGGGGCGAGTAGATAATGACCGAATTTTAATTTTTGTGTAATTGGTGAACTACTTGAGCCTTTAATGTCATTTCATCCCTTTCTTTGTTTTCTTTACAGGGGATCGGAATCATTTTCTTTAGGTTTTACTCCTTTTATGTAAAAGTTTTCATCACTACGGGGCTCGCTGGAGGAAAGACGTCAGTTTGGGTGTTTCAGCACCATGGAGAGAGACATAGTGGGAAATGGCTTTAACTAACTCCTGTCACTTCTCCCTCCTAAATATACAGTCAATACAAAATGCCTATGAATTGCCATCATTTTTGCTTCATAGCTGACAGGCGCAGTGCTGAACGGCAGTAATTTTCACGTCTGTTCGAAGGAAAGCATTATAATGTGATTCTTAGAGGGAGAAGTAGTGTAAATGCTATTGACAAAAAGTCAGTATTTCTACTTGATTTCCATATTTTCACTGTCATAATTCTATTTTGCATGCTCCCCACATCACTGCTCATCCACCAAGAAAGAAAATATACATTTGCGGGGACAGGCAGGCGCCAGGAATCCATAGATAAATAGACAAACCGTCAAAACTTCCTTATATAATCATATCTGTTGGATCAATCGGTTCTGGACATTGATGCACAGAACACATACCTAACTTGACAGTGCTTCAACTGCATATTTAAAAATGAGCATGTTAAAAGCGGGATTTTACAATAAATATCTTCCATTCTTTTTCCTTCCCCTACTCTGAGCCAGAAATCTCCACTTCAGTAGCACTTTCAAACACTAAACGTTCCAGTTTTACTCAGTCTATGCCGACTGCATTATCTGATTTATGGTGCGATAAAAAGAGATATCGCAAGTGCCCCCTGTGAAAACATTTGTCTAATATGTCAACAAAATGAGATGAGAATTTTGAACCTGGCTTTAGCCAAGGTTCAGATTTCTGTCCTGGAGATTCATGCAAATTAGTGCATTTGGATTAGAAAACACATCAATTGTGTATTTAAACATAAAGATTCAGTAAAGTTAAATATAATTGTCTTAATTCGTCTTAATCAACTTGGGAAATGTAATCCTTATTTTTCATTTTTTTTTTTTATTAAATAGTTCACCTGCAGTGTCTGATATAATACTTAAATCCTTTGTAATGTGAAATGAAAGCAGCCATTGACGCAGAACTTCCTTAATATAGATGGACTGACGAAGAAGAAGATGAAGAGCAGAAAGACAAAGACAGCCTTAGTTCAGCAGCTGTGCTGCAGGCTGACGTTCCCTTTCAATAGATGGCAGTGTGACCCACACTTTATATGGACAGCTTCTATGTCTGCAAATCCGGATGAGTTAAAGATTGCATTCTGCAACTTCTGTGATTCAAATTGTTTGACAGTTTACTTATTTATCTGTTTTTTTCCCCCAAGGTTGCTGAGGTTGCTGCGCGTGCAATTTTCTGTGCAATCTCGTTCGACAAACACACCAGAGAGCAGCCTGTTCTGCAGCCACTGGTGATTCCTGTGAAGTAAATGTGAGATAAGAACATCACTCTCACTGTCGAACATCCGTCCTGATCATCTGGGGAGCAGCGGCTTTCCCCTACTTCTCCAGGACACAGACTGCTGTTATTCTGTAAATGTATCATCTGACAGACAGTATTGATTAACAGCTCTAATGAAAACAATATGATTTTATGTGACACAGTCATGTTTTAGACTGGATTTCTGCTTTCCGAAGACAAAGTGAAAATTCAATTAAAAATAAACAACTAAAAACTTATCTGCCATACAGTAATAGCCCAAATTTGGGGATTTCGGTCTGATGTTTGACAGTTGTGTGTAACTCTCGCCAGTGTGTGTTTTATTTTCGTGCTGATACGGCCTGGTTTAAATAATGGAGTATTAAATCCCCCAGGGACAGCTCAACGCCCTGCATGGCTGATTACATCCTGCTTTGATTTAAATGCACTCATCCCTCACAAACATCACCAGAGTCCCCCCTGTTCTGCCCGGAAATTAGTAGGCCAGTCAGAACGATTAATAAATGGCTGGTAAATAAATTAAATTGTATCACTGTCAGACAACACTTCACACTAGACTAGGGGTTCTAATATCACCCTGCCTGTCCAAATTAGGGCAGAATAAAAAAAAAAAAGATGGGCTTTCACAGAAGTATTCAAAGATTTCCAGCCTGCTTTCTATTATTCAGCTGTGAATTACGAAGGGATAAAAGAAAAAGGACATATGTTACACAAAATTACGTGTGCCTTTTTACTATGTGAAGTCAAGTGTCAAGTCTCCCTATTGACATTTTCTTTTAAAAAAACATCTCATTTCACATTAATATTACATGTCTGTGACCTGACTCTCGTGCCTGGAGGTGGAGAGGGCGGTGGTGGTGGAGCTAGAGGGGAGCTAACTCGTGGCCACGGCAGGCAGCAGGTACAGGTTGCCTTCAGGAAACTCCGTAAATCAGGGTTGGGGAAGAGCAGCGTGCAGCTAGATGACATCAGAAGGAAAACCAGAGGACATCTTTTTCTAGAAAACATGATCCAGTTTCACCCAAATCAGCTATAGTTGGGGCTGTTCTGTGATGAAGTGCCATAAAATAAGAAATAAGCAATAGTGGACTATACGTCCTGTGAAAAATCTCTAATTTAAGATAAATTATAGATATGACAATGATTTTGAAGCTGTTATCTAAGGGTAAGATAGTCGCACTGTGTTGCTTTAAAACCAAAACATGACATTTCTTTTAAATCCTAAACAAGTGATTTTATTGCCTAAATCCAACCAGACTATTAACACAACTGGTCACAACATAAAGTTGAAAACTGAACCTAAAGAAATGTGAAGCTTCGACGCATCTATTCTTTGAGGAAACGTGCATTGCCAACATTAATTCTGGCGATTGGGTTGAACAGAATCACTCTTCTGTTACATTGTTCACAATTAAGCCATAAGCTGTGGTGGAGGCTCACACGCAGACTCTCTTTCATAAGCCAGTGTTGAACCAGTGTACAATTAGTAATGAGTTTGTAATTTAAGATAAATTATAGATCATAGGAGAATATGACACATAACACCCCCTGAAAACAAATGAAAATGCTTGTATGCAAAACAGCCCTCTGATGTATTTTTCATTGCTTGTTGACATTTCAGTGCAGGACCCTTTAAAACTGCTACCGACGCACTGCTCTCGCTGCTGTGTGTGCTTATAAAAACCAATTGCCCTATCGCTGATCATTGTCTAGTAAAGTAATAGGCAGAGGGCCCCCTCAGGCTTATGACCAGGAATAGCTGTCCTGATTGTCCTCTCAGTTGGTGGCCGTGAATTAGAGGCTTCATGTTGTTCAATTTCCATCGATGTTCCTATTTATTCACTTATACGGATAAGCTATGGCACAGAGGAAATTGATTGATTAACAAGATTACATGATGAAAACAAGATTGGCCTGGATAAAGGAACATCTAACAGAGATCGCTCATGCACGCAAACGGGTTGGAGGAGAGGCAGCGAGTGCAAAATGAGTTTAATATTCCCCTGGAAGAGTATTACACTTTGAAATATTAATCTACTTTTTGAGACGTATGATTGTGTGGTATCACATCTAGTTCTGAGGAGAAAAAAAAGCCCTTGAATCAGAGCGCACAAGTACCATCGATTTTAAATGGAAGACTTCTCTTTTTGCAATTTTGTCCAGCTTCAAGTGTTTAAGATCAAATCCCTGTTAATGGAGAAGATGAGATGAAATATTCTCACTTTTGCAGCGGCTTTCTGTTGACATTTGCTTCATGGGTAACAATCTTTCCGAAAGCATTTCACTCTTTAATGTTTTTGTTCAAAGCCAATTTTTGTATGTGCTTAAGAGTTATTTGCTCCAAACTAGGCTCAATGGCTGATTGTTTAAAATGTATTTACCATTGATGTTCCGGAGTGCACACTTGGGAAATTCTCAAGTACAATCAGGCTCGGGAGGCAGAAACGAGGTTACTGATAATCTCTGTCTGAGAAGCAGAATTTTGATTTATTACTTCGTAACGTGACTTTAATGAACACAGGTGGTGCAGTCACAATAATAGTTGGGATAATTGTGTTTTGCCCCCCGCTTCAGTATGTCTCAGTGTATTCTCGAGATTCGCTCCAATAACATGAAAATCCGACATTTTTATGTCCTATTTTCAAAAAGCACACTGAATTTTTTTTTCTATTTTCATTAAACACTTCTCACGCCCAATATATCTCTGTAGCCTTTGATCAATCGCTGTGTTGTCAGTGAAATGAAGTCAAAAATGTGGAATGACCTACCACACGCCCTCCGTATCTCACTCTTAAAACTCATCTCTGGGCCGGGATCACTTTTTTAAAAGGACATGTTGCATAATGTAGTCTCTCCACTTCCGTATTGTGTGTTGCATATTTGACTTACAGGTAATGTTACTCTTTTTGGTCCCTTTTATACTGATGCTCATAAACGTGCTCTGTCCCAATCACATAAACAGATTTAACAAACACAAAGTTTGGTAGTTCACACACATTCAATATACAGTATTTGCCTTTTTTTAATGTTTCGCCCATTTGGCTATTTCAATGTGGTCACTCCGAAATCATAAAGGTAGTGATTCAGAAGCTTTAACTTTTTTTTTTTTTTTAAGAGTTTTTTGATAAAAATTATGATTCGGTGAAATAATTATAAATTGAGTGAGCTTTGGCACCTGAACACATCATAGCTCAGAGTGTGTGACTGCGAGATAGCAAACAAGCAGAGAAGAGGAATATGTTAAACAGCTACAGTGGATCAAATTATTATAATGTACGGTAAACAGTAAATGCCAGAATGCACTGGATAAACAGCAGAAATATTTAGCTAAAAGTATAGAAGCATGTCTAACAAAGCTAAGATAATTTAAATGCATTGCTGAAAATGAATAGATTAGCATTTCAAGTAGTTAGCTTAAACTAATGGATGATAAACAGCCAACCTCTGCCCCTCCAAGTAGTATTAGTATGAATGCCGACAGTTTGATTGAATGAAAAAAAGAAAAAAAGTGCTGCCATCCACTGTTGTGTCCACTTATATGTAATACATTATTAATGTTGAATCTGCTGGAGGACGAGAATCAATAATGTATGGCAACATCAACTTACTAACCTGTTGGCCACACTAAGAACAATCACAATATGTCAACTGGAAAGTCTCCAGTTTCCTTAAGATTTACTTGTAATTCCTGGTGATCGAGAACTTTGCACGCTTTTTTTCCTCCTGACATGAACCCTGTCACCCACATTGAGTGTGTCCTCCACCTCACTTGTCAAAACTCACTCAAGAGCAAGATGATCGCAGGCTCTCAATATACGATTTACATATTGAAATGTGGCGTAGGTGGCGTGGTAACATCCCAGAATAATCTCAAAAAGGTGCGAAAAAGTAACTTCTGGGCAGTTTTTAAGTATGTGGGCCTCATGCTGGTGTGCCATTTATTCTTTTCCCTGTCTTAGAGTACCAGGCACACTCGCGTAAAGCTCGACATTAAGGTGTCCCAGACTTTCTTTGTCCTCAATTCTGACGGTTAAAGCACATATGGTCCTAATTACTATGGAGACGTTCTGGGACTGAAAAAACGAAGAGAGTTTTGCTCCCGCAGGCTTTTGGCAATTTTGGGTGCTTGACTTTTTCGAAATTGAAAAGAAACATATGCAGCCGCCTCTAGACTATACACGTCTCTAGAGGTTTCAGCCAGTAAGATGGTGCTTTTAGTCAGTTCATACTCATCACGCCAACGACCATATAGGTCGACTGTGAAAGCGGCCTATAATGACGCTTCTCGTTAGGCGGCAAACTCTACGGGTCCTGGTGATTCGTGAGGCAGCTAAGAAGGAAGTCAGGCGGGATGGTATAAAGAACGATAAGGAGGACGGGGTGGATGATTGGTTAAATGCAGGAGGCCCCTGATGGTGTCCAAAAGTCAGCACTGGGGCTATTTTAATTTACTTACGTGGTTAACCAATGTCACAAATGTACCCATCCCTAATGGATAATGTATCTATTCTAAACCACAATGTTTTCCTAAACCCAAACAAGTAGTTTACATGCCTAAACCATACCAAGAACCTTTCCTGTCCAAACCTAACCAAGTAATGTGATGGCAGGCCAGCTTTGTCCATCCTGAAGTGCACGATTAGAATTAGAAGTAGGCATCAAATCAGTAGGTTTCTGATTGGCAGCCTGAGTTTGATGCCTCTCCCCACTTGTCATTAAGAGTTACCCAGTGTGAGCATCCGTCTTGGGGGATGATTGACAGGCAGCTGAAGTCTTATTTTACTTGGGCTGAATCGGGGCCTATTGATTGGGATAGTTAATATTCCTTGTATACTGCTAGTCCTTACCCAGAGCCGTTTTTTTATTTTATTTTCTGACACCTTAAAGCCTGGCTGCCGCTGTTTAAGGAAACTGGATGTGTGCTCATGATCAAAGACGGCCTCACTCGTCTGCCACAAGTGAAGAGAGCAATATTCCGCCCAGCTCTGTTTTCACTGTGCCTACTTTGCATTACGTGGCTCCTTCCCTCAAGCCTTGTTTTGCCGTGGATTGAGGAGAGGACAAAATAAAGGCGACTGCTGCAATTTCATCCCTATTGGCCCCGTGGCAAATTGGCCCTTTATCAAACGGGGGCCTCATCTATCAAGCCAAAGACGGGTATTGAAATTGCCCCACTGGCCACAAATCAGACCAATGGATCGGCCTTTATCTCAGACAAGGCCGTCATCACTCTGTAGTGGCTGGAAGGGGAGGAACTGGGCCATTTAAGAGACTATCCTGCTCTTCTTTGCTGATGGATGTGGCCCGCCTGACCTCTCCGTGACCAGGAGCAGCTGGACGAGGGCCAAACCTGTGCTTAACCTGGATCATTATCTGGCTGCATGTATGTGTTTGATTCCCTTTCAGTCCCAGACACTCTGGCTTTGTCTTACCCTTTTGTTTTTTGGCTTTTCCTTGACATGTCGGCGCTATTGGTTTTTCCACCTCTATTACTGTTAGCTGTAGTTTTTCTAACCTCCTAATCTTGTCTGTCTTTGTCTCTTCCCACATCTCTCCTCTGCTCCCTCGCACACAATCTCTTTCTTTTTTTTTTTTTTACCCTTTTTTTTTCTTCCAAACCTCTACTCTTGCGGCTCACATTCATTTTCTCTAGCCAATCAATGCAAATAGAGAAAGACCATAATGAAGGACAAGACAGATGGATGCCGTATTGTCAGCTGTGCCTCCCTAGTTTTAAACATTAGTCTGCCTGCCATGATTGATGGAATGCCGTATTCAGGTAATACTTCACTCTTGCCATATTCCCCACGAGTGGCTATCTGTAATGGTAAGATATCAAGACTGTCTGGCTGGCATAATCCGACCGCGCGTTCCTGTCGATGTGAGTAACATAAATTGTATTGTAAATATTGCTACTTCTACATTAAAACTGATGTAAAACGATGGTTCCCCCTTCCACTACTGATTCACATTGACACAAAGATCCATTTACAAACGGGTCAAAGTTGTGACAAATTTTCCAGTCGACAAGTTTTGATCTTGAGAGGTGCCCGCGACACAGAGCCATCGGCCTGACCCGTGATCTATCATTCACTGGCGCTCCTCCCTGGCAGCCGGCGTCTTTGCTCATCCTCTCTGATCAATTTCGTGACTTACGGGTTTAACTAAAAGCCCATCCACAATCTAATCCTCTTCTTAATTATGTTTTAACTGCTCTGTCTTTATTTGATTAGATTCAATCACAGTGCAATGAACCCAATCACAGACAGGGATATTATCTGTATGTGTAGACTCATTAACATAAAGCTGCTTTGTGTCGTCGGGGGCTGATTGGGAAAGCATCGTAGACGTTGCGGGAACGTGCATTTATGAGTTTAAAAGGATTGTTTTGTGTTATCATACGTTGGGTGTAGTTTTTTGGAGTTCTGGGCAAAGTTTCTGTTGGTTGTGAATAACACTGTGCTCACCGGAGTGATTTGTGAGATCTGGGAACACGGTTACATCACAACAGCCTGATGGGTTCAGGGACAGGATAAAATGCTGGCAGTTAATGTTTCTGCAAACCACGCATACATTTACATTTAAACTTGTCATAGGCCCAATGTACCACAATGACAATTCTACATGTCATATCATGTTCTCATGGCATGTTCAGGATCTGACTGTCATATCAGAAGCTGGAGGAGACGGTGGTGTCAGATAGAATCAGAATCGAGTTTTGAGTTTGAGTTTACTGTTTGCTTCCGCCTCATTTCCAAATAACTTGGACTTATATGATGATTTAAAACTCGCACGGCTGTCTGAATGTGTCTCCTGTTGAACTGGACTTTCTTTCTCGCACTGTTTTAATTTTCGAAGAAGAGTGCTGACCAAAAGAATCATACTTTCTTCATCGCTGTGGTGTTAACTTATGCAGTAGTGCAAACGACTACCCTTTTTATTCACACGCACCACGAATTCAGACTTAGAGAATAGCAAATATGGGTAGGAAATGTAGGGTAGGTAGAAAAGAGATGATTGCTTTATGTAGTACAATGAAGATCAAACTTGTGTCAGGTACCCTAGAAAGTGAACTTCATAAGCTACAGGCAGTCCAGACAAACTCCAGACTTGGAGCACTGAGGAAGACCTACAGGGAAGTACATGTTGGTGTTTTTAATTATTGAACTTTTAATGATTTAGCCACTATAATAAAGGCTTTTAATTATCCCCTTTCTTTCCTTTAGAACATTTTCTTCAGAGAGTCTGGATTGCCTCTGGGTTTCTCTCATTCAGCACCTGCCCCTTCTGAGCTCAGATGTGAGTGCATAGTTCTATGTTTTATCGCCATTGCAAAAGTTTCAAAATTGAAACCTAAATTGTTATAATCTGGAATTTCCTTTTCAGTCGAGCAGCCTGGTGCTCCTTGCATGGTCCAGTGTGGATAACACCACCTGGCTTGGTGCCTCCGAGCAGTTTAGAATAAATGCTAAGTATTTTTGCGAACGCTATTTTTACGCACAACTGGCACATATGAGGTAGACTGCATAATCCCGCTGCTTGCCCTTGGTGCAGGGCGAGAAAATGGAGCACCATGAAATGCTAATCAAATTTAGGGGAAACCAATTCTGAATTCTGAAAGCCTTATCCCACCCCATCCCCTTGACTCAGTATGTGCGAGGTGTTATCAGTCCCTCAGGGGAAGCAAAGGGAACCTTGGCCTGCACAGTGTTAAGGAAGGGAGCGGCGGAAGTCTTCAGGGGGAAGAACACCCACACACACAATGGATGACTGCAGAAAGTAAAACAGGTCAGGACTCCAGTGGTCTGATAAGGCAGAGGACTCATGAATTAAAGAGTGGTGGAGGAAATATGACATTTTTTCTTTCCATTCAGTCTATCGGGACTACTCGCTTGCCAGTGAAATTACCTGGAGAGAAGCCGGGCCGATAATGGACTGCCAGCGACCACATTCACTCTAGTCATTTCTCTCTGCTCGTAAAGGGTAGATTGGCATTGAAAATTCAAAACACTTCCGCTGCCTTTTGGGAAATTTGAGAGACAGGGGAGTTACATTATCATAATAGATCATTTGTATCAGCTTAAATACCTATTTTTCTACCGTGTAATGGAAGCCATTCTTCCGCAAATCATTCCCTATTGGATGAATATTGGATTTACAAGGCTCATTGCGCTTAATTAAAGCAGCCACTGGGAGCCGTCATCATTCCCAAAAGTTATGTATGTTCACTTACATTAAGGTTTTGCAGTGAGGTATTATATCAGGGTTTTTTTTTTTTTCTCCGTGCATTTCAGCTCCGCAGCTCCAACCAACTTACACATGCAGATTATTGAATTGTTGTTTCGGGGGGGAAAATGAGGAACTTTGCTCTTCTTTATTCCTTCTGTAGAGAAGCAGATGATTAATATGGAAGTGGTAATGGCGGAGGAGGGCAGGGTTGCAATGGGTCTTCTTTCTCTAATGATTGGTTTAAGTGAGTGCTATAATGGGCTGGGCTGCCGTTGCCAGTGATTTACGGGACCTCCTCCTGTCGTCGTGCCGTTGAGGCGGCCTAGATGGGTGAATCAGAGAGTTCAGCCATTCCTTCCCAATATTATCTAAAAAAAAACATAATAAAAAAAAATACATTCACTCCAATAGATGTATCTGTATGCGTATCAGTCTTTTTTTATTCCCGCACAGCCACGTGTGGCTCTGCATATTTATCATAGAAGGGAAGGGAGAGGAGTGGCCTTGTTCCAAGCTAACCTTTAACTGAAAGTGTGGGTGATGCCATGGAGGTGTGCACGAGCCAAGTGATGAATGGCGCTTGCAGAGAGAAAAGCTGGATGCAATTTCTTGCCCATAAGCCCAAAAGTTGACGCTTTAAGACGGTCCTACCTCGGAAAAAACAAGAACTCTAGTCCAGTTTTGTCAGATACCTCTGGAGCAATATGCATGGAGCAGTTATTTCTCACTTTGAAAAAGGTTATAATGTCCTCCATGGGGTCTTTTGGTGGGCAAACAAAGTGAAGGGGAGCCTGAGGGGAGGAAAGGTGGGTAAATAGCTTCTCTAATGGAGTCCTAATCTGTGGAGGCAATCTGCAGAGAGCTGCCCCTGGCTGTGCCAGTCGGGATGATGAGACAGAGGTGACAGCGTGGCAGTTATTATTAGTGGTATCATTGATCAGACAGCCGCAGCAGCAGAGTTGGAGGAGGATGATGGATTCGGTGGCTCCAGCCCAGCTGAGACATGAAGGCTGTCGGGAGCGGGTCAGGGAGGGGCTCATTGTGTCCGTGTGGAAAAAAGAGCGAGGATGAGGAGTAGGGGGTGTTGTTCTCTACTCTCATGTAAATCAGGTGGGGTCTTGGCCATAGTTCAGAGATGGATCGGCTCTGTTTGACAGAAGTCATCAATCTCATGCAGTGTCATGTTCCAGATGAAAGAGTTTCTGTTTTAACTTGGAGTACAGACAACTTGTACTCTGTGAGGACATGGATAAAAACAGAACTGATCATCAGCTGTCCACTTACCTCTCTGAAGGTTTGCCTCTTTAGATACAAGGTTTTTTTTTTACGAACCTATCTTTCCAATCTGTTACTGTTGGTCTTGTACTGATCAGAATGAACTTCGTCATTCTAACAAGTCATAATATGCATGGCATCTCGCGAGACTTCAAGCACTTGTAATGAACACATGGGTGAAATAGATCAGCATCATATGAGTGTGAGTGTACAGGCGTGGTTTAGATGTGACCACCAACAAAAGAAGTGACTGTTCTTTTAAAAAACAACAATGGAGGCTCCAGAGGTTAGTGCGGATGCTGCGGTCAAATCAGTTTTTCTCAGTAGAAATCTTTTCACTCTTCTCTTGACTGACTTTGGCAAGAGTTTGACTTACCAACTCCTCCGGTGGTAGCACTCTCCCACTGTTACATGGACCCCAATATTTCACCAATGGCCATAATAATCGCCCAATCAGAATAAAAATACCTCACATAAACACCTCAAATCCAAAGACACTGATCCAATCCGTCCCGATTTCAATGGATTTTCAATCAGATAGAGAGGGGTGGTGTAAATCTTTGACATTCTGGTCGATAGGAAAATATCAACCATGTAAGTACTTACTCAAACAAGTTGTTCAAACAAGTTGTTGAAAAGATGAATGAAGCTGGAATCCCCCCAACCGCTGACCAAATCAAGGGCCGCTGAAAAAGTTTGAATGCAGTTCCGATGCAGTTACAAGACTAAAAGTCAAAACAGCAAAAGTGGTCCAGACCCAGACACACTTCTGGGTGCCCTAATAGAAGAGTGCAGTTGCAAAAACAAACAAACAAAAAAAAAAAACAAGACTACAGAGGCTATGACCTGATGGTGTTACTAGATAAAAAGTCTGGAGATCAACAAAGTCATTTGGATTCATCGCGTGGGAACGATGAATTTCACAGCGATCCATCAAAGATATTTTTTGAGATATTTCAGTTTGGAGAGAACTTCAAACAAAAATAGGACAAATCTGTGAGAAAGCTTTCTCCAATCAGTCAAGGCAGAGAAGAGCTATTTTTCTAAATTACCTGCGCTGCCTACCCGTGACATATTTTCTCTCTGATATCTTAAAGCATAATTCATGATGTTTTTATTGGTGTTTGTCTACCCAAAAGTCTTGTAATGCCCTCAGGTATGGGAGCAGGTGTTTTTCTTTGAACGTCTCAATCACAAGCTTCCCCCACTGAGACCAAACGCACGGGACGAGAAGTAAAACAGAAAAGACTGAATTAATTGAAAGACAAGTATTCACCCTTAAATGAGTGCTTTTCACGGTCAGATTCTCTCTAAAGGGACTCGATCTTGGTGAGAGGTTTAATGAGTTTCACCAAAGCGCTGCACTGGCAGTTGTAGAAGATCTCAAAGGGTCGATCTTTTCAATAGACACCATTTCCTTCCTATTTCTTTCTTTTTTTTTTTTTTTTTAACTTTTGTATAATAGTGAAGGACTTTACACATTGTTCCATAGCAGCGCAATTTCTTTTAATCTTTAGAATTCAGTATGAAAGACGCAATTTTCTGCTGACAGCCTTGGCACTTGTGAATAATGTAGATGCCAAAAAGTCTATCACATCCAAGTGCCACGGATTCAGACCTGGGTGCCACGTTATCAACTCGACATTCATAAACGTACAGCTTCATGAAGTCGAGAGAGAGAGAGAGAGAGAGAGACGCTCCTCGCCGTCAGCCCGGGGGGGGGATGCTCCTCACCCTCAGCCGGGGGGTGGGGTTGTCACTTTTTTTTATTTAACTTGCTCCTCCGGCGCTCCTCATGGGCTCCCGCAGTTCAGAGTGCTGTTTTCACAATATTAAAAACTTGCCAAATGTGGACAAAAACAGCCCAAATTTTATTCACCCGCCCAATGTATTTTTTTCCGGCCTGGCGTCAACAAAAGTAGCCCAATTGGGCGGAAAACCGCCCAATCTGGCAACACTGTCTCTCACTCCGCTCACTCAGGTTCACTGTAACTGGAACTCAAAAATATATACTTATATTTAGATATATAGCCTACCTCAAGAATATAATAACCCTTTTGTGTATCTGTTGAAGGAATTAGTATTCCTATTTAGGCTACATGCAGATAGGTTATAGATTTAATTATGTTAAATATAATGTTCTTATTTGGCTAAAATCTTTGTCCTGTGTTTTATCGTTATCATAATCATGCTCAACTAATTAAAGGCAAAAGTACAAAAACATTCATTGATCAGGAATTTTCAAGTAAAAAGTATCAGTATCGGTATCGGCAATACTGGCACTGTACTTACTTGGTATCAGATCAATACCAAAATTTGCAGTACCGCCCACCCCTACTTGCTACCTGGGTCGAATGCCAGTCATAATCAAGGGTTTGATGGATCACCTATCCTGTCTGAAGATAATCATGGGAAATGTATGTAAAAGGACAATATCAAAAATCAGTTCACCGTCATATATATTTGTGTGAGAAATCTTCGACATTTTAGAAAAATACATTGTGGAAAGGCCCGGAAAATAATGGAATCAGAACATGTCCGGGCATGACACGGTTCGGAACACACCTCAGAGGAGGGTTTTAAAGAAAATAGGTGGAATCTCCAACAATATAAAAACCAGGAGCCCTAAGAGCTTCCAGTTCAGCCTGATCCCTGGATTGGCTCGAGTTTGTTGCTGCTGCTGTCTTTTGTACTGACTCTGCAACGTCTCTGGTGGATTTCTTCGAGCACCTTTCCTGACTCTAATAGGCTGGACGCACTGGATGCCAGTGTGCTGCGCTGCTGCTGCTAACTCGCGTGTTTGTATTCAACATAGGCAGCGTTGCTCCTGCATGCCCAGCCCATGTCTGTTTACATGGAGTTTGCCTTTGATGGTTATATATAAATAAGATGGCGTGATTTTCCTCCCCCCCATTGGAAGCTCGAGAAAGTGGGAGATGGAGAGAGAGGGAGGTAGGGAGGGAGAGAAAGGAAAAGAGAGTTCACAGGGGGAAAAAAAAATACACTTCACCTGTTGTGTGTATTGCCTTTGTCTTGTCTGACATGCTCTGCAGACACAGACATTAATACTACAGCAAAATGCCGGTACGATGTCCACATGACTGTCTACAGGTTGTTTTCAGGTCTGTTTCTGCTGAGAACTGTCGCGGTAAAAATAGACAAGACCAGATGAGCTGCAGGTGCACTTGACATAAAGCCATGCACACGCGCTGCTGATGCATCCACTGTGGCCTGCCTGTAATAGACTTTGAAGGAGCAAGTGTTGGACTTCTGGCCTGTTCGCTAGACTCTTGGGATCTCTAATCTTCTTGACAACTAACAGAATCCAATCTATCAATTATCATTATGTAATTTGTCCTGACTGATTGCATTGTTCTTAATGAGGCAACGCTTGCTCATGGACGTGTTTTATCTCCAACATTCTGTCTAAGGTCCGGCTGTTTAGTAGTCCGCCTCCTCTCGCTCTCTCTCAGACACACAAACATTTACGATTGATCTTCGGTCAAAAGCTTGAAGTTCTGACGAAAACTATATTCGTGATGTCAATATCCGAGTCTGTACACAGCATTTTAATGCTTATCATCTCAATGGACATAAACTGACCTATTGAGGAAGAATTTGAGATTCAGAGATTCTTCTTTTATTTTTGCATTGAAAAGACAGAGGATCACTTACTTTGCCGGCGCCAGTCCAACCCAGACTGTTACACCTACTTTCTGCAACATTTTTATCTTACTGTCAGTGCAAGCTCACGCTGTGCAGCCGAACACTGCTCAAACGCAGAAAAACTTTATCCGAGTTAAAAAAAAAACGAAGTTTACCAACTATGTCATCCTGAATTTCGGGGAAATGTTTGAAATGATGCACAAAACAGTGAGAATATTTGGAACTTGGGTTGGAATATGTCACTCAGTGTAAACTTTATATCGAACACTGTCCAACAGTTAGAAATCATTATTCCAGTTAATTGAACTACATTTTTATTTCATTACAGCAGTTTTCCAATAAATATATGAAACTTCCAAAGGGAATCTAACTCAAGTACTGCACTGAGGTACAGTTTTACGTCCTTACAGTTGAGTATTTTCATTTTCTACCACCAATTAACTGTATCTGTCATAGGCGAGTGGAGTGCTATTTTCTTTGGAATAGTTATTCATTTCCTATTTTTTAGTTCCACCACAGAGCTACTGGTCCTCCGTCCATTGTCCGACCATAATGGCAGCACCCATCAAACACAGCCGGACCAGGAAGGAACAACACAGCTTCCAAGAAGATGTTTAAAGACTGGGTAAATAGCAATTTTTTTCTTGCCGGGTTTGGCTTCTGGCACCTAGGGGCTGAGTCAGCAAATAGGACCACTAACTGCCTAATGGCAGCTATAAGTCCATCACGAAACTCCATAAATCGCGTCGGAACTGGCCTACATTGTTCCAAGAGGCAGTTAAGCATTATTTAGCACTTACTTTAGCAACATGTAAAGCTATCAGTCCAGAGGGTTATGAGTTCATATGAAGCATAAAATTAAGAGAGGGTTTATTAGATGCAAAGTTTGTATTTGGCCGGAATGCAGGATCTGCAGCAAACTTAAAGACACCATTGGCATCAAAATAGGCAAAACATTTTGTAGGTATTTGTAACCTACAAAATGTTTTGCCTATTTTGATGCTACAAGATGTGCACTTTTACTGTCAACAGTTTTTCAACACTGTGGTAATGATGATGGTATTTCTTCGACCACCATCTACCTCAAAGCTTCACCGGAGAGACCCCGGCCCAGACACAGCCTGAACTGGGCCTACGCCAACTCTGCAGAGCTCGCCACTGAGTCGTCAGGCCCATCAGCCTCTGCTCCATCCATTCTGCTGGCACAGGGCCAAACACATCTGGGCCACTGTGATGTGCACACTGTAACATGTATTTTGTTGCCACGAGTGCCAGAGGTGAAGAGAAATCGGCACCGTGGATGGGTTAGATCATTGTTTTCTCTTTTCCTGCTGACCTGCCCAATAATGTTGACTGCAGCCATCGATAAAAGCTGCTGAAACCCGGCCTTGTTTACACACTGGACTACAGCCGTGACAGTGAGGTTTTTAAAATTGTCTCTACTTCATGTTCCTGTCAAATCATTTCCTATAGATTAACCATCTTTAATGCCTCCAATATTTTTCAGTTTTTGACGGTAAGCGCCAGAGTTTTGAATCATTTGTCTGATTGTCTGTCCACTTGATCCCCTGCCCCGTTTGACTTTGATCTAGCGACGTCTGGCACTCGGCAAAATGTCACATGCCAATGCTCAGTAGCAATGATGCACACCACTCCTGATTATATGACCCACGTTGTAAAAATGAGAATGAATTTTCCTTTAACTCGCCAGGTGGCTTTGACGCCTCCATGCCCTCAATTATCCCTTTGTACCTCTAACTGTCTCCCGCCTGATCTCCCGAAGCCGCTCCTTGTCACTTAAGCTTCACGCTGTCTTTTTCTAAGACAGCTGGATTATTTTCTCCTCGGTGTAGGGCTTTTTACGTGACAGTTTCTCTGCCAACAAGAGGTAGTGAAATAAAGATTCTCTTCATTATACTTGACTTAGCGTTTGGGAGAGGCTTAGGATGGCATCCAATTTCTAGGTCCAATTTACATCCAGTGTTCATTCAGTTTGTTGGATAACCTTTTGTACAAGATCCCGCACAAGATATGATTTCATCAGACACGCACTGCTGGGTGGAAGGTGCCACCCTCGCCATTGCCTTTTTCCACTGTGGTGCCCCTAATGATTGCTGGAGGGGAAATTGTTCTGCCACGATGCCTATCTGCAGATGCTGCCCTTCTGTACTGAACACTGCTATTATGATGCACATTTGAATATTCCTGCAATATGCTCTGCCTTCCCTTGTCTTACTGCAAAGTCCAAACCTCCCACAAGAACTCGTGACACTCATCTGAATGCGCTGGCATGTTCTGCAAGTGCACAATGCGGAGATCTCTTTCCTCCACTTTCGCTGATTGATTTTGATGCCAAACCAAAAACCGAATTCTATACTGAAGTGCCTCTGCAATGCAACACATCATCTTATATTATCATCAAAATTCCCCCTGCTCTTCAATATAAACTAAACCTAATAAACCAATTCCTTTATGATAAACTCACAGGCTTCCATAAATTTCTCAGTTTCTTTTTTTTTTTAATCTACTTCACATAACTGGCACAGGCCTACAGGGATGATGGCTGATGGCACATTTCTCAGCTTTTCTCCACGGGTACAATGGAGAAAAGCTGAAAGCTGATACAACGGGTACAATGCAAGCTGCCTCCTCTAAGGCTGAACAATGAAGCCGATGCGGAAATATCGAAAACTGTAGTTGCCCGAATGGTCACTTTAGGCTGGCTTCAAAAGTGAATCAGTCCCCATAAGAGCCTGTGTTGAAATGCCCAAATTTACAGCAGAAATAAAAACATCCTACATCCTCCTACAGCCTGACAGCTAGCCTAGCCGCTGCTACGCTTCACCCCAACTAATTCCAGTCACTGATGTTGACCTTCCGGCCGACTTTATTGTGTTGGTGCCTTTTGGAGAGTTTTTAATGCAAATATCACACAAATAAAATAGCTTGCTGTGGGGTTAACTGTACTATCAGAGGGGATGAACTTTTCAAGAGACCCTGTTAGCTGCTGGAGCTGGCATGCGCTAGAGAAGAAAAACCTGGAGCTTCTGGAGGAATAAACACCCACATCTAAAGAGAGAGCACAGAGTGTCTTTTTTTAAACCTTGTTTGATGTTAAGTGACCTGCCTCGTTGCAGAACTCCACTGAATAAACTGTGATTCTATCATATTTGACTGCTGAATGGAGGGGAAATGCATTTTTATAAACAGAGTAGAGATGAAAAAAAAAAACAAACACTGCAGGATAACAGAAAAAAATCTAGTTATTGCTGACTGTGGTCACACATACATCCGTGATACCAGTTGTGGGTGCTCTCTATTTCCTAGCTAATGCAGAATAATTCTGACTAAAACGAATAATGTGAGGTGAAATTTGCTAATCTTCATGTATAAACACAGATAACTCGTAGGGCTCTATCTTAACGATCTGAAAGGCAAGTATCAAACGCAAAACGCAAGTAGCTTTGTGGGCGGATCTCAGGTGCTGTTGCTATTATGCCAGCGGGATAAATGACTCTTGCGCCCGATGCAAATCTAAAATGGGTTGGTCTGAAGTAGCTACATTAGTCATGGTTTGGGCGTAACGTGCAATAAACCAATCAGAGCATCATCTCACATTCCCTTTAAAAGCAGGCGCGCTTGTTCCATGGCAGATTGCTATTATAATGGCGAATTTGCCAGGCGCACGCCAGGACCGGTTCACAGCTGAGGAGACCGACGTTCTCGTCAGGGCTGTAAAAGACCGAGAAGTGGCATTGTATAGGGATGGGAGAAATCCATCCAAATAAGCTTTGGTTAAACGGGCGTGGGAGGAAATTGCCACAATTGTCTCTAAGGCTGGCATCCCCAGGACATCGCACCGGGCCTCGGGAGCAGTGCGCACGGCCGAGCAGTGCGCAACGGCCAGCTGATGAGGGAGCAGCGCAAACACCAAGGTGCAGAGGATCCAGACCCACTACATGCCATGGCAGCATTGTCAGACCGGACCGCACTGTCCGGAATGCGGCAAGGTATTTATGCCTGTCTTGACCGGGTAGCGATTTTGCAGCGGCTTCTCAGGCGCATCGCCTCAAGTCTCCAAACGCACCACCTGCACCTGTTGTGCCCCTTCCTCCTCCTCCCCCAACTCCATCTCCGTCCACCCGCTCCACTAGGAGCACATCGCGCATTGCCACTCCCGGACCCTCACGGCTACGGCGGGCGCGTCGCATATCAGAGGGAAAAAGAATGAGTTCTTCTGTTTAAATCTTTTCAACTGTTTTTGTATGGTTTGCAAAAACGGGAACTGCTTCTTTGTAGATGAGAGAAGCAAAGTGTATGCACGTTGAGCACACGCTACATTATGGCCAAGCATGCGCCTTTAAAATAGCATCTGAATAAGCGCCATTGACTTTAGACCAAGTTTTTCCTGGTCTGTTGCGGAAGTGTTTTCTGAAACAGCAAAATAGCACCAGTGAACGTTTGCTCCGGAACACGCCTCCTCTTTTCGCTGAACCGCCCCCGGGAGCGCAAATTCATTCCCTAATTTAAAGGAGAACTTCGGTCGATTTAAACATGCAGCTTCATTGCTTAAGCTACCCTTGACTTGCCAGTACCGAAGACGCGAACAAATTTGGTCCAACCATTACAGAGCTCCGTGAACGGAGACTTAGCATTGAATGCTAACAGCATGGGGTCAGAACTTTGCACTGTGTTTTAAGCGTCTTAACATGCTCCACATCTCACACCAAAAGTTATGCAACATCAGCAGACACCTTACAACACAGCACTGTAGCGTGTATAACTCAAAATGAATAAAAAAGTAGTTAAAATAGTGTGTTTGTGCAAGGAGCTACTTACCTGTTTGTTGACATCCGTGTGTTCCGGTAGCTAGACCAAACTAGCATATCCATTGAGTGTGCACTTAACAGGCTTAACAGGCTATTATAAGGCTCATGGCTCATGACAGGCTGTAAAATGGACATGTACATTATGAACATAAACACGAAAATGCTGGATTACGTTTCCGTCCCCGCCAGTGAGGGAGTAAGTGCAAGCTCGACGGATTGACTAGTTTTGTCTAGCTACCGGAACACACGAATGTCAACAAACAGGTAAGTAGCTCCTTGCACAAACACACTGTTTTAACTACTTTTTTATTCAGTTTGAGTCATACACGCTACAGTGCTGTGTGCTAAGGTGTCTGCTGATGTTGCATAGCTTTTGGTGTGAGATGTGGAGCATGTTAAGACGCTTAAAACACAGTGCAAAGTTCTGACCCCATGCTGTTAGCGTTCAATGCTAAGTCTCCGTTCACGGAGCTCTGTTATGGTTGGACCAAATTTGTTTGCGTCTTCGGTACTGGCAAGTCAAGGGTAGCTTGAGCAATGAAGCTGCATGTTTAAATCGACCGAAGTTCTCCTTTAAGGACGTGCGTCTGTGGAGGGAAAATTCCAATGTGCGCCGAATGCAAAATAGGAATTATACAAGCGCCAGTGTACAAAGTCAATTGCGCTTAGTGCAAGATAGAGCCCGTAAGCTGTAGCTAGCCTGGTAGCTTAACTAATGCACTTTCTCCAGCTCCACCCACGCCCTCTTTGCCCATTTTTTATTAGCCAGGAGTGAGGTGGAGTCAGGTACTGCCAAGATGGCGACCACCAGTACCATCAACTTTGAGCTTCCAGGTTCATAAACATATGGGTGACTTCATGGTGGCTTCGTCCACTATTTGTACAGCTGGTGGTTTCATGTATTTGGTGACGTTCCATTAGTGATGTATCTGCAGGAGAGGCATCCTTTTGCACAAGCAATGTTGAGCACTAATTGAGTTTTGGTGCCCTGTCATGGGGGATACTTTAGCTTTGTTCAATTGCAAACATTTGTAATAAAGCACGAGCTTGTTTAACATCCACCCAACAGTGTTTTCTGTTCCGTCTTAACATCTCTTTACCTGCAGTATGTCTTGATGTCCTTGAGCCCAACTTTGGGAAAGAATATGTATTGTTTGAATTTGCCTTGCAACAGATCACAGATCACAGCAATTTAAAAAGTCCTTATGAAAAAAACATTATGTTACGGTCCTGTAGTGTCCTAGCACTGAAGTATGCAGACATCAACATTTACACGTTGCAGTTTTTCTTCAAAAGCCAATTTCAAGCCCGTCACCCAAGGACAACGTACAAATCACAATTAAAGGTCAAAAATGTATACAAGCAGCAAAAAAAAAAAAACACTCAAAAAAGAAAAAAGAAACATGGAAAACAAGACAAGTGGATGTGTCAATGGTGCATTTTATATATGCAGATTAAAAAGCTTTGGGAAAGGCTTATTTAAAAAGATGAGTTTGCAGTAATGTTTAGGACACTGAGAGCCTTGTCCCCCATAGAGGGGAGGCTGCAAGGGGGGGTGGGGGGGTGGAAAACAAACAGGCGTCAGAGGAGCAATGACAAGGCGAGTAGAGATGGAGCAAAGTGCAGAGGAAAGAAAGAACCAGACCACAGATCTGACACCTAAGAATGAATCCTGTTCGTAAACTCAGGGTTAAATAAATGTACAGTTCAACAGAGAGCAATTTGAAGATTGTATGATCGGCTGAAGCAGATGGGAACGGCCTTGGTTTTTGAAATGTTGACAATACGCGGTGTGAGATCAAAAGGAAGAGGATCACCAAAGTTATTCAGTCTGAGGGAAATATGAATGTCCCTTGTCACTGTATTCAATAATTGTACAGATATTTCACTTAAATCCTAAAATGTTGATGCCGCATTAGACTGGACCTCAGGCACAAAGTCCATTCATGCTTCTTGAGACCTTTTTGAGACTTTATTAGATATAATTTATATCCCAAAGAATGTTGAAACAATTTCTTTGATAGAAAGTCCTAACGGATGTCATCATTTGACTTGAATGTGCGGTGCCTACCGATCATGTGAGAAACCAACAGCACCTCAGGCCTTTTCAGAAGAAGCGTTGCGGACAGTACCGTAAGTGCACACTTGTTGCTACCGCTGGTGCTTTTCAGACTTCAGGTGGGAACAACTTTCACGCGTCTTTTGGCATAAATTACACCTTGCCTTGTTTCCTGCCCATGCCAATCACCGCTGAAGCATATCTTCCTCCAACCAGTTCTTTAACTTGCTTCTCCCCATCTTGGTTCACCCCTAGATTGTTAAACGAATGTCGAATACGAAAAGATGACACAAAGCCAGACGCCTTACTGGCCTGGCCACGTGTTTACATGCATGTTTTTAATGAATTTGGATAAAACAGTTTCTTGTAGGATGTAAAGCTCTGTCATTCTATGCTAACTTTGTTTTGTGTACGTATGTGGTCAATTATGTACAACATATTACTATTTAAGAGAGAAACCAGGGGTGGGTAATGTAGGCTTGAGAAGCCTTCTGTAAATGTAATCTTTAGTCTATTAATCATACTCATACAGCGATGTGCTGACTGCAGTTATATCCGCGGAATGGTCTGCATGGCCTGATCATAAAAATGATCATTGTGATTAATAGTGGTTGGGTTGCGGGTGAAATAATACATCTTTAATGAGAAAAATATTAATTACATTACCTGCAGCGATCTCCCTTACAGCAGAAATGATGTGTATCCCCTATGCGCAATTACGCACAAGGCACATAAAATAGCCATCCTCCTGATGAATTTGTAGCTCCACCAGAGTCTAAAAAAATATTTGTTGTAGTTATAAACCTGACAAGACAGAGGAAGCTCTCCAGAGGAAACACAATCCAACGTTTAGCTTCTGAAATATTCAGTTTTGCTGCTTAAATGTGCCACGATATTTGCTGCAGTGACACACTAAGTATGGAAATGTTAAAAATACTCAAAGCAATGCCTCTAATCACAAAAGTATATTGTTAAAGGAAACACTCTGTATGAAAGGGATTACTTTGTGCCAGATCCTGCCTTCCTTATAAAGTTATTCTTACTCGCCTATCGTGGTTGCATTCAAAAAGGATTTTATAGAAAAAGAGAAAGCCATCAAGTCACTCAGCGACGCCTGAAGTGTGTTTTGCGCACATCCCATGAGCCTTTGCTGGTGTGTGGTTTAGAACTCTCTGGTGTCTTAGTATTTTGGCAAACCATTAACGTGTCTCCCCTGTTGATTTTGAGTGGTTATTGACAAAAAAGGTCTTGTACAATCAAGTGCAATTGTTGGTAAAATATTAGCATTCCCTACCCTTATCCTCGCCCACTGCCTGTGAAGGAATCTGAGAAATTGTGGTATTTTATATCAGATACATGGCACAAATTAACTACATTTAGTGCAATTCGTGCCAATGTAATTGAATGTTTTATCAAGAATGCATAATCACGTTTTAGAAAACCAAATCAGGCTTGCGAGGAGATAAATCCATACACACCCTGAAATAACAGAAAAGAGGCAGTGAAAAGCAAAGTGTTACCAGAGACGGTAATTGCGCGGGATGCTGAATAAACTGTCTGATTAAATCTTGCTCTTGTGTTTGTGTCAGTCTAAAGCAGGAAACCTGTTTCATCTTGCTCCCCCAAGAGCCTCTGTTTACTATTCAGCAGGATGCTCCTTGTAATGAATGAGCGGCTTAATTGCCCCGAGTCCTCCAGGGCCAAATGAATCATAAAATACATCCATATGCGATTGTGTCACTGCCGTGCTGACTAAACAATAGGCTGGGTGGGCTGCTTTTATGTAGGGGGGTGACATGGTGAGCGGTTGCATAGTAACTTGTTAGCTAATGAGCTGGCGGTACCTTCTTTCTCAGCACACGGATGCTGGACTTATACTGTGCCTGTTGGGTATTTATCCAGGTCGAAGTGGACAGGGGGCGTTCAAGATGGGTATCAGTGAGGCGTGCAGGTGGTTGAGTGGTTAGAGCACATGCCATAGATGCAGCTGACCCCGGTTCGATTCCGGCTGGAGGTCCTTTGCTGCATGTCACATCCCCCTTCTCTCTCCTGTATTTCTCTGTCTACTGCTTAATAAAGGTGTCTATGCCCAAAAAAATAGATGGGTATCAGTGTGATATCTAGGCTGCAAAAGCTTTTCCTCGAAGAGCACATGTGTACTGAGTGATACTCTACTCTGAAAAAGCAGAGAAACATACCTGGTATTAACTTACTTATCTCATATGAGCCTCAGCACTGACACTTGAAACACAACTGCATTACTTCTTATTCCAAACTGTGACAAAACTAGTCTCTGAAAGCAACGGCCGTTGCATCTCTTTTATTTTTTTTGCAGCTCGAGCACGACTGTATCAAAGTAATTTACATTTGTATAGGGCGAGATGAGAAACAAGCTCAAAATCTATTACCGCAACATCAAATCCCCTTTCGCCCTCTCTTCGTTCACGCCAGAAAGAGAAGAAAGATATATGCTGTTTATGAAGGTAAACCGTGATGATTGTACATGGTCATCCGCTGAAGGATAGTGCACTCCTGGCGAATGTGATTAGCCGGGGGCTTTATTACCCTCTGTAAAGCATTCCAGACTTTAATGTGCAATAGAGCTCCTCTTTCTTTATGCTGCTGCAGTGAGCCCCTGTTCTCTTCTCATTACAAACATGCTGCCCCTGCAGTCGAACACCTCTCCAGCCTCCTCTTCAACAGCCCCACCTCCTCCTCGAGTTTAAGCACTTTCATATGTCACTATGACATATGCGGGGACTGGAGGGTAAACACTTTGGCAGGCCATTGCTTCCACGCGACGACATCTCGACTGATGCTGTTTGATGTCGTGATTAGTGTGGTGGACGTCGGGGGGCCTTGAATCAGCCTGTCTAGACAAACTGACAGAAACATGGCAACACCATTCTTCCCGATAACGCCTCTTTTTGAGAGTATTTTGTGTCTTAAAGCACGGATGCCGCCGCTCTGTTGTTGCACAACTTTGATCCATTTTTCAGACGTGGTCGTTCCCATCTTCCAAAGCATCTGTTATGAGTGCAGAAAACCATTACCATGCATCGTGGGTAACTGGATTGAAATCAGCATGTGACCACAAAATAATAACAAAAGAACTGTTCGTATAAGACGCCGATTGTGATCTGACTGCAAAAACTAGCAGATGATGAGGATCACACTGGGACAACATTGATCATATGTTCATGTTCAGCAGCAGTGTAAACACTTCACTGACCTTCACTGTTGTTGTGTTCAGCGTATCATTTGTCAGAGAGAGCTTAGGAGTATGAAGAAATTAGAAAGCCCACTCAGAGACACATCCATCAGAAATACTAAACAAAGAAGATAACACGTATGGGAGCAATTACAATGTTTACAATAACTTCGAGGTAGTAAACCCCTGAGTCGTGCACTAGCCTACTTTGTCCTTTGTCTTGATGTCATTTCAAAGTGTATACATGTCATTCATCTGAAATGCCTATAAACCTCATGAAAAACAACTTTCACTCACATTAGGTGGAGTGAAATATATCAAAACTTACGAAGAAGAGGTAATTGTGGAAAGACCAACCAAGACTATTAAGGTGAGTTTCATTTTGTTTGTCGCCTTGGATTGAAGTGTGCTTTACGATGAGTGAACAAGGCCACTAAGCTCTTCTTAGTTCGGGAACAGTCAGGACATTTCATTCAGGTGTACGGTTTGGTAGGAAAATAGATGATAGAGTATTTCCTTTCTGAGTTTCGTTTGTTCATATAGCAAACTAAAAGCTAAGAAAGCTTCTTGACGTTCTGTTGAGGATGTTAGTTCAGTTTTTGATTGTTATCAACTAAAATGCAGGCCATATCTCACAAATTGCTCCTTTAACAGGGCTCAAATTACCACACATGAGTGAAAGGCTTCACCATGATGAAGAAAAAGTGAAATTAACATGATGTAGTTTTCAGAGAAAATGATAATCTAACCTTATCTAATATATCTAATTGTCCTCACAAATTAATCTTGGATATCATTTTAATAATTAATATTTGTCCCCTTGATGGATGCATGCATTTTCATCATGCCAGGCTCAGGAATCATCATGCCCCTTATAATATCAGAGATAATGTTTACCAATTACTGCTGGAGCTGAAAAGTAATCGAAAAAGTAACTGATTCAATTTTCGTACAAAGTGCATCCCTGATTTGCGCTGGAGGTTACAGGCAAAGTGTGATGCGTTTAGCCTTCTAAATAGCTGTGAGTGGATCACAGAGGCCTTCAGTACTGCAGGTAAATGGGCTGCAAGGCAATCTGTTGCTGTCTATCCCACTTAGCTGGGGACTGCAATGGGGAGCTGATGTTTGGCAGAGCTGCAAAGGGTGGGATTACAGAGACACTAAAGCGATTTTTGCCACCTGGGTGAACACAGCATATTCTCCGTGTCACAAGGCTGGGAAAAGAAATCTCTGTGGCTCTGGGAAAAGTCTCTCACGCAGGTCTGTTATTGATCTATTACCTGATACTATGTCGACTTTTTTTTTTTTCTTTCTCCCGTTTTCACGCGCTTGTGCGATCAGGAAACAATCAGTTGTTCTTCCTGTGCAGGGACAAGCACTTCTATGATACTGTCAGGATGCTGAAACATCATTAACATACATTCCAGGTAGCTGTCCAACCCTTGCAGTTGCGGTAGCATGGTGAGTATGTCTGATTCGACTTGCATACAAATCAAACACAGATGATTATCTCCCCCTGTCTGACGTTATAAAATGTTAAGTTTCCTTTTATGACTCTGTAAATGACCTCATGACAATGATTCATCAAGCACTTTATAATTGAAGCCGACTGTTAGACTCCGTCTCAAGGTGTATGGAATCAGTCTGGAGACATAATTTAACCCTCTGAGGTCGATTGACGCGCCGGCGCGTCAAAATCACGTGACTAATTTCAGATGACGTAGCAGCGAGACGGAGCCTCTGAGAGTCTCCGTTCCGACTCTATGTGTTAGAGCAACCTTCAAACTATATGCCAGTTTTTAAATCGTGTTGATAGGCCAAGTAAAACCGGAGTTACGATGTATTATGTACGCCACACTTTTTCGCTAACGTTGCTGTCACGTTTGCTGCGCGTTTGGTGCAGGAAGAGACGGAAAAGAGATCGGGCTTTCCTCACGTACGTGTCCGCAAGCAGGAAGTGCAAGCTAAAAAAACATGTTCCTATTGGTGGAAAAAGGCAACACACCAGCCAATCACAAAATTACATGGCAAATCACGTGATTTGGTTGCTGAGGGTGGGGGGGAAGATTTGGAAGGGACGGGGCGGAAAAGTGAAAGCAGCAGTGCCGGTCAGAGAGGCAGCGACAGAGATCGCGAGTTTTGAGAGTTGGGAGATTTGTGACATTTAGCGTGTTTGGAGTGCATAGTTAGTGTGTTATGTTGTGTGTTTAGTGTGTAGTGGAGTCGTTTTTGTGTTTAATGAGTCAAAACAACAAGGAGAGTGCCGAATGTGGAGCAGGCAGTGCAGCTTTTCATTGAGATGGAGGAGCTCAGGCAGACCTGAGCCTGGGGCGTTGCCTGCATTTAAATGTAAATAGTTACATATAACTTTGTAAATTTCAAAAACTTATGCACAGATTTAGCAAACAACAATTTATATTTGCATTATAAGTAATAAAAATGGTTCGTTGAGCATATTTGTGGTTTTCACAGTAAAAAAACTAACTTTTTCCTACTCGGATTTTATGTTTTTTTGTGAATTTAGGTCCATTGTGTTAATACAGTATGTCAAAATGAAAAAATAACTGTACAGTCACACATGTGAGGTTGTGGTGAAAATAATGACACCAAACAAGGCAAGGTAAATTGTTTTTAAGGTGAAATATAATGGTAAAATCAAAAATGGTCAAAAACGGCCAATTATACCCCAGACCCCAGAGGGTTAATGGCTGGAAGATTATACATTAATTTAAAAGGTGATGGGTATTTTGTGCCTAAAAATGATACCCTTGCTAGTCTGGTTAATTAATGCAGTTTTTCTTTAATTTCTTTGGACAAGGGTAGGCGAACCTCGGGTGAATTAAACTCTAACGCTGAGATTTGATTGTGGAGAAAGTTTTTTATGTTGTTCTGTTTTATCACTTCACTGTAAACCAGAGTTCTGCAATGAGTTTTGGGGAGCCTGTGGGAAAAACAGTGATGATAAATGTCGTAGGTCTGTCTCATCTCTCTCTCCGTTTCTACTCAAACATAACCATATACTTCTAGAAGTAGTAACTAAATGTTAGATAGGCCTCCCATCTGAAGGCTGAATCTTTATACTCTCAATAATAATTAAATTCAGATATCAGCCCAGTCGCCAGGCTAACATACTGGCTGTTAGGGTTACGGATACAGCCCATCCTCATCAGACAATCGACCGTATAGGTCCACTATGGAAGCTGCTTATTACGAACAATATTTACATCGACCTCTAGTGGCTGTAGCAATTATCATATTTGCAAATGAGGAAGTGAGGGGGATTAGTAAAAAAGTTGCGGGTGGATGGTTGGCATAATGAAGCACAGGACTTCATGCGGGAGTTGTTGATGTCCAGTGCGGAACTAGAAGTCAACCATGAGTTTTAACTCGCTCATGTAGATACGTTTTTGACTGAAGCTACCGAAGTATCGTGGTTACTTTAACTCAACCATCATGTTTTTCGAAACCTAACCAAGTAGTTGTATTGCCTGGACCTAACCTAACTGAGATTGATAGACGAAGATCCGGTACGCCTGTTGATGTCTTTTTGGGAGTTGCTGGCAATTGACCTGTAGAGTTGTTATGGTATGAGGTTACAATCATTTGTACATGTCATAGGCTACATACCACATTGACATTTTTACAAAACTTTTTGTATCACACTGACATTACATGTTCATGATTTGTCATGTAATGTGGAAGTGGAAGGGAGATGGTAGAGTTTGAGGTGAGAATTCTGCCAAACCAGTGACCGCAGTTCGAGAAAGTCAATCTCCAGGTGTGTTTGTGGCAACCAAAACAGGAATTTTAAGCTAAAACGTGATCTTTTCCAAATGTTTACCATTTGATTTTCTTGTCTAAACCTAACCAGAGCATAAGTGCAGTGTTGTCAAAAGATACAAGTGAAAATGGAACATAAAGACACTTAAGTTGCATGATAAAGAAAGTTTCAGCCTATCAATGGTTTCACCGAAATGTACATTGTCAGTATGTAATCCAGTGACTGGGGTGCAGATATCCAGTAGCTTGTGAGAGGAGCATCTAGACTCATTCAGGTCCAACTGGCAGCTAACTTCTATTTCTGTTGTGCTAGTCAATGTGACAAAGAGAGAGTTGAACTGACCTTTTGATGCTCATTAACCAACAACAGAAATCAGATGTCTGCACCGTCTCTTCTATTCCGTAAATACACATTCAGCTTCATGAAAGATGGCGTCAGCGACTGCAGTGCAAGCTTCACACCATGCAGTCCAATTTGAACATTGTTATGTTGCATGATCACGTCGGAGACATTGGGATTCCATGTACGGAGATGTAAAATAATCGCTCTTTTCAATATGCATGGTCAAACAGATGAGGGAATGCTGTGTTTTCCCTGTGGTACATTGTATCTGACTGCTTAACAAGCAATGGCATGCCAGTGGGGCAATCATTATACACTCATGCTATGCAGCCAAACAGTATTTAAACCCACAGCACTTATCTAAAATCCTAGTGGAAATCCCAGATTTTCCAAAGATATCAAGGATGTCAGGCTGGCTTCAGGGAGAGGCGGCTGGATCTCGAATATTTCCATTTGAGGGGATGGTGCAGCTATTAAAAAAACATGAAGAGTTAGGTATTAATTTTTCATGCCATTTAAATATTATGACATACAAACAGTAATTCAATTAGGAGTTGGAATCAAACTGCATGTGGTGCTGTCAGGGAGCGTGATTCAAGACGATTAAACCGACCGTAAAGACCCTGAAAACTTATATTGTGAATTACGAGTGATAAGGTCTTGAACACATCATTTCATCATCACATACTTCAGTGGCCAAACCAGGATTGAGCAGCAGTTGATTGAAAATTTGAAGCCAATTGTTTGCTCATATTTCCAAAACCACTGTTTTTTGACTGTTTAACTATAACTGAAAAAAAGGTAGAACTGTGACTTTGCTGTTTATTAAGTCTATAATAGTTTATGTCACATAACTGTAGCCTACTTTTAAAGGTGTGATTTGTAGAATATGCCCAGAAGTCATAGGTAGCTCCAAAACATTGGGGGCAGCATATAATCCGAGTACCCGACAACTACTGATCTTTTCTAGTTATTCTGTTAGCTAATCAGCTCATGACTCAGTTAGCCTTGATGAGACCTTGGATCAAAGTGGGAGCCACCACTGTCAACAGGGCCCACTTCAATTGAATTTAGCAGCCTAAGACGACAACAGGTGGACACCAGACTGTACATCGACTCCAAGACCACCAGGGGATGTCCAGAGGCGATTTACAGAACACAGCAAGAGAGGAAAGAAAGAGAGTCGGGCACTGAAGCAGGTGAAAACAGCGCATGGAAGCAGGATATTTTCACATCTTACTCTGTGAATTAGAGCTTTGTTATGACCAGACCAGAGTTGATTGTGGAATTGTAAACCAAGACTGTTTGGGAAGTCCGGCAGAGTCCCTTTAATCTTTGGTGGTAACGTATTTGAGTAAATGTAATAATATAACCGAAATTCTGTACTACTTCTGTGTTGTGCTGAAAGTTAGTCATTTGTTGTCGCTTATGTTAGCAAACTCCTTTTCTAAGCTAATTTTAGCTACTGTTGCTCTCTGTTAGCGGCTGGAGTCCAACACAAATAGATCCACAATCCAGCAGCGTTACGCAACTTGAACAAATCGTCCACAGGAGAACAAAGGAAGGTCTCATTTATCATGCCATGTTACAATCCGCTCACATATTGCCAACAAAAAAGGGATTACTCAATGCAAATTGCTATAAATTGTTACATAGAGCCCCTTTAATTACTGCAAAAGGTAATATATTACTTTTAACACGTCAGCCCCAACACTGGTAGCCTTTGGTCATTGACTGAATCAGTTATCCTGATCATACAGAAGTGGACTGGCTTTGTGTTTGAGTACTGCAGGAATGAAAAGTACAAGGCCTAATCGCTTGTACTTGTAATTGTTGTAATGAAGGCTATTTGGACATTGTGTAATGCAACTTCAAATTGCACAGCTCATTTTCATAGATGGTTTGCTTCTTTTCAAATCATAAAATCAAAACAAGAGGATATTGCTGCTGACAACCCCCAACAGGCAAAGACCCATCATCTATACTGATGGAAATGTGAGCGTAAGAAAAAAGTCTTTACTCTTTATTCAGGTATGGTAATGATTAGCCAATGCTTCTTTTTTTTTTTTTTTTTGAGTAATATCATTACTTACTCTGGTGCACATTAGATCTAATGGCTGTATCGCTGGTCATGAACTTTGCAAGTGGAGCCTGCCATATCAAATTGGCTGGTCACTGCGTATTACCATGCTCTACAGCGTATAATGACAGCTGATGACAGCTCGGCCTTGATCTGAGCTCTTTCCCTGACTGCTTGTTGTTGGTAATGGCTGAGGGAGCCGTGCGGTGGGCAAGTAAAGACCGTGGCAGGCTACACATCATTCTCCCCTTGTGGAGGAAAGGTCTCTCTTGGAGACTGATAAATGTTAATTACTCTACCTTGACATCAGCAGGAGAACGCGGCTAGTGCTGCAAGAAGAGGGCCTGGTGAAGGAGACTTTAATGGCGAGTATCTGCTTGTTTGTGCACTTGTAACTTGTATACTGTCTAGTATGTATATTAATGTGTATGTTTGTGATTACAAGAATCTAATTTTCTATCAATTTTCACCCATTAATGTATCTCCATGTCGTTCTTATCCTTAATGTGTCTCTTTATAGAACTGTTTATGAAACATCTGCAGCAGGAGTGTCTCTTCAAGGTGATATTCTCCGCAAACAACACAGCGCATTAATGATGCAGAAAAACAGGATGACAAAAGAAGTATTCATTTGGTGTAGCAGCATATCCTCCATACATTTGTCCTCATTAATCAATATAGATCAGCTAACAGTCTCGCTCCAAGTCTGCCCAATGGCAGCGGCAAAGGATGTAATACAGCTAATCAATACTTCAGTGATTTTGCCTGGAAGAGAACACATGCTCTGTGTGTGAACCAGCTGATGTATCCTCGAGAAATACTAATAAGAGGCAAGCTGGAATCACAAGAGGAGCAATCTTTTCTCCGGATGATCTCACAGTTGCATCTGTGTGTGCGAGAGAGAGAGAGAAAGAGTGACAAAAATATAAGACATTATTAGAGACAGTAGGATTTGTTTATAAGTTGATGTTAGTGATATCGAGATCAATTTTGGTAAAAAATGTGTTTACGGTGCAAATCAAGTTGTCACCAGCACATTGTGTAATGGCCTTATTTTCTGTGAACAATACAAGCTTCCCACAACAAAGTGGTCTAATATATGGAAATAATGGAAGTGGCGGAGATGAGAAACACAACAATGCAAAGTGAGACATTTACTTGAAGGACGAACCCCTTGAGATGGACCTTCGTGGGATCCTTATAACAAATAAATGTAAAGTACATAGAACAAAACAACACATTCACACATGCACAGAATAAGCCTCCTCCAAACCCATTGATTCCTCCCAGAAACTACAAAAATAATAATACAGTAAACAGACCCATATAAAGCTATCCAAATATTCATATGCAGATTAGGAATAAAGTATTATTATGATATCAAGTATAAATATGATTAGACACAGGAGCAGGTTGACTAAAGATGAGTTAAGACAATCAAAATGAACAGTGTAGGTTATTCCAGCCAGATGAAGCTTTAAACTTAAAGATGCAATATGTAAGAATTGGCCACATGTTGAATTCATACTCCCAACACATAGGGGCAGCATATCACCAGCGTAACTGCTAACTGCTCTTAATCGTATTCTGTTTATACATCCATGACTGTAGCTATTGTTAGCTTGTTAGCACAGTTAGCCATGCAGCTAGCTGGACTACCAACGGAGTGTTTGCGCCACTAGCATGGGAGTTGTGAACTGCTGGGAGAAACTGGTATTAAGGCCAGGCTGCTGATGGTTCAGTAAGCGTGTCGCTGGTACGCTGGGACGGTCAAGTTGCTTTGGATACAGTGATGTATGTTGTATTGCGAGACATGTACACAAATCTAAACCACCTATACATTTGTTTGTAATGCTGTTATAAATATTAATGTTAACAAGCTTAGAGTTAGCTAAGGGTCTTACCTGTTAGCTAATGACTATTACAAAGACTTTAATATAAAGTATTACCTTGAAGTGTCCTGTTATGCCCTGTAGTAATGAAAATGTGACAGCCAGTCAGAAATTAGCATTTTTCATGTTCAAGATTAAAGCAGGTAAAAAAAACTTTGGCTGCCTTGCATCTCAGTTATCTCACCATCCATTCTGGCAAGCAGCTTATAACATCTGACAAACTGCTCGATTGCCTGACGCTTGATTGTTTGCCAGTTTATCAGTGTGTTGCAGGGATTGTTCCCTGCACAGCCTCACAAATCTCTGTCTAATAAATAAATTGCATGTACTGTACTAATGGAAAACTTTGCGATGATATGAATCTGCATGCTTGAAAACGTGTTTACTTCACCAACTGTTCCCGTTTCTCAGTGAATTTCTGTGACACACAGTCCCTGACCTCTTTGGTCCTTCATGGTGCTTTGAGGAATATCTAAAAAGCGCCTCACATTGCGAAAGACGGCGTGTTTCACAGCGGCATCAGATCTTTTATTCATAGCATATCGCTGTCGCTGCGCGTCTGCCTTTTTACTCTCATTCATCAGCACATTATGATATTGTTTTGTTTGTGCTGCTCCTGCTGTGAGAAGGGCATAAAACAATTTTCCTTAAAATTGCTATTCAGGTCAGCCCCTGGTAATGACGCTTAATTAACATGTGTGTTTATGAGGGAGTCATGGAGAAGGGAAGAGAAGATTTAATAGTATAAGTGGTGGATCTACTGACTCATTCCCCTGCTCTCTCTGTTGCTCTGTACGGAGCTCAATATCTACTGCATTATGAGCAAAACACTTAAACTGTGAGTCGTGTGTTGTAAAAACTTAACGGTGCAGCTGGGCCTCCAGCTAACCTGCCCAATTTAACGTTTACAGAGAAAGACCACTGTGATTAATACTTCACTCAGCATTCACACTCGGCCCGTTAAGATTCCTTCCACGTTACCACTTGTGCTGCTGCGATATGATGCATGGGTCGCTGGTGGAGGAGATGCCTCTCCCACAGCTACACAAGTGACCAAACAAGCTGAACTGCTGACACTACCCAAGAAAATCGACTGTTTACCAATAGATCTCTCTGCACAGTCTCTTCAGCGTCGATGCCAGCAGTATAAGCAGAACAGATCGAAAAACGGCGTCTTCTCCAAGGCTGAGAGCTGTCAAACAGAGGGCTGCAACCAAACGCTCATATTCTCACTGTGACTCGAGGTTTGTGTGTTTAACCACGTCCGTGCCAGATGGAGGGGCTTGTTGGGATCAGACTGAGGAGTCACACTTAACACTTAACCAGGCTTGACTTGCAAGCTCTTCCAAACAAAATCTAAAGTAGTGACAGGCATGCATCTTATTTTTCTACCATGTGATGAAGCCTAGCTGCGGATGACGGTGTTTAAAGGTAAAGCTATCGCTTGATTAAATGTTGCCGTTGTTTGTTTCTGTGGAAACTTTTTTTTATGCAACTTTACATTTCTTTAGGTTAAATGTTGTGTTTTACGTTGTGACAGCAATGTGCCCAAGATCTGGGTTAGGTTTAGGCTCAAAAAAACACTTAGTTGGGGTTGGAAAAAGATCTTGTTTTGACTTAAAATCCCTGTTTCATTTGCCACAAACACGACTGGTAATTGTCTCCTTAAAAATATCCAGTGGTGTCTCGCTTACAAATGTTGAGACACAATCTTGAACTCTCGTCACTGGCTTGGCAGCCTTCTAGCCTTTAACTCCCCCACCATCCTCTCCTCCTCCAGATTTGACAAGTCATTGCACATTTCATAGAAATGTCAATATGGTACATATGACACCCACAAATTTGAACGTATCTGTGGACTGCAGAGATTGCATTTTCTCCTCGCGGGTGGGTTGCTATGTACAGGGTTCTGAACAGAACTGAGTAAAGATTTAGACAAGTTTGACAGGCCAGTCTGCGCACACGGCTGATTAAAGCCAATTTTCATTCGGTCACAAACTTATGTGAACATGCCAAATTTGATTTCATCTGCAGTTTCCTAATGAGGGAGCAGGGATGAACGCTAGCCACAAAGACCCCGGAGATGGTCTGCCCTTTGATGTCATGAGTCACGGTGGGTTTTTTGGAGCTTATCCACTGAAAACAGCTGCCAGCTGCAGCCAAAATCTACACTGAACCAAAAAAGAAAAAAACCCAGGCCAGCTAAACAGAGAGATTGGTGGTATTTCTCTGTGGTTTTATCATTTTTGAAACCTCTTGAACACACAGTCATCTTGTGTTACAGCAACAACAAAGGGCACACTCTGAGCCTTGTTACTTTGAGATTGGATGCCATTAGGATTAGCTACTTAACCTAAATTATTCTAATTGCAAATCATACCAGAATATAACCAAAACTATGGAAACAAATGGAAGGGGCCGCCAAGCAATGAGTCAAGAACACAGAACTTACCAGCCTAAACTATCAGAAACCAACAACCAAGTTGGTGAAACTAGACTAAAAGACTACAAGAGACAAAAACTCTAAGGCCTAATCCACATGTTACAACTTAAACCATTGTTTTTATAGATATATTGACTGTAGCTGCTTTTGAATACCTCTTTAACACCGGACAAAAAAATCCACACACACCCGATAACATCGGGCTGTTGTCTTCAGTGGAAAAGGGTACAATCAGCATTTATTCCAGTGACAAATGACTGTGCAGTAGTCACTTTGAGTATCGGCTGGCATTGAGGAAACATGTCACCTTGATGGACATGCTAATTTAGCCTCTTTTTCTAGAGCGATGCTATGATGTGCACTGAAGTTCTGGACCTTTGCAGGTAAACAGCTTTCCATCCATCTTCCTTCAAGCAGTGCTTGAACATTGTTCAGTCGCTGTTTAAGTTTGAGAGGGAGACGCAAGTAACATTGTCACCGGCCTCCCTGCTGCTTTCTGCTGTTTAATGCGCGTTTGTGAGGATGAACAGCAGAAATAAAAAAACACAGCAAGGAACTCGTCTGCTGGCAACAGGAAAGGAGTCAGGTTCATAATTTTATTTTGGGTTACAACTAGAACATGTTTACATGCTTTAATACTCCAAAAACACATCAGTTTCCTAATACTGTCCAATGCTTCAGCAGTCTGAAATGCTTTGTCTCTTTAAGGCTCCGCCCTCTTGAATATCAAGCACGCTCTGATTGGTCGGCTCACACATGCCTGACCCAGCACTGCTATTAACAACAGAGCAGCTGGCCACTTGGCATAAATTATGTAAATGAGTCACAAAGTTAAAGGTGGTCGACGAGGTGTTCCAGGAGCAGTTTTTTCTGTGGGAGAGAGGAGCTTCTGTCGGTGTGGACTATGAACTTTTTTTCAAGATCTTTTACATGCACCGGAACATATCTAAAACACTGACAGAAAGGGAAAAACGAAAACGCGCAATAGGTCTCCTGTAAATGACAAGACAGTGGGTAAGAAAAGGTACCTTTTGTAAATCTAATGTTTCCTACCTACCCATACACACAACAGTATCCAAGAGAAGAAAACATCTAAATGTCACACTGTGACAGCACACGATGTAACAGCTTTGTCTTGCCGCCACACTTCTGAGCACGAACGTTAGTCATGACTTGACCCTCGTCCCCAACCGTGACTTCACTGTCGGACAGTCACTTATGATATTCTGCGGGCAATTTACCCGTCCGTGACAAAAGCTGAGGCCTCTTGCGTGACTCTGAACACAACGTTAAGGGCTGCACCTTATGCAATTTAGCAAAAGGAAGACTGAGTGATTTATTTTATGTGAGAGAATTCCACAAAGTCAGCTTCTTCTCTGAACTTCTCACTTTATCCTGCGTGCCGAGCGGCTGCCAAGAAAGCACGCAGCTGTAACAACCTGTCCCAAAGCGAGAAAAAAAAAAAAAAGCAGGAGATGCTCAGAGCCAACGAGCGACATCCCACGAGACTGGGCTCACCAGGAGGCACACGCCAGTTAAGATTTCGCAGCCAGGATGTTTGCCTGCGTGGGGGTCGCGCCGAGTCTTTCCACTCGTCTAACGCTGCCATCAGATAATCTGTTTTAAGTCTATTTTTTGCCTCTTTCATCAGTAGCTTGTTAAACCATCACTGTGGGGATGATTAGGTAAAAACGGGCCAGAGAATGACTTGAGCGTGGCGAAACACATCGCTGCATGTGTTCAACGCAATACTGTATGTTACGTCTGCACTGAACCTCTGACCTAAATAATGAGCAAAATGGATAAAAAAGGGGAGAAAGTCTGATATTATGCTCCGCCACTGCTGCTCACGACAGATATTTAACATCTTGCATTTTGGGCACGCAGCTAATGTTGGAATTTATACCGACTGCAATAAACTTCAGTTCTGAGATCAGCAACATTACAAGGAGGCAGAGAGGATTGTTAAGGTCAGAGGCGCAGTGTCCTCTGAGCATTCCTGCGACTGTGAAAATGAACAAGTAAGAGAAAAATGCTTTGGGAGATGAAACAGAAATTAAAAGGGGAGGAGTTTTTTTAAATTTTTTTTAGCTAATTAAAGTGGGTGGAGTCAGAGGTCCACATGTGAGAAACCATTAAAAGGTGCAGTCTGCAGTTTAAGGGACGAACATTATATCAGATGAGAAATATTTGTTTTTAAGCCTAAACAGACTCTCTTTGTTGGCCTTAAAGAAACACAATTTTATACTTGTTTTACTTTGTTTATATGTGGCAGACCACAGTGTTCTGGGGACCTTATTTTCCCTCTGAGAACAGCTTGTTTATTCAGTTATGGAAAAAAAAAAAATATGTCTGGGTTGTATTTTTTTTTTACCTCATTAATATTGTACATAGTACAGTCCTGTGTTTGAATCTCCAAAACTACATAGTGCCTCTTTAAAGAAATATGTCTTTGATCAGATGAAACTGTTTTGATTGCTTCTGCTTTCCCATGAAGGTAACTGACACATTTGTTTAGCACTAATTGGACATAAACTTGTATGTAATTACATGTTGCATGACACACGGCTTCTTTAAATATTGAGCAGGAAGCAAAAATAACAATATGTTTGTATTTTCAGCTTGAGTGAAATGTGACAGAACCGCAACAATTAAACGCACAGTCAATGCTATGTGTCGACTCTGTGCGCCACTGTTGTCGACTGAGGAGGACAATCAGAGAGCTTTGTTTCGAAAAAGGCAGGAAGTAGATGAGGTAGAGAGGGAGGGAGCTCCTCTCCTCCAAACCCTGGGGGTCCCTCGGCCATGGTGCTGATGGCCTGTAATTGGTGTTTAGCACTGTTGCGGAGAGGCCTCAGCTGCAGGGTGGCTCTTCTGGCTGCCTTTCAACGTGTCACCGGTTTGTGTGTCCCATTATGGCTTGTTCTCTCTCCTCTTGAGGAATGGACGGCAGCTTGGGTCCGTCACTCCAGCTCAGAGGATGCAAAACCACCAACAGCTGTGCGCCATTATTCTTTAAAGGCAGGGAGCGTGGATGGAGTGAATCAGTTACACGACGGGAGGTTTATGTTGGAAACTTCTGTCCAGGCCAATATACACACTCAGTCCATTCACAGAGGAGCGAGTGTTTTGCTGAATGATCTTTTTATGTCCACTGTTCATATCTGTGACATGTCTTTTATTTTCAGGTTAATAAACAATGCACTTTTGGAGACATTTTCTCACATGTGTCACCACTAAGCTCCGGTGTCTCTGAGTAACTGGAGTACACAGGTCTTTATTTTGCAGATTATTCCTATTCGTACGCATCTTTTTCTTCCCCACATTTTAAGTTATATCAAACAGAATCAACTCGGGGAAGGGAAGCGTACTAACTGTGGCCCTGCGAGTATGTTTTTTTTCTTCTTCTTTTTTTTTTTTTTTTAACACCAACTACATCCCCTGCTTGTGATATCTGCAATTTTACAGCGTGTAGCGGAGGCACTTTCCTCCCGGGCTTTGCTCCGTTTGATGCGCTCCCTCTCAGCTCTAACTTTTCTCTTTCTCGTGTGCTGTCTTCGCAGAAGCACACTGTCAGGAGAGTCAAACCAGGCAACCCAGAGGCAAGTTTGGAAAATGGGCCCCTGATGGCCACTCATGTTGGAACGTTTTGCAATGACAACTAGAAACCAACTCAAACCTTCCATAAAGGCACCGTGAACCGCTGCCGCAGTGATTTATGTGTTTTGGTGATCGCTGGCTAAAAGTTCTGCTTCACTTTGAAAAAGTCTGGAAGCCGATTACCTCAGAGTTACCAAATACAGTAGACTAATGTTTAAACAACTGAAAATGATTACTCTGCTCCACCTGGTCATTTTGAGATAATTGGTTTCCTCATTTCTTTTTAAAGTCACCTTTTTGAGATTTTACAGTGCGGTGTGACAATACTGACGTTGTTCAGTTATTCATTTAAGTTTTAATGGTTCTGCTTTTATTCATATTTGAAAATTATACCAATGTGAAAATTGAAAATGACACAAAAACGTTCAGATTCCGTACATTTTTCTGTTGCTGTCAGATCATTTATGAACACCGGTTGGGAATTTGCGCCCTGGGTCCCAACAGACCCCTGGAATCGCCACCGCTTCCTCAACACTCCACTTGAAAGCTGTGTTGGTGTGTCTGTGCGTGCGATGACAGATCGTAGCATCAGATTAAAAACTCTTTGATTTATACATTTCATTAAGCATTTTCAGCTCGCCAGGCTCCTGACGGCAGGTCTGGGCCTGGCGGTGGGTATTTATGCTGGTCGGAACTTCCTTGCTGAAACTTCCAACTTCCGACCTCTGTGTATTCCAGGAGCATTACACCATAGGTTAAGAGCCGCAAAGGAAAAAAAAAAATACAGATGAGGTAACGGACACTGTTGCACATTTAGTTTCACAGCACTTTTACAGGAATCCAAACATTTCATTTGCTTGACCTTAAACAAATACTGCCATCTGCTAACACACACCATCCCCTCCTCATGGGTACATCCATTGTTTTATGACATCAGGGGGAAGCAGCACTAGCAGGCAGGGAGGGTATGATGAAAGGTGCTAGTGAGTGGCATCATGGGATTTGTAGGATCTACTGTTTTTCTGCACTTGACCCATGTTAGAGATAAAATCCAGTATATCGCTGTATCTGTTGCATCACCTTTTAACCACCACATATTTAATCTGTCTCCTGTAAGCCTCCTAACTTTACCGAAGTGCCACGCTCAGTTACTCGAGTGCCCCTTTAATGTTACAATACTACGCTCCCTTCGAGATTTTCTCCACCTATGGCTCGAGTTTCCTCTCGACTTCTGGCGCACCTTCTGAACTAGATAAAGAAAGTGGCAGAGATGATGTGACCTACTTTATTTTACTTCATACATCTGAGGTGCTGAGTTTTACTTCTCTTACCCCTGCAGGTAGAGTATCAAATGGTCTTACACAGTGACTGCTGTGGGCTGTGCGTCCTGGTGACTCTCCAGGAGCTGCTGGTAGTGCGTGTCACCGCGTACAGCCCGCCCTGCGGCTGCGCTGAGGAAAATATTTGCGGCACCTCGTCACGTCTGAGTCATGAGTCACAAAAGCTCGCCGAGGGGCAGCGGCTCGCAGTCAGAGCGACGTGGCCCGTTAGGGGGCACTGTTGGCTCTCATGAGCGACCCACGGCACAACAGGTTGCATCACTCCTCTCCTCTCCTCTCTGACTGGACACTAATGATCCATCCAGGTTACAGCAGTGGGAAAATAAAATACAAATCTATCGCGCGCTGTTTTCGTGTCATTGTTAACCACTTGTTCGAGTTTGGAGCCGTTTCAACGCGGAGACCTCGGCGGGTATCTGTGCGTGACGAGGATCGGCTTTTAAAATAGCGTTAAAAAAAATATGCTGTATGCGCACCTAGAGATCTGCACAGTTGGTTTCCTCCTCTCTTTAAATGATCTCCCTGCAGAATCCCGGCTGTTTTTTTTTTTTACCATCCAACCGCAAAGAAAATGTAATTAAACAAATTCCGTCATGAGGTACGGAGCCGCCCCCCCCCTTTCTAATTTACCGTCAACTTTCCTTCTTTTCTATTTTTTCTTTCCATCGGTTCGGGGACAAAAAAAGAATAAAAGAAAAAAAAGAAAGAAAGCCACATCCCCGTGTGATATCAGCCGGGAATTGGATGGCACAATATTTGCTGACGTGACGCCCGCAAACCCCTTTAATTTGCCAATCCAGCCCGGAGTGCGCCCCATCCCCACTCCACTCCCCCCCACCCCACCTCAGTTTGCGCACCAGCACTCCCCCGGTTCACAGCCACAGGGTGCAGGCCGGCAACAGCTCAAACGGTCCAGTCCTACACCACCACCGCCTGAATCACTACACGCGTCTCCATCGGAAAGTTGGGAGGACTATTTGGCAAGGCATCGCTCGTCACTCGCCGCATCCAGGTGATCCGGAGCGCACGCGAAGGCAGCGCTCTATGAGAAAGAAGAGGAGGAAATAAAAGAAAAAGAAAAAGAAAAAAAAGCAGCCGCGCGTGTCATGAGATTGTTGAGGACTTCTTATCGTGGATGAGAAGGCTGTGAAGAAAAGAATCTCGGACGCATTTTTAATTTTTTATTATATATATATTTTTTTTGTACGCCACTTGTCAGCGGAGAGTGGATGAGACCGCGGCGCCGTATCCTGCGCATTAAGGGGAATGGTAAGAGGCAGAGAGAGAGAGAGAGAGAGAGAGAGAGACACACACACACACACACACACACACACACACACACACAGAGAGAGAGAGAGAGAGAGAGAGAGAGAGAGAGAGAGAGAAAAAAAGCAATCACTGCATCAGTTTCACACACTTATTTCAGTTTGACGAGGTTGATGCTGCTTTTCTGTAGCCCGGTGGCTGTTTGACAAGTGTTTTGTTTTTCAAAGCGCAGAGAGAGAAAGAGAGGGATGAGGAACCTTGCGCGCGTTTTAGCGAAGATTTTATCTTAACATGAGACATCCTGGGTGCTGTGGGGTACGATTGCTTTAACACCTGTTTTATCCCCCAACCCAAAAAAAAAAAAAATCTGCGTGAGGGGTTTATGAACACACAGTCGAGAGATATTTTATTAACACGTGCTTTATGATTTCGCCATTTTTACGCGTAAAAAAACAACAGAAAAACAAAAGTGGACGTGTGTCTCTCTCTGTGGATCAGAAGACAGCCTGTAACTGTTTGTGTGGGCTGACACTGAAAACCGTGCATTCATTGTCTGTGCTGGCAGGTGGTGTCGCACGGAATACAACTGCTCTGCTTTCAATGGAGAACCGCTCAGAGGGGATAAATTGCGTGCGAAGTTGCGGGGCTCTCTGCTGAGAGGAGGGGGGGGACTCTATCCATCCAGCCCGCCACCGAGTCCACAGCGAGACATGGGGCCTCTCCGGTGCGTGGGACTCGCCGCGGTCCTCCTGATGTGCACAGGTAAGACCTCCACAGGGGGAAAAACTGGAATGCCCAGTGCGCACTTTTTGCTCATCGGGGAATTACAGAAAGCGAAAGGTCACATCATCGGAGGTGGCCGTAAATGCATCAGCTGTAATACAGTACAGTGGTTTTTATTTTATTCAGTGTGGAGCGTTTAATGAAATGCTAATTATTTCCTTTCAACCAAGGGGACACATATGATTTATGAGAAGGATAATTAGCTGTAAGCTGCTGTGGCGGAATACAAAATGACTTGTGATATTAACACGAATGGAGTGTGACAGCTGCCTCCAGTGCGTGTGTGTGTGTGCGTGTGTGTGTGTGGGGCAGAGAAAAAGAGTGAGAGAGAGAGAGAGAGAGAGAGAGAGAGAGAGAGAGAGAGAGAGAGAGAGAGGGGTTTTGGGTGATGTAGCAGCAACTTAAATGGGATGCAGTGTGTGAGCGTGGCACTGCAGAGAGAGGGCCAGGAATAACAACAGGCTGCAGACCACCTCTCCAAAAAAAAAAAAAAAAAAACAGAGAGAAAAACATCTTTTTACTGAAGTCTGAGCAGTTCACATGCAACACTGTGTGTGTGTGTGTGCAGTGTGTGTGTGTGTGTGTGTGTGTGTGTGTGTGTGTGTGTGTGAAGGGTATGTATTATGTTTTTCATATTTGCATGTCAGATTGTGTATTTTTTTTTTTTGGAGGGGGTGGGTTTGTTATGTGTCTGCGCAAGATGTGTGGGCTCGCGCTGACCTGTGATATGTGGCTACACTCAATCATGCGTTTTTCCATTCTGGTTGCTCACCTGCCAATCACAGGCATATGTAAAACACCTTCTTCTCACTGGGCTATGACTGACCAGACGACGGAGACGGCGGATGAATGCGTCGTCTGCCGTCTTGTTATTGCATATTTCATCTCTGTGGCTTCTTTCATTTATTCCAGTCGGTAACATTTCAGTTTGCCTGATGCGATTCCCCAGTGCACGAATCAGGTACCAAAGAAGAAGCACGATAGAACAAAGAAGACACATTTAGCATTTTAAGGGATGAGAGTGATTGGAAAGACTGCCCACTTTCAAAATTTGAGAAACAATTCTGAGAAATGTACAGTTTTGATGTACCACCAAAACTCTGTGAGCGTGTATGTTTATTTTACATGACAGTGTCCATACCGGCCCAGAAGGCAGGCGCTTAGTATCTACAAAAAGTAACCCGTTAATAGGGTATCATTTATTTCTCTCTCGCTCTGAAATGGTCAATTGTTTCTCCCTTGTTCCCCATAATCTTGTTTTCTCCCTCTCCAAGAACTTTTAAGCAGCAGTATACCTAATAGCTACCTAATCTGTAACAAGATTAACACTGTAAATTTACTAGCGTGCAGGATTCAGTGGCGTCTACTGGTGAGGTTTGAAACAAACAAATACCCTCGGCCTCACCCTACGGTGGTCGCCAAAAACTCTCTGACAGTAGACTCAGTGTTTGGTTTGTCTGTCAGAGCCACTGTGAACATAGCAGACAATGTGGAAGAGGACCTTCTTGTGGACACAACAGGCTCAGTTAACCATAACTAGTTTTAGGCTATTATACACTGATTAAAAAAAAAGACTAATTAAGAATATTACACTCAATTTCATCCAAAAGATAGCTCCTAAATATCCCCCTAAACTTTACACAATGCACTTTCGAAACTGTAAATCGCAGGCTGTGTCATCGAGGCTCACTCAGTTTCTTTCAAAAAAATCAGCAAAAACATTGGTGATATTAACAAACAGCTGGTTTAACAGACATTATCTCAAATACTTTATGATAACCAGTCATCCAGCAGCGTATGAAATTCTTCAACGTTAGCCCGCCAACCTCGCGGTGATGACGGGAGACAAGGAGATCACTGCACCCAGCCAGGAATTAGTCCCTCACACAACCCCCCTGTAAAACCACAAACAAAGGTTTTTGTGTGTTTAAAACTGCACCAAGTTTTCACTAAGCTTCACTGTCCAGGTCTTTATTTTTGACAGACGTCAGGGTTTTGACTCTTCTTGTCTCACTTTTGGCAAGAAAGAAAAACATTTCCCAAACGTTTTCTTTGCCTACACGTATCTGAGTAAATGTAAGCCATTATTATCACTGTTTAATATTCTCAGGCAAACGCTCTGCTGTAAAGGTCGCTCAGATTCAGCAGAGCTCGTTCCTGGGTCACCTTTGTTTTAACAATTAAGTATCCGATTTTGATGAAACGGGAGATTTGTTACAGCCAACCAACCTAATTACCCCCACAGAGGAGGCTATGTTTTCACCCATGTCCGTTTGTTTGTTCGTTGGTTGGTTTGTCAACCGGACTACACAAAAACCATTGCACGGATTTTCAAGTAAACTTGGATGAACGATGGTCCTCAGCCCAGAATGGACCTCAATAACTTTCGGTGCGGATCTGGAGAAAGGGAGAGAGCCAGGGATTTCTTTGCACTTTCTTTCGACATTTCTGTTAAATATCGTCCTCGTAATACAAGAGCTATCAAGTTTGAGAAGAGATTAGGCTTGCTTGGGGACTTTTGGCAGAGGTATGCACTCTACTCAGTGCCATTCTAGTTGCTGTAGTGGATATTTCTAGGAAATTTCACAATTTCATCGGGTTGATGAGTAAGTGCTGTTATGATCAACTGCGGGAAAATCTGAGTGTTGCCTAGAGTTGGTACCAAAAATGATTCAGACCAGTCACACTTTTCACCAACCGAAAGCCACTCCACTAATATAAAACCTGGCCAAAGATTGATTCACATCTCTCTGGTTATGGCCAGAGTCGTATAATCTTCGCAGGTGAAAGTGGCGAGGAGGAGAAAAGACGGATTCCATCCTGTCAGTCAGCCCTCAAACCCCCGGTGTGCAGCATCTCAGAGGATATTATAACTCTCCAGCCATCTGATTGCTTTCACCAGGAGGCTCCAGGTTGTCTCTATGAGACACACACTGACAGGCACATACTGTACAGGATACCTACACACACACTTGCATACTGTCAGCCTGGCCATCAGGACATTTTGGAAATACTCCATATAGCCTGCCATAGGATTTGATGCAGGCAGCTTTTTAAGCAAGGCAGATGGGTGGATTGTCGTCTAGTCAGATGGAAAAAAAGTTTCAGGGGTGGAAGAAGTGCCGTCGCCGCTTCGCATTCAGACAAACTTATATAGGTTTCACAAGCTGGTATCAACGACTTCATGACTTACCAAAAAGACCCACTGTACATTTCTCTGTGTGATCATTTTAACAGCACACTATATAGTTTTTATTTTTCTATTTTTTTTTTAAAGTACTTGAACGCCTGGTATAAAGGCCACTCCACTAAACAAGAGTGGGAGGATTCCCACTCAGAGTTTGCCTGCTCTTTTGGATGTGTGTGGGCCCGGCCAGAGTGGATTAGGATAGAAAGGTTGAAAAGTTACAAAACCAAAAAAATGCATTTAGCCTTAATTTAATAATAGCTCTCTCTCTCTCTCTCTCTCTCTCTCTCTCTCTCTCTCTCCCTCTTACACACACACACACTCGCACCCAAACATACACAGCGCCCGATTGGAAATCACGGTCGCCACGGGCATTCAGGCTATTTGACAGAGAAGTTGAGAGGCGGTTGTGGAGCAGAGATCACAAAGATCGTAGTCTTTTAATAACTTTCTTTTCCACAATGTGGCCATTTGGCTGCAAGTTTGTATCCCTGTGAGACCACTTGTCTGGAAAAGGGTTCCTTGGCCAAACCTAGACGCTATTCAGCAGTAATGAATGCAAAACTTATATATGGTAGGTGATTTTTTTTTTATCATTTAAAAAGAGTTAATGAGCCCTATTAGCAAGTTCCATGAGAGCCCCCACAGGGCCAATATCCTGCATACTGTAGCTTAGTAAGCTTTGATGTTACTTCAACAATATCTTCCATCGGGACCTTTTATACCATTTTTACACCTGAATAAGTGCTTACCTGCAGGTTTTTTAAACATGGGTAGACATGCTTGATCTAACTGAAGGACTCCTTTCCCATTGACATTAGAAGAGTTTGTCTTTCTGTCCTTTTTCCTCATGTATCGTGTTTGTTAGAAAACAGGTGATCAGTAAAAAGCAGCATGCAGGCCATTGATAGGGGCGGTTACTTTTTTAATACACCGTTTGCAGAGGCGGGTAGTAACGGGTTACATTTACTTTATATACGTCGAGCATGTAAATGAAGTCTTCTGAAATCAGTTGGTGATCTTGGTGGTTCTGGAGCTGAACGGCTGTGCGGAGCCATCACGTGGAGTTTTTTGATCAAAGTTCCCAGCTTCTTTAGTTGTTAAGGAGAATGCTGCAATGCCGTGAAGCTCCGGATATGCTTCGTGGACTGAACTGTGCACCGTTTGTTATCTTGATGAATTTCCTGTCACCTGACGTGTAATGCTTCCACAATGCTCGCATCTGCTCACCTGCTTCAGTTCGAATTTTGTCCGTGGAAGGTTTTCGTCATTATCACCTCTAATAGACTCAAAATAAGGTAAACAACAACAACAACAAAAAAAGTCAAACCGGGAAGTCAGAGTGTTTTGTTTGGAAAGAACAGATAACCAATCATTTTTATTACCAGTGCTGCTGCATCCGGCATCCGTACCTTTTTTTAGAGGCTGCAGTGGATTTCGCAGGACTCATTCTTTGGGCTGTTTCACCGGTGAGTGTTTAACAATTCTACTGACGGAACAGACGAAAAAAAAAAACTTAAAACACATTATCCCACGCCGATGTTAGGAGAGAGGGGGGTGCCCGGAGTGACCCTGCACACACATTAAGGCTGTGAAATCCAAACTGGCGTCTGTCTCCCGGAGTGCAAAGTCTCATGGGATATTACTCGCTGGCTCTGAGCATCCTTCGGTTTAAATGCTAGGAGGAGGTTGGCAGGGCTGTGTGCTTCTGGGTAGCAGGAAAAGCCTATGGAATAAGCTGACTTTGGAGAAAACCCTCCCACTTCCCTCCGTTTTCTTTTTTTGTTTTATTCTTGTTTTCTCCCTAAATGGTTCAAAAGGCATTTCTATGGGCTGTAATGTTCATTTGCATAAAACAAGCACTGGGGCTACTTGTTACCGAAGGCACCGACCAAGAAGCTAAAATAAAAACGTTGCAGAACAAAGTGCTTAACTTTCCGGAGGCAAAGTCAAAGTTTATCACAATGAAAAGAAACAGCATTTAGTCTGTAAAGCAATAGCCCCTCGAAGCAAACACACATTTAATAACAACTTGCCAAATCCAGTGCAGAAATGTACTATCACTGAATTAAGTGCTGTGTTATAATGTGATATATGGAGCCTGCCTCGCCCTGTGTGACACTGCAGTTTACAAAAGGCTCCAGAGAGCAGCAGAAGTAAACGCTGCACCGGGGAGCCATATGTCACTTAATGTAGGTCGTAACGCGGAGACACAAGTCATGTTGTGAAAGGCCTGTGTTGCACAAAAGTTGAATATGGGGTACTCTTCCAAAAGCTGCTGTGTACCGCGGTGCTGATTGAATTAGATCTAATTAAATATTGAACTAAGCCACTGGTAGCTCCAACAGATGTATATGTCAGCCTCGTTAACATGAAGCATGCTCGCACTGGCTGCTTTAATAATAGAATCATAAGATACTGTTGGACTTTGTTTCTTTGATGTATTACCTTCTGAGTTGATCCATTAAACAATCTGACAAATAGCAGGGTTGAGGATCATGTTATATGTCCCTCTGGGAACCCAGTGAAGCTTAATATCATTACTGGTGAACCAGAGTATTGTTATGGCTCTGCTTTCTTTAAGATTGTCCCTGATTTTACATCGAAAGCCTTTCTTTTCTTTAGGGACTCCGCACACATTGCAACTCAGACTTGCAGTATATTCATCTTTCGGCTTTATAAGCTGTTAAAACAACACTGACATATTATAAAGTCACGAAGTTGTCACAACTAACAACAGCAGATACAGAGCGGAGAAATGTGACTGAACGGAGTTATTTTAACACAATGTGAGATATTTTCCTAAACCTAAACAAACAGCTGTGTGCATGAAATTAACCATACTGCAACATTTTCACAACATCAACAGTCCAAAAGTCATAATATGTCATGGCATGTGAACCTTTTGTTCGCAAGCTTTATTTTGAAAGTCTAAGCCGACAGTAAGTATTACTCATTATTGTTAACTTGACTTTGGAGCCATTCGTGTCCAAATACGATGCTTGGAGGGAGGTCACTGACCAAGCTGCTGTATTTGAAGAGTTGGTAGGGAGTTACAGAGAACGTATTAAACAGATATTAGCATTTTTTCGCTCAATTTTGGTCTCCACCACCTTCTGAGATAAATATCTACATTGACAGGTGGCCATATCTCAAAGTTTTTCACCAGCTAGTTGCTAACATTTGCTGTCTGCCATGTGGCATGGAGCTAAAAAAAACAAAACCTCTCTCGTAACGCGCAATCATTTGATCCATTGTTGATATACAAAATATTGAGAAGTGCAGCTTTAAAATCACTTCAAGTACTTTTAACAAGTCGCCAACCTACGATTTGGAAGATGGCTGAATTTTATTTAGGAAGACGGAAATATACGAAGGGGAGAGAATTCTCAAGACTGCCTCAATAATCAACAGCTACTATAATTAAAGAATGCCACTTTCCACCGCGAGCTGTAAAACAGCTATTAACCCGCTGAACCGGTATCTATAGTCAGACAATGAGAATGTTTTTTTTTTCTTATGAGTTCCACTTGTCTAGACTACTTTAACTCTGGCTCGCTGTCCCTGCAGACTTTTCGGAGTCTCCACAACCTTAAACACTGCAAATTAGTGCGAGTATTGCTGAATAAATACAACATGCTGTGGCAGATGGATCCGATGGTGAGAGATGATTTGTTACAGTCACTCCCTCTTTGTTAAAATTGAGTTTTTGTGCATTTGTTCAGCCGCGACAGCTACCGTAATTATCTGTGCTTCGATTGTTATTGTAAAACTTTTTTGATTCATTCTTCTCAGGATTTCACTTTTGATGATTTTTTTTTAAATTTGTCAGGTCCTGATCTGTATCAAAAACCTGATGTATGCCATGGATGCAAATATGAGGCCCTACGTTGTGAGTGGTTGGGAACTTGAAAGGATCAGGGGTCAGGGGTCAGGGTCGGGGTCGGGGTCGGGAGTCAGGGTTACGCTTACACATGTGTCCAACAAATCAAGGCTATGGACTGTGTACTGACACAACAACTTTTTCCAGTACAGGCAGTGATGCACTTCATGTTGCATTTAAGTTGCGGGGCCAATGTTAATCCAAAGTGCAGGATGTTGACTTTCGTTCAGCTCAGGGAAAAAAAAAAATAATCAGCTTTGAGTTAAATGTTATAGTAAATACATGCTGTGTGATAGTTTGAGTTTCTGTTCAATTTTTCAACATAACATTCAGACGCGTTAATTAAATATTGATTAAAAAACATAATCCAGGCAGATTTATGTTTTGTCAAGGCGCTTTTTACTGCAAATAAGGGTTGGGTTGAAATGCTGTCTCTCCTGTCAGCTGCGGGTTCATGTGGAAAGCTTGCCATGGCAACTGTTGGAGTAAAGTATTGCAGCCGGTGAAGCAGAAAAACCGCAGTTGTTAATGTAAAATAAGCAATAATTTTAGAGTTCTTTACTGCATCATCCTCACATGTTTACGTAAGGGGAAAAAAAGTGAAATATTAATATGGTAAATTCTAACTCGGGCATAAATTGTATGACCCAGCTCTTCTTGATACCAAACGCCTTTTTGCTCAATGAACACATTTTTGAAAGAGTCGGTGCATGTGAGGCAGTTCTTGCCCCCCTGCTGATACACCCTTTACATCCGCCAGGCATGCCGTGTGTTTTTTGGAGAAACGCTCTGAGCATCCAAAGTTCAAATACGAGCAGAAGCAGAGCTCATACCTCCAAGGCTGTTTCCTTCCCGTCTACTTCGACACAGACACTAGTGGGCCTCTGTTGCCTTTGTCTGCGGTAAAAAAGAAAACAGAACTTTTTTTTGGGAAAGGTGGCTTTTTTTCATCTGCAGCGAATGTCATAACCAGCCTGATGAAACTGAAATGGATGGTGTGTGTGTTTTTTTTTTCTTCTTCTCCCGTAGTCAGCTAATGGCATTAGCTAATGACATTAGCTGTGCAAGCTAAGTGATTGACAGGAACAGAGCTGGGGGGAAGTCGTTGCATATTTATAGTGAAAAGAGGGCCTTCACTGAAGGGGCAACCTAGAGGGCACTTGATCATGTTTAAGACATCCAAGAGGGCACCTGTGCTTGATTACTGGAGGGCGTAATCATGGTGCAATATCAAACTGTTCGAATAAATGTGCATCTTATTTTGTCCAGTGTGTTCCCTCACCCAGTTGTGTTTCCTAATGACTAATACCATAGGAGTTGTTGATGGCATCTAAAAGAAGCCGCGCTGGTCTGTGGCTGCTCAACTCAAACGAAAAGTCCAGTCGCAGGCATCGAGTTAAACCTGAGAATTCAGAAAGGCATGGGCTTTAGACAGCATGACAAATGAGGGGATTTTACTCCTTTAAGTATTTCTTCAGTTATAGGACATGGTCATTTGCTTTCCCAGAAATCCATAGGATATAATCCACAGGGGCGGGATGCAAAAAAGTGTCCCCCTCCCACACTCACTGAGGTTTTCGCTTTACTAATAGGATCAGAGACAGAAAAGGATGAAAAGGAGAATAATCAATATAGGACAGCATTAAGATGAAACATCGCCCTGCTTTCCGTCTTCGCAGGCGAGTGTTTGGAGGATTGGGGAATACGGCGTGCCTAACCGTGGCTGGCTGCATGGAGATCCGTGCTGATGCACCCCGACGCGCATAATCACACACAAACCCACGTGCGCGGCATAACCAAAGCTTTTGTGACACATTGTGGCGCCGCGCTGTAAACACGCACACAGAAGCAGCACACACGCGGACTCATCTGCTTGGGCAAACAACTTCACAGCCACCCAACCGGGGAAAGGATCACACTCCACAGGAGGTCTAGAGACAATTAGCATAACTAACAGAACACTCAGCGCGCACACAGCGAATCAGAAAAGCAATGAAAAAGAACCTGCAGCAGGAAAAAGGCTGTTAACAGCCTCTTTTTTTCCTTTTTTTGTCGCTTCCCGTGCAAGAGATTGACAGAGAGAGACCACATATTTCTTCTCGCATCACAAGCTTCGGGTCCCACAAGGCAGCAGAGGTACGGTGTGTGTTCCCCTCTGTCGCTTCGGGCTCCAACACAGTGCTGAGGTGGCCTCGCTCTGCAGAAGAGTGGAGTAGAGAAGTTTTGCAAGAGAGAGAGCGAACCAATAACAGTATTTCTTTTCTTGCGTTTCTGAAGGGGAGTCGTATCATTTTGTGTCATTTTTTTTTTTGTGTGTGCTAGCGCTGGGGGGGGGGGGGTCATTATTGTTTCCAAACGTGATTGATAACAGTGGAAATGTTCCCAAAGGGGCGGCACTGACATAACTGACATCTTTTTTTCCCCGTCCCATCTTTCTGTATTTCTGTCCGTCTCGTTATCCAGCCAGGTTCTTCTGAGCGTCTGACCCCCACCCCCCCGTTAAGAGCTGTTCCTCGTCGATTGATTCACCATCAAATGAGAGATGAGAAAAAGCCCGGCACAACAACAGAAAAAAAGCTCCTCACAAACAGACGGGCAAATTTTAATTTCGAACTTGATAGACACACAAACCTGGGGGGGGGGGGGGAACTATTCCACACCTTTAGGAATGTGGTTCCCAAACCAAGACTCCAATTCCCTTACCAATTTTCAGCAACACTGCCTCAAGAGAGGTAAATATTGCTGAGAGCTCCAGCCAATAATAATAATAAAAAAAATGTATTAGCAACAACAGGACTTCCATCTTCCGGAAAAAAAAAACAACCTATATCCATATAGGTGTTGATACTTTCACGCGGGGAGCCAAGTGGAGCTTGAAACTCTTCAACCGTAGTGATAAATAGATTATAATAGCTTCAGGGCTGCTTTCTTTTTTGTTTTTGGGAGTGATTGTGTAGTATGTTTTAGATTGTCAGAAATAGGCAGTTATGCGTGTAACCTCCGATGCCAACTGCCTGTGCAGCCCTGACAGCTTGTATTCTATATGTTAATGGGCTAACTATGCCCACAGTTGCTTCAAGACATTTTAACTCTGCGAGGGAAGAGGCTATTGGGCCAGACAGGTTCTGTGGATTGCTTTTCAGCAGCCGCCGGTATGTATGGTTTTTCTTGGCCGGGAGACAGAGATATTGATCGATCCGCAGGCTTTCAGGCCGGATTCTGAGCCCCCCCAAAAATTGCGAGCAGCCTTAATAAACTGTTATTGGTCAATTTCTAGTTAACATTAAATGTCCTGATGGCCAGTTGGTCGGCTCCTATTAGGTCAGAAAATTGTAATCTGTGCAGCAGTGGAACAGATGTCATCACTGAATGAGACCGAAATGAGAAAAACCTGTTTTGGAACGTCAACTGTTGATCTGTGTGGGGATTTATGCGTGTGTGTGTGTGTGTGTGTGTGTAAGCAGTGGTGATAAATAAAAAAGTCAGCTTCTCAATTTTGGTGTGACCTGCCAAAAAAAGAGGGAATAATAATAATAATACAAAAAAAATAATAAAAAATCTGATTCACAAGACTCAGAAATCCCGACATATGGTCCTTCTTCCCCTCATCTCTCCCCTGCTCCTTCCCTCTCTCTCTCTCCCACCACCTACACCTCCCCTCCTCCTCACCTTCACATCTCCATCACCTTCCTTCGCCCCCACACGTCTCCAACGGCAAATGAAGAGGGAAGGAGTCCCTGTTTTATCTCTTTTTTCCCCACACGTTCCGGTTTTCATCCATCAAAGAGCCGCGGCGACTACGGCAATCGAAAAATATCACCACATTTCTTTAGAGAAAGATTAACAGCAAAGATGTTGCTGGCAAGGAATGCTCGAATTTTACAAGCAAAAGAGCTAAAAAAAAAAAAAGTCCTTCAAAATAAGCATTACTTCAGACTGTAAAAAGGAGCAGAATAAATATGCCTATCCACTGTCTTACTGGCGCTAGATGAGTTCAGTACCACTCTCATGCCTTTACAATAAATACAAAGCTGCCATCCACAGCAGTTTGCTTAGCTTAGCATCAAAACGAGGGTAACGAGTGTGATAGTTTCACAAGTCTGCCAGTGGTAACCAAATAGGAGTACCAGCACTTCAAAACTGTAAAGCTGTCACGCTGTATGTGTATTTCTTTCAATCACGCCGTCGTTGTTTGTGCTGTTGCCCCATTAGCATAGCACCCTCCGTATAGCTAGCCGGCTAAATGTGTTTGTAGCAGTGCAATGAATACTATTCCTCTCTACAGTATCACGTTATTCTATCAAAGCTCAGCTAGTTCCATTTTGAATTCAGATGAATCCTTCTAAATAAAAGTCCCCCGCTTTTACTTTGTTATGTAAAAGCTGCTCTTTTATGAAGCGGCGAAATGATTAATTATTTGGTTTCCACGAGCTGTAACTTCACACAGCTCCTAAGACAGCTGAGGGGGCTCATGATGAAACGGTGACATAAATCGGATAAAAAAGTGAAAGTACAAACGGGGAAGCAGGAGGGAGAAACTAAAGACATTCAGTTAGAGGCTGTTAGAGCAGGGGCGTATGGAGTTCGTTTAAGGGGCGGGGGCGAAAACAAATAAAAGAGGCACCAGCTGTATGCGGTGGGGCACTTTCATCATGTTGTATCTACCATCGGGGCATCCAAGAGGGCACTTAAGCTGCGTTTTTTTTTTTCCAAACTGTGTACATAATCAAGTGCTAGGCTAGCAGTTTCCCCCACGCTTCCAGTCTCTATGCAAAGCTAAGCTAAATGGCTGCTGGGCTGTAGCATATTTAGCACATGGACACGAGAGTGGTGTTTATCTTCTCCAAATTTCGGCAAGAAGCGATTCCCAACCATTAATTCCCTTGAAGATATAAAGAAGAAGTTATGTTTACTCGTGCACTTTTGAATTCACTGCCGGCGTTTTTTGTGTTCTGTATTTTTATAGATCAACTTTAATAAAACTTATATCAGTACAAAATGCTCAACCCAAAGTTCAACACATAACTCACCCAACCCCCTTGTAACTCTTTTGAAATCTATCGGTTTAAATTAGCCGTGGATGCTGCATCCATCAGCTGCCCTCTGCCTCTGCCACCAGTGACCTAATGATTCACACTCTTTGCCCACTGCCGTTATAATTCGTCCAAACCATGCTGTAAATAGTTTCTCACATTTTATCTCACTACATCGCAGGTCACTCGACCTCTTCTGGCAGCATCTGCTGACCCGTATGTCATGCTGTATTTCTGTAATCCATGCGAAAATCTTTTATCCTTGTTTCCAATTTGTCCATCGCATCTACAACTATGTCTGTGCTCTGTAGTTTTAGCCTTCGGTGGCCTTTTGCTTCTGTTTACGATTCGACTATCGCAGGTAACCTGACCGCGCAACGTACATTCTTGCTAGAATTAATCTAAATAGAGTGGGAATGGTCAATCCGCGGACTCAACAAGTGGACACAAGTTAAGAGGGCTCGTATTTTTGCATTTCCCTCCCAGTGCGCCTCCAATCGACAGGCTACCAAGATATATGTGACGAGAACAAGACGTCGGCCTTCGTTTTTCGGCTTTTGACTGGATGCCGTTCCAACATTTGTGGACACGCAGGAGATTTGAGGGCTTTGGCAAGCGGGTTGATCAGATTACCCTAAATATCTGATCACTTATGGGCCATAATGTGTGCTTTCAGTGCTTTAATCTATGCTTATCACGTTCCCGCCGCCCCATCCAAAGCAGTAGTGATTTTACGATGTCTCTTATTTAGTCATCCTGTCCTCGTTTCCCACATGAGCAATATACTGTGCCGCTCTGAGCAGGCCCAGGGCTCAGATCTGGGCCCAGTGCCTCAGTAATGGGGGATAAATCAGTTCTTAAAAGGTCCATATGGGGGGGGGTGGGGAGCCGAAATGTATCCAAAGCTGAAGGATTTAAACAGAGACATGAAATCCCCTTTGTTTCGCTGTGGGCATGAAGCTGAGTGAGTGAGCCTTGTGTGGGCTCCGATCGGGGGCCTCATGGGTGCCAGCATTTTCCAGCAGGTAATTGGGCCTCACTGAGCCACTGCGTGTGTGTGTGTGTAATCTCCACGGATACAGTAAGGATACGGGGCCCTCACTTACCAAAGCAGGCCTGGAAGGACACATGCCACTTTTATTCAAGTTAACCAATGAAGTCGACAGCTGAACTGGCGTGGTCCTGTCACGCCTTGACACTCGTAGCCCGAGGTGCAATTTTCCATCAGCACATTCCCAGGAGATCCAAAGGCCGCTGTTGTTTTTTATCTCCCTTTAAATAATTTCAACTAACAACAGGTTGGGGATGTATCATCGTCTGATCTCCGTGGAGTGCCCCCCATGTTTTATAGAAGAGAATAAAAAGTTAGCTTGACAACCTGCCATTTCTCTAATTGCTCGGGGTGAAAGTCTTTTTAGCCTCAGGGGGCTGGAGAAATCGAGAAATCCCGCAGTACACTGACGTGCAATAAACAAGAGCTGGCAGTACAGTATGCTGCATGTTTGTCCTTGTGTTGCCTCACAATCTTTGTTCTCCATCTTGCATGCAGGGAGCGCAGGATCAGATAGCGTTTCCGCGATGCAGAGGCTGCCTGTCCTACACAGTTATCTGCAGCAACAGATGCACTTTTGTTTAAACCACAGTCTATTTGAAGAGACAGATATCGCTGACTCGATGTCTGATACTCCACATACAGAGCGGGGCACATTGTTGAGGTTGTGAGAAAAGTGGAAGGATTGTCAAAGCATATTAAGTAGGGCCGCAGTGATTATTTGCGTAATTTAAGATGTCAGATCACCAAAGAGCTCGAGGTTCTGTCCATCAGACAGACCAAAAACTACAAGCATTTAATTTGTAGTCATGCAAAACATGAAATCAGTAAAAACCTCAAATGAAACCATCAAATGTTTGGGCATTTTCCATTGACTCGCAAATGATTGTCTGACAGCAGCATGGCTCCGCGGTGTCAATGTCTGCCTGTTGGTCTTTTATCCAGACTAAAATGTTCCAACATATATGCGATTGATCGATATGAAATTTTGTACAGTCATACCCAGAGCAAGAATCTTACTAACCTTGGTCCATATTGACTTCATCTAAGTGCCAGCGGAAGGCTTTTTTGTCGTTCCTTCTTTCTTTCTTTCTTTCTTTTTTTTTTTTTTTACATATGCAGCAAAATATCTGGTAACACTTTATAATAACAGACTTTAATAAATGGTAAAAATAGCTTTATACATCACGTGCTAAGCAATTGTAAGGGTTTTTCAACATTTATAACATGACATTTATTTATTTTAATGGATATTCAAGTGTTTTTACTGTAGATGAACTACATCTATAACTATTATTAGCCTCTCACAAACATCAGTGGCAACTTTACATTAAACAGTTCCTAAATAAATGGATTTATAAAGCATTTCATTGTTTGTTAATGGTGAAGTAAACATTAACTTAGTTACTTCAATACATTTAATTAATCATAATTTGTAGTCAGAGCTGCCCAAATCAGCACCTAATTCCTGCTTATTTATAGAAATATAGTAATAATTTAGTATATTTGATTCGTAATGACTTCTGTGATCCACCTAATGATGACATTGACATTTGCTCACATCGCAGCTGCCTCACAGCCCTCGCCGAGCTGCCAGACTTGTAGTCTACTTTCACTGATTCTCTGACTTTTCTGCTGATTGTGCCTGATGAAAAGTTCAAGCACTGGTATAAAGGGCATTTTAAAAAGCTCTGTGTGTGTGTGTGAGAATTATAAATCACTGATGAAGAGTGTTCGAAATTTTCCTGGAGTATAGCGAGGCGGCAAACATTTGCAAGTGCTCAAACGGAAGTCTATATCGAGAGCGATTAAGCCCGGCACTTGAAGCTTCTTCTCCCGCGCACACACAAAAAAAAAGAGTGGTGTTTGTATTAGGTAGGATGGATTTTCCTCATAAACCGGGACACACCTCCGATCTGTAAAACTAATTACTCCCACTTCCATCTCGATGTCGTACAGGCCAGCGGGTTTCTTTCATATGTAGATCTGATTAAATTATGCCACGGTGAGCTCATTAGATTGGATTTACATTTAGAGATGTTGTTGTGCTCCGTCCCCCCTGAACCCTCTTAATGCGAGCGCCGCAATCACAGGATTTTGATGACCTGACATTTCCCGGCCAGCTTTTTCCACTGCCGCAGCACTGCTCGCTCCCCGCAGTCGGTGTCTGCTCATCAAAGCCAGGGAATGGCACCATGCTGCTTTTCTGAAATACGGTTCACTTTGCCGTATTAAACACTCTCATGGTTTGGTAATGGGTCGAGCGGGGTTAATTAAGTGGGCCAGGAAGTGGATCAAAGGCATGTGGTAGATCGTTTTTGGACACGTATTGGGTGTCAACGAATTTGTGCCAGTCGAGACGGGGAAGGGGCGCCTCAATCGTTGCTATATTTAATCGATGACTAACTGGTTAATTAATCTGTGATTCCGGACTGTCAACATTCACCAGAAATCTTGAGCAGCTGAACCCAAATATTATGTTTATTTGCTGCTTAAGTCGGTCTGTCGGTGAATAAATCTCCGGGATGACTGACTGTTTTAGGGTAGCTTGTTTGAAGCAAGCAGTGGATCTAATCGTGAGGAAAAAAAAATTAGAGCAGTAGCCATCAATCATAAACCCACGTTTTTCCTGCTGTCAAATTACCTCCGTGCCATCACACCCACCCAAACCCCCACCCCCGACTGTAATTTTTATGGGGGGAAAGAACACTTTATCTTTCCAGCTGTCAGAGGGGTGATCGGCTAGTTGATTATGACGTTATAGCGTCACAGCACGCCAGCTAAGTTCCGCCGTTCAACATCTAGGGAAGACTATGCCGCGCTGCGTGCCCTGCGCTGCATGCACCACGCGGAACACTTGGGGTAAGGTAACGCGTATGAACATTAACGTCGGAAATTGTCACCATATTTCCATTTGCTTGCAGCTTTTTCTTTCATAATGACCTTTTTTTTTACATTTTCTTTTTGCTGATGTGATATTACTCAGACTTGTGGTGTGAAGTATAAGCTCCTGCACTGCGCAGAGTATTCTGTACATAATCCCAGTGCACTTTTCCCATAACTGGTAGCTGGGACACGGTGAAGGGCGCACAGTCTGTTTGGCAGCATGACACTGACAAGCGGCCACTGAGACGGGGGCACGAGTGCTTGTCATGCCTTTTCGAAACAGTCACAACTGATGGTTCGATAACGCTATCAGAGGAGAAAAGACCTAAGAGCACTCTTTTCACCGGAGAGAAAAATAAAGTAGAATGCGGCCGAAACTATCATCCCACTGAGTACGACATTATCTCCCAACGACCTCATTATATATTATTAGTGATGTAACACGTTTTGATGGAACGTCCTTCAAAGCGGCAAAGGAAAATAAATCTATTTTCATTACGTATACTAATTTATTTTCGTCCCCCCACAGTGTTGCGGCTCAGCTAATCAGGAATCAGTCCCAAACTTGTGTTATGTACTCATCTATTTTCATTCCACATTATGGTAAAACGAGACAGTGGATCTGGACCACTGAATATTCAGCGAGTCTTTGTAGACTAATTATAATGTGTGTCTTCATAAACTTGGGGACTGCATGCGGTGAAAATAAATTGATTCCTTTTGCTTTGATGCAGCTGTGCGGTGCCAGCACGAGTGTCAGATGAAATAAAGAAACCTTATTTCTTTTGTATGATAATTTGGGGCAGCTACAGTGCGCCGCCTCATTGTGCCCGAATCCCTGCCTCAGCACAAGGATCGCGTGGAATCTATTTTGGGACCGTGATGAAATTAATGGAACATTTTATTGGTGCAGGTCATGTTTGTGGTGTTGCGGCATTGTAATGAAGAAGAATGTTGAGGGAATGTTGAGGAGGTGGAACATTAAAATGCCCCCGGCAGGTTCCCGCTCCGCTGCTGAATGGGAAATAAGTCCATCATGGTGAAAGCTCGATCAAAACAAGTCATGATTAATGGGAGTTTGGATGTGTTTGCATGTGTGTTTGCTGATTGAGTATGTGCAGCATGTGCATGCACACGTCAGGAGACATACGTACAAATGCACCCATACGAGCATATGAGCGTATGCAAAGTCTCACATTGTTATACAAGCATTCAGGCACATTTATGGAAAAAAACAAAGGTCTGCACGATTTTCTCTTGCCTTGAATTGGTTTGTTAAACACTTCACTTCTTTTAGTATTTTCTTCCTCTCACAGGCGAAAGTTTTAAATTGGAACTTGGAAGTTTATTTTCTGCTCACCCTTGAGACAAAAACTCGGCCCTAATGGATGAAGAGACGGCGGGAGCCGCTCGAGTGTGTCCATCGACGTCGGCGGGCGCAAATTAAAACTTTAAATAGAACCAAAAAAACTTTCAAACGGCCGCGTTTAGCGATTTCACATCAGCGAAGCATTGGCACATAATTAATTTCGAGACATGAGCGTAATTAATGCAAACAAATGAGACCATTAGATCACAGCCACGATTTGCTTCTGTTTTGCATTTCAAAACATGTTAGTGGGATATTCAGAAGTGGCAAATGCTGGAGCAAATAAAACTCACTTACCTAAACATACATCGCGAGCTGGAAAGATCAGCAAGCTGGAAGGTAATCGATGAATTGGTTTGAGTAATTTGTTATCAGAAAAAGTCTGAATTCTCTTATTCCAGCATCTTAAATGTGCTTGTTTCTGGCTTTGTTACTCCTCAGTGACAATAAACTGAATATCTTGTGGTGGACACAACGAGACATTTTTAGGACGTCATCTTGGACTTTTGGAGTCACTGGTATATAGACCAAACAACTAATCAATTAATCGAATAAATAATATAAAGATTAATCGACATGAGAATAATCGTTAATTGCAGCCCTAATAGGATCATAGATAAGATGGTTAAAGGTGCACAACGTAGTTTTGGGAAAGGAATTTTAATCAAACTACATAAACAAACTCTCTCTTTGTTTTCATGACTGAATAAACTGAATTAACAAACTGCACTTAAAAAAGACAACACATTTTTACATTGTTTTACTTTGTTTTTCTATGTGGCAGACCCCGCCACCTTGCTTTAAACAGAGTTCCAGGGACTTTATTTTCCTCTGAGAACACCTTGTTTATTCAGTCATGGAAAACATAAGATTTTTGTCAGTGTGTATTATCACTTCATTTATATGGATAAATATCAAAATTCTGAGTTTTGAACTTCTCCGACGAAACTACATCGTGGCCCTTGTGGCGTCTGATGAAAATGTGATCCTGGAATGAAAACACATGCGAGGCCACCAAAAAGCAAACAAATCATCCACTCTGAGTATCGTTTGTGGCTTCACTGTAGCAAAACAGAGCTGGAAACCAGTGACACAGCCAGCTGCATTCAAGCAACTATTCCTGAGTGAGCCCTGACGCAGTTTTAGTCACAGTGCCTGCACAAAGTAAACGCACCGGCTCTGCCGCCTAACACATATTGCTCCAGAAATACTCTGTGATGAGGCTTCTGGGGAAAAAAAAAAAAAACTGATGCAAAAGTTGGAGCTGCAGGACCACTCACACACACTCACGCTCCGTACATATGTGATGTGGCCCAGGATGTGTTGTTTTGACTTGTAAAGCTTGGATCGTGTCTAGTTTTTATTTAGCTCCAGCATCCTTTTACACAGGATATGCACAGACACTGCACACACACACCGCACACACACACACACGGCTCTCTGTGCTTTTTTTGACTCAGACAGGTTTTTTTTTTTTTTTTGGTTTTTTGTAATGAGTTACACACACATTTTGAACACACACACACACACAAACACACACACACACACACACACACACACAAATCAAGATTTACCTTGGAGGTGTGAGGCTGCAAATTCAGGGGTGCATGCCATGTAGCTTCTTAATCTTGAACGTTGAACCTTGAAATGGAACTATATTTTCAGTTTTTGCACTGTACTGTACTCTGCAGTGTGTCGTTTTTTTGAGGGGGAACTAACTCCTGAGACACAGGGCTGTGGCTCTGGCCTGAGCTAACATTAAGTCATAATCCAAGGGGGCTCATTTGATTGCAAAGAAGCAAAACTTTACCCAAATATTAATTTAAAAAAAAGGGACGTACCAGTCTTGAGGCACAATTGAGTTCTTGTGTAAACAACTGCTTTATCAAAATGTGGAAAGGGAGACAGTGTAAGAAAAGTTATCAGTTCATGAATAAATCAATTTAGTTCTCAAATGGAATTCGACTTTTTCTTTTTAAAACCTCGGCCTCATGCTTACCACAAAAACCACAAAATACTCTTAAATGATATGAGTGATAAGGACACAGCTCATTGAAATACTGTCCATCTCTGTAACAGGAATCTTTGCAGGTGAACGTCGAAAAGAAACCTTTTTTTTTTTTCTCTTCAGTTTTTGCCCTGTGCTTTTCCGCAGCGTTGCTTTGTTTGTGAACTCTTGAGACAAAGGCTTTGGTTCCGGCCCGAGTTAAAGTGGAGTCATGATCGATTTTAAATCTGGCCAGTGAAGTTCACAGGCATCCCCTGGATCTCTGCCCTAACCTTACTGCCCTGCTGAAGTGTATCGGCAAAAGAAAAAAAAAAAAGCCACAAAGAATACACGTCAAAGTGCCACATATAGCACGTTTAAGTCTATGAAGAGAAATGTGCTCATTATCTCCAGAAACCATAACTTTGTTAAATCACTATCTTAATTATTAATCCACCATCAGCTCTGGGGAATTAAAGAGCGGTGACTTTTCTACAGCAGAGGTGCTGAAGCCGGAGCGATGGGGCCCACAGAGCTCTGTTGTTGCTGAGTCAGGTCAGTCTGGATCGCCAGAGGGCATCCAGTGAGGATACGGGGGATGTTCTTGTGTTAACTACGGGATTGTCCACAGCTTCTTGTTGGAGAACTTTCTCTCACTTTGTCGAGTTTGCATCGGGCGGCAACACGATCAAGCTATGACTCAGCACATTGCGACTACTGCAGCTTCTGGGACAGTCGCTTCGTACGGCATTTCAGGGTGAGAGTGGATATTGGCTGTTATTCGAAAGAATTTGCTTTTGACTTTCTTAGATAGATGAGGGATGAGGCTCCTGAGGGTCGCTTAAATGTACAGTATGCAACGTTTGGTGCTAGAGGGCTCTCTATCAAAATAATACAAAAGATGCTTGTCGAGCGCTGTGTGGAGGGCTGGGCGGAGAATAAACACCTGCAGTCGCACCGAATTCCTCTAAGACCAAGAACCGTTCACCGTTTAGGAAAGAGCAGACCTGAGTTTCCGGGTGTTTATGTTCTGTAATGTTGATTTCAAACTGGAGCTGGAGGGGAAATGTAATAATGCCAGCTTACGTCCAGTTTCAACTAAAAAGGTCTAGTCGTTTTTAGACATTTTAACGCAGAATCCCTACCTATTTTTCTTTATCAACACAAGTCCTTCTGAGTAATCCCCTTTATTGTGTGATAAAACATTTCTCCATCGCCAGCATCAAAACACCACATGAGGGAATACCCTTTTTGAAAAAAACGGTGTTCCATCTCTCCGGTAGAGCTCCAGGGACTTGTCTAATCAATGCCAAGGCACACTGAAGCTGTTCTGGCCTCACTAAGACACTTTTTATGTTGGTTTTTCCTTTAATTTGTCACCCATATGTGGGTCATTAGACTGGAGCACCTGCTCGCCCGGTCGCACGCCAAAAGGTTCTCGTTCCCTGCTGAGCACTGACTGTCACAGAAGTGTGTTGTAGCCCATTTGGATGCTGCTTGCACAGTTTTGTGCCATTGGACGAGCTTAACATATGTTGGTGGTCAGTGCTTTTAATGCTGTCAGGGATAAAAACAGGCATTGGTTTAGGGACAAATGAATCTCAGCAAATGGCTGAGAGGTGGGAGTTAAGGAGCGCAATCCACAGCTTGTTATGGACAGTTTAAGGGGCACTGAGAGGAGGAATGATAGCTTTTTTTTTTTTAATGCTGTCGGCGACAGTGAACTTTAGAGTGATGCTTTGAATTTTTATAGGTGGTGTGAGTTACACACACCTCTTTGATGCATGGACAGAAAATCCGAGGCCAAGATCACCCTCGGCTTGCCAGACAAAAACAAACGGCAGTAAACAAGGCTGCAGGGGGACGGGTCGGGGGGGAGACGTTTCAATCTACAACGCAGCGCGGAAAAATGAAATTGAAGCCATTCAAAACAGACACGACGTCTTCCGTGTCCTTCCCGAAACAATTGATTCTTCTCTCAAACCTCACTCCAGGCTGCCCGGGAGATTGTACCGGAGCCTATCTATTCCACGTGCGACTCTTCGTGTAGTTTACTTACTGTATCTGCTCGAGGCTAACGCTGCTGCTGCTAATCACTTTTATAACAGGTCACTGCTGTCACCATCTGGGGAGTAAATAAGCATTTGGCTGCTAGTTTTGCCCGATCAGCGTGAAAACGACTGTCCTAACTTTAAACGTAAGACAACAACAAACAAGAACTGACCCTACCTGTTCGCGCGCACGCTCCAAATCATAATGGAGCATCCACTCGCTGACTGATCGTGGAGGTGGCGGTCCCAGCTGCTGATAATTGAGAGGATGCGTAAATACCATCTGTGTTTCGGGGGGAGGAAACTTCACCTTTGCAGGAGTGTGTGTGTGTTGCAGGTAAAAAAGACCAGCATGCTGCTAACAGACAACAGACTAATGCCCAGGAGCTGCTCAGTGACCCATGAAAACATATAACAGTGTCATAACAGCCATCTGCGCTGCCTTTGTTGGCTCTATTAATAAATCTCCTGACTAAGCAGAGGAGAAGACGAGCGGAGCATGCAGAACAGTTACATGTCAAGAGCTTCTGTTTCGTACGTCTTTTCCCTCTCTTTTTATTCTCTCTCTCTCTCTCTCTCTCACACACACATACTTTCTCTTCCACCAGCTGTCATGTGTGTATTCCGAGGCAATGCAAAATTGTCCACAGAGACTCTGATGACTCAGGGCCACCAAGCTGAGGGTGGGCTCCCCAGAAATAAAATGCCGTCTGTGTGTTCTCTTGAATATTTCAGACCATCGTCATCTCACACCACTTTGATTTCGTGGTCTTGTTCAACTTGCACAGAAGCAAAACTTTCCTAAAAATCTTGAAAACGACATGCCACTGTTGCGTTATTCCGGGCACAGGGAAACAAGTGGAAACTTTAGCAAAGTTCTCGTGCAAACAGAAACAAGATGGATTTGGGAAAGGAGACTGTAAGAAAAGTTGTCAGTTCATGTCATGAATAAATCCTTAGAGTTGTTAAAAGGAGTTCAGCTGCTTTTAAACCTTGGCAGTTTATATGCAAATTTTGCTGTGTAGATGATTCACACACACACAAATGTTGGAATTGGTCCAGTAGATTGCAGCAACACGGCTGCTATGTGATCCTTTGGCGTGACTCCAGCTATCAAAGTTACGTCCACCAAAAGTGCTTGTTTTTTCGCCGCTGACAGGCCGAGATAGCTCTTCAGACAGCATTATGGACACGGTTCCTACAGCGATAGACACTTTGTTAAAGACTTTGAACCTTTTTGTAGTGAAAAAATGAAGTCTTGCTCTAAAATCTCAGTGGTGGGAATGTGAGTCAGAGTTGGAGAGAGAAGTTTGGAGTTTACAAAAAGGGACTGCCGGCAAGAATTTATTTCCAAAGTCATGGCTATCCTTGAGCGCTTGATGTGTTTCTGGTTACAAAAGGGATCTTCCTCTTGGCAGTGGTAAACTTTTTGCTTCATCACTCTAGTTTAAGGACTGATTGCGCAGTATGATGGCTGTGGAAAATAACGAAGGTCAAATTACGGCATAGTGCAGCCATAACAGGAAGAAACATGGAACAAATGGAGTCACTGTGGAAACTCTCCAAAAGAAAACAGCTCCCGCTGATGGAGAAGGCAAAGAAGTGGAAGAGGGAGAGTGGTAGAAACTGAGGTAAAACAAGAGTGAACAGATTGGCATTCACTCAGTGGAGAGCGCTCCAACACTGTGTCCAAGTCTTTTCTGTTCTTCAATTGTGTTGTCCATTAAAACTGGCATTCTTTCTATCAGATCAGTCAGTAACACAAATCTGCCAGCTTTTTAGCTGAGATTGGGGTTTTAACTCAAAATTGGGATTCCTACGGTTGTTTCTTTTGCTTTGGACGGTAGCCAGGCTGCTAGTTGTAGCCATGATGCTTAATGCAGCTAACAGTAATACCACAGAGAAGTACTGCATTGTTTCCCCTAGTCGCTATGCCCAGGTAACGGTGGGACAACAACTGGAACAACTGTGGATACACTGCAGAAGAAAGAGAAACAAAACACAGGTGAGAGGATTGGCATGCACTCAATGGAGAACTCTCCAAGAGCTGTGTGAGAGTGTCTTCCCCCGTTGATATGCGTTCTCCCTTAAAGCCAGCATTCTTTCTGTAGGAAAGTGGCGATCAGTAAGTAACCAAAACTCGCTTACTGACGGTCCAATTGGGATTCCTATGGTTGTTTTTTTGCTTTGGTTAGTAGCCAGGCCTCTAGCTGTAGCCATGATGCTAAGTGGCATTAACAGTAATACCACAGGGAAACACTAGAGGAAATTTGAATAGTTGCCTATTTCCACTTTAACAAAACGGCCGATGGAATCGTGTCCAAAATGCCGTCAGACACTTAACAATATCAGAAAGTGGCAACAAATGCCCTTAAAGTGGAAATTAAGCTGGCGGTTGGAGTTTGCCCCAAATGATTATGTTGCAGTCATTGTAGCCTTGGCTCTGTTGCCAGCTGTGGCAATCTTCTGGACCAAAAACAAAACCTTTGGTTACTACCAATCCTTTACACACTAAAATGTTTAAACATCAGGCCCAGGTGTAAATACTGTGTACCAGAATTTCCCTTTGGGTTTTTTTTTTTTTTGAGGAGGAGAAAAAGGAGCTTCAGGTCCTGCTCATGCTCTTTACTCAGACTAATACAAACAGGAGCCTGATAGCTTCATCATCTTCCTTACAGTCAAACTTTAATCTTCATGCACTCGCTCGTATGCCCCATCACCGGAGAATGATTTCGGGGAGGAAAACAGGAGGGGGTGAAAAGGATTGCAACAGGAACCAAAACAGAACTGTGTTTTTGGCACACCAATAATTATATTTCAATCATGCAAATGAGCTTGGTTTTGGTAGTTAGAGGGCTGTTGAAGTGTGTAATTGAAAATGCAAAAGATTGTCTCGCATCAAAATGTCGAGGAATGCTCTGGCTGGCTGCTAATCAGAATGGCCCCCACGTGCGGTGCACGCTGAATCGCTGCCTCGATCTCTGTAGAATTGAATCGTTTTATCTTAATTAACTGTGCAGAATCCATCCAGGTTTGTGCGAGTGCCAATTTTCTCTCACCAGCCACTCTCACTTTTTCCAGTGTGCACATAGCAAGGGAGGAAAAAAAAAAGAAAGAAAAAAAGCTCTTTTTCCCCACTCTAATAAATATTTCTGGGTCTGACTGTGATATCGACAAGGAGCAGTGATCGAAGGATGGGATGCTGTCAGTTTACTGTAGCTGCACAGACTGTATCTTACACAGATTGCCGGCTCGCTGCTGTCAGAGGAGCTGCAGTAATTTCTGCTCGGTAGCATGTTGTGCCACACCTCCTCTCCCCTCATCATTCATTCACTATAGCGTATGTTTTTGTCGAGTGTTTTTTATGTTCTCCACAGGAAATACCCAATATTTAATGTGGAGTAAGGAAAGCATTAGTCCAGCTTGGACGCTGAAACAAACAAAAAGAAAACTTTACCCAAATCACATACATGGGAAATAAACTGCATCATGGAAGCATCATTAGTTTTTTGGCTGTCCATTTTACGAGAACACTTTGTATTCTCTGTTTTCTCTTTCGCTCGCACGCAGCTTTTCTTGAACATCGCCCCCATCAGTGCGATTTGAGAGCTGTGGGAGTGAGCAAGATTTGTGTTTTCATTAGTGTGGTCACATCCCTTTGCGAGCGCCGATCTCCCGCCGTGAACGCTGGCAACTTTCACAGCAACGCGGGCAATTAGAATAAAATAATATCAGAGGATGTTTAAGGGAAAGAAGCATACATTTAAAAAGCAAAAATACAGTTTGCTCTGCAGAGGCAAGTCGCCCTTACCTTCCTAGATTTTCTGATTGATGACCCCGAGACACCGCAGACAATCTGCTCAATAACGAGCAATTAAATTAAATCATGTTTCCAGTCTGATCCCACTGCCCGGCACCGTTTGAACACGTCATTTCACAGCTTTGATTGCTTGCAGCAATTAAGTAGCCAGTGCTAATTGCTCCATTATGGACACATTGAACTTGAATAACGAGGACTTTAATTTAGATTCTATTTTCGCCAAGATAATTTCAGAGCGTTCATTCTGTTCCGACCGAATTGGTCCTAAATGCGAGCCTCCCCCTTCAGCATCTACACAGCTCTTGCCTCATTTAGAGAAATCTAAAGAGTTTGAAATGTGTACGTAAAAACATTTGGGCTTTGGGCTGGATGACAAAAGATAACCGACATGGAGGAAAAATGGGGAAACAGACTGCAGCCCCTGCAATCTCAGCATGATTATTACACAGCAGAACCCTCCCATTTGTGCTCAGATCCAAGGTCACGCCGGACGATTTTAACAGTAATTCTACACCCGACTTGACCACCACAAGCATCCCGGGTAGATTATCCCGTTGTGTGAACAGGCTCAGGACTGCAGAGTGAGGCACAGCAGGTTGACAAGATGTTTTCAAACATGTCTGATTTTATCTGGTTCACGTAGTGTGAAGTGGTACAAGACTCACCGAGGCTGAAATCTGAGCGCGACATCAACAACAGATAATCAGAGTTTAGACACAGGCACACGAGATGGAAAAAAAAAAAAGAGAACGAAGGGGAGGTTCAACAAAAACAACAGCGACGCTCACTCGAGCAGACGATTTACATCACCAGGACTGCGACTCTGCCTGTTCTACGCATGATAAGCTGCGACTTTGTTGAAAGGAGCATGAGAATGGCGAAGTGGCTCTCGTGTCACAGAAGGTTCCCCATCAGTGCAAAACCACCAGCCTTGCAATTAAATATGTCACAATATTTATACGGGTTCTAAACCTCCTTTGCATAAAAAAAAGACATGGAAATCTCACTGCCTACATTATGGGACCTATAATTGATTATCTATAATAACCCCTTAGCTACAGCTGACACAAAATTGGTGTAAGTTTTTCAATTAATGAACTCACTTCCATGGCATTTCCGTTCACTCCGAAATCAATTTGCAGAGAATTGACGCCACAGGTGTCAATGTTTTCGTTTTCACAACACATCAAATGACTATATATGGCTTTTTAGACTCTGTCAGATCATTAGCTGTATGGTCCTGTTTAATCACCGATACCAACCTGTATACGACAGATAAACCCTACTGTATGTAAGTTCTCTACCTGCCGAGCATGAAACAGAACAGGATGTTAAAACGATGGATTTTATTTAATGTATGCCAATATGTGCCGGATATGTTAATAGACCATTGTTGAGCCTTACCAAACTATGATAATAAGATTGCTGAATTCCAGGGGAGTTCTAACGGCTACGAAGGTATGCATTAGAGCTTTAAAAATCTTGCTTGTCAGAGGTAAATCTTTTCTTTTCATTAAACGTCCAGGGTAATCTTGAGGAAAGAAATTAGGCCATTAAAGAACTTTGACAAGCTGTGCTGTCCAGTCCCCATAACGCATTTAAAAAAAATAAATAAAAGCAGAACATTGTGTCGAGGATCAATTCGATTTGAAAGCTCACTTATTGTAGCATTAACACAGACAGTGAAACAGCAGGAAACAGCAGACTGGCAAGCCATTTACCAACTTTTTTTCACAGCTTAAGATATGGTAAAAAAAAACAACAACAACAACTACAAAAAGACAGTTTTCTTGTTTTTAGGCACACGCCCTGACTGAAAGCAAAACTGAAGGATGCTGCCTGCATCTCTTTGATGCCGTTCCCACACTTGAAGCTTGGCTAAATGAAAGACAAATGTCTCTAATTAGCCAGGCAGCAGGTGCAGTGAAATGGTTGCTTTTGGCGGCGGGGAGCGTCTCCTCTGGCGGGCTGTAAATATTGACTGTTGCAGATTGGATGAAGTGAACGGAGCGCAGCAGGAGAGGCAGTTGACCGTGACAGTAGCTGTGACAGCCACGGCACACCTCCTCTCAGCACCGCCATACGAGGGACCGTGTCGCCCGTGTTTGGGGACGGATCTGCTGTTCCCCCCGGTGTTTGTTTAATGCCTGTGTGTATCGTTTGAATTCGATCCGTCTCTCTTTGTGGTCGTACGCACACAGAGTCGTTTCATGATAGCACCAGTGGTGTTTCGTTTGAAGTGCAGGTTCGGTTTAATTTAATAAGGTTTCCATCTATGCACGCGTTTCAACTGTACATGTATGTACATGAATGAGAGTACATGCTTTTATGTGAGAATACCTGTGTGTGTGTGTGTGTGTGTGTGTGTGTGTGTGTGTGTGTGTGTTTGATTGACAGGATGTCAGGTTGTACTATGACGGTGTCACTGCAGAGTCTGTGTGATGTGGTTGTGATGGGGAGCCGAGGGAGTCGAGCTGCTGTGTCTCCAGGGTTTAGCTGCAGGCTGACGTTACAGAGGGAGGAGGAGGAGAAGAAGAAGCGGATAAATCAAATTCACAGGGAGGGAGGAGATGAGACATAAAACAAAAAGGGCTGTTTTTTTAATCAAAAGTGCTAATATTTTCTTAGCATGAACTCCCCAAATGAACTTTACTTCAAGATGAATAAAAAAAAAAATGTGCGCTTTCTGAAATGAATTGAAATGACTTTAATTGTGTGTCAACTGTAAAACCGACAGAGTGCAAAGATTTATTCATTCGTTTAAAAGAGCAGTGCCTCTCAAGACCATGCCCAGCTGTAAATGCCATATCGCAGGCCTATCTGGATTTGTCTGCGAAATTGAATTCTTTTTTTCCTTTTTTTTTTTTTAACAAAACACCCACATTACAGTTGTCCATCTATTATTTATGTGTCAAAACTCCATTCGAATATTAGCTCTTTCAATTCAATGAAAGGGCTGAGTAAAAAAAAATCTGAGCGTGACTCCTTGGCTGCCATTCGCTCTCGGCTGCCAGTGAGCTGCCACAGTCAATCACAGTAAAGTCTTGAATAGGCTCAGTCTGACCTCCTGTTATATCTCCATTAAGCCTTTGCGTTTGATGTTGAATAGTCAAGGCTCTCCTCAAGCTCCCCTTGATGTCAGTAAACATTGTGGTTCTATAAGTTTGCCATCTCAAGTCTAAAACAAGTTTATCCAACAGCTATTATAAAGACACAGTCACATTCTTAAAAAAGATAATACAAATACAGAGCTTGGAGAAAGATTGCACAATAAAAGGAACTCCTTGAAAATGTTATTATGACTGTGAATCAATCACTCCAAAAATGTTGTCAGTTCAGCGATGAAGAGTCTAAGATAGTTGCCAGTTTGTGGGAGAATATTTAAAAATGGCTGAGCTCTACAGCATGCGGTCAGTATACCGTACTCCCCTAACGTTAGTTAGCTAACATTAGTAGCATTAACGTTAGCTAGCGTTAGCAATGTTAGGTTTAGGGAGTCGTAGCAACATTTATTTATTTATAGTATTATAGTATACATTAACATTCGCTAGTTACAGCGATGTTAACGTTTGCCTGCTAGCATTAGCAATTTCAGCTAGTGCAACGAACTGGCAACCACTTGAGGAGGCAGATGACTCAACAGCAGTATTGTGATGAATGCAATGGAAGGGGGTGATTGTTATCAATAAAGTAATTACATGTTTTTATCAAGTAATTGTCAGTCGCTAATTTTATCCAGTGCTGCACTGGGGATTTTTTTTTATATCAAAGAATAGAAATTACAGTACTGCACTGTATGTGAACTAACTAGAATATGATAAAAGAAATGCTTATCTGTAATCTCTGATATTTCAATGACTAATGAAACTCTAACACAGCATGACATCACACTTCTACTGTTTATCCAGTAAACACAACACAATAGTGAGTGTCTGTGTTGGAGTAGGGCCGATTTAAGAAGTTCAAACCAGTCTGATATGATGTATAATACTGAATTTCGCCACTAGATGTGGCATGAGACTCAGCGGCTCCCAGGAGGAACATAAAGAGAGGGTCCATAAATGAAAGTGTGGCAGCACTGCAGTCCATCAGTCCAGGGAAACTGTAACTCATCGTGTTGTCATTTTACACAGCAATCCATCTTCACTTGTCTTAAAGTTTAACATCTAAATGGTAAATAAAATAAGAGTGCTGCTGAGCGAAACTGGAGAAAAGATCTGAACTGACGTTTCAAGTCGCGTGAAAAAATTTCACAATAAAAGCCTTGTTAGGAAATGAAGCGTTCCTGTGTACTGTAACCCTATTCCATGTCAGTGTTAACTTAAATGTAAAGGCATGCAGCCTACGCAACACAACATGCAATGTGCTGTAATGGTGTTAGTGTCTTTGAAACTATTCCTCCTTCTCTCATCGGTCTCCTCCATCTTTCTGTTAACTCTACTATGACATCAGTTGATCAAAGTTTACCATCACCTGCTCAGGGAGGTGTATGCTAGCGTTGTAGCGTAACTCCTTTGTTCACGAGCCTAAAAGACCCACGTTCGCTGCTGAGGAAAGTATGCGAGTTGTCTCTCAGAAGCGAAGAAGAAAGTCGCCTGGCGTTACAGGGTTCGACATGTTCCCATCCCCCCCCTTTTCTTACTTTCGGCACTGCTTCTTTTAATCATGTCCGTCTTCTCTCCCTCACCTTAACCAAAAGGAACCACTCTGATATCACACATCAAAGTCTGTTTACAGGTCTTCGGGGCGATGTGGGAAAAAATAATGTTGTTTAAAGTCTTTTTGGATCCAGAGGGCAGTGGCAGACTCGGGATGTTTGAGGGGCAGGGCCGAAAAAAAAATAAAAAGGGCACCAGCTGTATCTGGTGAGGTACCAGAGCGAGGAGAGGGATGTTCATCACATTTTGTCCACTGGAAGGGCACCCTATTGGCACTTTATCATGTTTTATGATATGATTTATGTCATTTGGGGCTTAACGCTACAAGTTTAAAAGAAAAAAACTCAAAGAAGTGAGCTTACCAGACCTCTGTAGACCACTCCTGATCTCCACTTGAGGCTGGAGGTTGGAGGCTATGTTCGCCGCTCCAAGCACAACACAAGCAGCTGTCATTTAAGTTGCATTGTGGGTAAGGAAGAAAAAAAGTATGTCGAAAAACAGTATTATATATACGTTTCTGAAAAAATCATATGTGTCAGGGACGGTTCTCAGACAATTTGGAAGGCTCCAGATCAGGTAATGGAAAATCAAACCCAATGCTATACTCTGTCATTCAGGTTAGTTGAATTAATAAGAAAATTGTGAAAATAAGTTTCACTATTTCCCAACATTTAATAAGCTAAGAAATTACAAACAAACAAGGGAAATAGTTCACAAATGTAGTGTTAATTGAATCAACGTTGCGCCAGGAAAAGCTGAAATCACAAGGGCTTCTTTTATTGTTTCTTGCACATGCACTCACTGAAAAGTTCCCAAGCAGGAGGCAGTAAATGATGCATGAAAGGGATAGAGAGACAATTTGAAGTTGAACTTGAGATAAAGTGAATTATAGAGGAGCAGAGACAGGTCCGGGTATCTTTTGAGCGAGATCTTCAAATCGCTAACGTGGAGGCTGCGTGTGAGCGAACGTGGGGAAACCCCAGAGATGTCCATTGTTAATTTTGTCTCGGCGTTAAATCAAGAGAGACACTGCAGCGACTGGGACTGCCTGTGCGTGTGTGTGTATGTGTGTGTGTGTGTGTGTGTAAGACCCCCCTTGAGCTGCCCATTTTCTTTTTCATATCCAAGCCACTGAACAGTATGTGCTGTCAGCTCAGCAGCACTATGTACTGGTAGGAACAGGCGCTCCTCTACATGGCCCACTGATCCCTACAGGGGGGCTGTGTACTGATCTAGAATACACACACACACACACACACACACACAAAATCTTACAAGCTGAAACATGTTCTGTTTTGTTGTATTTGTACATGCACACTTTTATGCTAAACACACCGCCAAAATGTTCGTACCTGTGCCTGCTCACACACACACACACACACACACACACACACACACACACACACACACACACAGGTAACCCAAACACACACATGCAATCTTCATTCCCAAGCGCAGCAGACCCATCACACAGAAAACAGTGTGACCTTTGAAGCCATCTCATCCCCGACTGCATGAGAAGCGTGAAACATCCTGTGTGGCTGAGAAATGAGTTCACAGTGAATGGTGAGTCGAGAATGAGAGCCCAGGAGAGATCGTCAGGCTATGAGCGGCATCCCTGTGAAGGAATTTTTTTTTTTTTGGGGGGGGGGCGCAAGAGTCTCGTAGCCACTGTCGACCTGTTAGGTGTCGTCATAGATGGGTGGCTCGGACAGTATGCACGGTTTGAAGACCATTCCTTTATTGCAAGAAAACCTCAAAAATCTTGTATTGTTCCTCGTTTTCTACTTGCTATCTCTTCCATGCATCTCGTCAATAACAAATTAATGTTTAGTTAGTTGATTGGCAGACCATGAGCCGAACATAATTGATTTAGATTAATTAATTTAGCAAGCACAAAGGCCAAACATTTGCTGGTTGTAGCTTCTTTAATATGCAAAGCTTTTTTGAGCTGTTTTGTGTTATTGTAAGTTGAATGTTTCGGACTATAAGTCGAAAAAGAAACAAAGGCAAACCTAAAGACGTCACCTTGGTGTTGGGAAAATCACTTGATACGAGAAAATAAATGAGATTCATGGATAATACGACTACGAGAATAATCGTTTTTAAACCTGATCAAACATTTAAAACATTATTCTATTCTTCAGAAACGTTTAACCGATTAAGAGTGCATTATCTTTTAAATTGTCCCGCAAGTCAAGCCATACGGTGGATTTGCGTCTTTATTGGTCAAAGAACTGCATCGTTTCCTAACAGTAAGAATGATTTACTGCGTATGTGTAGAAACAGCATGCATATTTTATATGTTCTCGACAATGGTCATTCAAATTGTTTATGCATTGCATTTTACCAGATCTCATTAAGAGACACAATAACAAGCCCAATCATCCCATTCACAGGCTGACGTTTTATTCGCCTGAATCTGTGTCACGGAATTTGAGTTCTGCTCAGGGACCGGTGTTGTCTCCACCGCGAGATCAGTACTCCTAGATGTTAAAATTTCATGACTGTTGTCTCTGTGTGACAAAGAGCAACTGTGCTTTTATCTTTGATGGCTCTTGCTGCTGAAGTGAGAATATAAAAAAAACAACAAGAGCTCGCTGGTGGCCAAGGGGAGCAATGCCAAGCTGCCAAGAGTTGCGAGGCGTGATGCCCAATATAGTGCTCGTGAACCGCTCAGCTGGGTTGTTAAAACACAACTAGCCATTGAAATCTGAGCGTTAAGTAAAGACATTGCTGGTAAATCAGCTGCAGTTACTGATTAAAAAATAATACCTGCTTTGTTTTTTCTGCCCCTCAGAGGACCTGCTGTCTTGCTTGGCTGGCCATCTGCTCTGGTTTATATTCCACCCTGGGAGTCATGATCAAACCCGGGGAGCGACTTTGTTTTAACAGGGCCTGTGTGAATACAACGAATATGTCCAGGGCCACACACTCTTGTGTCGGATCGATGCAAACTAACATAAACAAGCGAGTTCTCTCATGCTGGTATTTAGGCAAGGTCATTAACTTTGAATGGAGAATCATTGCGGGGTCCCAGTTTGGTGGGAGATGATAATAGGCGGCTTAGATATCGATCTGCTCTCGTCAACGGAGTGCTTTTCTCCAAGAGCCTGCGCCACTTTCTTGGACACCAACATATGTGATATGAATACAAATACATGTAAGCACAAATGCGCCCATGCACATGGTAATTGAGAAAATCAAGAGAGGATGTAAGTGCACTCATTAGAGTTCTTTCCGAGGCACACACAGGGCCCACAGCCCATTATACATCTCTGATGCTTTTCCTACTGCACACATTTCTGCTCATTTTCATCCCAACAGTGTTCCTAGCAAGAGAACTATACCTCTCTGACCCCCCTGTGTTAATGTTAACATAGAGAACTGAGGAGAGGGCAAGTGATCTCCAGATTGTGAGCTCGATGGCATCTGGATGATCAATATGACGCAAACAAGTCGAGGGCAACACAAAGGGTAGTCTGTACGTGTTTCTGACTGATTCCCAACGACAGCAATCGATGTAGAAGAGCCAGACTCTGACATAAATGTCATTGTTGCTACATGTTGCTATATGTCAAGAAAGCGTGCATACAAAGGTGGATGTATGGCAGAAAAGCTCAAAGGAGAGTTGAAAAAGAAAAGCAGGCACGACAACATCCATTTATTTTGATAGCTTTACTTGGGAGCTTTTTGTTTGTGTGTCACGACCGCAGCGACGTCATCATCAATCAGCAAGTGTGTATGTCAAGAAACTAAAAACATTAAAGTTCCTGCTTGTAGGATTAAGTGGAATCTAGCTGTTAGGTTGCGACCGACTGAACACGCCTCGCCTCATCGCCCCCCCTATGGTGACCTCTAAAACCATGAATGACCTTTTGTAAAAACACAAACAAATGAATGGTTTAGTCTCCCAAAAGACAGAGAGTTCCACATGCTATATAACATTTTGTCGACAGTGCAGCATATGATTAACTCTGCAGTGGATCGGAGGATCACATCTGCAGTCAGGTTGACAAACAGGAGAGAAGACGAATCCATGTTCAATCAACAGCGGTTCAACATGGCCGTGTTTACATTCTCATGTTCAGCAGGTATAATATTGGCCATCTTCACGATCTCAGCATCACAAACCAAATTACAAACCTCACTGGAAAAAGTTCAACTTTGACCTGATGATGATGCTAAGTGAAAAGTTGTTACGGTTCACCCTGATTAGGACACATGGGGAGACTGCTGTGCCAACCCATGTAGTAGATGTAGAGATAGTTCACTGGATGACTCAAATCTTCGATCTGTTTTGGTGGCAGATGAAAATTCTAGTGGTTAAAGTTGTTACATCTCATCCTCAGGGGACCATGAATTTCTACTAAATTGCATTGCAGTCAATCCAGTAGTCATTGAGATATTTCAGTCTGGCTGAAAAAGGTAGACTGACATTTGGCATCCTTAGACTCTCATCGCTTCAGTGGAAAAAAAGAAGTTGGTGTCTTTTGACCGGGATGGGAGATTTTCGAGATCAGCAGCCATTTGTCGTACTTCTGGCTTGATGCGCTTTCAAATTGGACTCAGTGTTCAGCCGTGATGGCTGCACTGACCTTTACAAGGTGGTCTTAATGTTGTTGATGCCATAATAGTGTAGTTTAAATGCTGGATATACGCTCTGCATCAATCTTATTTTTAAACAAGAAGAAGTTACAAACTTTAACTATGTTTCACTTGTGTAAACACTGTCACAGCGTATAGCGCACATCCGTTAATAATGAGCCCATGGATAGAGACATTTTGGAGGATGTCACGCAGACAGCAAGGGAGTGGAAATGAAAAAAAAAAAAAAAACTTGGCTTAATTTTGGGCATCCATAGGGATACTTAACCACATTTTAGATTGCTTTTTCCTGGTCATTGTTATGTGGCTGATTAAATTACTCTGCAGTTCGGATTTGTCGGCAAAGTGATTTCAAAGACAGTTACCTTTTATTGAAAGAATTGAAGTATGAGAAAGTTTAAGTAATACATTTTTTACTGAGTGACATTTACTTTCCTTATTGAAAGACGTACATTAAAGTTTTTATTTTAAGTTTTAGGGCGTCTTGTCAATTATTATTGTTATCACAACTCTGAATCAACACGTAAGCACCAGTTTTAGATTGAAACAACCTCCATAACACAATATCACCCCCATAAGAGGAAAACTGCAACTGTCCGGTCGATACTTGTAAACTCCACACGAACAAGATGGCAAGAAAGAACCCTGTAAAGCCCACTATGTTGTTAGCACCTTATAAATGGTCTTAAAGTATAAGAATGTGTTATTTCCGGCTCTAAAAGCTTGAGGTGTTGTATAAGATCTGCTTCAGTTTACCGCTTTAATACCCCGGGGCTGTGATGTGTGATCACATGACCTTGCCTCATAGTAGCCTGTGTATGTGCAGCAAGGCGATCAAAGCTGGAGACAGTCGGATCAATTTGGCTTTGAAATCGCTGAAACAAAGCATTTTTCTCATGTAGTCTGGCGGGGGACCTCTCTCCACCCTCGGGCTGGACATACAGTCGTGCACAATTATCCACTCACTTTTATTAGACGGTGAGTGAACGGTGTTAAAGGTTACCGCGCTGATGTAATCCATCCTGATAAGACTTGAAGAAATTCGCCTGACAGCGGGCTCGCAGGTGTCTCGGAAGAAGAGGAGTTTTAAAGTTGTTTCCGACTCAGCCAGGAGTTTTTTCGACGAAGTTACAGACTAAATGTTTGAAGTGTTAGGATGGGATTTAAACTTCATCTGACATTTGAATTCAGGTGTGATTTTCGCTCCTCTTTTGGGGGAGGGGATGCAAAGACCGAGAGCAGAACTCCCTCATTCATTCATGCGTTCGTACATTTTCTCATTCAGAGGGCATGCTTGAATGTGCAGCCACTCATCTCCTCTGAACACTGCCGCAGAGTGCTCCACATCTCAGCTTACTTATTCTTCAAGGTAATTTACTTCTGTCAGACCCTTACTGTACCATCAGACCTCTCATCCCGCGCTCAGGGAAATTCAGACTCGGCTCGAGAGCGTGTCCCTACCTGAAGGTTCTCCTGCCTCGACAGCCTTTTGTCTTCTATTATTGCCACAACCTGTTATTATGGAGAGCCCATAGAGTTGTCCTTTTGCTCTATTGTGAAATGGGTACAAGGAGTGGCAAAAGATGACTCTCTTAAACCCTGTAGAAGGAGATGGAATAAGAGATTGTCACTCCCTTTCATGAGTTATTCTAGATTTATTCTGCCTGCCTATAGCATGGGTAACCTTGGGCCCCTGTATTCCACATATTTCAACCATGAGTGATGTTCCAAAGGGAGGCGGCTTTTCACAGTGATGTAAAGACACTTTATGATGCGCGGCATCTTATTTTATGACCGGCTATAAAAAGCGGAGAAAACTCCGAAAAGCTTTTTCTCAGCAAAAAACCCAAGGCGATTGCGAGATAATTATCTGACTAAACCTTTCACGTCTTCTGTTAGTCACAAAATCTGGCTAGAGAAAGATGAGGCTGACAAATAAAACTAGGTCTGTGCATTGAGTGAAAATGATAGACAGCCTCTCTCTTGGCATCTTTATTTCCATTTCCCCCGCCCGTTCCCCTAACCGCTGAGCTGCGCTCAAAGAGTCCAAATTCTCCGTGGCACTTTTCGGGGGAGGATATGGATGATAAAGAAACGCATGCCGTGAGTGTTGCTTGCTGCAGGGGGAGACCTCCGAGTTCATCTCATTTCAGAGTTTCTGAGCAGCAGCGAAATGACTGTCTGTTCTCTCCCTCTGCTCCTGCTGGAGCGTGCAGTGGACTTTCCTCAGGGCCGTGGAGACCAGGCTCCTCTCTTCCAGGCTGTTTACCACCTAGCTGCTGTCAGTGGGGCGCAACTTCTCCTCCGGTGCCACCGTTCAACACAGTCCACTGTATGCTGCGCCAGAGGCGTTCCTCCGCGCTGGAAAAAAAGAAGTGCATTTGAGCTACGCTTACAGATGTTACAGTTGCAGCTTTAGAGGATTGAACTTCTCATCATCTGTGGCTTGACCAATGGGGCGCATGGTGGCTCAAAATCTAAATTTGTAATGACGGAGCCCGCCCGAGGCTGCCTGGCAGTCGTCTCTGAGGAGCTGCGAGTGTGTCCGTGCTCAGACAGTCGCACACATGCATAAACGTGCACCCGGATACACATAAATACATAATGAAGTAGCAGAAATCCCGGGTTCGGGCACATTCGCAGCACAACTCTGCGCATTGTGACAAAAATAAATAAATAAATCACACATGATCGACACACACGTAACATAACACAAGTAAATTCAATCCTCTCTCCTGTGCTCTTCTTGGTGCATTTTGTACCCCCTATCACATAAACCTCGGCACACATGCGGTCACACATACAGCAGAGCACATTATACTGCACTGTTTAAATTCACCCCCTCCTCCACCAGGCAGCAGATACAGATCCCTGAGCTGTAAAAATTGAGCGCTGTGCAATTACAGTCGTCCTCAGACCGCATCGCTAACATCTCCGATGACTTTTACCAGGACTGTGTTGTGAAATGTCGTCGTTTTTCATTCCAATTCCACTGTATTGCCTGTATAGTCACTCTTTCAGCCTAACTGCATTAAAGCCCATCATACTTCTCAGCCTTACTCACAGGCGTTTAAGCTCAAGAGTGTCTCTACCTGAAGGCACATTCCCTTACCTCTATGGACTCTTTTTTAACTGATTTATACAACCTGTTATTATGGAGAGTTCAATAGAGCTGTCTTCCTGTCCATGTGATGAGGGCAAGAGGCAAATTACACTTCTATACAGAGAGTTGAAATAACACAATTTAATTCTCTATGATTATACCTGTCTAATGAATAGACTCTGGCCTCAGTGTCCTCCTATTATATTAATTTCTCAAGTTTGAGCACCTGTGAAGGTAACATCTTTAAAGGGGCACCAATTTACACATTAAAGTGTGTTCACAGGTCTTGGGGAGCACTTTACATCTGTAAAAAAAAAAAAAAGATACTATAAGGCCTTTTGTGGCTTCAGAAGTGGCTGCAAGAAATCTGACAAACTGCCTCCAGCGTTGACACTCAGTGGCTAAATTGCATCATGGGTACTGTAGGCAGCACATTTTGAAAATTGTAGAAAAAGTAAAAAAAAAAAAAAAAAGATTAAAATCGATGCAGCAGAAGCAGAGATATCACTTTATCATATCATTTTTATTTCATGCATTCTTCTTCCTGTTCAAAATCCAGTGCCTGCATTACCCACAAAGCAACTTAGCCACTGAGTGACATCACTGGAGGCAGTTTATGAGATTACATGCAGCTCCCTCTGGAGCCATTAAAAAAAGGTTTTATATTCTACTTTTTTCACATATACAGTAGTTCTCCCCAAGACCTGGAAACACGTTTTAGTGTGTAAAAATGGTGGAGTTGCCCTTTAGGTATGTAAATGATTTCTTAACATTGATCCATCAGCACTCACCTACAGTCTAATTTCTAATCATCTTCTGTCCCTTATTTGATTGTTTCCTCAGTTATCGGTAGGAAATCAATCATCCGCAGCAGACTAATGACTGATGTCCTACAAAGATTGATCAGTTGTGGATTTTCAGAAGCTCAGCAATGAATGATTTGTCCTTCATAGATGAAGACATTAAACTGCTGCACTTCACACTGCATTATTATTGGCATCTATAATAAGTCCATATGCAATATCCTGGGCGCTGCTCTGATTGATTTTGGCCCATTTAGTCATAAATGAATGAATTTCAATATGCTCACTTGGTAATTTAAACAGTTTTACTGCTTGTTTTTATTTTCCAATTATTATCAGTGTTTCATAAACACAGAACAGAGACATTGCATTACCTGACAAAGACAGAAGACTTAATAAAGATGGGGCAAGTGCATTAGTCTGAATGTGTGTGTGTCTGTATGTGTGTTAGTGCATGGGTAACAGTGTGTGTGTGTGTGTGTGTGTGTGTGCGCGCGCGCATCCAACGAAAGGTAGAAAAGGAAGAATCAGATGCAGAGAGGGTTACTGGAATATTGAACGAGTAGAGGAAAATAACAAAAGAAAATATAAGAAAAAATAAGACAGAAAGACATACAAAGAAAGGAAGCAAAAAACCCTCCAAAAAAACGTGGTGTTAGGGAATTGTTTTTCACTTGTCACTGAATGAAAAAGAAATATTAAGAAGGCTGTCAAGGCTAAACTTTTTTTTCTTACTAACCAACTCTATTGTCATAAATACAGCAGAAAAAACTATTTGGATCAGACATAGAAAACGGACCACCAGAAGAAATGTGTCCTCACTTGCCCCTCGGGGCTTCCGTAGAGCGGTGAGTAGAAGGGAAATATGTATAAAATACACAACCAAGGACAGACACTGTGTGTCACTCGGGCGAGTAGGATGGGCCTGTTAGTCATACACAGTCCATGCAATGACTGGAGAAGGAACTATTGCAAATAAAGACTGATAGAGATACTACTTGAAATGCAAGTTAAAGTAGTAAATAACATGATAAAGGTAAAAGTAATAACAAATTAGTTGAATTTATTAATTTTATCTATTCATTTATTGGAGTTATTTTTGTTGCTGATAATAGAAAAGGTTATTTTTGTTAGACACTTGTATGCATTGCAGAACTCTCATTATTATTTATATGAACAGTAAGCGGTTACATTGCCTTCCCTGCCCACTCCCTTCATCTGAGTATAATTAATATTGTACTTTGCATTTTTTGACTTCCTGGAGCAGCTGCATTGCCTGACGTCCAAGGCCCATTGACTCTCTTACAATGTAACCTTGCTGGAAATGCCAGAACATTACTCACCCTGCTCCTTTTGGCCAACTCGCTGCATTATTCTTACCCACTTAACCGCATCTGATTTCATATATTTGCACAATCAAAAAAAAAAAAAAAAGAAAGAAGGAAAAGTCCCCAGCGTATAATATACAGGATACCTGGACGGGATTCACTTGGATATGATTATCATGTGCCGAGAGTCGTTGTTATTTATGACAAAGGTCCCCCTCCCGTCTGAGCGCGGCGCTGCATCATCCGTCACTGTCATTACTTTTATTTGACTCACTTTCAAAGTGCGCTACCTTCACTGCGAGGGAGAGCGAGAGAGAGAGAGAGAGAGAGAGAGAGAGAGAGAGCTGGTCACATTCATAATCTCACTGAGGCAATCTGTGGTCTTAAATGACAACAGTAGAGCCCACATACTCAAAGTTGAAGCCTTCGATTACCCCTGCGGGTGCCCTCAAAGGGAAGGCTAACTGCTGCTCTGCTCCACTCAGCACATTTGGCCCTGTTCCTTCAAGAGCTCTCGTCTCCTAGTTCATCTCGTCTAAACCACCACCGGCTCCTTAGCGGCTCCCTGCTCCGCCGTTCACCTCCTCCCTCTTTGACACTGTACAATGCACAACACAGGGCCCACGGGCAATGGACAGAATTGGAGTGTCATAAAAAGCCCATTCGCGTCCCAAATGTGTCTTCAAGGCAGAAAGCTTTGAGGTTGTTTTCCTCTTTGCACAACTGGCGAATTGCTGCTCATTGCTGTTGCTCACTAGCCCCACCAGGGAGAGGCGATGCTTTGCAGACTGAGCGGAAGGGGGGAAAAAAAAAAATTGCTCTTTATGCAGACAAAGAAATGCTCGGAAGCTGCTGGAAGTTTTCCCGAGACGGGCATAACTAATGCCCAAACGGGTGCTTTATCTTTTTTTTTTTTATTTCCATTAGTGTTTCTTTAAGATTCCTGTAACGCCGAGGTGCATTATTTTCCGAGCGAGCAGAGTCGGAGGATGGATTCTAAATGTCATTCCAAGCAGCAGTTACCTTTTCGGATCTAATTGAGGCCGCCCGTGGTGCGACACACTGCCTATTTAAGAAGTGACAGCTTACAAACAACTCATTTTCGGCATTGTTTAGTCCACGTAGTGTGTAATTACTCTCTGCGTCTCCATCTCAGCGGAGAGAGAGGAGGACGTTATGGCTTTCTTCTTGCTGTGTCCTTGATGATAAAGTCAAACTTATTCACGATATTTTACCGTACCACGTGCACGCTACCTCCCCTACTCCCACTAATGGTCGAAGGGACGGTCGAAGAATGAGCCGTATTACCTAAAATTGTTAACCCCCTTTCAGGCTTGCCCATTTATTTGACTTAATTAGCCACTGAAGGATGGCACAGAACGCTCATCGTTTCAAACACATTAACATATTAAGAGGGATTTATCGCAAAGGCTTCATCTTTCTTTGAGTCTTGGCAGTGTTTGACTACCACCCCTTCAGAAACCCACAATCGCAGGGCACGTTAAACCATCTATTTTTAATACGCAAGTGAATAATTAAGCCTTTGTGATGAGATGAGATGTAATCGCCTGGTCATTGTTAAGCTGTACATTTTGCCTCCAATTGTTACGGCTGCCTAAAGGAGAGTGAGGAATGTCTTTATCCATCTCAGACTAACAGTCTCAGAGGATTACGCCACGCAGCCCCTCTAATATATCCGTATTGATGTGATATGTGTGTGCGCACCGTGTGCTCTGAAGGTGAGATGAGAGGCAGGCCGCTCCGTGATGAAAGAGAGCTGACAAGCATGCTGAAAATTACTTAGTTCGGTCAGCTCAGGAATTTTATAGACAGAAATGACCCAAAGGCCATTCTGGAACTAAAGAGGCCATAGGATTTGTCAGGGACTAAAACAACTCAAGTTTTGAAGAAGCACGTGGCTCCGACTTATTGCTGATATCTGGAGCCATAAAGCGCTGGCCCCATCCATCTCGGTTGGGTCACAATACTTCATTTTCCCTCATTTCTTTGAAAGGGGAAAATATGATTCCACCTATCGATCGCTGCATAAATGTGTTGCCTAGCGATGAAAGATGAGGTGTGCTTTGCTTTTATGTGATCTGATTAACCCCCAGCTGGGAGTGGGCTCTCTGCATGGCCCCCGGCTCTCCCGCAGTGTCAGAGTGCATGTGATGGGCACTTAGAGCGATTAGAGTCCCCGCGTGTTTTGTTTGTGTTGAGATACCAACCAGGACATTTCACTAACCGGGGGATTATGTTGCTGGACACAGAAGACAGTCTTCTATCTAGTAGCCGGCACTTAAGAGGACCCAAAGTGTGCTTTTGAGACTGTGAGTGGATGAGCCTAAAGGATGATAAATATCTGTGAATTAGATGTTCCTCTTTGCGGCCTTTAGAAATGAGGAGGGGTTTTTGTTTAGCGCTGCATTTTCAGCTTTGAAAGGAACAGTTCGCTCCAAAATCACACACGGCAGGAGCGGGTCCTTGTGCAGAAAAGAAAAAAAGAAGAAAAGACATGCAAGGAATGACACAATTTTCTGCAGTTTGACATAAACATTCACAGATGTCACTGAATCAGTCACCGCGGCTCTCTATATTAAGGTTAGCGCTGCATATTTACTAAGAGATCGCACCTCGCTTATTTAGTCACACCCATTGTTGGGACTAATGTGCTACAAAAGTAATGTGTTGCAATTATATATCACTTCAAGCAGTCACCGTAATATAATGCATTTCTAATTGCATTTGGGGTAACATTATTACAGTTACTAAGTCAAGGTAACGCATTGCCATCCTGATGGGTCGCAGGCAACATGTTCAAACTTGTTCAAAGAGGCACATAATGATGTAAATGTTTCAGCTTCTGTCGATATGCACATTCAACACATGGTTAGACTCTCCGTAATTCAGTCCTTCTCTCCTCCCAATGATGAACAAAAGAGTAATCCACTCAGATTTGCCAGCATTGTAAGCAAAGCAGATTAAGTAAAGTGGTGGCTCTCCAACTTTGAAGCGCTCATAAAGTCCTAATTAACATAAACACTCACTGTCTGCCAACTCAGAAACACAACTTCTTCATTCATATTACCTACTATTGTTGCTTTGTGCTTGGTGTGTTTGTTATCTTCATGTTGCTGCCTGCGACATGAAAGTGTCCCTGCCTCCGTCTGTTTAGATTTCCACCCCAGGTCAACCCCTGAAGTGCTGCAAGCGCTCCCAGTTTGGAGGGTTTTGTGGTCACACAGGACACAGTTTTTGCAATGAGAGGCGTCTTTCTCAGGTTTTTATCTAAACACAGCTGATATTTACTTTCAAATGATGGTACCCAGTTGTATGTAACAGATTACACTTCAGAAGTAATTTTGTCACCCAACTAGTTCCATTGCATCCGAGAGAAAGCAGACATGTCTACAGTCGGTATCTCCAAAACTCTGCAACTGCAACAATAAAACAATCTAAATGGATTAAAAAAACACTGCTGTAAAGAATAAAAATAAGTAATATTGATCGTGGGGTAAACTGTCCCTTTAAATAGCCGAGTATTATGTTAAGATAATGCATGATTAAATTTGCTGAAACCCAGTCCAGTCCAGTCAATAGCTTCACTAATTGTCGTGCTGCTCAGTGGTTTTGGGGACATTCAGTCTCCACTCGGCTTTGTGTGCGCACAAGTCTTTATCAGAAACCGTCTTTGATAAGGTTTTTAAACTTCTTGACTTTGCCAGTGGCATTTTCGCCATCTGAGCAGTGGCTGACATTTATATCAAGCTCTCCAAGAGCCCGAATTACTCTTTTCAATCCATTGTTCTGCGGCTGAAGACGAGAAACTTACCTCTCATACTGACCGACGAGTAGTCCACTGACGGTGACTTCAAGGTCCCCTAAGCAGCCCCTCTGCGGAGCCGGCTTCCGCACAGAGCAAATGTTTAACAAAAGAAAATGCCACATAAAGATCACGGCTTAATGTTTTACCTTGTGGACTAATGAAAATTTGGGGATTTCAAAAGCTTTTTGAATGTCAGCACTGAAGACACGAAGCCAGATGTGCCTTTCTCTTTACAACGCAGCATCCGTAGAGTTAAAAGCTCTGGCTCTTCCAGATACAAAAGAAATGGCATCAAATAGCTTGATAATGGCATGTTTTGGGTAGTTTAAACTAAGTCCTGGGTGATCTTCCCTGATGAGGACCCCCTGTTTTATTTCTCGCAGTAGTTGTATAGCTGCCCACGTCCAAAGCTGTTGAAAAGATGTCTAGACTGTTTTGTTTGAAAGTTGAAAAGACAAACTTGAGAGGACAGTAAAGGATTCTTTCAAGCACCAACAGACAGTGGACAACTCCTCACGCAATGTTAAATTGTGTAAAGGTATCTCAGTTCCCTTCTCACTTAATAGTGCTACTCTTTGTTTTGTATCACCATCTCCGTCACCATCGTCTCTTTGCGTCTATTAGCACATCTTACTTTAGACAATTAGCACGCTAAGGTTCGCTGATGTTGAATATGTTCACCATTTTAGTCTAGTAGAGTCAATTAGCATGCTTAAATAAGCTAATGTTTATCACGTCCAACATAGTAGTTCAGTATTTTAACATGCCAAAATGTGTTAATGTGTATCTTGATAACAGTCTTAGTTTAGTATCGGCATGCTACAATTAGCCAATTGGCATTAAACATGTCACTAGTTTCGCAGGTATTTGTATATATGGCCAAATAGCAATCATTAAACCAAACAGAATATAGGTCAGATAAAAAGTTTGACCTGATGAATGACAAACAGAGTGAGTTGTTCTGTTCACTAACAACTCCAGATGTTGTAGGCACAGTGTATAAATGTTTATTTTATACACCGGCTATTTCCAGCTGTTCAGTTGGTTGCCCAGACGGTATCTGAGGGCTGCTGTGTCACTAAACTACAGTGCCCATGATACTGAGGCTACATGTCACCAGGTGGCTTATTGATGTGTTTCAATTAGCTTTGGGATGAATGAGAGCACAGAGGAATACGCTATAACCAGCATTGTTAACGGTAAAAAAATAAGTGCTGGTTCTGGCCTTTTCATACGTTTTTGCCTGACAATATATATATGTATCATATTTAGTATTACCAGACGTTTCTTTTGAACCTGTCATGGACCTAAACACAACTCCTCGGGGCAAACAATGGACGGACAGATTTAGATTTCACATGCCCTGTCAGTGACCACTTGTGGTTCTTTTCCAGTGATCGAAGAAACAGCAAGCGTTGCATCAGCAGGTTGTAAAGTGGTGAACTCGTGTGCAGGTGTTTCTAAAGCAGCAATGTTCTGCTGTGTTGGCGACGTCTCCACAGGAAAAACAAGTCTAATTTTAAACCGAGTGCTATAAAGAAGGGGGCATGTGGGCCGTGCACATCGGCGCTTGCTGCTCTGTAATCTTCGACTCCTTCGCGTCACATGAAGACAATCCAGCATCATCACCGCCTCCCACTGCCCCGCTCGAACTCGCTGTTCGTCTCCCCACCTCTCACCGCCATCACTTCTCTCTCTATAGATTTCTCATAAGAAAATCTGTTTGATTAATGTATTACTGAAGTGGGGCCAAGCTAATACGTTTGATCAGGGAGTGGTTGCGAGACGCACACATGGTGGTGGACAAAGATAGGATGAGAAGAGGAGGAGGGAGGCAAGATGAAGGGATTATGTTTCTTGGGTGAAGTTCTGCTCGGGTCGCCAGGGATGAGAACAGGTGATTATAAGAAACGGTTTGATTCGAAGCCACACATGGCTGTCTCGGGGACACGACTGCTTTAATACCATTTTGAGAGTTAATTTTAGAAGTTGCTCGCCGCGCGTTGAAGGAGTTCCGCAGAAAACACTTTAAATGCATTTTAATCAGGAGTCCCATGTTCCTGTGGGCCCTCCTGGTTCAGGCTACATGAATATAACATCAAGACATTAAATCCTGATTCGAACGTATGTCTAATGATGAGGCCAGCCCACTTCCGCTGCATGCTTGATATGTGATCAGACTCTTTAGCCCACATGTCCTGAGGGGTTGGCAGTGCCCAGAAATCCTCCACGATAGTTTACAACCAGGATTTACCACAGGGGTTAAGTTATCTGCACAAATCATCCCCTTTTTCATTTGCAGAAACAGTCCTGAGGACATGATTTACAAGTACAGTAGCCGCAGACACGAAATCCAAGGGCGACCCGGGGCTGCAAATCACGTTGGCTTGGCCTCTCTGTTTATGGCGACCTACTGGTGTCATAGAAAGGGACATATTCTAAATCTGAAGTTACAAATTACAACGTTTTCTGGCTGTAATGAGGTATTTAGTTTCATCCGTGTCGTGGTGAGCCGTAAGTGGGACAGTGTGTCACGTTGGCCAGACAAACAGAAAGACAGAAAACTCCTCTCGCAGTGCTGGAAGCATGATCCAGCGTAGACTAAGCGCCTGCTCCCCTCCCGACATTGCTCTCTGTTTTGTCACTTTTCAGGGTAAACATCTTCTCTCAGTCAAAACTGTGGTGGCGGCGGTGAACTGTCTCAGTTGAGGTCTTTGCTTCCTTTGGTATTTTCACTCCCATCAGGGATGCGGCGGCGAAAAAGAAATGCAGTTCACCTCTGCAGTCTGAGTAGTTTAAAAAAGGTGTGCAACATGAATGCAAAGAAAAAAGCGACTGCCTGCAAAGTGTTTGTGATTCATTTATAATATTTTCATGGCTTTGTTGCCAATATCTCAATCCGACTTTTTGCTATTAATATGCATGATTATACAGAATAGAGGTCCGTAATTAGGTTCAGTGGCTCGGGCAGTCAACACAATTTTCATAGCCGCGGTGGAGAAAGCTGCCATATTTTGAACATTTTGTATTCATAAGGGAATAAAAATTGACTTATTAAAAAAACTGGATGTCATATAAATGACTTTTGATTTACTGCCGTTGAAGTTTCAGTCCACGTCCCTGTGTAATATAACAAAATAGACGTAGGCGCTCCGGCAGACTTTGACTTAAAGGTTCGCACAGATGAAGAAGGATCGGCTATTGACTCTCTGATTGATTCATTAGGCCCCCCATTAAGCTGGGTTACAGCTAACGACAGTGCCTTTTGATAAAATACTTTTCTCAAACACATACAAAAGATGATGAAAACCTAATTTCAGCACCGATAGCTGTCCTTAATCTGACCTATTGATGTATACTTTAATGCAGGGCATGATGACCCCTTCCTCTTGATTACTGAATGCATATATTAGGTCATTTCCATCAGCATATGTAATATTGATTGTACAGTATACATACGTCTTATCTCAATCATCTTATTAAAGGACCAGTTTTTACATCTTTATCCTAATCATTTGTTGAAACAAGGTTTTTTAAGGAGCTGAGGTGAACCTTCACAGCCTCCTCGTGTGTCAGAGCTGGGATGGTCCATCTCTAAAGTGCCGCTCCAGAGCCTGATGCTGGTTCCGTCCATCTGGCCAGCCAGGCCGGACGTCGCCGCTGTGATTTTCACAAATCACTGCCACTGCCCCGTCTCCAACAGCACCGAGAGACCGGGACAGAAAATCAATGGGCTCTCATGGGCAACTCCATCAGTCTAAATATCTGGATCCTAATGGCGAAGAGAAACAGGGGAAGGGGAGGTTTGCGGGATGGAGACAGGGATGGAGAGGAAGCAGCTCCTAGGGCCACGCACGGCTGGTGGGAAAGAGAGAGGCCGGGAGATTGGTGCCGATGTGATATCCGAGTTCTGTTACAGATATCAGACGGATGCATTTTTCAATACTTATAGAGAGATGAGAAGACAGTGTGTGAGGTACATTTGTAGTGCTGCCTCGGCTAGGTGGTTCTCAGAAAAGAGGTCTCAAAGTGACACCAGGTGCATTGTGAGAGGGCACCAGGGTGGAGGAAGGCCTCACGTAATTATGGTGAAACAAATCCAGATCCTGGAAAGTTATAATGGTTTCATTATGTGTCAAACATCTTGGTTCTTTTCAGAGTAATGTCTGTCAAATCTGAACTTGACACATGTATGTTTAAGTAAGATGATGCAAGATTTACAGATTCTCAGGATAATATCGTGTATAGCACTTTTTAAAGTTCAGAACCTGCCTGAGAATCATCACGTTTCTTAAGTTTTTGACAGTATCAAAGTAATCCCGTGATAGCTGTTCGTGCATGAGCGGGTACTCTGGAAACAGAAACTGTTATTCTCTAATTTGGCATAATTTCATAATGCAAATTGCCAAAATGTATCCAGCAAACACGTCTTAATTACCCACAGCTAAGTCACTGATTACATGGCAATTATTTGGATGTTATTTTTACTTGTTGCGTTAATTGAGCAAAATATATCGACTTCCTCAGTGCTCACGTTGTCTTAACACAACAGAAACAGAATAGAGTGAAAATCTGTGAAGTTATATTAGGTCTATTAGATATGTATCATTTTTAGTTATGTATACTTTTTAACAGATTCCATTCCAGTATATGCTATGTTTCTGACTGTCTTAGTTGTAAGCAGAACCATTTTGTACGAACAGAAAGCGGCACGTTAGGTGCACACAGAGGACGTCGGTCAGACTGCAGAGGTGACATGCCGCTGCTCATTGAACTTCACCAGCAATAGCCAATATGTCATGATTGTTCTTCCTGTCTCAACACCATCCACAGCTTGTTTCAGTGTTTTACAGCCCCTCCTCCTCTCAACATGCTGCACTGTGGGACAACAGTTACTCTCGAACATATCTGAAGCATATGTACACATTTACTTTTTTGAATATGTCGTTTTTTTTTCTCAGTTTTCCACTGTGACTGCACCATATGCTCAAAACCTGCTTAGAATAAAAAAAAAAAAATGTAGCATGGGATTGGGACAGAGCTCAAGAATCTGACGCCAACTTTTCCGTACTTTGCAGCGGTGACGCATGAGAGGAGGAAGAGGAGGATGAGGTGGCAGAGGGAAGGAGGCAGATGAAAGTGTTGTAAAAGAGATGCATGTAAGAGATGGAGAAAAAAAATGATCGAGTTAGAGGAGCAAACATGGAGACGCCTGATAAGCAAGCGACTCAGAAAGACACAACAGTTTCTAAATTGAGTCAAACAAATTATTTTAAGTGAGAGCAGCGACTCATGAAAGTGATATCATATGGAAATGTCTCCAACAAACCATTAAACATTCCCCACTAGAAGCGACTGCAGATATGATTGCCTCAGGTTGGAGGATACGCATGCAAATGTTATGTTAAATGTGAAGCGCCGCCGTCTGCGTCCGGAGTTATTTTCTTCCAATTCTCCTCATTCTGCTCTTTGATTTCACACCTGGCTCACGTTGAGACAATAACCTTGCTCACACGGCTACCAGTGCCCTGATGCATGACCGGAGTTGTTTCGAATTATTCCAGATGTTGTTACCGTAGCTGTTGAAACAAAGGTAAACACGTCCTTATTTGTCTTTCTCTCTCTGTTTCAGTGGTGGACAGCAAGGTGATCCTGGAGGGCCTGCAGAGGTATGGCCCCACACCCATCTATCTGCCCGTGAGCTACCGGATCCTCAACGCTGAGTCGGCGTTCTTCCTCCAGGAGGCAAATCAGGACTTAATGAGGAACTCCAGCCTGCAGGCTCGCACCGAGTCCTTCTTCGTCCACCAGGCCCGGCAGATGCCCTTCATCAACGCCAGCTACGGGCCGTTGTCCGTCCAGCAGTCCGTCCCTCTGGAGCTGCTGCAGACCCTGCCGGGGCCGTTCAACACACCCTCCTTCACTGCATCGTCAGCGCCAACGTCGGCATCATCGCCGCCTCTCTTCACATTCAACTGGAAGGTCCACACCTACATCATCAGCGAGAGGATTCACCCCAGCTGGCCGAAGGTTCAGGTGTTGTTCTACATCGCAGGGAGGGACTGGGACGATTACAGCGCCATCCACAAGCTGCCCTGCATCAGGATGTTCGCCTTTCACGAGACTCAAGAGGTGCGTGGGACATGCAGGCTAAAAGGAGAGCTGGGGATATGCGTGGCCGAGCTCGAGCCTCTGGCCAGCTGGTTTAGCCCGCCTACTGTCAGGCCGGGCAGGCAGAGGGTGTCTGAGCAGGCCCAGGGCACTCCTGTGGAGCTCTACTACATGGTCCAAACCACAGACAGCGGGGACTGCAGCTCAGAGGACTCGAGAAAGGGCAGCTCCGTCCGCACCGACCAGCAGAGGCCGATGGGCTATTTCGCGGGGCATACACCCATGCAGCGCATCGGCAGCGTCAGGCTGTTCCAGCCGCTGTCGGAGCTGAAGCTGGACAATAGCTTTGTGGTGATGACACCCTCCAAACCCATCCGGCAGAGAGAGACCCTCTCTACTTTTCTGGCTCTGTCCACACTCTCTTCAGTGCAGATATTCACCCTCAGGTAAGTCTGCCTCAGGTTGATCTGCGGCCGAGAAAAACTACAAACTAATACAGACAGAACACAAGCAGTGAAAGAGAAAGCACTGTTGGAGTGAAAAGATAAGGACAGATATGACAATACACGGCAACATTTGCAGTGCCCCCATCTGTCACTTCACATCTCGCTTTAGTCACCGGCTCGAAATCGCGCCATGGCTTAAAACAGGAAGACATTTCTCAAGCACTTCTTAGTCATTGTTTGCCTGAGTCATGTACTGAGATGAATTATGCAGGGTATAAGTAATCCAGTACAATGCCTCTTTGTTTCTAAAATATTTAACAGTTTCAAGCTTGTATGTTGTGCAAACACATCATATCTACCACCTCGCTCAAGAGCTGTGCAACACAGTCAGTTTGCAATTGTGAATTTACGATACTGTACGGCTGCGGTTAGGACACCATGATATTTATTATAACAGCTTTTTTCATCAAAATGCTCTGAAGCTGAAAAAAAAAGAAAAAACCAGGACACCAATACGTTGCCATGACACTGCCAGTCCACTGCCCAGCATCAGCTTTGTTATTTAGCGTGTTTATTTAGGTCATTTATCTGCTAATCAGAACGAGACATAATATTGAAAATGAAAGGAAATGTAAAAAAGATGGCGTAACGAAGAGCACCCTCATGTCCCCAGTAACCCAGCCATAAACGCACGACACTGTTAGATAATTTCCTACTTTCGTTTTTGCAGGGCAAATATTAATTTCGGCTGTGAAATTGCACTATTTCAACCACAAACAAAGAGCTTGCCACAAATCAAACTAACTCCTCTAACTCCTCTAACTCCAAACTAACTAACCGTTTTGGATTTGTGTAAAAGTTTCCTTCAAGTGGCGACGGAGCCTTCTTTAGTGGCGCTCGAATTAAAGTAAAACCAGCCCCCACCCCCGAACCCCCCGGTGTTTCCAAATGGTATTATTGTCAGTGCATCTGTTGCAGAAAGACAACCAGATCATTTCCGGGGTTTTTTTCTCAGAGTGGAAAATAGCATCGGCACAGGACAAATCGTGTTGATTCTTTCACCTAGTCTATAATGGAGATGTGAAAAAAAAAGAAAAAAAGATGGGAATGGTGCCAGTCTGACTCCATCACCAGGCAGCCTTCACTTTTTCCTGGGAGATTTTGTGCCCGGTGGCAGACAAGTAAATGAAAGGGCTATAGAGAACTAATCCAAACGCTGATGGTGTCATTATTCTATAGCCATTACCTTGCACACCCAACATTTGCTTAATGATGATACATAAAGCTAAAAAAAACATTCCAGTTCAAGTAAAAAGCGAAAAGTCTTTAAGATCTTTTCTTCTCTCAATCCAGAGGTCACGTTCAAGGTTTGGTACGGCGTTTACAGAATCAAATGTGTTATCTTTGTGACATCAATCGTGCTTTATTCTTTTGACTGAATCTATCCCATGAACACAAAGAGCTCAAGCACATTCAACTAGACTCCTCTTTAGAGGAGATTCTCCGGCTGCTTTGGATGATGTGTGTTTTTAGGTGCAGTGGATGAACTTGTTTTACAGAGAAGTGTTTTTCTTGTGTGTTTATCGTAACCTTCCAAGTCATTTCGGAGAGAAATTTAGATGGATATTGCAGCACTCAAATCCCTCCAAACTGCAACTCTTGACAGTCTGGAGGGGATTGTTTTGACTGTATAACACCTTAATTACGCCTTTGTGCTATTTATGAAGATTGTTTCCATGTACTCACCTTCAAAATTGCCTGTCTGAGGGATTTTTTTTTAAATTTTTTATCTGAGGTAATTTCACACAACAACAACAACAACAAAGTAGTTATTGATTCATTGAGCTTTGTCTTATACAAATTACCATCCAAAGTGACTGTAATTGCTCCGTGTTGTGTGATGCAAATGAAGGTGTGCGGGAATATGCATTTCCACCGGGCGACTTTTATGCCCGAGATCTAAATCATAGCAGATGAAACAGTTAGCAGCCTTAAAGTGGAGCTGTGACAGAGAGCCTTGGCAATTTGTCAACCCTGGGTGAGCAGGAAATCTGCCAAAAAGCCTCATTGCTTTTTCTCCCGCTCCAGTGATGATGAACTCCCATGAAGTATTAGCGCTTGCAGTGTGTGTTTATCACATTTGTCAGCATGTGTGTAAATGGGAACTTTAAAGGAGGTATTTTTCCTTTAGTGCCTTTTTGCACCGCGGTTGCACCCCTATCGTTCATCTTTTATGCTGTCCCGTGGGACGGCGCGGACTTAAAATTCAGCCAAAACACCTCATTAGCAACCGAAAGATTAAAACCTCAAAGTTTTTCGAAAAAAATCACAGGCCACTTTACAGTACTTGACTGCCAGCTCACCAAACTCTGTAAACCAACATCCGGACGCTGATGATTAATCCCGCGTCGGCTTTGTTGTGCGTTCGCTTTTTTATACTACCGGGTTGAACTTGTGGTGCCGTTCAAGGCGAGTTTTTCTCTCAGTTGTTGAGATGTCCTCATAATAGAAACTTTACCTTAAAAGCACTCGATATCCCCGAGACGATGGTGCAATTCAAGGTCTGATTACAAAAGTGTGTTTATGCGTGGACCCTGGTGTGGTTGTGTTTATGGGCCGGCGTACTGTACGAGGCGGTCTGGTGTGTGTCTCCCAGCGGCTAAAGCATCATTAACTATTCATGTTCTCTGCAGTCCCCCCCCCCCCCCCCCCTTCTCCTCCCCATTATCTGTTCTCCCCTCTCTATCCTTACCCTTCTCCCCCCTCGATTCTCCTCTCCTCTCGTCCACCAGAGTCTTCTATATCTCGTGGCGAAAGAATCTCTCTGGTCAGCCGTTATTCCAACATCTGCCGCCAAATTTTTACTCTCGATCTGACTCGTTTCTCTACTTAATTTGGACTGTAAAACTTTTAAGGAATTTGGAAAAATAACATAGTTTATAATCCTCTTAATGTATTAATAGCAAACCATAGGTTCGTAGGTTCATCCTGCACAGAGCACCTTGAACATTCCAACTTTTATCACACACTTTTTTTCCGATACTCTCCAAAAAAAGTGTCCTGGCATATGCCTTAAAAACTCAGCAGCGACAGCAGAGTAAGACAAAAAAAAGTGGTTTCCTCTGACTTATAATGTAAAGCAGATTTCCAAGGGCTGATAATCTTCCCACTTCAAACTCAAGTCCATCAGTGTATGTGATGTGCATTTACTTGCGTTTTGTTTGCTTGTTTGAGAGCACTTCATACGATTCAGCTGGATTACCCATCTATCTTCTGGATGACCGTGGTTAATAAAGACATCTGCTGGTACCTCAGTGTTTAACCCCTGTGCCGAGAGGTCAGAGATCTGAATGCAAAGCAGTCATTCTCTACGCAAAGCAGACCGAGGCTGATGCTGATGCCGACGCATTAGTTGTATTCAGGTTAAAGCGAGGCAGCTTTTCGTCAGGGTTTGGGTTTTTGGTTCAATTATTTAAAAAAAAATGTTTTTGTTGTGCTCCATGTGTGAGGATTTACTTTCACTTGTGTCTTTTTTGTGTTTCTGCATCAGCTCTTTGGGGAATACTGCTTGGGGGACTGTATCGTTGTGACATCGCAACCTTACAGAATTCCTGATGTCTTATTTGAACGCAGGGATTTTGAATACGGGCTGCGTTTCATTTCACGTCAGTTTTGACTGTATGCTACTTTCATATTTATATATCACCTAGATCTGCTGTATAATCCAAAGAATAATGGAAATCTCACTCTACTTCTATGATATGGGAACTTTAATGTTATGTCGGCTGGTTTATCAAGTAGAAATAAACGATGCCATCATATACTCTTAAGTGTGTTTCCTATAAAACCGAGCGTTTTCCTCGGTCCCTTGACCTTCAAACTTAATCTTGGCGTCCTACTAGCGGAACAATTGATTTTATTAAGTTTCGTCTTTAAAAACATCACATGCATTATCAGTCTCTTGACTCACTCTGGACCTGAAATTCACGAGCATACAAGATTATACCTGACATCACATTACTTCCCACACTGAGCTAAAAGTGTGGGCTATAATTTCAAGCGGGAATAATTTATGCACCTCATGTAGCTGAACATGAGTGATAAGTCGTGTTATCAGACACACACGGCGCCTAACCAGCTTCTCTCCTTGGTTGCACAGCAAATTCAACACACACACACACACACACACACACACCTACACACACACACACACACACACACACAGCACACTTAACCTGGGGTTATTTTATTGGCCATTTTTTTCTCTCTGTCTTATTGTGTAATTGGCTGTATTTGATCTGATCTAAACTAATTTAATGTAATTATTTCGAATGTAGTTGTTCAGGCTTTTAATCGCAGCCACTGAGAAACACACACACACAGTCACGAATATGCGCATTAACATAGGGACAATCACACACATGCATGCGTGGACGTGCTCTGCACCACCTGTTAAGTCATGGTGTGTTTGTCATGCTAAGGGCTCCCGGTGGAGTCAGTAATTCCCTGCTCGCTGCCTCATTAGCCATGGAGAGAGTGGCGAAACAGGCTGGGAAAGGGTTCTCTAGCTACTCCTTATTCAGCATGCAAATGAAAACACCATTTCCTCCTGAAGAAATTAACGGGCTTTTCATAAGATAAATGGCCCCAGCTGTATTGTAATTTTGACTAAACAATCCAACATATTTCCACAGATCCCCCCCCGGGGGCAGCAGTTGGCTGATGAATGCAAATGAATTTCTAATATGTGAGCGTGTGAAGGTATAAGTGTGGGATCCTTCATGCTGCGCCAGCCCCAAAACAGTCGGCGCGAGTTGTTTTTGTTTTCCAGAGTTTGAGCAGGTGTTAGAGGTGGGTTCAGGGGTTTGGCTATGAATGAAAACGAAGTGGATTTAGCCGAGGCTGGCTTTTAAAGTTGCTCAGGTGTTATCCAGACATGATTCAGTGCTTCGCGGCAGCTGATTCTGATCCGTAACGCGGCTCGGGGTGCCCAGGTCTGGCGCCTCGGCTGTTTGTTATTGGTCATTGTTTGCAGAAATATCAGCGTGAGAAAAGGTTGGAATAAAGATGTTCTCCTCAGTGTATTAGCCTTATCTCGACCGCACTCCTCTGTGACTCAGTTCAGTAAAGGTCAGCCCAGATAGGTATGTCTGTTTTCCATTTCCATTTCGGTACTTATCTGTACTTTTTCTTGTATTTTATCTGCCGCATTGTCTCGGTTTCTCTCTTCCCCCATCCTCCTTGTGTTGTTTAACCTTTCTCTCCCTCTCGCCGTACTCACGCTCTCCTTTTCTGTCATATTCTTGCTTTCCCTCAGCTTGACATGCTCGTCCTCTTTCAGCTGGAGCACTGAAAAAAAAACCCAAAAAACACCTCCTTTGGTTTTCACATGTAAACGAAGAAACCTTGGCTTACATTAAAAGTCGATTCTGTCACGATGTACGGTTCAAAGTACCCCTCACCCTGTTCTGCCCTCCTTTAACAATCTCCCTCTTGCTCTTTGCTTCGCACGCCTGCTCACCAGTGTTTACTTTGAAAGCGCAGGCCGCTCCTCATCTACTCATTAATAAGTAATTAGTGATTTGCAGCCCAGGGAGACTGTTCACTATTTAGATCCTACTCTCTATTGGCCCCTGCCACCACAAAGCAATCACCACTTGCCTGCAGCGAGTAATTTGAATCCTTGTATTTTCTTCCATAATGATTTTCAGTCACTTTTCTCCACTAGAATTTGTGTCCAAACTGATGAATTTATTGGACATGCAAAGCCCAGAATGTGTCGCCCGGCAGCTTCTCTGCTGCCTGCCTTCATTCCCCCCCGCTCTTTGCTCTCGCTCAGTCCATCCGTCTATGGAAAAGGCCGCAGATCCTCCGGGGATTTTTGAGATCCCGCCCGGTTGGCAGAGAGGTCGTACGATACGCCGCACCATTCAGAGTGACACATTGCTTTCAAGACTTTGGAGTATCGACAGGGTCAGAGGTTGCCTCGGTTTTTTTTTTCTCTATGGGTTCTTTGAACTTGTGAAAGTCTTGAGGGCTTTTTATAAGGCCAGCAGAGAGAATGAAGGCAGCTGGAGTCTTCCCAAGAGAGCGGTGCTCCATATCTGGCCCAGTGTTATGATCACGGTGGTAGGTACAGAAGTGTAGCTGTCCATCTCAGATACATAGACCACAATCTGATATGAAAGCCACTCAGATAATTTGGTAACACACACGACTGTTTACTCTTCCCCTGTGTGGAAAAGCAGCGCAACCCAGTACTGCTAAACGGTACAGACAGCAAGATGGCGGCTGTGGCTCAGGGGTAGAGCCAGCATCTTGTTATCAGTTCCTCTGGTCTGCATGTCGAAGTGTCCTTGGGCAAGATACTGAACCCCGAACTGCTCCTGATGTGCTGGTGCACCGCCATCAGTGTATGAATTACTGTAAGTTGGACAAAAGCTCTGCTAAATGTAAATGTAGGATGCTTTTTTACCCACCATAAGAAATCTATGTCACCGCTGAAAATCCTACTCAAACAGCTGATCTGTGGCATAATACGATGCGTGGCAGACACAGCTGCGCTTGTGCGTAGGAACACGGACATTGTGCGGATTAGGGAATGCGGTCCAAAAGGAACGGACTGTCTGATGGCAATGTCAAGCGCCAAAAATGTTCAAAATAAAGCGCACACTTAAGTGGATTTTTTTCCATTCAGCACTACAATGCTCTGCAACTCTGTCTGTGCAGTGCGCTTGATAAAACACACTGTCATGGCATGCCTTAAAGTCTCATCAAGTGCTTCTCCACACAGTGGGACGGTCATCTGTTGCAGGTAATACACTGACTAGGGATAACTACCTCATACAACCCCACATCAAAAGACCCCGACCATCACTTTGAATGACTTGAATCAGGATCAGGGCCGACAGAACTTTATCAGGAAATTCCTACTGTACTGACTTTTTTTTTTGTTGAAAAAGTCATGAAATACATGCAGGCATATCTTTTAAATCTTTTAAAAGGTAAAAATCTTATAATGAACACTGGTCTATAATGAACACTGTTCAAAATTCAGGTGGCAACCAAGTGAATGATGTTCCACTTGGAGGTTAGGCTGGCTGTATTTTAGGTCTCATTAATCGGCTGCATTTTGAATCAGCAGCCGATGAGGAAAAGGATGGAGAGATTTTCTGAGATGCAAGAAGCGAGACCGAAAAACTCCTTTTCACTTGTTTCATGTTATATATAGCCCAGAATAAATATTTCCCAAAGATGTTAAACCTATTTCATATTCGTTTGTGAGACCCTCACAGTTTTCATGGAAGTTCTACCAAACTTTTTCGAAAGCCAAAACCCAGTCTCCATTAGATAATTGCACATGATGTTAAATGATGGGTGAAGTTTGAGTTCCTTGTCATTTCACCAACATAAAATAAGAATTATTTTGCTCCCTTAAGCTACAGCCCTGGGTTTGGATCACACACGTATGGCTGCTGCTCTTGAATTGTAATTTATCGCCGTCTTAAAAATAATGAGGTGCTCACATTTTACTGTCCATTACAATAGATTCCCTTTTAACTTAGGATGTGCACAGAGAAGCAAAGAATCATACTTTAGCTTTACTGAAAGAGACAATTTAACAAACGCTTCACAGTTGGCGGACCCTGGGCCACATCTGGCCGAGAGGCGACATCCGAGTGGCCAAGCAAACGTGAATCTTATATATGACATAAAATTTGTCAAATTCTCTATAAAATAGCGTTGGCGTGACACATCATTTTAGAAGATGGGATCATTTTTGGGATGTTTTGTATCTAAATTTGACATCGGACACTGACGTTAAAGAGTTGGCAAGCAAATGTATGGGGTTAGATAACCTTCTAATTAACAACTAGCTACTAATTTGTTACAGTTTGCCAGTGTAACCCCATTTTGAGCTTGTTATATTGTAACAACTTCATCAGCCCATTAATAGAGAATTGCTATATTACAGCTAAGATACAGCTATCTTAAGGCTTTGTCCTTTTATTGTCCTTTGTTACCCCAGAATTACCAAGTAAAATACACTGTTAAGTTTAAGTTGTACGCAGTAAAACATTTTAATCACTGACAAAAATTATTAATTACCTTGTCAGACTTTACAGTTGAGCAAACGGAAGTTTTTTTCAGCCCGTTCAAAGAGTGCTGGGCACAAGAGACAACTCAGTAATAAAGACTGCATTAATGATAGTGCTTTTGACTGGATGGCCAGAGGAAGTGAAAACATTATTTTCTGGGACAATAACATGGTTAGTTTGGATGTTGCGCCAGATTGGTAAAGGTGAGCAACCAACGAGGACACAGCTTTAGCATCAGACTTACTACTGTCAACATGTCGTTTATGATACTGATCACTTAAAACTATCTATACAGACAGTTACATACTCTTTCCATCGTCCCTATTAAACAAAGTAAAAAACAAACAGTTTTTAAATAGGCTGCTGAAAACACCTGTTGCAATCCCACAATTGAATTTGCAATTGAATAACCCTGCTGTCTAACAATTATGGTACACTGAAAACCAAACACAAGTGGAGACAGACGGTAAGCTGCAAGTGAACATTGAACATTCACAGATGATTTATTGATGAATCTGTGCTTAACACTCAAATGAACAATGCTTCCGCAAATACTGAATGGTGGTGGCCTTTGTTCCAAGGCCACCACCATTACTAATTGAGGGTCCACGCTGTACAGATTGTGAGGCCCTCTGGGACGACTGTGCTATTTTTAGCAATAAAGATAAACTTTATTTATCATGTTTCCAATTTGCTGTGCAGCTCACATCATGCGGTGACCTCGACCCAAACAGCTCAACCCAGAAGTGACATTTCATCATAAATCTACTGGAGCACCAACGGGGAGGAAATTGTCATCAGGGATTTTTTTTTTTTTTTGATTTTGCAGCTGCCGCAGTTCCTTTACTTTACTTACACGCTGTTGTTAACGTCTTCAGGCAACACTTCCACTCCCAACTTCTGCAACACTGTTAACTCCAGTTCCTACATCTGAGTTGAAGATGATATATATAGGGCCAGAGGGGCTGACAAACAGGGTGGGATTAGGCGGTGAAGCAGTCCTGGCAGAATAAGCTCTTGCTGGCTAAGTGCGCGTCGGTGTCTCTCTCCATCTCTCTCTCCCAGACAATCACGAGCTTGGCCTTCTAATCACTTGTTTATCCTTGATGTTTTTTTTCGTAAGGATTTGCTTTGATTAGCTTGATCCCGCAGACTTGACAGCTGTAACACAAACTCAGAGTCATGCATATTTTAATGCGGACTTGAGGCAAAGAAATAAAGAGATGGGGAGAGATGATGAAATGCGTGCTTGTCATACATGGGGAGCCCGTTTTAGTAACCGACAGCCAGACGCAGAAACAGACAAAATGCAGTAGCTCAACCGGGCTGTGTATACGAAATGCTTCAGCCACTGAGGGGTTGGAGAGACGCCTAAAATGAACAGTCAGTCGACAAATAAGCAAAGAATGAGAAAAGACATAAACCAGGGGAAGCAACCAGCACTATTTAGCTCAAAGTAATTTCAGTTTGCCCTACGGCGACAAAATGTGTGTGTAAGTGATGACTTACCTCATGTGAACTTTGCTTCTGCTTCTATTCACAGAATATCACATTTGAAACTTCATCTGTGCAGAAACCAAGGAAGGGAGCTTTAAGTGACTTGTCATTTAAAGGCAGGCATCGACTTAGACGACTAACAAAAGCACTAACGGTTTGTGCTACAGTTGTTGCTCGGTGTCTGAATTAGCAGGGATCTGTCTGTGCAGTTGGCCTGGTGTTATCTGTGCAAGCCTGTTACCTCTGAGCCTGCGTACTGAGCGATCTTTCTCCCGGTGCTATTTCTCTGCCTTTTCATGCTCTCACAAACTAGTCAGGAAATGTATTCCAAAGAGGAATAACTTAAACGCAATTACCATACTAGTGCAAACTTACAGACCTAATGAAAGAGCAAGATTAATTTCATCAAGTAAGCTAATAAGTTTGGCATTCATCAGATCTGTAGTACTGACTAACTGACTTACACTGGCAAGTTAGTCCAACACTGACCTGTTTGCTAAAGGTATGGACGTAAAAAAGCACGATTTTATACAACTTAAGAAGTGTTTATGAAATATTTTGTTCATGTTGCTGCATTCAAAATTGTTCTGGACATACATTTTTTTGTGTTTATTTAGCACGATTTGAAAATGCATGTCCGATTTTTTGTATTTCTTCAAATTATGACACAATTTGAATTATTTTATCAAATATTGTGTTTTAATTGACTTGCATAACCTTTGATCTTACATTGTAAGGACTGAATTATATGAGGTTTTTAAGATACTTCAAGAAATTACAGCAATTAAAAATAGTAATGTAGGTACTGGCGAACCATTTCAGGTGCAGAGGGTTAGGGCGCATATATTTCAATCGCATTTTTTTCTAGAAACGTTTTTTACAAACATCTGGTGAGCCAAAATGAGCATCTTAACGGGCCCCACTTTGGGCAGCCCTAGTCTAGAAGGTATCGCGTTCTTGGTTTGCATACTATCATTAAGTAGCTGGTATTGGACTGAATTTTAATAGCGCTTTTCTAGTCTTACACTCAAAGTGCTTTTCAACACACGTCAGCACACACACACACACTTATGTTCATACACTGGTGGCACGGGCTATCATGCAAAGCGACGCCTGCTCTTCACCTGTGGCTCATTAATTGCCCCGGTAAGTAAAGTATCCCACAAATAGGACAATAATGAAAAGACAACCAATCTGAACAGTGGCACTGGAGGAGAAGTATCGCCTCCTCTAATACCAAATATTACAGAGAGAGAAATGTTTCTTTACTCCATTCGCCCTATTCCAGAATCTTGTTTATGTGGCTGAGATAAAGTGAAACCACTTTCACAAAGCGTTGTGATCGGTGAGGGCAGTAAGGTCTTCGCTGCATGCCGATGGAGAGAATACTCGGCTGTAATGCGTGACAGAGTGAAGAGCGAGAGGGATGAGGAGGTGCACCTGTTGTTGAGAACCCCTGTTAAAAAACAGCAGATTAATCACGATACAGGCTTTGTACAGAAAATAAAGTCTGTCTCACCACGGAGAAGCTACTCGTGCATTTAAAATGACCAAAGACAGGATATTAGATTGTGATGTTACTGAATGTATTATTTATGGAGTATCATCGATTGAAGCATTTATTACAAAAACCCCCTGAGATGTGACGTGAGGGATGCCAAACTCCTTGCACATTTTTCAGCTTTTTTTGCCGATTATCCCAAAAACACAGGGCCAATTAGCTCTTTTTTTCACTGGCTATTGTCAGTGAGGAGGCATCCTTGTCAGCAGCACAGCAGGAGCAGCTGCAGTCCTCCGTCCGGACACAATAATGCTGTTCCCTGGCAGAATTCACAACCCAATAAAAAAATCAATGCAGTTAAGCGCAGAAGTCAGGAGAACATAGACCAGAAGTATAAAACTACCCAAGTGAAGTCCAAGCCTTTATGTGGCGGGTGCAGACTCCCACTGATTAAAAGTAGATTAGGAGTCGATCTGCTGAAAAAACACGTCTGGAACACACTGGCCTGTTAGACCTGCACTCCCACCACCTTTATGCTTTCAGAGCATTAGACATGTTGAACATAAAGCTTGAAAGTGTCTCAAAGGGCAGTGGTGTGTGAATCCTTTTACGCCGGTACTTGTTTTGTCTCCGGGAGCATTAAGTGCATAGAAGAGAGGACGGAGCCGCTACATTCGAAAAGTGAAGGTGATACACGAGTACCTAAAGCTTGCACTGTTCATAATGGTCAACAGGGTCTGCAGAATGTCCAGCTGAATTTAAACCTTACAAGAAAGTGAACCTACTTCTTACTCGATCAATTGCAGCAGTAGAGAAACAGTTTCTGAAAGAGTTCATGGTCTCATTTGCAAGTCTCACGTCATCTTTGATACATCATGTCCATTTTTATAAATTATGGTTCCATTTAGAGTAAAATATATGAATGTATGATATATAAAATATAGATGATGAAAATTGCAATATTTCACTTCTGCCACTAGGGGGCTCTATCAGAAAAAAACCATACAAAAGATTTATATATATATTGACGAGAGGGGAGCTCAGAGATAAACTTTTGGGATAAAAAATTGGACTATAGTCACTCCTAGTTATTAACCTGACTGCAGCAGCGATCCGCACAGCTGACCTCTGTTTTCTGAGGTGTTTCAGTGCTGTAATGTTGACTGCTGACTGGAGCTGGAGGGGAAATATACTTCGCCTCATGAACATTACGCTACGGAGAGGGAAGAGGAAAAGAAATAGGACCAGAGAAAGACTACATTAGTAACTTCTTGCCTCCAAACTCACTTCACTGTTGATGTATTCGCCATTAAACAGCACCGCTGCTGAGGAAAATGGAATTAGTCAACTTCCCTATCCTAGTAGTAGTGGCAGCCGACCACGTGAAACGCACTGTTACATTCAGTAAACTTGTCGTTTCCCTCGGACATTGTTGGAACATGCAACGAAACTCTGGTTCTCAGTCAGATCCGACTAGAATATTGTCACTTCAGGTTTCAGAAAAAAAACAAAATGGCAACAGCTGTAGTCCACAAACCAATGGATGAAGTCGCAGCCACAATAATCTCCCACGCATTTATTTAGTTTGTTGATTCTGTTTTCTAATGGTCAAACGTTTTTACCCATGTCTCTTGTATTTGCTGCAAGATGTTTTGACTGTGTATGTAGTTTGTTTGTTCAATTCAATAGGAGCAACACCTCTGGCTGAGGAGATTCAAGATGTCGGAGAGGAAACTCTGCAAAGTTTCGTACAGTGGCAGGATCATTTTTAGGTGTCACCCTTCTTTTTGGCTCTGGAAATGATAGTTATGTTACAGAATGTTAAAATTTACCTTCTGCTCCTCCAAAAATATTACTCTTTCATGCATTTTGCTTTCATTCCTGGAGCAGGTCCCCTTCCGTTCATAGACACAGGCAGAACATAGGCAGAAAGAGTTCGAGGCATTGACATTAAAAAAAAAAAAAAAAAGAGAGACAAGTGACAAAGACCTAGCGAGAACGACAGAGGAAAAAAAAAAAACAAGCTGACAGAGTCTGGGCTTCTGGGGAGAATCATTAGACTGATATAATATTCAGCATGCAGTTTGGAGCAGTGCCTTTGGCCGGGCTTTAAGCTGGTGTGGTCAGTCGGGCTGTAGCTGGTTGGGAGGTCAGCCATTGATCTGCAGATATAAGCTGGTGCTTGGATCCAAGCCTTCATCATCCTGCGGGGCTACCGCCACTGTGGGTGGATAAGCCTTGATCTGCTTAGGGGTTTGCATGTGTGTCAGCCTGCGTGTCAGAGAGTGTATGCTGGATGAGAGAAAGATGCAAGGGATCTTTTTTGTGTGTGTGCGTCCACACATGTCAACAGATGTGGCCGTGTGAGACGCACGTGAGCTTTATGATTCTTTTTTGTCAGTCGGAGGCCTGCTGGGTTGAGTTGCGAGTGAGACCACAAGGACCGGAGGGATGAAAAGAACGACAGGTCAATAAAAAGAGGGAAGGTTGTGCAACGGACCATCAGCAGCCGGCACCCGCTGGTTAGCACTCCGCGTCTGGGTGTGCGAGTTTGAAAGACTTTCTCAAAAATGCACTGTGAGCTTCGAGAATGTTAAGCTCGGTGACAACTCGAGCAACACAAGCATAAAAACTTTCAAGATAGAAAAAAGAAAATCTAATCTTTTAATAAAATATTTGAACAGAGAGATGATGATTTATTGATGGGGTGTACTTAGGTTTACCACAGATCTGTTACTGATGGAGAACTGACAGTAAATAGTCTGAAATCTGACACATTTTGACTCCAATTCATGGTGTATAATTTGAGGCCGTCAACGTTTCTGGTCTCTTTCTGAGTGATGTTAATGTGTGGTGTCTTTGATGAAGTGATATCTAGTTTATCCCGTTCTCTACCATTTGACTCAACGACTTAGTGGTGTAGCTGCCTTTTTCAAGCGTTATTTGGCACTGTAAAATCGTTTTGTTCAACACCGTTTCTAAGAAATACTTTTTCCTTCCTATTTCAATCATTGTGACGGAGCAGACCGAAACGCTGGCTTAAGTACTCAATTATTTATTGACAGGCGTACATATTAAAGGTAAGCGTATTGTACCTGGTGGACTGACCCAAAAGTTGTATTTTCAGTCAACGTTTTCTTTGAAACTCTAAAGAAATTCTATCCTAAAAAAACTCCCGGTCACCTGGTCACCTGTAACTATATCCAACAAACGCTGACTCAGATTGCTCTGATGGAGGTACCAATTGTCATTAAACTTATTTGCAAGCAAGGTGGACAGCGCACAGGAGTCTTTTTCCTGAATTTGTCAGCCCTTGGTCTTCTCCTAAGCACCCGTCGATCCTCAGGTGTGCAAATGTAGTACTTAGTATATCCTTGAGACTGAATCCATTTCCATTCTCCAAGCCAAATTTTGAATACTACACTAACTGTGCCTCGATCTTCGAAGGACGCGGTCTACAAAGGTATGGCCTTCATTTACCGCTTAGACCAAACTGAGCATTTTGAAATCAGATGGTCTAGTCAACAGGGAATTTCTCTATGTCACCAGCTCTGCCTGACTCTGACTTTACCCTTGCATCACGACATTGCTCTGTAGTGCTCCTAGTGGACAAAACCTCCACTGTGTGCCTTTAAATGGGCAGTGCTAATGAAGTAAAATGTGTCCTGACCGAATCTGAGGAAAAAGATATAAAAATGCATGAGACAAAATAATAAGACACGTTCAGATGAGAATAAATGTTTCAAACGTTTAAAGGAACTTTAGATAAACCAAAGCACTGCTTTTGGTTAAAGTAAACAAGACAAGATTTATTAGTCAGGACTCTGAAACAGAAGGAGTTTTTCCTCCCAATTTCCATCACAGTTTAGTTACGGACCATTACAGAAATACTCATTAACAATGTGCAGAAGGTGATGCAACTACCCTGTGTGCTAAAAGATGAAAACTATTACGTAAGATCAAATCGGGATCTAATTGAACAACTTTCAGATTTCCTGTGAAATGGGAATAACCGTCGCTCTGTATGCCGGTGGTTTTGATACATGAAGGATGCAGCCTCATCGCTAGACATGAACTAATCTCGCCGTGTTGTGCTGCTGGATTTCTCACTACTGTATCAATGAACTTCCCTCTCAGTAGGTGGATCAAACCTCATTAAAGATGGCTTTCTTTTTATTTGATACCAAAAGGCTGCCGACGTGATTAATCTTCATAGGAGCAGATCTGCCGGAAAGCAAACAAGAAAATAAGTAAGCTAAGTCAGCTTTCATGATTGAGTTTGTTGAATTAACTAGGCTATGAATTTAAGGAAGTGTTTTTTGTTTGTGAATCTTTTAATTTAGCACATTTAAAGATAGACGCTATTAATAGTGATACAGAATTAGATAATTAAGAAATGCATATCTCACGGTGGTTATCAAATGTCCTGCCCTTCCTAATGGCAACTATTGGCATCTTTCTGCTTACTTGCTAAGGTTTTACAACAACCTATCTAGTTATTTTAAACCCAAACATTTTTCTTTTTCTAAACTTAGCCAGGTAGTTTTGGGGCCTCAGCCTAACTGAACATCAACTACGTAACACCGAAGGTGCTGGCACTTGTGCTCTGCAAAGAATCATGTATGGTCATGGAAAAGATATAGCACATCGTTGTAGGAGTCACCAGCAATCGACATATTCATTGGTGCAGATATGAGGACTTGACGACAAGATATACATGTGAAGCTGTAGAGGTGTATAAATATGGGGGGATGGACTACAAAGTGTTTAAAAGACACTTCTGTGCCATTGTGACAGTGATTTATGCCTTTATTTAAATGATGGTAAAGTTCTGTAGTCTGTATAAATTATGGACGTGTACAATTTTTGGTCTTATATAACAGAAAACGGTGCCATCACTCTGGAGAAACGCTCCCTTCGGGTTTTGCACAGCAGTCTTTCAACAATCAGTGTCATTCTTGTCAACCCTGGAGGAAGCATCCGTCCAGAATGCAAATGTTCTATCTGCTGTTCACTTGTTCTACTTTGTATGTGAAGGCTTGAGAGGTCCTGGATGACCATTTCGCCCCCTGATCGCTCTCTAGTCGACCGTTCTCTGGCCCACAACACTGGCGACTGGAAGAGATCTGGCAGCGTCGCTCCACTTCTCTCGGCGCAGACGAGCTGTGCTGCGGCCCAGAAGACTCACTCTGATTCTCTTTGTCTCGTTTTCCTGATATACAAAATGACACCAAACTGTGCACTCACACAAACACATCAAATCTCAAATTCCCTGCTATTTTCAGTTACTTAGTGACTGCATAGTGTGCTTGTGAAAAAGCATGAAATGTGCTCCGGCCCATTTACAAGCCATCTCCCAGCGCAGGGTCACAAGTCCACACTGCCATGATCACTCATGTGGCTCGCCCTGATAGCTCTGTGAGAAACTCACTCACTGGAAACACAACAACCGTCTGTGTGTGTGTGCGTGTGTGTGTGTGTGTGTGTGTGTGTGTGTGTGTGTGTGTGTGGATGCGTCCGATTTGGGGAGTAGTTCACTAAGTAAAAATGTTTCAGTAACTTGCTGGTAGTTCAACTAAATGTATATTTGATAGTAAAACAAATAGTTGCATTTTTTGTGTTGTTAACACATTTAACTACAAGCAATTTTGGGCCATTGAACAGGGAGGTTTTTTTTATTATTTTTAATGTCATCATTTTGTCTTCTACAATGTTCTTATATGACATCAAGTTATGTCATATACCATGTACTGAATATCTGGAGTAAGCCGAATGTTAGAGACTTAGCTCCTTTTGTTTGCCATGCCGCTGTGCTAACGAGGGCTCGGTGTGATTGTGTCAGACTGCAGTGTCTTTTTGGAGACTTTGTAAAATAAATCCTTGATAAATCTCAACCACTGATGTCCTATCGGGTTGAAAACAGTTATTGTTGTCGTTAGCCATCCACTGGCAGTCCCAGGATGCCTTGGGCGGTGCTTGTCGACCAATCAGAGGCTGTTCCTCTGACAGAGATGGCACTATTTAGCACGTTTATGCTCAATACTGTTAAGGCATGGTTCTCAGGGGTATTCGAGGGCGCTGGATTGTCAGCTTACTTCACCGTTTTGTTATAATTTGGCGTCGCATGTAATTTGTTAATTTAATCATTTGGCAAGAAGTGTGAAATACTTTCTCTCAGTGGCTTCAGTTAACCAAACTACATTTTTATCTTTCTCTTCCAGCGTTAGGTAGCTGGGAGCTTGCAAAGCTACGTTGTCGATGTGGCAAATTACAAAGCATGTCATGGAACAAAGTCAGATTGAGTTTTTGGCTGGTTTATTTGTTTCTGACAGTGAGGACACGACCAACATTCTGTCGTGTTAAATCGTTGTAATAATTCGCTCTCTCATCTAGTCGCTGCACATTGTTCCTCGGTAAGATTGTTTCAAGCATGTTTGATTTTTTTTTTTTTCCTGGGTGGAATCAGTAACCTTCGACATTTTCATAGAAATTGCAAAACAACAGTGATTCCTGGCTGAAAAACAAAAACACCGAAATGGTGCTTCGTGCCATAAATTGGTACTATTTTATAATTGGATTCATCAGTCTTCACTGTGCTCACTCAGTTCACTCACCTTCAGCGATTTCAGCAAAGTTTACATCCCTCGTTGCCCTCATCTCCTCACCCACCATCTCATCCAAATTCGCAGATTTTTCCTCCGTGTTGTTTTGCTCGCAAACTGCAGCATAAATTAGCGAGAACCGAGTTGTTATGTTTTCAGGTGTTTTTTTTTTATTTATTTATTTTTTTTACAGGTTTTCGATAATGGTGAAATGTGTTTCCAGATTTAATGAGTAAGTGACAGGGATATCGAGGTCAAAGTTGCAGAAGCGTTGAGCTGTATGTGGGTTCACGCCCACCTTCCGTGTCATGAAAGTATGACAAATGAAAGTATTTGCGAAGGTTCATATTTGTTTGTGCGATGATGTGTCTGTTTCGTGCGAGTGTCTGGCTTCATGTGCCAAAGAATGAAAATGACGGCCCCGTCTCTCAAGGCCTGAAAGAGACGTGGAGTTGAAATAAGAAACGGGAGGCAGATAGAAACTAATCTCACTGACGGAGTGGCCAGCTGAGGTTTCAGTGTGCTGCCTGTGTGTCGCTTCTTTGATGGGTGACTAATGAAGAACTTGTCAAAGCATATTTCTTGGCTGCAGTATATTTACTTCTCGGTGCCGAGCTAATTGTTACTGGGCCGGCTCTCGAGCATGTGTCAGTGAAAAATACTTTTTCACTGACACATGGTATTTCAAGAAACCAAAAGTTTTTTTTTTTTGCAGATTATGTGTGATATTTAGAATGTTTTCTTTATTTTTCAGTTCAGTTGGTCTGGACCAAAGGAAAAAAAAGAAATTTCATATACTGTTGCCTTTTAGTTCTGCTCCATTTTGTGTTCAAACTGCCCTGTAACTCATGTACTGGGCATCATCATGGACTCAAGGGTGAAAACAAATGTAGTTTATCACAGGGACTGTAAGAACGTCATGCTGCACTGAACCCTCTCTTTGTTCCTTTATCTTTTCCCCTTTTCTCTAAAACACTCACCACCTCACTTGCCACAAAAAAAAAAAAACAGGTTCTCGAGTTCACACAGGTGTAGAGCGACAAAACAACTCACTGTGCTTTACGACGAAATCCAACATTAAGAATAACAATTAAAAGTAATGTGGGCTTTGATAAGCTCTTTCCTGCACATCTCCCATATCCTACCACAACTAAAATGGTTCATTTAACAACCTGCAGACCAGTTACATGATATCTGATTTGAAAAACGTCTATATTAAAAATCGCTGTTATGTCCTTCCTGCTCGTGTCAAGGTGGTTCAGGCCTGAATGACCACTTGTCCTTGTTCACTCTTTCACTGGTCAGTCCCCTGGCACGCAGTGTATGACTGTGGTCTGAGGGAACAGACCCGGCATTGTCACTCCACGGGGCTCAATGCAGACAAGCTGTGTTGTGGCCCAAGGGAGTCATGCACACACACACACACACACACACACACACACACACACAAGTACACACAAACGCAGACGGCAGCCCAAGGGAGTCCTCTGTGAAGGGATCAGTGTAAACATCCAGTGGCAGTTGAGGTGTTGGTGGCCCCTGTGAAGTGGAAGCAGTGCTCAGGGCATGGTGCTGGCTGATAAGGACTACCAGCATACAGCAGAGAGGCGAGCTGGTCATCCCTGTTAAAACACCGGCAGCCACCCATATCCCCCTGATGGCATATTACTACTGCAGCACAGAGGAGAGGCTTAGACTCCTGCGGGGGGGGTGAAAAGTGGAGGGGGTCATTTTTGCATGAGTATACGTTTCACGTGTCTATATGTCAAGGGCGTCAAGTATCAGGAACTGCTCTGTGGATCAGGGGTGTATTAAAGCGAGTCTCTCCTCACCAGAGGCACAAAGCATCTGTGGTTCGGTCAAACACTGAAACAGCTCTGTGATTGTGTTTTCTTGACAAGGCGTCTTTAGGTTGGGCAAATACTGACAAATAGGGCAAAAGTAGGAAGATGTTATAGTGCCGGTAAAAACAGTGTGGTGGGTGGATGTTAATCATACAAAATGTCTCACTTTGACTCACTTCGTTCACATCTCGTCTCCTACAGAGAGAGCACACTGTGTTTTTGGAGTGTGGTGTGGCTTTATTAGATAATTATAGTAGTAGACAGAGCAGACAAAAAAATGAAGAGGGGCTTACAACAAAGGTCCTGACAGCATGATAACCTTACTTGTCAACCTTGAGATCTCGAAAAAAGGGAGGATTTTTTTAACCAAAGCAGAGTTCTGGGGGTCCTACACCAAAACATTTATAATTCAATGAACATGTTTCCTGTATTCTGCCATTTAAAAATTAGAGTAACAGAATGATAAGTAAAATGCAACAGCATTTTCATGTCCAATAATGAAAATTTTACTTTTGATTCTCAGAAAACAACGAATGATAATGCACAGTTTGTCAGCCTGTCAATTGCGAGTGACGTGGTGCGACCCCTCCCCGCGGTTATTTGTTTTTCTTTTAAAACTTTTTCGTAAGAAACAGGAATTATTCTCTCCAAGGCTGTCGGAAATTTCCTTAGATATTCTTTCTCCTCCTCATCTCTCTGTCCATCCCTCACTCACTGGGGAGGACGGGTCGCAGCGGTACAGCCGACTACAGGCAATACAGTGCCAGAAACAGGTTATGATAACTTCAAGTGGAAAAAAGTGTGAAGAATTGAGTTCCTGGGAGGAAACCAGGAGAGGGAAATGAAAAATGGGAGTCTCCTGCTAAAATCTGTATCTTGGAAAATATGCTTACATCAATGGGGCGTCCCAGTTTCTCAAACCAGGGGATGGCAGATTGGGCAATGCCTGCATGTCTTTTGAATGACGCAGACAAACAATGGTAACATGATCACTGGAGTGTCGCATCAGAAAACAGTTACATTGGTCATTTCTAAGGGAAATGACAACAAACTTATTTAGTAGTTTGCTTAACTCCTTGCTAATCCAAAAATGGGCAAAGACTTGGAGCGTGGCACGCCAAATGGAGCCTGGTTAAAAATAGAGATGGGAAAAAGAGGACCGAAAGTGATTCATGGCAGGCTGTAAGCTTGTTTATTTCTGCTGTAAAGTTGGGCATTTTAACATAAGCTCTTATGGGGATTGGCTTGCTTTTGATGCCAGCCTAAAGTGGCCATTGAGGAACTGCAGTGTTTGGCACTTCTGCACTGGCTTCATTTTTCGACCCCGGAGGCCAGCACGTGCACACATAAGGCCCAAGGGGTGCTTGAGCCCCTGCCCTTTTTGCCTGGTATTAAAAAGTGCCCTTTTTAGTGTGTTTTTTTAGTGAATAAATAAATTCCTGTTGTATATAGGGATGTAAAAATAAACAGCGGTATAAAAACACCATGGTTATCTACCATACACTTTTCCTTGTAATATGGTGTTGTGTGTGTGTTATAAAGCTGCTTCTCTGTCCGCTGTGGGAGAGAGAGAGAGAGAGAGAGAGAGAGAGAGAGAGAGAGAGAGAGAGAAGCTGCTGCCTCATCGGAACTCCACCACGCACATAGATGAGACGTGACAGTGGAGCGACTTGAACCTTTGTGAGTTCTAAATCCATTAACATAACTTCCTTGTGGGGGCTAACAAGTCGCCTTCTTCAACGTGCTTAAATATGAGTCATATTTCAGAAAAGCGCCCATTTGTGCTTGTTAAGCTAACTGCTTGTTAATGAGAGTTAAGGTAAACATTGCTGTTCTGGATTTTCTTTTTGATATGCAAGCTGTGTTAATGTGCAACCTTGGAAAAGATATCATATTAGTCTTAGCCTACTAGTTCGTAAGTCATGGAAATTGCTCTAGCTTATTGTCTAGCTAATATAGGTCTCAGACTACGCTAGCTGTGTTTGTGTGTGTGTGTGTGTGTGTGTGTGTGTGTGTGTGTGTGTGTAAGACCAAGCAGTAATGATACTGGACCATTTTATATGCTGGCTTACTGTGGGGTCGCTTTAGTAGTAGTAGTACTAGTAGTAGCTGTAGTTGCATGAATGCAGAAGCATTCCAACGGCAACTACTACTGCTACTACTACTGTAGGCTAATAAAATAAAAATAGTAATAATAATAATAATAATTATAATAATAATAATAATAATAATAATAATAATAATAATGCAATACATTATTAATAATATAATTTCAGAGGGGATATAAGCTGTAGATTATCTGAGTTTGAAATATTACCATCTGTCATTAAATGAAGGAGCGCCAGGAAGCAGCCAATGGTAGCAGACCTCTTAATGCATGGCTCGACACAAAAGAAATAGCAATTGCATATCATTCACAGCTACGCAGGATACCCAGCTAAGTAGTTAGCTTTCTATAAGTACTTTGTTTATTAATTGTACATGAATCTACATACTATGTTATTAAGGCCTGAAGAAGTACGTGCACGTGCACATACTGCCCTTTTCTGACTTTGAGCCCCTGCCCGTCTATAATCATGTGCACGTTCCTGCCCGGAGGTTGCCGCTTGTTTAAACCAACAGGTAAATACTGACAATAAGTAGCTTGTTGGCAGTATTTTTTGACATCAACATCCTGTTTCATTATTGGTGGCTGTCACAGGGGGTGGAGTGGGCTAGTGGGTCCATGCATGGCGCGAGTCCTGTCCAAGTCCATAAGCCTCGAATTGCTCCGGCGCGCCAGGTCAGTGCCTTTTATGGTGTGCACATGGTTGAACGAAAGGTAAACTGTAAAGCTCTTTGTCCACAAAGGTAGAAAAGAACTATTCAGGTGAAGCCCATTTATCATTCAAAGCAGACAGTTTCGCCATGTCTTCACTGGACAGAGTGAGTGAAAACCCCCCTTTCATTTATTTTCTATAGAAACTGGTGTGAATGTCTTCTTGAGGCATTGTAGGGTAGCATGCAACACAGGCTTGAACCGCTGCATCAGGAAATGTCAAAAGTTGAAAATATTGCATGAAAACAGCGCCTTGACCAGCTGAGGGGGAAAACAATAGGGATAGGACCAGTGTGTAGAATTTAGTGGCATCTGAGGTTGCAGATGGCAGCCAACTGAATAGGCCTCGCCTAACCTCACAATGCGCTTGTCAGTCTCCACAGATAGTGTATGGTAAGTTGGAATCCTAAAGTGACAAAAACCCAATGGTTCTTGGTTTTGGGTGATTATACATATATGTAAAAACATGATTATAAATATTGTATAGCACCTTTGAAACTGCAACATGTAAGAACTGGCCAGTTCAGTGAGTTGAATTCATACATTCATAAACAAATTGGGGGAAACATATCGGCAGAGTAACTGCTAACTGCTGCTGTAGCTTCTGTTAGCTAGTTAGCTCAGTTAACAGTGCAGCTAGCGGTCTTAGATATTGTCATAGATATGGTATATGTATGACTATATACACTCCCCCAGTGTATACAAAGTGTTGTTTACACCTCAGGCAAAGCAGCTTTGGACTGCTAGGGAAAGAAGTGCCGGCTCTGGGGAATCATATGCCTCTTTGAAATAGTGTTTAAACTGTAATTTCTCTCTGTCGGTCAAATCTGCACTTATTTGCACCTTTAAATAGAGTGGTATCATTGAAATATTGTTTTGTTCAGCTCTTGTTTTCAAGATGATTAAGACAAACAAAGATGAGGTGCTGCTTGGCACGAAGTCGTTCATTTCTCTGAAATGCCAGAGAAAGTGGTGGGTTGATTATTTACAGAATGTAAGAATACTTGCTATGCTTGTGAATTATTATTATGACAGCAGCACCAAGTGACTAAGTGTCATATTATGAGCAAACGTTCTCTCTCTGGGACTGAGATGAGATCCTTCAATGTTGAATAAAGCAGTACCATTTCTTTTTACGTTTTAATCAAAAAAGAGAGAAACCATGTTTTTTTCTCCGTACATAAACTGATGGCGTGGGTTTTTCCTTGTGCGTATACCAGACTGCCCCCTCGGTCAGCTCGCATATATGCATATAAGCGCTACAGTTCACCTTAATTTCACCCTGCCATCTCCTTTGGTGATGTAAGGTGTGCACTTCTCAGACAGTGCAAAAATAAGCCTGCTGCAGTGAAATGCACCCCATGAACGGTGCATGATGAAAGCATTTTGTAAGGATGAAGTTGTGTAGGTTGTTAACACAGTGAGAAGATGTTGTTGAGTTTGCTCTCCAGCAGTTTACCAACTGCTATGCAGCAGGGTCAGATTGTTTGTCCACCCAGTTATTTATTTATTTTTTTCTGTTCAGTTGAGTTAAATTCTTACTTCTGCTTTTGTTTTTTAAAGGTTCTGCACAATGCAAATCAATGTATTGGCAAAAAAACCCCAATATTTCTGGTGAGTGCCTCGTTTCATGCTGGTAATTTTTATATCAGCACCTCCACAGTACATTAGGTTTAGAAAACGAGGCATCGCTCTGACTCCAAGACTTGTGACTCGTTTCCAGGCTGCATATGCGAAACCTGTGTCGACATGAATACGCACCGTGCAGTTTGACATAGCTTTTCTCCCGAGGAAAAAAAAAGACAACAAAAAAAGCACATTATTTTGCCTTTTTACGCAGACACATAGAGAAGAGGAGGGTTTGTTTTTCTTTATAGATCTACAGAGTCTCAGATCTCTGATCAGGGGCCCTGAGAGGGAAACTGGAAGAAAAAAATAACAAGTTAGGAAGGGAATAGCGGGGAGAGACGGTGCGGGAGAGAGGGAAACAAGATTCTTGCTAAGTGTATTATTCTTGATGCTGATAACAACAGCTCCATTTTGAAAAAATACTCAAGTCAAGTCAAAAGAAAAAGAATGCCTCTATATCTGTTAATGATTTTCAGGATTTTCTTTTACTCGTTCGCTTGAGTGGTTGGGTAGCGTTTTATCCATGAACTTACACTCTTTTTTTTCTCCACTTGTTTTGTTTTTCCTTTTGTAACAAAAGAATAAAGCACAGCAGTCGGCCGCGATCATGTGTTGCTTTTCTGTCCGGAACCTTCATCAAAGTAAATTGCTCAGTCCCTAAATCATGCATTCATCTTGTCTTTGATGACTTGAGTTTTTCCTCTCCGTCCCATCCTTCACGGTGCTAACACATGCGTGCACACACGCACATTTCAAGCGCTGCCAGATGACTACGTAGACTTTGGTCTTTCCCCCCTGTCTCCTGTCTGTAGTGGAGCCTGCTGATGGTGACTTTTTTCCGCAGTGCCCAGTGGTGCACATAATGAAGTGCAAATGGGGCTAATGTACTGGTTGACATGCCAGGTTTCACAGATCAGACCTCAATTGATTTACCTGCAATTGCAGCTCTCCATTTTGCCGATAATCTTCACATGGCGGAGTGCAGAGGTGTGCAGACATTTCAGACAAATGCTTTTTTTTTTTTTTTTTGGTCCCGGGAGGGTGGCTGAGGCTGTATTTGAACATAACCTTGGGACAATAATGAAACCAAGATAGCATTTAATTTCAGGATTTTGTCTTTTTCTCGGCAAGAGAGAAAAAATCTCCAACACTCTCACTCTTTGTGACACGATTGTGACGGTTTCAGACGGACACTCTCTGTAATGTTGGGTTAACACGGTGGCTGTCATCTTTTTCCTGACACGCTGACACCCCGGCGCTTAGTGTACTGCCTCCGCACAAATGTCACAACATAGAGAAATACAACAACTCATGACATTTAGACCGAGAATGTGTCTGCTGTTGCTAGCAGGAACCATTTAATCAATCATATCTGGGATATTGATATTGCAGTCCCCAAAGTGAGGACAGCTGAATGACATACTGCAACATTTGACCCCTGATCCTGATCACCCACGTCACCTGACCACACATCTGCAGGCTCAGACCCCTCAGCCAAGTCAGTCAGTCGATAAATCACTCAAAAGACGAAGTCGGGGAGGAATGGGCATTTAGTACCCGCTCAGCAGCCCCGGCTCCACAGTGCCATTAATGCTGCACACTTCATCAGTCCTAGCTGGCTTTTGTGTTTGTCCCCAGTGTGTCACATCCTTCAAAACCTCCCACAACAGTGTATTCATACAATTTATGATCTAATTAGAGGGCATAATGAATACTCAACCATTTGTAACGATCGTGATTAAAATGTTTTAGTGATTGCCAAAGATTAATTGTTTCAGTAATGGCATCAGATTAATGTAATTTGCATACATATGGCAATTATGAATTTTTTTTGTTCTTCCTCTCCTTGATGTGCGAGCTGCAAAAGCTGTTTTCTGACAGCGCAGAATATTTTCTGTCTTTTAGGTCATTTTCAACTCAAACTTATAGTAACAGCTACAGATTTAAGTTAATATGACTTCCTTAATTAGATACATAATCATAAAATTGTCATGAAATGCTTACAGACCTTCATTGACACTCATTTGTACAGTATTTATCTGTACATTCGTTACACATGTGCATGTGTGACAAGACTAAGAGGCTAATATAGAGGCATGCTAGCAGCTCTGCCAGGCTATATATATATCTATATATGTGTATCTCCTGGTGCATGTTGCCTGTTTAAGGGTTAACTAGCACCTTCACCATCACAGCATGTTACCATACATGCTAAACTGTCTTGGAACAACAAATGCCCCAAAATGCAACAAATCCATCTGCTGAGATATTTGACCAAACAAGTGGAAGCTTTGCCCTACCAGTGTCACCAGAGGAAAATTGAGAGGATAACCAAAGTAATTCTAACATATCTTCCTGCAACCTTGAAAAACTGTAGTTAATTGCAGGGCAATCCAGTTGTCAAGATATTTGACTCTGAGCCACAGATGTCAAATGAAGCTCCAGCGAAAGTTCAGTCAGTGAGGCTTTTCTTTTGCATGCTTTATTTCTCATATCACCATGACTATCAGTCCTCACATCCGCTCGAAGGGCACCCAAGAGGGCCCAGGCCCTTTGCGTCACACTTTCGATCATCGGGGGCTCCATTTTTCTCGCTGCTGCTCAGGGCAGATGCCCCTCCATTACACAAATCCCCCTGTAGAGTCTTAACGGCAAGGACTTTCTGACAAGACTCAATGATGACATGTCATCTGCTATAATAAATATAATCTCTACTTCTTTCACTGTCTCTCCTGATTGAAAGACATGGTGGTGCTGCAAGTCAGTGGAACACTGAAGTCACGAAGATATTTCAACTGGGAGAACATGTGGATGCTTTCATGGCAATCCATCCCATAGTCTTTGAAGTATTTCAGTCTGGACCAAAGTGGTAAAGCTTGAATATAATGTAACATATAGAGGCTGATTGAGGTTGATTGGGGATAACAAAGTCACAGCTAAGCTTTTGATAAATGTAGCTTTTTATGAGCTACAGGTTTGTTTTATTTTCTCGTTTTCTTCAAACTTTTAAGTAAATACTGTCGTAATTACACCTCACCCTCTGTGATCGCTTATGTACGGGTTGCATCCTGGCATCAAAACAGCAACCATGCATTATGCAGAATGCTATCTCATCATATCATTACTATCATAGCACTCTTGGGGCATTCAAAATACCAAAATGGTGTTTCATGGATTCCATTAGCCTTATTTGTTTGATGTTAGTTTGTAACTCAGGTAAAAATGAATTTGTTCCTTTTAATGATCAGCCAGCTGGCTGACCCAATGACCATCACTGACATCCCTAGAGCCATGCTGCAAGCTGTCATTGCTTGAAAGCAAATGTAAGTGGTCTAAGGAGTTTAGCACGGAAAGTTTTTTTTATATGTATTAGCCACTATAATATTTGCCTGGTCACTCACACGTCAAATTAAAAGCATCTCCCTCAAACCGTCCCTTATCTGTTGGTCTTCCTATGGTATCAACCTACTTTTGGGAAGTGTTTCCCACACATATACTTCACTTGGACGGTATTTTTGGTGACCCGTTATGTTATGTTGTATAAACAATTCGCCCTCCATATTACTCTCCTCTCCTCCTTGAGGTAGCTTTGAGTCTAAAAAAGGTTGGTCTTAGGATACAGGGTGTCGTATCTACCGCTGGATAGATTGCCATTTGTGATCCTGGCCCGCTTTTCCCCTTGAGTGGTACTTAGGTTGATGTAGTGATTTCTGGTGCAACCCCAACTACTTCAAAGGGGTCAACATTTCAGAAACAATTTAAATATAAGTACAGACTTTACAGTCAGATCAACGTGTTTCAGCTTGTGACGTTCGGGACCATCAGGATGACCCTTTGCTACTGTACGGGCCCTGTCGCTGTTCCAACTGAGAGCATCACTGTTAATCTGTGTAACTCTTCCTACATCAGGTTTACCAATTTGCCATAATCTGTCCCACTACATCCTGAGATTACACTGCCTGGCCCCCCTCCAAGTCCATCCAAATATTGGATCAGTCTTGGATCATCCGCCCAGGCCCAACAAATCTAATGCAAAGTCACATTTTTATCCCTTGGATGCAACCTTGTGTCAGATACTTACTGGAAGCAGTGTCTGCTTGTGTTTGGCCTATCCCCTGTTTAACTGGCTAGGCTTCCATTCAGTTGTAGAGCCACAGGGATCAAGCTTCAGTCTGCTACAACATGACCTCATTTCTTCAGCTAATCTACAGCAGCAGTAGTAGCGAGTTCCTAAAATCCAGCATTAAAGCGAATGGAAAAAAAAAAGTTGGAAGTTTGGAGTACACTACACTTGGCATCCATTCCTGCAATTATGAAAAAAATGAAGAGGAAAACCAATCGTGACACATATTCCGAATATGTGTTAATCTGAAATCCCGTGATTGCTCTACAAATCCTATGACGCAAATGGGAGGTCGAAACATCCCACATGTAGGGCACTGGATTGGTCGTGTTTTCCTTGAATTTTGCATTTGGAGTCTTGCGTCGTGAGGGGAGCCGGTTTACTCATTTACCGGAGGTGACTTGCTTTTGGCCACAGTTGGTGTTGCGCTGTCACACCCCTCAGTGTCATCATCCCTTTGGCTTGCTTTCAAGTACACAGTCGCAGCACACACACGCTGCTCTTTGTCATTTCAGTCAATACCCACCCACATCCAGCCTGTTTCTTTATTCAGAAGATCATTTATTCTTTTTTGGGGGATTTTTCTTTGACCATTTCTTTCATCCAGTTTTTGGAAATACGCTCAAATTTAATGCCACGTATGGAGATGATGAGAGCTTGGGGCAGATTGAGGAAAACAAAGTCACTGCATTCAGCTATTGGTTTTGACAACTTTTATATTTACGGGCTACAGTTTTGTTTGTTTTCTCATTCTCTTCCCGTGTTTAGGTAAATAGTGCTTTAATTAAACCTTACATGCCCTCTATGGTTGCTTGTGTGTAAGTTGTATTTTGGCAGAGATGGGACCAAGTCACATATGTGCAAGTCTCAAGTAAGTCTTAAGTCTTAACCTTCAAGTCTCAAGTAAGTCCCAAGTCATTTTTTCTTGGGCAAGTCAAGTCAAGTCATGTCACAGGTTATATCAAGTCGAGTCAAGTCAAGTCACCTCATTACTGCAATTTAACCCGCAGAATCCGATCTTAATAAAGTGAAAAGACAAGATATAAGTAACTGTCAGTAAAAATCAATGGCCAACATGTCCAACTTGTTTAAAAAATGACAATACTTTGGATTTGCATTGTAATTACTGATATTCAGTAAAATACATAATGGAATCAAACAAAACAGAAATTTACATTTACTCAGCTGTTAACCCAAATCAACTTCATATGCTGTTTTTTTAACTAGGGGTTACTTCATTTTAAAATCCTGTTTATTTCATGTACTGTTTTAACATATGTATTCCATTTTAAATTATATTAACTTATATACTTGCTAAGTTTTAAAACCATATTTGTGTCATGATCTGTTTTTAAGCAGCATCTACCTTATTTACTAGTGTTTTAGCTTGTAGTAATTACTCCATTTTAAGACAATTGCTTCATTTAGTCCATCTCAAACTGTATTCATTCAACTTCGCAACCTTAGTTACTACTACTACTACTACTACTTTTAGGTGACTTCATCGCTGCAATATTTACTTTGCAGGGATGACCGTACACACACACACACAGAAGTAGCGGCCAAAATCACGCAGGCGGCCCGCCGTTGCTTAAGCGGCAGAGAAAACACTGGGTAATGATTCGGTGTTGGTGGGCTTATATGTTATTTAGCTCATTTAACCCTGTGTTGCTCGTTCGTAAAATGTACAGCCAGTCTGGTGATGAACCAGTTGGAAGGTTCGCTCACGTTGTCTGGGGTTGATGTTGGCAAATTAAAAACAAGAAGTTCCACCAAACCGACCCTTCCCACCCCCACCTCCGTATCATATCAAGCTAAAGTTAGCTAACTACCGACTAGGCTAACAGGATAATATTAGCTAATTGACAAGCACTTACTGGGCAGAATGGCTCTTCAAATTACGAACAAAGTTTGAAGTTGTCGCTTGGCTGTCCGAGATGTTTATGTCGCATGTCTTGCACTGTGCTGTGCGTCTTTTGCCGTCAAAATGGTAATTCCGAAAGCTGAAGACGATGACTCTTGGCACGCCTCCCGCTGCCATGTTGATGCAGATCTAAAATAAGAGGGAGGGTTTCTCAAATAAACACATGAGATACGTAGAGAGGGCATGATTGATTGACAGGGTAGTGATCCAGTCATCACAACGCCATTCTCAGCCTGCGCTCCTACCGGGTAATCGATATATATATATATATATATATATATATTTTTTTTTAATTAATGTATTAATTTATGTTCAAACTGAAATCATGAACTGAATAACACTCAAGTCATTCAAGTCATTGTGTCTCAAGTCAAGTCAAGTCCCGAGTCATTAACTTCCAAGTCCGAGTCGAGTCTCAAGTCTTTTATTTTTTTTCAAGTCAAGTCACAAATCATCAAAACAGCGACTCGAGTCGACTCGAGTCTAAGTCACAGTGACTCGAGTCCCCATCTCTGTATTTTGGCATACAGAATAGAAGTCGTGCATTATGCAGAAACAGGCTCCAAATTAGTGCCATCTCATCATATAATTATCATAGCACTATTGAGACCTTTGTTTACAAAATGTGATTTGTTTAAGGCTTGATTATATGAGACTGAGGTGAGATTGGTTCTTTTTAATATGAAGTCCTTCATATAGCCTGACACTGCTCTGACAACCTCTGCTGAAATGGTAATTTGTTTTCCCGCCATTACAACAATAACTTTTTTTATTCTAATGTCCTTACAGTGGCGCTTTCCATTTTCAGCTGATGCAGAAAAGCTCTCATTCAACGAGCGAAAACCAGAATCATCAGGCTGGTCATTGTGAGGCTGTTCACATTTGGTTTTAGGATCTGTCCCGAGTGATCCAATCATAAGTGGACAGCTTTAAGTATGTTAATTCACACTTGGCATTAAATGAGTCTTGACCTCAGAGCTTTTGTGTTCGCATCTCACTTCCTTGCCGGAAAAAAAAAATAACTGATACGTTCTCTGCACAAAGAAAGAAATATCATAATATGAAACATTTGCTGAATTAACAAGTATGTCCAAATAGTTGAGAGTTTGATGTAGATATCATTTCACACAGTTTATAAAGTTTCTCTTAGCAGAACAAGTCTCACAATTAAGCATTTTTTAAGGGAGTCTGGGGACTTTCTCCGCAGACCACAAAGAAGTAGCCTGAATCGCTTCCCGTTTATTGTGTTTGTAAAATTTGACATGTTTACTGCCAGTGTGTTATATACTTTAATACATGAAAATGGTGAAAATCAGTTGATTCAGGGTATTCAAAAAGCTGCAGGGTGTAAGATAAACTTCAGACATGGAAGCAGACAGGACGCGCTTGAGACAGAGATCTTAATGTTTTCCATTTAATGCCGAATATACATGAAGGCACCGATGATTTAGAATTTTCCGCAGCCATTTCAGTTTTTTAAATGTCTCCTCATGCAACAACTCTTAAAATAACGCAATTTCAAAAAGGGAGTCTGGTAATATTGTGGTTACTAGTTCAATGGTTAGTTGAAAGAGACATTCGAGTAGGCTCAGGAAAAAATGTCTGTACAAACTGCTAAAACATTGCGGCCACATGTGGCCTGGACACCCTCTGAATGTGGTCTGAGCGATCGGATCTCAAATGCGTCATATATCTTTGACAATGTAATTTAAATGACATGTTGGACTCTCTTAACCTGCCGATGTTAGCAGCAGACGTTAGTGAAGGCACTGTCTGTTTCAGCTAACCACTGACCTAGTAACTTAAACCCCAAGACTCCATTAGATATATATCCTTTTTATTTATTGACAGAAAAAAAAAATGATTTTCTCACAACTAACATGTATTCGAGAAGTACTGTATGTATGAAACCTCGGCCAGGTTTTTTTTTTTTTTTCAAATGAAATGTTCCTTTCGTCAGACGAGCCCAGGGGCCTCTCTGAATTTCTCAGTGCTCCTGCCCATGTGATTGCTCTTGATCTGTCATGGATTCGTTCATGTCATGAGGCTATGGCCAGCACACATTTTAAAACCTCTTCTCATTTGAAGTAAGCTGCACTTTTCTGACAGCTATTTCGTCTTTTTTTTTTTTTTTTTTGAGTTTTTTCCCCAGACCTTCAGGTCCGGGCTCCATATATATATATATCCTTTCCTTTAATTAAAAAAATGGTGTGAGAGAGGTGATGGGTGATGCCCTCCGTGTTTTTTTTCAGGCATTCAGATATTAAAGAGGCGAAACTGGCAGGAGGCAATCCACTCTTCTCCTCTCCTGGTCTTTTCTTGGACAGTGCTGTTCCTGGTACAGCCGCCTGATCGTAAAGATGCTTAGTGACAGTCAGCATTTCCTCAGTTAAGTAGCAATCAATACAATCCACTCGAGGTTGAAATAACTAAGCAGCGGGTTAGGAAGTGCTCCCGTCGATCATCTAAGGTCCCTTGATAGATTGGTAACCCATTACAGCTGCGATACCGTCAAAGCGCAGCATGGTGTGGATCACGCAGATATCATCTGTAAAGATTGTTCAGATGAGGAGGCGTAAAACGTCTGTAAGAAGATAAACTGACCTTTCACCGTGGCAAAGTCTCATGGCTTCATTTTATCCAACAAAACTTTTGCAGCAACATCCAGTGAAAGAATTAGAGGTTGTGGATGAAATTCTGCTTGGATATACCATCACTTCCAACAACTTTTCTTTGCTGAAGTAAAAAAATGTTTGACTCTGATTAATTCGTGAACAAGCTTAGCGAACAAATAATACAGAAAATATCTACAACTGAGACACAAGGTATTTGTTGCAAGGTTATTGGACTGGATTCCACCGCAGGTGAACGTGTTAATGGTTTGTCCACCCCCTTGTCTATTCAGCTTGATCTCAAGGTTAAACTTTATATAAAAAATAAAGATTTGTTCATTGATTCATTTTTAAGATTCATTTTACAGTAGGGAGGATGAAAAGGGCAGACAGAGCGAAAAAGTAGCGTTTGTAATAAAGTATGACTAAGGCCCAATCTCCATGTCCCTTGTGAGGCCTTCAACCCTGTACCCTGCCGGACTTATCTGACGTCAATTGGTTTTCGGTGTTTGAGCAAGAGAGGGTGCAAAAGGTCAGAAATATTGTACAGGACTGCACATTGTAGATTTTTTACTTAACAAGCTTACAAAAGGTTGTGACATCCTTCAGTACAGACAGGGCAAATTCCCACATTTTGTCCACTGAATGGACACTGTCGGGGGGACTATTGCAGTTTTTTTTTTTGCCCTCAGGCAAAGTCTGCAGAATGTGGACTTACAGAATATTGCCATAAATGGCTCATGAATCATGACGAATTAGACGATATGACAGTGAGACAGCTCACAGGCTTAGTGGACTTGCCTGGAACACGCCTCGAAGTCCTTGAGTGTGGACACTGGAGAGTTCAAATTGAACAAATTGTCATTGTCAACCTGCTGGTGGGCACTAAAGGAATGGACACTAAAGTCATTAGGCTTCATCCTCTGGGGACTATGAATGTCTATAGTTGCGATACACCAACCAACTGAGCTAAAAACGTATAGACTAAGAATATAGAATTCTTGAACACCTAAAAGTCTTTTCTTGTGTGCTGGGCCAAAGGAAACAGAAGGATCTAGAATTCGTGCACACTGCTGGTCTTTGGACCTTCCCATTACCTGGTGAAGGTTCACTGACTGCAGTGATGCAATTAAATAAAGTGAGTCAGAGTCACCAACACTGTGCAGGTTCCTCTAACAAATGAAAAATCTTATAGCCCGGGGCAGGTTAAGAGGAGAGAGGGGGCTTCCTGTTGAGGGGGAGGATAGGGAGCTGACGCGAGAAAGGGTAAGGTGTGTAGATACAGCGAGGGAGGAGACAGATAGAGACAGACTGAGGGAGATCTGAAAAAAGAGACACGAAAGTGAGACAAAGGGGTGAGACGGGGGAGAAGAGCAAGCGGCAGAACGCATGGGTGGAGATGAGCTTTGTCTGGCAAGCACTCTTTATCTGATCGTGTTAATCTTGTCCTCCGTGCGCGCCGCCGCTACGCACCAGCACTTTTAACTAGCTCTGATAATGGCAAGAACAGCATCAAACTCATTAATTGAATTAGCTCCCTCTTTATCTCCGCATCTGCCTGTGTCCGCTCAGCCCCTACAAACACTCCACCCGACAACTATTCCACAGCTAATTGACTCGGAGCGTCTACGGCGCAGCCCTCTCTCACCCTCCTAATGTATCGAACCGGCTCCCGGCCCGGTTCACCTGTCATTGGCCACTAATTTAATTTGATTTTGCCCCGAGGCGATGCAGATTATTTTGTTTCTGAGCAGGAGAGATAGAGAGGGAGGGGAGGGAAAGATTAAGAAAGCCGGGGCTTTTTGGCCTAACAGCTTGTGTGTTTATTTCATAACTGGATTTAGCTGCAGGTGTTTGAGAATTAAGGGACACGGGCCAATTAAGCGAGCTCAATGCGATTTGGCCAATTTTCGCCTGCTGTCAGTAATTGAATTACGCTAAACTGCCTTTTTAAAATTCATTTGGAAAATAGGCTCAACGAGGAGTTATCGTTCGCTTTTCAGATTTGTCTAACTGAGCGCCAGGCCAGATTTGTATCTTTGTCTTCGGGTGATTTCAGCCATCTCAATTGGGCGAGTTAACGGCGCCTCAGAACGTGGCTTGTGGCTGCAGCTCATCTGTGTCACAGCTCGTTTCCTTTGCGAGGAGCCTGTCTGTGATGTAGACACTGAAGGTGGTTTCTTTTGTGGTGCGGGGCCGATATCAGAGCAATTGTTCTCACTTTCAGTTTATCTCCGTGAAAGGTTAGCTTTGTCTGCCAGCCCACTCTCTGCCATTGTGTTAACATTATATCAGATATAGATGCAGACCCAGGTGTGTGTGTGCGCGCGAGTGTGTATGCATGTGTGGGTGTGTGAATTTATTGCGTGTCTCCGTCTTCGCCAGAGTAATGATCCGTTATCACCTGGGTGGCGTTACAGGAGCCCATTTTCCTCCTGTTTTGTCTCATTTTTATTATCATTATTCTAACTTCAGTGGGGGGAATAACCTTGGAAATGGCCTCTCGAGGATGGCGTTGACATATAGCTCTCTCCCACTGTTGGAAACACAAGACCAGAGCGGACAGCAGATGCCAGCGCTGACTACAAGTTGTTATTCCAGCCTCTTAAGCAATAAAGCCCTCTCTTCAAGTCCTCTCCTCTCCTAAAAGTTTCCCACCGTCCGCTGTCCTTTTTCATCCGCGCTGATACAACATCTGTCGTTTCCGATCCACATCGCCGGTGTCTGTAACCTAACATCACCCCTCTCAGCTCAAACCTTTAACAACAAGCCATCCTTCCATCCTGGAGCTCGGGACAGACGACCCTCCCACCGAACACACTTTCTTGCTCTTCCTCAATCTTAATGTGAGCCTTTTCTCCCTCTCAAATCTTCACTTATTGTCAAGGGAACCAAAGAGAGCCCATTTAGACATCAAGCAAGAAACATGTTTACGATGACAGCATGTAATCATTCCAGCAATTTGTCCCTTTTCACTGATGCTATCCAGTCATTATTATCTTAAGGTCTGCTGAAATTGGGTGCCATTGCTTTCAGGGAAAGAGACTCTGCTCTTCACTTAGTAACCTGAAATCTGCTGGTTTTTTTTTTAGTCACTGTCAAGTGCAGCTGCCGTAATTGTGTGCACTCTGCTTCAGCTTAGATCTGAAGGACATATTGATTACATACTGTTATCATCATGAGACCACAGTATGTATCATAGTTGTTACATTGTTATAATGTGATGAGGCACAAGTGGCGCCTTTTCCAGGTTTGACAGGCCCAGTTACAGTAAAATGATTTTCTGAACCTATGAGATTGTTCCACTTGTTCTTATACTTGCCTTTACCCACTAACTCATTTTATCCACATTACTGATGATTATTTAGCTAAAATCTAATTTTGTGTGATATTCTGTTAAGTACCAATGTCATGGGGTGCCAATTAGCTCAGTTGGTAAAGTATGCAGAGGCTTTGTCCTCACTGCAGCGGACCAGGGTTCGAGTCCCGGTCTTGGGCTCTTTGCTCAGTGTCAACCCCCCCATCCTGGTTGCCTGTCATCTCTGAAGTAACAATGTCATCCCTACAATATTGCTGCAAAATTTGTATCCAGGTATTTTGTCCGAAATATTATATTTCATTTATTTGTTTATTTATTATTTTGAACAGTATGAGAAAACAGATGTGCTTTTTGAGCATTAAAGCATGCAAACCTATTCTAGTAGTAACCCAAAATAAAATAATGAACCTGAAAATGAGCATTATGTCTCCTTTAACGTATAATGCACACTATATTGTAGATACTTGCTTCTTTTTTTTAACTACAATTTATTTTATTGGTATGTTTTGTTACTTTATTAATTCAATCTCGATGCATTAATAGTTCATCATCTATTCTATATGTTGTCCATTTGTTCACAAGACTCCTGGTCTCACACAGTCAACAGTTTATGTACCATTTAATTTCCTGCTGTGTGAAACGCATTAATATTAATGCGCAGGGGTGTTTTTCATTCAGCAAGCGAGAGGCACGTCAGAGTGCAAGGTGTGTTGACACGTTATTCCAGCAGTGGCCGTCCTGAGGTGTCACTCCTGGGCATCAAACGTGGAGAGCTGAAAAGCGTCTTTTCTGACAACCTCGTCTCATCTGTAAATACTCATCTCACTGATGCAGGTTTTCATGGAATTAATGAGGCGGCTTCATGTGCTGATGCATGTGAAAGGAGGCCTTCCTTCAAATTGCTTTCCTTTAGTGCACCCCCTCCCCTTTCCCCCCTCACCAGAAATCATATTAGCCAAACCAATCTCATTTACAACGTGCCATTTGTTAATTTAGCCCCCTGAACTAATGCATGTGTTTGAGAAAATAGAAGCGATAATGTCGCAGCAGGAGGAGATAGGAGGAAGAGAGAGGATGAGACCGCTGCCAAACTGGAAAATGTGATATTAGGGAAAGAAAGAAACGGCGAAAGAAGGACGAGTTTAGTCAGTGAGACGGACGGACTGACAGACTGGTTAGTCAGCACGATGGATGGACGGACAGAGACACAGGTCAGCCAGTAAGATGGACAGACAGACAGGTTACTCAGTTAAGATGGACGGACGGGCTTGTCTAGGACAGATGGACAGACAGACATCAGTAGGACTGCAGTATCAGGACGGATGACAGCACACAGTAACTGTAGTTTAGGAGAACATCATTGTGCGCCGATACTGATCAATACCAATGAGTTAATGAACTGAGAAAGTCAAAATGCCAAGCATAGACACAAAACAAACGATTTTGATTTTAGACGGAACACCTTTTCTTCAGCAATTATTTATACTTACAACACAAGAAGATCCTGTTGATACATGTTAGCAAGAAAGCAGACAAAGACAAGAAGAAGAAGGAGAAGAAGGAGACAGTGCTGCTGTGCATTTTCGTGGGATTTCTACCTCCAAATTGGAATTTCTCGATCGATACAGCATATACTATGACGCTGGAGGAGCTTATTCCATATTAGTGTATTATCGTTCCCCCCGTGGTCTGCCGTCAGCTGCCGAATCTGCTTGTGGGTTTGTAGTAATTACTGCGCTGCGGCCGAGGTGATGACTGGGAAGCAGGAGGGCAGACGGCAATCTGTCTTCCCCTCCTAGTTATTGTCTGTGTCTTCTACGCTGGCCGCCTTTATCTTTGTTCGTCAGGGGCGCAGACCAACACAAGGCCAGTTATTACTGCCTCGGCGGCCTGGATAAGATCAAAGCAGACCGCTCCATCGCTGAAGATGTAATGACTGTGCTCTTCTAAGGAATGCTACATGGTTTGTCGTGTCATTATCCCCCAGTTAACGCTCGGTATTTTTTCTTCATCTTTTACAAGTCTTTTTTCACGGATCCAGAACAAGGACGGTCTCCAATTATTTTGATGTCGGGGTGGGGTGGGGGAAATTACCCAGCGTTCATGTTTCCACTGAATAGAAATGTTTCTTCCTCCTCACCTTTTTGGTGCTGTTTCGCTTCAGATCTAGCCTTTTCTTTTTTTTTCTTTTTTTTCATCGCATGAAATATTCTGTCCCATTCATGCCAGTGGTTGGAACAAGAGCAATTTGTCACGTTGGGGAGAAAAAGAGGAAGCGGTGAAAGCCACTCACGTACTTCATGGTAATTTCATGTGACAGAGGAGGAGGAGGAGAACAACAGCGTGTCAGTACAGTGGAAGTGGAGGAGGACACGGTTCCTCCTGCACCTGTATAGCCTCCCACAGACTGTGACCGTGAGTAATGGAAGTGAAAGGCAGCGAAAAAGGTGTGGCAGAGGCTGCAGATGATGGAGTTAAACCTCAGGTGTGGCGGAAAATGGCAAAAAAAATTGCCTGAAGTGAAGCCCGGTGCCTATCTATTGCTCGTAGGAAGAGTCCTGATATTGGGATGTAACGAGGTGTAAAACAGGACTCATCATGTCAGACTTCTCCTTCATTCAATATGTAATCTGATGGCCGTTAAAAACACTTTCAGAGGTCGATTTGAACCCCCCCTCACTCGTGAGTCAGGCCGGTTTAGTCCAGCCTACTGTCTGGACTAAAGCAATATCCATCCCAAACAAAACAGGAAAACCATGCTCGACACGAGACCACGGGCCAACAGTTGATAAGATTATGTCCCAGTCCATTCACAGGACTTGCACTTCAGTGAGCAGGGTTCTCGTCCTGTTCGTGACCAAGAATAAGGAGTGGTTTGTTTTTAATTTATTGAATAGAAGTAAGTTAACGTAATTAACATTCCACGGATGTCACATAAGTTACGTGAGGTAAGTTTACAAGATTGAATGTAGTTATTTTAACCCAGAGTTTGGTCTTTGCCTAATCCTTACCGAGTAGTGTTGGTGCCTAACCCTAACGAGAGGTTTATGTAACTTACAAAAAGTATCCTTTACGAGACTGAATGTAGTTATTTTAACCTAAAGTATATTTTCCTAACCTGAACCAAGTAGATTCTTGGCCTAAACCTATTCAAACTGCAGCCTTTACTACATTAATAACTGTCAAAACTGACACTAGGGGGGTAAGTAGAGTGTCACAGTTTGAAGCTTCAGCGCACTGACCAAACTGACAAATTGACAAGTTGAGCCCTACTTTGCACAATCCAAAATGAATAAGGGTTAATATTTGGTACAGGTAATGTACTGTTTGTATCATCTGTGTAAAATGTGTCAATAGGAGCACACAGAAAAGTCCTCTTTGGAAACTGAATTTTTTTAATAATAAACTTTATGAAAAACTTCTGAGTTTCATCTGAAACTCAGACCTGAGGCAGAAAAATAGATGGCCAACAGCAACGTCTGATCAACCCGTACCAAAGTCAGGCTTAAATGAATAACTTCAGATTATTCACCACACATTCAGAGCAGAAATACAGACACAGACAATCTGGTTGTTTGAGAAACTACAGATGCAGAAAATAGTGCAATCACTCATCCCTGCTAGAGGGACATCCTTTGTGAACCATTTTTGTAGTGTAGTAGAAGTGTTTTTTTCTCCAGTTAAGTGTTTTTGTTTGTTTGTTTGTTTTTTTTGACTAAAGCATGTTTTTGATCAGTCTCACTATTGTTCAAATTCAAATATTTTTCTTCAGAATTGATGTCCTTCTTGCATGTTTGTGTAGTGGGTGGGAAGTGGGAAGCATTTGTTTTGTGACCTCTGTGAGAGGCAATTAAAGCATCAGCTCATTGGATTTCTCCCTGACATGTTTGTGTGTGTGTCAGGGACAGCGAAGGAGCAGAAGAGGCCATGTGTGTCACTGAAACTTAATTTGTGAGCTTTTCTTCTGACAGTTCCAGTATCATGTAATTTAATGTTGGGTTTTTTTTGTTGTTTTTTTTCCGTTGCAGAGTCAAGCTGAAGGACGGCGTGGCTTTCCTGGGAGCGAGAGCCAGTAACCCTGTCGCGTGGACGGTGAGTCAGGACGTGAGAAGTGAAGGTCACAGAGTTGTCACTCTCCACTGTCGGAGGAAGGAGAACAGTTTCAATCAAAGGTACGTCCGGCTCCCTCCTTCGACACAATTAATCAATCCCTGGATGAAATATGAAGCGAGCACCCTGCTGAACAACCAGAAAAGCGGCGGCGGCTCTTGTTCAATTTCTCGGACAGCTGTCAGTAGAGAGTGATCGCAAGGAGCGGGCATAAATGAGGACATGACTCAGCATCTGAACCATTCATTCCTTGGCAGTGCCGCCAACCAGTTTTAAGCGCGGCCAGTAAAATGCATTGTTAAGGAAAGACCGTGTTGCTGCTTGCTGGCACTGATAAGTCTGGAAATATTCTATATTTTTCAAATTGTCATGGAAATCGAATGAAAAAGACCAAACCCATCAATGGATTGACTCTATTAACAAATATTGCCTTTGCTGCTCAATCCCCATATTCTTCAGGCGGCCCTTGTTGTCGTAAATACAATTAAAAACACATTACTGAGTCACACTGTCTTACTTTACATTTCTTCCATTACAGTAAAACATGCAGCTAATTTTAAGTCACCCCCACATACTCCGTGTACTCAGTGGGGTATCTGAAAACACATTCCCCTCCTTTCTAAAGATATAATACCATACGATACCATAAGTACAAGAAGTTTACCACACAAATTAGACATACAGTTACACATTTGGCACACGTTCATAAAAGAACATCACACAGCCGAGACCACGACACACATAACACAATATCCTCAGATCCGGCTCTTTTTTTAGCAGAGCGCTAGTTTTGGTCGTCGCCACAGGATAGACCGATGTATGAAATGATTCTTCAGCCTGTTGCGTTGGTGAATAAATGGAGGGACTCTACATGTAAACCGCCTGTTAGAGGGTAGACGTTCATATTCTCCATTTACAACATGCAGTGGGTCAGAGGAGAGGTTGTTAGCAGGTTTCCGCGTGCTCTCGCTGTGGGTTGCTTGAAAGGAGCGTGCCGCAGGTCGACCAGTTACTTTTCGCACAAATGTAGATGTTTAAGTTGCATGTAACATTTCCACATTGAATGTCCAACATGTAAGAAAGTTTTACCTTTGAGTCACGTTCCTAAATCATCAAATACAATGAGACAGTTTAGAGTTACATGTTATGATGGCGGCAGACAGTGACTTTGTTTTTGGGATTGTAGGTCGGTGGTAGGTCGGTCGCCATCGTAACAGGTAAAGTCTGAACTGTCTCTTTGTAAGATCCCACTACAAAGGCGCTCCAGGTTCTACATTTCGCCATTATGACACACTCACACACACACACACACACACACACACTCACACACACACAATCACAAGGTGAAAAAACACCAGTGCTGCTGCCGCAGATGGTATAAGGAAGCTGATATGCTGCATGCTGTGACAAGAATAGTGTTAATCTGGTTGTTCGCCGCATTAAAGAGGCTGCTGTTCAATAATTGACACTCAGAATCTCAATTTAAGACCCAGAGAGCTAAAAGGATTCTGAAGAGAGTCTCCGCTCATAAGTCTATTGATGCAACTTTAACGTAGACGTGGAAATGTTTGCCATGAATGATAAATATCTCGAGCGAGTTGTTGTTCCATGCCGCGCGCAAATTGAATCGAGCACAACAGGCTGCTCAACAGGAAAGAGCTCCGTCTGAAAATGCTATGTCTGTGGGGTAGATTATACCAAACCACCCGTGTAATCCTTCAGGTGTGAGCATTATACGTGTAATGTCTGTAATTACGTGACATTTTCGGTCATAGACATGTGAGAAGTTGGATGACATGGGACATAAGAAGAGTGAGCGTTAGAAAAGATCCGTTTTCTAATCCCCACAAACACACGTGAAGGATGTGTGTGTGCTCACGTGTGAGAGATGTCGCTAAACATGATTATTATTTCCCTCGATGAATAATAAGTACGCGTGTGTGTGTCTGTCTTTGTACAGTATTTGACATTCAACTCCGCAGATTAACGGTTTTAGGCAAAGACAAAGTGGCTGCACACACAGGAAGTGACACACCGCGGCCGGGCTGTTATTTCCTCCCGGGTGTCAAGGTGACGACAGTGATGAATGACAAGCCATCTATCATTTACGCGCGCTTCTTTTCACAGCCCACTGAGAGCAGACAATCAAATCAAGGTCACGCATGTGGAAGCCGGTATGCTGCCCCACAATTCTGCACTTGACAAAAGACTGCCTCCAAGTATTTAAATGATAATGCAACACCTGCTGCGACCCTGAGCTTTCAGATGCCTTTAGCTTACATATCAAATGGAGTAGGTGCAACGCATCGATGAAGAAAGGCATCGCTCAAAGTCTTTGGAAAGTGTGAAGATGATCCAAACACTGAAATTCATTTCCGAGTTCATTCTTTGATGAGGTTAAACGGTCGCAGGGAGAGGAGCAGTCGCGGCCATTTTCTGTTTCATTGAAATTGGCCACGACTGCCGAAATATGAAAACAGTCCCTCGGCAGCGGCAGATTCACCTCCTGACCAGCGGTGGCGGCCGTTTGAAGCCAGGTTTTTAATTGTGTTTTCCTTTTTGTGGTTAGGTAGCAACACAAATACGCCCACACACACACACTCGATCGGACAAACACGCCGTTTGACGGGCTAACTGGAACAAAATGAGCTGTCTGGACTCTTATGAAATCGCTTTGAGGATTACATTTCAGGAGCAAAACTGGCCTTGCGGTTGCACTCCAGCTTCATTTATGAGACCAAAACAAGGTTTCGGAGTTGAGGTGCCCAGTCACATCATCCGTAAGGAGCTCTCTGTTTGGTCGAACGTCAAAGCTCGTGGGCTCTGTTGATACCCTATAGATATTTTCCAGAATATGGGAGGGAAAAGGAAGATTTAGGCTGGCTTGAGGCTACACGGAGCAAGAGTTGTTGAATTAAGTCTGAAAGCCTTGAAAGTAATTTTCCAAATTAATTTAATTTATCTCCCTGCTACCTGCACCGTTTCCCTTTTTTTGACATTCTTTCTCCCACTCTCGAGTAATAAGTCCATACTCAGGGAGTGATTCCATTCAACTGCTGTGCTAAGCATAGGACATATCCCATCAGTCAGGTTAAGTGCAAAAAGATCTTCATTAGCCAGAATCCAGATGGGGGTGAAGGGAAAAAAAAGTGGAGATTGAGGCCAAGGAGCTCGAGAAGACAAGTGCCCTGAAACATTACATTTCTCCTAATGTCTATTGAAGCTCACTTTGCCGACCATTAAAACAGCATCGCTGCCAGAAACGGGAAGATAAACAGCGGGAGCAAAATGCAGCTCTACTGGCTCGTGGTAGAAAGTGGGACATCGCGGCCGATCGCCCGAACGCCGGGCTCAGCGGGGCGAGATTACTTAACTCCCAACATCCAATCAGCAGAGGCGAGCAACAACAGTGGACAGGCGATTCCATTTCAGCATAATTATGTGTCATTTGATGGTAATGTGCGCAGACCAATTACCGACCCACAGTGACATCACTTATTGGTTTGTCGGCTACCATTTCAAAGACTGAAGTTTGGCATTACAGCCGTCAGCATCTTGGTTTTGTTGAGCCAGAGCAAGACAGGAGAGCTGGGGAGGATATGCTGATTGGATCTGACTGAGAGCCCGATAACACGCTATTATAGTGACTTGTCAATCAGACCTGCTTCATCATCTGTTTTACTTTAAACAGGACCTCATTTACAAAATGAGCTTCAAACTGTATTGGAGAAGTCTCGAAACTAGGGATTGAGACCATAAAGTAATTGAGACACAGTTTACTGAGGTTACAGCCTAAATAAAGTGAGAAGTAAGATTTTCTTTTCTCATAAGATTAAATACGAGCCAAGTTGTACTTGCAACCAAGTCGTTAGAACGAATGCGGGTTTAAGGCATTTTTCGGTGTGGCTCTGTTCTTTCAGACCTGGAGGCTTCAGTCCATATTTCATACAGTCAATAGCAGAGACACCAGCACCACCTACACACAGACACACACACACACACACACACACACACACGTCTCAGAGGTGTGTGTCTGCAGCCATATGTTCACTGTGCTGATCATCTGGGCAAAAGGCAGGCAGCTTAGAGTCGAGGTGTGAAAAGAGAAACAAATGACGAGGAAGAGAAGAGGTGAAACCAAATCCAGGAGTTCAGTTAGAGTATGTGAACGTCACTACACGCTGCACAGGAAGAGCCATAACAATTACACTAATGGGAGTTCTTCAAAAGAGGAAATATACAGACCAGCAGATTGCTTTTTCTGAATGCTGACATATGAAAACTTGCACAACTGTGACATTTGTTTTCTTATGTGACTGTATTTTAGAGAACATCTCCTACACATTACCAGCTAAAATCCAGCCTTCCCTTTAGAATATACACAGAAAGAAAAGGCATGGTTGGTGTTAAAGTGCATATGATCAGCGTGTGAAGCGCTCTCTCTCCCTCTAGCAACTGCAGTTTCTCTGCAAACCCCGCACGAACCGCACTCAATATTTTGACAAACGCTGATTTAGCTACAGTATGGAACGGATTACATCTTTTGCCGTTTCAATATCACGCTGCAAATGAACTGTCTGTTGTTAAAACGGTCTGGTAGCGAGTCTTGTATTTTCCCTTTTTGTAGATAGAGCGAGCCTCGGCGTGTCAATTTGCGCCCGTCGCGAGGTCTCAAAGCGTTTTGGACCCGGTGTGTGCCCAAAGAGGAGCTGTGGAAACCAATCCGGCAGTTTTATTTTTTGTGTGTTGAAGGACTGCTGTGGTCGGCATTTTTTATTTTTTTATTTCAGGGCATCTGTCTGCAGGATTGCACAGTGGGTAGTATGGGAGATAAGGAAACCCTGTAGTGAGCAGGACCTGATCACTTAAAAAAATGCCTCATCAACGTGGCTGCGCATTGTAGCAACACAATGTTACCTTATATACATACGCGGTGTTCTTCCTTCTCCGAGCAGAATGACATTCTCGTGTTTGTCTAAATTAAGGCACGGCAGCGTGTTTTGTGCTCCACGCTGTCATGTCACATCGCAGCAGCCCCTCTCGAGATTTAACGTGTCATGCGAACAATACGCTCAAAAAAAGACACAAAGCAATCCAAGCGTGTGTGCGCGCGCTTGTGTGTGCGTGTGTGTGTGTGCCCCCTCTTCACACAAGCGGGTCCGTGTGGAGCAGATTTAGCCACAAATAGCCTGCTTCGTACATGATTGTGCGAGTCTCCAGGCTGTAATAAAGCTGACTGATGCAAGATCAAAGTGGCACAATGGTCGTCAGACAATGCCGCCTGCTCTGTTATGAAGATGTATTAGGACACTTAAATGTTAAGGGTTGTCCTTCAGCAGCCAGCCCTCTGCTTCTGTGTCCTCGCCGCTCTCTCTTGCCGCGAAAATGAGCGGCCGCATCTCCTCACCGTCGAGCTCTCGATTCAGATCCTTTTTCCGCTCGCAAGTACGACTGAACCCGACGCCCACATCAGCTGTGGGGATAAGTAAGCACTGGGATGCATACACGCTCGGGGACTCTTTACATATTACATCTGTGTCTGCGCATGTTGATGTCAAGCGGGTTAGGTCGAGAGCAGGTAAACAGGCCTGATAGGGCCTATTGGATAATCACGTCGCAACATCAAGAAAGAGAGTCATCAGCCATGCGTGTCGGGTTCTCAGCCTGCCTCTGGCTCCATTATTTCTTTTTAATGAAAGCTAACACAATTTGGGGCTCCTGTTTGATTGAGGGGAAATAGTTGAGAAAAAGGAAACAAATGAGAGTTGTGTTCGCCGCAGTTGCAGTCCCGTGGCCCGGTGCTAGCCGTGTCAATCAGTAGCTCTTCCCCCGATGGGACTGGAGTTCGATTTGTAATTGCAGGAGGTGAGGCGTGGCATCTGAGAACTAATTAAAGTAAAGCGAATCTAATGGCCGACCTGTCTCAGTCAGCCCACTTCCCTCGGATTAACACACACACAGAGGGACGCGCTCGCCTCAAGAGCAGCAGAGCCGTTGACAAACATAAGCATTTTCTCAGCCATTGTGCTGTTTGTTAAAGTCATATCTTCTGGGCTTTTGCTCTGCTTTAACATGACAGGACCATTATGTGAAGAGGTGCAATGCTAACGCAATATTTGGCATCTGGCACAGAAAAGGGAGCAGCAGCATCGCTGAGGAGGAGCATCGAGTAGAAGGCACAGGCCGCATGGTGACGGATTTCAAAACATGTTTTGTTACCCAAGTATGCTTATTTTCAAGAGTTATTATTATTATTTTTTCATAATTTCCAAGAGCTCACAGTGGCATCTTGAAATGTCTCATTACTTTTCCCACTCTCCATTTATTTATCTGTATACTTCAACCATCTGTCCATTCAGATTACTTTTGTATGTGACAAAACAAGCAGCGACTTGGGGATGTCTGCTGGAGCATTTCGTTTTCGGCAAATGACCGACACGATTTATCAACTATTTAAATCACTACAGTTGAATTTTCAGCCAATTACAGTAATCGATTAATTGACAAATAGCCTCTGTGAGTGTGTGATGGTCGCTTCTCCCTGGTGAATTTCCTACTTTTCTCATCAGTTTCATCATTGTTAGTTCGGCAACAGATCTCTTTAAGTTATACTGTGAAAGCAGCCAAGCAGACAATCCTACTCTCCCGCACGCTGAGCGAAAACTCAGCATGGGAGCAAGTAGGATTGTCGTTGGATAATCATAATATAAGCCGCTGGCATTGATGAAAGTTAAAGATTTAGTGAGGGGGATGAATAGTTTGATGATGGCCGCACAACAGCACAAGGGGAAAAAAAAAGATAAAGTAGATTTTTTTTTTTTTTTTTTAAATCAATGAAAATACATCTTATCGACTGATCTGATAAATCTCACTTTAAATGTGATCACTCACAGTAGCTCATGGTTTATTCAAATGATTCTGTTCAGTTCCTTTAACCTTGTGCTACTGTAGTCATTCCTCTTGCTAAGGTGACATTCCGCTAAGCCTTCTGCCGTAACTGTAACAAAAAGGTTTCTAGGTCCCGCTCACATCTGCCTTTGTGACTTTACAGAAAAGAGTTACCCTGCTACTATACCTAATTTATATAAATGCTTTTAGATTTGACATTGGATCCACGTTTGATTCAAAAAGCATGCTGAGCGTTAAGCAACCTTGGATCGGGAGCTTTTAAGAATTCCATTTGTCACTTACACACTTGAAGAAAACAAACAAAAGCACTCAAACCCTTAAAAGGGCGCAGGTTAGCGATGCTTAAGAATCCGATACCAAAAGATGAATGGATGTGGTGTGTTAAAAAAAACACTGATTCCGGGTCAGCTAATTCCTCACACCTTTAATTAACAGTCACAGCCCAGTCTCACATTAAAGCAGTTTGCCTAACCGAGGTGTGAAAAGTACAGTGTGTGTGCGAAGGTGTAGCGTGGGATGATGAGAGCAGAGCAGTATAAAGAGCCATAAACTCCGCCTGATAAAGAGGTCGGAATGGGAGAATGGGTATGTCACGGCGCTCTCACCCAGGATGCCAGGGTTTAAAACAAAATGTCAATGTTGATTGTATTGAAGATGTAACCACAATCTTTCACTTAGCCTAACCAAGGACTTTTGGAGTGCATATGTATTATTGCTAACTTGACCACAGGATCGGACCACGTTGTTTTCAGCAGAAAGTGTTCATAAAGTTCACCTCAGACTGGAATACCTCTACAGAACCAGCGTAAAAATAACTCTTTGCTTGCAGATCAGATAATGTCCACATCAAATTAAGGTTTTATATAATAACTACAGACATACTGTATGTAGTTGTCTGCTTAAGTCATGCTATAGATCACAGCTGATTGTAAGCCTGTTCTATTAATGAGGTCGCTGGGGGTTATTTTTTTCTTCCCTGGTATGTAAAACCAGCCGGCACATTCATGTAATCCAGTGAGACGCACCGAAACAGGCTGCATACCGTGAAGTAGGTAATACTGTAAATATATATAACTCTCAAGTCTCGTCTGTGCACACACACACACACACACACACACAAACAAACAGGCAAACAAACAAACAAGGGGAACAAATAGAACCCTCCGGCATCTTTTCACCTTCAAAGTCTACAGGATCATGAAACATGCCACCACATTCAATTTGTCAGCTGTTGCTGGAGAGGACCCCCCCCCCCGCTGCGAGCAGGTGGGAGTGAGGCATGCTCTAAAAGACTTGACAAGACAACCGTACAACACCTACACAATGATGCAAGTGTGTAAACCAAAGTTCTCAGGGCTGCCATCTAAAAAACACAATGCCGTAGTCGTGCATCTGAGTGACAACACCGCGGGATAAACGAAATTAATATTCCAGCGAACAATATGTGCTTTGAGCTGTGCATTTCGTCAGGTTTGCAATCATTGCAGCTGTTTGTGGAAGAATATTGTAGGGGTTGGGATTTAAAGACAAAATCTTGCAGGGAAGTTGCATGAAAAGTCTTCCAGTTCAGCCGGGGTCTATGATGAGGAAAGTCTGCTCAGTGTGCGAGCTCCGGTGCGAAAATAGGTTAAAGATTCAAATTGTTTTCCAACAGTTGGTGGAATCATGTTTTAAGCATCAGTGAAATCGAGGCTTGTCATTCTGTGTTTGCCCCAACCATCTGCTGAGGGAGGTGACATGAGCCTCTGAGGGTCTTTCTGTGAAACAGAGGAAGCAAGCATCAATGGGAGGGAATGGAAACCCCAAGCTTGTTTTAGACCGAGATGATTAGCATACTCTGCAGTGTGCCAGGGAGAGAAGAAAGGCGCAATTCCCATATATACTCCATAAAGAATCTAGTTAGATGAAATTGCTTCCACTAAGCATTGTTATATCTTCATGGAAGAGTTCATACCAGTGCACCACATATCCTTTCCCATTGTTTTGTGAGATTACATGCTGAGATGTACAGGTAGCTGGGCTCTGTAGGTGGGGTGATAAATCAACGGAAAAGGCTGGAATACCACAAAATTGGGTAAAGAAATTCACGTTGTCTAGGGTCACCATCAGGTCAAATTTAGATGTATTTTTTCCAATACTTTTTCTTATGAAATACCACTAAAACCTCTGACATGCCCATCACACTCTGTTATAAATTGTGTTGGTGCTAATGTTAATCCACTTCTAAAAAAGCGCACATGTTAGCATGCAAGCTAAACTTAACAGTGCTCATGATGGATACTACCTGCTAGTTGTCATTGTGACACTAGCTTTTAGCTAGCATCATTGTGCCAAAATACAGTCGACAGAAAGACAGCCGCTAGCAGGGCTATAGACTCTTGTGCTGTGTTCCGATATCCATACTTCCATGAGTACACTTAAACGTAGTACACTATCCACACTTACTAAGTATGCAGATTTCAGCAGGTGAGTATTGTTCCAAATCTAATACTTCGTGGTGCACTTACCGGAAATTATGATCGCGACAGCCGCGGCGGCGGCAAAAACATCCCGCTTTGAACGGTGAACATAAGACATCTACGGCTTTACTTTTTAACAATTACAATCCTACAATCCTGCAATATGGCTCCGCTGCAGGCGCTGTTGTCTCAGAAGCTATTTTAAAAAAAAAATCCGAGCGGAGCGCCTCTGCCTGGCTCCGCTTCTTCCGCTACGTAGACAAGATGGCGGCCGTTGAGTGCGCAAAGTGTACATCGTTGCACACTCAACGATTTTGCCGTTATGAGTGCAACATCCGGGTCCTTTAAGTACACTTCTTTTCACCGCGATCGATATCGGAACACCCTACGTACTCAAACTAAGTATAGTAAGTATGGAAAGTATGGATATTAGAACACGGCATTGAGCTTTGTCCCAAATATAGACAGTGTAAGTAATGCATTCTTTGTAATGGCCAGCAGGGGGTGAATCCATTGGTTGCAAATAGAAGTCTGATTGTACCTGAGCTCATGAGAAAATGGCCTTTGCTTCTCCCTTGGTTTACTATCTCAGTAAACAGTTTCTTAATGATTTTATGGTCTTAATTGTTAGTTTCAATTTCATTCATTTCAGTTCATTATATAATTTTTGGTCCCATTTAGAGCAAAATAAATGATGAAGCAGGGTATGCTTTAGCACATGGCTGGTGAGCACGGCTAGAGAAAGCGCTACCATAGCGTATCGTCAGGTTCTCAGTCAGATCCAATCAGGATACCCCCCGCGGCCCCATCCTTTCTTTCGAGTATGGTCAGTCCTGGTGCCGAATATTCAAGATGATGACAGCTGTAATGCCAAATTCGAGGCTTTAAAATGGTAGTCCGAAAAACAATGGGTGACATCACGTGGGAATACAATAATCACTGGTCTAATCGTGGTCACTAATCCATACTGAATACTAATTCCAAGCAGATTTGAGTATGTAGCGTGAAAAAAAAGGAAGAAAAAAATGACAAGCTTTTGATGGGAATTATGCTCCCACGATGCATTGCACAAAGGAGATGAAAGAGCTGTTAACAGCTGTAAAAATGTCAACTATCTGTGCATGGTGTATTCTCCCATTAATTACAACATGGCTTAGGTAAGCAGGTTTTTCTGCAGAGTATTACGTGCTGGGTATGATTCATTAGGGGCTCAGACATAGCCTTAAATGGATATTCTTTGTGAGGGTTCAATAGTCTCAAACAGTGTTCTTCAGACCTGGCATGGCATTACACTGTGTAGCTTCATGCACTGTTGAGCCCGTTCTCCTCGATCTACCTTCATTAAATACTTTTTCTCACCTGGGTCTATCAGATGAAAAAAAATTAATCAACAGCTTGCAGAAATGCACAATGCCAACATTTAGTCTGGCAAGTGGACTAATAACTGATATGATGACAGTTACAACCATTTTTTTTCCGGCGCTAGTGGGGCATCATTTTTATCAAGCAAGCTGAGGTGTAGAACAGCCAGCTGAGGTGTCAGAATGTATACACGGATCAACCAGTACACGGAGGGGTGTCTGCCTCTGTTTTGCATGACCTGTTTAATCACGTAGTTTACCTGGTGCCCCACAGGAGTGCGAGCCGCCCCCGTCTCTGCGCCTCATATGGATGCTGGGAGCACTGTCGTGCGCGTGATCTCATTATGCACGTCTAAGTGGCGCCGAAACAGCATGTACATATTAACTCAATTTGACTGATTGTTCTCATGATATGGTAATAATAGCCCGGGGCCATGTATGAGGTGCAATCTTCTCCTGCTCTCATCACTTCTTCGCCCCCATCCCGATGACAGGTTCTCTCACTTCCTCCAACCTTCATATGAAATTCAAGACGGTTATTATTTGGCCCTCCTTATGGAAATCCTGTCATTAGAAAGAAAGGCAGAAATTCATCATTCAGATATGCATTTGTTATCGTGGGCAATAATGTCATCCTTCACTGGATATGCAGATTATATTCCATACATTGCGGTGAGTGTAATTTGAGTTTTTGGGGTGTGTAAATATTATCCTGCAGAGCTGCAGTTTAGGCATAAATACATACACAATAGCTGATTTGAATAAAGTATGTTTTGTTCATTTAGCGCTGACATTTAACTACACCCCATGAGCTGTGAACCCATGCAAATGCGCATTGTTGGGTTAGCGACTATGTGTCTATAAGTCAGCTTTACTCTGTGCCGGAGAGTTGTTAGGAGCCGGAGTAATTGACAGAACAATGGCGAGCGAAGATTGAACGGGAAGGGAGCTCGATACTTAGTCCTCTTCGGTTCGTGCAGGGGAGAGGTCAGAGGGCCTCGTGCTGTTCTTTCTGATTGCGCCGAGCTTAACTCACGCAGCGAATGAACACATACAATCAATGGCCGGGCCAGGCAGGACCAGTGGGACTGCATTTACAACCCGAGTTAAATCAAAGGTCCCTTCAGCGCAATCTGAATTCAATGCGAGAACTCCACATGCATCAGCGAGATGCGCCGATGTTAATGACCCGCCCGCCGAGGTTGTGTCTACGTGCGTGCACCTGCAGTATTTATGTGCATTTGAGTAAACGGGAGATTAAAGAAAAGGTTGGTTTGGGGCCTTGATGAGCGGCGCCGGTTTTGATTAGTTCTGTGTTGTAATCCATCTAATTAATAGCGGGTCAAAAGTAGTTCCTTGGAGACAAAATGGACAGAATATTACACTGTGTGCGTACGTGAGAGAGAGAGAGATGAAAAGCAATGCTGTAAGAAAGAGATTACATGTATTTGTGTGTGTGTGTGTGTGTGTTTTGCTGCGTGTCCTTGAATGTGTGAATGGTCCCTTCAAAGTACAATGTTCCTGATGATGGATAGAGGAGGCGAAGCAATTACCCTCCCAGGTGGTCTAATTTGTATGTTTGTGAACTGCTGTTTTCCTCAATTGGCTTATCACAAGTACAGGTAGCATACAATTTGGGATGAAAAGTATTCGCCGCGTTTCCGTAATCCTTTTAAGTAATCATCCAGACATATTATTTTCCCCGCGTTTGCCAGCAGGGCCACTAATGCATCGGCAAAAAGGCTCTCCTCTCGCTGCCTCCCTCGTATGAAAAAAAGGATTTCTACAGCGGTCCAAGACGGGGGGAGCTGCGTGATCGTTAGATGGATCTGCAATATTGATCCTATGTAATTCAATTTGCATGAGTGGCATGCGAGTCCTGTGCGTTCCAGGGCCGTCCCGCCGCTTTGTACGATCACAAGGGCTCTGCGGCGGAAAACAAACTCACAAAATAAAAACACAAGTCATATCTATTCCCTCCGACCTGTCATCATTAATGGAAATCAAAATGGACGCGATGCCACTAATGAGCCATAATTAATTTAATCTCGGGGGAATGATTTATACCACATCCTCCTACTCGGAGATACTGCGCGCTCTGCATTCTCCTCCATCTAGCCCTCTCCCTCAACAGCCCCAGACATTAATTAGATATTTACTGTGGATTCTATCATATCCTTGACCTGTATGTTATCAGTGAACTGGTATATCTGCCTGTGAAGTGAAACATCCTTGATTAGGCCCTCTGGGACAGGGACTGAATCTGGCCTTGGCTCCGCCGCTAATCGAGGTGAGGCTGCTGCAGACGCGAGTGCACGAAATCAGCTGGAAACCAACAGGAGGTTATCTACTACGACGGTCTGTTGTGCTTTTTCCTGCGTGTTCAGGGGGGCCACATTTGTAAGACCACGCTTAAAATTAAACAGGAGAATCCCAGTAAGGTGTTTTAAGTGATCTTTTCCCGTTTATTTGGGGATATATTTATGAATCGAGTAGATTAATCATTTTAAATTAAAAGTGTCCTCATAACAAAGCACTGCAGGTCCTCAATCTGACTTTTATCAGCGACCATAGCTGGCGCTGATGGGGAGTTGCCCACCGACAAGTTGGAGATTGGCCATGGAGCCTGGTGGTGTTTGATAAGGCAGGCCTGTTGGCCTTGGGACCCTAGGCTCAGACCCTCTGATCCACTTCATCTTCTAATAAATCATCCGCTGAATCCTTGGCCCCGGTTAATGCTTCAGAGCTCTCTTTGAGGTGTACTTTATACTTGAGGTGCTGCAAGAACTTGTCAAGGGATTTCTAGCGCACATACACGCACATCAACTTAAAAACACTGTGGAGTGTGGAGCTATTTCACTTCATCATGTTAAGGGTTTTTTGGCACCTTTTTAATTGCTATATAAATACAAATCATCATTATTATTAGCTGTTGGACAATATAATGACCTGATTGCACTATGTAGTTTGGGGGAAGACATTTTTATCAGAAGAGAAAGTTCTTCATGGACTAAACCACCCACTTTGTTTTCATGATTGTATAACAAACTGACCCTTAAAGGACAACACAATGTCATACTGTTTAATTTGTTTATATGTGGCGGACCCTGCCACCTTTTCTAGCTTCAAACAGTCCTCTGAACTTTTTTTCCTCTGAGAGCAGCTTGTTTATTCATGGTGCTGGGGGGAATACCCTAGTTGAAACCAATTTCACATAGTGTCCAAACAATGGAATAACGATGTCATGTGATGCACACCGGCCCAAAAGATGATTTCCTATATCCTCACAAAATGGCTTGATTCACTACCAGAATTCGAGCCATTAAGTCTGATAACATTTGAAGAGTCTCGAAGAGCTGCGATATTGAATAGTTTAATTCTAATTCAAGTTACCAGAGGGCTGAACCAGAAGTTACACACTTCACAAGTCTCTAGTGCGCGTGTGCAAGATCAGAGTAATTTCGCACCCAGGAAGACAAAACTTGTCAAAAGCTTTTTGGCTTAATCCGTCACTGAGCTAGACGCAAGCAGCGGAGTCGCCCACTGCTGGTCATTATAAAGAATGCAGCTTCAGAATTCCCTTATTTTTGACATTTCATAAACAAAACAATTTAAGTTACAACATATAAAAAATGTTAAACATAAAAAAATACTTCAATTATCAACAGAATGTGATGAAATAACAGTGCTGTCATTGTGTGATATAAATAATCAAGAGATATCTATATCTCAGTCTGTCCTGGTCTACAGTGTACTAGTAACACTGGAGTTCCCAGTCGAGACCACTAGCTGCAGGGCTCACTGAGCTTGCTAGCTAACAGCAGCCACAGATAGCGACAATTAGTGGTTACTCTGGTGATATGCTGCCCCCTATTTCTTTTGAGAATACGTTTATTGGTGGCTACATCTTACATATTGCACCTTTAAGCAATGAAACGTGAAACAAATGATTAATCACTAATGGAATGACTCATCTCATTAGCTGCAGCCCTTGTAGATTGAAGTAAATATTAGAATTGGAAATAAGAAACAAAAATTACTATTATGCCAAATGGGCACTTTCTATGATAAAAACTAAATGTATTTTGGCTCTTAGATGTTATAGATATATTACATATGCATAAAAACTAGTGTTCAGAATTCAGCGCTTGTTTCTTGTGGGGGTGTGTGTGAAGCGTGTATGTGTGGGCAGGAAGCGGCGACAGATCACCCGACTAGCGCCCGAGGAAGTTGTTTGCTCAACAGTTGCGTTTAACACCAGATGGAGAGAAATTTAGGGGATGGCAAGCGAAGGGCCTGTGCGCCTCTCTCTCTCCCTCCCTCTCTCATCAAATCCCTCTCTCATCCAGCGGGTGAGGAGGGGAGGCTTCTGTTTACTTGACGGATTAATGAGGCGAGGGAGCAGAAGTGAGGGTTCGGGGCCAGCAAGGGGTCACGGCGGGGTCGGCGTTCTTATTAACCCTGTCCAGATACACCAGTCCAATAAACTGAATCCAGGAGCAGTTTGCTTGTTTGTTTAGGCCTGTGCTGGAGCGTGCACATCCAATGCGGGCATCTCGGCTGTTTTTATATTCATTTTCTACCTCCCAGCGTGTGAGAGAGAGAGACCGAGAGGAAGATTTGTTGGCCAGAAATCACGTCGGTGTCACTGAAGAAACAGGACTGGCTCAAGGTAACATACCTTTGCAAAGCCCGCGTATAAAAAGGCGTGCATTGCATAGATGATGCATATGAAAACCTGAACATATAAATAAGATTCAGGCATATTTTAAAGAGACAACGATCCAAAGCACAATGCCAAGTATGCGGCCCACTGGTGATTGAATTTTCGTTTCAATCGTACACAAAGGACGGAACTAACAAATCTTCCATGAAGGAAAAATTGGTGCTACTGTCTTATTGATTCAGTCTGCCAGAAAACGGAGAAACAAACGAAACAAAGCAAGAGACATAAAAAGTCTAACGCTTGACATCAGCATCATAAGACAACCCACAACAGAATAATATGATAGGAATAAGAAATGGAGACCTCATTAGAACTTGAGGGAGCTTGAGTGGTGAGGACGGGTTGGAAACACACAAGCGAGAGACAAGTTGTATACAGTTACGTTAGACGCCACACTTTGAATTGTGAAGATAACAATTAGAATTCTGGCTGTAATTTAATGCATTCTCCCAAACAAAGAGCTCTTTTCAGCCCGTAACTGCATTGTGGTCGTTATGATGATGTAATAATGTTAAAATTGCAGTTTAAAGATACACATCCATGTTTCATAGCCAATGACGGACACAATGTTCGACCTATTACAGCGGTCCGCTCGGTCTCCTCTTGGACAGCTGAGGATGTACTTCTGGCAACAAAGGTTTAAAGGATAAATTCACCCAAAGAATGAATATTCGGTCGTTATGTGCTTACCCTTCAAGCCGGGTTAAGTTTCCTGGTCCAGCTTCACAGCAAAACTTAATTGCAGCATTCTCCTAAACCATTTTACATGACTGTCATTGTATTTTACTTCCAGTCTTTTTATTTTACCTAATAAATTATCAGTCATAACTGCAACATTTTAAGGTATTTATGTAACTGAATGTTATTTTACTATATTACATTTTTTACCAAATGAATCAACATTTTTTGTTTTGGTCATGGCTTTTTTTTTTACTCGCCTGTTCCTCACTATTTCTCCTTATAATTTGTTCAGAGTTGGTTGACTCGATGTTATAGTAAATAAGATTGACCCCTCAACGATCTCTTAAGCATAGCTAAAGGTTGATTGGTTGATTGATTTAACTTGTTTTTAAATCTTGAAACAAAAGAAAAAAACAATTAATACAAAAAATGTAAAATAGCTCCATACAGTCTCTGGAAGCTCCATTATACCCAATTAATTTAAAAAGATGTTATCTAGACCTCTGAGAGGTTTCAGATAAGAGGCCGAGTACTGAATGTGGTTAACTGACATGAGCATCGATAAATTCCAAAATGCCTTATTAATTTTTCACCTTTATTTATCTTTATTGTATCATACACCAATATAAATACAATTCTCGCCATGTAAATAAACAGACTCCCATTTAACCTGTCACAAATTGATATCTAAACAGCAAGTCACACATGCAGCAGGTTTAGCTAAAATAACTAACAGTATCTGTTTGCCATCGGGCCTCAGAGCGAGCACACTGCCACTTTCAATAATGAAAATAAGAGTTCCTCAGAACACTTCTCCCCGCGGCCACTTCATTAACATGATCGCCAGAGGGCTTATTACATTACCATGTACATAGCCGTGATTTATTAGCACTCATCATTGTATTGTCATATTCCCTATCATACTTGTGCATAAATTAACCCCGCGTTGTGCGCTTCGGTGTCGTGGACCTCTGATTGTTGAGTGTGTATGTTCAACACGTGTCCACATAAGGGCTGTAAAAAGACGTGGATATGGAGTCTGCGAGATCGCCCGTGTGTTTATTAAAGGCACATGCTGCACGACTCGCTGCAACCTGCCAATTTGAAGACAAAAAATAATCTTAATTTGAGATGCTGTACTCAGAGAGAGCTGAAAAAAAACACAAATGTGACAACACGATCGCCAGAATAAATGTTGGCTGTTGTTGTTTTTGTAACAAAGCTGTGCTTGTGATCTGGTTAGGTTGAGACGCCAAAACCACTTGGTTAGGGTTAACAAAGATCGTGCTCGCCAACAAAAAAAAAAGGCAGCAGATGTCCCGAGGTCTTGTCAAAAACATAATTTTTTTGGCCCTTCAACCACAGCTTGAAATTGTCCTGCGGTCTCCTTAAAAACACCCAGGGGCGTCACGCTCACAACTGTTGACACGTCACGTCGTGAACATGTAATGTGGAATGACACGTGCTGCAGACATGTCAGTGTGGCACGTAGGCCGGCGCCTGGTGACTGGGCTGAACATGAGAGATCTCTAAAAATCCAATTTTAGATAATTTCACGCAAAAAAACATGTAAAACCGCTGCCAAGAACTCACAACAACTGCAGCACAGTCAAGGTCACACTTAGACGCCCACAGCTGGAGGCCACCAGAGGATCTGCATCTCATTGGCTCCAGCATTCAGTTCGCGGTAGTTTGCCACATGTCAGCTTGTCTGATTTGGCCGGCTCCTCCTCAATCACCCTCAGTCAGTGCTCCAGCATCATATCTCCCGTAGGGAATCAGTCGAAACATCCTGCTCGTGCGGAATAAAAGCATGAAAGAAAGACCGCCTCGGACTGTCGGAATGGAAAAGAAGGCTCATGACTGTCCTGGGAATCAGCAGAACACCTCATACCTCCTGTGATGAGCTCTTATGTCATCCCTTAAGGAGGTCAAGAAGTTGTTTGTCTATTCAAAACACAGGAAAAAGATGTACACTTTATTGCGCTGCTAAAAGTCAAGAACATCAGTATGAAGGAAAAAATGTGTTTTTTTCAGGCTTTTAAATGCTCTGCTGGCCTTCTTTCAAATCTATCTGCTGAAGTTCAACCGAGAGTGGAAGGGGAAAGGCGACTGCGATGGGGACGGCGGGGGGTGATTACATGGCAAATTTCCTCCGTTCCCACAACGTTGCAGCACATCGAGAGACAGATGCGAAACACAAAAAAAAAAAGAAAAAGAAGAAGAAGAAGAAGAAGAAGAAGAAGAAGAAGAAGAAGAAGGGGAACAAATGAAGCTGGGGGGAGTGGTAAGCCAAAAGCAAAAAAAAAAGAAAAGATGAAAGACACAAGTATGAAAAAGAAAAACTCCAGCAAGCGCGATCAAAGCGATACCTCTCAGGCCGTTACATCAAAAATCCAAATCATGAGCTCCAACAGGCATCTGAGAGGCAAATAATAAAAAAAGACAACTTAATCTAATTCCCTGTCATCTGTGTGTATATGTGCGGGTAACAAGGGAGAGAAGAAGTGTCATTTCTGGTGGAGAGTTTAATCTCCAAGGCGGAGATTAGCCAGTCACACTGAGCTGATCTTATTGTCCAGGATAAGAGGATGAGCACCACAGCCCTCTGGAGAATTTTACTAACACTCCCAAAGCTCACAGAAATCAATAAGGGGATAGAGGAACGGTGCTTATACAATGACTGACTGGGTTGCATTGTTTCCGCTGGCTTAAGCGAGGCTCGCGACCACCTGATGGTCATCGAGAGCAGTTTCGCGGCCGACGCTCAAAGAGGCGGTGGCGGTGCCGGGCGGCTCTCGAGCTCATATGCCTTTATTTTTCGAGGAATTCGCTTATTTTCCCAAGAGAACGTAGACCGACACTTCTGCAAATCAGACATTTGCGAGGACATCCCTCACCCCAATGAATTATTTTATTTCAGCGTAGGTAGCTTAACAGGTGAGGGTTAAAACTAATGTTCAGAGGGTATAGTTAGAGGTTAGAGGCAGCATTTATTTTTCGTTACCAGACCTTAAAAAAATTTTTTCTCTGATACAAATTCTGTGGTACTGTCTGTTTGCAGTTTAAAATGCAGACCTCAACAGTGCGCCGGTGTGCCGAGGTAGCGAATTTATCCTTTACATTAGAAATGCATGCGAGAGGCAGCAACGCGGGGAAGATGTGGAGGGAATTTGTCTAGAGCGAGCACAATGGAAGTCGATGCAGTTGGGGTTGGGAGACGTTGCTGAAAGGAAACTCTGGTTCAAGCCGCGGAGGGAGATCACAAAGGGTCAGTCAGACACTCTGACCTTGAGTTCACACTCCTCGACACGAGGAATGCATTATTTTAACCATTGGAACTCTCAGCATTTCATTTCCTTGTTGAAAATTACAGCTCCCGACCTCCAAGTGCTCCAGGTGCGCGGCACTAAAAGTTCACAAAAACATTTGTTTGCCTCCGTCCTGTACGTCTGAACCCTCAGCAGTGCAGCGTCCTCTGCATGGATAAATGAAACAGAGATAGCAACACAAGGTTACAGCCGCCATGATTGATTTCATTTTAAGGCAAGCTTATTCTTTGAGACATATCTGTATTCCATTTACTAGCATTATACATTACTGTAGTCCACAAATACATTCTAACCCCCTCGCCATAGGCGCTGCCAAAGTTGTAGACAACTTTAAGTGCCGCTCCATTGTACTTTTTACTGGTTGTAGTTTGAAAAAATTTTCAAGCTTTGAGTTGATGGGAAGGCACAGCTTTGGAGTAAATGTTAACGTTACGGTGCTAACATGCTCATGCTAACAATGCTAATGTGTAAAATGACTTGACGTTTTTATATACTTCAACTTTTATTTATCTCAAATAAAAAAAAAAAAACTGCTATCATAAAATATCAACTCTAGACACGCGCTTTTTTGAGAAACCTATTTTTCAGAGGTGTGGAGATGGTGTAAAAAAAAAAATCTAAATAAACGTGTGTCCATGAATTTTGACATCATGGGGAGGCACACGTCGATAGGGCCCCCTCCTCATTCTGCTGCGCCGTCACTGTTTGCGGAGTCAAATGGGACGGGATGGTTCTGTCAGACGCAGCCCTCTCCACCTCAGAGAAGCATGTGTTGTGACTGCGAGGCTCACGTCTGTGCTCGAGACCACAGAGAAAGATGTTTTTTAAAAAGTCTCCGTCTGTTCAGCTCGAGCTCCTATCTGAATCTCTTTAGTTTGTCTCCCGCGTCTACCTGTTTGTACTTTCACTTTTCATCTACTGTATTTTTCTGTTTCATCGTGTTCGTTTTTTGGTGCTGTTTCAAGAAACCCCACGCTTCCTGATTTTTGCTGCCTCACACTGTAGACAAAGCTTTTGAGTAACTGAAAAAATGGGGGGACTTTTACTTGTTTATTCAGTTATGGGAAAAGTAAACATTTCTGAGTTTGTATTATTACCTCATTAATAATGTAAATATTACCTTTCTGAGTTTCTGAACTTCTTTTCCAAAGACCACATAGTGCCCCTTTTAAAGACACACCTTCAAGGAGATGAATTCTGTAGGTGTTCAGTCATTTTAAATCGAAGTGTTGGACACATTCTGACCTGGCGATGACCTTATAGGGAAAGTTGTTGGGCCGCCAAAGCCACCACGGTTCATCCTGAGGCAAACATGTACGGCTGTACCCAGTGTTGTGTCGATCCGTCCTGTAGAGCTCAGGATGTTTCAAGGAGTAAGTACAGGGGTCCACCAAATATCTGTGCAAAATGTCAAAATGGCCAACAGACAAATCCGACATCGCCATCCAAAGGGCCGCACTGCTCGTTCGGCTTAAAAAATGTTAGTCATCCAGTTACCAGCAGCAGATTGTGGGGGAAAACAAATCAAACGTGTTGACAGCAAACATCTTGCCGATACATTCGGCTTTAACATCTTACGCTGGCCGAGAACACATGCTGTATGTTCAGTACAAACGCTGCTATGTTGCTAAAATATACGACGTGATGCCTGCATGTTTTTTCCTTGCATATAAACAGGGATATTTACGAGATTATTTGTGAAATGCCTCAGCGTTTGACGGGCAGGCTTTTTTTTTTTTCTTCCTGCCATTTTCTGTTGGAGGTTTACATTTTGACGAGACAGTTGAAACACTCCCTTGATATGTTTTTTTTTTTTCTGAGATCAATTTACATACATTTTCAGGCACACTGTTGCTATGTGATAAGCAATGTGTTTTTGAAAAAGAAGCATGTTGTAGGAAAAAAACATGCCTTTTTTCCAGAAACACGCTGAGGAGACCGAATTGAAGCGAAGGAATTTAAGTACTACTATGTTCATTATTGATTTACAGTGCACGCGAAACATCAAACCTTTAACTTTGATGTTTAAAGGTTTAACATCGCAGACCAGAAGTGTTTTAACATCGCACTTCTGGTCACGATCCGAATGAGACTGAATTCTTGTAAGATGAGCCCGCCGTGGAGTTTTTTTGCACCTTGTTAACATCCCCAATTTCTCTGTGTCCTTCTCGGCTGCGTTTTTTTGGCCTCTGATTGGCTTTTCCCCGCGATATGGTGCAGAGTGGCGACGGCGCGTCGTGATTGGCCGACGCGTGGAGCCACATCTGTTCCATGCAGGAAGCCCGAATCCTCTCATTTCACACACCGTTTGAGAGGAATATAGGGGAAGTGTGGCAGAGGGAAAGAAAGAAAATAGAATGGTAGACAGTTGAGTGAGGCTGGATGCAGCAGCAACAGAAAAAAAAGGGTTATTTTAGAAAATACTGAAGGCGAAACAGAGCAAAAAAGGCAATTTGTGAAAAGGACTGCAATGTTTTTCTTTCGGTTTTCACCCTCTGCCCCATCCACCCCCCTCCGCACTCCGCAGGCCTACTGTTAACGCATAGTAATCTGCGCTGACAAGGACAAGGTTGACGTCGCGGCGCTGATAGATCCTGGGGGAAATCTCTGGCATACATAAATTGGTTATTTTACGTTTCATCTGCTTCTTGACATGGGTTCATTTTATGATCTCTTTCATTATCTGTCCGTCATGTGTCAACGTTTATTGCTCCATAAACGCGTCCATTCCGCACAGATGACACGGGGAACCGCTGGATGGAGAAGCTGCCAGTCTTGCAGGCGGTGCGGCAGTGCAGGTGTGCGTTTGTAACTATTACCTGTGCCGTGGCCCACTGAGATGTCTTTGGGGGATGATTTTTTACCTTTTTTCATGAAAATTGAATCATGATTTTTCACACGCAATCTTTTTTTACACTTGTTGTTGTATTTTACGACCTTTTTACCGCAGCCTGTTTACCTGCCCCCTGCCCCTCAAGGTCCTGAGTCTGCCACAAGCCTCGCGGGGCCTCATAATGGCGCTGCTGTCTGAATAACTCGCCTGTAACTACCTTCGCCAAACTATCGCGCTCAACCAATCTAAGGTCTGCTGTTCACCGGTGCGGTAGGAAAGGAGCGTCCGAGGGGAAAGTTCGGCTTGTTTCAATAGGATCTCATTAGCATCGTCGTGGGGAAGAGACAGATATTAGACCTGAGATAGTGGAACTCATTAGAGAGGAGTCTGCACTCTCTTTGGGACACACACACACACACACACACAAAATATGGTTCACGCCACAGCCAAAATTGTTAATGATGATATTCTAATGACCCCTAAATACACCCGGCTAAATGACCTCATTACACACACACTTGGGTCAGCTCCTGCTGAACCTCAGCCGTCAGAGGTGGTCTCCACTATTAATGCGCACTGACCTTCACGCATGCACTCTAGTTCAGCAGCAGACGGAGCTCCTGTTGACACCGGGTTTTCATCCATCGTGATATTATCCGATTTCCCCCTCGAGGTCGTTGAACCAATTAGAATCAAAACATATTTCTGTTTGGAGAGACGTCGGGACTCCGAGCACAGACAACACTCTCAGCCGCACACAGCTGGAGAGTAAGTGAGCTACAAATAATTAAAACAGCTGCGAGATCAAATCATCCGTGACACCGCATGGAGGACGGGGGAACCCGTCTGACCCGAACATCTTCCCTGCGGAGTGAGAGTTCCTTTTTAAAAGAACAGCTCGACAAATTTCGGAGGTTTGCTCATTGAGTTTAATGCCAAGAGTAAGATGTATGGAGTTAAAACCAAGAGTCATTTAGCCGTGTTGGCGTAAAGACAGGGAGCAGCTGTCTGAAGTTCAAGAGTGGGTTCCAGATGACGAGGCGTCCGTACGCCAAGTCTCTGGAAAAATTCTTCATTTACACTCTTGACATGCTTGTGCACCTACTTTAGATGCGTTGCACCCTAACACTTTCAGTTTAGCAGCTACAGTGAAGACTTGGTTTAAAAAAGGGTATAAACCACATCTTTCCATGTCAATTTGGTATCTTGGGGCTTCTTGAAACTTGGGCCGCTGAACGAGCAGCATGTTTCATCTTTAAAAGTCTTTTAGTCCCCATCTACTTCAGTTGTTTAAGACAATGCCGCAACACTGTTTGGCTGTGAAACTCCAGAAATGTTTTGTAGGCACCATTATGATTCTGTCGGCATGGGCCGCAACGGGATGAATATTTTGACCTGAGTTAAACTTCCACTCCACATTTTAAAGGTATTAGTGAATTCTTAAGGAACGGAAAACGGGTAAAGACTGTGAGCTGATGTGCGCTCCCAGGTCTCTCGCCAACACCTGCATCCAGGTGACATGTGAAATTATATAGGTTAATTAGGGGGTCTAGCCCGCATCACCACACCACACCAAAACAAATCTAACGCGAGTATGTGGCTCCTACACCACCGCTGAGTTGCTGCAAATGAGGGTCGAGTGGCAGGAGAGACAGCCGGGCTGCGAGCCTCACTATCATGGCCTACACCGAGCATAATTGGCTGAAAAGAGATCGTGTGAAGAAAGATGCACTTAGACGGACAAACTGACTACACTTTTCTATCCTACCACTAATTATTTAACGGTCAACTTGAGGCCCAAATGATCCCAGTAAGATTGAGATGAGGAAATCTCCGCACAGGACTTCATGAGCCACATTGTAAACCGTCCATTAACACTGATTAGTTTCATTTGTTCCATTCCAAAAAAAAAAAAAAAAATAGCCAACAGAGAGAGGCGTTCACTTAAGATAATCACCGAGTCCTAACAAAAGGTGCGCGGTAAATGCCCTGGACTCTCACCAGATGAAGCTCTGCCAGCTGAAGCATTGTTCCAATATAAAATGATTGACTGACACGGCGCAGGACGTCTGCTTCCCCCTCCGTGTTCAAACCCTCGAATAATTGCTAATTAAATTTTAACACGTTAGCGCTAAGATTTGGCCGACGCAGGAGAGATCAAAGCAGGAGATGGATCTTTATGTGGCGACAGATGGCCGGCAGGAGTTGCTCGTCCCGCGCACTGTCACACCTACTTTGTTGAATTACTTGCCGGTCTCACATGTCAGGATTCAATTATGGCGGAGGCAACTGTGCATACTGTTGTCCATACCGTGTCTCCATCTGTTTGTGCCTTCACGGTGCCAGCAGGTCTGCACCGAAAAGTAAACTTGTTAAAGGAATAAAAAGTAGCGGTGAAACAGAAAATTAGACCATTTTTCATCACTCAGTTAATCAGTCTGGTGGACATTAATGTAAATTATAAATATTTGAGGTTGTCTTTGGGTTACTGTTTTAATGGACAGGACAAGCATTTTGAAGATGGCACCATGGGTTCGATGATACAGGAGATGATTACTTTTTTAACTCTTTTAACTCAGAATTCTAAAGTAAAAAAAAGTCAGAATTGCGAGAAATAAGTCAGAATTTTGTCATAGAAGTCAGAAATTTGTCACAAAAATCTGAATTTTGAGAGAAAAAACAAAAAAGACAGAACTCAAGTTTTATTTTTATCTTTACAGTGGTCCTAATCCCCTTCCGCTTATGAACTCTTGAATTCTTCTGAATTCTGAGTTTAAAGTCAGAAAGTGGCCCTAATCCTCTCCCATGCGAGGAAACAGATGTCTGATGTTTCATAGAGCAAAACAAGTGACCAAAATGGAAAAGGAAAATAGTGGTTTGTCGAATAAATAATGACAAAAATGGTTATTTTCAGGCTTGAAACAGTCTTGCTGTGATCTCATAACAAACACAAACATTTCTGGCGGAGACCGCCAAGATTGCCGGCCGCCGACCATGACGGCAGAGATTCCAGACGGAGAGTGAGTTGTATACAATATAAAAAGAAAATGCCTTCAGCTGCTGCGAGTAGGCCAGGAATCACTGGTATGCGCCGTAACACATCTTTCTTGGAATGCACTCTCGCGCAGATGTCCTCTCTTCTTGTTCGTCTGCAGCGCACACACACATGGAGGGGCTGCGAGCGCCGGGGTCACAGGCGTCCTCTCCACCGCACATCAAACACACAAACTGTCACTGGCAGGAGAAACCCCGCCGCCGAAATCTGACCACACAAAATATGCAGTCGTGGCCAATCTTTTTCAGCCAGCGAGTTTTTCATATTTTTTTATTTTTTACCATGTCCTCACACTGGCTGAGAGACGGTTGCGGACTCGACGGCCCGTGGAGTAAAAAATCCTGTGGTCCTGTGGCTCCCGTAATGGACAGAATTATATCCACTTTTACCTGAATGAAGCTTAATCAAACTGCATACAAACACATACTGTACAAACACACGTGAACTGTCTCAGCCCCCCCACCCCCCGCATCTATTGTTGGACTCGCTGTCGATCCGCTGTGTTGAAAAAGATTCGGGTCTTTGATGTATCATTGTTGTCAGTGCTAACCAAATCACTGCTGTGCATGAAAGGAACCCCCTCGGGTCTCCGACAGAGACAGCAGACTTTTTTTGCTTCCCCTACCTTTTTCTCGGAGCCGCACATCCACAGAAGTGTTAAGAATGGAAAGAAGAAGAACATGGTTGCATGTTTAACGGGGCTTTTGTGCTCCTTAGCTCCACTTTATATTTTGCTGTTTTTCGAACAAAAAGGAATCTCTTTCTTGCTATTGTCTTTTTTTCTCCCTCTTCTTCCTTTCCTTTTCCTCCTTCGCCTTTTTTACACTCGCAGACCCCTTTTGTTACCGCGACAGCGTGTTTGAAATGTATCTTACCGAACTGAAAGTGCTCGCGTATTCTCCTCTGAGTGGCTTCTTTTGCCTCGTTCTGTTTGTGCTTTCGCTCCCGACAATGGGGTCTGACAAATGGTGATACCTCAAAAGCCTCCTCAAAATGACATGACCGATTTTCCACCTCATTTCACCGCAACAAACTGCAATGCCGGGGCACTGTCACCGCTCGCTCTTTGAGTGGCGCGCTCGGTTCTGTGATCCCAGCAGACGGTTTTTGCTTTAACCCTGTTTCGGCTCTGTGTTTTGCCCCCCCCCCCTCGCCCTGCTCTCACCCCTCGTCCATGAGCCAGAGCAGAAGGAGGTGAAGTGATAGTAGCCAGTGAGTGTATTGAATTGTATGGTAATCCTGCTGAGGAAAAGGGCACACAGTGCAGTTATGATTCTAATGAGACATGGAGGAAGCAGGCCTGACCTCTCCAACCAGTGGGCTGCAGACATTCATCATCCCAAAACACACGCTGGTTGAAAGGGTGAGGGGGGGGGTGAGGGTGAGGGAGAACGAACTGCCCTCTGTTGGGAGCAGCGCAACACTGCAGGAGAGTCGGAGGATTAAGTTACAGAGGAGGGAGGGGAGGACACGAGACAGGCAGAGCAGAGACACTTTGATAAAGACAACGTAGTAGGAGACAGCGTGGATACGGGACGATGCTGAGTTGTGTTGTTGTGTTCAGCACAAAAAAAAACCCTGATTGTTTGCAAAAGCACCACTGCCTGTCGCGGATAATTGATTTGGCTGTAATTGTACACCATAAGCGCAAAACCACATAATCACTGCAGTCGCTCCCCCTGAGCCCAGCATGCGGTCTGCGAGCGGAGGACGTCCCACTGTGGGACTCTGTAGCGCTTCTCTGTCTGAGGCAGAAAAACCAGGGGAAAAGAGGCTGATGGATGGATGGACTGGAGCTGCAGCCAGAGACTGACGCTCACAGTCCACAGCCGGGTAAAAGCAGGGATTTCCAAAGAGCCACCACCTACAGCAAGGGATGTTCACTCTCAGTAGTTTTCTTCACTTTTGCTTTTTGATGCGCAACTTTGATGAGAAGAAAACAGATTTCAAAGAGCCGCAAAAAACAAGCCTAGAAATTTCCAAAGCGGCGCCTCGCATTAAAGGGTGGTTAAAGAAGTGCAAGCACCGCGTTTCTAATTTTCCAGCTATATCTGTTTTTTTCTTTTTTCTTTTTTCTCGGTTATGTCATCACATCTCATTTTGCGGTAACAGTATGAATGTTTTCATAAATCCCCCAGCAGTTCATTCCCAGCAATGCAAATGAGGGTGGCGTGATATATGTTGCGGTATGAAATAGAAAAAAAAAAAATGGAGAATAGCTGTATTTGGAAGTGATTAATCAGTCTAGAATGACTGGGGGTGAGCTGTAGGGGGGAGAGGGGTGCGCATTTTATCAAGCAACCAAAGTAGGCCCTGCTTTGTTTGGTTCATCAGTCAAGAATGCGAGAACGCCGTGCCTGCATGTTACTCACAAGCGACAGATTCCGATGTATCCAAGAGCCTTCAGACCGGAAATCAAATGAGAGCTGTATGCCTCTTGTAGCATGACGCATTTGAGATCATTTGCCTGGCTGGATGTGCAGAGATCAGTGATGTGACTACGGAGCATGCACAGATTGTGATTTTGATGCTGTAACAGTGAATCATGCTAAAGTTAACGCTAACTGTTTCCCCAAACATCCAGAAGCCCTGACTGTAGTCCTGTTGTCCTGTAGTCTTGTCACTGATGTATCTGCGTTCGAACACACTGACTTTATTCATTTTTCTCGTCTAAATTTTGAAATGCAAAACTAAGCCTGCAGATGACCTGTCACTGCCCCTGTTAGCTGGGAAATGCAATGGATCCACAGTATCTCTGAAGATGAATGCTTAACACAAGTTAACACAACACATGAAAAATCCAGGCGCTTGTCAAATGCCATTTTTTTGTGACGTCAAAGTACCCCTTAGTGAGAGTAACGGGAGCAGAATACTCAGTCTAGATCTTTATTTCCTTATTTCCACTAACTGCATGCACATAAAATAGTCAAAAGCAAGCGTTTAGGTGGAACATCAGCCAATACAACAAGCAAAGTGCGTAAATGTCACACATTTGCATAATTCCCTAGCTGAGGCATAAGTGTAAAGAAGAATTCTGCAGACTGAATACCTCCGAAATCTTCAAATCAGGTCATGAATATAAAGTTGTTTTTTTTTTGTTTTTTTTTAAGTCTCAGTATTTCCTTTAAACAGCTGTGAACTCAGTTTTAAGAGACTTTATTCAAACAGGAACATCCATCGCATTTGTTGGAGACTATTTTTTGCTGTGGATTACTATGCATTTGGCTCCAGCATCATCTGCAATTTAAGTGGATCTGAGAGATTTGTTGACAATAATAACTTTTGACTTCCTCCATTTCCACTAAAAGATACTAACACGTTTTAGTTTGTCACGCAGACTGTAGGCACGCCTCCTCACGCCTTCTCGCGCCTCCTCACACCCAAGCACTTTAAATGCTGTTGTGCTCATGACACAGTACACGACACTGACTATGTTTGTCTTTTTATAGAAATCAAATTGAAAATGTATATTTTTCAAGGGATTGTATCAACGTCAGAAGTTGAATTATGGCGACAACACCAGCAAGAAGTGTTCTTCAAGGTGGATTTTTCCACAATGGGAAGAATATCGGAAGGAAGCGCCACCAGCTGTGCCGCACTACACTTCAGTCTACCTGTTATAATTCCACTGTGTTCTAACAGAATCGGCTCCTCGCTGGTATTTCGAAAATATTAAGTATAGTTCAGAACACTACCATCAGTTTTTGCTGCCTGAACCAGGATTGCTATTCAAGCTCTTTTTTCGTTCACACTTATGGCTCCCCCAAAAAATGTTCTCCCTCAGACTTTTCCACCAGAGTGGAGCCTTAAATCTGCACTTTGAAGTGAGGCGAGCGTCTGAAGTGCGAACACATGAGGGGGAGTTGGGGGAGTTTTTAAATACAGGCTTGGCCAAAATATGTTCAAGGAAAACCTTGGATCTTACCCTCCCCTCAGCACCCCCTCCCCCTTCCATTCCTCATGCTCAATTTGGGCTCTCTCCAGCCTTGTTTTAATTGTGTGACAAGCGAACAGCAAAAACACACACTGCTTGCGACCGACATGCGTTAAAAAAAAGAGCCTCAGACACGCGCATCCACTGCCTCCATGAATATGTTAATTCAGCCTTTTGTGGGACACTTCTAGTTTCATAGGTGTGAATGATATTCCTATAAGGCGGCGTGTACGGTATATCCGCGGGCTCTTACTGGAAAAGGTGTCGCATCAAGTTCCGACTGTGACAGAGAGCACCTGGCGGGGGGGGGGGGAGGAGGCAGCAGTTTGATCAAAGCTAGCACTCAGCAAATGAAATAAGTTTGGAGGGATTTTGTTTCGCATTCATTGTTTTTGTTGGGTTTTTTTCTGCTTTGTTTGCATCTCCCATCAGCTGAGAGGAAATTATTCGCCCTTCCGCGGCAATCTCTGCTCCAGGAGAAGCTCCGTATTGCAATGAGGAAGAATAAATTGCTTTTTTTTTTTTTTTTTTATGCCAACATTGTGTTTCCGTGCAGATGTGAGAATGAATTTCAATAGCGCCGCGATTAGTTTCATATGAGATTGTGAGATTAAGGGTACGTTGCTTACATTTTGGGGGAAAAGATAGCGTATCCGTGCGCATCGTCTGCCTCTGTGATGATTGTGTTGTCGTGTGTTTTCATTGCACCTGATTAGAATGTGCAATTAATTCTCCGTTGCTGTTTATCAGTCCCTCAAATGCCAAAGTATCCTGTTAATGGGTGACAAAGGCCAGCGTCTCCTCTGTATTGGCTCACATCCCAGATCTTCTTCTCTGCCTCTGCTCCATTTTTACCTCATCCCCTTCCGTCCCTCTCTTCATTTACAGTCTCACTGACTCTCGTGTTCACATTATTCCCTGGTCTTGTTTGGCTTTTTCCTTCTTCCTTTACCTCATTTATTTCCCCACTACTCCCTCATCCCTTTTGACTCCCACCTTATTTCCGTCTTGTTATCCTCTCCAATTGCCACCTATCTGTCTCTGCCTCTCTTCTCTCCCCCATGTTTCCTGCCCTCCTCTTTTATCTAAATCCACTCCTGACACACACATCTTCTCTCCTCTTGCAGAGCGGAGGCAGCAGGCTACCAGCGAGTGCTGCAGGTGGACCTGGAGGTGAACGGGCTAATGGTGATCCAGGGGGGGAGGGAGGTGACATGGCAGGTGGAGTACCCACTCACCAGAACCCTGACCAGCGAGGTGCCGACCATCATCCGCCTGGCGCCGCAGGACCTCGGGGGCATCGTACCTCTGGCTATGGTGAGGATGCGGGGGGGAGGGGGTAGGCTGTGGAAGTTGGAGGCTTGTTTGTACGCAGATATGTGGGCGTTGATAAGTGTTGATATCGCTCATTTCGGCGCTTACATGCCCATATTAATGCAGGATGCTCAAATTTTAACTCAACAACAGGCATTTTAACAGCATTTGAACTTCCACCTTTTGGGTAGTAATTTTGTTGAAAAAAAAAAAAAGTACAAATAACAAACTAAAAAAGCACTCTATCAAAGGTCATTGAAGATATTAGTTAAAGCTAGGGTCTACAATCCTGGAGAGCTAGCAAGAGAAAGCCACTCCCCCACAAACTTGAACGCGCAGACAGGAAGTCAAGCGCCGAAATAACAAACTACATCCGGTTACTTTTCAAAAATAAAACACTCACTGTGTTGACACCAGCACACATCGTGAAGCCAGCTGTCTAATGTACTGCGCCGTTGCAGACTCAAACCGCAACCGGTGGGGATTGCCGGAAGGCGGCGCAAAACCGGATCGGAGCCGCAACGCAGCGGACCTGTATCCAGCGGAAACTGGGCCAACTCATTAGCCATTCTCATGGCTAAAAACAACACACAAAGAAGCTAACGTTAGCATTGGGCTAATACGAGCTACAAACGTAGCCAAGTTGGCAAACCTCACATATTTCATGAAAATAACAAATCCCCCAGAAACAAAACAAATAATTACCTGTCCAACAGAAAGAGAGCAACCTCTGCATCACTTTTCAAGCCCATATGCCCCAGTTGTCTCCACCGCTCAAACGCCGCACCGATGTTGACTCGGTCCAACTTCTTTCTTTATACAGAGCCTTTTTCGTCACAGCCTTTTCTGTCTGAGGCTTTCTTTTCCTTGCCTTTCCTTGCCCTTGTGAGCTGTTACAAGTAACGCTGGCTGCATTTTGTCTGCCATTGTAACCAAATGAATGTCTTCTCCTGCAACTCCGTATTTCTGCAGAGGAGTGTGCTGAATATTTCCGGCAACAGTGAAACGTAACGTGTGCACGCGCGGAGAAGGGAGGGACAGAACGAGACATGAAGGCATCTGACCAATCCGTGCTATCCGGGCTGGATGGCACGGATTGGTCAGCTTTTTCTCAGTCCTACAGCTGCCACAGAGGTCCGATTATTTTTGTTCCTTTTTTTGAATACATAATGTATTGACTACTCTCAGGATAGCAGGATTATTTCACCCAGTACAACAAAATGTGTTTCTGAACAACATTACAGACCCTAGCTTTAAGTAGAAGTATGTAAGTTAATCAGATAAATGTACTTCAAGTGTTAAAGAAAATAAAATGGCTCCTCTGACTGACATAGTGCTAATAGCCATAATTCATCATTACTCGGCATCAGTGTTGAAGCAGCAATATATCGTTGTAGTGAGCTGAGGTGCAGGTTGTTGTTTTTTTTACAGTTTTTACAACAATAGGAATGAAACTAATGTGTATTTTGATATTGGATTAATCCCCTGATTATTTTCTCAATTATATAATTAATGATTGATTGTTTAGTTTATAGCAATTCACAGTGGTTTTTTTGAAAAAACAATGTTCCGAGCAGCGGAAGAAGTGCATTTCAGCATTGTCAAAGATGACTGACAGACTGATGCATTGATTCAGTGCTTGTATTTATGATTGGGTAGTTCAATCGGTAACAAAGCATCTTATTTTGTAAGATTTTCATATGTATTGAATGCAAAAATCTTATTTTTTATTCACTAAAGCTGTCAAATAATGTGTTGTAAGTATGGTACAATATTTCCATTTGAATTGTAGGGGGAAGTAAAGTGGATGAAAAGGAAACATTTCATCTTAAGTACCTCAAATTCGTACGAATGGACAGTGCTCGAGTAAATGTCAGTAGTTACATATCATCACATGCTGCAACAGAACAGGACACAACTAACTCTGGTGTCGAGATCCAAAAATAATTAAAGGAAGTAAATGAATGGCTTGATGAATGTATATGTTGTTCAATACAACACAAATAAAACTGAAAACAAATGTAGGTATTTAGGAATTTATAACAATGGGACATGAATTGATTGACAGCCTCCTTGTTTGCATAATGAGGCAAAGATGCATGAAAAAGTAAAAAAAAAAACATACAAGAATAGATAAGTTTGTGGGCAAAATACAGCGGCAAAATAAAGCAGAAACATCGGTTTATTGGCAATTGCATCTTTTGGTGCATTCAATAACACATTCATTAATTTATACAGCCATTTATTTATTTATTCTTTCTTTTTTTTCTTTAGTTTTGTATTTTGGTGGTATTTTGGTCTCCATACTAGGTGATGAGTGGACCTTTTTACAGACCTCTAAGAACAAATATTCAGTCCAGCCAGAAAGTATTTGGTGTCCTTCATTCATTTGGCTCCATTTTGCACACTGGTTTAAAAATGTAAAATGACAAATTAGAGTGCTTAATTAAAGTTCCAGCTGAGTATTCGAGGTCCTTGTATGGGTTGAAATGTGTAGTGGCCACTTTTACACAAAGTTCACCAGGAAAATGATCCTAAAAAGCAGCTGAGGATTTTTATGGCCAAATACTCGGACACCCTTGACTGGCTAAGTTAGTCGGCTGTCCTAAATCCAACTGAGTGTGTTTTTGCACTCGATGAAGACGAGACTGAGGGCTAAAAGCAAAAAAAAAATAAAGCATCACCAGAGAAGACACCAATGTCTTCTGATGTCTGGCAGTCACAGGCTTCACAACTCATTGATGTGGATGTAAAAACCCTCAAATTGAAGCAGAGACGCACTCATTTCATGTCAGATCCAGTGTGTTACTGGAGTACAGAGCCGACACATCAAGAAATCTGTCCGGATACTTTCTAACTACAGAACTGTCAAAGCAATAGAAAGCAGGGGGGAAAGGGCCGAGATGGAAATTGAGTTGAATGACAGATTAAAATGCTATGTCCACATAACAATCTATTTTGCCAAGGATGGTAGCATGGCTGTTACTATTTTGTGTTTTTTCTTTTGTTTCTACCTATTGGAGCGCAAATACTAAAATCATTAATCCAAGGAGTTAAAAGAAGATGTTGGACAATCACATTTTCCAGAAATATCTACTGAAGTTGGCATGCTAACCAGCTAACCCTGGCCAATCCTGGTCAAAAGCTCCTGAGCTAGCCAGTGGCGTTAACACTAGCTGCACGGCTAACTGAGCTAACTAGCTAAGGCAGCCACTGTAAGCAGGAGTTAGCAGTTACTCTGATGATATGCCTAACCCATATTTGTTCTGAGTAGGAATTTAACAGGTCAACAACTATATCACCTTAAAGCATTTTAGGGGCGGCTGGGGCTCAGGGGTAGAGCCAGTGTCTTGAAAGTAAAAGGTTGCTGGTTTGATTCCCCTGGTCTGCAAGTCGAAGTGTTCTTGGGCAAGGTACTCAACCCCAAACTGCTCCTGATGTGCTGGTTGACACCTTGCATGGCAGCCACCACCATCAGTGCATGAATGTATGTATGAGTCACTGTAAGTCACTTTGGACTTACAGTGTCTGCTAAATGTAAATATTACGAACAGACTGCTTTTAAACTGCATATTTGATACTAGTACAAAATTTACAATGGAAATGATTGTGAAAAGGACAAGTGATTGATAGATAGACAAATAAATACATAAATAAAGCAGCCAAACTCAAGCTTGTCCCTTTTAATTTCAAGTAATCTCTCAGACTGTGTGGACTGAGAAGTTAATTGAGTTTGGGTTTAGAAAGTCCAAACATGGATGAATTGGCAAGTGGCTTCAGATTGCTAATTGTGTTATGATAATGACTGTGTAAATTGTTTTGGTCCAAAATGAAAGGAATTCAGTATGCTGCAAAGAGATAAGAATAGTTTTAATTTTCTCTCATTGATAATGGCCACGTAGAAAATCAAATGCCTTGGAGCACTCCATAAACTTTCATTAAGGCAATTTGGTGAGGCAGCAGTTCACTGTTGATTTATGGTTTCTGGCCAGTAGACTAGCCTTGAGACATTGACTATATATTTCTCAACTTTTAATGTCTTTGTAAAAGTGAACAACTTCCTTTGTCAATGCTGGAATTGTTTCGTTTTTAAACCTAATAAATAGAGAAACTAAGTGTTGTGTGTCCTCTCACAAGAGGGTGGTGGTTCAAAGAGAAAAGTCTTGTCTGACTGTTGAGACTCATCATCTGGGGGTTTGTGTTGGTTAACATGCAGTTCAGTGCCATCTGAAATACACTGAAGGTTCAAATGAAATGAATTGGGAGCCCACAAAGGAGTACAGGTCTTTTGATGTGGGAAGATTCTGCACTGTGAAAAATGAATTGCATTCATTTAAAGATGGAGAATTTAAATTTACCTTTTGCCTTGAAGTTTGTCCAACTCTTCAGTTAACTTTCTCCAAGTAAGAGTCATGTATTAAATTTCCACAACTTGAATTTTTCTTTTCCTTTTGTTCTTTATTTACTACTATTTACAACCATTTACAGTAACTACCTGGGGGATGTCATGGTCATGTATATTAGTTAATATTTGTTTATTAAATCCACCTGTAGTATCAGTTGAAGAACAAGACATGTTACGTGTTTTGAGTTTTCAGCTTATTAGTGTTCATACTATAGAATTCATACAATATTGTTGTATTATTCGAGTGCATGGTGCCTCTAGTATTTTTTAAAGGAGACCTTTTGTGCTTTTATGATTTTTGCCGTGTGTTATATAGGTTCTTGTGCAATGTGAAAGGTCTTGAAAGTTTAAAAGACCAACGTCCATGCCAATTGAAGCTCCTATCTCCCACAGAAAACACTGTCTCTAAAACGCCTCATCAGTAGTCCAGCCTATAATTCAGTGACTTTGTGACATCACACTACATCACCATGTCACACATTTGCTTAATTAATGCCTAGTTAGCACAGCTACTCTGTTGTTGTCAGGGGTGCTGGGTCATGCATTTTTGAGCTGACCAATGAGAGTAGCTTAGGTGTTCAGAAGGGGTCCTTAAAGGGACCGGAGCTAGAACAGGGTCTCAGACAGAGGAGGCACTGGACAGTGTGAGAAAACTCTTTTTGTTTTTGAGCATTAAGGCCTGTAAACCTATTCTCGTAGTTACCAAACTTAAACTATGAACCTGAAAATTAGCATAATATGTATCCTTTAGTAGCAGATTAGCCAACAATTACTTTGATTAAACAGGACGTTAGCAATTGGCACAAATCACTACCTGCAGCCGAACCCGTAGGTAGACAGCGATCATTGCTGGCACTCAGCAGCACTCGTCTGTGTACAGACTGCCAGACACCTCTGTTCAATAAAACTCTCATCCTGCTCTGATGGCTTTTGGCCTACACTCCTACGGAGAAGCACACACATGCACACTCTCACACAGTCTGCCAAACATGAAACACAGACTCCTCACTGTCCAAATCTGACAGCTGCTGTAAACTGAAAACTTTCAACTCGAGGATGACTGACAAGTATCCTAATTGCACGAATGGAGAAAGGCTGGGGGTAAAAACTTAAGAACCCTAATATGTGAATAGAAGGGCGAAAGAGAAAAAACAAATAGGGAAGAAGACAGCGTTCAAATGAACTGCTATCGTCGTTTCATTTCTTAAACTCAGACATTCATCTTCCTGCAATCACTGCATAAAAGCAGAAAAAAGATCAGACTGAGATATTAAAGCTGCAACAATGGTTCTTCCAGGCCATTTTCCAGGATAAAAGAACGGAGCAATTTGTATTGTAGTCCTATTGATTACTCACAATATTCTATCCTTTGTGTCTAGACTTGGTGTTTTGAAACGCGAGATCAATCCCAAGTACACAGCGCAAACATTTGTCTTAACAAGTCATTCTAACATTCAGTTTAAACTCTAATTGTTCTGAAAACCAGAGAACTAGACAATTCTGGCACTGCAGATTGGATGATTACACTTGTTCTCAAAGCAGCTTACCCTTGTTGCAGGAATATTTAATGCATCAATATCTTCAAACAGGAAACGATTGACTTTAGGAAGAATACATTTTTTAAGGACTCACAAGGAGTTTCCATTGTACGTTTAGATCAATTCTCGCTGTATATTCTCTGAGATTGTTACCGCCAGTAGTTCTCTGGTCGAGTTTATAACATATTCTTAAACAGCTCCAAAGAGCTCCAAACTGCGAATGAGAAGCTATGAGCAAGTTTTCTGTAGTTACAGAGACACAACACCCCCTCTGAACTGGAGAGGTCTTGTACATGTGCTGAGATATTACAAACTCACTGAACTCAAGTTGTGAATTCTCATTTTCACAAAGACAAATGCCTGTACATTGTTTGCACATTCCCTAATGGCCTACTGTCGGCCATTGTTGGGCCATAGGGTCTGTGGCTCTAGTCCAGGACTGCCCAAAGTGGGTCCTGTGGACCAAAGTTGGCCTGCCTGATGTTTTGAGTGACAATTGTTCTAGTTTCATTCCAATATTCTTAATGCCCTTTTATTTTGCTGGGTTAAATTGCTCTTTGAATAATCTATCCCCCTTTATTAATATTTTTTTCATAATCAAGTCAGTGAGGGAACTTTGGATCCTAGTACCATTTTGCATCTTGATAGTACAAATTGTAGTCATATGGAAGCCCGTTTCAGCCAATGAAAGAGAAAACATGAAAACCTAGTATGAAAAAAGGTCTTCATTAAATTTAAAATATTCCCACAAAAAGTCTGAATCAGGAGATAAAGTGTCATAATTATAAGATAAGAAAAGTCATATTTATAGAGAAAAAAGTCAACGTTAACATGGGAGCTTTTTATTCCATCAAGACAAAGTTTTCATCAATGTCTTTTCTTTAAGTGGGCTTCCATATGTTTGCTTTTGGCCCGTGACCCGACATTAAGTTTCAGTTTTGGCCGTCGAGAGGGAAAAAATACGAGCACGCCTGTTCTAGCCGGTGCAGTGTGTCACAAAACGCTGCCGCTAAACGACTAGTGTTCAGGGTCAGGCTGCTCAAGTAAAAAGAAAAGGAAAGCCTCTCAAGTCTGTTGCGGTAGTATTCATTATTTCACCCACTTAGTGCGGTTTCTCCTTATGTTTCTCCTCTGCCTCTCCAACAGTACCATTTGCAAGTTTCTATTAAGTGTATTCTTGATTAGAAGCGGCTGCGTTAGCGAGAAATGCTGCTTCATCATAACAACTGTTTATGTGTCCGCAGAGAGGTATTTCCTGTTGCATAGGCGCAGAATGTATGAGCTTGTTGCCTGCCGGCTGTAGTCCTGGCGGTGTGTTCAAGTGTAGCATTTTGACCGAGAAACAGGAGACGTGGGGCTGCGCAACAATCGAACCTTTGTCGCAGCTAGTTCTTCGACGTCAGGACATTTAGAGAGTGAGACGAGTGTGCAACCCCAAAACCAACGACGTGGACTGGATCAGAGACAGTGGAAGCAGTTTCATGAACAAGCTTGAAAAGTCAGCACACACAAAGAACATGCCGACTGAGAGTAGCTGCTTTCACTGCATCCTCCAATGAATTCTTGATCTCTTTTCGCGCCTCGCTGTGCCTCTCTGTTCGCTCATTAGAGGAGAGAGACAGTGTGGCCCCCATAGCTCTTTACAGTACACACCAAATGCTATCATTAGCATTTTTATTCATAGCCTCTGAAACTCACTCCGTTTCAAACTCAATAACATTAGCTTTGTTCTCACAGTCCCATAGTATTATAATCCGGGCCATTAGCAGGAGGTTCAACATTAGCTTGTTTTTTGGTCACAGGCGACTGCCTTTGTCTAGAATAATTAGAGTTTGGCCAAATGCAGCGTTCTCCATATTGACTCCATTCCAGCGCTTGACAGATAGTGACGGGCGGAGGCAACGGCAAGAATTAGCAAGACGTGGTGTCCTCTGCAGGGAAGGCGGGGGGGAGACAGATAAGTCAAAGAAGAAGGGCTCCCTCATATCTGTAATTTACACACAGCGCTATCTCAACATCAGGACCAGCCAGCAGTATTCAAGCAGGCTGCCATCAGTCACACTGTCACACTGTCAGGAACTGTATTTGGAAGTTGCCTGGCAGAGCACTAATAGGTTGTGCAGTGAGGCTATCCAGCGGCATGCTAAGTGTCCTCAAGGCTGCATTAGCCATCTGCATACAGCCATAATGCCCCTTATAGCTTAATTAAGTCCTCTTGTGCATATACGGGCCTCTAATTCACTGCACTATCTTTCTCCCGTGCATTTTGACAACATTAACTCTCCCTTTTGCTCTCACCCCTGGTGGATTTCCGCCTTATGCAACAGACTTGTTTTTTCAGCCCATGGGCCAGATGTGTGGATGATGCTTACGCTTCAAAAATGCATGCATGCATTTATACTTCCATTCCATTACATATGGAGTTAAAGGTTGTATTTTTACCCTATTGTCTTTATTAGATTACTTTACCTATTAGTTACTTAGCACAGATTGCGTGCTGCATAAGAGCCAAAGCAGTGCATTTTTTGAATGATTTAGTTTTATCTGCAATTGGGTAAAAAAAAACACTGATACATACTTTGATGCAAAAGTACATTTATGGTCAGGAAATTACTTTTAATACAGAAGTACATGTCATATCAGATCCTTCAAGACTCTTGCTCAAATACTGTTCGTATGGGTGACATTTAATTTTACCAAAGTATTATTTTAACACGATATCTTTAGTTTAACTTTGACTTTTGTGTACTTTTTACAACACTGCTTAATATCGAGTCTTCTGTAATAACACACACTCCGGACCAGAGTGATGTCGTATGAGACTCATGAAGCGTAATTGTAATCCTCTTAGTTATCAGCTGTACTGGATGTCTCTAATTACATCTTTTTTACATATACATTTACATTTAGTGTGTTTATTAGACGCTTTTGTCCAAAGCAACTTACAGTAGATCGTCCATACATTCATACACTGATGGCGGTGGCTGCCATGCAAGGTGCCGACCAGGACATCAGCAGCAGTTTGGGGTTCAGTTTCTTCCCCAAGGACACTTCGACATGCAGACCAATGGAATCGAACCAGCGACCTTCCAATAACAAGAAGCTGGCTTTACCCATGAGCTCTGCTAATTTCTCTAGAATACAGTTACCTTTTTTTGTGTCTTAATTATTTAATGCCATTACATGTATCCCATTACTCCCTAAGCCTGGCGGTGTGAATGTGTTTACATCACACATACGTTTTTTAAGTGGACATGAAATACACGGTGAGTCATTGTAGTTAAACATTGCTTTGGTTTTTGGCGAATTTCCCCGACTGCATTGTTCTTGTCACGTAGTCTAGTGTTTTATGTAAAATGTTTCTCAGAGGCACTTTTATCAACTAAATTTAAATTATTCATGAGCGATGAGTGATGAACTTTGTTGTTCTTCTTAGTTACGTGGGAGCCATCATCTCCCTCTTTTCATGTGGTCCTGAATCGTCGAGCACTTTATAAAGTCTGCATTGACATGAGCTCTATAGATTATACATTGATTAGCGAGAAATTAGTAGTACAAGCACTATAGATAGCCACTGCTGCCCTGATGCTGTTGATTAAATGTCTCTTTTTCTGCTCTCCTAACTGACTTGTCTCATGAGTGGTGGGGAGTGGCAATATGGTAATAAGCAGATGTTGGAGGGCGTTTCCCCATCAATGTAAGGATAATTGTGGGAGCTGAAATGAAGCCCATTTCCACAGTGATTCAAATTTATAAGACAAACTGAGGCGGACGTCTGGCTTGATGAAAAGAATCCGTGTGCGCGCCGTTGTCTTTTGTGCGTACACACAGTTCAGTCTCGAGTCCACACAGAATTTATGCATCTGGCCCCTCGTCTTGATTATTTTATACTGCAAGTCTGCGAGAGAGGCAGAAATACAGGCAGACAGATAAACAGAGTGAGAGATCAAAACAAGGAAACTGTGTTTTCTTTTAGGGTTATTTATTTTACTCTGCAAAGCTTTGGTTTTTATTTTTCCCCTCTCAGTTATAAACATGCCTGCATTAGAGCCAGACTCAGGCCGGGGTTTTTAAGGCTGATGCCGCCAAGAGCTGTTCAACATAAACAAATAAAGCAGGATTCCTCCGACAAACTTTGTAATGGTGACTGTTCCGATCTCGAGTATTTATTCGGTATTTCTTAACTGCTTTTCTGACTACTTCCTAATTAGTTATTAGTTGATTAATCTGCTTATTATTTCCTCAATTGTTTGGCCTTTTGCAAGAGGTCCAAGATGATAACTTCAGAGAAAATCTTTATATTGATTTACATATTAGTAAATTAAAGAAGTGGTTTCACTGCTATATGTGCTTGTAATAAGCTAAAAACCTTTCGGGCAAACAGAAACAATACATAAATATAACATTCAGTTGCTTTAAGTTGACATGGAAAGCATGTTAGCAAAGAGTAATCTGCATATCTAGCAGATACAGAGGAACATTATTAGTGTTATTGTTATGTCCTTTTACCTGAAGAATGTCAAAGATGGCCATTTCTCATTATTCTTTTAACTCAATTTTTGGTCTCTACCAACTCCCGTAGGAAAATCGGTTCAGGCGGTCGCTAACATTGATTGTGAACCATCGCATTTATCTATAAGAAGCAATAGCTCCGTAGAGTCTATGGAAACTGCAGAGCCGAGTGATGGCTGTCACATTAAACACTGTTATTTGATCAACTGTTATAAAACAATATTGATTATAGCTGCTTTCATGTGTGCCTGAAGCCAGGAAAAGTCTGCTCATCTACACTGCTAATGCTTACATTAATGCTTATTGTGTCAGACCGTGCCAAAGACGCACCGTCACATAAGGTATGTTTAATCAAATAGAATGAGATAAGTAGATCATAAAGCAAGGAGCATGTCAGCATGCAGCTCCTGTGACTCCAGAGGAGATGTTTATCGTCACTACATGATAGATACTATAATTGTGTAAAACCACAATCCAATGCATCTGCTGGACTCTGGCCTGCATACATTAGAAGCAAGAAATTCGCCCCTCTTGCTCAAAGGCCTCGGCCAAGCTGCCTTTAAGATCTCCATCGCTTGCCTCACTGCGGTCGCTCTGCGGACGCAGTAGGAGTCGTGACATTGTCTGAATGTCTCTAACTGTGGGTATGAGGCCGTGTTGCACAGAAAGAGTAAAATTCCCTTGATGACTAACACTCATACTGTTTGTCCTCTGCGTTGTAGATACTCGCACACGGACTTTAATTCACGCCTGTCACCCAGCATCTCTCTCTTCTCTCTCTCAGGGAGCTTCTATGTGTGTCAGTCAGGCTTTACTTTGAAGCTAAGCCTGTCCATTCTGTAATTTGTTGTTGTGCGTTTGTTTACTTTTTGCTGGCTCGCTTTTCCTCACCCTTTTCCCAACTCTGTCAGTCTGGCTTGAGAGTCTTTTTTTTTATTTGGCCAGCCATAAGACTGGGGTCCGGCACGGCGCAGCTCCGTTGGCTTATTTTAATCAAATGGACTCCAGAGGCAGGAGAGGTGGGGTCCTCAGAATATGGAAAGGCGAGCCACGAGCCACGAGCCGCCGCGAGCCACGAGCCGCCACTTTACCGCTGCTGACTTTGGCTTTTCCCCGCTTTAATGTTAAAGAGTGGGAAAGTATGAGGAGCGGGAAAACAACAGAGGGCTTAATATTTAATCTCGCTAAAAGTATTTAGTGCTCACAGTTCACAATAACCAAATCCAACAGATTGTCAGGCCAACAGGTTATGTAATGAATCAATATCTAATTAATGAGGAGAGTATAAATCACAGCGGGTCTTGAGTTAATAATCAATGATGGTATTTCTTACTCCTGGTCATGGCAGAGTGCCCCCAAACTGCCCCCAACTCTTTATTTGCTAATACTGCAATTATAGCTGCTTTCGCCGATTGTGTTAAATCAGTGCGGACGGAGAAGTTGATTATTCAGCTAAAAAAACACTTCAGATTCAACAAACGTTCTCTTTTCTTTTTTTTTCTTTTTTTTCTGAGTGTGCAGCGTAGGTGCAAGCAGACAGCGAGATCTTAGTAAGTGGTTCGGTATAGCGTTTGGTTCTGGCCTTCGCTGACCTCTCGCGAGTGAAAATGTTCTCAAACCCGGTGATTAAAAAGTTTCGACAGCTGCTCCCCGAAAACGATTCAAATCTGCCTCACTCACGGACAAAAAGTCATTTTCCATCTTTTCGGCCCACCTTCACCTCTCTCGTCATTTCAGTTATCAGCACCTCGCTCCGGCGTTTCTTTGACTTCGACATCGCAGTGCAAAACAACTCGGCTGCCGCATTTTTTTTTTTTATTTTTTTTTTCCCAAGCTACAAAACATAATAAAATTTCATTATATGAACACTGCTCTCTCCGCTGTGGTATCCCCATTTCCAAAAGAACAAATAATGTGAAAAATGTGTTGATACCTCCTGCTCTTTGCTTTCATTCAATCTCCCGCTATGGGCTGCGAGATGCACCGGTGTTTGCGAGTGGCGGGGAGATAGCCTACTGTGCAGGTGCTGGAGGGAACAGACCTTTTATATATAATTGATATGAACTGAATAGCTGAGGGTGCTGCAGTGGCGATATAAATCGCACTCACGGGCGCTGTAGGCCAACGCGGCGTGGGGCCTGTGAGCTTCCCCGTCAATCTCAGCCAGTTAAAGGATATTTGAACGACGGTTCTTCCATAAGTCAGAGGCATCTGTTCAGTCACTGAAAAGTAAATTGCAGGCCGCTGTTAAACAGTTCTGAAGGCTAAACATGTCTCAGAAGTCTCCTTCTCCTCCCCCTTTTTTTCCCTTTGAATACATCGTTTGTCATGAGTCTTTTCTTGGCTTACAGTTTACCTTCTCTACTACAGTGCAGAGTGTACTGTAGAAACACAAGGCACCTCACACACATAAGGTAGTTATGTGGTTCTGTTGTTTGATACTCTGCATTGCCTTTTATTGTATGTAGAGACAATAATATTTCAGATGTGCTGTAGGTTTATTCTGGAAGAGACACCGTTTCTCTCTGGATAACCTCTGCATGCAGCCAGAGAGAGTTTCTACACCATTGTTCACCAAAGGATTGCGGCATGGGGGTGCAGTGGCTGGCACTGCCACCTCAACAGGAACATAATGGGTTTTAAAATCCACCAGCCAGCGAGGGCCTTCCTTTTGTGAAGCTTGGATATTCTTTTCATGTACAGGTGCTTCGTTTCCTCCCACAAGCCCAAAGTAAAGCGGTCGGTTTAACTGCTGACTTTTAGGCTGATTTCATGCCCTGTTGTTGAACAGCAGCGACAAGATGGTGATACCTGAATTTCACCGCCGGGTAAACTTTCACTTTGACTGCATTTGAGCACCAAGCGTCAAGGAAGTGAACGCAGAGTCCATGCTCATCCCGCTGTAGTCCTTTGCACTCTGTCGGCTCAAAGCGTGGTCTGCCTAGCAAAAGCTTGATCCGTGATGTTGTGGTGAAGACAGGTCCCTGTAAAAAAAAACACTGAGCAGGACATAACAAGCTCAGCATGCCTCTGGTTGATCTACTTTCTCTGATTCTTTCACATGGTGACATGGTTGCATGATCCGTAGATTGCTTCCCTGGCAATATATGATGAGTAGATAGTAGATAAGTAGCTTTGTTTTTGACTTCATACTAAAATTCAGGTTTAAGAACATAAAAAAACACACCCTTACAGATGGTGTTAGCGTCTTCCTTTCACACCAACCCGAACAAACTGGATTTAATGGACAGAAGCACCAGAGTTTGTTTAGTATGAACTAAACAGGTTATGGGTGGGTAAGCCCCCTTGATTTCCTCCCACAGCCCATAGTAATGCAACTCAAGACTGCCCCTAGATGAAGGACTAAATCGGACTGTGAAGTGTTGGTTGTAATCCTGTAATAGACCCATCCAAGGATCAAGGAATTTATTTTGCAAATGCATTAAAATGGCACCAATGCATTTCCATACAACGATGGATGAATGTTAAATTAAAAAAAAGTTATATTATTTCATGTGAAATGAAAAATGTCAAAAGCCATGACAAAGCGACACTTTCTGATAATGGGCAAACATAATTAACTGGAAGATAAAGTTGACTGACAGGAATATATGGACACACTGAATCTTAATCAGTCTTGTCTAGTGCTCTTAGCTGTAAACTGCTTGTCATCTTTAATTTAGTTATTTTTTTCCTGCATTCAGTATTTTTCTGTTTTTTTTAAAATAGATGAATCCAGGCCAAACGATGCCTTCAACCCACTAAGCTTGATCCCCACAGATTAAATTAGTGGATGTGTAATGCTATGAGGTGGACACCCGATTGCAGGGTTTTTAGAATCAAACTGGGAGACAAATCCAGAAGTGTTTTCAAACATTTTCCATGGCCACCTAGTCACTGAGGGCCTCATTACACAGACAATTATTGACTGCAGTAGCTGTGTCCTATTCTGTTTTATCCCTTGTATCTTATCTAAATCTTAATTCAAGAAATCTTAACTAGAAATGTAAACTTGCACTTGTCCTGTCCTGCCAGCTGTCTGATTTAGGAGTAGGGACTAGACCCGCTCTATTTGGAAAGTGACTTTTGTTGTGAATTGGTGCTATACAAATAAAGATTGATTGACTGATTTATAATTTCAGTTGTCACTGGCTAGCTAGTATGCTATAAGTGAAAAGAAAAGGTTTTCTGTGTTAGCGTCTCCAACAGGCTACCATCAATGTTTACTCCCCCGCAGGCTAATATCAGTGTTCGTTTCTTAAACGGGCAGACATCGACTTTAGCTTTTCCAACAGGCCAATCTGTTAGCTTTTCCACTATGCTAACATCAGTGATAGCCTCTTAAACAGGCTAACATCGATGTTAGCTTCTCTGACAGGCTAAAATACTTGTTAGTTTTTCCAACAACCTTACATCAGTTTTAGCTTTTCCAACAGTCTGACATAAAATGTTAGCTTCTCCGACAGGCTAACATTGATGTAAACTTTTCCAACAGGCTAACATAAGTGTAAGTAACCTGTCTGTCACAACGTTTTGGTAATTTTGTTGTTCTCCATCTTCATTGCCATTGCCATAAAGTCCCTACAAGTTGGTAGTTATGTTTAATTTGGGGCAGGGTCTATCCTAAATTGGTAGCTAAACTAGCAAAATTCCTTTCCTTGGATATTAAGTGTCCATTGGAAACATGTTTCCGCAATACAAAAAAATGCCATCCTAAGCTGGGATAAGACAGGATTTCAGAAGTGTCTCTACTCTCAGGATCTCAGGAATAGATGCTGTGTCTTTGGCTGGTGACTTTGATTCTGCAACACCAGCGTCCGTCCTTGAGCTTTCAGACGTTCGCGTACAGTAACTATCGTCTAAAGACTGCTCCTGGAGGTTGTCTGCCACCTCACACGCATCATTCATCCACAACCATATCAGCCCCCGCACACTCCACCCTTGTACCCCGGCTGCACAGAAGCGTAATGGCCTTTTATCGATTCTCCCTTCTCTCGTCGCCTTTCTTCTCCTTTTTTGCTCTCTCCTCTGCACCGCAATGAGAGGTTGTTAAGATAAGCTGAGGAGAGAGGAGAGCCATGCCTCCCCTTTTATTTATTTATTTTTTGTCGTCATTGTTGTTGAGCAGGACGGCAAGGAGTGTGCCTGTGTGTCAAAGTGAATATGTGTGTGTTATATAAGTTGCACATGCATGAGGGGCTAATAATGCAGCCATTTGGAGACATAAGTGTTTATCTGTTGTAAGGCCCCCGTGAATAGGACTTGCATTTCAGCCCCTCATAACCCCCCGGGACGGCATTAAGCAGCCAGGCGGTGCTAAGTGAGAGGTAGGTGGATTTCGCGGAAAAAAGTCATCCTGTCTTTTGTGCCTCGTGCGTCACTCCAGCTGTCGCGCTAAATTTCACTTAATTCCAGTCTGGAGATCATGCGCTTGTGATCCTGTGTATTATATCCGAGCTCACTTAATATTCAATTCTTCGAGGCACAAACAGCCTCCGTAATACACACCGAAGCTCATTAAAGCCTCTCTGCTCGGTGTCGTTCCTGTGTTAATGGCTCATTAGGTGAAAGCAGGCACTTCATCACACGTAGACGCACGGACCAAGGAACACTTTTTTTTTATATATCTGTCACCAGAGACTGTACATTTGGTCTTATGATGTAATCACGAAACAAAGATGTTAATTGTTCAGCGAGGAGCGGGGTTGAGAGTTGATGTGAAGGTCTCGGATGTCGAGTGTCGGCTTTAAACGTGCGCAAAAAGTGATTTGTGAGATTCGCTCACATATTCAAGCTTTCCTTCATTGACCTCAAATCCCAACATACATATGTAACACCCCCAACATAAACCCACATGTCTATATGATGTCATTGTAAATCTAAAATGCATTAGAAGCATAATGATTTTGCATATCTTCACACTGTAATACCTCAGTTGTGCCCCGCCCCCTCCTCCTGGCTTCCCGGAACAGATTTTGTATCCTTCGCTGCCAGCTAAACAAATTCACGATTGCTGTGAGAGAGATTTGTGATAAACTGAGACAGTTATTCGCACGTTTAAAACACTTAAATAGGTAAGGAAATCTTTGGATCAAACTTCGCACATTTATACAACTGAGGTGTAAAAAACATTAGTAAATGGCTTCAGTTAGATAGTCTTTGTCCGTTTTTTAAAACACGCTGAATTGATGGCGGACAGCATAACATCATCCGATCGCTCAGTTTTTTGTGTTTTTTTTTTTTTTTTAGTCATCTCTGTGAGATTGTGCTTTAGGGCTGTATGGTAACTTTTTTCTTCTGACTCCACATTGTGCTGGCGCTGCAGAGGTTGACAGTTTTGGAGCAGAGGCCACAATATTGTTCAACAAATAAAACGGCTGTTGCAGTCTCCAAAAACATCACTTCATCGCTGAAGCAGGCATGTGAATGGCAGAGTTCGCGTTGCCTTCGGGGCACACAAAATCTGCCAAATGGTTTCTTCATTTGCCCAGAACAACAAACTTCAAGGACATAACGCCTCACGCAGTCTTCAAACATCCATGAAATATGTTTGGAACAAGCAGGACATAAAATAAAAAAATCATACATAACCACAGATCAGCAGTCTTGGTAGTCAAACTAACGTTAGCTAGCTAGTGTAAGCAACATAAGCAACGTTAACATTAGCTAGCGTTAGCATTAGGTAGCCAGTGTTGGTAAAGTAAGCTACAACAAACTGGCAACCACTTTAGGGTGCAGGTGATTCAAACAACAGCCATGTCGTGATGTGATCGTGTAACAGTAGTGGGGAGGCTGAATGCTACATTTAATGACTGAAATGACTGAAAGCAGTGATGGCACCTGCCCATGTTTGCCTTCATCATTTTCATTCGTGTGAGATGGGGCTTTTTACCTGTTTACTTTTACTATATAAAGTTTTACTGTAACCTTCAGTTCGGTCAGACTACTCAAGTTTGAAATGATTATAGCAGCAAAACATGAATAGAATGTGGCCTTTAAAGTCCAATCCTCATCACTGCCCACAGAGAAACTTACACAGGGAAATTGGGGGATGATGAGCAAACATCTTGAGCGTCCTTGCCAGAGCCTGCAGGTGGTTGCTGGGGCGGTGGTGGGGCTGAAAGAACATGTAACAATTCTGACGCAGGGCAGCAGTGACATTAACAGGCACAGAGAGATTTGGGAACTTTTTGCAGTTTAAGCAGGCTGCCAGATTGGGAGGGTATGCGTCCCGTAGATGACTGTGGAGAGTGACCCCACAGGGCACATCTGGATCGCCTCCTGGCGAGGACGCCGGAGCTGATCTCGACCTTTTCTGGACACTGCTAGAGGTCCCAGTGAATATGGGCCCAGTCTATTTTTGCTGGAAGCTGCACAGAGCAAATCGAGCCAGCTGGGAAGTCTGACACAGGAACAGTATGTGCATGAGGTCAATTTTCAAAATAGAACACCCTGTGCAGATTCAGGATCCACAGCTCATAAACTGACAAAAGAAAAAAGGGATACATTTAGTTATGGAGCCTACTCACCAGTGGTAGAAGTATAAAACTCAGGAAAAAAATGATTAAATTAAAAACAATCTGAGATAGTCAACAGCATCAGACAGGCATGACGCTCCTGAAATGCACCCAGTGGGGTAACGAAGCTGCAGAACCACGTCACACATAAAGACGTGATAAGACACATAAATCACTGTGGGAGGCACGTCACGTATGTATGTGAGCAGCGGGTAGAAGTGCAGCTCAAGTCGTCTGCCTGAACTAGCTCGCAGGCATCGCTTCATTAGAGAGAGAGAGAGATGAAAATAAACCTTGATGAATAAATTTAAAAAAAGGATCTAGATGTGTACTATTGCCAATCTAGTTGAAATAGCCTCCAAACAGATTTCAGAGAGATCTATCAGAAAACATACAAATATGATGTGTGGGAGTGAAAGAAGCAAGGCAGAGGAGACCTCTTTTCATTAGGTGTGGAGCCTCTTAAATCTACGACTGAGCTTTAAATGATTTCTTTCTCAAAAAGGAGCATGAGGATGAAGGAAGGAAGCAAAAAAGCGAAGCACCAGTTTTTATGAACAAAGAGCTGTCTTCAGCCAAGTTTTGCGTTTGCCTTTCAAAGGTTTAGGCCTCGCAGACGTCCTTTATTGAAACTAAGCTGTGATGAGCAGGATCCACTGTTCAGCCAACACACTGAGAGCTGAAGGATTAGCAGACGTTGTCTTAATTGATCTCATTATCTGCTTCCTGCTCCTCTGTAAGGCCTTTTCCTTTCTCAAGTGTATCAAGTGATATTTCTTAAATGCCTGCGACTTGACATAAAGTATTATTGTCTACCAGGTTTTTTCTTTTTTCCACTTGAGATGAGTTCCGGAGAACAGCTGTGACAGACTCAAACAACAGTGGAGAAGTCCAACTTTGCCGTGAACCGTTCCTTAAAGCCAAGTTTCACCATTTCAAGTCCTCATCTCTGCTTGAGGCTAGCAGCTCAGGCCATATTAGCTGCTACTAGCATAACACACCCAAAACTCTCGCTCATCTGTGTCATCGTTTACAGCTAATAGAATCTATGACTATATTTTTTTTTTTTCAACTTGTTGGAAGCGCTTTACAATTAACATCATGTCGTGAATGGTGAATTGAAAAGCGTACTTTAGCCAATAGTTATTTCACTGTTAACGATGAAATATGAAATGAGGACAAACCATTTACTGAGTAATTGTAAAGGGTCATTAACATCAACTGCACATTTCCAATAAACAATGCTTTATAAATGTTTCATTAAGCATTTCATTGTTTAAACCATTATTTAAAGTTTGCTTGACTATAAATTGACCTTTAATTTATGTCATGCTCATTAAGTAGTGCATTCTTTTAAAAGCCGATATGTAAAAACACCCCTGACGTTAATTCCATTTGTTTGTGTAATCCACAACACGCATTAACATTAAATGATTAGATAAATTAGTCAACTGATAAAGAAGTTGATCACCAAAAGCTTCATCAACAACAGTTTGCATAATATGTCTCCACAGGATTTGCTGTCTTGTTCTGTAATGTTATTATATAAAATGAAGATATGTTGGACAAAAGGAGCGACCTGAAAACAAGTTCTTCAAAACTTGAGAATTGTTCACAATTTCTTTCTTGTCTGATCAATAAATAAAACAACTGAAGAATAAAAAAAAGAAAAAACATAACAGCGTCAGTTTGAGTCACACAACCATCTGCGTGCTTTATAAAACCCGTAACGGTTCATGGCTGCTCACCATTATGTCTGGCTACCTAAACACGAAGGGTCACAGATGGCAAGAACTAGCCAGGAATTTCGAGTGCAGTTTGTGAGTGTAGAGAAAACACATCACAAGCAACATATGTTGCCACACAGTAAACTGTGAACATACGGTGTTTCTGTCTATATCTCTGATCTCAAGCTTCGTGTACTGGACCAACACCTCTCAGATCTGCTGACAAGCTCTGCTAAATGTTCTCTCTTTTTCAACCCAAAACAAAAGGGGGATCAGGCTTTTACTATTTTAGGGTGCGACAACACTAGGAAGCAGCCTCCCCCTCAGCTGACTCAGTGCTGCTTTGAAAGACTTGTAAAAAGCCTGTGTGTGCATGTTGGCTTTTCTAAGTTGCTTCTCTGTCACCGTAACAAAACTGTCTGTGTTGTTTTCTCGTATTCACTGAACTTACAAAGTGATTAATTCAGGTCGTTTGTAATGTGTGTTGTATTTCACCCCCGCTGTGTAAAATGTGTATTTTCCTTTCACTTCAGTCTTTTTTTTTTTGGTGGGGGGGCGTATGTATAAAGCACTCTGTAATTAATGTTTTGACTGGCATAACAATAAATAAATACATTTTATACCTGTTTACAGCAGAATGCACAAAAATGGGTGTCTTTTCACTCCATTTAATCTCAATCATCATTACACCTAATGTGTCTTTTTCAGTTAGAGGCACTTAGTATGTCAAGAAATAGACCCATAGGTTGTACAATTAAATCTAGTGCAAATGAGCCTCTCCTCGAATGAGCTCTCAGTGATTGTGAGCATCAGCGGGAATCTGCTGGAAGAACCTTATCTGGGGGAACTAATCTCCTCTTAAAAAGATACACAATTATGTCTCAGTACATGCAGTTAGGAGGAGGCGAGCGGTGGAGGGACCAGCGGCGGCGGATGACGTTGGCAGGTGAGCGTCAGCAGTGTAAATATGAGGAGTGTGGGCTGCTGCCAAACAGCTAATGATGACGCATCGTTTCTATTTAGATTAATCCGGAATAATGAACTACAGTAATTCAAAATGAAAAATCACATGTGTTTCGACAGCTGACATAGCTCCATTAAAGGTGCCCGTGTCCTGAATTAAACTGCCCTTGCACGAATTGGTCCGCTAGCTCAAAATACAGCAGCTCGGCTCCTAAACTTGGACTTCTCGGAGAGCTCACATTACATCTTTCTTATCCTCACTGCACTGGTGGCCAGTCAGGTTCAGAATCGGTTTTAAGATTATTTTAGTTACTTACAAGGCGTGACATGGCTTAGCTTCTGCATCACGTTTCAGAGCTTCTGACTCTTAGGTCATCTAACCAGAACCTCTATGTGAGACTTAAAACTAAAAAGTGACTGCTCTTTTGTGGTCCTAGACTAGATCACCCAGACTCTGTAACAATCTCCCCCTCCCATCAGATCAGCCGAGTCGATTTTTTCAGAAAACACTTTTTTAAGCTTTTCTATGATTTTCAGACTGACTTTGTGTATTCTGTACCTGGTATTTGTCATTTCTCCCTGTTGTTGATGTAAAGCACCTTGTAATCTGAGTCTAGAAAGATGCCAAGTTATATTGACCTGCCTGCTGACACATTAAAGTGTATTTACAGGTCTTGGGGCGTACTTCTGCATATGTGAAAAAAGATTACACACGGCAATCTCTGGAGTGTTTTGTGGTTTCAGAGGATGCTGTACGTAATCAGATCGATTACCTCCAGTGATGTCACTCAATGCATTGTGGGTAATGTAGATGGAAGATTTTGAAAAGTATTCCACTGGCTTAGCTTTGCGCTCCTAGAACACTGTTGGACTCATTATGGAGCAGAAATATTGCCTTTTTATTCTGCGTATTCTTCTTCCTTTTCAAAACCTGGTGCCTTCATTACCCACAATGCAGTTTAGCCACAGCGTTAGATCACATGCAGGCAATTCATCATATTACATTAACCCCAAAAATTATCTTTCCCTAAATTGCGTAGATCTTCGAGGTCGCGGGTGAAATCAGAAAACAGTTTGCATCATACTTGTTGCTTCATTATAGTCTGTCCAACAGAGAACACTGACCTGCTCACTATATTATCTGGTCACAATTGGTCACAATTGCTTAAGGACCACATTTTAGGGATCGTTCTCAGTGTTCAACGATCAATGTTATGATCAACTTTAAAAGTTAGTCACAGGAAACAGTTGCTGTACAGTTGGCACCTAATAACAAGTATGTGTCTTTCTCTTTCCCCCTCCAGGACTCCGAGATCCTCAACACGGCCATCCTCACTGGGCGAACAGTCGCCGTGCCAGTAAAGGTGGTCACTGTAGGAACAGACGGAGCCGTCTCCGATGTAACAGAGTCAGTGGAGTGCAAGTCAACAGACGAACAGGTTATCAAGGTTAGTGGGCATGTGTTCCGAGCGGCTGCCATGTTTATTTGACCTTTTTTTCAGTGTTGTCTTTGTTGTCGTCCACCTCGTGGTCAGCTTACTAGTGCGTGCGTGGGCGGGCGAGCAGAGTGAACAAAAGATAGTAGGGGTGTAGAAGTAGGCTGTGCTCATTAGTCCTGGAAGCAGGTGCTGAATTTCATCGAGCAGAACAGGACTCTGCTTATTTAACTTTTTTTTTTTTCTCCAGCTATCATTAGCAATCATCCGTTAAAAAACTGCCTGCGTTGAAAATGCTGCTGGAATATTTGCATGAGGACACAAAATGCTCGATTTGAAAACCCCAAAAACGAAAAAAAAAAAAAGAAGTGGAAATCTTATGTGTGAAGATGCTCTGGTCTAAATTAATTGTGCTTCTGTTGTGAGGAGAGAAAGCCTAAAAACATGTTTCTAGACAGCGGGGGCAGAATACAGAAAAGACTAACTGCAAATTTTTTTTAAAAGACTTTGCTAGTCTGTGCTTGTTTTTGATCTGTGCTTCCTCATTTGATATGGAGGAGCCAAAATTCAAGAAGACAGCAGCTCAGATTCATATTAGGGAGGGAAAAAAATGCAGTTTTCTTATTGCTGCGGATGCAACTGTAACTACCATCTGCTCATTTTACTTTCCCTCCAGATAATATGAAGATAATGCTCCTGCAGCGCATATATAGAAGGATATGTTATTAAAAGTGTGGTATTACATTCGGACATTTCCTGCATTAAAATGCTTGTTGTTTGGAAGGCTGACTGCTCGCACTAACGAGGAGAGTTTTCTCAGGAGCCCCTGTTTGCGAGTTCATTACCACTTGCCAATGACATAACTTTGACAAACCATAAAGGTGACAAAATGCTCGCCGTGATTGATTTCCTATCTTAAGCAAGTTTCAGATCTCCGTAAGCTGATTTTCATCGGCTCTCTGAGAGCTCGGGTAATTAATCTTTACCTTATCGAATGGTTTTGTTGGAAAACCCTACACGGGGTTTGTGGTTAATCTAAAAAATGCAAAACCGCCAGCACAATCCAGTAAAGGTGTTAAGTAAAGATTGAGCGTTTTTTTTTTTCTTTACTGTGGCAACACTCGGTTTTATATTTGCCTTTCAACGTGTCCCCCGTCCCATTATGCGAAATGGAGCAGCGAGAGAGGGAGAGGGAAAAAACAGCAAGTGAGAGAAATGAGAAAAAATAAACTGTTTGTTCTTAATTGTCAGTATGTGCGAGAGAGGAAGCGTGTCCGTGTTATATCGAGGAGCTGATTTTGTGTGTTTCTGTGTACTGTACATGCATATCAGAGGGAAGAAAAAAGAAGCAGATCTCTCAGAGGGTTTAATTATCCACTGAAGTAGCACCACACATTGTGACGCTGACCTCGGTAGCACACTCCCCTGCCCACCCATCTAGTTTGGGAACGGAAAGCGGCACCCCTCTCCTCTCTGCCCAATTTTCAAAGGAGAAACTCAGAATAAAACTCTTTTTGATTGGGAAGTGTCTCCTTCTTCCCTCAGCGGTTCATTGAAACTTTGAGGGTTAAGTCCGCCTTGATGCATGGACCATGGTGTTCTTACTCTAAAATGACCTCCAACCTGAAATTGTGAATCTGAATATGAGTGTTTTCCTCACTTTCCCCTGCCACTACAAAAAGACATCAGTACGGTCTGAATATGTGACCATTACAGTGAAAGGATCCAGGGACTCTATTATGCTGTGGGAGGCATTTCGCTGCCGTGGTTTAGGGTCGACTTGTCCCTTATTAAGAAAGGGAAGGGTCACTACAAATCAAGAAAAAGTTGCTCTTCATGCCCCCATCCGAAGGGCAGGAGAAATCAGCGTTTGGTTTAATGAGTATGAGCATGGGTCGACAGTACTCTTCACCACCATTAACGGCACTGAATGAGGAAACATCCTTTGGAAGAACGCTGTTCCCGCACATGAAGAATCAATGCCGAGGCGCACTGAAGCGGTTCTGACGGCACCTTGTGTTGGCTTTCCTTGAAACTCATCACCTGTCTGTATGTTGGCTGTAGAGCTGAAACGTTAGCTCATAATTCGCTAATAGTTTCTTCAATCCACACAAAATGGACATCAAACAGTTATTATTGTCAGGTTTTCTTAGTCTTAGTGTAGATAGAATATCTGTGGGTTTTTGACTGTCAGCAAGACAAGCAATTCAAAGACAGATCTGGGCTCTGGGAAATCGTGATAGTCCCCTTTTCTCTGACACTTTATAGACCAAACAAGAAAGAAGGAGGGAAAGACAGAGATCAAGAAAGAAGAAAGAAAGAGGGCAGCACAGTGGTGCAGTGGTTAGCACTGTTGCCTCACAGCAGGAAGGTCCTTTTTTTTATTTAATTAGATCAAAGGGGTACATGACTGTACAACTACAAAACCTGAATACAATACATTTTAAGAAGGAGGAAAAAGAATCGCAGGAATACAGATGGAGAAAGTTTTCGTTGTATTTAATGCGTTTTCCTTATGTCAGGGAGGGCAATACAATTGTATTCACACATACAAATAAATTCAGGCACATATCTACACACAGCTACATAAACCAACATAGATATATGGATATTTCCATAGTAGAATTCTGGTCCTGAGGTTGATTCCCGGCTGGGGCCTTACTGTCTGCGTGGGTTTTCTCCAGGTACTCCACAGCCTGGAGTCATTGGAGGTTATGTTAAGTGGTTACTCTGAATTGCCAGTAGGTGTGAGTGTGAGTGTGAGTGTGAGTGGTGAGGCCTGTCCGGAGTGTAACCTGCTGCCCTCCTGCCCACCCTATGTCAGCTGCTGCACCCCACCCCCCCGGCGACCCTGCATACGAAAAACAAATTACAGACAATGGATGGAAGAAAGAAACCCAACAAACAAACTAACAAGAAAGAATATTTATTAATTGCATTATCGAACTTAATTGACTGAACAACAAGGTAAAGTGTTGGTTCAGTCCAGTGTCCGTGTTCAGGGAACGACACTGCAGGAAGGAGAGATGATGCGACATGTGACTTACTTGGATGCATTTACCGTCTGTTACGGTAAAAGGCCAAGCTCTGTGCCCAGCTGTGGCGGCTGGGGCCGTGATTGTCGATATGGTTAACGCTCAAACTATGGGAGGAGTTTTGGTTGTGTCTGTAGGGGCTGCCGCGAATACTGCACGGCTACGGTAGCTAAACTGTCGCTAACCACTCTTTACGGCACCTCTTCCCATAAGCCAAGAACGCGTCGTTGAGCCACACAGGATTTGAACCTGCGGGTGCATCTGTCAAATATGACAGGTGCGTCTCCATTACACCACAGAAGATCAGGAATACTGCCGCTTCACTACAAAACGATATACAGCTGTGCCGTCATCTGGAAGGAATACAAAACACATTATTAAGGAACAAAAAATTAATTGCAAGGAAATAAAACTTTGGGAGGGAAAGCAAAAGTAACTCAGAAAGAAACACTTTTTTTTCTTTATCAAAGTTATTGTTTTGCCTGTAATAAGCTCCTGTATCACATATTAGCAGTCAGTAGCTGCATAATTGGTAAATCAACCGCTCAAAATATGATTAGGATAAGAATAATAAGGTTACACCCCTCATCGAAAAGGTCACAACAAGTTTAATAACACTTCCCGTTTGCAAATGCAGAGCAATACCTCATATAAGTCACAGCCAACCTCACATGATGCCCATTTTGCAGTGGATTTACCTGCCTACCCTCTCCTTTTTTTATTGGCCTCCCATGTTGGAGTGTAGCGGTGCAGGAAACCTACACACACCTGTGTATTCCGCTGATCCGCACCGATGAGCTTGGTTAAGGCGGTTCGCTTTGGATTGCCAGTGGCCTCCTCCACCCGTTATCAGAAGGCATACAGTACCCTACAGTAACCCGCGAGGCCAGGAATTAACGCGGCTCAGTGGGCCCTCGCTGCTTTTAATTGGCTGCCAAGTCCGCGCTTTGTGGCGGGGGCGAAACAAACGTTTGAATGTTTTTCTAATAGAATATGTAGAAAAAGGTGAGAAAATGCAAAGCGGGGGAGGTTGCCCATGGTTATCAAATCTAAACACTACGTTGAAAGTGAGGGGTTTACAACGTATCCTCCCCCAGGTCTTTACCTTTAAAAGGCAGATTAATTTTAATGTTAAAGAGGAGAACATTAATATGAAGCTCAATGAAAAAAATCAAAACAGACCCGTGTTTTGATCCGTTTTACTGGATCTCTCTTTTTATCACAATCAAATAGAGCCCTGAGGTGTACCAATAAACCACTGAGCCTCACACCAGGATGTACTTTTATAGTTTAGTGAGTCTTTATAGTCTAGAATGATGGAAATTGCACATACCTGCTGCCCTGAGCTAGGATCATCTTATCTTCGGTGCCTGGATTGCCAGTTAGGTAAGACACTTTACTTTTTTTTAGAGCGTTAAAGAAATCCTAACGTCTTTTAGAAATGAGAAACGTCCCCGTACGTGCACCGCGCGCTCAATCGATTCCGCGGTGTTCTTATCTGTGACTGCGTGCGTCACTCTGGATACATTTCAAGTCTGCATGATTAGCACACACACAATGGATGGTTTCCATGGAGAAGTGACATTGATTTGTGCGTCAGTTCAGGAGACACATTAATGGTGATAACGGCAGCTAGGGCGATCAGTCAAGTGCTACATTTTTTTTTTCCACGCATCGCGGAAGGTGTCACCTTACAGAGATCTCAATTAAATCTTTAACGGTGGTATCATCTCCCATACGTTTCATGTGGAGAGACGGATGTAGGATGTAGGAGACAAAGTGGGGGCGAGACTGGAGATGGAACGGCGGAGATGGGTTGACATGAAGTGATTTCAGCATTTGGGGGAGAGAGACAGGCTGACAGAGAGAGAGAGAGAGAGAGAGAGACAGTGAGGGACTCAATGAGGAGTGAAGTGGATTCTTTCAGCTCACTCTCTGGATGGTTGCCTTTAGAAACCCTGCACATTAGTGTGTGTGCATGTGTGTGTGTGTGTGTGTGTCCCTGTGACTTTTCAATGTGCACACACCTCCAAAATAGACTAATTTACATACAATATATTGTCCATGATGATCAACTCACATTAGCACAGCTCAGACGAGGGCAGACGCTTCTCTCAACAATTTAGTATTCCGTTTTTTCTGTACGCCTGCATCCGCTTTGTAATACAAGTTGCATATAAGGCCGCAGCTGATGATTATGAGACGATTAAAGATACCCTCCAGACATGTTTTAAGATGCTTTGCACAAAAGGTTCTTGTGCCGTTATATTACTTATCATTACATGATAATTATGCAAATATTCTGTATATAATTTGGTTAACTACTCCACAGGAGATGTCTCCTACTTCACCGTGAAGTCCGTTTTCAGTCAATGTGCACTGGAGGCTTCAGGTTTGCACACCCCCCTTGTGCATACCTAATGTTGGACCAGGATTAGCTTCCGAACTGGTTGTGAAGCGAGTGTCAGGAAAATAGTAAAAGAACAATCCATTCGAATTACTCCAAGCACAAGATGATGCCTGATTGGTTCGACCAACAGACTAAAACCCAAATATATTTCACTTTGATTCAGGGCAACTTATTACAGCTACTCAAATTACTGTAATTAAGTCATACTGGACTTTTACTACTGAGTATTCTTTCAGATATTTATACTTCAGTATGCATTAGACCCTGTGATCTACTCATTTCCTTTTAAAATCATTAATAGAGGACCGAGTACAATTTGAATGAATATCTAAATCTTTAATCTACATCTTCATATCCAATAAGGCTATCAGATCACAAACAGGCTGTTTGGAGAGGCAACCAATGATCTCTGAGCCAAACACAGCAGGAGTTGGTAGTAATGTAGACTGAAGATTTAGAGAAACAGAAACCCCTTTGATTGAACGCCTAGTAGTGGAGCGTAGAATAATTTGTACTTTTATTTTTCTTTTGAGTAATTTTTCAGTAATGCACATGTACACCACCTTTCACCACTGGGTAAGACAAAGACAATCAATAAAATCCTGCTAGTTTGAGAAGCAGCGAAACAGTCGATATTCATCAGTTTTTCTTTGATTCGTTTCAAGTTCGAGAGTGTAGGATTAAGGGTGAATTCCAACCAACTGAACACTCCTCGCCTCTCTCTCACCCCACAATGGCTGCTGATTATGCCACAAACGCTAGAAGCCCTGTCTCTTGGGAGCCACTGTTTGGTTTTTGTCTGTTCTGGGCTACTGTAGAAACATGGCAGACTCCGTGAAAGATGAACTGCTCTCTATGTAGATATGAAGGGCTCATTCTACAGCAACAAGCACACAGCGATGGATACAAATCTAAACTGATATCCGACAATTGATCCCCCTATATCCTACACACAGGACCTTGGAATTATCCATCTGAATTGCTATAGATGAATTACTGTATTGATTAATCTCAGCCCTAGTAACATGAAATATTTTCATTTTCACAGCTTGATAGAAAATCACCAGGTCATCATCGTATTGACTGATAATCCTATCGCACCCGGTGCTGCCTAATTGTGGTGTTGATTTTCGGGTGGACATTGTTTTGTCATCCCGAGCAACATCTCACAGATGTGAATCTTTCCCCGCCCTCCCCACTTTTGATTTCCACCTAAGAATCAGCCTTTTTTGAAGCGCAACCTGCTCTCATTACAGGAAGGCTGAGCATGTAGGAGGCGCAGTCATACTATAGTAGACTGAGGGGTGAGAGCGAAAGAGTGGGAGAGCAGGAGAAAGAGGAAACGAAAAAAGGGACGAGGAGGAGAGAACTGACAGATACCAAGCTGTCAGTTTTGTTCCTCAGAGATAGGGGCTGGTCTGACATCATTCAGGAGTAAAGCTGCCAAGTTATATGCAAAGACGTGGAGACGGATGACAGACTTCTTGTAGCCGGTTTTTTATGAGGAAGAAACTGTCAGTACTGAGGACTTCTGCTCAAATTACCACTCGTGCCAATCAAGCTTATGATGGTATTTCAGATTAGAATGAACTGAAACACAAGTGATTACAAACAACTTTTACTGACGGGGCCGTTAGATAGATTTGCTCCTCAAAGGGAGGAAATGTTTGATGAGGAGATTGCGGTGCTTTGAGTTTAATGACAGACACTTGTGATGCTCCCGCTATATAATTTCTCTGTGTTGGAGACGCATCTGAGAAACTTCCTCGGAGTTGCATTTCATCCAGCCAATCATAATGCGGTTTTGTTCTGTGGCCGGATGAAGGAGGTTCTGAGTCTTTCCTCGGCTCCATCTGTTACTGTTGGACCAAAGTCACTTTACTTATACTGCACACACACAGGCATTAAAGATGCATCTGCACACTTTAAACACACACACACACATACTGTGCTAAATTACTTTTGGGGAAACCACATAGACTTAAATTAGCGCTAACCCTGTAACCACTGACCCAAAAATCGGTTGTTTTCTGGCTTTTTTCCTCAGTTGCTTCCCCAATTAAGTGGTCTTGAATCTGAAATGTGTCTCTGAAAGTAGCCAAAATCATAACACACACACACACACACACACAAACAGACAGAGGGAAGGAACTGAGCAGACCTGACACTCGACGTTTCCTTGAAGCAACGCCAAATTCCTTCCACCCTGCAGCCTGTCAGAAGAGGTTTTTTGACTGTAAAACTTCAACCGGACAGAAAGAACAAAAGACTCTGTTCCTCAAAGCAGTCCAAGTGACAGAATTTCCCCTACTACATCCATGATGCTTTTTTAGAAATATTGCATTCAAACGAGCCCTTTTAAAAGAATTTGAATAATTTGTCACACTTTGTCCAAGTCTCAAACTGACGCTTCCTCTTTGTGTCTGTCTCTCACCCACTTTGCCCTGTTTTTTTTTCCTCCAGGTGTCGGAGCGATGTGACTACGTGTTCGTCAACGGGAAGGAGACGAGAGGGAAGAGCAGGGTGATGCTGAACTTCACCTACAGTTACCTGAGTGCGCAGCTCGAGATGAGTGTGTGGATGCCCCGTCTGCCGTTGCTCATCGATGTGGCGGACACCGAGCTCAGCCAGATCAAAGGCTGGAGGGTCCCTGTTAGCGCAGGAAACAGAAGGTGAGGCCTGATTGTCTATTGCATCTACACTGTTGCATGTTGCACTGGGTGTCAATACATAAGACTTGGCCACCTCGAATTCTAGTAATTTTTTAAAGTATTTTTTTGGCCTTTACATGGCTTTATTGATAGCACGGGCTCAAGATATGACAGGAAACAGGATGAGAGAGAGGGGGAGTGACATGCAGCAAAGGGCCTCGGGCTGGGACTCGAACCCGGGGTCACTGCAGCTAGGACAAAGCCTCTGTACATGAGACGCCTGCTCTACCAACTCAGCTAAATGGCGCCCCATAGATTTTCTTTTAATAATTTGAACTATAATGCACCTTTAAATTTGCAATATGTGAGAATTGGCCACCAGTCAAATTAATTCTCAAAACAAACAGGGATCAGCGCAACACCAGATTAACTGCTAACCGCTTCTAACTGTTGCTGTTGTTAGCTAGTTAGCCCCATTAGCTGTGCATCTAGTAGTGTAGACTGGGAGCTTGGAGCGCCAGGAGCGTGTTCAGAGTGTTAGAGATCGCTTAAACTCAATGTGGCGGTAACTGTCAGTAAAATGCTCACGGGCCAATAAATCAATAAACAAATGCGGGTATAACAAACAAATGCCTCCTACAAGCCCCAGGGAAATAAAATGTCAAATTGAAGGTGTATAGGGGCTTGTATTTTAAGGGGTTCCCAAATAAAAACAGTTTCCTCACTAGAAAAATGTGGGTCACCAAGAAAACCCAATAAGGCTTAAATAGACCAGAGCTTCTGGCTGGTAATCGAAGGGGAATGAGGTTCTCAATGGGTCAGGGGCAGATTGAGACTGAGGGTGAGAGCCACCTGTGTGCCATTCCCCCACCTCGTTTAAGCCTTCACAAAAAGGGTTTCTTCACACCGTGATCGGCTGGGAGGGAAAAGCCCCACGCTACTTCCACTCCCCAATCAGGAGTCAGTCTCCCCACCCTGCGCATGTCTTTATTTATATCATTAACTTAACTTCAGATGTTTTTAACAATCCCAGCATGAGAAGTCAAAAAAACATTCTTCGATGGAGGATACAACAGATTGGCTTGGAGGTGTTGGAGCAGACACGCGAGGCATCAAGTGCAGCGGAAGCGGCAGAGTTGGCATAATGACTGTCGAATAATCCAGTCTCCCAAAAGGGGCCGAATAAGAAATGAGTCATAATTTTGAGCATTACAGAGCGTGGACAAAAAAAATTCTCAGGCTGAAACAGCGCGCAATGATCTGTGCGGCGCGTCGTGGGGCGCCCAAGTCGGCTGTAATAAAAATATTTAAATTGGTGATTTTTTTCTTCAAACAACCGAAATAAAAAAATAACCACGTTTAAATTAGAATAGACAGTCGCCGAAGCACACTAATTTACATTTAATAATAGCTATCATAATTATTACTTATTATGAGCAGACTGTTACTATGGTGAAGACAGGAAGTGCTGAAACAATGGAGTGATGGTAATGTAAAAGAGGAATGAAAGTGTTTCATGTGGCACAGCACTTGGCCTTTTCATCAGATCCAGGGATATTACATTTATGTCATATACATGCTGTGCAATGAAAACATTAATTAATATGGTATAGACGTTGACATGCATGTCCCCTTATTATCGGCACTTTATTCAAATGAATAATGAGCGAGAACATCTACTCCCCTTTTGAAACGCTTATACAATGAGTGGAACTATTCCTGATGTTGAAGTTTTAGTTTGGATCATCGGCACAATCAAGTTTTGAGGAGCCTCAGTTAGCATTATATCAGCATTAAGTGGGCTATATTTATTAATTTGCAGCACTTCACATGTTGTAATCACTTTTTTATTGGTCATATGTGAGCGGATTGCGACTTGACGTGAAAAATTAGACCTTCCATGTTTCTCTTGGTTGCCCATTCAAGCCTGTAATGCATTTATTTAAAGGTGCCTTTCAAAGCACTCAAGGACACCGCACATAACAACAACAGAACAACAAAAACAGGAGACAATTTAGTGCAAACGAGGACAATAAATGAATAAGAAGATGCAATTACACAGTGCCAGGAGCTCGGCACAGAATTCAGACTCCGCAGTCCTCACCAAACAGGAAGTCAACCGGGTCGGGTTAGGCAGGGTTGAGCTTCCAGGGTGAGAATAGTGCAATAGAGTGGAATAGAGACTAGGCAAGAGTGTGATTTATGATTAGTCTGATACAGAGTAAGCCACGTGGAATAAATGTGTTTTTAGGCAAGATTTAAAAGTGGAGACAGTGTCAGAAGTGCGAATGTCTGGTGAGAGAGAGTTCCAGAGGCTGGGGGCAGATCGGCTGAAAGCTCTTGACCTCATGGTGGTTAGGTTGGCAGATGGGGCAAAGAGCTGGACGGTAGAAGAGGATCGGAGAGTGTGGGAGGGTGTGTGGATATGGATATTATAATTATGACTGTGTGCATTTAAGTACTGTACTTCAGTACAAATTTGAGGTACTTGTACTTTGCTTGAATATTTCCATTTTCTGCTACTTTACACTTCCAGTCCACTACATTTTAGAGGCAAATATTGTACTTTTTACTCTACATTTACTATTTACTACATTTATTTGATAACTTTAGTTGCTAGTTACTTTGCAGATTACATACTTCATCAGAGCCAAAGGTGGGCAATTTTAAATTAAAACACTGATACTGATAAAAAGAAATAATTATTAATATTAGATCAAATGATTGGCCAAGCTGGTAATCAGTTGATCTACAGTATATAAGTACATAACATACATGCAAATATATGTATGATTTACTTAAACTTGTACTTTTTATACTTAAGTAAATTTATTGCAAGAAAATTAGCTTACTTCTTCTAGTGACTTTTACATCTACTAAACTAATATTTTGACATGATATCAAGTATGACTGTTGGGTATTTTCCACTTTTCCACTGCCTGTGGACTATTTGTTTAAGCTGTATAGTGCTGCTGGACTGTGGATTTCTTTGTGAAGGACTTTTCCACGACGGCCCAAACGATTTGTCTAGTCTTAGCACCTCTCTCCGCTGCGCTAACAGAGAGCAACTGTAGGTAACATTATCACAAGCTAATGACTTCCAGCACAACACAGATGTTCCACAGAGCTTCCTTTTATGGTGGATGTTTTAAATAGAGCTGCAACAATCAGTCAATTCAGAGAAACATTTTTTTCACAACTATTTTGAAGATGAATAAACCTTTTAGGTCCCGTTTCCAAACAAAATGTCGCTGCTTTTCTTTGTTATATGACAGTAAATGGAGAGTCTTTGGGTTTTTGGATTGTTGGTTGAACAAAATAAGCTCTTTTTAGTTGTCACCTTGAGCTCTGGGAAATTGTACTGAACAATAGTTTGCAATGTTAAACTCAACAATTAACCCTTTAATTTAATAATCAGCAGATTAATAGATAGTTAGTTGCAGCCCTAGTAACAGATAAAACAACTGCAGTACAAATCTGTAGAGAAATTATGGGAATAGTAAAAAAAAAAAAAAAAAAAAAAACATTTCAGCCATAACGTCACTGCAGTGTCCCACTTCCCATTGGCTTTCAGCCCACAGGGTGGCACTCTAACACAAATACCCCCAGCGCCTGATCACACCATTCATGTCCATCATGTGCATCACTGCATGAAGAATGCATGATACGTCACATTTAAAGCCTAATGAAGAAAAGAACATGTTTCCTCGTTGCAGGTTTACCACTGTGCGTAGGGCTCCAGCGTTGTGCGCGCTCATTCGCATTCACAAAAGCGTGCAAGCCACCTCATTACACCGCAGCACCTTAGCTGACCTGTCAGTCACTGCTACAAACATGACCTGACCCCATGTTTCTGTTGCCAGCCACAAATGTCACCTTGGTTTAGACTGCCGTCCCTGCACTGATGTGGAGTAAGGGAAGGGGAGGGGCCGGCGGAGAGAGGTTAGGAACTAAGCCAAGCCATTGGGCCACAGCATGTTAACCTGTCAGCCCGTTTTTCTGCCTGACCGGCTATGCCTCATTAAACCTAATGGAAACTGTCACTGTCACTCCCCCCCCCCCCCCGGCCACCTGACTGTTAGAGAGAGAGAGAGAGATGCAGGCAGAGCTCAGAACAGTAAGAGAATGAAGGTGAGAGTGGAGGGAGAGAGTTGAAAAATAGATTATAGGAAAGTCAAGTAAGAAATGGATGTGAGAAACAGAGCGAGAGCCAGGTACACGCTGTGAGAGATGAAACGCACAGGACAACAAAATAGACGTATCGCCGGTGATAAAGAGTGATGTGAGATTAAGAGCAGGTGGATAAGAGTGATGTATATGCCTAATAGCCATAGTGATGTTTCTTTTCATTGTCAAACGTGGTTGACTCCGTGGAGCGGATCAGTGTCCCAAGGCTGAATTTTACCCCATCACTGCAGCTCCCACAGCTCAGCCCGGAGACCCGAAAAATACAATATGTTGTTGTTTAATATGATGTATTATAGTAGCCAAGGGAGCAGTTTGTGTCTACAAGCAGTTTTAATGCTTTTTATATATATATATATAGAAATGGGACCAAGAACTTTTGGGAGGTGCAGTAAATTCCAGTTAATCATGAGGGGAGACAAACTGCTTTGAAAATACAGTACAGTGGAGCAGAGTAGAATCAAATGAAAACAGATTGCATGATAAACTACAATAAAACTTGCATTAAACATCTGGGTTCCATATGAATTTCGCCTCGTAATGGCTTTGAGACTATGATTTATCTTTTTAGATCCACTGTCAGTTTTTTTCGGTTCGTCTTATTGGGTCTACAGTGGCACACGTTTTCCCTTCTCCCTTCCTTCCTTCCTGCCTTCCTTCCCTACCTCTCCAGTCCAAGGTTGGTCTGTTAACGTGAAAAACGGCCGCATAAACTTAAACAGGAGAGAAAAGAATCGAACAAATGTGTCACAAATTCCCCCAGTGGGTTTGCATTTGCTCTAAAACATATCTTTCGAGATGGCTATATCTGCAAAGTGTTTGCCGCCGGCCAAATAAATGGCAGACATGCAGCAAAATATCAGTTGCCCTTTGAAAGAAAATGAGAACGCAAGCAAGGCAGCAGTTTGTCTCTGCAAGCTGTTTTTAATGGATTCTTGAAAACACTGGCAGCCCGACGACTTTCCGGAGGTCGGGGAAACCTGCAGCACAGCGAGACAGCCGGGGTTTTTGACTGCTGTAAATACATCAGAGTGTGCCGACTTTATGGGCATTAATGGTGATAAGAAAAAAGAAATGAATTACATTGCGTTTGTGATAGGAAAAAGGAGAATGTTACTGGTGATAACCTTCAAAGTGTCTCCTGAGGACTTCTCCAGACACAAAGAGCTTTCAGTTCTTTTTTTCCCCACAAACAAACTGAAGTAGACTCGTGTTATCTATAGCTCTCTCTGCTATAAGAGACAATTGATCCCTGCTTCATTCCTCTTGTTTCCATCCCCTGAAGGTACGAGAGGGTCACCGATGTCAAGAATGACGGCAATGCGGCTGACGAGAGGACAGAGGGCAGCTGTGTGGCGCAGTATCAGAGCACCACCCTGCGCGTCCTCACGCAGTTTGTGGCAGACGACGGAGAAGTCAGGGGAGCCTCGGAGGAGGACAGGATGGGCCAGCAGAACTTCCTGCTGGGTACTGACTGGCAGGTGGAGGTGACGCAACTGGTCAAGGATTCTCTGAGGGTGGCAGACCCTAAGGTCGCGCAGCTGCTAGAGGGCCAAGTCGTGATAGGACAGAACGCTGGAACTACCAAACTACAGGTTGTATGAGTGTGTATTTTGTGTGTGTAACCCTAACCGAGTGTTTTTTTTTAATACATACACCTAATGAGAACATGAGCACAGCAGTGTCACAAGATACAATTGAAATCTGAACTGAAAGGAACGTGAAATTATAACGTAAAGACTTATCAGGTTTCAACATGTGCTTTGCAGAAACGTACATTACCAACATTTATTCTGTCGACTGGGCCGGAAGCAGGATTCCTTCTTGTTGTGTTTCACTTAATGTTGTAGTCTGACTACATGTTCTTGTCCGTCATTTTCTGTTGGGGTTTGGGGGCTGTTTTGGATAATGTGCACATCGATTGAGAAAAAGTAGCGATAAGGCCCCATTATATTTTAAGAGAGAGGGTGAAGCCGTAATGAAGCATAGGAATCTCCCTCCCTGATGGAGCCCAGTGGACTAAAGGTTTGTCATAAAAGTTGCTATTTTTGTAAGTCAGCAACCTGTGAGGCTACAGCAGGTCTCATCAGTGCTATTAGTCATTTTTTTTCAGCAATCTTTCCGTCATCATTTTCCTCACTTTGACACAGGGCGGTGATGTCCACATTTTCAAATGCACAATATGTGATTTCAGACAAAACGGTGAAAACAAAAGCCTTATTTTGATGGTGTGTGGCATGGGATCATGGGAGTTGTTGTCTTCATAATTAAACAATTACCACCGTTGCTGAAAATCTGATGCGACTCTGGTAGAAATGTTCATGGAAGAGGTTATGTTTAAAATGTAATTCATGTTGCGTTGAATCACGTTTGGCGACTTCCTTGCTCACTCTCTGACAAATCATCCGATGTTTTCCCAGAAGTTGGAGCCACATAGCTAAGATCTAGTCATGTATAGAAATCTAGAATGTGGATATGCATATTTTATGCTCGATTCTGCATGCAATTCTCCAACAGGCTCAGTTGTTTTTCCACCCAAGGAAACAGCTAACAGCAAGCACAGCATCACACCTGTTTTTAAAACTGATGAACAAGTCTGATACGAGGGAGGCAGTGCAGGGGTGTGAGACTTGGCTAGTGATTTGGTAAAGTCAGGGATTTCTCACAGAGGAAAATCTATCACAATATATTGATTTTGATGCAGGACCTTTTCTTTCTGCTCACGGCACGATAAATGAACGAAGCGAGGAGGAGAAGCTCCACCAGTGAATAACTTCTGTATCAACAATGCATTAAGTTTATAAGTAATGTGAAAATGGTGCCTCATAAGTAAGGGAACTGAGGAAGTTGGGAAATTAATGACCAAATCTGCATCTCTCTTTGAAGCACATTTTTTTTGATCGCACAGATAAAAAAAAATTAATTAATAAAAATAAAATGCTACTTTCATCAGTGGTGTTTACTGCAGCAACAAGCATCTGTTTCAAGCAGAAGTGCCCTGATAAACCCCCACGTAGACGACCCACCCAGGACCAAACAGCACCACCTGCTGAACACAGTGGAGCATCTAGGAGCTAAAACCTAGATATTTTTCCTCAGGGGTTTTATGGGGACAGAAACATGTTGAAAAGGAGAGTAAATATTGGAATTTAATTTTTCAGGTAGTCAGAAACATGACTGTGAATGAATGCTAATGTTGCCCCGTCTCTGCTGTATGCGTAAAAAATAGGCGATTCTTTGCAAACACATGAGCCCATTATGTGAACACTTTGTGCTTCTTTCTTTCTCACTGAGTTTTTCTCCTTTCAAGAAAGAAGGGCCAGAAAGAAGGACAAATGTAGCCCTTTTCTAAGCTATGTGCTCGTATTCATGGAAATGTATGTAAAATTATCTTAAACGCCTATCCCAGTCCAGAGTAAATTCAAAGCTGTCAGAAGCTCCATAAGTGCTGCCGGCATCAATATGGGTTTGAACACACTGAATTATTGATTTATTTTTTTCTCACCTACATTTTTTTATATAAAAATAAGCCTGTGAATGAGCTGTAAGTGACCCTTATGAGTCCACATCATAAAGTCTTACATGGTCCACGATCAAATTAGATAACAATATCGCTGAGCACATTTTTCTAAGGAAAAACCCAGGTGCCTGACAAAATGTTTAATCAAAACACCCCTGACTGACTGTGACAGGGGCAGAAACACATTATAGTTCTTTATTTCCTTACTTTCACTAACCTCATGCATATAAATACTCCAAAATTGCCCCGTTTCGTGATTTGCTTAGCTGTGTTTATAAAGCTTGGCAAACAAGCCGGACAGCCTACGGTTGTGCCACTGAGTTTGAATAGATAAAGACTGGAAATAAGCTACATGTATGAAGAATATGGAGAAAGAAAGAAAGGGTTTTGTGGTCGAAAAAGAAGCAGCGTCAGGTTTTATTTACAAAGCCCCAAACCGCAAATGGCAGCAGCGGTCTTTACAATTTATACAGCATACACATAAACACATAGACCCTCTACGGAAATCAAACCCCATCTAAGCAAGCCGTCTAACAGGGAAAAAATGAAATGGAAGAGCCACAGAGGAGGAATCACTTTGTACTGCAGACCGCCCAAGTAAAATATATGTGTGGGAAACACTGGTGTAGCTCATAAAACAGAAGTTAAGAGTTTAGACTTAATAAGTAAAAGTGTGGATCCAGGGGGCCATTGAGCAGCTTTTTCATTCCCGGATAGGTAGAACCTGAGCCACATAACCTCCTCTAATTTGATCAACCCCCCTCCATGTACATCGACTACGCTGATTGCAGCATGGCACATATACTTAAGCTAATCACGAGCTGACAGAGAACCATGCCTTCGATTGTGACACAAGCTTAAAACTCTGCAGCTTCTCTTTCTCTCACTCTTTCTCTCTCCCCCCACACACACACACACATTGGGAATCCTATTTATTTAATACTACAACCAGGTCCCTGCTCAGGACAGCACGTGCGCCTGCTCGCACCATGAATCAACATCAATCTGGCATTTACAAGATAGCACAACACAAAGCAACACATTGTTGAAGCAGTGGCCTGGAATCATAATCTCCTCGTCTCTATATATCAATTGAAGAGCTGTGTGCACTGCAGGAGTGATTATGTGTGCGAGAGCGCTGTTTCATTGTTGGCCTGAGAGGAAAAGACTGAAAAGATATGTGAGATTGTCTTGTGTTAAGCTAGATGTTGATGAAACGGAACAAAAAGAGGAACTGGAAATGTGTGCCATTCGGTATCATTTGTTTTACTTCAAAGTTATCGTCTGGTAGATTAACATCTCACTGATCTGTGCAGATGTTATATGGTGGTGTGAAGAATGACTGGCTGTAAAGGAGATTTAATAGACTGTATTATGAAAGCCTCAAATGCTAGATCCAGCCCTGCTTTTGACACAGCTCAGGCCAATTTACAAGTATGCTGCACTGTTTACATAATTACACTTGTTAACGGGGGGATAATTAAATTAGAGGATGAATGACAATGTAATACAGTGAGAAAAAGCAGCTCGGCAGCGATATACTGTACTCTACTGCTCAATAGTTTGGGGTCACCCCAAAAAAAAAATGTTCCATGAAAAATCACACTTTAATTCATCAAATGAGTTGCCAAGTGACATAAAAATGTTTGTTTTCCAACTTTCCTCATAGCATTCTTCATTTCTAGCAGTTATAGCCTTGCAGACATTTGACAATCTAGCTGTCAGTTTGTTGAGTTTATCTAGAGAAACTTCAATCCATGCTTCCGGAAAAACTTCCGACAGGTCGGCTTTGCTACTTGCCTAGAGGGCCAGCATCCTGGAGTCGCCCCTTTTCTGTTGAAATCGAGACTGATGTTTTTCTTGATACCATTTATGAAGCTGCCAGCTGAGGACCTGTGAGGCATCTGTCTCTCAGACTAGAGGGACATCCCACTTCTCTTTCTATCCTGGTTACAGCCAGTGTGCACTGTTCATTGAAGGGAGTAGTGCACACCGTTGTATTAGATCTTTAGTTTCTTGGCAATTTCTCGCATGGAATGGCCTTCATTTATCAGAACAACAATAGACTGTGCTTCTGATCAATAGAAAGTCATTTGTTATGCTTCTAAACATCAGTTGTCATGAAAAAAAAAAACGTCAGAAAAGTTTGGATTAAATTCCTTTTCTTTAGGTGGTCATACTTCTAGGTAATTTGAGGCTATACTTTGTGTTGTTGTAACACAAGGAGGTATTGGAATACACTACCGTATTGGTGGCACATTGGTATCTTTTTGAAATTGTGGCTATGGAGACTGATTTTCTTTTGACTTCAGAAGTCTGCAGTGTGTTAGAAGCTGCTTGGTTTGACATGGAAAAGACACTTGCATAACTGTGCATTTGTAACTCTTCCTCTCACTATAGAATATATTCCTGCACTCGCTCACTCCATCACTTCCTTGACGTTCTACACAGTCAATCAAGTGGACTCAAGAGTATTGACAGTTGTGTTAAGGAGAATGTGACATTTGTTTAATTCAGATCAATTTTAGGTCCAACTTCAAACACAAGTGCTTTCCAATTGTTGACACTGAAATCCAAGTGCAATCACTGCAGGCACGAAGGAGGATTTACAGAGATGCATTGGATTTTAACCCACAAGAGATATACCTCTATACCATGGAAGGAATCATTTTAGATATGCCTTTTATTCTTGTACGCATTCCTGCTCAAGCTAGATCTGAAGAAAGTGAATTGTAATTGCTGCCTATAATAGGTGAGCGTATCTCTCCCTTGAAATGCAAATTAAATAACTGAACATAAAGGTTAACTGTACCACTGAGCGCAGACATGATTTAATAGGTAATGCTTCCAGTAATTAATCTACATTTTGTTCTCAGAGAGTAAGTTATGTTTACTGTCTAGTCTGCGGTATGCAGCTGAGGTGCTCTCTGAAAAGGTTAAATCACTCACAACTTTTCATGATTTTTTCGCAAAGCTTCTTGGTTTAAGAGAGGCCATATCGAACAGTTACAGAACTAGATGAGCAAAGCAAAGCATGAAGTCAGAACCAGTAGGGTTAGGGATGTAATTGAGCGGCTTTCTCATTATTTTATCTAAAAACAACACAACCCATTTCAATATCAGCATTCCCGCTCCCATTTTGTCTCCACATTTTTTGCTGTTCTACAGCTTTTACTTCAGTTTCTACACTGAAGAAATGTGCCGGGAACAAAGATTTGAACTTTGATCTTCAAAACTGATTCAGTATCGTTTGTATTTGAAAGCCCATTAGGAAAACATTTTAAAAGGTCATAAAAGACCAAGCTGTTCTTTTTTAAGGCACAGATTATTAACATCTCTATAGCCCTACTAACACGGGACCAGTATTACCTGGGGATCTCTTGTATATTGTAATGATTGCCGAGGACATCTGTGATCTTAATCCCTCGCGAATCTGCCGTGTCCGTGTATTGTAAAGTCAAACTTCCACTGCGTATTATCTTCCTGTATTTTACCAAACACAGAGATCATGTAATAACTTTGGTCACGTTTGAATCAGCATGTCGTGATTTGGGGTTGTATATCTATTGAATGGCTAAGAAATGATGGCAGTTAACAGCGGCTCTCTGAGATCATTGGTGTTAAAAAGCGATGACAGAGAAGGTAAGAGTGACAAAAGGTTGCCACATTCAAGCACAGCCACAAAGCATCTCTTACATTATATTATATAAACCTGCTGCAGATGTGTATTTACGGCTTCATTCCAAGCAGAAATCGGGCAAATCAACTCTAAACCATACTATTAATCTGGCTGTTGAAGAACAGATGCTTTGCTTATGAAATTAAAAGTTACGTGTGGGAAATAATGTCAGTAAATATGAGTAAAACACATTTTCCAAAGCAACTGTTGAATGTACTGTATCTTCCTACCTCCCTATCAGCTAGTCATTTCAAGTCATTTAGGTTCATTCTAGATAATAAACTACTGTGAATATCCCTTCCTGTCTTTTCAGTTCAGTTTCAAGTGCGAATTTCAACATACTGCAGACGTATTCTGTTTTCTTGTGCTAGCAGAAGGATTCAAAATCTGAAATGTGAGTTGGTTGCCAAACAGCACTGCCTTCATGATCTATTCTGTCAGAAAGTCAAACCCAGAAGACATGAAATAAGCAAATATGGACATTGTGAAAAAGATCATGTGAACTTGAGAACTCCTTCATTAAAATAATGGAAGCAGCCCTCAATCATCCAAGATACACAGCGCTAATACATTTTCATATGCCCCAATTTCTTAAGGCTTTGAATACATAAAGCATTAGGAGTTTTATTTGGATCAAACCGTTCAGAATTACAATGAAGGACTTGGTTTTGACAATTAAATGACATCTGAGGATTTCAAAAGGCCACTGAGGTATTAGAAGATTCCATACTGGACACGGAATTGGTAATTCCATCATTAATATACTGGGCTGCAAGTTCAATGGCGTATCAAGAGAAATGGATAAATCTTTTTAAGCACCGTCTGTCTGACATGTTATGGATAGGCTACTGGCATGCATAACACATTTTGCTATTAACCTTTGTAGAAGTGTCAGAATGATGAGTCAGAGGGACATTGGTCTGGGCAACCCTGGACTGTATGTAATATTGTTGGTTGCACCAAAGTAGATCCAGGTGTAAATGGGATTTTGCGGGGTCAGGTAGCGGACGCCCTCTGAGACTTGGACAGAAATCATACAAGACAAGACTCTGACAGCTTTGAATGGGAGGAGGGGAGCCTGGAAGAGGTCTTTAATTGCTCTCTGGGGTTGGAAAAAATGCAACCTGTAAACTCAGAATGTGGTGTAAGGAAAGGACTTGATGTGTCTGGTGGGAGATTCTCACAACTATGAATGTAGGCCAAAGGCTTGTTCTGCAATCTCTCTGATGGGGTGGAGGAGCGACATGACATTTGTGAAAATTGGACAAAGGACCCTGAAAAAGGGGGAGGGGAGAAGTGATCTGACGACTTCCACAGAATCAAGAGAAGGAGTCTTGACATCTCTGAGAGGAGAGCAGAAGACAGTCTGGACATTTGTTGGTGTGTCGCCCGGGGTTAGGTGGAGAGAAATTTTGATCACTTTGTGGTAAAAATGCTTTTCACATCTTATGGAGGTTTGTGTAGGGGGGTTATACTGTAGACTGCACATTGTGGCATCTTTAGAGGAGAAAGACACAGTAGGCCTGTATTCTTTTCATGGTTTGAAGTTGGGAAGGTTCTACTGCAACAGAAGGGGAGGGGGGTGGGGGGGGTGTTGGCAGAGATAGAGTATGGTATTTGTTATTATGTTTTCCTTCAGAGGAAGCAGGTCCTTGTCCACAGAGTCTGTCACGTTGCACTGCCATGTTTCTATAGTCCATTGTTAACACTGGCTCTCACCTTTAGCCCTGTATTAAAATCAAATCCTGCTAAATTCAAAAGATGCTTCATGCACTGCCAACTAACAACTTTGAGGATAAGTTCACACAAATAAAGAAAAAAAAAACAACAACATTATTATCTATCGCCACCATGCTGGTAGAAAGTTGGGTGAAGGTCAGATGAAATCCACAAAACATTTCTGGAGCTTCACAGCAAAAAAGCATTGAAGCATCAACTGCAACAACTGAAGCAGATGGAGACTTGTTTCCAAATGTAAAACACAACTAAAGAACATAAAATGGCTCCAGACAGCTCAGAGAAGTTTCTGGAAAACCCCAAGAACTCCTGCTTATTTGAAAAAGCAACATGCGCGGTCAAGCTTGTGAACTCACTTCAGACGGAATGCAAGCCAATGCTTTTAGCTTAGCAACTACAGTGAGGATTTTGGCCGAAAACAGGTGCTAACAATGGCTTGTCAAATACATTTGGGATCTGGATTTGGATTTATAGCCATTTTATGTTTTAAAAAAGTCCCCATCTACATGAAATATTTAGGAGAATGCTGCAACACTGTTTTGCTGTAAAGCTCCAGAAATGTTTTTGGGGTTTATGAAACTTCACCTGAGCTCCCATCGGCATGGGGGCGAGTTGTTATTGACTATATATTTTTCATTTTTGGGCAAGCTTATCCTTTAAATTCCTAGTTGGCAGAGCACGTAGCATCCTTATAACTGAGCAGGAGTTGAAATTAATGTAAAGCAAACAGTTATTACTCATCTACAGTGTTATGAATCCAAACATAAAAAGGTGGAGGCAGAGCAAGTGCAAAGTGATGCTGGTTTCAGAATATGAACAATTTCAGTTAAATGTTTTGTGTCATTTTTTTTCATTGGGCCTCCCTTTTATCTGTTCAAAGAGTGAATAACCTTACAAAAATTGTCCTCAGGAAAATTCACCGCCAGCCTGCCTTTCTGCCCTTGCCCTCATCTCAGATATAAGGTTAAACCATATTTCGTATATCTATATTCTTATTTGACTACACAGATTTTTAGCTGTGTTTAACATTCAGTGAAATCAGTGACACCGTGTGGGAAGCTGAAGGGAAAATGAAATGAGGTGAAAAACGAAGGGAAGAAAACAGAGAAAAGGGTCTGTACAAATGAGGCAGTGATCAGTGGTGACAGTTCATTATGGCTGGTAAATGCGGCCATGCGGGGGTGGCTGGAGGAGAGACTGGAGCGCTAATTGGAGCGGCTGGGAGGGATTCTCGTCTCATAGCAATATCACAACTATTTACATGCTTACAGCTCTGGTGGGGAGAATGTGTTAGAAGGGTGGAGATCACATGTTTTCATGTGAGATTATGTATATTTTTTACGTTCGCATGTGCGTTTACATAATCACAGTGTTTTTTTAATCCGTGCAGGGCCCTCATGCATGTGTTCTCTGTAACCCAACAGTAGTGACAACATTGTGCCATGCAATTTGGAGGACACAGGTTTGAGTCACTGTACTCTGTGAATGTGTAGATTTGTGTTCTCTTTTGTTTAGTTTTATGGTACTTAACTACAAGGTGACATGCCATCAAAGCTGCAGGCATATGTGCGTGAAAACATCTGTTTTGACACCAGCACCACTGGGACCCAGAGAGCATGACTTAAGATTTCAAAAAAGGAACCACAAAGGCGTTTCGTGACAAAACTCAATGCAGGCTTCAGACATCAGTGACATCATTGTCAACAGCAATGGCCACCGGCAAAATTCTCTCTTCCTCTCAATCCGCTGTGACTGTGTCATCTTGGATCTTTATGGACTGTCATGAGTGGCAACTGTTGGCGTGTGTTGCAGGTGCTGTCCCCTCTGACGTCCTCCGTCCTGGCAGAGAGGAGCATCAGGGTGCAGGACGACAAAGTGACGGTGACAGAGCTGGGCGTTCAGTTGGTATCCGGACTGTCTTTGTCCCTGCAGCTCAGCCCTGGGAGCAACAGGGCCATTGTTGCCACTGCAACCACACAGGAAGTCATTGAGTCACTCAAACAGGTACGAAACCAAGACATGCAAATATGTTAAAGGTGTAATATGTAAGAATTGATGAGCTGTCTAAGTCATACTGCGAACAAAAAGGGGGTGGCATATCCTCAGTGTAACTGCTAACTTCTGCTTGTGTCTGCAGTGCTAGCACAAGAGCTTTAGACAGGATAGGCTGGGGCTAGCGGGTTAGCACGCTAACTTCAGTAGATATCTCTGCAACACAAAACATAGATGCCATGATGTGAAAACTGCTATTTTTTTTCACATTATTTTGATCATTTTTGTTAATGTAACAAATGTTTTCAACTAATAAACCTTACATTTTGCACTTTTAAAGCATTCAATATTATTATTCATTTCTTAACCTACCACAAGAGATAGGAAAGTACTGTGTTAGCACTCGACTGTGCATTGTATTTTGCTTACAAGTTCAAGGCTGGATCGAGGTTATTATGGAGTCTATGATATGCATTGTAGTTTTTCCTTTATAATTAATTCACTCTTGATATAGTAGTGCCATCTCTTTGATTTGCATATCCGACCAGTGAACAGCTCTGTTATTCCTGTAATTATAATTTCAAATGGAAAAAGGGTAATGTCTCGTCCCTCGGAGAGTAAAGAATATTTGGCTTTCAAGCGAATAGTTTCATATCCCACTCTATTGTTTCTTTCATCCATAATTAAGGCTCGAATTGGCTTCCACCGTGTTCATCTCTTTTATTTTCCAGTCAATTCTTCTGCATTAGCTGGAAATGTGCAGATTACTTTTTGTGTGTTTACTGTTATTTTCAGGCTTATTTGGGTACTGCTGTTATGCTGATACCAATTTGTGTTCTGTTTTCCAAGGAGTCCCTCATCAGCGCCTGGCTCCAGTTCAGTGATGGATCCATGACTCCTCTAGACAACTACAACCCTGCCCATTTTGACCTGGCAGCCACCTCTTTGAATGAACAGGTGGTGGTGGTGCAGCGCAGTGCAGCGTGGAAATGGCCCATTATCGTTGCCAAGGGCGAAGGTCAGGGTTTGCTTGTGCGTGTTGAAATGAGCCAGTCGGAGGTGTGCCAGAAGGGGAAACGACGTACTGTCTTAGCCACTGGAATGGCAAACATACAGGTGAGATTTGGTCAGCCAGAGGAGCAATACAGACAACCAGGAGACCGGCGAACACGTCCTGACCCTCCATATTACGGCGGATCTATCTCTGATATGGAAACTGGCTTAATCAACCGTGGAGCCACTACCATCAGGGGCCATGTCCCAGTGAGACCTAACGGGGGCCGTCTATCAGCAGACAGCGGGGCAAGGGCACCGAGCGAATTCTCTGAGTATCCAGACAAGGCAGACCTGCCCCGCAGCCGCAGCACTGACGAAGACTTGTTACCGTCCCGCAGAGGTCTGACAGACCTGGAGATTGGTATGTACGCCTTGCTGGGAGTCTTCTGCCTGGCCATCCTGGTTTTTCTCATTAACTGCATCTCTTATGCATATAAGTACCGGAACAAGCAGCTGTCCCTGGAGGCCCCGGAAACAATGCCCCACGCCCACGACTGGGTGTGGCTGGGCCAAGAGGAGGGCCTTTGTTTGCAACAACAGCAGCAGGACGAACTTTGTGGCACTCTCGAGGAAGGTAGTCAACTACTAAACGGAGGCGTCCAGCGCGGTAATAATGGCGTGGGAGGTTGCAGTTCGAGCGGGAGGGATCACAGGAACGAGTCGCTTAACTCACCCACCACCAAGAGAAAGAGGGTGAAGTTCACTACCTTTTCCAACGTCAAGGCCAGTAATGGATGTCCTGTGCTCAGCCCATTAGCACTGGTGCAGACCAGTGAGATAAAATGGGTATGTCCGGACATCGAGCTCGGGGACACAAAGGATCTTAGGAACTACATGGAAAAGCTTAATGAGAATGCAATTAAGAACATTGCATAGGGGGTGTTTTCACTGAACTAAAGAGAAACTCACCTGAATGCCTTCAGAATGAGGAGGGAATGAGGGAAACAGGAAGGATAGGAAAAGGGAAAAAATAATAAAAGGGTGCAGAAAACAGACTGATACAGACTGTAAACTGTACCTCACCATAACAACAGGATAGTTTGCTCAGCCTTTGTTGTTTCCATGACAGTATTCAAGCAACGGACTACAAAGCGACATGATTTGCCACGACAACTGAGCATAGTTGTAAAAGGGGGGAAGTGTGAACTTGATATTGTTGCTTAACTTAAATGTACGTTGTTTGTCTTTAATTGACGTTCCTTTTATATTCACCATGTAGCTCGTTTTACATTCTCTTTTTTAAAATCATCACGTTTTAATGTTGTATTTGTTGTACTTTTCTGCGCTCTGTTGCTTTTTCTGTTTTTTAAGAGTTGCCGTATGCCCTGTACCACACGTCAGCAATTATAGATTCTAGGAGAGAAGAGTTAAAAAGAACATTTTGTATTGTATATAAATGCAGAGTTTAATTCGAAGGTAATATATGTACAGTAACATGTTTCAGTAAAGTGCTGTTTTGTTTTTTTTGTTTTGTTTTGTAGTTTAGTTTTGTTTTTGTCTCCAGACACCAGATCCATGCATGATGCTATTAAAGAGGAGGCATGTGTGTCTGGTCTGAAAGCGTGTAGATAACTAATGCCAATACAGCTGGAGACACATCCGTTTAATATGATTGCATTCATTCATCACGGAGCTGAGTTTAGGGTTGGTTTCAGTATGTTAATATTGACTTTGCTAGCCTGTGCTTTTTCCTCTTCTTATGTTTATGTTATTATTTATGCCGCCCCCTTTTATTCAGTTGTATACGTCAGATAAAGTCCTGATTCGGCCTGGTATTCTGATAAGAAAAGCAATTAGTGTCATTGAATATTAGAAAATCGAAGAGAATCCATAGACAATCACATAAATTATGTATGGTTTATCCTTTCATTTACAATGTTCCATTAAAATCGGTCCAGTTTACAGCTTGAATGGCTTGAATTAAGTCAAGTTATCACATTGGATCAGAGAAAAAAAAAGTCATGACAGTGAATGAACAAACGATCACAGACTGTGAAGTGAAAGTCCAAAGTCTGCCCTCATCTTCCTTTTGTCATGTGTCAGTACTGGTCCATCATTTTCTATCTCTGTTTTGAAATTGGCTGCTGGACTAATTAAAACTGAAGGTGACTCTTCTCCATCACGCTGCTGTGTGATTCCTTTTTTCTGGCTGCTGTATTCTTCTCTCGGCCTGTCTTGTTTTTTGCTCATCTGACTGGTTTATGCGAGTACACAGACAGTGGCTTCATCAAATATCAAAATGAAGTGCCTGTTGTTGTCAGTCGGTGCAGCTGCCAGCTGAAGCAGGAGAGATAAGTTATCTTGCACCTATCATCCCACCACTCGAAACCACAAATACATTTGGATATTCATGCATTTTCTCCACCCAGTGTATGATTGCTTGGGGAAAATGGGCAGCTAAGGGATATTCTTTCCATTATGCGTTGTTTATAAAGCAAAAAGCTTCTGTTTTTCTTTTCTTCAGTATTTGTGCATGTAAAAGGTCTTGAAATTAAAAAAGCACAACGTTTCGGCTGACAGGAGCTCATCTCTCCCACAGAAAACCCCGCTCCTGAAATGCCTCCTCAGTAGCCCCGCCTTTAATTCCATGACCTTATGTCATCACACACCACGTCACACATTTGCGTTATTTACGCCTCTATTCACTGTTGAAGTAAAGCTAACTGGAAGCTGAAAAAACGACAGAGCCAACTGCATACACGGTGAGTGGTGCTGGCTCAGGCGTGGGTGAGCTGACCAATTACAGCAGACCAGGTATATGGGAGGAGTTCCTTAAAGAGACAGGAGTTGAATCAGAGGATCTCAGACAGAAGAGGGATACAGTACTGCTGCACCGGACAGAATCAGAAAAACTGATGTGTTTTTTGAGCATTAAAGCATGTAAACCTATTCTAGTAGCAACCCCAAATAAGATTATGAAGCTGAAAATGAGCATAATACGTCTCCTTTAAAATAATTATGGTTACTGTTTATAAATGACTGCGATACTAATTAGATAAAAAGCAACAAAAGAGCCAAAGGAATATCAATTTAATACAAAAACCCACCCAAGTTTGCACTTAAATAAGAAATGCTTTTTATAGGTGCCAGTGCAATAACATGCACAGACCTCCTTTAACGTATCTTCTCGACCATCATCTAAGTAAAGGAAGTCAAAAAACTATTTCTGCATCCAGTCTAGGCAGGAATGAAATTAACACAAACACAGTAAACATGTTTGTAATCTGCATGTGAAATCATGTAATAATACCTCTTAGTATCCTTTTTATGTCATAATAAGCTGTTAAAAAAGGTTTTAGGTCAAGTGCACCAGTGCCCTCAAAGCCTTTAAAACTCTCAGACATTTTTTTTCCCCCACGAGATCACAGACAGTCTCCCTCACTAAAAGGGCAATCTAATTAGAGATTACTTAGTTCAGTCTTATTACATGTTAATGTGGCATTTCCTATGCAATTTGTCTTGCCCACTTACTGTACCTGTAAAATTACTCAGATATAATTTGCAACCTAATTAAAACAAATCTGAGGACCTGTGCATTGGAGATGTCCCCGGGTAACCAGGAAAGTCTTGCGCCGTAAATATCTTTATCTAAAAGAGGGAGCTGTGCTGTGATAGTGATTTTCTTTTACAAACCTGCTTCTGGGCAATTTCTTTCATGCTTTTGGATTAAGTCAATAAATCTCAGTAGATGTATAAAATAAAAGCCTATTCAGCATGCAAATGAAAGCTGCACATCTCTACATGGACTTGATGAAGATATGATGTTAAAACAATATCTCAATATCTTTATCTAAGACTAAAACAGGTACAGTACACACTTCTCCCTCCTTTACAGTAGTGCAGACACTTTTTTCCGTCTTAGTTGTTTTCATTTTTCTATTTTTAGCCTGAAAAAGTGGCTCACTGTCACAACTAAATCATCTCGAAAATGTGTTTTTTAGAGATGACCATTAATTGGATGGGAAATTTTTGATTGCAATCATCTACTTCAGTTCCCGTAGCGTAGAGCATCTTGCACTGTACTGGCCTACTGACACAAATGCCATGCTTCTGTACTCAGACACACTGATTAGCACAGACTGCCACAAATAGCTTCAGAAGACTTTGAACGAGGATCGTTTTGGACAGAATATTTTAATCGACAGCTAACGCGAAATGACACCACAACTTTTCCCAGGAACTTGCTCCTGGATAATCTGGGTGCAAAACCTACAGACAAGCGCAAGACTGGTTGACGTTTATGGCTTCTGGCAGATGCCTAAGGCCTACACAAACGCAGACCACAGTCACCCCAAACACTAAAACTAGAGAGCAGGACTGAACTATCCTCATGGGCCAGAAGTGGAGATGGTTGCTGATAAGAGTGGATAAGGGAGACTTATGAATTGTTTTAGAAAAATGTATGAATGGAAATGGAGCCGAGGAGGAAAACCCCACAGAGACAGTTCAACCTGTATCTTTGGTTGTGGCAGATGCAGCTACCAGAGATAAAAGTGGTTATACAATTCAAACATATGCCTACTACTTCACACGTGGTGTGATGTGTGACATTGAGAAAAACAACATCCGTTAACTGACATAAGCACCGCAAAATTGTTCTTAAGCAGGATTTAATTGAACTTTAAGGCCCAGTTGATTATCAGTGGACCACCGCCAGCAGTCAACACAGGGATCAGTAGAGTTGTATCATTGAACACATGGTTCAGCAAAGCCTGTGGCCTGAAAGGGATCAACTACATTGATAACTTTTAATCTGTTCTTGGGATGATGCAAGTAAGTTTAGTGCTGATCAACTGTTATTGGTTCAGCTGGCGACACCCTTCGGCCAGGCCTAAATGATGCACCCAGACACACAGGGGCCTCAAATGCGACAGCCTCAATGCCAGCCTGTTGCCAACCCGCTAACAGGGCCGCAGCCTCGACAACAGGAAAACAAAACACTACAACCTCTGTGTCAACAACCAGGTCATGGATCGGTCTTCCAATTCCTCCTCTCCATGCTGCCCGCTTTCCTGGCTCACTCCTTCAGGGATTTACTGACAAAATAGGATGGCTGGATTCGGTCTCCTCTTAGCTTCCCTCTTGGGGATCTCTCTAACAAGCTGATCAGTGATATGTGATGCCACAGGCTGCCACCAGGTTGCATTCAGAAACATTGCACTGCCAGCCAAAACAACAGCGAGCAAATCTAGAGAGGATGTCTTGGACATACAGGGTCCCTCCAATATCTGTCTTCTTTCCTCTACCTTTTAGGTAGGAGAGTGAATGAGAAGCAATGAACTCACACTGTAAATTAGCCTCGATCTATCCCCAGCCCTCTCAGGAATGACCTGAACCTAGCAATGCTTGAAGATATTAGCAGTAATTCTAAACTTCATTCATGTTTTAACGGAAACCTGGTTGGTTAGAAATGGCAGTGCAACTGTTCATGAATCAACCCCTCCCTTTCTTTTACATTTTCCTGGCCTTTTTCGTGGCCTTTTATTAAAGAGGTCATATTATGCTAATTTTCTGATTCATACATCTTATTTTGGGGGTTTCCAGTGGAATAGATTTACATATTTTAATGTTCAAAAAACATTATTATTCTCATATGGTGTATTGCTGCAGAATGCCTTTACACACTGTGTCTCGAATGTTCCGTTTTAGCTACAGAGCAAGAAAGCTCATCTCTGTTCTCATCTTTGATGAGAGTTGCACATGGCCATTACTTAACGGGTAGCATGTAGCCAGTCAGAGGCAGAGCAGGGTGCGTCATGTAGAGCAAGGTAGTGTGAAACAAAATAACGCAGCTACAGCTTGTAACCTTGGCTTATAATACATATATATATATATATATATATATATATATATATATAGATAGATAGATAGATAGATAGATAGATAGATATATAGCTTCGTATATATATATACATAATATAACAGCTGTTACATATTGACATACATAAGTTATGGAAGTAACGGCTCGACTCCAAACCAGGCGTTTCAGGCAGTGCAGGAGCAGTGTTTTCTGAAAGATAGTAACTCCCTTTGGCGTGGACCCATTTTACAGACCTTTTACATGCACAAAACTACTACATAACACAGTAAAGGTAAGGTGAGAACCAAAAGAGCAGAATATGACCTTTTTAACAGCACAGATGAAGACTGACAGTGGATGGGATGAGTCATAGGGGAGCCGACACACAGTAAAGGGCTACAGGTCGGACTTGAACCCTGGGTGGTGAGGACAAAGCCTCTGTACATGGGGTGCATACTTCACCAACTGACCCACCAGGGTGCCACCGATCAAGCCTTTCTGATTCAAACTCTATAAAAGTGGTACAAGGTGAAATGAAAAAAGAAAATCTTGTGCAAACAGTTATCACAACATTAGAGGTATAACGTTACGTGTGTCATCCTGAACTGTTTTTTTACAGAGCCTCCAGATTGGTGTGCAATTTCCTTTTTTACTGTGACCCAAACACTGGTCTAATTCCACTGAACAAAAACTTTAAAGTACGAGTTTTACCTGTAAAATTGAGCCAGGTTAGACAAGCTTGGTGTGGTGCTGCTGGCATCAGAAAAGGCGAACACAAATGAGACTCCAGAGCTGGCTCCCAACACTGTCAGATCCACTGTATGGGAGCATCTCGGTGTCATGGTTAGTTAGAGCTAAGATGGACAAAGCTAAGTGGATGTGATGAAAACAACAATTTGTCTCAATTTGTGGAATGAGACGAAAACAGACATAGCATTCAAGCATATTCAGACCATGCTTAAGCAATAACCAGTGCATTTTGAGTGTTAATCGCTGCAGATTTCAGACAATATGCCAGCTTGTTCTCAATTCCTGCATTTATTTGTTTCATCTTAAAGTTTTAATTTCCTTCGCAAAAGGTCCCTCAGATATTCTTGCCTCCAGCAGGGTCAACACTAGCCCTCCTGACCATGCTCCAACCCTTCTTTAGCCCTCCAGGCCACCACTATCTGCCCTATTTCCTGTCAACTTTCATCAACTCCTCTCCACCTTATCCACCTGTCGACCCATCCTCACAAGAACTACAGTCTCATATTGCTTGTTTTATACCTTTCAAAAACTCCTCACCTCTCCCCAACATCTAAGGGGACATTCTTATCGCACTGAACCACAAACAGCCCACCCTGCTCCACTGAGATTTTCCTCCCCTCCATTGAGGTACTTCAGACCGCTGCAGCAGCCTGTCACTCCTAAGTCTTAACCCTCTAAGGATTTTGCCTGTGTCCGTGACACTGAACTGCCAGGTATATCTCTTGCTGACACTGAGATCTCTGGGTCTGCACCCGCGCTCACTAACTAACTGACAGCTGCTGTCAGGTATAATGGAACAGGCCCCTGTCACCATTATGAACCATCTCCACTGACATTCACTATGCCGATACATCTCTAGTTATCCCGTTTCACAAATTCTCCAGCTGTTGCTATGCCAACAATCCTCAACACAACCTTTTCTCCTTTCCTAATCCACTCCATTTCTTCCTTTTGACATGCAGGTTCGGAAAGGAATCACCAATTACACTGCTGATGTCACCCATCAACCCACCACCACAAGCTTGTCTCTCTGTCACGGCAGACCGACTGCAATGACTCACAAAAGGAAATGTAAAATTACAAAATATCTAGAGCTATTCCAGACAGTTGCCCTTTTAGACTGCACTCATTATCTTATCCTGTACTGTTGGTTTGCACTCGCACTACAGAAGTGGTACTCTCTAGGGAACCTCCAGAAGGGTTTCCACAGAAAAATGGGGCAAAGGTAAAATGCAGTAACATGATGGGCACAAATGTGACAATATGCAAGAATAACCATTCCAAAATAGATTTAGCTGTATCCAAATTGTTTTCAGACTATGAGCAGTTACACAGTTGAATAGGGCTGATGGTCTTACTGTATCCAATCGATGGTCTGTGGGGTTGCAACTTACAATTAATTTCACTATTGCTAGATTGCTGAATAATGTTTTAAATATTGTAGTCGAAACATAGAAACATGTAAATAATCTACAGCCATGCTTGCAGCATTGTGAGGCTGTGCATTGAGCTAAATGCTAATGTCGTCACGCTAACTTCCTCAGAATGACAATGCTAAAATGCTGATGTACAACAGGTATAATGGTCAAAATCTTAGTTTAGCATGTTAGCATGCTAACACGTGTACATAATATAGTACAACTGAGCCTGAATGACATTAGTCCTGCAGGTATTTGGCCACAAACCAAAATTTCAAGCCAATCCATTGGCTTGATGCTGGCTCCAGATGAAATGTCATAGGGTCACCAAAGTTAATAGAATCTTTCCTGGGGGGAGGTTGTAGGTGTGTAGCAAATTGGATGGCAGTCCATCCAACAGTTGTTGAGACATTTCACTCAAAAGCACAAATGTCAAAGTGCTGGTGCTGCTAGAGGAGAAGTCAGGGGACCACCAAAAATAATTAACATTAAATCATTTGGGAACCACGAATGTCTATACCAAATTCCATCTGTCCATCAAATGCTTGTTGAGAGATTTCAGTTTTCGAGCTAAGTGACAGACCAGTACTGCCATCCTTAGAGCCATTAGCTTGGCTAAAAAGGCCCACATCTCACCAAAGACTAACAGTCTAAATCCATAAATCATTAAAACTGAGAAAAGCAACACATTTTTGAGAGGCAAAAGCTAAAACAGTGTTATACAAAATGGATGGACAATGTTGATTTTCTTTTTCCCATCAACGACCCTTAAACCTAACCTTAGAAAAGTGATAAATGAGCAAAGATGTAAAATTTAATATTTCATAGCCCTAAAAAGATGTGCTGTGTAAGAAATTGTAGATATATTTCTTCCTTCTTCCTCTCTCCGCCTTGCAGTAAACCATGCGGGAAAACATGTCTTTCTCTGAACTGTGATATAATATGAACTGAAAAATTCACACATACACAACATGTTAGCTCTTTAGTCTATACTGCGTGGCACTACCATGGTGCAACAGTTTGACTGCATGAACAAAACAACCAATACTACGCTCTTGCAGTAGCGGAGTCTGCACTTTCAGGACCCTAGTTTATTGCCACAGTGCCCCCTACCATAGAGGAGACCACATTTTTGGGATACTAGTTTAATACGCTTTGTTAAAGTTTTGAAGGTTTATTCCACCAAAATAATATTTTGTGGCTTATAATAATTTTAAAGGTTGATACCATGAAAATAATATGTTGATTCCTTGTTCATAGTTTTAAAGGTAATACCAAGGAATAATACAAAAGAAAACAATGTGATCAGATGTGATGAGTCAGCTGAACCCAATCTCCAGTCCATTAGGCCTCAACGCCTCTGAGAGAGAGAGAATTTTAAACTTTACCTGACCCTCCAATATTCAAACCTCAGAAGTAGGTAACAGCACTAATTTAAAAATTTAAAATTTTGTTTAAAATTGGCACATGCCACTCGCCAAATGCATGTAAAAATATGTTTTGGCCAGTAAAATAAATAGGTCACACGCCATTAGCAGGCTGCTGAAATATCCCGACTTTGCTATATAACTTTCAACATAAATGCAAACAGTACAACAGACACAGTTTACAGCTACAGCAGATCTACTGATTGCGTTTTTGAATTTCAAATTCGTCCCTCACTGTCCACCGTCATTCAACATTTGAAACAAGAAGAAGAAGAGAAATAAAAGAAGACGATGAAGAAGAAGACGATGAAGAAGAAGACGATGAAGAAGAAGACGATGACAACACTGAAGAAGAAGAAGAAGTCGAGGAAGAAGAAGAGGTTAAAATGAAGAGATCAGAGATTAGTTTAAAGATGTGGTGACACATTGCGGGTGTTAAACCACCCGAAAAGCGATGGCAGGAGGAGAGCTGTGAGGAATACAACCAAAAAGAAAATGTTATGAAAAGTGGCGGTTCAATGATATGGGGGTGAGGAGAGAGTGGTTGGTGTACAACGGCAGTGCTTATACCATAAAGTGCAACATCTGTCAACGGTATTCGGCCAACTGTTCGTGCTCGTTTTTCGTCGGCACTAGCACAACGAAACTGGAATCTGTTAAAGACCACAAGAGATCAAATGCTCACATAAATGCAACAAAGATTTCCACGGCAGCAGCAGGATCCATCGCAACTACAGCAACGGTGCAGGCACTCACGGCGATGACCGACCCCACCACCACGAAGATGAAGAACCTCTTTCGCAACGTTCATGTCTTGGCTAAACGATCAAGACCGCTGTCGGACTTCGTGTAGATGTGTCAGTAAGTATTCAAATTTGTGGCCAGTCAAAACATATTTTGGCCAGTAAAATTTCATACCAAACCAAAAAAATAAAATGTTATGCCCTGCTTGTACCCAAGCAAAGTAACATCATACAGATGTTTTATCAACTGATAACCTCTGCTTAAAAAGCTCTGCCATTTTTAAAAACTTCCTCACTTGTCCTATGGTAGTGACACAATTGAACTATTATCTACATTGGCTGCTATACTGCCCCGACTACTGGAAGAACTGCTCCATTGATCCATATCAGTCCACTTTAAGAAGCATGCAGGAAATACAAACGAAATCCATGCAGAGCGCACAAAGAAGGCTTTGTTCATACCCGTGTCTAAGATACAGCATAAGTGAGCCTTTAAAGTTGCATGTCATGTAGCTATTGTCTAGGGGCTGCAAAGTTAGAATTTAATTTCTGGTCTGACACATCGCGCATCTCTACTTCTTAAATTCACCTATCCAATTACTGCTGTCGGTGTGCAGGTGCATCCTTCAAACATCCCCTGTAATCTAGTGTGTGTTTGCACACATGATGGATCACAATGTAGTATTGTTGTTGATTTCATTTAGTTCAGCCAAATTTATTTTGGAAACAATCTGAGTCCTGTCTAAAAGGTACAACAGGTGTAAGGGCTCACACGACCTCTGGGTTACCATTGTTCCCACGTGTGCGCCCACTGGCCCGAGCGTATTCACATTGGCGTACTGCAGCTGGTTTGTCATCAGGTGGGTGCAGATAAACTGAGAAGAATTATCCTGTGTGTGTGTGTGTTTAAGCATGTGCGTGTTTGTCAATGTGATTTATGGGCTCTACTGGTGCAATTAAAATGGGCTTGAATGTGGTATTGTTTTCTTTATTCCGCTGACATTGAAACACTTTTCTCGGAGAGGATGAAGAGGACAGCACATGAAAACCAATTTTTTTTCTTTTTAAAGAGATGCCTCTGACCCCGGCGGTCTACAAATGTAAACAATTCCGCAAGACGGATCCGGCCTCAGAGAGCGTCACGATGAGAGACTCGACACAGCCGTGAAAAACATCGAAGAGTTAATGAAGGGGAACGAAATCGTGGCATTTTTAGCGATGTGCAGTTGATCATTGGAAATCCCACTGGTGATGGCCTTATTGAGCTCCGAGCAGAGATGTGTCTGTAGCTGTTAACGCAGCCCCCTTCCACAACACATCAAGCACCACTTCTGCTCTCCATTCAAATTTATTTTTCGCTTATTTTATCTCTGATGGTATTTTTGTTTTTTAGGTCTGTGTTTTCCAGCGGCCTAGGGGGAATTGTGCATTTCGGGTCCCTGACGCGATAATGATGGCTTGCTCGCTAGTTTCTTTGTTCTGCAGCACAATGCCACACTGACAGACCAGGCTAAGAGAATGGCTGTTGGAAAGAGTTTCTTTAAAGGGAAAGTTCAGGAATTGGGAGGAAAAAAAAGGACAGGCAGCTGAAGATTGCCTCAAAGCATACTTGAGTGGATAACATAGATGCTGTGCTGTGTTTAAGGAAAAGCTTTATTGAAAGAAAAAACATTTTCAACTATCTACTTATCTTGTGTCAGCAGCTCTGACCCGTGGCAAAACATTGGAGATTAAATGTAGGACCAGCTCAATAGGAAGTCCTGATCAAGCGCTTTTTGTTTGTTTTTTACCTTGATCCCTATCCAAGTCATTACATTTTCTGATGTTCTTAAATTATTTTCATTATCTGCTGGTCTGATCCAATATTTAAAATACAACCAATACTATGCTGATTACGTCTCTGAAGCATTTTACTAATTTCATTGCTGACAATTTTTTATGTAACTGGGAGAATGTGATGAAATTGATGAAACCCAATCTGCCAGAGAGAAGACCCGTCACTCTGTTGAACTACAGATACACTCACTGTGATTGTACAGTGGTGTTGGAGTCGGGGTTCTTTCCTCTAGAGGATCTCTGGAGGGAGATAACATCTCGTAGAGAGCCTTCAAATCCAAGAACGGACACGTTAACGTCCTGTTATCAAGTTTCTCAACATTAGTTACTTTTTTTTAATCTTATTTGTCAGTTTTTGATTTATTGATTGCTGTCAGGATATTTAGAGATTTTCTACAGATATAACGGAACATGTTTGTAGAATAACTTTAAATAAATGTCATTGACTTACGACAAGCGTGTCATCAAATAAAGTCACACCTTCAAGTCGTACTGGAGATGTAGATCCCTGCCGATGATTTTGATCAGCTTTATTTTTCAGTGCATACAGATCCGTGAAAATATGCCTGGGTCGGCCCAGAATTGGATCCTCAGCATCGGCTCTGGACATCTCTTTAACTGCCTGCAGATATGTCTGCAGTCCAAGTGACACTTCAAAATTGTATAACTTTCCTGGCCTGGTTTCAAACTCCAGCTGGCTTGCCTTTGCACAGGCAACACAATCACCTGCTAATGCAACATGGTGAAATGAGGCATTCTGCCACTAGAAGCCGCAGAGTCAATAGACTGCCGAGAAGCTGGAGTACTTGCACTTGATGAGTCAGGAGAGCTTTGTGCTCATCTTGAGTTTCATCACTGATACCCTTGGCATGATATTGGAGCGCTGGCATTTGGCTCAGTTTATCCTCGCACCATTCAGGAGAAATGCTCTGCAAACGGCCGCAGAGCTAACATGAAGAATAGGCTAGATTGGCCTTCCTTCAGTCCTGTAAATATGAAGTCCTTAGAGAGGCTGCACTGGTATGCCCATTCCTGCATTCTAACAGACAGCAGACAAACCTTTAGATCAGATCTTCTGAGGTATATTTGGTACTTTCTGGCTTCAAACCTGTCTCTTTTTCCTACACTTTTACTGCTTTCATGTTTCTCTCTGTCTAACATTGCAAGTTATCAATAAAGAAAAAGTACAGCCAGTAATTTATGGTAACTTGGCAAACTTTCCTTTGTTTCATTACTCGCAAAACAGATAACAGTATTCCAGCCCCTGTTCGTGCAGCATCGCCACACGTTGGCATCGCCAGTACCAGATGTTATTAGCACTGTAGTTCCCCTGCCTCTCCTCCTCTCTACTTTTCATTACCAACATCTGTTAATTAAGAAAAGCAAAACACACTGGCTCATTTATTCGGTTGCACTGCTGAAAAAGTTTGTGTCCTTTGTTAAGAGGTGTCTTATCAGCATGTAATGCGTGTGTTATTCATGCAAAGAAGCATCCAAGGTAAAAAAAAAAAAAAGAAAGAAAAAAAAGAATATCCCTGGAACAGATTGTATTTATTTGCCATTTAAATGCAGATACAAATATCTGTAAATCTGCCATGAATTTCATTTTAATAAATAAATCATGTGCACAACACACTTTCAGTCAGCTTCCCCTGGATAAATTAAGGTTAAAACAATTCGATAAAATTGCCAGCAGGTACCTGGAATATAATAAGACTAAGCGCCTTACACCAGATGTGCTCCATGTTTGTGTGTGTGTGTGTGTGTGTGTGTGTTTCCTATTGTTCATGTGTTTAGTAGTCAGCCTTGTACAGGTGTGTGTTTGCTTTTGGGAAGAGATAGAAAAATATTGGCCGGCGCTTTTTCCAGTAAAATATCCACGGAACAAACAATGGCAGCAGGAGAAAGCACACACACACACACACACACAGTTTGGTATCAGCACTTTCCGGGAGAGCATGTGTTTAATTTTTGCTTCTAACAAGAGGCTTCATAGACAAACAAATGTATTTGCATGTAAACAGGACAATGTGAATGTGAAACTCAATTACTGACCATATATCACAGTGTCCAAAAGGAAATGTTGTTGTCTTAATCAAACGTTACCGGCGTAAACCATCTCCATTTACCATATGCCTACATGTGTACACTCTCTTGCAGCTTACTCGATCCAAACCACCGGGACAGGCAGTGTAGATACAACAGAGATTCATCCTAGATTGTTACCACCACGATGCCCGAGACTGCAGCTATACAAATTGTACAACTGGCACTTCTTTGCACTGAAAGATATTGTGTTGTGGAAATACATCAAGCTCTTCAGACACTACTGCTGTGTATAGTGTGTGGTTTGCAGAAATGTACATTGCCAACATTTATTCTGGAGATTGGGTTGAATAATGACATCACCATCAGTCACAGCTATAGAGTGTGTTAGTGTTAAGTGCTAACCAGCAAATGTCATCATGCCAACATGCTTCACTGATATGGTTAGCCTTCTTCATGCAAGCATATCAGTGTTTTTTGTGCCAGTTTTAGCATGTCGGTTACTGACGTTAACATTTAATTTATCTATGAATATTGATCCTGTGTTATTTTGTGCATTGTCATGGGATTTTGTTTCGTTGTTCTCTTTTTTATTATGCAAGTTTTGTCCTCATGTTCTTTTCCCACCTTTTTTGATTGCTCTATTAGTTTCAACTGCCGCTTCTTAGTCTTCCCTCAATTGTGTAAGTCTGTCTTTTGGTTTCCTTCAGTAAGTTTGACTGTGTTACATGTCTGTTCCCAGGTCCTGTTTTATTATTTTTAATACTATAATATTGTTAGTTCAAATTAGCCTTGAACGTATGAAAACATTTTTTTTGGTTGAACAAACTCTTCATAAAAACCTCTTCTAAACTATTGTTTGTAATTAAAAACAAACAATGGTAGAATTCAGTACAACAGACAGTACATGTATATGAAAACTCAATTTTAATGCCATGGCATGCGTAACACTGGTATACAGCTGCAACACTACCACTGGATCATAAATAACACAGACAGTTTTTCATTAAATTTAGGAGAAATGTACTATATCATAACGTATATCATTATTACATCATTACATGGATTTTACAGTTTATACAGTTTCATCCTTTCCTGGGTCGACCAGGGGGCAGGCTTTATTATGAAACAACCAATCCGACCCACTAATCAAAGGTGTCAGATCATCATCGCAAATTGTTTCAGACCAGTTCAACCTTTATCTACAGCCTGAGCTTTTCCCCCTCATTCTGACGGAGCAACGACAGCGTCTTGCTTTAAAATCCCACTCTTTCCCTGGCAACACAAATCTCTAGTCTCTCAAAGTGAAGGCGCAGAAGAGGGCGACTCTATATTTAATGTGCTGTAAAAAGGGATCAGATGATCGGTGTCAGAGAATGGGAGGCCCCCTGCACTGTGGAGCCTATTCTCACTTCAACTCAGCCCGGCGATTTATCAAATTACAGCCTGTTTCTAAGAGCTGACAGGGCTGATTACCAGTGTGTGGAGAAGGAGAGGTGTTTTTTCAGTGGAGCCCTGTGCCTCGAAAGAAGGGAAGCATCCTCTACTTACACCTCTTCCAACCTTACTCACATTTTCTCTCTTCTACCTGTCTTACTCTCAGGTATCGAGTTCTTAAAGAGCTCGGTAGGTATCCCGGCCCGCAAGTGTGTCTGTGTATAGGAGGGTGTTTGCATGTGCAAGGGGGATGTGTTCTCTTGTGATTGTGTTTTGGCGAGGTGAGATGTAATATTGGAGAGCCTCTGGCAGCTCCATTATCTGGGTGGTGTCAGCCCGTCTGCTCGTACACGCTCCCTTTCTTTGGGCCTACTCTCCCATTCAAACATTTATTTGCTGCCCTGACATACCCTGTCAAGCCCCTTCTGCCTCTCTGTCAGTGAGCCGGGCTTACTGTACTGCTAACTCTGCGGCTTCGAGGCTGCCTGAAGCATCATGTGAGCCCTTTTTCTGATAGCGTTTTTTTGCAACGCATCCAAACAGTTTGACTTTGACACAACATGACAAGTTTAATATCAAAGTAATTAAATTTGCTCAGGCTTCCTTGAAACCCCATGTCTGTGCTATGTACAAATATATAGGGCTTTATGACAATAATAGTGACACATTATAATGCATAATGACTTCTAAAAGGGGCAATTTCACAGATATGAACAGAATTTTAGCTTAAAAAGATGTACAATCGGGCGCGCAGGTAGTCGAGTGGTTAAGAGCACATGCCACATATGCAGCGGACCCTGGTTCAAATCCTAGCCAGAGGACCTTTGCTGCATTTCACACCCCCCTCTCTCTCCAATTTCCTGTCTATCCACTGTCAAATAAAGGTGTCTATGCCTGAAAAAAATCTTTAAAAAATGAAAAAATGTGCAAACATCCTCAAAAGTGTGAAAAACAACAGTGTGGATGTTGTATCACAGGTGTCTCCGTGCTGTGTTGCAGAGATGTCTACTTAAGTTAGCATGCTAACCAGCTAGCCCCAGACTCTCCCAATACCAATTTGTGTTGCAAGAGTTTGATTCTTTGACTAATAAGTAAACAAAATAAACTCACAAATGCATCTTTTGTGCCCACTTTTATCCTCTGGCTTTTAATTTTGTGTTAAACTTAAACTTTTTTTATATTGACGTAGCATTCATTTGTTTTTAACTTGCAGTGTTTCATATATCTTTTGCTCGGCACCTGCATTGTTTATGCATGCCTGCTTCAGTTTTAATCTTGCCTTACCATACACATGTGTTTTTTAATCCCTTTATCTTTATACATGTGTTTGTTTTGGAGAAGCACTTTGGTGCAAAACCTGTTTGATTTTACAGTGTTATATAAATGAAATAAACTTGAAACATTAACATTCCAAGAAAGGAAATATGTGGACACCAATTTTCCTTACTAAACATTAAATTACAGTGATACACATTATGAATTTAAGTTTAAGACCAGCTTAACTGCCTCTTTAACCCCTGTAAAACACAACTCGACATAAATAAGATAAAACTCACCAAAACACTGTTTGTCTTTCTGCAATCACCTCTGGTTTGGTCGAATTCTTAATTCACAAAGTAAGATTTCTCTCTCGCACGCTCCTCCGCCAGGTCGACTAGTGATCGGAAGGTCGCTGGTTCAAATCCAAGCTCCGGGCTGAGCTGAGCTGCATGTCATGGCTGCAAGTGTCCTTGAGCAGATACTGGGCCCTGCGATGAGCTGGCGACTTGTCCAGGGAGTACCCTGCCTTCGCCCAGAGACAGCTGGGATTGGCTCCAGCAAAAAAACCCCGCGACCCCATAAAAGGGATAAAGCGGTTACAGACAATGGATGGATGGATGGACACTCCTCCGCCACTTACGGCTCTGCTGTCTCCGCCTGCTGCATCTTTTCGTCCCCGGAGTCATTGTCCTGGTCAAAGCCGCTGTAAATCACCTCTGTACTTGTCCCCTGTCTTCAAACTGGCATCTGTCGGTCTCAGAGGCTATGTTCTGTCCCAGTCTGGTGTCCAGCTGCGATCACATGACGACGCCCCTCCCATCAGGCCAGATTGTAGTCCATTTTATAGTCACTTGCCTACAACACCAATGCCTAACTCAGCTTCTTGCTAACGGCAGCTAGTTGCTACAGCCAAATAAAGCTGCAGCAAAAAGTAGCCAGTTCAGTATAGTCAGCAGCAGTTAGCTGTTATGTGGCTTCCAATTTTTTTGGAACAAGCTGCAAGTTCTTACAAATTACACCTATAAGGTCAGCAGCGTAATACTTTATAATTGCTGGTCACTCACTGACTTATTCTGCAAGGACTATGGTGTATTATAATTTGAAAAGCTGCAATAGGTCATGATCAATTTAAAGTGCACTGTAATAACTAATCACTGTAATAACTAGAAAAGTTTTACTAAAAAATTCCAATGTGCATTTTTGTTAGGCACCCTATTCAAAAATGGAAGGATTGCCTCAAGTGCAGCTATTTCTGGTATTTTGAAATATGAGTAGCTGCGGTTTGAATGCAATAAGTGCTAGCTCTCTGCCTGACTGCTAGCCGACTTCCACAGTGACTCAGCAGTTGATGAAGTCTGTAATTGAGGGCAAAGAGTAAATAGATTACTGATTCAATTAACCCTATTACAGTGGGCAGTTCAGATCACAGCCAGACGTTTAGCCTTTCCAGCGAAAACCTCGCAAACCTGCAGACAGCCTCAGAATACAGATGGATGCCCCAAAATGGAGCTCCCACAGAGGACCGGAGAAACACACTTTCTGGAGCACATGGCAGCTCAATTAAAAGTATTAAATGTGGGAATAATTCTGGGTGCCATTTTCCCCAACCGCCTGGGAGGAAGCGGCAGCAGAGAAATGTCATTTTACTTATGCAGCAAATGAGAGCACGATTAAGTGACTCTGGAGGCCGAAACAACCTGCTGGATAGTTGGCAAAATGAATCAGAAGCCCGGCAGTGGGCAGTTGTGGCTTTTAGATAAAGCAATTTTTCAACTTGGTCACAGTTAGCACCTTTCACAAGAAAGTATTATTATTGATGGCCAGTGTAGGTCTGGATAACTACTGCCAGAAAAGGTCCTTACAGGAAATTACTGAGTTTGGTGGGAACTCTGAAGGAACCATGTAGGCTTTACTGAGTTGCTCATCAGTTGTATCAGTAATTATACATCTGTGTTGCCAGATAAAACATCAAGACCTTTATCCATAGTAGGGAGGTGATGTTGGTGGATCAGCACACCACCAGCAGACTGAAACATCTTCATAACTATTGTCATAAGACTTTGCTGATCACCTCTCTTTTCTAGCACCACCAACCAGTCAATGTGTTCATATCCACTGCAGGATTTTGACATCTACTGGGCGGATTGGCACTTATTTAGTACAGACAGTCTTGGTTCAAAGACAGTTCATCATAATGGGCTCAAGTACAATGTTAGATGTTAACATATTTTGGTTCAAATTCAAATTTCCTGACAAATATCGCCAGTGAACAGACATTTATAATTCCCTCTGATGAATTCTTCACTGCCAGTTTATCCAACACCATCATCAGTTCAAATTTTAAATCTGTCCAGTGCTTTGGTTAATGATAAATCCCTGCAAAAGCAAATCACATTCCTGTGATCTTATGCCTATGCCTTTTATGTTTAACGTGCCATATGTAACTTCTGCGCTTGGGGGCGCACTATCAAAACAAAACAAAATACATTTGCCAGGTGTTATGTGGGAGGGCCAACGATGCAGGGGCGAGCCATGCTGAGCCGCTCTGGGCCGGCTAGACAGTTGGGTGCAGAGTCAGACCGCCTGGCGAATAAACACCAGGGGTCATTGTCGGGTGTGTACATACATACTGGGTTGAATGCTCACTAAAGCTAAAGGGGAAATGTACTTGACATCATGAACACAATGTTACAGAGAGAAGGGCGGAAACAAATCAGAGAGCTGGAGTCCCTGGTGAGTGCCAGGGCTCGCTAACCTTAGTTTACGGCTAATGTACATATTGGATCATGTATAAAATATATAACAAGGGTCAGTTCGTTTTCAGACTTTAGTACATAATTCTTCCATAGTATATCCTCAAGTGTAAATGCCAAAAGATAAGATGGCCAAAATGGTAAACATTACTTGATTAGGAGTAGCAGATTAGTAATGTCACTGTGAGCATGTTAGCATTTAAATCGAATCATTGCTGTGCCCAAGAGCAGACAGAATGAGCTGCTGGCGTGGCTGTGGACCATCTTCTTTTCAATTATTCATTTATTTCATATCTGTTCAACTTGAATGAAGAAAAATCAGATATGCCAAGCACTTTCCTTCCACACACAATTTTAGGCAAAGTGCACTTTGGCTTTGGCTTTTGCCTTGAACTTTGTCGCTGAAAGCCAATCGTACACCACAGGAAAAGGTACAATGTGAATGTATTCATACTGGTCTCCATAATAAGAGTAATATAGTGCATTTTTTGTTTCTTCATCCTGTCCAAAATACAGATTTACCGTAGCGGCTGTGTGTTTTTCAATCAAAGGATTTCTGACGGTGAGCTCTGGATTCTGAGAATAATCTCTTCACTTCTTTCTATTTCTCTCCCACTGCCCTCCCACTTTTTTCATTCATTTCCCCGCTACCTCCCTCCGTCTCCCTTCTGGCTCCAAAAGAAATCTGCTTCAAACCATCTGTCTCCAAGCGCAACACATGCCTCCTCTAGTCACTAGAGAGAGGGAAAAGAGCATGTGGGGACACAATAGACCCATTACAGGAGCAAATTGTCTCCCTTCTTCCTCTCCGTCTCCTTCTCCATTCATCCATCCAGATGCCGGAGCTCCTTGCGTCGGGTACTGTCAGTGTGAGGGGGATAAAGAGAACCAGCTGGTGGCTACCGAGAAGACGTAACTTGGAATTAAATAGTTTGGCACCAGAAAGAAAAATAAACACTGGTAATGCAATCTACGATTTATTACTGCAAAATATAACATACGGTTACTTAGGTCTACAACAGCAGTCTTAACTTTTACCCCACAACTCCTCACCTCTAGTGTTTGTATGTACATTATGTGGGTATTTGTGTGGTCCCTCATTTCTTGTTTCAGCAGCGTCTGTGCTCACACCACGGCTCCTCTGCTTGGCGAGTGGAATTCAGAGCCCTAGATGAGCGGGTCGGAGATCTCAGCAGGACGTCTGGAGAATGCGATGCACAAATACAGACTCTGCAGAGAGGCCGAGTATGTGTTTGTTTCAGCTTTGTGATTGTTCTTATGTGGGGGGTCCTACTGTTTTCCATATGAAACTTGTAATACTCTGGTGGCGCCAATGGTCCCGCTGAGTGTCTGGGTATATCTCAGCAGAGAGTTACTTTTTTTTTTACAGCTCGTCTTTATACACCTGATAAAAGAAAGATATGGATGAATGAGTGATATGGTATAGTAGCATGTAGTATATGAACAAACATTCATACTGAATAGTTTTCAGTGCCATCATTGCACAACCAGAGAACACAACTGCACCATTTGTCTTGGACTGACACAACGCACAAATGAGTATTTTGCTACATCTGTGTCAAAGTGCGAGGACAACAGCAGTCTGCTGCAGACTGCTTTGTCCCAGAGTAATGACTGAAAGGATGTACACCTGCCTCAGTGATGAATTACTCCCTGAATCGCCCATTCAGACATGTAAATGCATTATGCAAGTCGTGATGATTTGAAAACTGTCTAACCAGAGCTATGAAAAAAAAACATGTCAAATAGAGTTTTCAAACAAAAGCCTAGGTCAAGAATGTGGAGGACCACACAGTCATTCCATTGAATGCATTCAAACCAAGGCTTTTCAACCGTGGTGAGAATAACAGCAACGAAATTGAAAATGATCAACAAAAGAAAAGTCAAACCATCTCTTTAGTTTGGAAAAAATAAGTGAAGTAAAGATTTTGAAACTGACTGCAGTTAGTGGATGTACTCAGAAGGAGTGATATTTTCACACATCACTGCAGAAAAAGGACAGGTGTTACTCACCACACTCATAATTGCTGGACTCCATTAGGTCCAGTCAGTACTCCAGTTCCTTGCTCACACACATAACGCCATGTTTTCTTCTAATTTTCAGGTGCATAATTGTATTTTTAGGTTTCAGTGAATTTCATCCGAGTTATATTTTCACCATTCATTGTTGAATCGTTTAGTCTTTCTCAGAGAAGGCGACGTCACATAGCCTGTTTGTCAAACAACATTTCTAAAACTCTGAATTAACTCTCACAAATGACAAAGAAGCTCAGCAAATCCATATGTTAGAAACTGAAACAATAACGGATTATCAGAATATTTGGTAATATTTTTTTTATTCCATCCAATCCAATTGAATTTTGACCATGCTGCTGTCATCACCAAGGGAGCTGTCCATGGTACAAACCCGTGTTTGCACCAGCAGTTGTGGTTACCACCAAGTGTTGCTAACCAATTACTTATCAACCACCGTGTGCTCACATGTGGGTCAGACATGTCGGTTCTATAACAGCTTACACAACATGTTATATCTATTCGATCCATGTGTTAATGTCTGCTGTCTGCTTGCATCACCCCCCTCTCTGTTCCCATCAGCTTGACTTGTTCTTCTCACAAAATTGCCAGACGACTCAGGTGCTTCTCGTCAAGTGATGATTCACATCATCAACGTCTAGGAGGCAGTCCTGTTGTTTTGCCATATGTCCTCCAAGTCTCCTCTCTTTATCTGCACTTGGGTTCTTTTCTGACTACAGCTGGCACAAACAAATACATAATGGGTACCAAGCTGTTTTAATTCCTTTTTTAAAAAAAAAGACAAAAAACAATTAATATTGGTTAAGCTTATTAAAACAGTCTACAACTGAGCACAAACAGCGCCAATCACATATAAACTTCAGGTGGTCCTGCAGTTGATGGATCCAGCCCCAATTCATTCTAACAATTGCCACTCTGCTAAATGTATAAATGAATTAATAAAAAACAAAAACATAGTTAAGTGTGTTTCCTATCCAAAGTGGCACTCACTCATTCCCTCAAGTTTGGTCCCATTTGTCCAAATTTGCATCCAGTGTGCATCCAAAGGAGAAGCTGTTCACTGTACCGTACAGTCTGCTTCAGCAGTTGAGGAAACATCCTGTTGCTGCTGCTCCACTGGCGGATACCAAGCAACAAAACAACTGCCAAATGTGTCCTTTGACTTTCAAAACCTAGGAGAGATGGGGATGAAAAAGGTCTGTTTCATAGTGAGCAGACAGATAAATACACGTGTGTGCCAACCGGTAAGATGGCCATGTGTCTATCCCTCCGGAAGGACACAGAAAAATGATAAATACATAATAGAGAATTATGATATTAAGGATTAATCAAAAGAAGATTATTATTACAAAAAATTGTCTTATTTTCAAGAAATGTGGACTCAGACTAGAAGAACGCCATAATTACTATGTTTTTGCTGCTGCGAGCGCGGCGAGCTTACCACCTGGTTTGCCATAAACTACAATCAAATAAACAGCACTGAGCTTAATTCAGCCACCGCTGGCTGCAGAATTGACAAATCAAGCTTGAAATGGCTTTGCACACTTCAGCATGAGGTCTTGTTTTCATGCAAACAACCCGGCGACTAATCTTATTTACAGGTTTATAACATGGGTCTTTAAAGGCCCAGCACACCCACACAGGTGTAAACCCAACACGGGAACTGGTAAAATGTCACAGGTGCGACAGCAGAGTGAGGAAGATGTCAATCAAGCCCATGCACATGCCCACACATTCGCTCCTGGAAGGAGATCTAATTAGGGAAAATAATTGAGAACACCTGTGTGGGTGTTTCACCGCTGTGTAGGGACTTCAACCAGAGCATAATGCTTCGTGATATGAGGATAAAAGAAAAGCTAATTTGTTGAATTAAAGCATGTAAATGTGATGTTTACAATGTGTCAGCCAGGTGTAAACTTGATTTGTAATATTTTTGTTCCTTCTATATGTTGGAATACATCGCCCAACTTTTTTTCTTTTTTTTTTTTTTTTACATTAGTCCAACCAATGCACCTGGGATAGACCTTCCAAGGATATTCAACAGGCTGCATCACAGACGTCAAAGTCACCTTCTGTCAACAGCAGTTAGATTAATGTGAGGGTCTTTGTCTGTGTGATGAGACACTGCTGGACCATTTTTTTAAGGCCAGCTTCTGAACAAGGAAACAAAGAAGGAAACACCATGGAAGGAATCAACAGCATCTGATGGCATATGTAAGAATTAATAGAAAAACAACATACAGTTAACACTCGAAATGAGCTTGAATGCAATGTATACATTGCTGGCAATCCTCGTTCTTCCAACGCCCCAGAAGGAGATACCAGCTGTACAGAATATTGATATGGTGTGAAACACATTAATGTCGGTGATAATGTTTTACAAGAGGATGTATATGTACAGAAGAATGCAAAAAAAGGTGATTGTTGTTAAGATGGGAACTGATACCAGTGCCGTTATTCACTTATCGATCCCTAATTGATTCCTGATTAATTTCCAGTATGGAATAAAGTGGGCCTACACAGCTTTCAGCCATCAAAGCAGCTGTGGCGTTATCTCAGTAGGACTGTGCAAGTGACACAGTCGTGCGAAGATATCTTTACTGTTCAACCTCGCGCAGTCTGATATCGCTGTGTTGGTGTCGGTGATCATTGAAACTGAATCTGCAACTACAGAAATACAAAAGGAAGTTGTCCTTTCAAACATGTTGTGCTGTGAAAGGGACTATTTTCACTCCAACCACGTCTTTCTAAAAATGACAAACAAAACAGCAAACAAAACTGAACACACACAAAAAAAAGTCACAAAGCTTCGACATAACAACAGCGTGATGATCAGTTGGATGTCGGATACATAGTTTAGCACCATGCTATCTGTAACATCCGTCTGTCATCATCAAAAATGCATGACATCAGAGAATATTCATACAGCTTAAATTTGTATCTAGGTCCGCAATCTGTCTTTGTTATTAAAAAAAAAAAATAAGATGTCTCTGAAGCGGACATGTTGCTAGGTTGGGAAGCAGTGGAATTTCTGGAATTTAAGCTCACGTTGCATTGAAAACTGTCTCACAACTTGCACTGCTGTCATCTGTCTTTGTGAAATGAAACCGCGCTTTGGACTGCTTCCTGCTCTCTCCATCATGACTCATTCATGTTGCAAGTTTCCAGCAGCGTCAAACGCATTAAGTTTGACATGATTTCTTTTGCGACGCACAGTTGCCTGAAAAACATGACAACATCGAGAGGTGAGAAGCTTGGAGGCATACAATTCTGGCAGATTGGACAATTTGGAACGGGTTCTCTGTCCCCCATCCCTCATGTCTTGTCATATAGATTCGTCCAGACCACTTCTGAGTCATCTGACAGAGCAACCACAAATATTGCAGACAAAAATTTGCATGTTTCAAAGTGTGTTAAAGAAGCACGCCCACCCGCTCTGATGTCACAGATTGAAAAGAATAGACATACATAAAGAAACTGTACGATCCAGGAGGCACATGTGCACATTCTGGGCATTCGGCTGACATTTTGATCCGCAGTGAATAGCTTGGACAAACACGGCCGGTGCCAGTATCAGCTGAAATCACAGCATGAAATTAAGACCACTGCTGGTGAGACATGAAGCACACCTCTTCCTTTTGTCTGCATCCGGTGTGCGTTCGGCTCGGCTCAATTATCACAAAGATACGGCGAATTAGAGGGGATCCGTTCTGCAGAGAAACCCTGCAAAGACTAAGAAGAAGAGCAGCAATTATAAAACTGGCATTTCCTGTGTTCTCAGCTGTTTGATCTCAATATGTGAACCTCCTTTCTTTTTTTTTTCCAGCTAGAGGAAAAAGGCAGTGTTGCCCACTGGAACAGGCAGAGCAGTTACATGACAAGAGTCAGCATGAATTCCGACACCCATCACAAAAGACAAGCTGCTTCTTCTTGTCATGTTTCATTAAGAATCCCAGAGGATTAAAGAATATACTGACACATCATGTAAGCCTGTTAACTTTACAGACTGCTTCGCGGAAAACGACTTGTGCTTCCTGGATGCCATTTCTATGTGTAATTATGTGCCAAACAAGGGTTACAGCTACAGCGCTAACCTGACTTCTGTTCTACAACAAAGCTAAAGGTGAAATACAGTATCATAAACACATTAACAGCAAACACAGTGTGTGCAGGTTCAGTGGCAAACACATTTTTAATTGCATGAAGTTATCAGTTGTGCATTAAAAGCTTCTAATCGGAGCAAACTGTTTAAGCCACCAGACATCAGACTTTCAAAAGACACCCATGGTTGGTTTTCTTTCCGGTCAATTAGCCACACAAACTGAGCTCTTTATGATTAGAGCAGATGGGGAAAGTCAAAGATATTCATGAATGACTTTAACTATAATGAAAACCTGCCAGGTATTCATGCACATCTGATCAATAAACAGACCTGCAAGCGCTCAGAAGATCTGTTTAATTTATTACTTTAAATTAAACAGATCTTCAGAAGAATTGTAAATGTGGTAATGAAACGGCAAAGTGGCAGGTTTTCTACTTTTTTCTTTTTATTTTCACTAATCTGAGATATACAGCACATTTTGAAATTCACAATCTTTGATAAAACAGACTTATAGAAAAAAGAAATACAATTCTACAATACTGTCACTCATGAACCTAACTCTGTACATCAAGCACCTATAGAATTACCAATGGCTGATAAATTCTGATACTGTACCTGACATTTTCATATAGTTTGACTCAAAGTAGATTGGTTGGAAAATGTCCACAGGTTGGTTAGGTTTAGGCACTACAAATACTTGGTTAGGATGAGGAAAACATCATGGTTTGGTATAAAATCACTACAATGCTTCTGTAACTTACAAATGTACCTACATTACATAAGTTACGTGTGTAACAATATGTATCCTTGTACAGTAAGTTAAAGTAACTCACAGCTGACATAAAGAGTGGTCTCCTGAATGAAAGTCCTCTGCTTGTTTAACCTGACGGTGTCCCTATACGGACTTTCCAATCTTTATACTACTACTCCTCGCTTCCTCCGAATTAGCTCTAATTATTACTGCAGCTGCTATAGGTTGGCACCCAACAATAAACATAAATATGGGTCATTTTTCTGATGTTCACAGGTTCAGTATGATGATGACTGTGTTTTTCTGCAGCTGGCAGGCTGAGCGCAGGCAGGGGACCAATGCACAAAATATTCAAACTTACTCAAATGCCATGAACAGAGTGTTGTTAGCAGCAGAACTGAAGATTAAGAACCATGCTGGTACCTACATGAACAGATGGGATTTTTTTTTTTTTTTTTTTTTTATGTAAACATGCTGATTATGATATTTCATGTGCTGGAGCTGTGCAGAAAATTAGCGAACTAGCCTTCAAACTGATGTTAGCAGTGCACTGCATGTATGAAAGATTGTTTGGTCCCCTTGTTCAACAAGATGAGGTGCGGGAAAGACGTGTGTTAATGTTGATATGGGGCACCACTTTTAAAATTCCCCAAATTTTGAAACTCCCTTTCAGTCCCTGAAACATGTATAATGCAGCAGACAAAAAACATTAAACTTTAACAAACACCAAGTTTTGACCCTCATTTTGAGTCCTGTGCAATCTCCAGTCACTGTACGATACCGTGGACCTGTTATGGCCGTCGCTGAATATTATCGCCTATCCCTTACTTCACTGGAAAGAAATCTAATTAAAAAATAACGACGACAAGGAAAATGGCACCCTACACTTAATGAATGTCATTAACTATAAACGTGTTATAGTTTAGAGACATAGCCCTGGTGTTTCTTTTAAGTCCCTTTGTCCAAAATGTGTTTAAGAATGGCTCTTTGTGTTTGTGCTTTGACTGCCATTTGATTGAGCATTTCAGTCAGACATCTGATGACTGCCGTCTCGGCCTCATCCGACTTTTATGCTTCACCTAACTAGCTCTGAAATGAGACTTGTCAGATACCAGACGCATTACTGACTCCCACATCCTGACCGGACCATCTTAGACATCTGTGAGTGTGTGTGTGTGTGTGTGTGTGGGTGTGTGTGTGTGTGTGTGTGTGTGAGAGAGAGAGAGAAAAGAACGAGCGGTCAGCGATTCAACCTTTGGTGGACGAGCCACAACACACGGGGGACGGTACAAGAGACAGGACAGAGCGAGCAAATTAATTTGACGACTTCTTCCTCTGCAACCAAATCAACCTGAAACAACGGCGAATAAAGGAAATTATACAGGAGCAATTTAACCACTACAGCGGCCTGAGGCGAGCAATACAAACAACTTAGCCAGCCAGTGAGCATTAGAGATGTAGACTCATGAATAAATGATCCTCAGATCCCCAATTTGACATCACAAAGATACACACTGGGCCCACCATCAAAGGCCCTCCATCTCTGCCAGCGAGTTGTCACCGCAGAGGTAATAACTTTCTACTTCTCTCTCTGCCTCCCCCCCCCCCCCCCCCCACTCCCCTGTCTCTATCATTTCATTTTTCATGCAACACAATGTAATTACATCTCACAGCCGGAGAATCCAGGGTAGCAACGTTTGATACTGACACACCCGGCCCACAAACGTCCTGTGGGTGTCGAGACATCAGACGGCTGTGGAAGTCAACCACCTGCTGGGCGCACCCCCGCACGTCGCCGCTTGACGGGCAAAAACCAGTCCTGCACGATTTCAGATATGTGTTAATACTGACAATCAGAAGCCCCGCGTCTCCAGACGACGGCATCTTCCTCCTGATCTGAAAAGCTGCCGTGGACAGCGCACCCATCAGCTCTGGTGATGGGTGCGCTGATGCAGATACTGCCAGATGGGAGCCTGAGGTGAACATGTGGGCTTCCAAATAAACTCTTCTTCTGTGGAGTTTTTCTTTGTTTGAATTTCATGGCTTTGTTAAAAACAAACTAATTGGAGTGCATTAATGCGTGAAAGAGCATCAAAAGTAAAATTAGCATTGAAGTAGTGACTGCTGTACACATTCATTGTAGAACTTACCAAGTCCAAAGGTCTTACCTGCTCTATTAACACTGACCTAGTTCTTGGCCTTATGTGCTGATATTCAGTTACGTGTGGCTTTTTAAGCAAACTTGAATTTTAACATCCTATCTGCTCACACATTTCCCCCTTTTTTTTTTTTTTTTCAAAATTGCAGTTGGATATTGCACTTGGCCATATTGCGATCTTAATTACCCTTCATTTCATTCTGCATCCCTTAGTAATGGCTATGTGTGTGGCCTGCTGTGAAATATAGGCATTCCTTTTAAATGTGATATATTCAAAGATATTCAGAAGCGACAAAGTTAACATTGTTGGATTAAGTCCAGTTCAACCGCCATCGATCGAAGTCCCTTCTGTTCACTCATACCCCGAGCTCAGCATCCAACGCAGGTGAAGAGTTGACAACAAAGGATTGTGACCTGCATAAACCATCCATTTTGAATAACAGGTCCCAAATGTGTAACACCGGTCACTATATTAGAAGGGTCACTAAGTCTCGAGTCCGAATAATTAACTGGCTTCACAACCACAGACCTGACAGAACCATTAATTATGGCCAGCTTGCAGCTCTTGTCTACACCCTGCGTTAATGGTTTGACACGAGGATACTCCAGGTCACTGACTTTGGCGTAAAATAGACTCATATATATCTGCCCTCTGTTTGGAAATGAAAGTTTAACACAGACCCTGATTGTAATCGGGATATAAGCCTGTCCTATCACTGAACGCCTGCATTACCCACAAGGCATTTGAGATTATTCAGCGAGTAAACAAGATGTCACGATCTGTCTGAGTCTGAGAGATGGATTTCTTTTATCATTCACTGTGCAGGTAAAGCATGTGTGTATTCAGACACTTGTGTGCGTGTCGCTCAGGCTGTGTTCTTTTTATGTTGGTGTGTTTGCGTATGTAATTTTGATGAGCAATTCACACAATGTGTCAGCCGGAAAGAGATTAGTGATGCACTGCTATTAAAATGATTCAAACTAAGTTGTCAACGTCACTTCAAAGTCTTCCCCTCTCCCTGAAGTGAATAATCATGAGCATGAACTCGACTGACGGAGCTCTACACCACAGGTGGGGTCTGCCACTCGCTGCCTTTGCTCCGTGGGGCCGTGGTGCAAACGCAAACACCGCGGAAAAATGAATCAAGACGATTGCTGCAGTAAACAGACTCCTGCTGAATTAGTATTATCTAAATAGAATCGCCTTTTTCTTTTCGTGGCCTGGATAAGACAAGTTTAGCACCGTGGCACAATTAACATAGTGGCCTGCAGCTGAATGTGGGAGAAAGTGAGAGACAAAGACGAAACATAAGAGAAAGAGAAACAGAGCAGCAATAAACCTACAAATCAACTTTATGCATTCATGCCTCCTGGTTAGCGGCGTACAACAAGTTCAGATGCATAATGCTTAAATATGAATAAAACATATTCCCAGGTTTCTTTGATTCTGCGGCAGAAAGCTCATTTCAGTCAGCCAGCTTACATGGAACAGATGTGTGATGTGGAAACAGCACATTAACAGTAGCAGAGGAATGACGTGACATCTGGGCTCTGACCTCATCACCGCCCACAAGCAGACAACAAGTTCACGACAATGGAGAACCTTTTCCCCTACAACACATTAGTTACAGAGCCCCACAGCGGTGTGCTGTCTCGTGACCCGACGATGGATAAATCTAAACCCGGCGATGCACCTGCACTGCTGCTGTAGCAGCAAGATAGAGCTCAACATGTGCGGCTATAATTATTAACAGCCAAATAAAATCACAGACGGCCTCCTCATATGTATGATAAACAGCAGAGAGTGCTGATGGTGCAGCTCAGTGTCAATAGAACAACTGGATATCAGCAGTTCATATCTAAATAAGACAAATAGTTTGGCAAGTTGTCAGCCAAAAGTCTCCAGGATAAAATACATACCGTGTAATAACACTTAGACAAAATGAGTCGTGTCACGTTGACGGGAAATGTTTGTGACTAGACTTTCATATCTGGAGGTGGAGCGGGATGGAGCTGGTGTTACAAGAGAAGGCTGCCAAGGAGCAAAACCACTGTTTTGTTTTGTTTTTCAGAATCCCGTAGGACAATTTCCAGCTGTGTTTGTGGCAAAAAAAAAAGTAAAAGACACAAGGGTCAATGCATGGTTTTGTGCCTATGAGAATTACGTGAATGAAGTGCTGCTGGCCCTCAGCACTCTGCACCATGAGCATCAAAACAGCAAATTGGGTGAATATCATGTGGAAGAACTAGAATTCTGTTAACATTGTTCCACTTCAGAAACTCTGCCAGGAACGCCTTATGAAGACACCTAATGTTGATTTTACCTTGAGAAAAGCATCAGATTGGATTCGGGATGGATCGCAAACCCTGTAGCTCTTGTAGTCTCACCTTGTGTTTGACACTGAGATATTTCGGAGACAGAGGGAAACACAGTGTCAGCAAAAAATAAATAAATAAATTTAGAAAAAAACTTGAGGGGGAAACAAATATCAAGAGGATACTGTGAGAGTGACAGGTGTGAGGGAAGTAAAGAGAATGAGGAAAAATAGCAAGACAGGCAGTCTTTGTTTAAGCACTGCAGGCAAGATGAATGCAGCATGGGTAGAACGCGTGAGGCGAGCGAGGAATCAAGCGGAGGGGAAGGAGACAGAGAGGCGAAAGGGTGCAGAGTGAGGGGGGAACTAATGGCTGTCGAGGATTAAATGGATACAGAGAACTTCCCGGTGTACACAAGACAGGACTACAGTCCCAAAACAAATGGGCGTCAAAATTACCGTCAGCTAAAAGGAAAGAAAAGAAATGTCTCAAACATCTGTGTGAGCTTCAAGAAACTCCGCCAGCCTTTGCAACCTGTCATGCGTTTCCCTTATTTCTGCTGCGTCTGACAGACCAGTTCTGTCTCCTTTACCCTCATCCTTAACCCACACCTCCGCAGACAGTCGCACACAGGCACACTTTATGTTTGCAAGCATGAGTATTTGTATATTTCTCTCTCACACACACAAACACACAAACACACGCTGCTCTTCAGATCTGAAATGAGGTGGAAAAGTAACTGCGTAGCCAGACGGGTGCCTGCAGCTACCTCAGGGATGAATACAACTATTCCATTACAAACACCTTTTAATGTCGCCATGGCGCGTCTGACTTGCAATGCAGTCCCATCATTTCATTTTTTTCTTGAAGGTGCCGGCCTTATTAATTCCGCCGGCGACTTCGTACGGCCCGACTCGTGAAAAAGGGGACAAACAGCAATCAGCCAATATGTTTTCTTAATGAGAAGGCATGAAAAAAAAGAAGAAGAAGAAGAAAAAAAACATTCTTTCGTGGCTTCTCCCAACTGGGTTTATTTGTGCGTGAGACATTAGCAACCTAGGGAAATAAAATTCAAATTTACAGATGCAAAGGTTGCTGCAGGTGAGAGAAGCCCGACTCGGCTGTGATGTGTGAAAGACTGGTGACATCTGTGGCGGCAGGATTACTATAAATGCAACACTCCACGCTCCCCGTGGACTATTTTAATCCGCCCGTCACAGCTGTGAAGTCTAATGTGAACTTTGTGGTAGATTTTTGAAAATGATATTCCCTTTAAAAGCTCTGATTTCGCCTGAACTAGACATTAGCATTCCCACGATGAGCTGCAAAAAGCAGCAAGGATCTTTGTTCATTAGGCGGGCTGATCCGCTTCTTTTCAGCAGTGATGTGCACGTTTGATTTGAGTGTTCGACACAACATCTAAATTGATTCATGCCTGTTATTTAACAATAGAAAAATGATTACACTCCATGTAATTATTTAAAACTTTAAACCTAACAGGATTAGCACTTTGTTTGTTGTTGTTTTAAAGCGTCCAAATGATGTTCTTCGCCACAGATGAGTTTTCTCCAAGCTAAACATTGGCTCACGCTGTCTTCTAGAAAATCATGTTTGCATATGATTAAAGTGTTTTAATATTTGTGTTGCGCTGAACGATGTAATCCCCGCCTGGATTATGTTCGATCGCAATGTTTCTTTGAGCGAATAAAAATGGACGACGCTGGAGTCGCAAGGAGGTCGCTGGGGTGGCAGGAGGACACACCAAATTCAGGACTATTACCCAGAGTGCGGAGTTCACATCCACATCAGTCTGCTGTTAAAGCGACCATTAGGAGCTTTCGAAGTTTTTGTTGATTCTAGCGGCCCCTTTTGACAGAAGCGGCACGACACCATTGCATGATGTCGCAAAGATCTTTACTAGAGTGTGCCAGCGATGCGTGCATTTGTTTTGAAAGCGAGGATGGATCGTGATGGGGTTATGCACTTCTAAGGTATATATGTGATCGGACTTGAGCAAAGGCATTTGTAATAACTATAAAGAAATAGCAGTCTTTTCGCGGATGGTCTTGTTTGCTGTTGCAGGTCATTTTTTAAGCATCAGAGACTGTTTCAAAAACAATATTATGAAACCACATATCTTTGTTGCCCTTAACCAGGCATGCGATCGCCTGTTTTGGTGGGTAACAAATGAAATACATCATCAAGTTTTACTGATAGGTTCAGTGTTAACATGTTTGCCAATTGTCAGATACATTACTATGTTAATAGAAAACATAAATCGGTCTACGTTATGTTTCACTCAACACGTTGGCCCGATGTTATCATCCCGATGATGATGTTGTGCTCCAAACTATACAAATGCAAAAAAACAAATTGGCCTTGCAGCATGTTTTGTGTTTGTTAGCTTTGACCCTAATCTCTCACTCTTTCACCGAACAAGGTCCAGAAACTTTTTCATAATATGAACGTGGCATTAGAAACTGTAAGCCTGCTTGCTTTTTTTAAAAAAACAGAAGCAATTCATGCTCTTCCAGAGCCTCTCTATATTTGGCCTTGGTCAACAGTTTAGCCATTCATATGTTTATCATTACATCTAACATTAATGTTACAGTGAATAGGCCCCCTTGTTTTCTTATGGTATTCATCAAAATTCACATGTGTATTCATGATAAACTTTATAATATATATATATATATGTATTATATGAATGTATTAAATAGTAGTGATCTCTTCCGTGGTGTATATTAATCAGTTCACTGTCTTTATCCATTCCCATCAGTCTCAGCTTTACCTATAGGGTAAATGTCACCCATCGGTTTGTGGACTATTATTTGCAGCAAGTTTGGCATCATGCCCGTCGCCATTTCAGTTTCATGGAGCCAGAGGGGATTTTGAAGAGAGCTGGGGAGGATACCCATTGCATTTCTGTCTTGATTAATCTGACTGAGCACCCTGGGACACTCCATAGTAGCTACTTGTCAATCACAAGGTAGCCACGCCCTAAAGCAAACCCTGCTAAATGAACATCATTCTGTACAGAAGAAGACCAGAGCTGATTGAGACCATAAACTCATGAGGAAACTGTTGAACTGAGGTAAACATAAAGTAAAACGTGGGGTCATTTTTTTTCATAAGCTTATAGACAATCTGACTTCCTCGTGAAACCAGTGCCGCCCTCGGCTGGCCATTAAAACACATACACATGTATACAGTGTATTTTATGTCAATGTGCCACACCGGTACGTTGAACATGGTAAACATGCTAGACATCAACATGTTAGCATTGTTAGTGTCACTATGTAAGCATGCTGATGTCGGCATTGTGCAGCTTTACAGCGACTCTTGTTTAACATGGTCTAACCAGTCCAGTCAGATGTCATCGCTGCCATTAGTTTGCACATATTTACATATTAAGAAATGTCTACCTACACGACCAAGTTCCTCGTATCGGCAAAACTTCAAAAGGATCCGAATCAGTGTCTAGATGGAACTACAAGGTGCTTTAGCGCTAAAACTTAGTTGTGGAAAAGGAAAAATTCAGTACAATTCCCTCACCGAACACCAAAAAAAAGTTAACTGGGAGCGTTTAAAAATTCAAACACTTTCTGAGGAGCAGGCAGCCACACAGTGATGAGTCACCCTGTCTTTCTGTGTTCCCGTCTCTTGAGTGCTCTCTCTCCCTCCCACCCTCGTCCTCATACTCCCTTTTCGCAGTTTCATTATGCTTGCACACTTATATGTTTTGTGTATTGCCTCTTCACTCAAATAAACAAAAAAATTAGAACAACTATTGTGACCAGACTCGTTTGCCTGCTGTCGACACACTGCTCATCTAGTTGAGAATCCTCTCTTGTCATTTACGGCTGTCCCATCTTCCGCTCCGACAAAGCTGTTTTCTTCAATCTGTCTCATTAACACAAAGAACTTCTCCTCTGCTTTTTTGTCCCCTTCTGTGTAAAAATCGGTGACATTATCTTATGATGCGCGCTGAGCGCTGACACTGTGCTGACAAGCAATGACAGCGACGAACGCAGCGAGGAAGCACGAGCTACTTTGTCTTAATGAGCTGCCATACCGTCATGAGTTCCCCTCCACCTGTGATACGAGCGTTACCTTTCTCATCTCCTTATTCATCTTAGTGCTGACTTCTGCCGGTGTCTGTCCTCTTCTGTCTATCTTTGTCTGCCTTTCTCTTTTTTCAGATGTTCTCTTTAAAAGATCACCCTACAGAACATTTTACATCCAGTTAAACAGACTGCACGATAGCTGTGTATAGCATGATAAACGACAGCCCATTTTTTATGGGTGAGACCCACCCTTTCCACCTTCCCACAAACACCTGCCTCCATCTGTGACCATGTGCGCGACCTGTGAGAAAAGCAGCCTTGTGAGTGACCCTGTCTCTTCTGGCCTACATTGTCAGTAGTGTGTGCCACGGAGAGGGTCCACTAATGCACACTAATCCTCCAACACAATGACCCCAATCCCTTAAATCTGTCAATAGGGAAGCTGATGCTCCAGATTAGAGATCCTGCTGTAATGATACCGAGGGGCTCTACCTCGATCTTGTTGTTTACAAGACAAACTCACTCGATGTATCGTTTACATACTTCGTGATATCCAAATTAGCCCTGACTCTTACGTCTGTGGACCAGGGTTGGAGCGGTTTACCAGTTTCAAGCAATACTGTGGTATGAAAATTGATGGTTATCATACTGTATACATTTTCCTATTTGTATTGAATTCTGTCGTGTCAGTGCTAAAAATATATACTGTATTTCAAGTTTATATCAAATGTCATGTCTGCCGGGACAAAAATAATTTGTAAAATTATAATAAAGCACTTGTCCAATGAGAGAAACTCCTCTGTTCCTATATAGCCTATATCCTGTGATTACCAGAAATTGGGATATTTTCGGAGATAGTTCTTATGACGTGAAAATCCCATACCCTTTGTGGACTTGAATCTCAATGGATTACTGCCAAATAATGTCACTGGAATTCCATGTATCCCAATTAGGCACGTACAATAATATTTGCATGTTCTCGCTATAGACCAGTTGGATTCGACTCACAGACTTAATTTCCCTTGTGCTTACATTTTCGAATAATTGTATGTCTGTATCTGCCAATGGGCCATCACAATAAGAAGACATAATGATATGTTAATTCCACAACAGGAGACACTTTCTGTTCTTTGCAATCAGGTGGGTAGAAATAACGATGTGCTTGTATCGGCACTGGAAATCTGCCAAAAGGAGTTCAAGTTATTGACATACCACAAAAAATCCAATATTCCAATATTGTACATCCCTAATCTCAATGGATTATTGCCCCAAATAATGTAACTGGAATTATCAATGTTGGGAGTAACGCGTTGCTTTTGTAACGCTACAGTAATGTATTTCTTTTCACAGTATCAGAGTGATATAACGCCCCACAAATAATATTTCAGTGATATATTGCTACAGTTATGTTACGTAACGCATTACAAGTGTGCCCTTTAATTTACATTTCTGAATCACATATGCCCATGCATTCTTTGTTCTGTGGGCTGAAATAAAAAGGTATAGAAAAAGAGATTTTTGTCTTGTCATGTCATTATAGGCTACACTATGGAAGAAATAGGACCAATGTGTTTCATATGACTGAACCTACAATTAAACAATGTATTCCTATCTCATAGTTTATCAGACTTTGGTTCTTCGCCTGCCTGATCATCCCTGTGAAAATCCTTTCTTTAAAAATATCTATGCTATTGAATTGTTCTATAAAGGTTATTTGAGCGTTTTGTTGAAAGAAACTAATAACTAGTGTAATAAGTAGTGTATTACTCGATGTAGACAGTATTGTTGTAACGTAATATATTACTTTAAAATGAAGGTAACTACTACTATGTAATATATTGCATTTTGAAAGTAACTTGCCCGACACTGGGAATTGGGCTGTACTTATGCTCTTTCCCCAACCACTCACAATAAACTCCTCTTGCAAAGCTTGCATGATGAATGCGATTCATTGAATTCCCACCCAGAACTGAGATTAAGCCAAATACTTCCTGCAGACAGCTTTTCAATGGTGTTCAGTATGTGGGAGCCTGAGAAGAAAAAAAAAAAGAGGACTCAAAAAGCTACAGGATCTCGGTGCAAAGGCACATAGAGACATATTCTGTTACTCCATTGTTGTCATACAAACTGTGCAGCTTTTATATCTTAATCATTACTGTGTTGGAACTTCTGAGTTCTGAATTCTGTTTCCTGTACGATACAGCAGGTTCCGCAATCAAAGATGCCGGGCCACGATGCACCGCAGAAGCAGCTTTGAATCACTGCTTATCTCTGAGGGGAGTTTGTTTACTTTCCCTGCCGCTGCTGGACAGATAAATCGACTGGAAAGGGTAGCGAGTTTATACACGCACAAAACCATTGGGCCTGTAGGTATAAAGAATTTTGGGGGGAAAGTTATTAAAACTGCTTTTATCAACACTCTAAATCCATCCGATGCTGTCGTGCAGCGGGGAGCCGTGATGCTCACTGTCATATCCCCGACTGCCAATTCCTGAGGTGCGGGGCATCAGATTATCTGTGCTTCTTTAAGCCGTGGACGCTGTTTATGCATTACAGCTCCTGGAATGTAATTTTGAGGAGTGTAGCTGTGGTCACCTCAGAGACACAGGGAGGAGAATGGGGGAAAAAGAGACAAATGAGCCATGAGTTATCATATGCAACCCTCCAGCGTAGATAAAATACCTGTAACTCTTTGGGGAGAATGTCACAATACACAAAATGGGAATCACTCTCTCTTCTCCGGTTGCTCTTTCACTCTCTGTATAACAGTTATTTTGTGCAGCGGCACAGAATCCCAATATTGGCAGGCACATCAAATACGCTGCTGTCAGTATGACATTTTGCTGAATGACATCAGCCTTAAATCACATTTGCGAGTGATTTAACATAATTAAATCCCACTGATTCATAGAAGAGCTTCAGCCTATAATCCAGCCCATTCACTGTGCTTTCCTATGAATGATACTTCACTATGTCTAAGGCTTTAAAAAAACAACGATTGAATCAAACTGAATTAACGCTATGACAAATGTATCCATTTGTTCTTTATTGATGGGATCTCATAGGAAATACACACCACATTTTGGTTTAAAAAGAAGAGGATGTTACATAGAAAAGGCATCATCATTTTTCATTCACACATGAAAAAAAAAACCTTGTAGTTGAATATGTATTGCTCTGACTCAAGAGACCAAGATTAGACATTGCTACAAATTGTTGGAGCAGGCCCCCAGGAGGACCTTAAAGCCCAAGGTAACTCGGTTAAAAAATTCAGAAACACTGTCCACTTCAAACTCTGCACAGACTGTATTTGCATAGCATGCATTCAATTTGAATAAATATCCGGTGAAGACTACAGTGACAGATTGCTCAAAATAACTTGATAAATGTTGCATATTCTCTGACAAATTGCACAGACTCTTCAGGTATTCGCTGGAGGAATCCTAGAAAAAAAAAGAGTACAAAAGGCTGGAAAAGAATAGAATTACTTACAAGAAATAATCCCTCACGTACTGCATTTACCCTGACAACTAGCAATATCTGGAGCCGATCCTACAGGGGCAACAGAATTGTACAAAAGAACGAGGAGATGAAACTTCATTTGTTTTGAGTTAGAAATGCAGAAATAAGTAGTAGTATAGATATATGTTTATTTACAGCTGCAGACCTGGAGAGCACATCTTGCATTTAGAGGATAAAATCATGTTTTGACTCTCGAAAACTTAACACAATATCTCCTATGTTGCTCTTCATGGGTACTCCATTATATAATGTATTTACAGGATTCTTTAATATAAAACATCCTTTTATCTACCCTCAATAAATAACCTCAATAAAATCTCCTAAAGTGTTTTTATCTTTTATCAAAAAAGCAAACAAACAGCTTATTTTCTTTAGACATTCTGCGAACAAGCTACGAACAAGCAAAACGTTTTTGTTCTTCCGCTCCCTCCTACTCATACAAACACACCCCCACAAACTCACTGAGGCTCTCCCATAGGTTTGACCACAGGCCACGGCATGTCAGGTAAAGGTGCCTGGGGCTCGACGGGGGCCTGGTGTTGCTGTGTCTGCTGCTTGTTGGCCCAGTTTAAGTCCACACCATTCTTCTTCAGTGCAGCCAAGTGCTTGATGTCCAGCGTGGTGAAGGTGGTGAACTGGACCTGGTTCCGCTTGCTGGTGGGGGAATGGAGCGGCTCCGTGCGATGAGGCCTGGCCAGCAAAGTGGCTGAACGGTTCGCCATGGGGTCGATGGCTTTTGTCTGAAACTGCTGTTGGGAGCTGGTCCTGCTGCGGCCCAGGGTGGCAGTTCTTTCGGGGACGGCAGGGGCGCTCACAGTGGGCAGGGTGCTCTCCATGCTGCGATGGGCGATGGAGTCCATGGAATGACGGGACTCCAGAGGGCGGTGAGCCTCGCGTTTTAGCGTCGACACTTGGGCAGGGGCGCCTGGGACCGGAGCGTTGTGATTGCCGCCCCCTAACCACACCCAGTCGTGCTTGTGATCCTTCAGGTTCCCGCTAGGTGGTGGACCTGCCTGTATGGGTGTCTTATGATTCCGGAAACAGAGGTTATACGAAGCACAGTTGAGCAAGAAGGCCAAGATAGCGACACAGGAGACCCCCACCAAAGCATACATGCCGATTTCCATGTCTGTCATGGCTCTGAAAGTCCTGATGAGGTCGCTCTCGATTACCTTTGGAGTTTTAGTTTTCGGAGGCTCCTTCTTGGGTGTAATTTCTGCTATAGGAAGGTCTTTGTTCGGGGGTGAATTGGGGTTGTCGAGCATGTTCCCGTAGCTTCTCTTCTGTCCCTCTCCTTCAGTATCTAAGCCCACTGTTGGATCTATAGGTCTAGCAGTGCTCATTGGTGTATTTAAGCTTGACTTGCTGATAGCCATAGTGGCGGTTGAGGGAATGACAGCATTTGTGGTACCTCTTGTAACTCTGATTGTAGTCCCGATCCACACAACACGTGGCTGCACATATCTAGTAGTAAATGTGGTCGAGGTGCTAGTCTCTTTCAGGGTGGACTCTTGCTGATCAGGTACTATGCTTCTAAACAACCATTTATCGAAATCTGTGACTGCAGGCTGTGTTGTTTTAACCTCACCTACCAATTCTGATGCACCACCATCAGAATCTTTATATTCATCAGTGCCACCTCTGCTGCTGCTCTGGATGTTGATCCTGAGGAGCCCCGTGCCCACCGCCAACTTGCTCTTCCTCTTGGATTTCTGGCATTCCTCACAGATCCTCAGCTCCACTCTCACTAGTGCCCCCTGGCCAATACCTTCGCCTTGTGCAACTACGAATGTGGACTGTGGGGTGCGGCGTACAGTGGCTACACCCTCATCCGGGGTTGAGACTGTCAGGGAGTAGACACTGCGGTCAAACAGCTCCAGCGGAGAAACAGCGCCATCGCTGAACTGAACCCAGCAGCTGACCACTGCTTCCTGAAAAAAGAATGAAAGATAGACTGCGATGACAAAGCCATACAGAGTTCATACAACGATACATGTGAAGTAAATAACTTTGATCATCTCGTTGCAGTGCAGTGATCTGTTGGGAAATGTTTGGTTCCTGACATTCATGTGGATGCTACTAGACACGCATCTCCCAACCAAACATTGTCACAGGAACTGCTCAGGAATGGACTTTACTAAGAACTCAAGGGGTCAACCCTGCCTCCAAATCCCCCAAATCCTAATCGGACAGAGCATCCACGATGTCCTAGAATAATTCTGATCGGTAGACGCCCGACCGTGGATCAGAGTAAGCTCTGATCCATTGAGGCAGGAACACAGGACCTTTGGGGGTGTCCTGTGGTTTCTGGAACCACTGGACTCTCCTGTCAGATTTTTGAGTCCTGGTTACAAAGCGGGGCCTCCATGGGTTAGATTTTGTGCTGGGACATCCAACAGATGCTTGGTCAGATTGAGATCTGGGGAATTTGAAGACTAGGCCAACGCCTAGTGGTCTTTGTCATGTTCCTTGGACCATTCCTGAACGATCTCTGCAGTGTGGCAGGGTGCATTGTCCTGCTGTGGGGGTCACTGCCTTTGTGGAGTGGAGCTGCCAATCGAGCAGTATACTTGGTCTGAAATGATATGGGACTGGGTGGTGCCTATCAAGTCGCATCCACATGAATGCCAAGATCCAAGGTTTCTTAACAGACTGATGCATTGTAACAAGATGACTAATGTTGTTTGTGTGAAATGTCAGTGGTTCAGTGCATGTAGAATATCACGCCTGAACAAATGCAGCAAATCAATACACCTCCCCTCCCCCTGCCATCAGTAAGAGCTACATTCTCATGATTGTTCATAGCCTCGGCTAAACTCCGGATGATTACACTCAGTAGGGTGCTATTGTACAATGGATTACAGGCCTATGAAGTCCTAGGCTGATGTATAATTTAACCTAAGTGAATAAAGAGAGTGTAATCAGAGTCTTTTCAAAGAGAAGAAAAATTAAGCATCAAGGGTCATGTCAACTACAGAATTAGCCAATCCAATCACATTAATACACAATGACCTATTTCCTGTTGCTAATGTGAGCCACTGGGTCGCCACAGATCTAACCTATATTTTGGGTTTGAATACATTATGAATCGCCCTGAGCATGACATTAAAAGCTTGCCATCGCAGACACACACAATTGGCTGGTCATCCGCACTGGCACAGTTCTAACAGTTTGTTATTGACAGGGCTGGCACAGCCATGGCGACAGAGTACTGTAGGTAAAGTGAGCTGTCGTTCCAACAGCTACGAACCGCCTAATTGCCGCCCCATGCCTGCGTTGAGTAGCAAACTGAAAATGGGCAAGCTGCCATGGCTAAATGTGCGAGTGAGCTTTTAAAATAATCATCTGTGCATCCTGTCTGCCTCCTTTGCTCTCTCACACAGCATGGTAACCGCAGATGACGGTCGGGGCTGTGAACACAATGAGTTCACGTACAGAGAGGCAAAGAGAAACACAAATACTATTACACCCTTCAGGTCATTGTGGCGCACGTCTGCTCTGTTGTGGCAATTATTATCGTTCGAATCCTCGCTGTAGAAGCCTATTATGTCTTTGTTGGGAAATGAACATTTAAGGTATGTTAATGACACACTATTGTATCATAGCGGGTTTTATTGTGATTTGAAGGTTTATGATAAAACTCTTCTGATTGTGGTGCATTCACTGCCTCTGTGCAGTAGCAACTGAACCTCACTGAAGGGATGTTAAATTCTATCAAAGAGTGTTGTTACATAAGGTGTTAGCCTGCACTGCTGGAACATTTGAACAATGATAATTAAAGCCTACAATCTCAAACTATCTATAGGGGTACCAGACAAAATAATAGATCAGGCAATGCCGCTTGATTTGTATAGCACACTTCACAGACTGTGGCAATTCCACACGCTTTACAGAGTAATAAAAACACAGTAAAGGTACAAGATTTACAACTTAAAAGTAAAGACAAGAGACCAAAAAGATAAAAGATGGGAAAAAGTAAACTAGTGCGGTTCAAATCAAGTGTACCAGAAAGATAAAAGAATACAACAAACACTCCCACGTCTAGATGCACATCGTGAGTGAAGCCGTACGGTTTTATGAATTTTTCTTATCCCCTAACCTTCCTGATTCTCCTTTTGATCTGATATTTACGTCAGATCTCATTGCCTGAGGCTGTGGAGAATCAGGGATTCCCCTCTTGGCTGAAAATCTTACGGGGTAAAGCCCTGTCTCCCCCACACATACTGTTCACATATGAACAAGTAAGCATTACCCGCACAAGCTGAAAGTTCACTGATGTCAGCTCTGCTGGGTTTTTGGTCAGAAATGTAAACATTCAGGTCATTTTGAAGCTGAGCAGGAAAGAGGAGATTTTCAGCCATTATAGGGTGGACTAGTAACTGGTAGTGTAAATAGGAAGGTTTTCAGCTTTGAATTTTAAGTGGTCAGAGTCTGAGCTTGTCTAAAATCATCTGAGGGGTCTGAGATGCATGATAACCAAACGCTGCTTCAAGTTTTTGAGTTGACCAGTAGGCCAGCATCTGATGTCCCAAGGGTCCTATAAGGCTCATATGACATGTCAGATGCATTTAGGCTCAGAACCACACAGTGATTTAAAAACGAGCAGATCACTCTGTGGTTCCGGGCCCCATATACATTGTTAGAGCCATTTGCTGTGTTGATTACGAATGGTTACATTTGGCAAATTGAATGAAATTAATAAGGTGATGCAAAACTATTCTTTTGTCCTATGAATTGATGTCTAGTCAGTATTATGAATGTTTCTTTTGGATTTATCAGATGATGATGATCAGCTGTGATTGAAGCAAGGGGTGGGAAAAGGTTTCTTTGACAAGCTTAGACGGGTATCAGAAGAATTTCACTTCACATTAAACTTAAAATTTCAACAAATCAGCCAATTGAAGACAACAGAATCAGCGTTGCGATTTGGATTGTTCGACATGTTTGCCAAGGAAGCAGAGCCCCTACTCATCCCATGCCGATGACAAAATCTGGTGAAATTTCGTAGTCCAAAGATTTCCTGAAGCTTCTAAGCAAAACAATATTTGTTTTTTGGAGAAAAAAAAACAACATAAAATGGCTCGATACTGCTCATCCAGTATAATCCAAATCTCCTAAAGCCCTGAAATCCCAAATTGTTTTTAAAAGACTTTATTTACACCCTTGACGCAAGATCAAGCAAGCTTGTGCACCCACCTCAGTCGGGTTTAGCATAGTGTCTAAGGTGAAGATTTTGACTTCGAAAAGGATGTAAATAATATTTTTTTCAAATCAATTTGTTCAAGTTTTAAAGAAGTTCAAAGGACAGAATAAGGCACACATACTAGGATCTATTCAGGTACATATGTTCATTACTATGAAATAGAGTTCATAGTTTTCAGTGGGTTCAAAGAGATCCGTGCATAATTCCATCCCTGACCTTTCGCAATTTCCCTCCTTTTCCTCCTTTATTCAGTCAGTATCTTTAAACATTTCCTACTTTCAAGATCCCACCTGTCTTTCGTCCGGATGTAATTCCTTGTTGTCCCACCAAGTTTCCAACGCCACCCAACCACCTAAAAAAAAGTTTTCAATTCACTTCCACCACCTTTATGAACAACGAGGGAAAGATCCTTTCTCTTCAGAACCTTCTGATTTCTTGCATGATCACTTTCTATTACTTGTATCTACTGAATTGTAAAATTTCAAATAAAAAGTGTCTTTCTGTCTGTTCTGACCCTACAGGTGTCTTGCCAAACACTTCCTGTGGTTGCAGTACAGGTACTGCTTTCTAAATACAGTAAAAAATACAAGCATGTTCTCCCCTTAGTGGTCACAATGGTCTCAACAATGCACTCTCCGGACACATCACACCAGTAGATTTAGTGTCTCAGCAAATTAAATCAAGATTAAATCAATCGAATCAGTGAATCCGTTGAACAGGGTTAACGACACCTGCGATGTAGGCAATAACTTCAGCTCCAGCCTGACTATGATGAAGTGCTAAATCCTAAATCTCAACTCCCACATCAATATCTAAGTCTTAAATACAAGGTTTGATTTGCATGTTGGAAAATCAAAGAGTAGGACCACAAATCATTTTTTTCTAATCTGCTAACAGCGCAGAAGGCATGTTGGTCTTAAAAGTGCAGAGCTGCGAGGATGATGGTGTTATTTATGCTGTTTCTTTATTATACATACATCTGTGAGTGTTTCCCAGCTGCTGTTTGTAATAAAAAAAGAGCTAACTTGTCAGTGGAAGTCGTTGATGAAAGCCGGGGGCTTGCTTCTTAAGTGCCCACATTTTTGAAAAACTGACAAGAAAAATGGGATGTTTTCAGACTTCACTCACATACGGTATGCAGAGGCATAGCTGCAACGGTACAGATCACAACAGGAGGGGAGAGAGAGCCAATACATAATTACACCGAATAAATATAGACAAAAAGAAAACATGGCGGGCCCTCACCTTTGATATTTAATTACAGCTTCTGTTTATAAAAAAAAACATGAATAAAACACTGACAGGTCTTTTCATGGCTCAAAGTTTCCAAATATGTGGGTTACTGAGCGAGAGGGTTCGTGATTTAAAAAACAGGGAGAGTTGAGTGTATTTTCCACTGAGGGAGAATTAGGACTCTTAAATCTTAGATAACATTTTATTTTAATGTTCTTTCCATGCCTGGTTGAGAAACTGTCACATCCCGCCCGGCTCCCTGACTTATGTTTTTCATTGTGTCATTCATTTGGTGTTTCTTCACAATTAGGTCTGTGTGTTCTCTTCTTTCAGTGCCAGTTCGTCTTTGTAGCGTCAAGACAATACAGTGTGAACCTTTCTGTTTTTTTTGTTGTTTCATCTGTATTTGACTTTTTCTCTTCTACCATTTTTTCTCTGTGAAAGGCTGTTTTTGAGGGCTGAAACCGACAAAATCAAAGAAATATCTGAATGGTTCCTGATGCACATTAAAAAGTCAGCATCTATTAATCTATAAAATGTGGCGTAAATGGACAGTTTTGCTTTCATTTGCCTCTGTACTCATTTATTTTTGAGTACACTATTTATTTATTTTCCCATCCAATTTTCCATTATGTTTTTTTTTTTATTAATGAACTTATTTATTTCTGTATTGTCTCCCCCTATGAATTTCCACAAACTTTCTAATTCCTGTATTCCTTCCTTTTTTATTAACGCATTTCAGCTTCATTATGAGGAGGAACTGAGGAGGCTGTCTATATATTTATGTCACATTTTATAAATGAATCAATGCCTACATTTATACCCGATATCAAAAATGTGTGGCATTTAATGTAGATGTGTGGCCCTGCAAAACTTCTCACTGTTCTAAAATCTGAATAAAAGAAAAAAATCCACGGTTTACTCTCCGAAATTGACGGACACACTTTTATAAGCTCTCACTGAATTTAAAAACTCATCGTCAACTTATTCACAGCTTTTGTTTGTTTCTTGTCGAGAATGATCCTCACATTCTGTTAAATGGTCCTTTGCAGGTAATTTTTTCGAGGCAAAAAATGAGTGACTGTAAAACTAACAGGCGTTTGAAAAGAGACGAGTGCCATCGAGAACAGCTGAGCGGCGCCCCACACTTTTTATGCTTTGCGTGTCACAATTTTCCAGTCACTTACCTGTTTGAGCTGCGTGATCGTCTCCCTGGCGGTTGCCGTGGCAACGACGGCCCTGTTGCTCCCTGGGCTGAGCTGCAGGGACAGAGAGAGTCCGGAAACCAACTGCACCCCCAGCTCCGTCACACTCACTTTGTCATCCACCACCCTGATGCTCCTTTCAGCCAGCACCGACGACGTCACAGGGGACAGCACCTGCGACAAGTAAATCCTCATCACAACTGCAGATGGATACACAAGATTGTGGCACATGCTGCAACTGCTAAAGCCACACACACACACACACACACACACACACACACACACACACACAGGTATACATCATGGCTCACCTGGACAGTAGTAGCGCCTACAGCACGCCCCTGCACAACCACCCCATCCTGCACCCTGGCTACGTCAGGATCTGCCACTTTCAGTGAGTTGCGCACAAGATTGGTCACATCCACCTGTCAATCAAAAGTGAAGAGACACCAAGTTAGTTTTAATGCTTACTGCTAATATGTAGCTTCAATTAACTGTCTGACGAATCTAGTTAAGACCTGAAAGTAAGTGCTGGCATGTCAGCATCAGTTAGGACTGTTGCAGTAAATGTTTTTACCTGCCAATCAGGACCCAGGAAGTACTCAACGGGCTCGGCCCCAGTTAGCGGGTCAGGCAGCGCCTCAGCGTCAGCCTGGGCCATGAAGTGTGTCCGCACCCTGAGCGCAGAGTGCTGGTACTGCAGCATGCAACCTCTGCCCTTCCTCATCTCCTCCTCTTCCTCACTGTCCCACGTCGACCTGGCACACAAAAATAATCACACATAATAAGAAAAAAAAACAGTTCAAAGAGAGAGTTCAGGAAACGAGCTGTTTTGCTTTCTTGAGCACGACTCACACGGGACCAGCATTACCTGAGGCTCTCTAGTAACTTGTAATAATTGCAGCAGAGGTTGTCTGTGATCTTAATCCCATGTTAATCTGGGAATTAAAACTCTTCTCCAAATCATCTACTTTAACACTGAGTTCATGTGATTATATTAGACCGTGTGAATCAGCATCTCGGTGTTTTAGGGTTGTTCCCATCAACATCTGTTTTCTGTTGTCAGACAACTGTAGACATATTAAACTTGATCACAGCTCATAAAAGAAAAAAAGCAGCTGTGCTGTGAGATTGTCTATATTGACATTTAATGTGAGCGATGATGGAGGTTAGGAGCAACAAAAGGTTTTTATATTCAAGTTAAGCCACAGAGCATCTGTTACTTGAGCAAAATTAGCTGCAAATATGTATTTTTGTGTGTAAGACATGCAGAAAGTCAGGAAAAGAACCTGTTAACTATATCATTAACTTTTCTGATCAACTTCTGAAATATCGATGTTAAGCAGTCTTGGCATCATATACAGAGTTTGATCATTCCATGCAAATGTGGTGCACAAACACAGACATGAGGGGTCATTACTTAATCCCATGAGGTCTACTGGTAACACCAGTCCCGCGCAAATAAAGAGTACAACAAGATCGATATCATGTTCATGCCTGTGAGCTTATTTTAGCATAAAGAGGGAGCGCTCTGTCCAAAAGTAAAGGTTGTAGTTTGCTTGGGTTTAATTTGAGTTTTATTATTTCTTGGCCAGGCCAGGCCATGTTAAATTCCGTTGAAATATTACCTTTAGTTTCTTAAGAATAAAAATGGCAAGGAGGCTGCTGATGATGTGCATCACCAACCCAAAACATCAGTAGCTTGAGGACCTTGGAATGAGACTCAACAAACAAGAAACTTACTCCAGAATCGCATAATCAACCTTTAAAACAGCTAAAGTTTGGGGTGCCGTTTAGCTCAGTTGGTAGAGCGGGCGTCCCATGTTCAGAGGCCTTGTCCTCGCTGCAGCAGCCCAGGGTTTGAGTGTCGGACAGGGGTCCCTTGCTGCGTGTCACTCCCCCTCTCCCCAATCTGTTTCCCGTCATCTCTTGAGCTGTACTATCAACAAAGCCATATAAAGGCCAAAAAAAAAAAAAAAACTGCTAAAATTTTGCTTTGAGGGAATTATATTCTCTAGATATTTTTCGAAGGAGAGACTAAAGTATGTCATCCAGCATCAATTTTTGAGTAAAATGCACTGAGACGGGTTGACAAAAATGGAGCGACGCCTGCAAGCTAGTTCAGGAAGCCAACTCGAGCTGCACTGACATACACATGACGTGCCACACCCTCCACAATCGTCTACCAAATCCACCCTATACATATATATATATATACATATATATATATATACACACACACACACACACACATATATATATATACACATATATATACATTTACATATATATATGTATATATATATATATATATATATATGTATATATATACATATACATATACATATATATACATACATTTATATATATATAAATATACATACACATATGTAAGTATATGAAGTGCTGATCTATCTTTTTTTCAAACTGTAAACAAGTGCACTACAAAATCATGCAGTTACTCTGTGACTTGAGCTCCTAAATGTCCTTTCTATTGGCAGCGGGGAGACAATGAACTATAGTGTGATAATGGAGACCAGCAGGGTGGTTGCCGAAACTGTGGAGGCACTAAGCATTTGCCGAGTGACCTTTCCTTCTAAATGAATTAAAGTTCATTTGACCAGTATCCTACAGCTGATTGGTTTGTTTGCGGGCGGTGGGGGTTAAGCTGCGCGCCGTCCTCAAACCCCTCAGCAATGATCACGTAATTATCATAAGATCGGCTGGCCTGCCACGCACTGCACCACAGGTGTGCCGGAGGACGGGTGAATTTGCTTTCTCACCACAGGCGGAAAGCTAATGTCGAGAGCTTAAAGTCCAAATAAACATCATTATTATATAGCCTGAGGTCAGAGCTTAACACGCGTTGGAGATGCTGCTTGAATTTAACAACAGTACAAAATAACTCTTCCTTCGAGGCTTTTGTCAAACTCATGGCTAGTAACACCTCCCCCTGCATGCTTGTATGGCTGCTAATTCATGTCAATAAATACAGGATTGTAATTAGTGCAAATTAAACTCTGTTGATATTAATTGATCGCAAGTGTTTGTGTCCATCTATTTTTAAGGGAAAATAAAATTGTTTCCTGCTCTTCATTCTCTGTTCAAACTTAAAGACGCACACACACACATGAAAGCGATGAGGTGGTGAGGACGTGTCGTGAATCCACCCTTTTACTTTCTAAGTAAGTCAGTCTAATTTAAATCTGTGCTGTCGCTACCAAGTCAAGAAGATTCCAGTTGCTTTCGTGCCACATGTTGTATACGCATGCTTGGGCGAGACAATTCGGTTCAGCTGAGGCGGACCACTACAATCAACACAGACATTTCACATTTCTGACCTAGTACGGTATCGAATGTTTGTGAAAATGAAAGCCCCCAAAGAGTTTTGACCCCGGAGAAAAACCATCAGTCGACCATAACCATTATTACTATTGAGTGAAAAAGAATGACTCAACTGTAACTATTGAGTGAAATTCCACTAACCTTTGTCTCCAGGGCAACTGGGGCGCCTCTGCGGTGCCCTACCAACTAACGCACCAGGACCAGATGTGATGCTTTATGACTGACTACATACACAGCATTCAGACATATATTAGAAACCTCTCAATACGCTGTAATCCAGTTTAACACCACCACTAACAACAGACTTGAAATGACCATATTGCTGAATCCACATTTCTCTGACACCGTCTCATCAAAAGCTGATTTCTTTTTTCTTTTTTTACTTTACAAAGATTCAGCAAGATAAATGGTTCTGGAGAGTTGACTTTCTGCACCCATTTTTACAGTAGACTTTTTCATCTTTAGACATAAAGTGGTCGAACTATAAAAAGAAAAGTAAATGGTCTGGGCTAGCCGTAATGGTTTTTGGCCGGGGTTAACCTGGAAACCTGAATGATCCTTCATCAAAGTCGGTTTGGCAACATTAAGGTTATATCAAAGATTTAGTCAACTCAATGTTGTTTGATAAAATCAATTAACGCATTTGTCACTGATAGGCGGTGAAACATAAAGATAGCCCATTGGTGCGTCTGTTTTGGTTTCTTAATGACTTGTTTATTACTCGAAACACAAGGTTTAGGACATTGACTTGGGATTTACTGGTCTCTGGTTGGGATTTGACTCATAAAGTTCAAACAGAGTTTTTTTACATGACACCTTCAGAATGAGGCTGACGGGACCTTTAGCAACAACAACAGCGATGCCACTGACACAGGACTGGTCCAGCCTTACCTCCTGTTGCCCGTGGTAATAGGAACCCTCCAGCCTTTGATCTGGCTGAGCTCGGGGTCGGCCACATCGATGTCCAGGGGCAGGCGGGGCATCCACACGCTCATCTCCAGCTGGGCAGTCAGGAAACCGTAAGTGAAGTTGAGCATCACCCTGCTCTTCCCTATCGTCTCCTTCCCGTTTACATACACAAAGTCACAACGCTCCGACACCTGGACATTACAGACGACAAAAAAAAGGGAAAGAAGAAAAGGTGAATTAATGCCTCTGTGTTTGAATCTGTCCCAAAAAACAGTCAGATGGTGTTCCTATTTTCTCTCAGACAGTCTGTTGCTCTGTAAATATCCTAATTTAAAAAGTACAGAATCACTTTACATCCGCGGAAGATGAGGATTGGGACTGAAGCGTCATCAGGTGATTTGAATTCAGCTTTCTTCAGACACGCTCTAGCGGAGGCTTTTCCGTGTAAAGCCCCCGATTGAAAATACATTTCAGCAACAACCGACAAAGAGGAGCACTGGGAACAGAAGCACCAATACAAATAAGTTAAAACCACGCAGACAGGCACATTTTTTTCTCATTTTGCATTGCTTCCGAAGTCTGGCCAGGGAGTCGCATGATGTTTCTGTTCATGTCATGTAAATTCACTGCCGTGTTCTCTACGAAACCGTTAGTGAATACGAATTAGCTCTGCCTTACGACTGCTCCTGTATAGTGCTGTACTGTAGGTAGGAGCATTGAAGTCCCCACCAGTGGGAGCAATGAGGTGAGACACAGCGGTTGGAGTGTTTTATTTAAGATTGGAGGGGCCTATCTCCGGTGCCTCCCCACTTATCTTAACAAACCAGTGGCTCCACAGAGGTAATTGGAGGGCACTAGACTGAAGAATGGAGTGAAGCACTGGTGAGAAGGAGGTGAAAAGAGGGAGGCGGAAAAAGAGTGAGGTAATGGCAGAGGGAGGAATGACTTCCAAGGGAAGTCAACTTGAACTCCTGTGGAAATGTTGAGGCAGAGTCTCATCATGCCAACTGATCTGGACCACAACCTCTTGAGCAGCGCCCTAGTGCAACTAAAGAAAGGTCAATGGACACTCGGAAAATAAACTCTATGCACTTTATCAATTGTTGAAATGAGATATTGATAAAAAAAAACATCACAATTGAAACTTTTTTAAGCTTTGTTAAAATATACTAGTACTTCACTCTTTGGTGTTCAGCATCCTATGTACATGTGCTGTTGTGGTCCTACCTACAGTTGACAATTTATCTTGAGATGTGCACTTTGTGTGAAAACAACACAATTTCATGCTGTTTCACTTTGTTTATATGTGGCGGACCCTGCCATCTCTCTAGCTTCAAACAGTGTTCAGAACTTATTTTTCTCTGAGAGCAGATTGTTTATTTAGTTATGGATGAGTTGTGAGTTGTTTTTTTACCTCATGAATATTGTAAATATACAAATTGAGTTTGAATTTTTTTTCTCCAAAACGACACAGTGCTCCTTTGAAAAAGCAGGTTGTACATGTTTTATCAGGTACAGTTGGCACCACAGCAACTCATTGTTCCAACCATCTTGCTGTGATTTAGAGGTGTTTTATCTACTATTTCAGCCATCCATTGTTTTCTGATTCATTTCTGTTCAATATGAAAGAGTCCAAAATATAAACAGTAAAGAGCCAACATCAATGGGATCATTTATTTCCCTCCAGTGCAATGCATGATGGGTACATGATGCTTGGTTGGTGACCACCTGACATACACTACTTTTCACAATGCATGGTGGGATACTTGCTTAGTCCAAAAATGTAGGGTATAATAATTCCAACTACACGTTGAGCAGTTGGCGAGAAACACAACGCAAAACGAATGTTAATGTTGTGCTGCCTCAACTAAATAACTGGGTTTAACCGTTTCCTCCCTTTGTAACGCGATAATAAGTCAATATGTCAGTTCGTTGCGGTGCCCCTAAGTGCTAGAGAAAAATCAATAAACGCCCATTTTTAGTGCAACCAAACTATGATTCTGTAACTTGGTCTTTCCACACACGCACAGCCGATCGGATGTTAATCGAAGAGATGTGCACTGCGTGGGAACCAGCCCCTAACATGGATTCGCCCTTGTAGCAGTTATAATATAAAAAGGTGCAGTGTTTGGTCTCAAGCTTTAAAATCATATTGTCGACGACATCGCTATAAGAGGGGTCAGTGACCGCAGGAAGTGGGGAGGCCATTCGGAGACACAATAATAACTGGATTAAGTTCCTGTATGGATACAGAAAATCATTACAAACACAGTCTCCCTCTTCTCACCTCTTTCACCACTATCTCGAGCTCACACACTTAAACACTCCACTCGCACAAAGCCAGTGGCTGTCGCGTCATCTAATGGGAAAAAAAACACATAATTCCTTTTCTTCTTCTCCACCTCACTTTTCTTAGCCTCCATCTCGCTTCCCTCTCTCGTACTGCCCCACTAACATGGATCCATTACACAAAAGGTCATATCACTGTGCTTACGGACTGAGTGGTGGGATCACAGGGCTCAGTCTCTAATGCCATATGGAAGAGGCTGCTTTTATCCACCACGCTCTGACCCTCTCACACACACACACACACACACACACACACACACACCGCCCGAAGCTGGACCTGTTGAGTGACAGCGGGTGTCTTGTTGTGGGGCGACTCTTGTTTTATAGTGTCTCTAAATTCAGCTTAATTACTGTAAAACATTCAGCAAACATGCTTTTTTCTCATGTCGCACTAAAGAGAGAAACTGTATTGAAAAGTCTTGTAGTGTAACGTAAAATATGCAGGATGCATTTGAGAGGTACATGGCTGTTGGCTTTCTGTCATAATTTTGCCACATTCCCAAAGATAAAAAAAAAAGGGTTTACATTTATGGTTTACACCATTGGTGTTGCAGCTATTATACAAGGGTGTGTCCCAGTTGTTATGAAATGTATTAAATAAATTAAAATAACAACAAAGGGCACCAGCCAACTCATGTCATTTTTGGCGATTAACAGTGCCACTTAAATGTATGATATTTCATTAGATTTTGTGGTTCTTTGTGTTAGATTTAGAGTGAATTGTTATCTGAAGTGCTAGAAAATAAGCCAAACAGGCCCCGAAAAAGCTATTGATTACTGAATACATTTCTGTACTATTAATAGTTTTTTAAAGGTGCTATGCATAATAATCGGCAACCTTAAATTCATGCTTCCAACAAATAGGGGGCAACATCACCAGAATAACTGCTAACTGTTGCTAACTGTATTGTTTTTAAACATCCATGAGCATAACTACGTTTAGCTTGTTAGCTCAGTTAGCCGTGCAGCTAGCCAGACTACCAGGGGAGTGTTGGTGTTCACACTGCTAGGACAGGAGCTTTTGACTTTTGGGACAAAGAAGTTATCAGGCCTAGGGGTTGGTTAGCACGCTAGTTTCTGTAGATATCTCTTGTACACAGTACAAAGTATTTTGTCTTTGACATAACGTTGATGCCACGTAATGTACATATTTAGCTAGGGTATTCTCCCAGCCTGTTCACAAATGCTTTATATGAAGACAAATGCTCCTATTTAATATTTCAAAGAGTTTGGAGGAAATTAGGGAAAACACTGTTTTGCTTGTAAAACAAAAAAGAAGAATTTGGCAGCTAACAAGAGAACAAAGAGCATCGCCTGCAGATACTCAATCTTCAAACAGAGAGAACATGTTTCAGTTTTAACACGCTGCTTGATTAGCAAGATGCTAATAGACATAAAATTGACAGAAAGCAAATACAAGCATTTACAAGCAGCATGAACATGTGCTCAGTATGTATTTCAATCCAAAGGCTTACCTTTAGTACATCCTCCTCTGTAGACCTACAGCTGGTGTACTTGGTCACATCAGTAACTGAGCCATCGGCCTCCACAGCCAGAGTATTCACAGGGACGGACACCGTTTCACCCGTCAGAGCCGCGGTGTTCAAAATATCAGTGTTCTGTGCAGAAAGAAGAGTGGATACAGAGTGGGTTAGACATCTAGGTTAATGTTACAGTTTAATTAATTGTAATATTCAAGAAAACTGAGGGACTTTGAATGCTTTTATACTTTGAGAGTGTAAAAGAAATGAAAGAGGAGATTAGCCTAGCTTAGCTTAGTCATATAAAAAGATAAGGAAATACATAAAACATTTTCATACCTACTCTAACTACACCACATATACTCGAAGAAATAACATGGAATTGAGTTTAACAAACATCCAGATCACTTTTTCTTCTTCACACCACAGACACTGGACTTTCAAATTAAAGTTTTTTTTTGGACTTGATCAGGCTGTAATTGTTAAACATATTCACATTGTTACAAAATGAGTATTATTTTCACTAGCCTATATAAGTGTGAACAGACTCTTAAAAAGACTCTTAGACCTCTGCCAAGGACACAGTCAGCACTCAATACAAACCGAATGAATGAGTCCTTATTTCCCTCACTTGTTTGCTTCCTGGGATCCCCAGGAAGCAAACAAAAAAAAAAATCCGCTTGAGACAGTTGGCCTACAAAGATATACCCAAGTGACGCCCCTTGCGTCTAATAGACAAGTTTAGTAATTCTCAGACAACTCGGGAGTTACCTCCCGTAGTCTGGCCAGTGTGCTGCTGTCAGCTCATGGCCAGCCATGGAGCCAAGTGATTTAGTAATGGGTTCATGGAGTAGAGAGGGGAACGGGCAAACTATGAATTATAGAAATTCTGGCCCACTGCCAGGGGTTGGCAAGCTGATCAATAATCACTCCCAGGACAGACAGGGTATCTTCCACTGATGCACACATTTTCTGAATTCATTAATATTCTGTGGGCCGGACAGGAAGCTTTGGAGGGTTGGATGTGGCCTGCAGGCCATGAGCGGACAATATGACGATACAGAGTCTTGGGTGTTATTTTGAACGCTAGGTTCTATTGATGCTGAAGAAGGTGTATTTAACCTTAAAAGGTGCTACATGTAATAATTTTAATTTAAAACGTAAATTTAGCTCTAACCAATCCTGTATCTTAAAACAACTTTGCTCCTCAAGAGGTGACAATGGGCTGACCACACTGACTCTCAGGCCAAACAACTAGCTACATGGCTAATTAAATAGTGGAAGCTACATTTAGCAGCATTTAGCAGTATCGCTGGTAATATGATGTCCCCTATTTGTTTGGACAGGCCATTTGCTGCATGGCAAACCTGCAAACCAGTTAATGGCAGCTACACTTAGCAGCAGTAAACGGCTACACTGGTGATAATCTGCTCCTTAGTTGCATGGTCCAAGTCACTTGCTGCATAGCTAACTGGGCCACTTGGCTAACAGCAGCTACACTCAGCAGTAGTAAGAGGCTACACTAGCGGCTACACTGACGACATGCGTGTTTGGTCCACAACACTAGCTGCATGGCTAAATAAGCTAACTAGTGAAGGGTAGCTACAGTTAGCAGCAGTCAGTGGTTATGCTGGTGATGTGCAGCTCCTTATTTGTTTGGTATGATATATCAAGTTGAGTCTGAGTGAGGAAGAAAAATAGCAGAATTCTTCTGTAAGCCAAACATCTACCTGCCATCTGCTCTGTTGTGAAGGTGAAAATATATTAGAGAACACTGTTTGTGAAAGACCTCTTTGAATATCCTGCTGGGCTAATGCATTATACAATACAATCATCACTCTTTGAACAGGGGCAGGGATGACAGGAAGAGGGTTAGTGAGACTAACAGGGATTAAAACACTCGCAGGCTCACAAAGTTGATTCGTTTAAATCACGCTGATGCGACACCCACACACAAACTGCACAGATGTGCTAAAAGAAATTAAAAAAAACACCATCCTCATCTATGACGATAATATACATGTCTGTCTTTCACCTGGACAGAAGTAAATCCTCCTGTATTATCCATACTGTAGATCACTGGTCTAAAACACCTTAACCTGATTACATTCCTAATCAGGCAACCCACCTTGTACTGTACATCCTTGCCAATGCTCAGCAGCAGCTTAGCACTCATACATCCTACAAGTGGCCATCAAATCTGATGTAGCTCTATTTTTAAACATAAACTCCTCCTTCGACATGGATTTACAACTACTTTCCAGTTTACAAGATGTCTTCTAACATCTTTTTAATCTATCATAGGTAGTCACAGTGTGTGGATAAGGAGCTCGGGGTGATAAGTGTTTTTTTTTTTTTTCTTCCCCAATGCTTGCGGACTTAAGCATCAGGCAGCGCTTGGCAGATGTTCCCCAGCAGCTTCGCATTCTGAACTCCGTCGGCTTGACAGCTGCTGACCGCAATTCCAAAAGGACATGTTCTAGTTCAGACTGCGACACTGACCCCAACATAAGCCACTGGATCAGGGGGAGCACAAAATCAGAAAGCAATATCAGCGCTCGACGGTGCTGGCAGTGCCACGCTGAGAGAGCTCGGCGTCCAGTGTTTCCACAAGCTCCACAGTAATCTGGCTTGCAGTGATCAAGTTCAGCTCAAGTCGTTAAATCTGCCGCTTTTCTGAAAACAGTGTTATATTTACACTTGGTGGTAAGCCTTATTGTCTGTCCACTCATTCCTTTATTCAGTCAAAGTGTTAAATCCTTTATAGGGTTATGTGTAAGGGAGTTGAACGAATCATCATCATGGGAAGAACATGCAAACACTGGAAGACAGGTCAGAAAACCGGGTCAGAGCGGTTCACATGCATGTAACAGTAATTTGTTCTGCTGTAAGTATAAAGATACGCCAATTCTACTTCCATCTTATTTAATAACTCTATTCACTCCACTGTAACAGGAGAGCAAAAGGTTGTCAATCTGTGCCAGACATGAGTCAGAAAGGTGGGATGGATTTGGTCACTGGTGTGTGTGTGTGTCCTATCATCCTACTTCCTATTATCTTTTGTGCACATGCTCAAGAACCTCTGGTAGTTCGTGGTTGATGTGATTCACAATTTTTTTAAAACTTGTTAGCTACTAAATATGAATCAGCCTTACTGTCTTACTGCGCAGAGCGTTTCTAGCCTTTGCGGCATTGGTTTAGCGTTTCCAGGAAACTCACAGACTGCATGCACTGTGAATCGCGTCATCACATTGACTCTTCACAAGGGCAGTTCACAACCAGTACATATGTTCCGAGACCGCGGCGGTTAATACAGTTGGCAATGTGACGCACCACTGTGACACGTACAGTATAAGAGGGATATAAGGAGGAAAGATAAGAAAGAAGGAGGTGTTAAAACTGTTTAAAAGTAAAGCTATTTTGAGAGTGTTTGTTTGGTTGAGACTGTTTAGACTGTTTAGAAGAAAAAAGGAAACTCAACCTTGGCTCTATTTCATACTTCGAAAATGAAGCGCGTTGTTTTAAGATGCACAATTTTCTTAAGCTCGTTTCTCTATTTCAATTATCAAATGTTGCACATACTGTAGTATGAGGTATTTACTGTTCGTACTTAATCCCCTGTAAAGTTGCATTATGTAACAATGTTAGATGAAAAAAATTCAAAGCTAGCTATTCACTAGAATCATCAACCGAGAGTAAATAACAGTTCTGTTGTTATGACATTCATGTACTGTTTTGCAAAGATAGTTAACATGCTAACAAGCTAGCTCCAACCCGCCCTGCTCTAAAGCTCCCGTGACCGAGGTGGAACCATCAACACTCTCCCAGTTCGGTGAACTCCTGCCCGGGCTGCTAGCTGCATGGCTAAGTGGGCTAAATAGCTAATGCAGTAGTTAGCTGTTACTTTAGCGATATGTCAACCCCCCCACCCCCGATTTGAGCGTGTATTCGACAGGTGGTCAATTCTTATATATTGCACCTTTATTGTGAAAACTGACCAAATGTTGAAAAATGATTGAATTTCTTTTATTTGACATTGAATGCATAACGCAGACATCATGCTGTTCTGGAATTTGGCTTGGGGACATTTTCTCTAACTGGACCAATTACAATTTGAACTAAAAACCCCTGCACTGATCTGCTCTTTACTCCTAGTTTCCTCGTGTGAATCCTTAGACTGAAATAAAATGTGTTTGCTCCACAATGTTTGTTTGATTCATGCCGTCTATCGTACCATAAAATTGCCTACTAAATCTCCTGTCAACGACAGACACGCATCGACCTTGTAATTTCTGGCGCTCGCATCGTAATGTAAAGGAGTTTGAGACGAGCACATGCAGCAGCAGGGAATCGGCCCGAGCACTAAAAATCACATTAACGCATCAGAGATAAAAAAAAAACTGTGATTACAGGAAACTTATTGAACTCTGCTGTGCAGACGTGAAATAATTTGACACAGCGGGAAAAACTAGATTAAAAAAATTGATTAGCAACAAACAAACATCAAACATTCCTCAAACATCAGGTTTAATAAGACTGCGATAGATAAAATAGATCTACTGTACACCCTGCTGGGAATACAGTGAGGCAGAGATTGTACTTAAAAGTCTGCATTTTTTTACAGTACAGTAATTAACGCAGATATTTCCCTCACCATGACCAGAGGTGCCAGCCCCACATAGTCCCTCTGTGTTGTGTAGATCCGCATTACGCCAACGTCCTTGACATTCCCGGGCAACTCCAGGCGCCAGGAGATGCTCTGACTCTCCACCTGCTCAGAGACATCTTTTGGCACAAAGTCCAGTTGTAAAACTTCCAAAAGACCCCTGTTTGACACAGACATTTTAAACATGGTTAGACAAGTTAAAGGTGTAGGATTTTGTTTAAACACATCATTCAGAAGAAGAAGTATAAAAAGGAAGGTGGTTGCCGAATCTTATTCCCTGTGCTTCAAATACCAACACTGGCCACAAGCCGCAAACCCAGTTTATATTTTGGCAACCTGGGAACAAGGCTCAACGAACTAAATGTCTTTCTCCAGAAAAGCTGATGCTCAGAATTGTCCTGAACATGGCAAAATAATGAGAAAATAAGAACATAAGGGCGGGTGGAGTCTGCAGATAGAGACGTCACCACGCAGTGACGATTGAGAGGGATTATTTTTGTTTCAATCAGTCAGTGGTAAACCTTACTTTATACTTCAGAGATCATTGACAGCGACAATCTAGAATGTCACTCAGAGTTCATTCGTCTGCCGAGGTCAAACAGTCTCCTTTTGTTCTGACTCACAGATACTCATAGATAGCTACCGTATTACATCTCATTAAGCGTTATTCCCTGAGACGTTAAACACATCTCGCAACGTTAAAGAAAGTAAGAGGAGATTCCTAAATGTTAAAGTTAATGGGGGTCTATTCTGGGAGACCCATTCTCCATCTGTGTTTCATACAAATCATTTTAGTAGTCTTTCTTTAACCATGCCGACAAACCAACCAACAAAATAAAACAAACAAACCAACTAATAGTGCATAGCATACCTTTAACATTAGCTCAAATTTGCCACTATAAGCTGCCGGTCATACCAATTACCAAGTAATGCTGTAGCAACCAAAGCTGTGAGTCAATTTAGTCGAGTGAGGAATGATTTAACACTTTGTTGATTAAGAAAGGGTTATTTCTTCATTTAAAACTTACATAGTCGTGCTCTAAAATACAATTTAAAATCAAAACTATATTTTATTTTGGGTTGGAGACTTTTGAATAAACATGCTGACCCCGACATGCTGTACGTGCATTGTAAATACAGGCCGTGCTGTTGCAAGATTTTTCCCTAATTGACTCCAGATTAAGACTTGTGTTGCCAAAATTAAGCTATTACAGGAAAATTAATGATGAAAGCTGAACTAAATGGGAATTCACATCAAGGGTTTAATTGTGGAGAGTAATGAAACATGAACAAGCACTTAGTGTAGCCACATACAGTTCAATTTCGATCACAATCACCCACTAAATAAGTTAAACTGGGATCTTCACAGCAATAGTGGCGATATTGTGAGGCATTATCTAATGTTAAATGGGTGTGATGTTTTTAATTAGTTTGCAGTTAAAATAAAAAAAAACAAGGCAAACAGTTGAAAATCCAACTGAAGCCTTGTGTGGCCCTGTTGAATATTCGTTATCAAACTGTCATATTTGACTTTTTGTATAAAACACTGCCTGGCGTCGAGAGACAAAGATGCCTCAGCAGGGAGGGAGCTGAGATGAAGTGTATACTCTCATGTTCCTCTGAGAGACGCCGCCTCTGAGAGTAAAAGAGACAGAAATTACTCTGAAATTTGTAAAAAACAAACTGCAGCGTTTGAACCCTGAAAAAGCGAACGCAATACACAAGAGGTCTCATTTCCATCGGCAGATGGAAGAATAAGGTGAGAGTGTGGAGGGAAGATTAAGTGAGCTGGCAGAGTCTTGAGCCAAGTATTCTGGTCAAAGGATTGTCAAAGAAATGGCATGTGATGTTATTTGATGCTGGAGAGAGCGTGCAGGCATACCTGCCAGGAGGAACAGATCAAAGGGGAAATAGAGTAGAATGTGAATAGGGCTGTGGCACTTTGAAGTGGAGCAAAACTTTGCATAGAGCAAAACAATGAACCTTTACGAAGCGCACGTTGCTTAAAACTTACATTTGAAGTTGGCAAAAAGTTACTAAAAATATGCTTCGAGGATGCACGCAAACATACATACGAACACGTAAGAGGCATTAGAGGCCGTTGTGAGGTTACTCATGGCACTCGTGGTTCCTAATGAAAAAGGCAAATGATAAAAAACACACTCCTCTGCTCGCATGCAGAGGAGGACTATAAGCTTCTGACTGCGTGGCTGCAGATTTAAAGCACACAACTCAGACATTATGAAATCAAATAACCATAATTAAGTATTCTACAGTTGATGCTCCAGGCAGTGCACTCGTAACTCCAGCTGAGTGCAATTAGGACTTATTTGTTCGGCTTATGAAAGCCATTTTTGCATAAAAATGTTTTTTTTTTTTCATCCCTGAGATTCTCCTGACCAACATGAAGCTGCTCACAGAGGGTCGGTGACACCGTGTTTGATGACACCGAGGATCTTTTGCTGAGCCATTTTTACCGACGAACAGACTAAAATAACCCAACAACAGAAAATGGAGCCATATAGAGAATCATTTTTGTCAAAGCAGAGCAAAGATTGACAAAGTATGAGGTGTTAGCAAAGCTTCCCAGCAGTTATGAGTAATTTGGTGTGGAACAAGGAATACAAGGAAAACAGAGACCATTCAGTCAACCTTGGAAAAAGGTCAGTTTGCATACTTTTAGGTATATTTGCTTAAGAGTCCAAAATTATCGTTTTGTGTAGCTTCTACCAATGTTTGTGAGCCAATAGTACAACATTCTTGTTATCATTTGATATATGTGTGTTTTGTCAGCTGATTTCTTCAGTATGCGACCGTCATATTTTAGTGCCCTAGCATTAGCTAGCTAGCTTTAGCAATGACAAAGTTAGTTTGTATTCGCCGTAAGCAACGTGTACATTAGCTAGCTAGCACTGGCAAAGCAAACATTTGCAAGCTAGTTGGAGGAGGTTGTAATACAGCAGTACAGATGTTTAGGGAAGTACACTTATTTACTTTCTTAAAGACAGTTATATGAGAAGATTTCACTCTCATGTTGGGAAGCATAAGCTACAGTCAGCAGCTTGCTAACTTAGCATAAAGACTGAATATGGGGGGAAAGGGTAGCATGACACTGTTAAACTACAAACTTTGGTTTGTAGAGCTAGCTCCACTCCCCCCCCCCATTTCAAGTCTTTATGCTAACTTCAGCTAACCGGCAGCTTACTCTACCAACATGGGAGTTGTAGTGATATGTGGTAGCAGAAGGTCACCCATAGGTGGCAGTGTAACCTCAAGGGGCCTCTGTGAGACTGAATGTGATTACAGGAAGTACAAGAAGTCCTTGAGTGAGACAGCGTGTATACATATATACATAGATGCCTCATTGAGCGGGTTGGCCCGCTGCTGCGATTCGCCGACGTTGCCGCCATATTGGAGGAGGCAGATCCGCCCTGTGATCTAATACAAGTAAATGGAGTGAGCTTTATGAAGCTCCTTCTACAAAGTGCTATAAGTTAATGCCTCTCATTTACACATTCACATACATAAGGATATATTCAGGAAACAGTGAGGAACCAAAACAACGTCTGTAACGTTCTCTGATGATTATAAATATTAACTACTCCTTATATACAGGTCGGCACCAATCCACAGGATGGATTTTGTAATGTTTTTATGAGTGTTTACAGCTGCTGATATATGTAACGCTGTTACTGTGATGATACATGACAGGTAAATATTGAATCCTTCCATAATAACCAGACCCTGACATGTAAATGTGACATCTGTGTGAATAAAAAGCACCAATGTAGTTTTTATAAATACAGTGAATTTTGATAATCTAAGTACTAATAATAACAATCATGGCGACAAAAAATTAAGTCTGCAAATCAAGATAAGAAAATGCAGCAGCACTGAGCCTGCTTTCTTTTTTTCAGCAGTATAGAGATATACTCCATGACAGAACATTATAACATAATAATGTATACAATAACATTTAATGGTAGTAAAAAAAGTAAAGTTGCAGTAGGCTACTATTATAAATATGCACCATATATAGTTTTCATTATTATTATTAGTAGTAGTAGTAGTAGTAGTAGTAGTAGTAGTAGTAGTGGTACTATTTTTCTGCATATTCTTGACTTTGAATGGTAACATCTGTAACGCTGCAGTTCCTCGTCTGGCATCAATTAAGTTTTTCTGATTCTGATTTATATATTACGAAGTCAGTTGTCCATATTTAAACTTAAATTTAATAAAACAAGTTGACAGTATGGTAGACAGATGTCACATTTACATGTCAGGATCTGGTTATTATAGACAGATTAAATATTTAACTGTCATGTATCATCACAGTAACAGCGTTACATACATTAGCAGCTATAAACACTCGTAAAAACATTATAAAAATACTTCCTGTGATTTGTGCGGACCTGTACACTGAACATATAAGGAGTAGTTAATGTTTATAATCATCAGAGAACGTTACAGACATTGTTTTCGGTTCGTATCTGTTTCCTGAATATATCTGTACGTGTGTGAATGTGTACATGAGAGGCATTAACTTATGGCACTTTGTAGAAGGAGCTTCATAAAGTTCACTCCATTGACTCGTTAGTTTACGGGGCTGAGCTGCCTCCTCCAATATGGCGGCGACATCGACATACGGTCCAGCACTCAATGAGGCGTCAATGTATATATGTCTATGAGATAGCGTGTGTTACAAATTAAACTGAAGCTAGCATGAAGTTCAAGTTGAAGCTTTATAGGAGTGGTAACAATTGAATATAACTCTCGGCAAGAAAGCAAGTTAGCTTATATTTGAAAACGTCAAAACTATTGACAATCTCCATAGAGGGTTTTTGTTCGGCTGTTAAAATGTGTGTCAAATATACAATTAGACTAAACTAGTAAAAAAAAATATATTCTGTTGAGATGCTGTGCGAAATTAAGGCAAATCAATGTTAATCTGTGACTCTGTACCTTTAAAACATGTGTGACACGAGCATGTATACCCGAGATCATGCAAATCGTCTACTTCATTTCTATAAAACGCTCCTTGTCTTCCTGTGTTTTCTTAAGCAAAAAGTCCTCACGCAGATCTTAGACAGCCTCAAAATAGCTGCGTGAGAGCTAGACAGTGCAACACAGAAGGGGTTAATGCCCCTGTTTCCTGAAAATCCATCTATTCGGGGGGACTTCAAATCACAGTGGTGACAGTGTGTGTGTGTGTGTGTGCCCTGCATGTGCTGCGTGTGTGTGTGTGTGAGCTCAGTACAAGGGACACTACTTGGAATATCTCTCCTTCCTAATCTCCCCTTCTGAACGTGCAAGCGCTTAAGCCTGGATAACGTAGCCGTGATTATGGATGAATACGGATAAGTGGGTCGGACGGACGGCGGGTGGTGCGGGGTCTGTGTGGGCGGGAGGTTGCTGGGCAGAGGCGGCCGCTGGTGTGTGCGGCCGCCGGCAGCATCTGGCAAAACTGTTGTAATCAACTGCTGTGTATCAGTTAAATCAGGCGGGAAATGTGATATGAAATCAATATTAATTTATCAGGGTCAATACGAGCAGAAGCACTTTGTCAGATTTGTTTTCTGCTGCTGCTGAAATGTATCATTTTGTGATCCTGCAGAGAAGAGGTGATGGCTAATGAAGCAAATAAAGCTTCTGAAGGAAATAACATTTCTAATTGACATCATCCAATGAAAATTGGGTGAATAGATTGCAATCAAACATTAAAGATTACACACGTGAATGTGGCGAGGAAAGAAGAGGGTACAAAGCCCATTCCCCCTGACTTAACCTTTATCATTTGTTGTCTTTCTTTTTTCTATACCTTTTCACTTAGTCACATATTTCATATTGTTTTTGTATAGGGTATTATAAACGGGTGTATGCGTTTGTGTTTCCATGCGGTGATTTCATCAGCCTCTTTCGAGCAAGCCAAGTCGAGCTGCGTCGCATTAAGTCAGACTAAGTTGATTCCCCCCGGAATTGAAAACAGGAAACTCCAATTATCTACCCTTTATTTTGGAGCACCTGCTGTGTCCCATTAACGTCTTCATTATATCCAAATGAAAAACCTGAGCACAGCCAGGGACTAACAATGCACTTGTTCCTGCGCTATCGTTGTAATATTACTTGTCAGACACTGTGCTGACTTTATGAATGAGTGTGTGGCATCAGGTGTCCGTAGAGGTGGTTGGTCAGTCCTCAGGGATGAAAACGATGCAATATTATCTGCAGGCAAGTGGGTTAAAGGATAAGTTCGCCCAAATTTGATTTGACGAGACTTAATTTACAACTGAATAAAAAAGTAGTTAAAATAGTGTGTTTGTGCAAGCAGCTACTTACCTGTTTGTTGACATCCGTGTGTTCCGGTAGCTAGACCAAACTAGTCAATCTGTCGAGCGTGCACTTACTCCCTCACTGGCGGAGACGGAAACGTATTCCAGCATTTTCGTGTGTATGTTCATAATGTACATGTCCATGTTACAACCTGTCATGAGCCATGAGCCTTACAATAGCCTGTTAAGCCTGTTAAGTGCACACTCGATGGATACGCTAGTTTGGTCTAGCTACCGGAAGACGCGGATGTCAACAAACAGGTAAGTAGCTCCTTGCACAAACACACTATTTTAACTACTTTTTTATTCAGTTTGAGTCATACACGCTACAGTGCTGTGTGCTAAGGTGTCTGCTGATGTTGCATAACTTCTGGTGTGAGATGTGGAGCATGTTAAGATGCTTAAAACACAGCGTGAAGTTCTGACCCCATGCAGTTAGCGTTCAATGCTACATCTTAATTTACACCCTTTACATGAGGAGGACACATACATGAAAAACTCATGCACCCACTTCGGGTGCGCCAATGTTGTTAGCTTAGCACCTACTAAAAGGGTGACACAGGACAAGCTGCATGGGGGCCATTTTAAGGTTGTTCGTTTTTCTTACATTATAAAACACATCTAGTCCACCCTTTTTCTGCTGTTCAAGGAATGTTAAAAGACTGAATATATTATTTCAGGTTAACTTATAGCTTTTCCTAACGTAAGCAGCAGGCACTGCTGAAATCTGAGAAGTCAATAAGAGAGGGAGGGAGAAGGAGTGACAGAATATAGAGGTTGTTTAAGTGTAGAGAAAGAACATTTGAAAGGTTCTGGTGAAAAGACACCAACTTCTCGCGATGTGCACATGCAGTGGACTGACCTCTTTGCAGTGATAGCGACCTTCCTCTGACAGACGACGGAGATGGTCGCTCCTCTGCCGGGCTCCGCGACGATGTCCCACAGCGCTGAGTCACTGGGTCGCACGGCACTGAATGACAGGCCTGTTTTCACTGATGCCCTGCAGTAAAAAAGATAAACACACATAGTCCGGTTAGAGCCAAGCATGAATTTTACTGTCAATCATACATTTACTGTCTGGGAGATGTCTCATTAGCTAATTCGGCTTGGATGTAAACTGTTTACTTTGTGCACGCTCTGCATGTGTTTGTTCAGTTTGTTTCATTCAGGCCTAATGAGGTGACTCAGCGACAGGCCGATGTGCAGCAGGCTGTCGGCAGACTGAGAATTAGCAGGAGCATTTATTCCCATTAGCCCCGGGGAGAAGTGGGAATCGGTTAATCAGATGTCAGACACACGCACCACTCCGCTGGGAGAGATAAAACGCTTATTATGAATAATGTGAATGGACAGTCCTCGACGTCCTGCCATCGCTACGCCTTTGTTATTTTTAAGCAGATGTCCCTTTGCTAAATTATTGAGTCAAATATCATTGGGACAGGGTAACAGAGCAGACATTTGAGCCACAGGCTGAAGGCAGATACAAGGGACCCTTCTGATCCACATTTTAAAATAAAAATTAAAAAATGCAAGGACTGAGTAATCTGCACTCGCACAGACACCCAGCTACGGGGCGGGAGCTTCATGTGTTTCCAAAACAGGCCAATTTCCTCGTGGCAGGGATTCAACGAGGTGCTGGAAACGCTCCAGAGGGAGTCCAGCCCATGCTCACTCAAGAGCATCACTTCGCTCCTGCAGTTTTATCAGCAGGATTTTCAGGCTAGGAATCATTTGAACCCCCCCCCCCCACGACCTCAATAAGGTGTTTTATTAGCTCTCCCAACAAAATGTGGCTGGATTGAAGTCGCCGAAACAATCCTGAGACGAGGCACGAGCTCCACCTGGCATCCGGTTGACTGTGGCCATGAAAAAGGATGCTCAGTGTGGCCAAAAGCAAAAGTGAATGGATTCAGACACCTGTTGACCTCCTATCAAATGTCTCATCTGTGGATTCCACACAGATCTACACTCTCATTATGTAGACCACAAGTTTTGTTCTTGCACCAGTGTGTTCAGACACAAATCAAAAAATTAATCAAAGTGTTGCTCGCTTTCTAGCAGCCCCTCAGAAAGAGACTCAGAGTACTCTCCATAAATTTGATTAATTTACTTGGAAATCAGTGATGAAATGCGTCTCTCTTTCTTTTCTTTTCTTTTTTTTTTTTTCTTTTTACACACATTTGCTTCCCAGTAATGGTTTAGAGAGGCTGCTATTTTACAGCAAACAATCTGTCTCCGTTTTAACAACACGGAGTTTGTCATCTCAGCAACGAGGCCATCTTCAGATAGCTGAAGAACATTAAGACTGACAGATGGAAAGACACACGCACACATAAAATCCATTCATGCAAGAGAGACGGCCAGTCTGCGTGCCCTCATCCTAAGTGCGCACACACTCACGGGCACACACACACACACAGAAAGAGAGAGATCCAAATACACTCTCGACAAAAACTGATTTGTAATCAAAAGGCAACCGGACTGATCAATAAGCGTTGAGACGGGGTCAAGGTCAGAGTTGTTGGGCAGACAAAATACAGTGCGCAAACACATGCACACACAATTGAAGTAAACTGACAAGCTGATAGTTCAACAAATGCCGGATTAAAAAACACAGCTGGGCAGAGATCAAATTCGAGATGAAAACCTTGCAGCCAAAGGCCCAATTTTAACATCAGATTTTCATTTTAAATTTGAATTCATATTTTAAATACAACTAATATTAATATTGATTTAATTACACAGGTCAAAGCAGATCTAGAAAACAAAGACCCTCGTTTGGAAAGACATACATCTTCATTTTTTGTGACTCCTCTTATTAGAATGATTATGTCTTACTAGTCTTGTCACAGTGAATGAACTTGAATTTTACACTTTCTGCCGGAAAGAGTGATGAAGCGCAGCTGGTGCAGGTGTACTGATACTGCAGAAAATGAGTATTTAAAAATATTCAGATTCATAATTTTGGCAAAAGCGCATTTATTATCCCATTGTCTAGCCGCTTGTCCAGCTGGGCACCGCGGTGACAACAGCACCTGACGAGCACCCCTCCCCAGGGTACGGACCACTTCAGCCTTCTCCCGTTGAGTGTGGAGGAGCGGTAACTCGATGCCAGGATCTTCCTGGATCACTGAGTTTCTAACACGCACGCAGACACGAGCCTCCCTGCAGAGAAACCTCATTTCGGCCACTTCTAGCCGCGCTCTTTGTCTCCGTCAGCCACTACCCACAGTTCATGACCACAGGTGGGGGACAGAATGGATATCGACCTGCGAAGTGAACAACTCTCCGCCGCTGTTTTACCAAACTCAGTCAATCTCTTTGTTTAAAATGTCACGCTGGAGAGCTTCCACCTCGGCTGTTCGGCTCTTAATTTGATTAGCCGTTTGTGCAGAAGGAAAAGGAGTGAAAGGTGTTGTCTGTGGATGTGACATTTTGTGGCTCCCTCAGACTGAATCTAAATTGCAGAATTCAACAGTGTGTTCGTTTCTTTTAAACTAAATGTGAGTCGACAAAATGTTTGACATTCAATCTGATGAAATGTTCTAAGAAGATGATGCATGAGAACGATCCTCATTGACATTTTTTTTTTATGCCAAATCAAACTGAATAAACAAACTGACCCTAAAGGACAACACAATTTCATACTGTTTTACTGTGTTTATATATGTGGCGGACCCTGCCACCTTTCTAGCTTCAAACAGTGTTCTGGGGGAAAAAGTAAATATTGCTTATATTGTATCAATACCTCATTAATACTGTAAATGTAAGAATTTGAGTTTGAATTTCCACCTCAAAACAACATAGTGCCCCTTTATTTTACAATTTTGAAAATACATTTTTAACACAGATGTGTTTACAAGCAGCCAGTGCGCATAACAGGTGGGTATGATGCCCTTGCAAACCACACACACGCACAAATGTACATGCTTAATCCTGGCAGTCAGCTTCAGATCATCTCTACCCCAAAGGGTTAACCTCTTGATTCATTTTCAATCAGGGCCACAGATTATCTGGCCTAACTCTGCTGGAGTGGACTCAATCTTGGGCCAAAGAGTGAAGTAGAGCAGGGATTTCTCCCAAGAGGAATCAATCACTTTGCCAAGCTCCTCAGAGCTAGCCTTCACTTGGACTTAACGGCTGGATTCAGTCCCTCCGTCTTGTCCAATCTCATTCTCACCGTGGCAGTAGGTCAGAAATACACAGACCGAAAATCACTGACCTGACCGGAGGAACTTCTCTAGTGTGGTCAGGGAGTCAGAGTTGGGGGAATTTCAGGTGGAGAGGCTGTTAATCCTCCCAAATAGTCAAAACAACAGCGGATGTTAAAGGGTCAGCGTCTCTCTCTACCAAATCGTATTCACATAATTTCGATGACGCTGGCAGGACCACATTCAGGTCACTGGGTCTTTGTGTTTGTGTGCGTGCGGGGATGTTGGTGGAAGTCTGACATTTTGAGAGGAGCACTTGGATTGACTGCCACAGAGCCACAGGTTTAACTGCTGCACATGCCCTACGGATTAATACACATATCTTAACGTTTCTCTCCATTTGCCAGCGTCCCACTGCAGATTACTGGGGCATCGGTATGTTGTTTACAGCATGATATCACTAAATCATGGGATTAGAGAGAACTTTGTCTTGCGTTTCAAACAAAAACCATTAAGCTGAGTAAAGACTAGAAACGCAAAACCTCCCGCGATGGCGTTACACTTAAATGATGCGCGGCATTCTGATGAAAACAATTTTTTACTCCTCTCAGTGATGTGCATCAAACGGCAGCAAGCTGAAACTTCGAAGCAGATTGAACTGTGTGTTTCCGTGCGACAGGGCTGCTTTTCATATTAAGTTCACTTTTACCCAAAGGAGTAAGGGAGATTTTAGTTATTTGTTTTCCTGCACCATTAAATAGATGCATTATTTATGAAGTCAAATACCCAGAGAAGCCTGTTGAAATGTTAGTGGGATGTTGAGATATGAGAACCGGTGAATCATTTGCCAATTATTTCCCGGTTTATGGAAGAGTGCTCTCCGTGGCTCCCCCAGCTCACTGAAAAAGTTGGAGTAGACAGGATATAACATGTCAGTAATTTATGAAGCCAGTGGAAACTGGCAGACAACACAAGTCATGCTGGCACTCGGGCATTTTAGCAAATGGCCTTGATGCCGAGCCCCATCAGTATTCAAGTGCCTGAAGTGACCATTTAAATGCATGGAGCTTATCGTTCATGAAGATGCTCAGATATACTGTACATCACAGTGATTCAGTTTAGTCTCAGTCTCTTTTTCTGCTTCACATGTTTCAGTGACAATTACATTTTATGTGACTCCTCCTAAACCCTGCAAACTTAGCAATATAGTTGAACAACTACGGCGTTTTCTAGGGAAGGCATTTTAAGCTAAACACCCTCATGTTCTGTTTAATTATGCAGGGCCAAAGAGAGTCGTTGGCATAGTATGTGATTATACTGGTTCAGTGTCACGTCAGTTTATCTGCTATCAAAATGGCCGATACACAGTACAGCACTGACATCTGTAAGCTGAATAGCCATCAAAATTTCATTGAATCACTTATTTTCTTGCTCAACTAATCTGTTGACTATTTTCTCAATCAATTAAGTTTTGTGTATAAAATGTCAGAAAATGGTGGGAAACATTGATCTGTGTTTTCCAAAGCTCAGGGTGACCCCCTCAAATGTCTTATTTTGTCCAAAACCACAAGAGATTTAGCTTCCTGTCACAGAGGAGTGAAGAAACCGGAAAATATGCAGATCCAACCGGAATCAGCGCCAATCAAATCTTGGCAATAACATCCCTGCTAGGCACACACAACAAATAGCAGAATTCATTTATAGTGTCTCTTGCAGACAACAACTCTAGAGAACAATACAAGATGAAAACTTTAAATACAGTAGCAAAGCCGAGCCGTAGACTTGAGAGCTGAGACTTTAACTGCAGTGACACAACTACAAGGGCAGATATTTAACTGCCACACATCTGGAAGAATAAATGTTTAGGCCACATTCAAATGACTTGAAAAATATTTCAATGCCATGCTTAAGTGTTAGCATACTGAGAAATGAAAGACATCTTGACCTGAAGTTTGCTGAAGAGGACTCATAGCTTGGCTTATGTTCATCTAAGTTGGCAAGCTGTTAGCGGTAGCTAGGCTTAACGCTTAGCTTACAAACATTAGAGTGATGTCTTATACACCCTAACCCTAACCTCCATAGAGGGTAACTTTATAATCCAGTGTTGAACTTTGTGGCTTTACAACATGCCTTAATCTGTGTCTTGTCCAAACATATAATACATATGATGCTAGTATGGTTTGGTAACATGTCATACTGATGGCAAAAGACCAAAAGATAACTCTCTCATGTCTGTTTAGGAAATGCTGGAAATTGGGGTGAAACAGCTAGCCTGGCTCTGCACGAAGGCAACAAATCCACCTAGCATTACCTTTAAAGGTCACCAAAAAACATATTAAATCTTGTTTAATTTCTTACAACAAAATGTAATGAGGAGTTTTACAGGAGCTATATGCAAAAGAATGTCTTGGCCTTGGGTCTTGGCGACACTGCTCAAGGCAAATAACTAGTCTGGCACATGCCGTAACCCCCTGCTTATCTAACTTGCCAAGACAGCCTGTAAGCATATTCCCTCAAATGTCTTTTTTTTAGAGCAGCTTGTTAATGGAAAGGTATAAAGATTTCTCACCTGAGAGTGAAAGTTTCCAGGGTCGACGTGCTTGCCAGGAAGACGTAGAAAGTTGCAACGTCTGTGGTCTTCAGGGGCTTGGAAGAAGTCTGAATCACGACGGCGCCTCCAAGCCTCAGTCGGAAAAAGGTGGGATTCCCTGGTGGAGTTCTGAGCAGGTTGACACTTCCTACCCGCCTCATTGGTGTCCCTGATCCCCCAGAGTCTCTTCCTCTTCCCACTCCCACGCGCTGCAGGCTATCCTGTGGGGTACACTGGCCTGTCTGATCCCTGCGACTCTGAAAGTAGACCTCCACGAGGTTCCCCTGAATCCCTTTAACTCCTTCGGTTCTTCCCGCTTCCCTGCTAGAGCTGCCAGATCGGCTGCCTGAGCTGAACCAGGCAGGTTCTGGCTTCAGCTGTGCCACACAGAATCCACCAGGCGACACCAAGCATGCCCCGCGAACTTCCCTCGTCTCCCAGAAGGCGTAGGCCGTCACACATTGAGCTCCATCATTTGCACCAGCGCTTTTCCTCCCATTGACTTCACCAGACTCTGAGCTTTCTTGCCCAAAAGTGATGCCACTTTCCGTGGGCATGTGGAAGAGAATCTTGACAACAGGAGACGAGGAACGAACCTGACGAACCAAAAGAACGTGCAGGATCCTTGGCCCACTGAGGAGCTGGTCTGGTTGAATCGGGGCATCTACAGTCAGGGGGCCGTATGAGGCGTTGACAACTGGCTGGAGGAGCTCAGTGCTGGGACCAGTGATGAGAAAAGTCTTAGTCTGAGCCTTCAGGCTGGAGTTCCCCGTTGGCTGCGAACTATCCTGCCTCAGAAAAACGTGATTCACATTGAGGACCTGAAAGTTGACGGTGGGATAAACTGGAGATGGGGTTGCAGACGTCCCAACATCTTCAGCAAACATCTGACCTTCAGCAACTGGGAGGGGAGAATTTAGGAAGAGAGATTAGTGCAAGAACCACTTGATCACTGCTTAAACTCAGCATTTTAGTGTAAGTGTAAGTGTGTTTCCACAGCAGCCACAGTCTTTTACTTTAACTGAGCACACTTGATAAGAATGACAGGAAGGGGTTAAAGGGATCACAGCTGGAGACAGAATGAAAGGTCGAGGCCTGGGGTCAGGGATCATTGGTGGGAAAGGCTTGTTGATGCAGCGTATATGGCCAATTTCCCTATACCATTTTAGGGGCGTCGAAGAACCTCCGGCAGATATTCTAGGCCTCATCACGCTGTACTTTCCTGAAATTATTCATTATATTGCCATCTTATAGAATCCGCTATTAGTGTAATTAAGAGTCTGAGAGACAAGGACGGAAGGGGAGGTATCAGCCACTGTCTATTTCACCCCCGCCTCCAAAGTCTCAAAAGTCAACTTGACAGGGCTGAAGGAGTGTTAAGGGGTTTTGCCCACGTAGGGAGGGTTAAGCTTGTGCTTTTCACAGCCCTGTGCTAGCGAGACCACTTTTAAGCACTTGGAACACAAGTGCTCCCTTGAGGATTGTTTTCAGCTTGCAGATGCTGCTCTGTGCACGCTTATCGCACGCACGTGCCGGGTTTCTTGTGCACTGGTTTTGAGACAAACTTAAATACCACACACATGCTCCATTGCTTGTCCTTAATCAATCTTTACCTCTTTTTTCAGGGTAACCAATGCAACCTGCCCTTCCTCTTCAAGGAAAAAATTAAATATGGACTTGGAGGTTGATTACCATGGCAACAGTAAAAGCGCCAAACCATTCAGATTAGCCCTACCAGTTACTGGACTGAAAAAGAGGAGTGCAAAGGAAAGGAGTGATATAAACATGTATTGTAATGTATTGTAAATAGGTTGGAGAAGTCCAAGGTCTCGACTTAGAACCTTGTTCAGTGACAGATTAATCTGCACACTTGTCATCACATTTATGTGGGGGGGAGCGGGCTTTCAAAGCAATTACTACATAATTAAGATCATTTATTTTTAGGACCATTCATAACTCCTGCATGAAAAAAGAATGAAATTAAGTGACTTTTTTCACATTTTTATGCTCAACACATTTTTTGTGTCCTTGCCTCTGAAAGCTGAAGAGTCTATGCACATGACCCTCAGCACAACTCTGAAACCTGATGCAACAGTGCTCCAAAGTTATTCACGTCTAGATATTATGAAGCGCAGATTAAACTACAAGTCCGTTGGTGTCATTGAAAGTTGTCAAACTGATGTGAAAAGACCACAAAGTCTCATTTTTAAGGCTCATGCAGTCAGATGGTAAGAGTTAAATAAATACACAGGTTGCTGAGTCAAAGGGAAATTTCAGCTAAATGGAATATAAAGGAATCATTTCCACAACTAAAAGAGAGGATACCTCTCAAGGGGTCCTTCGACAGAAATTAAAATCTCCATTTAATACTTTTAAGCAATGCAACAAAGGGAATGGCAAATGTCTGAGTGTTGAGCATCTCTTGGAACTTCCCTGAGATGACTGTTTGTCCCAACGGGATGCTGCATGTGACAGCTCCCACCTTCTCCTGCCAAAGACACTTGGTAATTTGCCATCCTCCGCGTTGAAGTGCTCCAAAATTAATGTGCAAATTTGACTTTACCTTCCACAAAAATAACTTATCAAATAAAGGCAAACACGAGGCGAGGCAGAACCTCCATTTCTCCCCCCAAAGGTCCTGGAAGTAAGATATATCATTCCTTTCTGATTTTCAAACTGTATTTCATGAATACATCTAAATGCAAATCAATTTTCTTTCTGAAGGCAACGGGAAAATCTTTGGGAAAAAAATACAGATGTCGGGGTTGATATTAAAAATGAAGTATCCAGAAAAGCGCGAGGAAGAATGTCTTATAGATTCAACAGATCCGACTGGTGCCATGAGGTTTTTCATATAAAAGGCCAAATTACAGCCGATACCAGCAGGCACACATCATTTTTTCATTATATCTGTAGAACTGAGGTAAACCCATAGAAAAAGTGAAGATAATACTTAGGTGATCCGACTGGACACTGATGTTTAATTCCCTATCTGTTGCTCTAAATCTGTCCACCTGGGATAATTAGAACAAACACTGGATTTAATTTGTTTAAGTAAACTGACATTTTAGAGTGTGATTACCATCTCCACCGAGGAGGTTGTGTTATTGCTGCGGTTTATCTATGAATAGATGTTAAGCCAGGACGGTTGGCCAGATTTCTTTTAGGCAATGAATGGCTTTAGCAATAAACACAAATTAATTGTTAAAACAAATTTTAATTCAGTTTTTCATTCAGTTTTATTCAGTGCGATAAACAAACCAAACTTAAGTGAAAACTTTTTATGAGTGTTGGCTCTGGGTTCAAACTGGAAAAATAATTAAATTTAAATAAATAAATAAATAAAATAATTCTTCTGCAGATATTTCTGCTCTCTAGTTTACATTATTGTCACTGTTCTACTGCAGCGAGCCTGAGAGATGTCTGAATAATGTCGGTTTCCAGTTGCATTATTACCTTCCAGATTGTAATTCTAATTCAATGTTTTACCCTCCTCTAATATATACTACTTTTCCTTACTGTTTTAATGCACGCTCATACATTCAAGATATCCTACGGAACTGTATGCAACCTGTGCCCACTCATCCTCTGTATTATGAAGGAGGATCAGCCAGGTTTTGTACTCTGTGTTAACGTTTTGTATCTAAATATCTTATGCAAATGTCTGTTATTATATTTTTGTGCAGTTTAATTGCGGTTGCTAATTGCTAATTGCAAATCAGACGAACCTCAGAGTTAGTTAATTTAATTAGTTTGATGGCGCGCAGGTGGTTGAGTGGTTAGAGCGCCTGCCATAAACGCAGCCGACCCCGGTTCGATTCCGGCCAGAGGTCCTTTGCTGCATGTCACATCCCCCTCTCCCTCCCATATTTCCTATCTGTCTACTGCTTAATAAAGGTGTCTATGCCAAAAAAATCTTTGAGAAAAAAAAAAACTTTTATGTTATCACTGTGTGCACCGGAACAATTATTGACTTTTTTTTTTTTGCCGCTGTGGTTCACTCTGCACCATCTAGCACATCAATGCGCATCTTTAGTATTATGGTACATGTTGTTGGCGCTATAAATAGAGCCCGACCATAGTAAAGAGTGCCGACATCAATATATCTGATATACACATATTTCTTTTTAGTGATCGCTCAAATGTGGTTATGAAACATTTAAAATATGTTATGGGGGCAGGATATTTTATGGTTTAACAATAAACACTATTGTCTAAAGTGACATCAGTGCACTGATAGAGTAAACTTCACTATGATTGCATTAATCAGATATCACCCCAAGCATCATTTTTTGCCAAAAACATATACGGCAACACAGATATATCTGCAGTAGGCGAACCGATATATCGGTTGGGCCCCAGTTGGAGATTAAAGAGCCCATGCTAGGAGCCGGTCCATACTGTGTCAAGGTTACAAATCCATCTTGTTAAAATATATCCTCCCACTGAGTGAACCTTATCAGACATCAGGTGGGCACCGCAGGTCGAAGCAATCAACGGAATGATGAAAAACAGAGAGAGGAAAATAATCCTCAGTCTGGTCAGCCCGCAGTGTGTCTAACCGTTATTACAGGCAAGGGCGTCACTTTGTGTGGAAAAGTCGCAGGGTCTTAAGAGCTCAGATGGAAGAAAAAAAACATTTTTAAACAGTCTTGAAGATATGCGATTTCGGCAATGGGAAGAGGGGATCACGTGAGGTCAGGGAAGATTGTTATGCCAGCAAAATGGCACATTGAAATTCACGTAATCTCATTTGTAGGTCAAAATTTCTCAGCGCAAGCTCTATTTTAACATGTTTTTAACTAATGATGCTTTTCCAAAAAGTGATGGGGACGAAATGGTCCATTATCTATGATTATAGGCGACATGCCTGAAGGAGTAATCGCTGGTCTGTGGGGCAAACATGAAAAATAAGGCTTTCCAAATTTCTTTGAAAAAAAATAGTGTGGTAAGTATTTTTTATTTGAAGCCTCTGATTTGAAGCTCAAAATGAGTCCACCATGAACACATATTACTTATTGATTAGAAATGAATTTGTCCCGGCTGGATTTTGTGCGACGTAAGAAGAAGAACAACCTACTTGAAATATCTAAACTGCTATCACAAATGTGTCAATCTCTGAACACAACAGGCAGCGCATCTGTGACTGGACTGGAAGATAAGGCTGCCATGCATATTCATGGTTTCCAGAGCAGAGAAGACATGAAGGCAGAACTCCATCACTTAGACACGCATTAAGAACACAGCTGCACCGCTGAGAGTCCAGCACTGGGAAGAGAAATCCAGCAGCCGCCACATATATATTTATATGTATGATCACGCAGATATCATGTGGCCGACATAAACCCGGGCAATCTCAGAAAGTAGTCCTTGGCATGATATCTGTATCACAGAAACAGACAGCTTACTGTGACTTCATCACTCCCAATGCAGGTTATCTTTAAACAACCAGAGAGACAGCTGTGCAACCTCAGCTTCGGGCCTCTTTAATCCCACAGATGAGGCTCCCCGAAGCAACACTGCAGAGCGTGCTGTCGCTTTCATTTAGACGGAGGGACGGTGGAATGGACAGGGCGCATGGGGGAGTCACTGTAAAGCTCCAAAAACAGGAAAACACAGCTCCTACATCCTGATGCAGCCCAGGCAACAAAATTGCCTTCACAATCCCAAGTATGTTTTTTTAAGGCTCAATTCTAACACACCTCATCCTAATGTACACAAGTCCTTTTACTTAAAAGTTTTTGCTAATAATAGACTAAAAGCAGCAGCAGCATGTGTATATGCCAGACTCATAACTTGAGGAGGAGGAGGAGGGGGGAGGGAGGTTTGAGAGAGACTGTAAACAAATCCTTTATATCCTGCTTGTGTGTGTTTGGATCATCAAAGCATGTTGAAGAGCATCTCATCTTCATTAATGTCCCCACTTGTAAGCACAGCTGGAGCCTTTCAACTACTTCCAGCCCAGTTAATTTCATACATAGGCTACACGTGAGGGCGTTTTTCTTTAGGGGGGGTCTGCTAACACACACACACACACACACGAACGAGTAAAAATCAGGAGGAAGAAAGGGTCTTTTTTTTTTTTTTATCTCACACATCTCACCTTGAACAGCAGTGAGGACAGCCACTGCCACCACTGGGAGCAGCGAGCAGCGGGGGAAGTTGAGCATCGTGTCAGCAAAGTTGCAGCTCGTGGTCATCCAGAGAGAAAGCGCCGAAGTCATCACATCCTCCGGTGTCCGCTAAAAAAATGACTTCCCTTGATCGAGGTGGGGTGGGAGGGGAAATAAAAAAAATGATGTTAAACTTCCTCCACGGTATCCACGTTAAAACTTCCCTCTCCTCTCTCTCTCTCCTCTCCTCTGGCTCCTCTGAATGATGACAGACAGGGGATCTCTTCCTCCTCCTCTTCCTCCTCCTCCTCCTCTGGCTCGAGTCGAGCGGCTATTTTCCCATGATAGATAGAAATCAGCAAACATGTGCCGTCTGTCAGATTAACCAGACCCACGTGGGTAATCGGCGGGGTCGGGGGAAGAGCTGCGAGAAAATGAAATGCACATGAGGTCAGGGGGGATCTGTGGCGACTCCACCAGCCATTCGAATGAACCTGATTCAACAAATTAACGATATGGTTTACAGGCCTGTGCAGGAACACATCATGACTTCATTATCATTATTATTTATTCTTTATTCTTTTATATTTACTTGTCATTAAAAATAGGTTTCCATTGATTAAAAAAAACCCTGCTTTCTGTTTTTTTGAATGTGCTTTTCACTGTTTATCACTATATTTAAAGGTACATGTGTAAGAATTTAAGTTCAAAGCATTGACAAAGTAACAAAAATTACAACAGAATCTGAAAAATACAAATTTTGACCTGATTTAAGACGTTTATGTGTCCTGTTGCAGAAATATCTGCTACCGTTAGCATGCTAATTAGCCTAGACTTATAGACCAGCATGGATACCATGCTGTTTTTGTCAGCAGGGTGGTTAATGCCCTTTCCGGTGCCACTCCCTCATCCAACCTCATCCACCTCCCAGGAGTCCAAAGCTCCTTTGCCTGCGGCGTACACAACAGAAAAACTCTGTCGGTGCCCCATCTTCCAATCTGTGGCGATTTAGCTAATGAGACCACTAACTGCACAGCTGAAGGAGCTAATTCAGCTAACCAGCTACCTGCAGCCACAGTTAGCAGCAGAAGAGGTTACCCTGGTGATACGCTGCCCCCTATTTGTTTGGAGTATGATGGTGGCCAACTCCTACGTATTGCACCTTTACATTTCTAAGAATTCAAGACGCTGATCAAATCACAATCACGAAGGCTCTCGTATTAATCCCAGCATCACTTAAGGCAGATTTGAAGAGGGAAATAGTTGACTACCGCAGGTTTTGCCAGCTGTCAGCTGCACACTCTCAGTCCTCGGCATCACAGGGGATGGTACCGAGTTGGATGGAGCAGATGGATGCAGGCACTATATCTAAAGCCTTGTGGTGTCACTGCAGCACACTATACAATTGGCAAAAAGGAACAAAAGATCGCCAATCACTCATGCAAACTCCTCTTTTGTCTCATATGTGTCCTGCTAGACTATATAATAGTTTATTGACACCACATATGTGCCCACACTTCACTGTGCTCACAGCTGAATAAAGGAAAGTAGACATGTATTTTTCCTTCTTCTGTGCTGCAGCAGGCCCTCAGGCCACATTTAATTTCTTAACACTCTGAGTAATTATATTCTTTCCCCCCTTTTTATATGTATCACTTCATCTGCCGTGACCTAAAATTTCATACGCTCATTATAATGAGGTACACTGAGCGTCAGTGTGAGTTCAAAGCCTGAACTGAAATAGCATGGTGTCATGTTGCAGTGTGCCCTACAACCGGGGAGGCGGTGGTGTCTAAGTAGAGGGAAGTTGTGCTGTTAAAGCACTGTGGGACCCATCCACTCTGGTCCTGTTCTGTAAGGGGGACTGTTAGACTAGGTGCTGACATCAGATTTATGGTAAAGAACACCTAATGGGTTAAATGAGCTCGGACAGACTAGTCTTCACTTCTCCACTGTGTGACAACCCCCTAAATACCTGTTCTCTGAGACAAATGTGCTTTACTAGCAGAATGTCTTCCAACTAAACCCACTGTGTCCGGTGCCTCAGTGCCTGTTTTATTGCGAGGTGGCACCGGTGCCAGGGTGACAGCATTATGCATGCAGGCGTCACGAGCGAATAAACATTTTCTCTCATGACAGCGGAGGCTGATTAAAATAAATATGTGCCTTAGAGAGAAAATTTAGGGATCTCTAAATGCCAAATAAAACCTTGAAGAGCTAATGGAGTCTGTATCACCTCAGGAGAGTGGCTTGGTTTCACTGTGCACATTGCTGTGGTGTTTACAGTGCAGGGTTAGCTAATGTATTTCGATGCCACCGAGCAATAATTTGAACAGTTCATCTGTGTTTTTTGGCCGGATGTGATTATTAATGCTGACAATGGCAAAGGCCACCGACTATCGAGTCTGGGAACGTCTCCAGTTCTCAGTTGTTGTTCCAGACATGCAACCTGCTGCTGGTGCTATTAGAGATGATGGAGGGGTGGTCCGATGCACCATGTGTGTCAACAGGGCTGAATATAAAGCTGCTGCTGCCAGGTGGCTCAAAGGTTTGTGGAGGTCGTTTGATGTGGAGCAACATGGGTCAAGACCTAAATCCTGCTAGATGTGTTGAGGTTATTAAACAGAAAGCTGCGACTTATTGCGATGTTGAAAGAGATAAATAGCAGGAGGAATAACCTCAGTGACTTCTGGTCAAAGACAGATAATTGACTTTTTTAGCCACACACTGTGCTTTGGTCCAGAGCAAAATGTCTCAACAACTATTGGATGGACAGCTGTGACATCTGGTGCAGATGTTCATGCTCCTGTCAGGATGAATTGCAATCACTTAAGGGCCAATTTCATCTCAAAATTGAATTTATCTTACATTTTGGATGAGCAAATGCGTATATGTTGATGGCATTCCCATAATCCTCAGCTGCGCTTGTTTGTTTTTGTATTTAATATGAACGGGTACAGTCGGCTTTCACTCCCACATCAAAAGACTCTGCTCTGATTGGCTGTGATGGATTGTCAGGCAGGTTGCTATGACGCGATGATGTTTAAGCTGGCTAGTAAATACTTTTCCATCAATCTCTGTTCAAGCAGCACTCGAACATCGTTCATGTCACTAAGTGAATCTTGTCAGATGCCTGATAAGTATCAAGTTGTATTAGTAACAGTAGCAACTTCCGTTATCAGTTCCGGAAAATAGAGTGTGTCCACATCAGAATGTTTTTGATTAGGACTTTTTCAAACAAGATTTTTTAATGTATTTTGCATGTAGTCTGATTAGGTATATGATCTGCTGCTTTCTACTGTTCATGGTTTGTGATGACGAACATAACTCACAATAACAAACAGCAAACTCGTAATGGGAAGGGAGTCAATGGCTTATTTTTACTGGTATTAACTGACTTAAAAAAGACCTACATACACACGCCAAAACTTGTTGAACAAAACTTCATTCTTTGTTCATTCTGTAATCGGCTCCAGTATTTGCTGATTCATATATGTGATACCACTGATCAAATTTTGATAACACCAGAAATAATGCATCTCGCTGCTGTACCGGCATTGTCAAAATGCACTGTTTACTTGCCCCATCTGCTGTATTGTGTACCTTTCTCCAATGAACATTTAAAAAGGATGAGACCGATGAGTAAAGATGGAATTAATGTTACAAAATAGCATTGCACATAAAATGACAACAACAGCAAAGTACAAAATGTTCTAATGAGAAAACTTCGCAAACAATTCACATCTCAATGCAGTTCAGGGGGAAAATACCTTTCAAACCACTAATGTACAAAAAGATAGCGAATAAGGAAATAACAATTGAGTGGGTTGTATCAAAGTTCACCTAGAAGGTGACCAGTCTGTCAGTGCACGTCGGGGTCATCGTATGATTAGTAGATCTATTTACACTACCGACGGGAATCCTGCTCAGTGATGGATGTAGAACTACAGCTGTATCCTATTGTCTTAACTTCATCAATCCATCAGATCAACTCTGTTCCATCCGGTCGACGCTGCATCTGATTTGCATGTGAATAGAATAACAGAAGAAAAAGTGTTTGAAGAAATACCCAAAACAATTGGAGCCATAAGCATTTATCAAAGCCTCTGAGTGGAAATCATTGCAAACTGCTTCCGTATTCACTACTCTGATCTCCAGGGAGTGCTGGGGAACAGTCTCTGAGCATAAAGCTGCCGTTACACCTGTGTAATAACACTTAGCACTTCAGCCTGCCAGGGGGCAGCCAGCCAGCCAGGCAACCAGTCTTTTCAGCGCCTGTGGTGCTAGAGCTCTGAGGGCTCTCCAGCCAAGTTGAGCCCTGTGGAAGTCTCCCACTCGAAGCTCTCAGCCGAAGATGAATCACCAAGGCGAGGCCGGCGCCCTGGCGTCGTCCAACATTCTTCTGATGACGAATGAATGCTCTTTCGGAGCCCAGCTGCCATAAACATCAGTTCTCCACCCCTGCGGGATGCCTGGAATGAGTTACCAGCCAGGTGGTATATGCTCCCACCGACAGCCTGCCCGCAGAGCACCACCATGGACAGGTAAGAGGCTTGTCTCAAATCCCCTGCTGGGAAATGTTGGAGTGGATAGATGGACACACAGGTGAACTTTTCACCGTGATGTAGCTTTGTTTGTTGAGAATTTTTCTCACCTCAGCTGAAAGGGGATTATGGTAAACTCACTGTTCACAGCTCTGGGTCACATCACAGCATCAGGTCTAGATGAGCTGTGAACAACCTAGAGAATATATACTGGAATTAAGAGATATATTGTCATCCTGCAGAGAGTGGAATAAATGGTGGAGAACCGTCCTCTGAGTCTTCTTCAATATGCCGAATTAACACAAAGTGACATAACAGAGGCTTTAAAGATATAATATGTGTAGCAAGTCTGCATTAAAATGTATTATACATCTTGTTGAGCTATGTATTTATAATATCCCAAATGTTTCCGACAATGTTCGAACCCAGAGAAATCCACAAGTTTACACAGAGTCACACAGTGTGTTTCATTTCTCCCCAGCAGATCGCTGCTGCAGTACAGCACTGATAAGTGGGAGTGAAGATAAATCCACTTTTGAATCCCAAAAGTAAAAAAGCACTGTCTGAGCTCCCCTCCCGTCAGTAAATGGCTACAGACCAGAGCAGAATTCGATGTGACATTATTCCTCAGGTCTGGCTTAAGGTCTGACATCGGTTCCAAGCCCCTGTGGCTCCTTCTGCGAAATACTCAGCAGATGTTTTTCGTTTGATAGGGAAATGACATATTGTATGTCTAAGATCTATACGTGCCTAAATGCGAAAAGGTTACATATGCATTGTTCTTTCAAATGTGATTTGTACCCATTTATCCCATGTGAAATGTGTTTTGCAGGTCAATATGTGAGAATATTAGTTTTTTCAACTAATATTCATTGAAACATTAACCAGAACTATCAACAGAATGTAGGGAAACAATAATTTTGACATTATGATGTCTATGTATTGTGTTGCAGAGATATCTACCAAGGTTAGCGTGCTAACCAGCTAGCCCCTGGTCCATAGCTCCTGTGCTGTTTCCCCAGTGGTCTGAGCTTCCATTCCACACCGCTAGCTGCACGGCTAACTGAGCTAACTGACAAACAGCAGCTTCAGTTGGTAGCAGTAACAGTTATGTTGGTGATATGCTGCCCCCTAGTTGTTTGGATTATAATTCCAACAGGTGGCCAATTCTTACATATTGCACCTTTTAGAGTTGTTAGATTGACCAGAAATTGCATGCAGACAAACATACTTTGAAAGAGTCTCAGTATTTATATCATTATTATTATAGTATCGACTTATTCTTATTGTGGTATTTTTTCAATATACTTTCATATTCTAATGCTATGCTGAGCCCCTGAAACGAAACGAAATTTCGTTCTGTGTTCATTTGCTGCACACTGAATGACAATAAAGTCTGTCTAAGTCTAAGTTTAGTATTAATGCTTTCTATACATGCCAGATCAGACTTTACAGTCATTCTTATCTGTCAAATCTCATTATCCCATCCTGTGCTCTACACTTACAGAATAGAGGGCTCTTGTCAGTCTCTGGAGTTGGTAGAGACGTCTGCAGGCTGCAGGGCCTTTTCCTATCATACCCCTTTTCTTCTGAAATGAAAGAATGGAAGCCGACTCTATCGAATCTAATGTTTTAGCCCTAACTTTCAATTAGTGCTCATCCTTCAATACCTCAGGTTAGTCCCTGCTACTGTCATACTGTCTTACAGCAGGTCGGTCTCAGTCTCGATGAATCTGTTGACTTTAGTGCTTATAGCTTGTGTTTATCCCGCCACGGAGAAATCAGCAAACACACTGTAAAGTTATGATAAGCGCTGTGTTTCTCTAACCTTCTGTTGTTTCGGTTTCTGTTTCCCACAAGCTGCCAAGCTGTGCGTCTCTCTCTCTTTCTCTGTAGTTCTCTCTTTTCACTAAGACTCCTCTCTGCTCGGCCATCGGCGATCAGTGAACCTCTCGCTCTTAGCTGTCGTTGCCTCATCCAGACATTCGGAGCTAGATCATCCCCCAGGATATTCAGCCTATGCTCCTCTCTCCTCTCTTTCCCTAGTCTGCATCTTATCATCTCTCTCTGTCTCTCTGTCTCTCTGGCTCTCTCTGTTTGTGTGTTGGTTTGTTTGTCTCTCCTTTCCCTGGGAACGTTGCGCCGAATCCTCTGTGTTTGAGTGGCCTGTTCTCCTTTCACGTCTCAGTGCTTTAGAGGTAGTCGTGCAGCTCATGTCCCATCTATCCGATGACACCCGGAGCTGCTTTACATCCTCCTGGATCCATACTCTTCACTAACCATCAAGTGTAAACCTACAGTGACGTTACCTGTTGGTTTGCATTTAAGTGAAGCCTCAGGTTTGGCATCACTGCCGTCACCATCTTGGTATTTTAGGATAAGTGACCTAAGGATGATGTCCAGATCGGAGCTGATTGAGAACCTCAAGAGCACGCCGTGGTAGCGACCTGTCAATCTCAGGATAGCCTCGCCCTAATGCATAGCCTGTGGAACAATAATTCACTAAAGACTAAGACTTGAAACTAATGATTGAGACCAAAAACTCCTTAGGAAACTGTTTACTGAGGTAAAAGATGAGGTGAGAAGTCAAGTCATTTTCTCATAAACTTACATACAACCTGACTTATTTTTGAAACCAGTGGAGTCTTCCCCTTGCTGGTAATTGAAAAAACACTGGTTTAGTGCACTTCTACAGTGGATTCATTCACTGGAGTCATTGTTTACAATGTACAATACATTTATCTTTATTTTTGTCATTAAAATTGATATATATATATATCTTGTTTTAATGTGGCCTTTTTTTCTCCCTGTCTTTCGACCCGAATCATTTGTCAGATGACATTGGGTGCCATATGCTGTATAGACTCTAAAGCACCTTCAGGCCAATTATGATTCTCGAATATATCTATACAATTGAGATGACTTGGCTCAAGGGAGAGTAAATGGGAGGCTCAAGGGTCATTTCTGCCCCAGGGCCCTCTAGCCATTTGGTCTGGCCCTGTAAGAATCCATAGATGGATATACTGTAGTGTACATACATAGTGTACATACACTGTATATTTATATAACACATCATGACAACTCAATTATACTACAAATCTCTCGTATATAAACCTCTTTACCACACACCTACTGTGTGAACTTAGTGAAGTTTTAAAAACTGCCCAGGCCCAGAGACGTTCAAAAGAAATCTCCAGCTTGCTACATGACAAAAGGGCTCTCGGTATATCAAAGTCAAATTAAGATATTTTACCTGGGAGATCCCCGCTGTGATTTTTTTGGCAGGGGGGGGTCAAACGGACGTCAAGTGTTTAACTGGCATTCTGAGGTTTCGTGAAATATTCAGAAAGGCCAGCGGAAGATGGATGTCTCCTCGTGCCCCCCTCTGGTGCCGTAGCAGGCAGGACGAAAGCGAGTGATAGAGAGGTTACAACTGGCAAGAATTTTAAACATCCAATGGCCCTCGGGGGAGTGCAGAGACTTACAGCTCAATATAGATCTGTTGGATGGAGGGAAAATAAGGGCAAGAGCGAGCGAGGGAGAGGAAAAGGAGAGGGGGGGGGCGAGACAGGGAGAGGAAGGACAGAGGGAGAGGAGCGTATAGGGGCAGACGTATCAGAGGCAACAAAACAAAGATTAATTGATTTACAAATTCAATCTCCTTTCTTTCTTAGCTTGCAGAGAACAGAATTAGTTTTTTCAGCATTGCCTCGCTGAAACACTGCAGCATTTTTCTCCTTCGGTCTTTGAGGTTCTTTTTTTTTCTGCTTGAATCAACATTGAAATTAAGCAAAAAGTGAAAAACAAATAGTCATGTGGTGAAGGCTACAAAAGCGGAGGAGGATGAGGAGAGGGCTGAAGGATGTTTTTTTTTTTCCGATGTGAAATTTGTGTCTGTGTGCTTATGACTTGTAACTGTGCTGACATCGGCAAATGTTTAATCAGGCAATTGGATTCATTGATGAGACCTAAGTCTGCCAACCTGCGTGCCCCATCCCTCATCGTGAAACTGCAGTCTTCACTGCTACAGTCTGTTACTGCTCAACTGAAAAGCACTGCTGCCCTCCTGAGGACTGTGGCGTAACAGCATGAATGCGGCGACAGGTCTGACAGTTGGACACACGCAAATATGTGCCTGCAAAGATTGTCGAAATGAAAAAGTAGAATATTAAAAGGGGCTGAGCTGCAGCAAAACATTATCAAGATCTAATGCCGCTATGAGGAGCCACACAGGCCATAATTCAGCCTGGGCCTGTAACATACATATGTCATCAGTGGTTTGAAAAACATTTGTCAACTGTCAAGATTATATCCTGGGCTAAAAATGCTGCAATAAAATCTTCAAACACAATAAGTCCTATGTTTTATGTTTTATTGAGCTGTGTACTTACTTGTCCCAATTTTTTTCAAACAACGTTCAAACCCAAAGACTTCTGAAAGAAAGTTTACTTAGGGTAATGATGTATTTCAATTAGTCGTTTGTTGCTGGGAATACGCGCCAAGATACATGTGAGAAAAGCAGTTGTTGAACTAGAGTAAACATAACATGAATACAATGTTTTTAATGTTACCATGCCCGTGAAAATTTCTGCCTGAGTCAACCGACAGATTTTCATTCCCATGAACTCCCATGATCCCACTATACTTACATTATTTTTTGTTCGTATTGAGAGACCGTTTGCAGCAGAAATGACATACTGTGCATTTAAGGAAGAACTTCCAGTACCAGTGAAAGTCATGTATTTCAAGGGAGATGAGACCAAACAGGTGCATGTTTGAGTCAAGCAAATACTAGCAAGCAAACAATGTGAAAATGACATTATCTTGTATGTATCAAAGTAGATTGATTTTAATTGTCAGATATATATATCTATGTTAGAATATGCGTTGTGTGTGTACAGAGAGTGAAACTATAAATGTATGTGTACGAAAAAAGAATGTATTTATGAGAGTGAGCCACAGTTAATTACGGCTTGCATGGCCTCTCATACTTGCTGTAAGACTTATTCATTAATTATAAAGGTTTGCATTCGTCAGATGTTATTTCTTCTTCTGAAATTACACAAATTAATCGAGTGCCGGCATCTTCATGACTTTGACGACTTTGACAATCTAATTGTTCCACTGAGATCCTGAACTGAACCACTTTGACTCGCTCGCTGCTGCTCACCTTTTCGGGCCCCTCCCAGTCAGAACCAGTTGGAAGTCGCGCACGAGAGTCGACATCTGTTACATTTCAGATCTCATGCCTCGTTAATTGCACATCTAATTTTTAACAGACAGCCAGTCTCGTTGTTTATGAAGTGCCGCCATTGTAACCATCCCTCCAGTCACTGATGTGCTGACAGACAGGATATGATTTGCTGTGATCTTCTGGGCTGAATGACAGCCCGCCATTAGACTGCTGGTGGAGAGAATATTAAGTTTGGACAGAAAATGTAGTTTGGTCAGTGATATGATAAACTTCGTCTAAGCCAGTTCATTAAATCACGTAATTTGTCATGTCTTGATAGAAATTATACCAAAGCATACCTGTCACTTTCATCTTGTTATTGTCTTTTGTTAATCAGCGTGCGGCATCACAGAGAATTAAAGGTGATTAGGGGATTTTCTGTCTAAACAAGCACTTTGTGTAGCCGATTACAACCTGAGGTCGTAATAAAATCAAATGTCTGTTTTGTCATTATGCAGCCTATGATATGACAAACTTTAGTGTCCACCTCTTCAAAGTGAACCAAGCTCCTGAGGGTGTGATAAAAAAAAAGATCAATTGCTAATTGAAACCTCTGAAATACTTCTGACTGCACCTATTAGGACACAGTTAACATACAGTAGATAGCCCATAGCAGAAGAAGTTGAGGGAGGTGATGGTGTCTCATGTTGATCCTGAAATACATACCCGGGTTATACACGTATACATGAGATGATGTATCCACACGTTTAATTTTCAGCTTCGTAATATGTTCTAACGTCAGCTGCTAAACCCACGTACATTTCGGCGCGCTTTTGTTTTAATTTATTCAGCTATCTGATCCATTTGCGTGACACGGGGATGATTGAAAACTCAGGACCGCCATCAGTCAGGATCATCGGTCCAGGATATGAAAATATGATCAGAAATGTAGCCATCAATCTACTCCCAACGGCAAGTCGGACTTTCAATATCAAAGTTTTACGAATAAATCAGCGACGGAGGAGGTACTCATATCCTCCACCTAAAACCGCAGCAGACAAGTTTTCTGGTCCGACGTATCACTAATGAAGTAAATGTTGACTGCACAGTGTAATGGAGATGGAGTAGTGAAACCATCAGCGTTTGCATTCGCCATAAATCACTACAGATCTTGCCTGCTGCTGGGCAAAGGAAGCTAAAACTGGTGATCCATTTCTATCATCCGCTCAATGATTGAATAACATTGTGTCCTGTATTGTTGTGACAAGTCTGGTAAATAACACTGTTGCCACTTAAAAGTATCACTGTATTACTACCGTACTGTGAAAATGCTTCACTACAATTAATCACTGTGCAGTGAACATTCCCTGTCAGTTTTTTACTATCAGATGTGATGTTGTTAGACTAGCACCAATGTTCTTGCTGCATTTCACTGCTGTGGACATTTGAGGCTGAGATGTTTTAACTACTTTAGATGTTGCCGGGTGGTTTAATCTACTGCAATGCATCATATTCAACAAGATCGCACATGTCGACTTCTCACCACGGTCCTGTCGTTTCAGTTTGGTTTTGTTTGTGTGGTGTCCTCTTCTCTGTTTCCCTCCTGTGCTCCTCAGCAGTCTTTTTTCCCCTCCACACCGCATCTCCTCCTTAATCAGCCCCGTTCCTACTGTTCTTTCCGCTCCCTCTCTGTTCCTAGTGTTTTTCCGCTCATCGCCCACACCTGTGTTTCTTTTTGTCCCTCCACCTGCAGCTCACCCCCTCATTAGTTCAGTCCGTATCTGAGTTTAGTCTTTGTCGAGTCACCCGTTGTTGTCTTCGCCTGTTCCAGTTCCGTTCGTGTGGTTCATCCCGCATCAAAGTTCTGCAGTTGATCAGCAGTCTACTGCGTTTGGGTCCGCCTTTGTCTGCTCTCACCGTGACGCGTCTCATGAGCTCAGACGGACAGCCTGTTTTCAGCTCAGTGATGACGCACTTTCAAGCTATATAGGGTTTGCAAATAGTTTATTTGAAGCAGCTACAAGGAACTTTGTTTTGTTTTTTTTCGATTCTGGCAGCCCCTGTCAATGGTTTGCGCCAGAGTCTTAAGGAACCAAAAGTCTGCAGAGCAGTTTCTTTCCTCGGGCTGTGAGACACATAGATTCATCCTCTGCTCTCCGCCATAAAACATGTTTTAATTTCATGACTTATCCAACCAGGATGAGTGGGAATCCAACCAGGTGACAGCAATTAAGAATAAATATGAAGAAATAGCCAATCTTCTCAGTGATGGTCTCATTTGCTCATGTTCATACTGGGAAGCTCTGCAGTTATGGGTCCTTCTCTAGTCAGTTAAGAACATGGTTTATAAGCCATCTGTCAGCAGTAGTTTCGATGCCGCCGTCATCTGGCAAATGCCTGTCGGTGGACAACTTGTATGCTGCTGAACGGCCTGTTGCTTGACCTAAATATGAGTAACTGTTTTAACTCTGATTACTGTTTCCAAAAATCAGTGCCTGCCTATGGTTGTTGTTGCTTCTATCCGTCCTTGCTCATGTCTGTTCTGTAAATTGCATGTCATGTCTGTTCTGACTTGTGTTTGCTTTGATACACTGCTTTTATTTTAACTATAAAGAGGGTGGAATATGTCAGCCCAGAAACCTCAGAACCCTAAGCCTCAGGAAAAATCTAAAACCATCAAATTTGGGCATCATACTTTGGTTTTCCTCCGGAGAGGAGGGGAAATTAAGAACTAAAGCTGCCGTAATGTGTCTCTGCTGATGAAGTGGCACCAATACCTCAAATTTGGCCTACTTGAGTCAAAGCACTTTCTTACATTTCACCACCGGAATGAATTACTCGGCCTTCATCGTTAGCTGTATAATGTAATACAGTGTTGAGCCACGTAAGGACTCTTCATATCTTTTCTATTAAGCCGAAACTCTTCAGAGAGGTTTGATCGCAGACCCCAAACCCCTGAACTAAAAGGGCCGACTCATTAACTCGCTAAATAACACATTAATGAAAGTCTGCTGAAGGACAGCCTGTGACTGACTGCTTCTCAGACGACCGGAATATTAATATCACCGACCAAAAGTCTAAATCCGACCTCCTGCTTTCAGCAAAAAACGCACAACATCAACAAATGAATGCACAGCAGTCGTTTTCTAAAAAATATCAAATTTAATTTGGTTATAAAAGTTTTCACATGCACACCCACACATAATTAATCACCATAAATACTGTCCAATGATTTCTCTTTTTTTTTTCTTCTTTTTTTTTTTGTTAAACTTTGATTCACAAAGCAAGCACATACGGTGGACCGATACATCTGATTCAAAAGGACACTATGGAGAATGCTTGCAGTCTTTTTTTTTTTAACAAGGAGAGGGGAATCTCAGTGCACTAACAAAAAGGCTGTCGTAAAATCAAGTAGAAACATTTATAAAGTATCTACAAATGGATCAGAGTACAAAAGAGCTACAGCGTTTAGAGACACTACACCCATTCACGAGTGAATGATTTGGTATTGGGTCAGCGTGTTACAGTATTTCAACTTTTGTGACGGACTGAGTGAGAAACTATACAGAAAAACAAAAAGAGAATCAGATGTAAACCTTTAACCAGCCCAATTTGTTCTTACATTCCTATTTTGGCAAACTCCCTCTCTCTTTTCATTGCTTTTACAACAAACATCCATAAAGAACAAGAACAGGAACCCTGTTTCACACAGTAAACTCAGATCTGACTCATCTTCCAAGTGCAATTCCACGTAAAAGAGATAAATAGGAGAGAATGGATGCTTAAAATAGAGCAGAGGAAACAGAACGTTTTGAGGTTATTAAAGCTATGAGAGGTGTGATCCCTCCGTATAACGAGTGCTTTTAGTCACCACCAGAGAACATTTAATGTTGGTACAGTACACAAACCCTATCTCGATATGAGAGTGATTATTTGCTCTCAGAAACCCAAAATATTATTTCTATGATCTTAAATAGTTTACACACACATACACACACAATGACTGCCTCCCTGAAGGAGATAAACTGACGCGGGGCAGTGGGGTTGAGTTGTGCTTGTGCCACCAGATGAATGCATTTGAATTATGCGCTGTGACTACACTAATAAAACTGACTTTACTTTGAAAAGAAAAAACAGGAAATCGATTACCTCAAAATGACCAGGTCTAGTAGACTAATCATTTTAGCTTGTACAACTTAAACGTAATAGTCTAGTTGACTTGGTCATTCTGAGGTCGTCAGTTTCCTGCCTGTTTTAAAGTAAAGTAAACTTTTGAAACATACAAACTATGTATATGTGATCATTGAGATGGAAGGTTAGCGCTGCAGTTTCAATGTGTTTGAAGTTCAGTAAGAAATAGAAGGGGAAAAAAATGGCAATGTGTTTTGCGTTGACGTGTTTTCATGAACATACAGAAAACATAAACAGAGAGATTTAAATGGTAATTGCAATCAGTGGCAAAGTTGCATTGTGGGTAATTTAAGCGTGAGAGTTTTAAGAAGCAGTCGGGCGTTTCACTACTAAAACAATGCTGGACTCAAGAGGAGATGTGGCCATTTTTGTACTCCGCACACTGGTCTTCCTTTTCAAAACCTGATGCCTACATTACCCACAATGCAACCTTGCCACTGTGTGACACAAGCAGAATTTAGGATACAGCTCCTCAAGGGGCATAATGTAAGAATTTTAGTTGACAATGTTTCAGGGGGTACAGCTTTTGCACACCTGTTGATTGACAGGCACGTAGGAGAAGAATGAGGGTCGACAAAACCAGGAAAAAACTTGCGGGAGATATTTTCTAAAGTTAGCAGGGGATCCAGGAAGCTTCGGCCGATCCTGGTCCTGTGCTCGTCCTGAAAACACAAAAATCTCCCCTGTTCCCCGAGCCCCCTGTCTGAACCGCTGGCTGCATGGCTAACTGAGCTAAAAAGCTAACAGCAGCTACAGTGAGATACCATGGGTCGTTACTCTGGTGTTATGCTGCCCCCTTCTGGTTTTGAGTATGAATGCGACAGTCGGCCAATTGTCACATATTCCACCTTTAAAGCTACAGGTTTTCAAATGTACTCTACACCGTGAGACCTGTCATAAAACCTTTCAAATATGAAATTCTGGTTTGAGGTTGAATATAAACATTGAATGTAAGTATGAAGTCAAATAAAGTTCACCTAAAAGATTCAACCTGAATATGGAAAGAATGAGACTTAAATGCTTGACATCCCGTCCCCACATCGCATAGAAATCAAGTCTGATCCACTTTGTGTTTTCTTACTCCATCAAGACACATTGTTCTGAAGCCTTTTACACTGACGAGGAATGAGAAGCTGATGCAGTGTGACACAGCCTGCAGGATATTAAGTGCTTTCTACTCTGATGTGATTACATTTTCTGGTGCAAATCTTTTAGGGAGCATTATGCAAATGGTTTTGTTTGCTTTTGAAGATTCGATTAAATCTATGAAACATTCAGCGAGTCAACAAACTAAATGGAGCAACAACCCGAATATTGGCATTGCAGATTAGTGTGTGCGCTCTGCAGACTCCAAGCGTTGTGTGCAGCCGCCTCTCTCACGAGATATCCAAGATCATAGAATGAAGTTCAGATCCATTCTGAACCAGAGTCCCTTTGAAATATACATCGTTTAAGCGGTATAGACTTTGTGTACTGTGAGGGAAACACACGTAGAGCATAGAGAAACAATTGCACACCTCAACAATTCCATTTGTTAATTTCCGTGATGCTTTTAACGTGTCCTTTCCATGTCAACATGAGACGACAGAACTAAACAGTGCACAGGCGATGGAGGTAGCAGCACATCACTAGATCACTACATGGCCTCTCCTTCAGAAAACAAACATGAGGAAATAAAAAAATAAAAAAACAGCATGAAAGGGCGCAAAAAACATGAATGCGTCACACTGCCTCACAAACACACACTCACCCAAACGCACACAGGCACACGAAACATCGTCTTTTTTTACCGACCATCAGACAAAAACACCCACCTTTGTGCAATAGGAAGACAGACACACGAAAAAAAAAAAAAGGGATTTTAGTCTTGAACTAGGCGTTTCATGACAGCTCGACAGCTAGCGCGACAAAAACATCTCCGCTCTAGTTTTTTTTTTGTGTGTAATTCTCAAGAAGCACAAGCGACCCGTCGTCAAACAATGAGGACCTGCTGTAAGTCGGCCGTGTGATTGAGTGAGGAGTGCCGCGCTCGTATTGTTTTTTTTGTAAAAGGCCACTGAGACAGCCGAGCTCGCTTCACTTTTGTTTCTCATGTTAATGCCCCGGCGCCAAATCTGCTGCTCTTTTGTTAGCGTCGCAGACAACCCTCTCCGCTGAATCGCAGGTGCCACGTGGAAAATGTTTGCTTTACTTCCCACATTTGCTACCGCCTTTCTCCGTGATATTGCACTGAATAAAGCCTTTTGAGTGTTTAGCAGCCAGCATTGCTTTTGCAGAATGCCTCGATAACAGTGTAGTCTACTTGAGATTTATTTTTTTTTCTCCCGGGGGGGTCGTGGTCTCTGTTTTTTCCCCGCGGCGACGTTCAGACTTCGGACATCGCCAGATGTTTTTCACAGCTAACCCTGCTTCAAAATATAGCTCCTTTAACAAATGGTAAAGAAAAGAGAGGAAAGTACATGTCATGAAAATCCTAGTTTTTTTGTAGTTTTTTTTTTTTCTTCTTCTTTAAATACATCACAGTAATATGTTTTTGTGTCAGCAGGCGACCTCTCTCTCTTGATTTTGGCACTGCACTGTACATAACTTAGTTTGATTTGTATCCATCACCAAACATGAATGACTTCTACCACTGGTTATATTTCAAATAGGCTCACGCACTCCCCGGAGACAAAGCTCACATCCTCTCTGCCCAAGCAGAGTTGATTGTATGGATGCAATATACAGAGCCCGGCAGGTGCACGTATTGTACATGTTATGCTTTTCTTTTTTTTTATTATTATTATTCTTTGTTATTTCACAGGGGAGAGTCTCTTCAGCAGCTTCTTCCCCTTGGAGAGCAGTCCTTTCTTCTTCTTGTTCGCCAGATCTTGGGAGTCCCGGGCGTCCCGCGTTTCCAGCGGGATGCGGGGGCCCCTCGAAGGGCTCAGGGGTCTCATGGTGCCCGGGAGGAGGGGTCGAACGATCGGGGACGGCGCTCGGACGGGCGCAACGCTGTCGCTGTCGACCGTGTCGGTGGTTTCCGTGGTAGCCTGAGGAGAGAGGCGATGGGGGAGGTGTGGAGGCATGGGGGTGGGGGTGGGGGGCAGCGCATTACAAAAGAAGCAACCTGTTCACACTGCAGATAAGGCCTCTGTCTGTCTGTCTTTCTGTCTGTCTGCTGAACTCCACTACCTGCCTTTAACAGTGTGGAGAAACCTATGAAAGTGTTTGCGTAGAGATTTCTTTGAGTGTCTGAAACCTCTGCATAGTCCAAGACCTCACCTATCTTATCCTCAGTGGGCTGAGGTTCGTTCACTGAACACATAACCAACAAATAAGCCACTGGTACGATTGTTTGTCTTTCTTGTTTGTATGTTGCTTTCATCCTGTAGTACGGAAGCGATGGAAATGTATGTATTTTGTTTTTTTAACTGTTTAAAATATCTAATTCAGTACTTGGAAACTTCTTTTTTAGTCCCGTTTATTTGGCCATTGGCATGAGCTCTGCGTGGTTAACACAAATTGTTGCAAGGTTGCGTGATAACTCCTCCACATGTCCCATTTGGTGTCTTTTTTAAATGTTTGTTATTACTCTTAAGCAAGTGAAGAATCGTGTCAACATCATGCCTTTTTTTACCTCCACTGCCGTAAATGCTATACATGAGCTGTGTAAAAAAAAGAAAAAAAAATGCTTCTGGACTTACTGTCGAATCGTCTTATCCTAAAATGAAAACATGTTTCGAGTCAATAAGGTATTGATTGGTATCTGGTATCCAGATTTGAACATTTTTCTGTGACTTACAACACATCTGTCCACTATATTTATACAACATGGGCCTTTATTTAGATCTGAGGACTTTAATTGTTTAATTCAAACTATTCAAGCGTAATTTAACTTTAAATAAAACACTAAAAAAAGGTGGAAACTAAAACGGCCAATTATACCTTTTGGCACATAACATCCACTTATTGAAAACTAAATAAAAATCTGTCACACCTCATGTAGTTTTACCTGTCTGGTTTTCGAAAAATAAGAGGATTTCACATTTATTCCGGAGGCACCTCTGCCATTCTGAATTCATCTAAATCTACCTGTTCAGTTTAAATGTAAAAGTAAAATTAGATTTAAAATGATTCGAGGCCTAACGCTTGTCGAGCAATGCAAGTTTTTTGCTGCGCATATCTAGCCTGAGAACAGAATCCGGGGCAGAGCGTGTCCTTAAATCACTCCATTTTTAGGGGAGAGAAAAGCTGTTTCTAAAATTAGTAACTGACTGATAAAAATCCACACTGAAAATAACTGTAATATTCTCCACATCCTCCGTGTTAAAACGGCCAGAGCAATCATCTGTCTGCCTCTTAATCTCTATCAAACTGACAGGAGAGATTTGATTTGGTACGTTCTCACACACACACACACACACACACAAACACGCACACACACAAATATAGTACATATGCAGAAGAGACAGCGAGGAGGAAGCCATCAAATGTTGAGCACGACATCAGCACAGCACAGAGCCGGAGAGGTCCACCATCAGTTAGGCCGGGAGGGAACATACAGTACGATCAGATACAGTACAACACCCAGGGACACAACTGTAGATACCAGGCTTCTCATCTAATGCAGCAGCTCCATGCACAGTTAAAGATGGCGGCTTGTTTCTTGAAATGGTTCTGAACAGATTTTTTTCTGCAGGCACTGGTCTAATTCTTTTCAGCGATAGACCCATAAATATTCCCCCTTTCAGTATCGTAAGAGAATTATTACAGATATTTATTTACAATGCAAATTAAATGTGTATGTGTTTCGAAAATGTACCTGAACATTTCGCTAATCCACCACCAGTCAACTCAACATTTCTCTGCTGAAAAAAAAAAACAAAAAACAAAAAAAAGCCTCACAGAGACACTCCACAAGTGCTTCCTTAATCTAAAGTAGCACTTCGGAAAAAAAGGCTTTGCTGTGACCACAGGCTGTGTGCATTAGAGCCGCGAGTTTGGTATCTCAAGTTGCCGACTTACTGTACAAGGCAGACAGAGCCATTTATGGTGTGAAATGAACAATCTTCTTCTGCTTGTTTGTTTTGTTTTGCCAAGCGGGTGAGGAAAAACAAAAAAGAAATCAGATGTGGCAGCATCGTCACCGTCGCTTAAAAAGAACAGAAAACCCACACCACCACGACAACTGAAAAACAACAACAACCAACACCACCACACATGAACACAGAGCGCAAAGGAAGAATGTTTTTAATATCCAATTTTTTCTTTTTATTTGTTCCATTGTAACAACACAGTATGGATGTATCAGTGCTGCGATTGTTTTTTTGTTTGTTTTTTTTTGTCTCTCGAGCTCAGAGCAAACATGACGTATCCGCTGTCAACAGGGCTGAAAAATAGATCGGATGTGTGTGCAATATACATAAAAGAAACAAAGCCTCTTTAAGGAAATACAGCAGTCGAGCCAAGAAAGTTAATATAAAATGTATCAAGTTTGAAAAAGGCATGCTTTTCTCTCTTTTTCTCCTCTAAAGAGTTTCTTCTCAAATGTTTTTATCTCTCAGCGTCATTGGGTAGCAATTGTTACGTGTTAATAAAGCACTTAATCTTATTAGACACAATAACCACAATTTGATTTTGTGTTTCAGTGCAAAGAGGTACCAAATTATCTTGTGTAAGGAATGAGTTGAGCCTTTTTCAAGTCCTCCTTTAACCAGTGCTACATGCATAAGTCACCCGCCGAGCTCCCACAGTCTATCCTCTCTCTGTCCGTGTCAGGCTTTGCTTCTTCCTTTCTCAGAGACTCAGAAAGGTGTTAACACTGGAATTTTTTTTGTCCCCTTTTCCAAAGGGAGGAGGGGAGGTAGGAGGGGGCGGGCGGGCGGGCGGGGCGGGGGAGTTGTTAGTTTCTATAGAGTCACCACTGTCACCACATGGACAAAAACACACACAATGAACGGCACACAGACGGCAAAGTGGAGGAAGCGAGAGACGGAAATCAAGAGAGAGGACGGAGGATGGATGAACACAGGGCCTAGCGCTGAGAGCGGCGATGATGATGTACCCGTTTGCCCTCAGAGACGTTGGCGGCGGCAGAGTTGGCGGGGGGCCGGCTGGCAGGCTCTTCCTGGGGGTAGTGGGACGGAGTATCGGTCAGATACACCTCCACGTCGTCAGGCACTTCTTCCAGGAAGTTAGAGGGGACCAGACCACGGTGGCCGTTCATCTCACCCTGTGGATGGGATTGGAGAGATGGGAGGAGTTATATCTGTCCAGTGTCGCATAAAGTACCCAAAAAAGTCAACCTTGAGTAAAGAGATTGTGTCAAAGGAGACCTTTCATACATAAAAGTATAAAATGGTCAAAGTCTGCACCAATAGAAGCTCCTCTCTCCCACAAAAAACACTGCTCCTTAAATTAGTTGTCCCGCCTTTAATTCTGTGACTTTGTGACATGACACTTTGTGATCATGTCACACATTTGCATAATTGGTGTACTATCTGACCGATAGGTTGGCACTTAAGAATTGATTTAGTACAGCTGCTCTGTTGTTGGTAGAGGGTGCTGGGTCAGGCATGTGTGAGCTGACCAATCAGAGGATACTGGGTATTCAGGAGGCGGGGGGCTTAAAGAGACAGGAGCAAAAACAAACAGAGGGGGGAATACAGGGCTGCTGCACTGGACAGTATTTTCCTTTAAATTATTACTTGGTAAAACAAAAAGTCACCCACATGAATGGTAGTTTGAGTAAAAGTCTTAAGGTGTCAAATATATAGTCAATATATATGTTTGTTTTATCCAGATGAAAACACAACTCACATAATAGAATCCATCTTCATCAATATCTCCAAATACAGCGATGATGTCACCAGCACAGAAAGTCAGCTCAGCCTATTAGGAGACAGAGACACAGAAACAGATATACAAGGAATGCGATCCAAGCGAAGTTGGCTACAATCGTGCTCTGCTATGCCCTCAGTTGTTTATGTGTAGTCAGCTCTCTGATAAAGCACGTTTGGTGTTAGTGATACCTCGACATCAACATTGGGGGAGCTCTCTCGGGGGTCGTAGTCGTACAAAGCCACCATCCTCCTCGAGGCCTGATCTCGACGCTGGCCTCTCCTGTTCTGCTCTGAAAGCAATAACAGACAGCATGTTCACAGAAAGTAACCATACTCATTTTGTGATCTAACCCACAGATTTTCACTCGTTCATGAGAGAGTATGCTTGTGTGTTACCTATTCTGTCCACAGGGGTGCTGAGCGGCAGGAAGCCCTGCTTCATGAGCTGGTCCAAGGTCTCCTCGTCGTCGGCTTGGATCTCTGATACCATGTTACAGGGGATCAGCCCCATCCTGCCACGCACTTCTCCTCGGTAAAACCCGTCTGTATCTTTATCACCGTATATCTGTTTGACAAGAGCGTGACAGAGTTAAACATTAATAGCACCCCTGTTGTGGTGACTGGAGGGAAATATCAAATCAAATGACCACCATGCTAGTGAGTCACAAGGTTACTGAACCCATTTTAAAGGACAATTTCCAACAGAATTTGAACAGAATTCCATAATTTTACAATAACTACGGTCCAACACACTGCAAAAAGTTTTGTGCTTTCCAAGAAAAGGACATTTACCAGTTTTGATCTTTGAATTCATGTTTTTTTCTTAAATTGATCATGACTATGTCTTAAATGCCTCAGTTGCTTCAAATATATGGAGGACTGACCCTGCCGAAATCAAGTAAAAATAAAAAAATATTTACATGGTTCGATAAATAATTCAATATGCCATTAAATGCCTCAAAATGAAAATGAAGATAATATTATGGAATTAGATATTTCTGCTTTAAATTGCTTCTGTATTTCTTTAGCCTCCCTTTATATATATTAATAAATTAATAAATACAATAGAAAATCATATGGAAAATTAAATTATAGCTGATTAAACACAAAGGATAATAAATACAGAGGTGAATTACAACAGAAATATCAATTTATGTCAGATTTTAGAAATGAATGAATGCCTACATTCATTGTTTTTTATTTTTGTGCATTCAATGGTATGTTAATTCATATTTTGTGCCAATTACATTTATTTATTTATTTCTGATTTGGGCAGGTTCCGTCCTCCATACAAATATGCCTCAGGAAATCTTGTATTAATCAGGAACGCAGTATATCGAAGTATCTGACCAGGTCAACTCAAAACTCCCACCCTAATGATCTGCCCCTCTTTGAAGGGTAGCTCTTCATCAGCTGCGTCTGGGTTCGGGGACATGGACAGAGGATCGTAGTCGAAGAGAGCCACGAAGATGCGGAAGGACTCCTCGGGCTCCGACTCATCGTAGTACGTGGGAGAGCGGCGATCCCGGTCCCTGTAGCCATCTTAAACACAATGAAGACCAAAAAAAAAAAAACATTCCATCATCCTTCATCAGGAGATAGAACAACCATTGAGTGTCACAAAACAGCAGCTTTGGAGGAGACTTTTAATATTTGCAAACCCAATTTTTTTTTTTTCTCTAATAAAATCTGAGCCTGTATTTGTGCTCTATAAACTACTACTGTGATAATCTAGTCCATTATATACACATAGTTATATCTTTTGCCATGCTCCAATTGAAGGAAATCTAGTCTAGTATTAAAAATTCTTACTGATTTGATCAGGCAGTATTGCTTCACAGATTTTGATCTTCTAGTCTAGTCATTTTTATGCCTATCAGCATGCAGAAGAAATGTGAAATCTTGGTTTTTTTGTTTGTTCTCTTACATTTTTGTCTATGTTTATGCTTAAATATGCAGTGAGAGACAAATGGGGAGCAAGACAAACCATGGTGCAATAAACAGACAGAATGTGATCCATGGACATGACACAACACCACAAACACACAAGACTGAAGGGCATGCATGCTACAAAAAAGGCTTAATAGAAATATATACAAATCCAAAGTGTAGGTCTATGTTCACTTAATTTTAAAAAACAAAAACGTTTCTAAGATTTTAAAGAGAAATCTCAAACTTCCCACATATTAGCCAACCCTTGTAGCAGCAAGGGGTCTGAAGCAGAGATGGCACAGTTGTTCTGGAAGCCTGTCATTTATTTGAATTTGCCATTTCAATATTTGGTAAATGCACCAGCTAGCAGAGTGTGACACTGGTCGGTGCTTGAAAAATACAAGCGTGATGTGAAATGCATTGCTCCCAGCTGAGCAGAAGGCGTGGTAATTGTATTTGTGAGGTGGTCAGGAAAAGAGACAACTGCATTTCCAACAGCTGATATTTCAAACTTAAAATGTCCAAAGGAACTCAAACGTCTAAAGAAAAAAACAGGAAAGCAGTGAACGTGTAGTCATTCTTTAATGTCTACCGCTAATAATATTCCTTCAGAATGTCATGCATGACTGCTCTCATTGTACGAGTGGTGGGTGTGGTTGTACCACGGAGGGGGGGGGGGGGGTTTAAGCAGGCATCCTGAGTTCAGTGCAGTGAGTGAGGCATTCTCTGAGCAGTCAATCAATCATTTATCATCTGCAACTGTGGAAACGTTCATCCTGGACCCCGGGTAAGGCTTGCCGGTGGGTCCACCATTTCAGTGCAGTGCAGTCATGCTGTTCAACTGTAAGCATAATAATAACTATTATTATTTAAGACAGAGAAACAGGCACTTGCAAGTGTCCACAGCTACTTGTTGCCATTTGACGGTTGCTGGTGGATTTTTTTTTTTTTTTTTTTTTTTTTTTTCGCCATGCTGTGTTGGAAAAAAAAACAGGACTGCAGGCACATACCATGGGGAGACCTGGTGCCGCCCATGTGCCTGCGGGATGGCCACGTCCTGTGCCGAGCTACTCTGCCATAGTAAACATCCTCGGTGATGGGGGAGAGGTTTCCCTCATTGTTATTCTCAGAGGTAACCTCTACAGGAAACACCAATTAGAGGGGTGATGGGGTTACAATGCAAAAGCTCAACAGTCCCCATCCAAGAAAGATCTCTGTTGCCACCTAAAGCTTCTTATTGCTCAGACACAAGGTAAAAACAAACACACACAGGAGAATAACTATGACAAAACTGACATGACTGTCAGATTCTTTTATCAGAACAGGTTAATGCATCAACGTGTAGTGCAAGTGTGCACCGCCGTTTAAGAACATTTTGTCAGCTTGTTGCATCAGAATCTCAACTTGTGTTCAGGTAGTGAAGGGCATGAGCATGGTTCATAGACACAAAGGTGATCTGGAGACACAGAGAAGCTCATGAAGGTTTTAACAGAGCAAACAAACACCACCACCTTAGAAATTAGAAAATAAAAGACTCCCTTCTGTTTCCTCCTTCTACCTCCCCTATACTGACCAATGGAGGGGACCATTAGAGGCCGTCTCTGAGGTTGGGGACCGCCGTGGTGAATTCTTCTCCCGGTCTCCCGGTCATGGCGGCCTCCAGCGGGAGTGTTGCCCTGAAATGCAATGCGAAGCACAGAAAAAACATTCACAAACATTAAACACTCACGCGTCGCTCGCGGACACGTGGGGACGTACTCGAAAACAGCGTGTGGGAAAAAAAAACGCACAAGTTGTATGTAAACAAAATCATGCAGCACTCACAGGCAGGCACACGGAAACACAGACGCAGAGACACACACTCAAACACGCACAAGCCCACGGGATATTTTAACATACCCAAATTAAGCAAATGCTGATAACATATTACTGGATTAAAATATGTTAAAAAAAAAATAAAAAAAAAAAGGGGAAAAAAAGTGAGGCTGTGTGAAAGATTTAGGTAAGCACTATAGCTCTACGTCACTGTGTTGTCTTTCCTTCACGGCGCTAAGCTGTTCAGTCTCTCCCTGTGTCTCTCTCCAAGGTGCTGAACACATCCAGTCTATCTTCGCTTCAATCCACGGCGCCAGAACATTAAAGGTACTTTCAGACAGAGGGCAGGGCGGCGTCCTCCAGTCCTACTAATATCCTGTACCGTTTACCCCAGGCTGCTGCTATCCATCTAATCTCATCACATAGCTAAACAGAGAAAATAGCAGCTTTAAAGGGAAAGTTCACCCCTAACTGAAATATTCATTTTTTTTTCATCTTACCAGTAGTTCTATTTATCCGTCTAGATTGTTTTGGTGTCAGCTGCCGAGCTTTGGAGATGTCTGCATTCTCGTGAATATAATGGAACTCCATGGCACCTGGTTAGTCAAGATAATCCACGGATATTGAGCCGTTATTTCTGTAGAAGAAAGCCCCCGTGGATGATAGGCTAGCCTACTGGGCTACCTTAGTTAACTCAACTAGTTAATGTTACAGCTCAGTGGAGAAAGACGCCATTGATGTTTAAATCCCACGCTGTCACGAGCACAAGCCTCTCATCCAGGGACTCAATCACACAAAGACTCTTCGCCTGGAAAAAAAAAACCCTTGGAAAAGTTTGTTTGGACCGAACGGCCCGGGAAGCCGCACTTGCACAGTCATCCGGCCGTGACGCAGGAGAGCACCATACCATAGGACAACAATGGTTTAGCTGGCGTCGCATTCCAGTGTGATCAGTGATACAGCTAGCGCGTTCAGTTTGGTAAAAAGAAATTTTGTTTGTAATAGTTCACGAAACTGCTCACAAGCAAGCCGCAGATTATTATGAGTAACCCACTCATGATTTCTGGAGGGTGAGGTGGTCGCTGAGTGTTTTTTTTGTTTGAATGTTTTTGCAGTGCAATCTAGTTCCATTGTATTTGAGAGAAGGTAAATATCTCTACGTCAGATACACCAAACCAATCGAGGTGGTAAGAAATAGAAATGTGTTGTTGATTTAGGGGGTGAACTGCCCCTTTAAAATAGAGGAAACTGTTAGCAATATGTCATTAAATGTCATAGCAATCTCTGTTAAGCAAATATCAAACTACTAAACTTTGGTCCACACTGGATAGTCAAACCTTGAGGATGCTGCTCCAGTTCATTCTTTATTGATAAGGTGTTACGCTGCCTCAAAGCGGGCTGTCTCTCGCTGTTTTTCTCTCTCTGGTGCTGGAGCGCTCAATTTTTCTCTCTCTCTCTCTCTTTTTCTCTAAATTAAACTCAGCACACACACTACCAACACACATCAAATGCAAGTCAAGGCAGCAGTCTCAGTTGAAGTATCTGTGCCTGTGCAGTTCACTAAACCATTGTTAATTTGGGTGTTTTTTTTACGACAATTGGGTTTAGAATAAGTGCAAAGAACTGCACCTTGGGTGTGTTGTGCGAGTTGCGTCGGCGTCCCTCTTCCAGCTGCATCTCAGAGTACAGCTCCTCCTCATCCTCTTCCATGATGTCAGACAGGTCAGAGCCCCGGCTGCTTTCGCTGTGATAATCTTCATTGTGACTATAGTGAGGCTTTTTCGCAGTCAGACAAACGCACACACACATAAACACAAACACACAAGACGCAGTTGTTTAAGTCCACATACATACATAGATACACACATGCACACACGTCAAACGCACATGGATTGGGCGAACACACGCACCGGAGCACACACGGAGAGACGAAGGGAGTGTATGCATGCAAGCACCCAGACGTGCACACACACACACACACACCCACACACCCACCCACACGCGCGCGGCCGTTCACCCACAGACACGCAGGTGAGAGGTTTTTCTAATGACGCACACACTGGGGTTGAAGCTCGAAAGGATCGCGTTCTTACCGGCCTCCCCAGCTCAGAGCCTCGGAGGAACTCGTCAACCGAGGGTCCTCTCCGACGGCCACGTGCAAAGCCTTCCTCGTCCTCCTCCTCCTCATCGGAGTGATGCTGGTGAAATGAATGACCCTGCTCTCCGTATCTGACTTGCATCCTGTCTCCCTGGAAATATGTATGAAAAGTGGCGACAGTCGGTAACAGGGACAGGAGGGAGTATTTGTATGGTAACTCGAAGCTTAACATCCTTTTTTACACAATCAATAGCTTGCCACACATACTTAATGTCTAGACTTTCATGTACCGGTGTTTTAAATGCTTATTAAATTCTCTGTTTGTCATGCTGTGAGTTGTCTTTCTCCGTGTTTTTATTTTCCCATTTTCATCACACCTTGCCACTTTCCGCTGCGACCCTCTGCGCTGCTTCCCTTGCGATGGCTTTGGCCACCGTGTCGGGGATCAGCGTGCCTCTGGGCTGCGGGAGAATCCTCTGCGGGGACGGGGAGCGTGGATTAGGAGGGGGAGGGGCCTCCAGGGTGTGGCCTTGCATGGGCGCAGGAGGCTGAGCAGAAGGAGAGCGGTTGGGGTCCCAGCCAGGCTGGCCAGGTGGAATAGCTCCCCCATGGTGGGCCGCGTGCTCTTTGGCATCCAGGTCTCTGGCACATACTGGTCTCTGAGGTATAGGGTGGTGTTGGTGGTGGGGTAGCAGAGGCAGTTGGTGCTGGGGCCTGGGACCTTGATGGGGTGGGCGAGGCTGGAGGTGTTGAGGCTGAGGATGTGGGGGTCGGAGCTGGGGTTGCTGGGGCACACCTGGGTGGGGAAGTCTAGGGTGAGGTTGAGCGTGTGGAGGATGGGGTTGGAGCGGTTGTCCGTGTGCCTGGGGGGGAGCAGGAAGTTGGGGGAGGCGCGGGGATTGGAGGTGGGGTTGAGCGTGGGGGTGTGGAGGGGGGCCTGCGTGGGGGTGCATTGGCGGCGGCAGGGGAAGCGCAGGTAGAGGCACGAGCAGGTTGTTTGGAATGACGGCGACTTGGGAGTCCTGGGATTCTCCCTGTACTGACAGCGTCCGGACAATCACTTCCCTGGCCTCCAGGCACTGAATCCTTGTCATCTCGACAGCAACGTAGTCGGCCATTGGGTACAACACCTCAGCTATCTGGTTCAAAAAGAGAAAACATTTTAAAGATCCCATCCGCACATGTAATGAGGCACACAAAAAATTCTTTTTTTTGCACAAAAAGAAGCAACACCTTTAAATGTAAATATTTATCATGCGTCAAGATTTCCTCTACTTCACTGGAAAGTCCATTCTCTCACAGGATCGGAAAATGTTTAGTATCCTCTATTTTGTCAGCAGAACCCCCTCACTTTATACTTTTGCTCTAGTATGTGTTGAATATCATACGGCAGATAGCATTGTGGCATCAGGAGTCAAGAATACAGTGTTGATTCACTTTACCAGTCACCAGAGGGAGTGAGAGGCCTTTCCGAGACACACATAGGTCCCAGATTGAGAGTGTTGCACTAAGCATTAATGACAAGTAGGTGGCACTGTTGTGCGCACTGAGTGTAGTGACAATGATATGACGCTAACTCAACAACACAGGCTATTACCATCCCATCTGTGATGTATGCTCTCAGCTCTTCAGCTGAATTAAATATGATGAAACGGCTCAAACAGTGTTTTACATACTGTATCTGTGTACTGCATGTATGCCTAAGGATCCCATATGATTGGAATTCTATTTCTAACCAGTCCATCAGAGTCTGTAATAAGATACTGTGCAAAGTCACTCTAATCATGAAGGAAGCCTATAACCCTTTAGGGGAGACGTTAAAGGTGAATAGGGTAAGAAAAATAACAGATGTCATATTGAAACTTCTTTAGTGGATTACTGACATCAACATCTTATGTCTTATGTCTAAATATGCAAATAGGGCAATGAAACATCGCTAATTTGCATATGTTTCGTGAATAGACTTCTGAACACTGGATCAAGCCCGGTTCAAAATTCTAGTTTCATTTGTTTGACATATTAGAGTCACAGCAGTCACACAGAGAATTATCTCTTTTATCACTCTGTGAGTCAGAAAATACTGTTGACAGCCATAAAAGATCCATTTGCGACAAGTTTTGAGAAGGAAAATTTAGAAATCAGGCTATAAATGATATATGAATGAGGCCCTTTGAAAAAAGCTTGAGAATTTCAAAAGGAATTAAACTGGAATGTTTGGTGCATGTAAGTGCTACTGAAATTGAGATTTCTTGCCCAGAGCACACGAATATAACTAACATACTGTATGTCACCATGAAGCTTCCACTGCTTGTTATTTACATCAAGACACATTGTTTGTCCGTCCAGAGCTAAAATATGAGCTAAAATAAACACCTTAATGTGTATTTTGGATATTTTTCTGTGAACTCGTCATGTAGCTCTTTAGTAATCATGGATGACATATTTCCGCTACAATTTAGGCTAAAACCATTTACACGGAAGTATACTGTCACCACTAGAGGGAGCTGGCTTACCTCCAGTTGTACTTGTAGCACAGTTTTGAGAATAGTCAAAGTTGACCAGTGTCTACAGGCTAACTCACCCTCTGTCCTTTAGTGCAGACTGCGTAGCCAACGACGTTCGCCCCGTTGGACGTGCCCGTGGGAGAAAGGATGGGGGGCTTCCAGTGGACCTGTAGTACCCCTGGAGCCTGCCCACAGAGCACCTGTACGTCCTGGGGAGGCAGGGGAGGTCCTGGGAGGTGAGAGGACAGATATAAGGATAAAAAATAAAATACATGAAATAACTGATTGTTTCAATATCACAAATATACAATACAAACAAGTGGAAAGGGAGTGAAGCATTCATCGACTGCACAAATTGGCGCACACACAACCATGCAGAGAAATGCTCACATACAAGAGAGGGGGTGAGGTGGTGGGAGGATTCAGGAAACAACATTCATTTGTAATTTTTGATAACGTGACATTGCTAGAGGGGGACATTCAGAAGTCGTGCTGTGTTTACAAAATGTCATTTAAGTGTACGCTAAGTTGTAATGGAATGACACTAACACTGGCTAACAGAAGATACTCCATAATAAAAATTAAATCGACTTAGTGTCGCTTTTTCAGTACTGTATTATCAGTGTGTATTCCTCTCCATAGGACTGTGCCATAACCTCATACTACTCTTTACGAGAGGAGAATACATGAAGCCAAAGTAAAACAATGTGGGCCTCCAGGCCTCTTGAGAGAAGCACTGTTGTCTCCGCATGCAGGACACAATCCAGAGAGACCAACTACAGCCCACTGTTTGTTTTCCACTCTCCTGGATCACTGGATAAAAACATGCACAACTGCATCCAAACAGAGGCAACTCGCACAAAACGGTAATTTCAGTGAGCAGTGGAGCGGCACTGCTTTATATAGCACTGCTTACTACAGGCAAGGCTATAGGCCGAGGAAATGACTCATCAGAATAACTGATCATATCTTGTGATGTGTGGCTGTTCTCTAATTAGCGATGTGCTCAGTGCAGTAAGCAAACTTGGACAAAACTGCATTTAAATTTGGTTTCGAAAACAAAACGTTTTAAAAATTTCAATAGATCCATGAATGACAACATTGTTTGTAGCAGACAAACATTTTTCCATAAAGAAATGCCATTTTGCCCAAATCCCTTCATTGTTTACTCATGTCATAATCATTCTCAGCTTCATGACCTCCTAAAACCCTCATCTAGAAGTGCCATAGCACTAATGTCATCACTGCCTGTTGTTTTAGTCTAATAGAAGGAAAATCATTTGGTGCTCAGATATAATATGGGAAACACAGCCCAGGACTGATGCTTCATTCTGACCTGTTCTGCAATATGGTGTTGGACCTGGACAAAATACAATACACAACAATGGCATGGTAAGGCAATGCTGTAGTGTCTCCTTTACAGCACAGTGAAATAAGCTAAAAATTGATTTTGCATTATGTTAGAGCTGGCTAACAGTAAGCAGAAATAAACAGAAGAGTAGCAGTCTGTTATCTCCATCTGTCCTGTATACTGAGTACAAGATTGTTTAAAACAAGTAAAAAACAAGAATAATTAACTGCTGACAATCGTCTGCTATGGAGCCATGCATACGTTATTGAAAGTGTCTCTCTTTGTATAGAAATGATCTTTGCTGACCTGCAGCCTGAGTGCAGAACTCCACACCAGCCTCTTTCCTCTCCCTCTGCTCCAGCGGCAGCTGCCATGGCACCTGGTGTGGCTGAGCCACCACTGTCACTTTGTACACGGTCAGGGGCTTCAGGTTGAGGAAGCGAAGTCTATACCTTCCTGGCTTTACCACTGCGTGCTCTACCCCGTCCAAGAATACGGTGTGACCATAGTTACTGTTGCTAGGCAACCAGGAGAGCTCGGCAGTGTCACGCTGGATGTCATCCACCCGCAGACCACACGGTGCCACCACCACGTTGGCTCCCACCAGCACGGTGCAGCGCAGCTCGTCTGATAAGCCTCGGTCGGTGACACACTGCACTGAGACCCGGTGAACGCAGCCGTCCAAGTCCAGCTTCTCCAGCAAACACTTGGTCCGACCACCGTACGCAATACTGGCACGAAGCTCCCCATCTACTAACACGTTGTAGCCAGAGATGTTCCCCCAGCCCAAAGGCACTAGTGGAGGCTCCCAGGCCACAATGACGCTCCGTGCCAGCTGCTTGATCAAAGAGATCTTTCGGGGATAAGGCACAACGTCTTCAGCCAGGTCCTCAGGGTCCAGGGGCCCCCCTGCCCCATTGCTACAGGGAACCAAGGCGTTAGATGAGCCCAGGATGCCATCCTGCAAGGTACCTCCATCCACTGCTGTCAAGGCCAAGGGGTTATGGTCCAACAGGCCAAGGTCCTCCCCTCCGTCCCCCAAATGTATCGCTGGTTTTTCCTTGTCCTGGACGAACTCCACAAAGTTGGAAGGAACAAGTCCTCGCTGGCCATCCAGCAGCTCCCCTGTGACACAGAAACAAGTAGAGAGGCAGGTGTGGGACATGTATACCTCAACTTTTTGCCTCATTCATGTTCATGTTGATGAACAGACCTAAAAAAATGTACCCTTTAACAGCTGTCTGAATACGAAAACAACATAGTCCCTCTGTTATACCTTCTGCAAAAGCTGGAATTAGGCTCCACTAATGCCTCCTTACAAAACAAGGACAAAAGGAAAGCTGTAACTTGTATACACGTAATCATCAGTGAGATTTTCCTTGCGGGGTTGGGATGAGTCAGTGAGTGAGAGGTGGGAGATATGTAAACATACAGTATGTACTATTCCCTAAGATGTAAGATGTCTCTTTTGCTATCTTTTATACTCTCTCCAGCAAACACAGACCTGAGCAAACACTCCTTTTCAACATTTCCAAGAACTTGAACTGCACTTCACTGCTTTTGAACATTTCCAGGAATACCCCTGAGCATGTAGATGCTGCGATCAATACATAAAAAAAAACAGTTTAGATTTGCACTGTAGTTTTTTTTTCCCCTCAGAGGGAAGAAGTTTGTGTCCAAAAAAAGCTCCCTATCATCATGCCCTTCAATCCCTTTCTCCACAGAGGCCTGGGAGACCTTAAGACCGTGTGTGTGTGTGTCTGCGTAAGTGTGTGCGGGTGAGCATGTGTGCTGATGATTAAGCTGAGCCCCGCTGGATTAGTCATCAAGCTAAAAGGGACCAAGGTCCCATCTTGACAACAGCTTGGTCTGAGGCCCAAGTCTCCCCCCTGTGTGGTAAATACAAGGCTCCTTCACGATGCCATGCAATCTCACCGCCCACAGCTGATGAATCACTGCAGCTGAGTACGACGGTATCTGTAGCGGGCTGCGCCGTCTGCAGGATTGCTAGCTAGGGGGATTAGGACTGCCTCAGATGGAGAAGCCTTCATAATTCTAAAGAGATTAGACAGAGAATCACTCCAATCACAACTTGTAAAAAGTGTACGGGAAGTTTTCTTGGTGACACTGGCGCTCTGACACAGAGTGGACTAAAATAGAGGGGCAGCCAGAAATTTGAATCATTGCTAATGAAATAATGACTTTATTTGTTGTAATCATTGTAACTTTCACAGTTTTCAAAGGTCCTATAGACGCCCCACAAGCCCTGACGGCAGCTCAACAAACCCAAAAACCCCAAAAAGACCATGTGCCATTTGGTTATAATGGTCTTGATATTTTCACGGAAGTCTGTAAAATCATCTTGCTTAAAAGTTATTTTCAATCCTCTGTGGCTTTATCAAAGCAAGTTCAAGTCTGAGGAAAAGTTGTGACACACAACTACTGCTGTGAGCACAATCCACAAGAGACGATTTCGCGCTGCAGTGTTGTACAATTGGGTGCATTTTGTTAGTTCCTTTCCGACTGCTCCCTCTTTCAACAGCCACATCAGTTGCAGTCCTTCAGTTTTGCTCAGCTATTAAAGCAGCAACAAGGAACTTCAATATGTTGCTGACTCTGGTGGCCACAGTGGACAGAAGCAGTGTGAAAACCTTGTGTCTTAAGTTCTTGGCTGTGTCCGAAATCACTTACTACTGTACCCACTATATAAAGGACTATATAGTCAGTATAGCTGTCCAAATGTACAGTGAGATTTATTATATCCAACGTTGCATCATGAAAAGTGGCGTACAACCAATGATCACAAACCAGGCACTATTAACCCATCATGCAATGTGCTAGAGGGAGGAAATTACGCAAGTGGTGTTCGAAAGTGTTTTTTTATTTGACCGACGAACTCATTATATAGTCCTCTGTACAGGTCTCCCTAGATAGTAAGTATGGAGCAGTGAATGAGTGGGGGATTCTGCAGACAACCCTCGATCTGGCTGGAGTTAACTCGCTTTAAAGCGAGGAAAAGAAAGACTTTCACAGCTGTTGGCAGAGTGCATGAAGGTAACGAATCTAGAATATACGGCTATGTAAGACCAATAACTGTAATATGATCATGGTGAAATAAAGTTTGTTTTAGTAACACCACACTAACTGTTGCTGTTGTACATCATGGGCAGCTGATAATTCATCTTATTGTACATCACAGCTATACATGTAGTCAAAGCTCCCCAAACATGGTCACTTTAAAAGGATGTTAAGAGGATAAATAGAGCTCTGTAAATAGAACAAATTCACTCGGGGATAACTGTGAGCTGACACACACACTTCTTGGCAGTTTGCATCATTGTGAGATTAATTAATTCCATGATGATGAACACGCTTGTTGTGACTGTCAAGCATTCTCTGCAACAGTGGCAGATGAGGACGCTGGCAAAATCATAGGCGTGCAAAGCAACAAAGGACAACTCCAGCTGTACTGTAATATGTTTAGACTGCAGTTTTTGTCATTTCACTACCTGCCACTTAATGCTCTTAGCATTGTCATCTCAGTGTCTCGTTTAACTTCTCACCTTCATAGAAGCCATCATCATCCATGTTTCCGTACACGTACAGATACTTTCCAGCCACAAGGGGGAGTTCTGCTTCAGGATGCTCATTTGGTCCATCATATGGGTTATAACTGAGAGGAGAAACATGCTCTTTTAATTTTCACCAAAGCAGTGAAGAATCTGTCAGTTAGTAAACTCAAGAATATATGTAACATGCATTTAGACATACAAAAAAAAAATCTTCCACTGACATGGTTTTCCAGCAATTAATGTGAAAACAGCCTTCTAGTTTCAGACTCTGCACAGACATCAGGCAAAAACACATTTTTAAACAGTCTCCTCATTCACCTGTAGCGGGCAGTGCAAAGGCGGACCTGGCCTGTGTAGCGAGGCTTGGACCTAGGTGTTGGGCTGGCCTCATCCTCCATCTATACAGTGACAACAGAACTATTCATAATTAAGATTCAACCAAAGAGTAAGCAGTGTAAGTTTGATGAGTTAAACATGTGATGAAATGTATGGTGTCAGTCAGACACACCTCTGAGGGGGTCAGCTGTCGAGGGCTGTTGGGGCGGTCCGTTGTCACGGTGCTGGATTTGACAGACAGCAGTTCTGGTCTTTCTCTGTCTCCAGTCTGTGGTGTGCAGGGCAAGAACTGGGAGATCAGTAGCGGCGTATTTGCCGCGCTCTCATCGCCTGGGAGACATTGATTTCCATAGCAAATAAAGAGCAACTGTCAATCCTTCTGCACCGATTTGCTGCTCATTGCACAGCTATTGATCTCCTGTTGAAGCGAGTGTACGGCAAATGCTGTTCATGGCAAAGGCCATTCCACCTCCATCAACACCTCACATCTGCAATGCATTTGTCTTTAAATACCACACCCGTCCTCCTTTTCCTTGAAAGGAAATGCAAGAAATCCAAAGTACAAAACTGCAGTTCTGAGAGGGCGAACATTTGAATTCCTTGAGGAAATTAAAGAAAGTCAACAACATGGATCCACTGTATCAGAGGGTTCTTGTGGTTTGTGAGTGAGTATTATTATGCATTAGCACAAACGCATCAGTAAGTTCCCCCTCTGTTTCAAGTGCAGGGAAAGATAAAACAGGATTTCCAGCACTTCAAAGACCTTTGGTCTGTGCCAGACTGTATAAATCTACATCGCTGATATGGCTGTATCTGCTGGCTCTGCAGGTTGCACTGTGTCTCGTTAGAATACTAATGTGTTAAACCACATTCATGTCATACATCAGGCCTGTGATCAATTAGGGGAGATATTGATCATGAATAACCAGTATTGCCATTAATGGTGTGTACCTCTGGTCAGGAGTGAGCTCATTCAGCTACTATGTGAGCTGTCTGGGGATTAGGTCACTCAGACTCTCCTTTCATACATAAGCCCTTTGATCACATGTAATTTGGTCGCTGGATGCTTTGATTCAGAGCGTCAAGAGTGAGTACATGTTGGACCCCACTGGTGTGGCCCATTTTACCCTGATTTTCTGAGAAATACTTTCTTACTTTCAGGGCTGCAACTAATGGTTATTTTTATTATTGATCAATCTGTTGATTATTTCTCAATTCATAGCTTAACAGTGAGTAGGAAATGCAGGGAAAATATCAGTCAGTGTTCCCGATAGCTCAAGATGACATTCTTAAATGTCTTATTTAATGATATCAAGTCAAGTCAATATCACCAAAAAAAAAGCCAGTTAATTAATTATAGAAATAGTTAGTGATTAACAGCTAATCTATTAATCGTTACAGCTTGTGTCATTGTATCACTTCCTTTGTGCTTCCTTGTCATTCAAATCCTGGAAACACCTTTCAATGTGTTGTGTAAATGCTCGAGCTGACAGATTTCTGGAAAACACACAGCTTCTTCCTAATTTTAAGACACCAGATTTTCTTTTGGTTTTTGTTTTTGTTTTGTTTTTTCATTTTTGGACTCAAGTAACTCAATCACTTGAGGCAAATAATCAAATTTCACACAGCTTCTTTTGGTGCCACAAAAAGCTTTATACAACTCTTTTGCACGCAGTTACACTAACTAAGACCACAATCAGCACCTAGTAAAGAAAATTAAATGTAATTCATTTATTGTAAGAAACTCTCAACAGAAACACTCCCACCACAATTACTATCAATACTGTAACAATAACATTAAGAATATAATTACAATTTGAATTTTTTTTATTTTCAATGTTCAGAACTTCTCAGAAGTTTGGACCACTGACCCACCTGTCTCTGGCTGGGGTTTTAATCCAAAGATGACTTGTGAGAGTTTCTTCTCTTGTGAGAGGGGCCTCTGGGATGTGGAGGTGGGCTTAATCTTCAGGATGTCCGCAGTCTCCGATTGCAAACGGAAATTCAGCAGCTCTTTGGACAGCTGTTGGTAGTGTTCACTCTGTGACCTGCATTGCTGCTCCAGGTCACGAACCTTGACCTTTGACAGATGATGAGGTTGGTAACGGCCGAGAGGAGGGAGTGAAGAGAAAAGGCGAGAGCAGGAGGTAAAGAGTGAATCACGAGAGAGCGCACAAAGCATTGGGTGTATTTCATCACATGTAATGTTCAGATATGAACTCCCTGAGGAAAAGCCCATGTTTCATATATTAATGCCGATCACCCGCAGAACAAATTAGAAAACGATCCCTAAAGAGTTTTTGAGCTTATATAGCAGCATGTTATATCAAAACCACGGCAGTCTAATCAAAGTGCATGGAAGTGCACTGCTGCAGCTGATATATAACACTCTGATAACAAAGTACTGCAAAGAGGATTATCAGACTTACAGTACAGACGTCATATCATAGATATCATATCAGAGAGAGTCAGGGAAGATGGACGGGGTGTACAGTGAGCACTGTGGTTTCTCAATCTCATTCAGTGCACATATGGATTCTCAATTTGCACAAAATACCCACTAAAGGCTCCGAAAAGCTTTAGCGAATCGCTGGAAATCCACACATTTGACTGACAGGAGGTGAAACTAATCAGGGAGAAAAAATAAATACCTGAAACATTTTGTCCTTATTGTTCTGTTCAGGCAAAAAAAAAGGAGGGAAACAGAAAGAAAGTAAAGAGAATGGAAAATGTCAAATAAAAAACATATTAAGAAGCGAAACATGAATAAATACCCTACCAATCAATGCAAATAGATGTGAAACAAAAGTAATTCACCAGCACATACAAAATGAAAGTAAAAGGTACTGAAAAGACAAATGCAGAATGATTGAGGTGTGTGGTCACAGAAAACAGACAGTGGAGTATTGTTTTCCATCGTGGTGAAGTGTGTTCGCCCATCAGTGTGGAGAAACAGGCCTGTGACAGAGGCTATATATTGAATCAATGGATTTGCAGGAAGAGAAGTAACTCCTTAAAAGCGGAGTTTCCATTTCTCCCACCGAACTCTTGATGTTTGTGTGAGCCAAACTCGGGCTGCTTGCTCAGTAAGAGCGTATTAAAGTGCTTCAGATGGATAATAACATGACCTCACTTGCACTCCACTCAAAGGAGTCCGCACACTATTGTCGGGACAAAAGGATTTAGAGTGAAATGAGGAAAATAATTTCAAGAAGATGAGCCGGTGACAAGCATCTTAAAGGCTGTGATGAAACACGGCAGGTCTGTGATTTGATCATAGGGAAATTTATAAAAGTATTCAAGGTCAGCGTGGCCGCGGGATTAATGGGATTAATGGGATTAATGGGATGTGATGGAAAAATTCTATGACATCTTGTACAACAACAGTACAGAAAACTTACAGGAAGAGAGGAGGAGAGGTAAAATTTAACTGCAAACAAGCTGAGCTACTGTTTGCTTTGAAAGTCTCTCACGTATGAGTCACAAACTGCTGAGGAGTATTGAGGAACCTACACAGTACTACAGCACATGCTCACTACCGGGCAGGAAGAAGTCAGAGTACTCTGCGTGGAATTTTAGTTTCAAACCCTAATTTATGCCACACCACCTGACCTGAGTGAGGTCAGAGGGCGTCCGCCAGCACCCTGCATCGATGCTCTTGCAGAACACTTCTTGACAAGTTTCTTGTGGATCCAGAGACATCGAAGGTTTTTAAGTCTCTGAGTTATCTATGAGGTTCTGCATACAATAATGTTTGGGTTTGCTTCGTCTTACTCAACCCTGAAACGCTCATTGTCTTGTGGACGTGTGTTGTTGTGCTTGATTAACATCTCTTTACTGATTTGGTTATGTTGATGCACCTGATCACACCTTTATCATTCTTACCAGAGCTACTCTGTATAATTGGTCATAATTGTGCACCATTACTGACAGTTCTTGTGTCATATGGTTGTAATTTTTGCATCTAAAAGACGTAACTCGTCGCTTTGTGGGATTGTTAGCAAAAGCATGTTTCTTTATTGGAGCACTTTTTTTGAAACAGCAGATCACTTTGAAACAGACACTGGAGGAAAAGAAGGGGGGAGAGGGAGATACTGTAAGAGACATAAAAAACAACATATTGAAACAAATAAGTATAATATTAAGGGAACGCAGGAGAGAAAACAAATGTTTTTTAAGGTTCTTTCAATGGACACTACTTTTTTAATTCCATGGGCAGATTTTTCCCTGCACAGCAAGAAAGCTCAGATCCATTAGTGTCCCAGTAAGCCCAACGGAACGCAGTCGTATTTCATTTCATCAAACACTTGTGCTTTGTCTGCAATGACAAATGTGTTCTGTGAAAAAGGTCTATTGTGTAAAAATATGAATGCACTATGCACATATACAGGATACAGTCTTTTTCACCCTTAGCCTTTGTTTTTGAATGTGAGTGTATAGGAAGGTTCAAACAAAGTGTTTATCTGCTCTAGAAAGCCGGTCTAGCGAATGAATCCTGAGGGAAGTAGCTTACCACTCGCAGTAATGAAAGCATGCCAAAGATCATATCATTAACAAACTAATTATCATAATTAGGGCTGTAGTTGGAGAAGAAATAAAACAAATATGGCCAATTTTGAAATAACTCAGTTAAGTTTCTTAATACACTGAAATCATCTTCACTGTAACAGCTGTAACAGACAGTGTGACTGTAGCAAGGCAGGTGGATTGTTAATTAAACACTGCAGTGTTATTGCAGTGTAAAGTGTAACTCAGTGTAACTATTATACTCTATTATATCATATATATATATATATATACTCTATACTGTTATACTCCAAATTGAATTGAAAAGTTTTAAATCATTATGCTTCTGTAGTTTGTGGGCTCAGATCTGATCTCGACCCAGCTGCGGCTTCTGTTCCTCTGGTGAAACTGGTTTTGAAAGTGTAAGTCAGTTGGTATGAAGCCTTGTCAGCCATGGAGTGAATGACAGGACCATACTGCACATTGCAACTCCTAACATATGTGTCACAATAATGATGATTGACAACGTTAGTCAAAATACCCCATATTACAAAATATTTTAGCAATTTGTCACTTCAAATTTACGTTTTATGCAAATATACAGTATATCAAAACATTTAAAAAGCCCAGTAAAAAGAACCAAATACCAAGGACATGACCTCGGTGTCGGCCATGGTAGCTCCGGGCCTGATTGCCCATCTGTCTAGCACTAGATGAAACATCCTGAGGATTCTTTTTTTTTCCCCCGGCTTGAAACGGATCCAAACCGTATTCATGAAAGGCAACACTGGGTAAAGACCTGTGTTTGTTCATGTTGTTGTACCTCTAACAGGTGTAGTGCTTCCCTCATGCTCATGGTCAGCTTGAACCCGAGCTTGCAGAGAACACACAGGAACACACAGTGACAGCTGACACTGTGATCACAGTCCATGAGGTAGAATAGACAGCACACAGCTGACACACTGTCAAGCCAATACCCTGGCAGAGGCCTCACTGGCTGATCACAGCACTGGGTACATGAAGAGATGCCTACTGTACTCCTGATGGCACAGCTCTGATGAACAGTTTATTTTGGGATATGTTGGCGTCTAAGTACTCGCTGATAGCACAAGTAAAAGCACAGTTTTCAACATTAAAAACCTCTTTGAGTCTGTTTGGCTGTTAAGCATTACTTACTGCTTCTGTTTGAAGAAACTCCAATGCAATTACAGGACAGCAGACTGAAAAACCTCACAGTTTTCTGAGCACGAATTCACTGTTCAGCTCTTTGATTGCCATATCAAAGCCTGAGTGGTCTTATCCAGTGGGTATTTTCAGAATATTTACACGAAGACTTTAAATTGGCTTTTTGTTTTATCCTTAATAATGCTGGAACAGGACAAAAATGAAACAAATTAAATGTTTAAAACTACATTCTTGCTCGTTAATCAATTAAAACTGTAGGCTCAAAAAATGTTGAACATCACAGTGATTAAATGATATAAGGCTAAAATTTGGGCCACACTTGGACGGAACCCCATTTCTTAAAATCCATGTGAGCCTTGTCATATGTGAATATTCATATCCAAATTTTGAAAGGTAAAACGTGCCATCAGCACACTGAAAGATGTTCAGAGGGTGTATAAATTTATCAACAACTAGAAAGGCAATGTTTTTAGTGGCAAGCTCTTCATCACGCTATCAAACGACATGAAGGGTGCTGCGAGCTGATAGTGCACTTTTAAGAAAATCCGCTGATTTCTGGACAGGCTTCTGAGGTGTTTATATTTTCTGATACAGTCGCAGTGATTCAGCAAAACTGGCAACTGAAACATCAATCACCAAACAAGAAGTTCAGAGTTTTCTCACTTATCTTATCACAAAACCAATCTTGTCAAAAGTATAAAAATAAATCTTTCATAGACCAATTATATACTCTGGCTTTATCCATATGTGCATACCTTTTGCAGTTGATTGATCTCCTTCTGCTTGATGTGAAGGGCCACCAAGGCTTGCTCATGCTCTATCTGCAGCTGCTGCTTCAGCTCTACAGCCTCATGCATATGCTGGGGAGAAACAGAGAGAGGGAGAGGACGTGGTTAGGTTGAAGGATGTTACTCAGAGATGGATCTGACAGTATCCCACAATCTTTCTCCATCGATGGTGACAAATTCAATATAGCTAGACCTCGAAAGCCTGAACAGTCAGGATATTGCTGTTGCTAACCCTGGCGCTGCAAGAAGGGTGTATTCTGCAGTATGCTGGCTACCACCCTGGCAACGAGCTTATGAGTTGAACCCAATCCACCTGAATGGCAATTAGCTGCAGGGAACTCTGCAGTCTGATGTTTGAGAGAAATAAATGCATACAACTTACAAACAATGATAATTAAAGGACTATTTTCACATATTTGGATTTGTTTTCATGCTAGGAGTTATTTTTATATGCCAAGTATGATGCTACTGCTAGCAGTACCTATGACCAACTCTGATGCTCAATCATATATTGTTGTTAAAAAGTCAAATACATAAGAATTAGCCACCTGTCGAATTCAAAAAATAGGGTCAGCATAACACCAGAGTAATACTGCTAACTGCTGCTCAGTGTATTCTGTTTATACATCTATGACTGTCACTGCTGTCAGTTTGTTGGCTCAGTTAGCCGTGTAGCTAGCCGAACAACCAGGGTGTTTTTCAGGCCTGGGGCTTGCTGTTTAGCATGCTTACTTATATAAAGATATATCTGCAACACAATACCTAGATGCCTTTCCCACAACATCAAAACTTTTTTGTTGATAATTTTTTTGCAAATTTTGGAAAGTTTGAAACTAAAATTCTTACATATTGCACCATTAATCGGTACAAAACCCGAAAAGTAAAAAAAGGTCAACATGAGGATATACAGGTTGTTATGTGCCTGACTGTTTCTTGGTCAGGAGCAGTTTTGTCATATATTCTTATAGCTAGATTTTGTGACGCTAAGCTAAGCAACCGTCTGCTGGCCGTACCCTCATAATAAGTGGACAGACGTTTCTCTAAAACTACTTCTCTAAACCCTGCTGGAAAAAAACAGCATAGACCAGCACCAACACACAACATATGCTGGTCTTGCTGGTGTTTTGGTGCTGGTTTTGGTGCTGGTCTATGCTGGTTTTTCCAGCAGGGAACTGCGGTTTTGCAACCTCAAGTAGTCAAGTGTTGGGTTCACTGCAGAAGTATGAACTTTGCTCTAAAGTATGAGCTTTTTATATCATTTGAATTGTACAGTATACCTATCAGTTGCAACTCCGGAGTGACTCAGACAAAGCTGTCACACATGGTCACCCACGCTGATCCCAAATCTACCCCTTCCCAAATTAGCCGAGTCATGACTATGTAGCATCTATCCAGTGAGTCATGACCAGCTGCCACATCTCCCAGAAACAGAGTTAAGGCCATAAGATGTTTCTGCAGGCTTAAAAAGAAAAGACAGCTTAGAAAAGCTCTGACATTCATCATTTTCTCTCTGTGTTCTCTCTCCTTGAAAAAAAAGAAAAGCCTCTTTACCTCCCGGAGTGGCTTCGAGGTGTCCTGAGCAGGCAGCCACTGCTTTGCATAATCAGAGAGAAGCTCTAAGCTGCAGAGGACCGGGCTGGCTGAGAGGCTGTCACTAGAGCCTTAGAGAAAACTATTTTTTTTAACCCTTGCACATTCAGAGAGGGCTTGATGAACTCACCTACATTTCATCAAAAACTGTGATGTGATGTCGAAACAGAAACTAAAGCAAGTCTTTCCTTCTGAGTGCTGCAGGGCGGGCGTATTTTCGTAGGCACAATTGCAGAACATAAGCTCTGTAGCAAACAATAGTTATTGGTTCTAACATATTCTTTCAGCAAGATAATCTTCAGAACCTTTATGATATTTTTAAGCGTAAATATAATTGCTTAATAAAAGGTGATAAGCTAACTACACCACAGTCGCATGAGTTTAACTTCACCAACACTAGACTACACTTTACTAAAAATTGATCAGTCTACAACTTCAGAAGCCTGAGTCAGAATATTTTGCAAGTAAAGTTGGATTAGTGAGTAGATTTAGTAGTTTCTGTGTAAGACGTGACGTTTATTGTAAGCAATGAGATTTGTGACTGCATCTAACCAAAAACCCATCCCAAACAACCTGTTGGTTGAATTTCCGAGTTTTAGGACTCTATTCCTATAGCACTCTATAGTGACAGGTGATTTTTACTGCTGGGCAGGCCTGTAGACATGAGACCTGGACCTAAATCAGACTTATTTAAACATCTATCCGTTCACAGGTTTGCAGATTACTGTCACATTTTTTTTCAAAAGCTGTACAAAGCCCTCTGTGGCTGAGCCGCTCCTCATGTGATGTGTGTCACTTGAGTTAGCATCCGTGGGGGCGGAAAACTTAAAGTTGAAGATGAAAGAAATCTAGAGATGTGAAATCTACCAGACCCCTGTAGCCTGCACCTCATCTCTGCCTAAGACTAGCAGCTACATTAGCTGCTCCTAGCCCTGTTTAGCTTAATGGATCGCCCTCTTCAATTATAATTGAAACAGGCCACTTGGAGCCACTACACATTTTCCTGTAATGCCAAGTTACACCTGCTTGACAGAAAGGTCTAGAATAAGAGGTGTTCATGCTGACTTGTGTCTTAATCCCTCCCGTAGAAATATGACAATCAACTAGATCATGTGACTGTGAAACAAAGCTCAACAGTTGATGTGTCTCATTAGTTTTGACTGCAGAACACAGAAAGAACACAGAAAATTAAGTCTGTCTTTTTTCTATTTCTTCATGTTGCGTTTCCTCCATCTCTGCTCCTCCACCCACATCGCCCTGTGTAATTTTCTCTAAATAGTCTCTTTGTCTTCATAATCAATACGCAATGAGAAAGTGACAAACCTCTCTTTGCTGTATTAGGCAGCAGGTCAGTTTCTCACATGGGTACATTTCTCTCTCAAATATCCTGACAAACAGACAATCGATAGGAGATGCAGGGAGGCGAAGATTTGTAATAAGGCTGCCTCTCAAGGAGCAGTGAGACTGTGTCTGATTACTATTGGCAGACCATAACACGATGAAAAAAGAGCTTCTCCGTGGAACCAATGACACTTCACCTTACGAGTGGCATCACTTTCCCTCTAAAGTTTCCTCAAAAGACAAACACATAGGAGAAGGAAATATTTCCAAAAAGAGGAAGCAAAAATCAGACCTGAAAAGCCTCCCAATCTCCCAAACTAGAGGTGAATGAGAAGATGAAGCATCGCTGGAGAAATGTAGCAGGATATGTGGCATGTCAGTGAAAAAGAGGAACGGTAGATTCAGTGGAAAAGGAAGATAAAAGATACAAGACTGGAATCACAGAGACATTTGCTCAGTCGTCCTCTCATCCAAAGCACAGGAGAGAAAAGTAAGAAACCATTCCAGTTTTATAGTATCAACCCCCCCGGACTAAATTTAGATTCATTTTTATAATCTAATCCATAACGGAAGGTAATTAAATCTCGTAAAGCGGCAAATTGAAATCTTTTGAATTGAACTCCTTTGATCAAGAAATCCAGAGAGTTTAGTTTCTTCAGGTAAAACTCAGTACAGTAAGCACTTACTGACAGATTTCAACCTCACTACTCAAAATTGCTTTCTGACATTATTAAGTTATCTGAAGCTAGCTGCATGCATTTCTTACTAGGAAGAATTTTCCAGACAACTACTACTACCACAACACTATTTAGTCTTTACAGGTAGGTGTTCTTCCTGCTGAGCTCTAGCCTTGCCGCACCATGTTGCTAGTACACTGAATATGATTTAGGAGAAAGACATTAAATTGTCATTCAGTGGGAAAACAGGGACGGGAATCAAACAAGTCGTCAGCGGGGCACAATTGATGTATCAATTCAAAGATCAAAAATCCAATATCATTGATACAATGTAAAAACATCAATATATCCTCATCTTTAAGGTATGCCTTTACTTTGAAATTCCCACGGCACATCTGTGTCACCGTGTCACTACAAACAGGGCTAGTATAACAAGCAGCCAAAGAATAAATCAGCAGTGTGGAAATATCTTGGATAAAAGAGGGGTGAACAGACAAAAGACATGTCATATGTATACTAGAATGGCACTCAGTAGAGCGCATAGCTCCACCAAGGCCCAACAGTCCCCTTTTGTACTCACTAATACTGTAGATACCAGCCACCTAAAAATGCCTTTAAATTAGCAAAGATTTCCTGGATCCATCCATTTATCCAGATCCACACCAAAAGTTAATGGGGTCTGTTCTGGGCTGCGACACATCCTCAATCCAAGTTTTTGGGAAATCCATAGAGTAGTTTCTTGTGTAATCTTGCTGCCACACCAACTGACCAACCAACCAACAAACAACCGGACACCGAAGGAGATGCGCTGACTAAAGCCAATGCTGAGTAAGAAAAGGGTTTTTTTAAAAATGCATGTAATTGCTATGATTGAAGGAAAAGTCTACTAGCTGTTATGTGAATGTATACAGTGTAAGATGCTGCAAGTATAAACTAATAATCCAAACAAGAATACCAGATTTGTCTTTAAAATTCTTATTGAGCTGAATTTCATACTTTTGTTAAATGTTCTTGTTGTTAAGCCTTTAAGATACCAGCAAATTTTGCATCATTGTCAAAAGAATTGATACACTATATAATGTTGTGATGAAATCTCTATCTTGCACCCCTGGATCTGGAACTTGGAATAACATGAAATAGATACTATTGTGGAGGGAGCAGATACTGAAAGACAGAAATAGAAGGATGAAGGGAAAGACTAGAACCTGCTCACCTTTAGAACCTGTTCCAGGTTCTCCACTTTGCCCTGGAGATGGCTCCTCTGCTGCTGGGCCTCGTCTCTCTCCTGGCTCACTTCGGCAATGGTCTGTTTCAGCTGGTCATAATCTGATCTCACCTACGTGAATAGACAGACGTCGCATGCAAAGGAGGGAAGAAGAGGGAAAAGATAAAGTGAGCAGTAGTAGGGTTAGCAACATGGATAATTAACATGAATACAAAAGAACATATAGAACAAACAGAAAAACAGAGCCGAGTGAGGGGAGACCATTTATTTTCCTCCGTGTTATTCGAAGAGTTTCAGGATGAAACCACTACTCTGTTTTATTTTTAAAAAGAGGAAAACAAGCATGCAATTTTCATGAGGTTTGTTCTTGCACCAGACCTACTTCTTACATTTATGAATAGAGGCTGGGTTGGTATTTTTTTATTTATTTTTTTTTTTTTTTTGGCTGGAGGGTTGATTGGGAGTTCACAGTCTGAGGAGAAATTAATCAGCACATTTCCATTTAGCCTTGATGAGACAGAGCTGCTGACTTGAGCGTTCTGCCTCTCGTCTCTTCATCAGTCAGAGGCCTTGAGCTAAGCCGGTTCCTCTAAAGGTGGCCTCGAAGGATGGAGCAGAAGCATCCCTCAGCCACACACCAATCATCTCATTAACTAACATAACAGACGAGCACATAAAAGATAAACTCGTTAATTCGTTTTGGGGAATTTATGACTGCAGCTGAGTTGGAGGCTCTAGTGCATTCTGAGCTACAGTATATCATGTGGCACAAGGCAGCGTGTTTATTATCATTAGACTATAAATACAATACTACATTCTGTTTAGAGAGCACAAAGATGATTTATATGATATATGAAATCAGTTCAAGTAAGTAAAAAAAAGTAACACAATGCAAGTGAATAAAATCAATTATCTAAAAAAGTGGTCTGGTCATAAAACCATGTCGTAGTATTTCAGATGTCTCTTACAGATACATATTATTTCCTTAGCTGTGCTTTTTAATTCCAAATTTTAGGTTATATTCAAATATTTCTTAAAAGGGGTCAAGGTTAATACAGCCTGACTCATCACCGGGGCTAATCTGTATAGAGGCGGCCACAATAGCATGAACAGTGAATCCAAATTGAGGCAGTACTGAATGTCATTAAAATGTTAATTCAAAGCTTTTATTCAGGTTTTTTTGAATAAACCGGATTGTCTGTCATCAGACTTTTACATCATCACCCGAAAAAAAATAAAAAATCCTTGAACAAAGTCCTCAATTGAATAAAGTGATTCATCAGAATATGTAGAGTATGTATGAGTCATTTTGACTGACTCAACCTTCATAAATGAATTTAACATCGACATCTTTCTACAGCCGTTGTGTTTTTAAAAGTGATGACGTTGTGCTTTGACGTATCATTATAGAGTACATTGATGACAAGTAATGAAACCATTGGAGCTTAGATTTGCTCCCTAGACCTCCCTTTCACTATGCCAATTTGTCTTCCACTAGGCACGAAGTCTCGCAGGAAAAGAAAGGCCAACATGTGAATCGAGTCAGGCTGGCAGCCTGGCACCATTTCTATCTGCTTTCACATCTCTATTAAATTAATAAACTCACATATGTCCTGTGTTGTTGGTAGTTGTTACTCTGAGGAGAACAGAAGGATCCGACTGTCTTTGCAACAGCAGTGCCAACAATAATACCACTTGGAAACGCTAGGGGGGAGAATGTTGTCTGTTTCTTTAAACTAACTTACTAGAATACTGTTGGATTGTTGTGGCTGTATAAATGTAATTTATGGTGCAGTTAGATTGCTGCTCGACCACCCCAAGGAATTGTATTACATCTAACTTCTTTTAATTGACTTTCAGACATTGAAATGCTGTGGACTTGTTGGAAATGCTTGGATCCAACGAGTCAGAAACAATCCTATGCAGCCATCACTGGAATCTCATACTAGATAATACTACTACTACTCATATGCAACTCTGCAGAAATACCAGATTTAAACAGAATGAATAGATATGCTAAAAAAAAATAAAGAAGTACAGCCCTTCAAATACTGAGAATTCGAACATCAACATTATAAAATACGCTTCGAACTGTTCAGTAGTATTCGGTAATAAACACTATGATTTTGAGTCAAAACAAATTAATTTTCTTTCAAACCACCAGAGATAAAGTTAATTCTCTTGAACTCTGACTCTGAATTTATTTTCTGCCAAACAATATCACTCTTCCTCTCTCACACTCAGGTTCTGCTTTCTCCTCTATCCTTTTCTTTCATTTCTTCACTCTCCCCCTATACACAGGCCACTGCATGTCATCTTTGCCCTTACGAGTCACTCACACCTCATTCATCCTGTACATCTGGCGGGACTGGACACACTTTTGCCCCGCTTCCCTTTCATCTCCGTGCCCACCTTGTCGGTGCACAGATGGCATCTTTTTGTGTGGCACGGTGGAGCAAAAAGCTCCGAGCTGAGTCCCTGGACACGTGTCAAATCTGCCCCCTCTGTGAGAGTCACTATTAGCGCCAGAGTAGCTAATCGCCTACCATCACAGACTGTCTCCGTCTGGGCTTGTGTGCGTGTTTATGTGTGCTTGTGTGGAGTGGGAGACTGGCTGACTGTGCCAGCAAATACACAAGGAGAGCAACGGCACATGTACGCATTTCAACATAAAGAGGAGGCGACACATGATAACATATGTGATGACGGTGATAACAAGGCTGCAGGTGTATTGATCTGAAGAGACGGATCACGGACTCTCAACATATGACTGATGTTACAGCCATTTATGAGACATTTTGTCATATGTAACCCCTCTATCGCCACTAGTGCAACATACAATGGACCCTACCATAGAACATGGCCTGGTTGACCACTGAGCATCATCGTGCGAGGCCATACCTGGTCATACTTGGATGCCTTCAGGTGGTGGTTAATCAGCTCAAGGTTCAAGCGATTCTTCTCCTGCAAGGCAGCATGGAGCTTTGCTTTCTGTGGAACAAACAGGGGAAAGAAAAGAGAATCGTGTGTTGTTGTGACATTATGATACATTATCTACCTCATTGCAAAGACTTTTACGCCTGGACTGCATCGCTGAGGCAAGCCGCGCGGCGTAACTCCATCTTAAAACTATTATATAAGCGACAGATGAAAGACTCAGGTTTGTGCCGATCCCTCCCTCTGTCTGTATGCATGTGTGAGGGGCTAAGCTTTTCCCTAAGATGCTGTCTGGGGGGACAAAACCCACAGCTGCATACTGTCACCCTCCATTTGGTATGTGGTATTAGGGATGGAAGGGGAGAGCTGAAGAAGTGGTGAGGGGGGCACAGGAAGAAAGAGATGGGGAGAAAGAGGGGGATGGAGGGTCAGAGGGAAGAAGCTGTATGGTGGGAAAGAGGAAGAGGAAGTGGGAAAAAGGTTTGAGGGAGAAATATTCAGGAAAGAGACACAAACTGAGGAGATAAAAGGATGGAAGTTGACCGCTGAATGCGTCAGTCGAATGCTAAATAAGTAAATGAGTGCATAATGTCAGTGAAACGAGGCGAGCTCAAGATGAGATTAGGTTGCATATCACGTAAAAAGGACTGAAAAGAGGTGTGCAGTTTCGCGTCTGCACACTCTCTCACTGCCCAGATTCACATTCAGAAGTTGTCGTGCCGCTGGTGCTGCAGGTACTCAAGCATTACATAATTACGCCAGACTCAAACTAGGGCAACGCTCTCCTCCTATCACAGCTCTGAGCATTGAAGGGTGATTTCACTGCGACTGGTCATATCCTGGCACATAATACCACTTCATGCTATTGCGCTGCGCTCATACTGTTGATTGCCATTCTCTGCATCCTGACTATAATACGTGGATCATTCATTTATAAAAAAAAAGAAAAAGAAAAAAGGAGTCAGTAACTGATTTTGTTTTCAGGGCACGTCTAGCAGGATAAAAAGGTTGGCTGCAAGATGAGAAAATTTTGATCTAAAAATAAAAATTCCCCCCAAAAATGGATAAGATAAGATAAGATAAGATAAGATAAGATAAGATAAGTTAAGATAAGTTAAGATAAGATAAGATAAGATAAGATAAGATAAGTTAAGATAAGTTAAGATAAGATAAGATAAGATAAGATAAGATAACTTTATTTAACCCATACTGGGGAAATTGAATTGATACAGCAGTTCAAGAGTTTACGGATATGTATACAAATACTACAACTGGTTATAGTTTACTTGTTATTATATACAATTTAGCAATATAACGATATAATAATATAAACGTATAGGAATAGTTATATATTCAAACAATAATTACCGATATAAGAATGTCTAATGTGTCATAATGTGTATATATAAGTGTATTATTTAATACGTATGTATATATTTTTAGGATAATAGGTATATGTACAATAATAACGAGTACATAATAAAGTATAGTATTTATCATATGTAAAAATATGAATATATAAAGATATATACTCTTTAAATAACATAACTGGCTACAGATGTTCATTTCTGAGTGACTGAAACCCAATATGACTTTGAAAAGACACAATCTAGCTCGAAAAAGCACCAGCCTGTCGATCTTTGTCTTTTAGCATACACCACCCAGACGTGCAATAAGCTCCCTTTCAGCTGATTGCGATGATATACTCAACCAAAAGAGGACATCGAGCCTTGCACGCCGGCTTCGGCGCGAGAAAAGATTGCGCGGCTCTGAGGTTTTATGATCAAATTTATCAGCACAAATCGAGGAACTCAATAACCCCTAGCCGAGAGGAGAAGCGAGGAAAACAGACAAAGTGAGGAGCCAGCCAGGTTCATCCATCTCTTCATGTGCAGGCAGAGAGACAGCAAGGGCTGTCGGAGGAAGACACAATCAAACCGAGACACAGATAGAGAACAGACAAGGACAGGAAGACACAGAGACTGGTGAGTGAGTTCACTCGCTGCTCTTATTGTGTAACGCTGTCGACACGGCGCATCGCTGCAGACTACAGAGCGCTCAGTGTGCTGAGCCACACCTAGCTACAGTAGCATCCAGAAATGATCGTGCTCTTCTGCATTTGGCTGGTAATTATGGAGGCACCCGCAGACATGGCCTCGTAGCTGACACCGTGAGTGGGGACTGGAAAAATGTATAAACACAAAGATGAAGACGGATTAGGCTAAAGAAGTTTAGAGAGAGGTTGAGGCTGCCAGAGTGTATTAACAGAAGAGACAAAGAAACATCAAAAAAGAAAAACACAATGACCTTTCAAAGCCTGCTTTTTATGGGCCTCAGGAATAATGTCTGCCTCTCCTCTTCCTCCCACTTCCAGTGAATCACACATTCACAGCTCTGCTTAACACTCCGTAACATCTTGTAAACACAGTGCTGTACTGCAAAGCCAAGGGACACACACACGCATCACATTTTCCGTGCCAATTTAGACCTTCAATATGCACAAATAAACAGAGAAATCTGGTTCGAATATATAAAGGATATGATAATTAGGAAAAACAACTCAACGGGGGATTTATAGCACTCCGAGGACTTCTGTGCAGATCCGTGTTGGAGTGATAAAAGTGTCGATATGCGCGCGGTCGGGAAATCTGAGATCCATATGTGCGTGCCAAGAGAGTGAACGGGCAACAGGGAGAGACCTCAACACTACTAATGACTAATTCACTCTGACAACTTCTTTCTTCCTTGCTCTTCTGTCTTTTCTTTTTCATCTTCCAAACACACACACACACACACACACACACACACACACACACACACAGACAAACGGATGCATGCACTTTTCCTTCCATCACCACCATGTTTATCATTCTCTCCCCAAACCCACTAATTTAGCTGCTGGCCCTAAATCTGTGCTGCTCGCTGTGGCCAGCCTGTCAATGAGCTTTCCAAAGTCCCAGAATCTACTGTGCCTCCACACCAAGGACTCCTATGTCTCAACTTAAACAGAAGTTACTGCATTAGAAGATTTGTGATTTGTAGCAATCTACATGAATGGATCGATTGTTTATTGGCCATATGTCAGCGGAATATATGACATGAAACACGAGACATTCACCGTCTCTCTCGGTTGCCTATACAACCCCGTGGACAAGTGTTGTCCAAGTTGTTTAATGCTGCAGGACTGTGGATTTCTTTGTGAAGGATTTAGATTTTCCACGACAGTCCAAAGGACGCGACTTTATGTACGTTCTTGAGCCCCTCTACTCTGCTAACAGAGAGCAAAAGTCGTTGATGTTTTCAAAAGGAGTCTGCTGACATAAACCAACAACCGGCGAGCAGCACAAAAGAGAATTTCCACAGAGCCCCTTTACATGAACAAGGTTATATTGTTAAATAGTGAGTTTAGAGGTGCTGGTAGGCTGATTTTGTTAGCTTTGGACAGGCTAGCTGTTTTCCCCCCCAAGTTACCTGTCTCCTGACTGTACCCTCAATTTATGGAGAGTGGTAACTTCTCATCTAACTCTCATCAGGAAAGTGAATAAGCTTAATTTCCAAACTGTCTAAGATTGTCTTTTAAAGCTGAACGCAGTGATTGTTCCACGCTGCTAAAAAGTGAAGACTCGAACAAATCACAGGCTTCATCGTGCATGTGCAGCATGTGCATCTTATCTTTATAGTTACTATTTGTGTCTATCTATCAGTACTGCGTGGGCACCAGAGAAAGATCTTCATTATCACTGTGGGAGGGAAAAAAACATCTAAACCAATCTAAATTGTCTCAATAACAGCTGCTTATTTAGGTTTGTACCATCAGCGACCATTGCGTGTTCGGGTAACTTGCCATTTTCAGCGTGTAGGTTGTGAGCTTGTAGGTTGTTGTTGTTGTTCCACGTAGCGATGGAGATTTAGGAAACAATAACAGACAGCAAAAAGAAGAGCGGAACACCGCCTGAATTAGTAGCCCAATGACAGGCTTGTAACAACAGCCTACATCCAATAACAGTCCATATCCAACAATTATCTTGTATTCTCTTAGGAACCATATGTTGTGGTCGATGTAATGTAGTGTAAAACACTGAGACCACTTCAAGCCTGATTACATTGTTTGCTTACTCTGTGTGTCTTCAATGAGAGTTCTTTTACTTGTTATTTTAGCCCTGACATCTTTGCATCTTAGATGTGAGATTTCTGCTTTAAAAACATATTCTTAAGTTAACCTTCAACAAGGGATCACCTTACAATGATGACACAGGTTAGCACCGGGCCTTACCAGATCAACTCATGTACCAGGTTGTCTTTGAGAGCAAAGCAAGGCAAGTTAAACAAAGCTCACAATGAGCAGCCGAAGCCTGAATAAATGTTGATTGTCGCCGACTAAGCTCAGTTGAAAAAGCAGTTCTCCAGACAAAACACAGAAGAGCAGCAGCATCAGCACCTGCTCACCAATTTGACAAAACTGTGTGCAAAGAGTGATTCGAGAAACCTATTAATTAGCTTTTCTTTCCTTTGAAGATCTGTAAAAATAAAGCTTTTACAGCTGAATTTGAGTAAGAAACACCTGCATGTTTGCCACATTTTGGGTGGAGCATAGTTGCTGTTACGCCAGTCAACATTTGTTAGGAATTAAAACATTACTGTGATCGGGCCCTGTTGAGGGGAAGGGACAGAGCTGTACCATAAATAACACAATTACGACATATTACATTCAGGCAATGCTTCTGGTTATTGTAATATGCGTCACTGCATCCGGAAGTCTGCAAAAAAGCTGCAGCGTCATGTTTTCTTTCACATGAACTCTGTTTGCACGGGTCCAAACCAGACCAGGAAGTCATTTAAAAGGTCAACACATGTTTGTAGGTATTTTCCTTTGGCTTCTGATAACCTGATGGCGAGAAGCCGAGCGGAACGTAATTGAAAATGATTCAATTTGACGTACTCACTTGGATCTCCCGACATGTATTCATACTGATCCAAATTGGGTTAAATATGAATGGAAAGAATCTTAGAATAATTCCCTCTCTTCATTACAGAGCACACCACAGCTCTGTTTAATCAAATGTAAATTTAATTCTGTCCACATCGCTGTTTTTAGCTGTGAAGGCTTTAAATCTTGAACATGCTGTATTTTCCTACGGAGACGCAGGCTTCAGTTTGTATTTAAGGACGCGTTAAAGCTTTCGAAATTGTGGATGTGCTACTTAAGAACAAAACAGCCGTTAATGGGAATTAATTGCAACATTTAAATCTGGCTTCTTGCACGCGAACAGTAAATTACACCGACAGGATCTTGGATCTGCTTCGTTTAGAAAACACAGGTTTTGGATCATGCTGAATTATAGCATTCAAATAGGAGTAAACCTGTCGCCGTAATGCAGAAGTTATAATGGAAAAGAGATGGAGGATGATGGAGGATGGTTGCAGCAATTTCTACGATGGTTGCCGCTGACTCTAAATGGGATTCTTGTGGGTAGAGGATTGCTACTGTTCTCCCTGAACTCCCTGGGGGGATCGTCATTAATCAGACGTTACGGTGGAAACACTTTGTTCCACTTGGAACGCAGAGACACTGACAACATCTGCCATCTTCAGTGGGAGCACCGGTGAAGTCACAGACAATCAGAGACGTACGGCGTGTCCGTTAAATTTAGTAGGTGAAGGTATCACCTTCATGGAGAATAAATAGCAACGACGTTTACAGCAGGAACTCCATTTGAAAGTTAAACTGGAGGTCACGCCTGAAGTTTGGAGAAGAGATCATGTGAGACAAATTAAACCTCATTCTCAACCCAGGGATAGAAGCATAATCCCCTCTGTGTTTTCCCTTGCGAGTTATATTAAGTACAGCACACACTGGTTGTTTAAACTGATCCTCAAACAAAAGACCTCACGCCATCGTATCAAATGTATTCAATTCTGTCGGTGCATTGTGATATTATGAACAGATATCTCTCTCCGCTACTATCCGCTAAACTTTTGTGGACCTCTGCAGTTAATGTGTGCGCAAAGACTGTTCTGCGCTCAAGCGGTTGGAGAATGCCTTGACTAGTTGTCCAACGTCTAATAGCTGCTGCACCATCAGCTGCCTGCTCAGCACCCAAGCAGTACCACGGACAGCTCCCCAAACTTGAGCCTGTAATACTAATGTAAATCAGAACAAATTCTGTCAAACATCGCTGGTAGTTTTGCTGATGTGTGACATTACAGCCAGGTATACATTTACATTATACATCTGAAGTATTTTTACCAACACAAAGCAAAATTATTTTGTTTGATTTCACCAGGGATCTTTTCTTTTTTACTAACTATTGTAATTTGATTTAACTGACCCTTTAAAAGCTCCCTATGAAGTGCATTATCCTTTAAAGTACAGATAACCACTTCCTTAAGATGCCATAAGAACTTCTTCTACTGTATAGGAAGCTAACAGTTCTTGCCACAATTCAGTATACCATGAACATTAAAGGTATCCTGTGGAGTTTTTCGACCACTAGCAGCATTTTTAAGGCTGGATCCCCGTGTTGTTTGTGTCACAAACAAATGCACACGCACAATTGGCCGACACAATGCGCTGCCGTGCCACCAGCTTCGCGCTCTTCCACTGCTCAACAGTTGGCGGTGGTGTCGTGTGAAGAAGCGCCGCAGCGGGCCAGCAAAGGCAGCTAAGAAGAAGACTTCAAGCTGGCAAACATGGATGTAAACAATCGAAAGAATCAACAGAAACAGCTCTGTGAAAGTGTTATGTGGAAGGGAATGAACACACCACATTTGTTAGACTGTGGTCAGTTTGAGCAAACACCGCAAACAAACTGTTCCTGAGCTCATGTTGTAATTTCTGCTATACAATCATGTGTTTTCAGGAGTTGTGAACCTCGCCCTGTCCTTACTTGAACGACTGAGCCTTTCCAGGATGCCTCTTTCATACTAAGTCACGATCCTATCACCTGTTACCAGTTAACCTGTTTACCTGTGGAATGTTACAAACAGTTTCAACGCATTCCACCTGCTCTGGAATCGAGGTCATACCAAACAGCTGTAGAATCATATCACACAATTATATTTTCACAGCGATGGATCAACTGCCTCTAGTGTATTTCTAGAGTCATACCATTCTGAAATAAAAAAAAAAAAACACTGACTGACAAAAAAAAAAAAAAAAAACTGTTAACGGACTTAAACATACAAAACCACTCAAAATCACCACCTAACAACGATATAATGTATCCAAAAGAGGACACACTTTGAAGGTTAATGCACCTTTAAGGCGGTCATACACGGTACATCCCCACTTAAGGAATTGGTTATGAAAATGAGGGCCGTTTTGGAGATTTATGAAGTAACATCGTCAAGGTCTTTACTGCAGCATAAAAGTAACACAGAGTTTGTCCTCGGAAGGGCCCAGTAGGTGTTTGCCTTCTTCGCAAGAACATGCGACATCAATCCCACTTAATCTTCGACCAAACATCAGCTTCCTTGGCGGACTGTCGCATGTCTCAAGAGCATCTTAAGATCAGGTGGTTAGGACGCTGCTAATCCTGAGTGTTACCTGTTGTTTACAGCATGTGCATGACATCCGAGTGACTACAACATAACAGCTGAATTGGGAAACCTTTCCTTTAACCTTTTTACTCAACCCTTGGCTCATGTTGCCATTTTGGACCTATTACATTACTCATCTTAACTTGGTGCTCACAATGAAGTGCAGCTCAGTTCTGTTGGGTGTTTGTCACCATAATGTCATCGATAGATAATTCATCAACATGCTATCAAAATACTCCCCTTTGTGTCAGTGTCATTATCAGCTGACATTCCTGTAACCTATGCCACAAATGTGTCTCCACAGGTGCCTCCTTCATAAAATATAAATGTGTGGCTCTTCCAGTTGTGGTGGCAGCGTGTGCGCGCATGTGTTTATGTAAATGTGCAAGCAGACACACAGAATGTCACAAGACCTATGAGGCCATTTCGAATAAGTGTCAACTGTGGACGCAGATGGCGGTGGGTAATGGCGATATAGTGAAGCTTGAGCTGGAGTGTGTGGGGGCGTCTGTGTGTGTGCATGCAAGCATGAATGAGTTGCGTAACTAGCATCTCCGGGCATACATTAGCTTTAAGCTCTGCAGCCGCACTGTTCCAGACCTCTCATCCGAATCCTAAGGATTCAAAATCCCTAAAAATGATTCACGTGGCACAAATTATCCCAAGGAATGAGCGGACGCGCACGCACACACACTCCATCAAGTTAAGCCGCGAGTTCCCACAATGTGTAATACGCAAATAATTTGAGGGAACCCCTTGTTAGTGGATATGTAAATAAAAGGTTTGAAAAAGTGTCTGACTGCGAGACATGTGACTCACTCCTGCAGATTTAATAATGTGGATCAAGTGGAGCTTGAATGGAAAGCCAGCCTACGCAGTCACAGACGTTTAATATTAACAATGTCTCAAGTCCGAAAGACTCCACATCAGGTCAATGTAGCAGCGAGAATGTTATGCACATGCATAATCTTCTTACAAGGAAGGAATCACTGTATAGAGGATTCCATTGTGCTCAAGCAAATACTCATCAAGAAGTGTTCTTAAACTCAAATCTGTGCACAAATAAAGAGCCTTCTGGGATGTGTGGTGTCGAGTTTTGCTCACTTCTTCTCTTGAGCGAAAATCAAACAGCTACAGCTTTGTTTCCACATCCTGTCATGTGTGTCGAGTGCGCGTGTGTGTGTGTGTGTGTGTGTGTGTGTGTGTGTGTGTGTGTGTGTGTGTGTGTGTGTGTGTGTGTGTGTGAACTCCACTGCCTGCCCCTGCCACAGAGCAGGAGACAATCCAGAGTTTTATGGAGGAGAGAAGACAGAGAAGAGGCAGGGAGAGGCAGGGAGAGGCCGGCGCTACCGTCAGGAGAGATTAACTTCTCCTCCATGTAACGCACATCCTCATTCACCTCACTCTTCGACCTCCTCTGTCGCTTCTCCTGTTACTCATGTGAGCTGTGCTCCGTTTCTGTAATGTTCGTGCTTGTGTACGTGTTGGATGTACAGTTCATACAGTGTTGGCCCTAGAACAACTCAAAGTTTTAGGCACACACCCGAGGCGAGATACCAAATAGCTTTTTTTTTTCCTCAAGCAGGTGCGCCATTGGCTGTGTATTGTGTAAACCAGACTTGAACATGAGATCATTTCCTCTCCCATTCATTTAGACACTTTTCACTCATCTGACAAACAGCGTAATTGCCACTAATGCATGAGCATGTGGGAGGCCTGTATTAAAAACTGTATATGCAATCTGCAAGCCACAAGTGCTGCCGTCTACATTTGCAATGAGCATATAAGCAGTGTCTAATGTATTTTAGATTGATGCTTTGATTAGATAACAATAGTGGAGAGATGACAGACAATGATAGTGAGAGATGCAACCACGAGACTTCTAATTATGTTACATTGAGTCCTGGAAACTTTCGGTGGGCATTACTCAATAATACAGCAATTACACAACAATTTTAGAAGATCATTGAATGTCGCACTGTGCGAGTAAGTCTTGATTGTAATCTGTGTCAGACTGTGTTATGTCAGCTGTCAGTGAATGTCTGGTGAACGTTGTAAATAGAGAACAACTCACATCTTCTCTCTGCGCCACTCTCAAGTTTTGGAAATGTAGCACAACAAGCTTAGGCCATAGCGTACTTTTACACATCCAATAAAGGGTGTTTAGCCGGTCTCAGAAAGGGTTGGAATCGTCTTTATTTTGTTTATCGTGTTGTTGTTTTTCATGTACAAAAAAACAATTACACTTGATCTAAAGTGAAAGGCAGCTATATAAACTGATAAACAAAAGATCCACAACACCTAATGTCTGCCATCAATACAGTGTCAATATTGTCAATATTATCACATAACTTATACAATAACATGTTTTCAAAATGTCAGCAGTAGCAGTGCACTAGTTCACCAGTGTATTCTCATTTTATGACACATCCTGGTTGGTTAGTGTGTAGATGTGGGTCATCATCTTGGGTGTTACATTTTGATGCAGCTCGTCTTTGGTCACCAAAAGTGGTGAATGTTTGATTGACGTCCAAAGAGTTCACAATGTTCCTTTCATTACCCTCAAGTATCATCTGGGACAGCCTTAAATCACACTGTGTAAAGGGGCCTTTAATGCTGGTGGCGGAAGCAGTCAGCGTTTCCTCGTGGTTAAGCGCCGACATTTGATGCCAGATATAAACTGCGCTGTATTCCAATCGGATCTAAATCTAAACTGAAAGTGGTCTCAACAGGGTCAGGGGGAAAGATGGAGCACATGTGCACGCATCAACTTTGACTGTGAACTATGTGCGATATGTCGAGGTGGTCCAGCTGCACTGTATATGGAGGACGCTCTGGGGGAAACATTAGCCTCTCTTGAGAGTTCATATGCCCCACGGGGGGAATATTAGGGCATGGGAGTGTGCATATTGAGAAGTGTGTGCGTGTGTGTGTGTGTGTGTGTGTGTGTGTCCTGTATGTACATACTGTGGGAGCAGGCAGAGGGAGTCAAACAGGGCTCCCATGACGTGGGCAGCAAAGCTTGCAGTCACATTGATGACATAACACATTTGATGTGATTAGGACCTATTGTTCCCTGCAGCTACACACACAATATCAGAGGGCTGGAAAATAAGTTCTGAGGAAGATCAGTGTAATGCTAATGAGGAGCCCAAGAGCTGGTTAGGGATTACATGTGCTTCGATGGGCCTTCATGCTCACATAATGCTTGGATGGACCTTCAAGCTCAGAATACACAAGTGCATACACACACACACACACACACACACACAAACACACAAACACACAGGCGTGCACATAAATGCTATAAAAACACACTCAAATTGACACACTCTTCCTCACACACACGTTTCTATGAGTGCATACACAGACACACACACACACAATACCCATAAATACATGCTCACATGACCCCAATCTGCAGCAAAACATACTGCACGAGTGCTAAATAATTTACATCTGACCCCATTGCACAGTTGCTAAATTGTACAGTACGCTAGGAATACACACCGCCAGAGCCTTAGCAGAGGTTTCCTCACCACTGGTTTCAATTGGGGGGGGGGGGTTACGGTTTAGATCTATACGTAGAAAAAAATCAATCCGAAACACCACCTCCTGTGTATCCTGCTACAAAAAGGGCATATCAGGACAAAGTAAGGTACTTCTGCAGTGCTAATCAGTGCAAAAACATGCAGGATTTTCCACTCATCAGCAGATGCTTCAAAATGCTGCTGACCGTCTTCTAACAAAGACAAAGAGAACATTATGCTAGTGTTGGCATCTTTCCATTAGCTGCCAGCAGAGTTTAGAATTCATTATAATATTTTTGGTTTTATCTATCAGGCACTGAAGTCCCTGAGTACATTTCTTAATTGACTTAAAGCCTCTCAGGTCGGCTAACAAGTGTCTACTGGGTGTTCCCCCGAGCTCTGCAGAAAATGAAGATCAAGCATTTAGTTTCTGCAGTCAGTAATAAAGTAGTCACTCATATTCCATTTATTCCGTTCCTCTTGCATTTGACACAATCCTGCCTGTTTGTTTTCGAATAAACACTTTTATTGTGAATCATCTAACATTTGTAATCACTGCATTTTTTTCACTATACATTACATTAAAAACTACCAAATGGCGCCCCGTGTGAGCAGCTCTAGAACACAGCTGCAGTGCAACATGGGGGAAAAAAAAGAACTGGGACTGCTACCATGACTACATAACTAGCCTTTGACCAAAACATGCAAAGCACCAGTTTAAATCTCTCGTTGACTTCCTTCTTGTCAAGCTCGCAGATCTCTGGAGAGTGTACCGACTGATAATGAGACATTGGAATTTAAATACACTTACTTACTTACTTAGATCTGTTTCACATAAAAAAAAACTCCTCCCCGCTGTATTTGCACTTGCAATGATACAAATATGGAGCTTTTCTATAGTGTCTCCTGTAAAGCTGCATGGCAGACGCGTGTGACCGAGCTTTAGGTCTCAAGTGAGCAGGACTCAGTGGCACGGAGCAATAGGTGACAGTTACAGGAGCACGGGTCCTGTCATGTCATCTGTATCCGAACAGGCTGCTCTGTCTGACATTGTGCACTCCTCATCTCCCTCCATCTAGGTGCCCTTGGTGTTCAGTCCACCAAAGGCTCCTCGTCCTATGTTTAATCATTCAAGCCCTTTCCAGACACAGAACACTGGGGACTGAAAAGAAAGAGAAGATAATGGAAGGGTTGAGTGAAGGAAAATGTAGAGGAAGACAGAGGCACAAGACAGGTGCAATTTGGGCGAGAGGATGTAATCAGGAAGTTATTTAGAGGAAGAGATGGAGAGAAGAGTGTGAACGCAAGCGAAAGAGGAGCCCAAGGAGAAAAAGGGGACAGAAAGGGAGAAGACAACCTAAAAAAAAAAAAGAAAAGAATTACAGATGACAGTGGGAGACAATTAGTGAGGGGGAATTAACAGGCCTTTTAGCAGCATGATCCTGTGCTAAAGGGCTCACCTAGCCTGGCAGTGCCATGTTGAATTTATGTTTTAGCAAGGGCACTTTGGTCTGGTACACTATCCTACACGTATAACGCCCAAACTATAAACAGCGTCGTATAAATTGGGTGGGGAGGCTTTTAGTGATGTCAGCCAGAGGACTCTGTACACTTGTCCTTAATTGATACTCAGTTACGGGATGCAGACGGCAGATGAAGAAGAATCACGTGGTAAAGCGTGAAAAAATATCCAAACTCACATTGCTACACAGAATAAATATCACCCACCCCGTCATCAACCATTTATTTCAAGAGATGGGGCGAGTGCACTACCTGCATGACAAAACAAATCAAGTGCTACTCATATTATTTTTTATTAAACTGTATCTGTATTTTCACTTCAATCGGACATCCATTTACTTCTAACGTTCCCTCTCTTCCTCCCCTTACTTTGCTCCTTTGCCCCACCCTCCTGTTTTTCTTCTTTTTTTTTTGTTGCTTTTTTCTCCCTCTGCAGTGCTCTGTGTCTTTCCTTTAATATAACTTCTGTGTATCTTGAAAAGCTGCCAGGAAAAGTGCAGAGGAAATGTTCCTTTATTGTTTCCCTCTCTGCCTCCCCCGCTGGCTAAATGACATCAACACTTATGGTGTGTATGCTAGCAATCAATACGGCACTCACTCATATTCAGCCGTGTGTGTTCCCATTCGGAGCTACACGGGTTGTATGTACACACACACATACACACACACAACAGAGGTGGGGAGTGAGGGGAGGGGATGATGAGGTTGCTATAGAAACTGTTCTCTTTCAGGTATGGAGTGTCAGGATGATAAAAAGTAGCAATGAAGTATCACATCTAACATATCTGATGCCCTTTGAATTGTATGAATGTAAGCCTGTGTACAAGCACTGCAAACAAAAGCCACCTCATTTGGTCGCTATTTAAAGCAGCAGGATGAATGAGCAGTTAGTATATCATAGAAGCCAGTGAGCGGGAGCACGCTAAGATATGAAACAGTGCACAGAACAGAAAAAACATGATCCAATGTACAATACACAGCAGAGAATCGCCTGTGTAAGATGTGGTAGTGTATTAGCGCGGACACACTCCGTTAACACTACAGTGAACATACGGGGAGTGTGTGTAAAGGCATGTAATCTGTGTCTGTGAGCATGTAATGTACAGAGGGGTATGCTCATGTCTGTCTTGGCTGATCACAAGAAATTGAATCTGCAACTATTTTGACCATCGATTAATCGCTTCAGTTCAGCATCAATGTCAAACCTTTGCTGGTTCCGGCTTCTCAAACTTAAGGATTTGCTGTTTTTCTCCATCATTTATGATTGTAAATGAAGAGTCTTTGGGTTTTTGACTGCCGGTTGGACAGAAGAAGCAATATAAAGACACTTTGGGTTTTGGAAAATTGTGATGAGGGTTTTTTTGTTTTTGCTTTTTTTTACAATTTTCTGGAAATGTTTTGACAAAATGAGTCATGATTAGGCATTAAACGATCTGCAGAATAGTCGATGTTGAAAATAATCACTGCCTTCACCTATTAGCGCACATATGTGTCTATTGATATGTGCTGCCACACCCCTGCCAGGCTGTTACCATTCAGGGATTACCACGGTGCCTGCATGTCCTGAGGAACATTTTGATTAGTCAAGAAGGCTGCCTTTTGGCTGCCAGACTCACTGATAATCTCTGGAGAGGAGCGGGGAAATCAGCCATGAGACTGAAAACACAAGTTTCATTTCCCCTATCTTTTTCCTCCCTCTCTCCTCCCTCTCACCCTCTGGCATCCAACTGAACGTCAGCTGGCACAGACAACCAGTCTGCCGCATGGAAATGAAGAAGTGGACAAAGAAATGGAAGAGTGGCGCAAGAGGGGCAGGACTGGTGTATAGGTACATAAGATTGTTCCCGGTAATTCTGCTCCATGGTTTTATACCTTCGTGTATTAAAGAGGGAGATAACAGAGGCCAGACAGAGAGTAAGTGAGTAAGAGAAAGTTACACAAAATGCTGCAAAAAGAGACTTCAATAGAGCCGTCCAAGCCCCACGTCTTTCTCTCTCCTCTGCCATGTTTCTCCTTTGGTCTGCCACCCACCCACACAGCCATATATTCAAACATATGTTTGGTGCAGGCATATGAACCATGTGTATTCTAACCTACACACGGCTTGTTTTCAGCATGTATAGTAACACATCCATATCCAACAGGGAAATGAAAGCAGTTGCTGAGCTGCTGGCAGTAAAGGGTTAGCTTTGCTTTCAATCTTGGCCTGATAAAACCAACCACTCCACTAATCAAGGAGACTCATCAGGATATCTCTTTCACACAAGCGCCATGCACATAATATATCCACGAACAGGACAAAGTTTTCTTTGATGAAGGGATTACAGCGAGACATGATGAGGAATGTACTACTGTTAGTCAAGTTTTCCTTTTTGTTGCAAAAGTTTTTCAGGCTGTGACAAAAACTAGAGGTGCATGATACGTACAGGACCGTTAAGCTATCGGCCCCATAATGGGAAGTTATACAATCCACCAATACAGACTAAGACAAAGAAGGAAAAGAAGAAGGAGAAAAAAAGGAAGAAGAAGAAGAAGGAGCAGCAGATGTAATATGCAATCATCCATCTTTGCTCACTACACCTTCGCCTTTGTTACCGTACTGTTATTTTTTAAATACCAAAAAGGTTAAACTATCCGTTATTTCATCAGTATTGACAGTGAGAGGCAGCTAATCATTTTTATTGGTATTAGCTGAAAAAAATCCATTTTGAGCAGTTAGTCCTGTAATCTTACACAGACGTTTCACTCAATATGCCCAGTCAAAAAATAAATCCTCATTGGCAGGGATCAACGTTATTGTCCCTTTTCACCTGCCTGGTCAGGCAGGTGGGTCAGAAATGTACTTGCCCAAAGTCAATTTCTACTTGTCTATATACAAATGTTTATGAGCCTTCAAATAAAACCAATCACTGAAGTTAGGTCGTCGTATTTAATCTGATCCACCTTGCGCCCAAATCATCTAACTCAACTCATCTCACCCGACTAAACTCCTGCAAAACTGAAATGTTTACTTGCGCTTCAGCTCATAAATGTCCTTACCAGCCGCTATTTTCTCACGACTCACTACGGCAACTATGTGCAACTCTCAACAGAGATAAGGAGGGTGTACTTGAGTATTAACTACTTACATCATCAGGTGCAGAGAAAAACCATGTACTCTTCTTTAGCACTAGCCCAGTAAAGCAAATCAATTCCTAATTTTACCAACCTAAAGTGGCATGCTGGCAATGCTTTATAGCTCTAAACACCTGACTGACACACAAGTGTTCCCACAAAAATCCTCCACAGTGTGGTATATTTTAGATCTTAGGGAACAGCAACAAAAGACACAACAGTTGGTGTGAGTAGCATTTAGCAAGAGAAGAATCCAAAAAACAGATGCTATCGATGTATCAATGAGGGTAGACCAAAAATTCTAAATGCACACAGCACTTTTCCTTGGTCTGCCTTGGGTTGCCAAAATATTCGAAAAAACTCTTAGTATAATATAGTACAATTCAACAGCACCACAATCTACGGTCTCCAAATGGATTCAAGTTAAATCAGTTTCAAGAGAATTGAAGGGCTGTGATACTAGAATGCATTAGTTTTAGCTACTACAGATGTACCTAATGAACTGGGAGTGTATAGAGCTTTCTATCTTGCCATGTTTCCACACACACATTCAGCAGCAGACTTTACCTCCTGAGGATAAATAAACTGGTGGAGAGCAAATGTCAATCATCCAGGAGTGGGTTAATATTCATTGCCAACACCTGGCAACCCCTCCGCAGGCAGGAACTAGGAAAAGCTCAGGTTACCGTAGCCGATAACGTCAAAGCACACACACACACACACACGCACACGCACACACAAACTCACAGAAAAAATCAATTTGTTTGACAAAGCACCACACGTTTGTCTCTCTCCCGGTGTGTCTAAGTGATCATGTGAACATGTGTCTACATATGTGTTCAGCAAATAATGCTCCCATGTGCACACGTACTAAACGGGGAGATGATATTCATAATGTGACAGCCGTCTAAAAAAAAGGCAGCGCTGTTGTACGCTCTCTGAAAAATATCCACACACAGGCACTCGTGTGCATATACTATCCTTTCCGAGCCACAAACACACCATTACCCCATACACCGTAACCCCACCCCCCACCCCTCGACACACACCGCACACACCCACACATCTCCAAACAGGTGGCTCTGTTACAGTCAAGAAACACAGAAGAGCTGGATGCTGCTTTTTCCACATTAAGTCCCAGAAGACACAAAATGTACAGATCCTCCTCTGCTTTCTCACCTCTCCGTGGACGTCTGCCTCCTCCTGCAGCAGCTGCACAGACAGGTTTTCCCCAGCTGTTGGCTATGCTAACCGTGTGCACTATATATAGGATCTCAACAGAGCTAAATCAAACACAAACACACTCAGGCCAGTGATGCAGAGACAGAGATATACAGCGGCTGTGAAGAGGAAGCAGAGTGGTGATAAAGGATTAGTATTTACCGTGTGTGTTGGCTAGCACAGGAGCATCTTTACAGAGGTGCCGCTTACTCCTTCCTCCTTCCTTGCTCTGATCTCCTCCCTTCTTCCCTGCTCTCTCTGGGTGGGGAATAGTCAAACGGCTGCAGCAGCAGCAGCAGCATCAGTAGCAGCTCCGGGGCCTGCGTGTCTCTCTCTCTCTCTCTCTCTCTCTCTCCCTCTCCCTCTCTCTCTTCCTCTCTTTCCTCCGCCCCCTCTCCACACACTCTCTCTTTCCTATTCTCCCTTTCCTCTCACTCTCTCCCCACCCCCGAAGACCCTCCTCTTTAACACCCTTCCTCCATCATTTTCTCCTTTTCTCTTCCGCGCTCTCTTTTTCGCTAGCTCTCTCTCTTTTTCCTCTGCTCAATTTCCCCCCTTTCTCTCTCTCTCTCGCGCGCTCTGTGTATGCGTGTGCAGCGAGCTGCGGAAATCCACTCTGTTGAATTAATCAGCCAGCTCCACTGCTACAACCATCAGCTACATCAGAAGCTACTGTTTAGGAGGAGAGGTATCACTGGCAATAGGGAGCAGACATCTTGGAGTCTGGGACACAAATAAGGATTGTTTGTTGGAACGCTGCCCTGTACAACCAACGTCTGGATTTTGCTGCCTGTCTGCCAAATTGACTGAAATGACAGCAGCCTGCATGATGCTGGCTTATGCTGGCGGATGGACCCTCCCTCCTCTCCTCTGCTCTCAAATTCATGTCTTAAATCATGACACTAATTGAAGAGGGGCCTTGACTGATGCCACTTTCGCCACCCTAAAATAAACATGCTAGAGCTTTAGATGTCAAGTTTTGTCATAGATTATAGAAGAAGGATTTAATGTCTAATGTTTAATGTAGTATGTTACTCTTGTAGTGTATTTTTTTTATGTATCAAGTGGCCCTCGGTGTTGACTAGAAAAAGGTTATATGTCTGTTGGAGTCTGAAGTTCTTTGTTGCTTGCACGTTTAATACACTTATAATATACAGTTGGTGAGCTGGGGAGTGACATGTAGATGAGGTCTATTCTATCCCATGGGGGCACATATAAGCTGCATGTATTTGTGGCATTGCAGTAGTCACAGTATAAAATCTGATGAGTAAACTCATTCTTTACTCTGTTGCTAAGGTGACAGAAATTAATGCTGCTATTTTACCCCTGCTGAGCATCGGCACGGATCGAGAAGCAATAGTTCGAGCTGTTTAGAACACTTAATAGTTATATTATAGGATATAGTGATTTAGAAGAAAAAAAACTATATAATAATTTAGATTTCGCCAGGGCATTAAATCACAAACATGTTAAAAGTGAAGCCAATGCAGAAGTGCCTTAAAACTGTATTCTTCCTACAGGCCAGCAGTGGGCAACTGCACTGGTTTCCTCCTTACTGTTTTAATTCTTATGCAAACGTGACCCTGCTATTCACTTGATTTATTATCTTGTTAATTATTGTCTATCAGGGCATGTCCTTGGGTTTTCAGTCAGATTCAAGACAGATATCCTTTCCACTCTCACTCTTTCAATTATGGTCATTTCTGGCTCCAAAAATTACGATGGCGACAGCTGAAATGTCAAACTCAGCGGCTTCAAAACAGTCGTTCACAAACCACTGTCGTTTGCCACTTGGTTCTACAGCAAATAATAAAGGTAGGCTCAGTGTTAGGGTGAAAGCAGCAGCATTTTGCCCATATGTTGAGAAAAAAATGCCTGTTCGCCACATATTAAACACACAACATACAGATAAACTAGGCAGAAGAAGTGGAATATGCCGCAGATTTGTTCTTTGAACACTACGATATATTTTGTGTGTTTCGAAAAACACTGTTTAGTCTACCAAGAGTCTACACCCATGATAGCAGGTCTGTGAGGTTGTATGCTGAGCAAAATGCTAGCATCAGTATGCTAACATGCTCATATTTTGCTGTTGATGTTTGCCATGGTCTTAATCTTAGTTCACGCTCCTTGTCACTAAACAAAAAGCAAAACTGAGGCTGATGGGAGTGTCTGTTTTTTAACTGGTAATTAGTCACAAACTGAGCCGGTTGACAGATTGAAGTTTTGACCCGGTAATGCTGCCAGATGAAACGTTAACACCATGTAATTCTAGACAATCCTGAGAGAATCCTAAATGTCTACACCTCATTTAGTGGCAATCCATTTTCTAGTTGTTGAGACATTTCAGTCTGAATTAGTGGCGCTCCAGCTGACCGACAGCGCATTCATAGAGCCATGTCATGCTAGCATTGCTAATAAAAATCTATTGTTTTCTGCTGGTAATCCAAAATACCACAGCTGTCTATAACGTGGATCAAAAACATGTCAGTTACCTCTTAATGCCACAGGGGGTTGCGTGTTTCATAACAGCATATATCTCTTCGATTTTTCTCCGCACTATTAAAAGCCCTGCAGAGATATTTCAACTTTATTTAAAGGGCTTTTATGTAAAGTTTACTGAGAAACCCACAACCCAAACACTTTTCTTCATGTATGAAATGCATGGCTTAATTTTATCCCCATGCGACCAATTATTCCATTTGCAGTCTCTTCCAAGTCTAATCCTCACAGTTTCACAGCTTTTAGCCTTTAACTACAACACAGAACACACTTGCTATCACACTGCCTACACTGCCTTGTCACAATGAGTAATTATATCATATTGACATCAGCTTATGTGTGGGGGCTCATGCGTGTCTATGCATGTGTACGTATGAGAGTGAGAGCGGGTATACCACAGTTAGCCCCTAAAATGATTTAATCCGGTTAAGGGGATTTTCAATTAATCCAGGAGGGCCCTACATTTTGACAGTGCCATATTTTTAGCACATTTTCCTTCTGATGCAACAGAATTTACTTCCCCCTCCACTTTTAAAGCTAAAATGATTCAGTACTCCCACAAGATGGACCGCAAATTTGTTTCGGACACTGTCAGCGTATGCTCTGAAATCAAGCCAATGCTGGACATTTATGTAACTGTCTGTGTATGAACCCAATTCTGCCAGTATGCACAGATCTTTTCTTTTTTTTTCTTTCTATAGCCAGCTCCAACTCAAAGAAGGATTACAGCAGTAGTTGCCCAGGAAACAGCACTGCAAGGTACATTTTTTATTGTGGTCATGTCAAGTATGAGCAATTACAAACCAGTTTATACTGGCTTAATAACATTTAATACGTATTTCAATTAGTAAAGTTCTGGTAAAAACAGAGTTTCAGTTGGTGCTAGTCTACATGTCCTGAAATATTTTAACGTCCTGGACAATTAGGCCAAATTCCAGTCAGATATGATATGCATGTATTGCACTTCAAAGCTATTCACGAGACCGCTGCCATGATTGATAACCCATAACCTCTGTATTTTTAAGACCTGAGAGTGAGACTTACGACCAACATACTTTCTCTAGAATTGCTCCACCTTTACTTCAATTCAAATTGTGCTTGTGTTCACATGGAGAGCAAAGCAAGTTTCCTTTGGCCTTAAGCTGGTGAGCAACAGTACAAGTGCATCTGTGGTTGTTCCAGATCAGCCTCTGACTAATTCAGCACTAACCAGAGATTCTGCTTATTTCCCCTCTGGCTCTTCCTTTTCCACTCTCCTCTCTGTACTTTCATGACGTAATTGAAGGTTCAATATGTAAAATCTAAAACTATCAAAAGAATATGAAGAAAAAACCTTAAATTACCTAACTATAGTGATACGCTGCTCTCTATTTATTTTGAGTACGAATTCAACAGGATCTTTCAAACTGCACCTTTAGAGTACATTTTTCCCCCAGTCGGCAGTCAACAAGCAGACTAATTACACTACATTACACCTGACAGTGGAGTTCAGCACCTCGGGGCTCACTGCTGCTGACAGGTCAAGAAACAGTAGTGAAGATAAATGAACTTTTTAATCCCTAAATAAAAAAATCACAAACTCTGAGCTATCCTTCTGTCGGTAAACAGCTCAGGACTTTGTATGGAACCTTTGGTGTCAACACAAGGGAATTATTTATACCCGACATTATGACCGCATAGATTGAAATATGTACTTTTTAGACTTTCCTGAAGATAATGAAAACCCCCCGGCAGAAGTGACACATTTCTCCTGAAAGTAAAGTTTATATCAGTATATCTGAAAATAGCAGGTCTAGGTCTTTCAGGATCAGTCAGGAAGCTGCAGTAGATCAGACTGTAGCAGTTTGTGTTTGTGGCTGTGGGTTTCCGGAGTAATAATAATCATAGGGGAAACTAAAAAAAACACCAGTGTTATCATTTAAATATGATCCACTCACTACCAGGGAGAAAGTATAACTCATTTCCAAATTTCTGCCTGGGATTAACTCTCAGAAAATGACTGAAATGAGATTACCGGCTGGCATGGCCCTCCCTGATATACATCAGATCTGCTTAAATTACTGCAGGCATGAAGCTGCACAGGCCAGACCAGTGGCCTCAGTCAACCTCTCTGGGTGTGGGCACTAAGGAGGTTAGGACAGGAAGTAGGAGGGGGGAATGGGAAGACTGATGGAGACAGAAGAGAGGATAAAAGTATAAGCAGAGTGGAGAGAGGGGGAAGACTTTGGATTTATGAGAGAAGAGACGAGATGTGAAAGAAGTAAAAGGCAAGAAAGAGGCTCGCAGATGGGAGACTCCTAACAGACAGTACAACGTGAAAGGCCAGGTTCATGTGACCAATGAGGGTCGCCGAGCAGGCACTACTGTCACCAAGCTAACCTGCTAGCATGTTTTCATGCCTGGCTGTTTGCGCAAGACCACAAAGTCTGTGGGCTTGATTGTGCTTCATGAGTTTTTGTTTGAGGAAAGGTACAATGGACATTTCAGTACAAACTACAATGGCCCACATATGCAGAATTTAGAAAGACTGCTTCAGACAGAATCAGTTTCAAGAAGACACTTTAAAGTGGTAAACACACCCTCAGAGAAGTGGGACTCACTTGTTGTCCCGCTTACAAAAACCCTTACATTTAAATTCATTTTCCAACACCTTTTAAATAAGTGATTAGAGATTGCTGACTGCAATAAAATCATAAGTCACAGAACAACAACGAGGTTTGTGACTCACAACAAGCATGTCCTATCCATGTTTGTCATTTTTGAGTCTGCCCTGGAAAAAGGTTTTGGGTATTTGCAGCATGTTTCTCTGTTTGGTGTCATCTGTTTTTGCATGCCTGTCTGAGGTTGTGTTTTATGCATATTTTCATTCTCGAAGTTGTGCATGTGTAATCAAATGTTTTCTTAATTTGCTCGTGTTCTGTCTATTTGCATTTGTTTTCTTAAGTCGAGTGCGTTGAGCTCTCGTTTTTCCTCCCATAATAAAATGAAGATTACATTTGTGGTCTGATAATTAATATGGCTTTGAGCTGTGCCCTCATTCTTCATTATCTTACATTTCCCTAGACATTATGAATAGATCTGGTGGAAGTCTTTAAGACACACACATTCTGAAAATTCTGTTTTAATAGATTTTATACATGGCTTGTCACAGTAGACTGTGCATCATAAAAATCTAAAATCTCTAAAACAATGTAACTGTAATCTCATGATCATTCATGTGCAAATCTTCAAATCATCTGAACTGAACAAAGGTGAGAGAAACAAACGTAGCTGCTTGATTAGGATGGTTTTACTAATTATTCAACTACTGTGTACCTTGAGTTCAAGCAGATACGCTTGCTTGGCTACCAAAAAGTAGCTTACTGATGTCTTTGGCTCTCTCCCTCAGTCAGCGGCGGAGCAGTCCCTTGAGTTTTCACTCATGGGAATAGATACAGGTTGGCTAAATCTTGTTGAGTAAGCCAAATCTCCCATGCATAAGCCATTTGTTTCATAGCTCTGTTCGCATTTTGTAGCCAACAGTGAATGGTAAAAACAAGATCTAGAATATGTTTTCCATTTTGTTTGTGTCCACTTCTGGTTACAAAAGGGAAAGCTTATGGTGCTTTGCTTTAACTCTCAATATTTTTACTTCAGTAACAAGACAAGGAATGGACTGGGAAAGTGAGCATAATGCGGTTATATAGAGACAACCTGACCATCTGAAAGCACACTGTCTGAGATAAACGCAATTAAGAAAAGAATGGGATCTTCAGCCTGAACACAGCCGGTCTAATAGCAGTTGTATAAACCCAGTCAAAACAATGTGAATTTCCTGGCTATCCTGTGGGCGGTGGTCGTATTATTCCAGCTGATTTGTGTGACATTACACAGGACTAGTATTAACTCTGGTTTGTCTGTGCATCTTTGATTAGAGGGAGTTAAAATGGAGATTGCTGTGTCAGCAAGATAACGCAGCTATTAGAGATTATTGATTAGACGTTGTTCCTCTTTACACCGGGCCAGCCCATATCATCACGAGGACTATCATCTGAGGGGGCCAGCTGCTAGCAGTACACAATCGTTACCATAGGGACGGTGTCCAGTAGGGAGACAGCTGTGGCCTTTTAGCAGCAGCCACACAGCATACAGAAGGTCATTCCTCACCTAAGGTACCTTTCTCCGACTGTCCATCACAGATTGTTTCCAAGCAACCGGTCTAAAGCTTTGTGTTCCTCTGCTTTTTTCCAGGAAGCAGTTCACCTTCTCAGTATTTTCTCTTGCCATTTAGGAAGTGAAATGACAGACGAGTTGAAGGAAAAGGCAAAGACACTATAATCTAGGGGTGCCCCATGAGATTCACTCTCAAGGACACAACAGGGATTACATGCAACATTGCAAGGTAGTAGATGTTCAGGTGTTTCGTAGGCAGCCTGATCTAGCACCCTCATCTCACAATACAGCAGCAGAATAGGTTCCCCGATCTGGGTGTGGTCACTCTTTCCTCAAAAAAGAACATGAAAAGAGTCCAGCCTTGAGGGACGTCCACACCGAAAAACATTCAATATAACCACAACTACAACGATAACAATGTGAGCATCCACACTGATGAATGATAACATTCATAGCTCGAACAACAGCTCCAGCTGTGTCAACAGCTTTCTGAAGGTGGATATTGATGAGCTGGGACTGCTGTACGTTACACAAACAAAGAGAAACAAATAAAACAAAACAAAAAGAAGGTTTATGAAATTCTGCACGGATAAGAGGAGAGGATGTGAGGAGAAGCCACCATTCTGTTACGAGGGAGGTTTTCTTATTTTTTTTATTCTATTCACGCTTTTGTATGAGTCAACTTCAATTTACCTGGAGATCATCAACGAGGACATCAGTCAGGACAAAACGAACATCAGTGGTTGTAGTGGTTATAGTCCTCATTCAATTGCTCTGATAGTGATCCCAAACATACTGTCGTACGGGTAAATTGGATGTTCTTGGGTGAGGACGGCCCTTTAGTCTAGCCCCTTGACTCAACACTGCTGCTCTTAAACCCAACTGGCATGCAAGCTTTTTTACTCAAACTAAACTAACTTCAAACTGATTCTTGGGAGGGACCCAGACTGCAGATACCACATTGGATTTGATTCAAATACCCAACTACGCAGTCTGCACTAGGATGAGGACCATGTACAGTCAACCAGAATGTGCCTGTTGGCGCCAGCACACAAACTGGGACGTGAAGTTAACTTTGAGCAAGCTAGCTTTGGCTGCCAGTACATTAAGATGCATTTAGAAATAATGATATGTGAAACACCCATTATCGCTCCGTGCAACATGGAAGACTGCTACGTCATGCTGTTATTATGTGTCATTAAAATGACATTAAAGAGCCTTGAAAGCGTGTAAAGGAGGCTTTGTACATAAAGCCATTCATTTGAATGATGAACAGATGAACTAACCAACTAACTAACTAACTAGCTCATTAACCATCTGGTACCAGCAATCTCTTGATCTTATATCTTCAATCCAATGACTGTTTCATCCGGATCTACTACAAGTCCACTACTGCTGAACATTGGCCTCTATAGTTCACGCAGCTGTGAAATATGTATCATCAAAAGCTGTTTACAAAATGTAGATAATTTTTCAGTGATATTTTTACCTCACTTAATGGCAGAAATAACATAATTATGGTCGTGATACTCCGCCATCTTTCCTACTCTTTCAGTACTCTCAGTAAGCCTGCAGTATATCTGCATGAGCAAATATGCGAGAGTGAAGCCGCTCTCATGACTGAGTTTCTCTTAGTCTGATTGATCCATAGCTGAATCTGTCTTTGCATGAATGACCATGATGCAGTGTGTGATAGTGTAGCTGTCAGCAGTGACAGCAGAAAGACTGCCAGGCACCCAGCTGGACTACCTCCAACAGTATCTTCTCGTATATATATAAAACAAAAAACATATAAACACACACACACACACGCACATAGAGACATACATGATTACATAACATTATTGAGTTATGTTGCTGACTACTGCATGTTAGCTGTTATGACAGCGGGCCAAGGTTTCTCCCACTGGGCAGGCTGCCATATATTTCACTATTTGAATAGAAAGGTGCTGTATTATGATAAAAATTGGCAAAATGTTCCAAAAGTTACAACTGTACTGTTTTCTAAAAGCTCATATAGTGAAAAGAGTTTCCAGTGGTTCCTGAGAAAGACTCACATTTTCATATAGGGAGGCAACAAACGGGAGACTATCGCAGATTATTTGGGTTTCAGTCAACATAAATGTTTCAAACATGAATTCATGTATGCTTCTTTGCAAACACATGAGGAAAAGGCAACAAATCTCTCAATCACAAGCCAAATGAGAGGTGTGACAGTCGGAGAGATACACCGAACGGAAACATTATCGATGAGACATTTGTAAATGCACACCATAGCATACAGGTCTCACTCCATTATACTTAGAGTCATATCAAGTCATTGATGCCTTTAACAGAAGCAGCCATTATGCTCTGTCAGTTCCTCTCTGACAGTCTGTCCACACTTCTGCAAATGGGAGTGTTGCCAAGACAACGGCTCACACACCTTGCCATCTGAGACCACCTGGGGGAGGCCTCCAAAGGACAAATTCACTAAATACACAAATGCATGCATGAACATACAGTTCAAACAAAAATATACATGGCCCCATACGCACACACACGCACACACACACTGACACATGCACAATAGACACCAAACGGCACGCCCCTCCTTATCTATTTTACACCACATTGCACACGCTCACTTGTCTGCATAACTAAGACCAAACAGAGGGAGTATATATGTTTATAGGGCCATGTGAGTCACACAGCTGCATCCTTGAGGAATAAAAGCTGCGACATGGACGAGAGTACAGTATTCCCACTCTCTGTACATACATACAGTAAGAGTATGTAAGAGGAATAATAACAACTTCATAGTTATTGACAAATCTATGCTTGTTGTGCTTATTTGTTGGCATCCAACATAACGAAAAGGACAGACAAGAAAAAAGACAAACTGCAGTGGTGGGAGTGGGAAGCTTCCTACCAGTTTCCTGTACTGCTGTTTCTCTTGGCGAAGCGTAGCTAACTCAAGCTTCAGAGCTCGGTTTCTCTCCTCCAGCAATCGGAAGCGGTTCACATTGTAGACTGAGTTTCCCGTCGCTGACTGGGAAGAAACCTCATACCTTAACTGCAAAAAATAAACAAAAACAATTACAGCAAATTACAAATTGTGCAGCAACAAGAGGAGGGCAATACCATCATAGTTTATTGTGCTAGCATGCTAACATTTGCTAATTAGCATTAAACCCAAGGTAGTAGATAGAGATAGAGATAAAGTTATAGGATCACCTATTCATTCTTAGGGGAACATTAACGTATGTGCCCAATATTATTATGATCCATTTCACCAAAGTCGCCATCATGATACATCATCTGGGACCCAGAATGTCTGTTTTTTTCAGGCAAGTAAATATAGGAATATGTCACTAGTTGGTTTGAGTCTGGGTCAGTGTGTGGGGCCTTAAGGGGACACAACAGGTCATTTATAATAAATAAATTAAACGTTTTTAGAGCTAAATTGTTTTATATAGCTTAACATCGCCATTTATGATTATATATTTAAATTATGAAAGTAATCAGAACTGACATAACAAGGTATTTAAATTACATGTTCTTCTTCATTTATCTGACTTAATTTATCTAGTGTTGTGTGTTGAAGTTTTCCATATATATGTCTGCTGCCTGCCAACATCCTGCAACCGACACTGTAGGTTGAGGTCGGTGGGTGGCATTGCCGGAAACAGAATTCAAACAGGAGGGTAAAGTTCATTTGACAGGGGAACAGACTTCAGCACATATCTTCTATTGTGTCAATGACCAGAACAGGGATGAAAAGTTTGGGTAGGCCCCAGGAGATTTTCCAATTTCAAAATGGGCAGTGTCCTTCTTAAGTTTGGAAATGGCTGCTCAAGATAAATGGAAAAAATTGAGAGGATTACCAAAGTAAGGATTCATCATCTTGGCACCGTGTGCAGTATATCAGTACCAAAAAACACAGCAATCCATCCATCCAACAGTCCAACAGATAATTGGTCTGGACCAAAGTGGTGGAGCTTTCAACAGACCAACAGATGGAAAATAAAAATCATACATGAAGAGGAAACAACCACTGTATTAACACCAGTTATTAAAAAAAAAGGGGGACATAGGGCTACTGTCAATCTTGCTTATAGTGATGTACTCTGGCTTTAGTTCCATCCCTCGGGGTCAGTCACAGGAAAAGGATTACCAGGCCTGAAAATGAAGCGGCTACTGCAACAGGTTCGGAGGCTCAGCAGGATTTGCCAGTCAGTGTTTTTCTCCTTAGAAATGTTCTTGATGGGATTGAACCCTCCATGGAAATACACTGCATATCTGTAATAGGCAGGCTGGAAGCTTCTCTCGAGCTCTGAGAATAGTTCCCTGTATTGCTCACTGAGTTTCCCCCCCCATACCGGACATCAATTTGTACAATTTGATGGCACTTTTTTAAGTTCTCAGTTGTCTTGTTTTGAAATGGGACTGCTCTGCTGTCAATCTTGCACTTTTCAAAGTGTCCGATAACTTTGAGGCCACCAGAGGGGTTGCGGATGATAGAGGAAGTGAGCAGCTGTTTGGCTGAGGTAAGGGGGAAAGTTGAATGTGAACCCTGCCTGTGCCCCCTGAAATTGACAACCCTCCAAGGATAGGATAAGCATGCCCTTTGCTCTGTTTTGTGTCAGAAGAAATAACTCTTCCTCATGAGTTAATCTAAAAATGGATTTGATGCTCCAGTCCATCTACTTTGAGTAATATAAATGTATGAAATAGGGTCATATTGGAGAGCTAAAATCCCAAATCCCAAATGGGGTTTCGACTTCCCATTTGCCTTCTGAAAAAGCACACTTAGCCAGCCTAGCCACTCCAATACTACCACTGCTGTCAAAGGAAAACATTACCAACATAGACAAAAGATAATATGGTGAATTAATCTGAAGCCTGTTCTCTTTTTTTTTTAAATACGGAAGAGGTGAAAATGCCGTCCCATTGTTCTCTTCGAGCACTCTTTCCTTGGAGTAACCCCTGACAGATCAGTACACCAGATGGTTCAGCTTATATTATTCTAATATATCAATTAGCATGTTACCAGAGCAGTTGGTATCTTGTCCAGTAAAACAAGATAACTCACACACACAGAGATACACAACAACCAGATCCCCTGACTGCTTGCCAGGCTATCATCCCTCCAAAAAAACAAACACTAAAAACAAAGTTGCAGGCAATATGTCAGTCTTCACGGACAGCCAAAGCTACTAAAGCCAGTGTGATGGACCTGCCAAGTAGACAGAAAGACAGCCAGATCCACCTGCTAATACAGCAGACCTGCCAAGCAAACAAGCCTACAGATAGACCCACCAGTGTAATATGGCAGGCTTTCCAAGAACAGACAGAGAGATAGATAAACCTGCCAGCCAGCACTGAGGGTTTCCAAACAGACAGACAGACTAACACATTCAGTCAGCTTATTTAGAGCGAGATATTAGGCCATATGGACATCCATGGGAGAACTGATTTCTGGGCTTGTTCAGATACCAGTATCAGAAGTGCCTCCTAAAAGGCTAATATCCCTCCCACAACAAACTTATAGTAGAATGTAATATAATAAAAATGCATTTTAATTGAGTCCACATATGCTTGACAGTACATGCTAATGTCATTTTGTCATACATTATAAAATATATACTAATATGTATTTAAAAAATCCATATGTGAGCCACACATGTGTAATATATATTTCTGTTGAATAAGCAATGATGGATCTGGTATCTGCAAGTACATCTGTCCATGCACCGATCCAGTACCACGCAATTTATTAGCCCCAAATGGGACCTGGTTTCTGTTCTTTAAAACACAAGTAGCCAAAATCCAATGGCAAGCGACTTGTGTAGCTTCAAGTTTCAAGCAGCTTCAGGTGTTGATATTTGTGTTCTGTTTCACTTGTGTTTGTTCATGCTTTACAGACCGTATAACCTGAGCCAGGACACAACTTAGCAAATCTGTACAGGGCGTGTAGTATAAAATTATTAAAATTAAAAATAATGATGCATATGTATTTTGTATAACACTTATATGGGATCAGTGCTCTGTATCAGACAACATACATACAAATTCAGGTATGGGAATCAGTGTCAGGAGGGGAAAAAAGTGGTCTCTACCAATTTTTGCATCATTTCTTGAAGACAAATACTGGTCCCAAAATTGAACTTGCACTAAAAGAAAACAAAAATATATAACCTGACAACATGTTGTCAGAAAAGAGAAGAAAAATATAGGATGACAATGACACTGGTTCTTCACATTTGACATCTTTTAACCCTTTTGTTAAACGCAATGTAGCAATTAGCATTTTGTGCGATTTGGCGCTCCCCACAGTTTCTGTGTGCAACACCACCATGGTAAGCACAAATCCCAAGTCTGGAACAATTTGTCAGATGTGATGTAGGTGCTTACTACACACAAAACTCATTACGTCATAAGAATCTTTTGTGTTGAAAACGTGTATCTTGGTGTAAACACATATGCAACGCTGTGATCCTCACCCAAGTTATAAAGTGCAGAATCATGTGATAGGAAACAGAGACACCATTAACCCTTTTACAAGACACTGAACTATCAAAATGATTATGAAACTGCTATTTTAAGGAAAAAAAATTACATAATGTTGCTCTAATTCAAAATAAGGGAAGATTAATGGCACACACCAACTCTTATACATGCCAGGTCCAAACACCTGATTGAGACATGATAGGGACAGTCCCTAAAGCAGTCATCACCAGCAGACAACAAAGGCTGCGACTGCAACTAATCCCGGGTCAGCTGGCCACAGTTGTGCTGTCCACTTGGGAGACATCATCCTTGCACTGAGGGAGCTGCCAAAGTTGCTGTGACAGGAGCTGCGTCAGAGTTGGTAATCATGACGCACTGGTTCACTCAGGGGCCACGGAGAAGTACTGACAACATCTCCTGCTAAATGGCCGGGAGGGGAGGAATTAAAAACATGGTGAAAGGTGCAGAGAAGCGACCTGAGCGGTGACACTTCCACAGCTGTGCCGTCTCACACACTTTCAGAACAGCATCACATGTGTTAGTTATCCAAAATTTGGCGTTAAATTATCCAGTCATTACACGATGTAACAGTGCTCATTCTCTTTTTGTTTTCCATGGTATGTTTGTGATGCGATCTACAGCATTAATGTAGATGACCAGAAGATAAATACACCTGGCCGATAAAACAACAGTACCACTGACATATTAACATGAAACGTTTTTGGCCCAACCCTTGTATAAGATACCAAAAGAATATACATACTGTATTAATAAGCAAATAGAGAATGTGTGGAGAAGATGAGATGGGATCAAAGCCTTCATTAGTTGAGAAGAAACTGCACATTAGGCAGTCTCACAAAGAATGAGAGCAAGAAGACCCGGCGGCAGTCACCTTGAGACTCTCAACATCAAACACAAGATTTTCCTTTGTGTATGCGTTTAATATTAGGTTTTTCTCATCCTTTTCATACTCACCACAGTGGGACGAGCATAACAAACAAAGAACGATAATCACTGCGAGGTGCCCGTCTACATCTGTCCCAACGTCTCATAAGCTGCTCTTACCCCAGCGCTGTCAAGCACTTTATTGAAAAATGGCTTGTTTCTTCTTTTATTTATTTCGGCCTTATTGAATATCACTAGTGTCAGTTGGCGGGGGAGGGGGGTTCAGTCACAGGTAAATGACTGGCTGGAGCTATAAATGCAGTTTTGACTGGAGGGAAACAGGCCTGAGACAGCATAATTAGAAGTTCATGGACGCATTCCTGGAAAAGAGACCGGATAAAATGCGACGAAGATAAGTTACACCAAATGATTTATCCCTGTGAAAGCAACATCAGCTGTAGAAACATATTTCCCAATAACAGGAAAAACTCAATTTCTGTGAACCGTCGAAACGCTGCCGACAACACCGACGACGGGTACGCTGTGGACGGATTATCCATTTAAAACTGACGCACAACTGGAGTCCGGGGTAACTGTTTATCAAGCAAAGCAGATAATGTGGGTAGCTATTAAGATGTTACAGCATATAATTATGTAATAGGGGCTTTTTACTACTTTATGCCGGCATGCTTTTGCAGTAATTAATAGCTACAGATAGCTTTTAATTCATCATGACACCAAGAGATGCTACGTGCGTGTTCATTCAGTGGTTCACCTCATAAAACCATCGTTGTCTGGGCTGTATCAGGCAATCCTGATTTATGGTGGAGGGACACAGGAGAATGGATTAGGGAAGCAGCATGTGGTGGCTGGACTCGCACCAAGGGCAGTGTGGTGGTTAAGTGGTGTGTGCTCAGCCAACCGAGCCACCCAGGATACCCCAATGTAATCTAATTTTGACTGGGGGTGATTTAAATATATTGTCACGTCGCCATCTGGTGTGTGAGTGGAATACTTGCATCGGCGTTGTCTGATGCAGTCAGCTGTGGACGTACAACTATTGACATACCATTAAACAGATCTTTTAAAAGGAGAAAGTCAGCCCGTTCTAGCCTTGTACAGTATAAATGTTGTTGTGAATGTGTCTCACGTGGAGAGGGAGCGCTATAAATCTAGGGATTTCACTACCATTCACAGACACTTCGTCGCTGCTTCTCATAAAGAGAACGCATTGTGTTATCTTATACTTCCCAGCATGTATTTTGATTCTCTTTGATTCACAGCAGCTACTGCAGCATCCAGTGTGTCATTTAAGTTTTTTTGAGATTGAGAGAATCAACAGTATCAAACAATCCCCCCCAAAAAAGGCAGGACTGAGACTGTACATACATGTATGATTTTGCTGATACAGATAATGGCAATTACCCTACCTTAAAGGCAGTAACCCCTTTGTCCCAATATGACTCTCCTCCCTTCCAGTCACATCACAAGCCGGCGGTGTAGACGGAGTCGACGCGTCCGTGTGTGTGCACGTGTATGCTGGTGTACACCCAATCTGCAGCTATAATAGCTTTCCTAGTCTGAGCGCCACTGTAACAGGCTGGATGTCTCACCATATCAGTGAAAGCAAAAACAGCTACAGTGCCTTGGCTCTCTCTCTCTCTCTCTCTCTCTCACACACACACACACACACACACACACACACACACACACACACACACACACACACACTCAGTCCCATCCCTGAAGCTGTTAACGCTTCCTCTCACACTCTCTGCTCCGTCCTCCAGTTGTGCTTTAAAAATGCCCCCTCTCCTCTGTTTCCATCCCGTCTCACTCATACGCAGACGTGTTCGACCTCTGTTCGACTGACCAAAAACAGCATCACACTCGGGGGGGGGGGAAAAAAAAGCCACACATGGCAGCTTTTAGAAAAAAATTAAAACTCTGTCAAGCGGTGATGTGTAAATTATACATCATGGATGAGCAGACATGGTTGAGCAGCCTTGTCTCTCCTCTATCTTAAGTTCTAACAGGCAGAAGATAATTACTTTTTTAATTTGTTTGTTTTTGATTCTCAATCATCCCAAATTTAAACATATATATAACACTATATTCCACTTAGCTGTGTCCTCGTTATTACTACTTGTAACTTTTATCAAATCAAATCATCAAATCTAGCATCAAATCTAATCTAACTGAACAGACCTCCAATACAACCATCCCTTTGCTCTCTTCACCTCCTCTAAAGCCCTGATCAGAGGACTCAAATTAAATCAATGTGGTGTTTTTGCATTGGCAGCAGCCACTCATCGCATCCTGCCGATAGCTGCTCACTGCTCCAACACTGAGACGGACGCACAGGCAGAGGAGAGGACAAAAAGAAAGAGACACTAAGTGTGCGTGAGTGAGAAGAAAACGCAGAACGTACGCTCTGTTCCACTCTGTTGCCTAGCAACCCTTGTTCACTGTCTGTTCCCGTCCTCACTGTGGACATATTACTCTCATACTGGTTCTCAGGCATGACACGGAGCCCTGTGACAGCAGGGTTCAGAAACAGATGGAAAGTGGATTAGGCAGAAATATGCAACGACCCCTTTAAATATGCAAATAGCTGAAGGCGATGTGTCATTTAGCTACTCCAAACAAGCTGCTACACTTAGACCACGTCATGGCCAGGATGATTTCTCAACTTGGTGTATTTTTAACATTGAAATATGCTTTCAGAAGTATGATGTCCTCTTGTGGACAAAGTAATGGCAGAAATGGGGCAGAACACCCAGGATGGTGTGACTGGTTGAACACTGTCTTCACACCTGGTGACACATGATGACACACTGTTTTCCAGGAAGCTAACAAATTAGATTCTTTTTTTTACAGAATAGAACAGGGCTGCGTTGTTAAAGTAAATGTGTATAATACATAACAGAAAATGAGGCAAAAACATGAAAGTCATTTGACTTGTTGCCACTCAGGGTCTCTCAATCAAAACAATGAAAAAAACAGACATATTTTAATGATGTCATGAGGTAGCGTGGGATCATGGGAGTCGTCTTCAACCACAAGTGCCAATGAAAATCTATTTCACGTGACCCAGGTAAAAATTAGGTTTGGGGATGAAGTAATGTATTCAAGTTTTATGTTATGTTTATTCATGTTCCTTCTCAAGTATCTGATGTATCACTTGATGTTTGCCCGGAAGTAAGCCACAGGTGACCAAATGAAACTCACCTCTAACTTGAATAAAATTACATCATCTCTGGGTTTAGACATTTTGATGTAGAAATTGTTCTTGCAGTGCTTCTGTTCTTGTGTATTTATCCCCATGAAGAGAAACAATCAAGAACATAAAGCGTATCCCAAATATAATTCCCTTTTATAAAAGAAGAGTTACATTCTGAGTGTTGGGAAGCCACTCTGAATCAGAGAATGGCATGCCTGTCGCCATCAAAGCTCCCAAAAACTGAACAGCAGACAGGTGTACATTTGTCAGGGTTGGATGACGTAAAAGATTATTGAAAACAAGGGATTTGTGATCAAAAACACAAAACGCTACTGGACAAATGTCAAATCGGGAGGAGCATGAATGAGATTAAATAACACGCAGCAGTGACAAATATGATTGGGCTGATAAACAAACGTGGATGTTGAGATCGCGTCTAATTTTGCTGCACTTTGTCATGGCATGTTTGGGGAAAATCTTAAATAGGCTACTTTACTGTGCCTGCAAACAGACCTTCGCAAAAAGGCAAACATCCAAATTATTTCTAGTAATTTTAGCAAACATCGTATGTGTGATTTTTGGCTCAATTCAAACCGTGTCAATATTTCATTTGTCCCTCCACATTGACTACTGTACAACCTTTTTTTCCAATAACCTTGGCTCATGACAGTTATCTAATGTTCCGTCATCATAGGGTTGTCAAAAGTATTGATACTTTGATACTCAATAAGTGTTATGATAACCACATCAGATACTATTGAAAGTTCAGTATCAGTTTTTGTTTTTTTAAAACAGATCTACAGTCATCACGACGTTTCATAACCAAAGACTGGAGATGTTAACAAACATGTTGGTATGTGTACAGTGACATTTTCTGTGTGTTCCCTAGTGTAAAAAACAAAAGAAAAACACACTTATTTTCATGTGCCTTTGACTTTCTTTTTTCTTTTGGCTGTGGTGTCAAAAGAGGTATTGAGCGTCATTGTGTTGGAGTACTATTGTATGAAAGTTTAATATTCTGGTAGTGTGACAGCCTTACTTCACAATAATGTAGAGTGAAGATCTGTCAGTTTATGTGAAGCAGTCCTTTTTATTCTCAGGACAGTCCATTTATTTGGTGCTTTATCCCCAGATTTTCTTCTTTCAAGCAGACTAATAACTGGAGGTTCCGTTTCATGTTTATAAAAAGATGATCATAGCTAGTAGGAATACAAACTCTCATAGATAAGTTTGATGGCAGGAAGCTGTGGTAGTAGTAACAGGCCCACAGTAAGTGGTACCACAGTACCTTGGCTTTGGCGTGCAGGTGGTGATGGTGTATGTTTCTGGCAGAGATCATGGCCAGCTGTCTCTGGATCCACTGTAGCTCCATCTGAGACTGCCTCAGCAGCTCCTCCACATGAACAGTGGACGTGTGATCCCGCATTATCACCTGCAAAAAAAACCCACACAATCAAATTACACATGCACTGCAAATATCACTCTGTCCTCGCACCTCCGTACAAGCATACGCTTACCGAACCACACACACTGGAAAGGAAAACAATGAATCTGCAAGCAGATGAAAAGTCCCCAGAATGAGTTTTCACGAGTAACACTCCATTAAAAGTGTTTCTTACTTTACACTAACTTTATATACCTCTCCATTCTACTGTGTAATGTTGATCTGCCTCTCCTGCCATCTAAAACTATATTTGACAAATACTTTAGCAAAAAAAGCTTTAATTTACACGTCAGGCATCATTCAAAGAAGAAAATAACAACGTGCACATGTTGGACAGTTATCACAAAAGCTAAGTAGATCATGATCAAAGTAGAATCTGTTGTTTTGACCTGAAACAATGTAGCAAACAAATTATGTGCGACTACATTTAGAAAGGCTAAAATACATACAGACGAATACTTGGCATATTGCATGTACACAGCACTGGCAAACAGCTTCTTGGCACTTACTGTACAAATCTTTCATCTTCTTTCATTAAAAATCACGTAACCTGCTTGTTATTGTAAGTACATCATCAATCCCTGACAGCAAACATTTCCAATTTAACACTGCTGTCAGTGCGTCTACATGTATGTGTGGCTGCGGACTGGTATGATTGATATCTACATGCGTGTGCCCATGTGCATGTGTATTAGTGTGTTCAGTGAGAGAGAGAGAGAGAGAGAGAGAGAGCTCCACTCAGTTACATAAGCGAGGATTATTGTAATCACAGCAACACAATGACAGGGGTGCGCGTGTAGAAAACATCAGCTTTTATCAGTCGGTGCTAAATCCCCATCTACGTTGTCCTGTTTTTGTACCTTTGCTCAAATACACACACACTCACACATACACAGGAATACTGTATTCACAGTAAGTACTATACAGTGACACATGGAAGGTTAAGAAGGTTAATGCTGCTTGTACCTCAGAGGATTTTACTTAAATCTGCCCTGCAGCAGCATTATAAATGCTCCAAAATCTGTTTTTCTAGTCATCTGTTTTCTGTCTTCTCACACTAATGCACTTTTTGTAATAAACCAAGACAAACTGCAAGATCGCACTTCGAAGTAAATGAACCATTATCTGATTAGAGATACTCAAAAAGTGGCCTGCTTATTGGGATGCTGTCAGCGTCAAAGTGGCAAAAATTAACGGACAACGAAGGAAAACAAGTCATTTTGCTTTCACACTCGCTTTTTCTTCGAGGTAAAAGGTGAAGAAAAAAAAACTGTAGGACAAATAAGCTCGCTCTCTCTCTCTAAGAGCCCCAGCCAAATGCTCAAACAGCTTCTCCGTGCTGACTCACCTTGGACAGCTTCTATTTCCTCACAGGGGGACTGGAGGAGGAGGAGGAGGACAGACAACAAACAACAACAACACCGACACAGACAGCTCAGGAGTCCTGTAGATTTATGCAGAGATGTACCATCCTGCCAAGCCCTCCATCAACCTGCGGCGCAAAGCATCTCTCGCACAGATTTATCAAAGTGAGAGGAGAGAGCCGTGCCTACGTCATTATCCAGGCCCGAATGAGGGTTTTCATTTGCTGTCAACCTATTAATTAATCCATCGCCCCTTCACTATGATTTTAGACGTTTCGGGAACAAGTGGAGTTCATCAATGAGGTTGTGTGCATTATTTAAACAAAAGAAAAAGAAAAAAAGTTTCACTGTAGTAGCTGTGAATGATTTTGGAGCCTTGCTTCACATGTGTCTAAAGCTTTTCGGCGTGCACTTTGTCTGCACGGAAAGACTTTCAGCAAGGACAAAAACTTTAAAACAAAAATACATGTTAAAACAACCAAAAAACAGCTGGGATAAAATGGGTACTGGAGTCAATATTCAGCAGTTTTCCGATTATCTGTATCAGTGTCATTTAAGTGCCAATATAAATAAAATTAATTACTTTAAACATACAATACTTTGGCTCTGATGCTGCATTCTTTCTCAGTGTGTAATCACCTCTCTGTGGTCTCACCCAGCATCAGCACACCACTCTATCGAAGTGGTAAAACGTCACAGGTAATAGCCAAACAACACTAAATAACTTGAACAAGTAACTAGTAACTAAAGTAATCAGATAAATGTAAAGGAGTGGGAGAATAAACTAACAGAAAATTGAATTACTTAAGTAAAACACCTCAAAATTGTATGTAATTACTGTGCGTGAGTAAAATTTAGTTGATTTCATTCCATCACTGTTTATTTTAAAAACCACAGTGTGCAAATACTCTCTTACAGCAAAAAGTCATTAACTAAATGTTTTACTCAGAATAATGTATATTATATTCTGATCACTGATTCATCAATTTCTTCATTATTATAATGTTGAAGCTGTTATTGCTGATTATCATTTGCAAATCTGCACAGTAACTAAAGCTGTCAAATAAATGGAGTGGAGTAATAGGATAAAATAATAGAAAATGGAGTACCTCAAAAGTGTACAGTACAGTACTTGAATATAGGTACTTAAAATACTATACTGTCACAAATACATGTAAGAGATTATTACCCATCCAAGTGATACTCTTGAGTCTCTCTCATCCTCTTCACTGTGCTCCTCTGCCTTGGTGGCTTCTCACCTTCCGGGGTTTGGCAAACTCTGGTGCCATGTGTCCTCCTTGTAATCCTCAGTAATAATCCTTTCAAAAATGTAACACATAAACAGTCTGAAACTTTACAGCAGAAGCTGCCGGGACACTATCTATCACTGCACCACAGCTTCGGATGTGTTTAGCTCCTTAGCTCGTCTGTCTCTGAACATACTCCTGACAGCTTCTCTCTAATGTGACTTGCTCTTTTCAAAACAGAAGTCAGTTATGATTCAGATTTTTTTTTTTTTCCTCTCACAGCCTTCTTGTACCCAAGGCTGCCTGCTGTGAGGCCATATGGCACACCCATCAGGAAGACGAGGTTATAAAACAGGAGATGGAAAAGAACATTTAAGGGTAACTCTCACCTGTTATGGAGAGCTGGCATGGTGACAGCCGTTAGCCGCCAGCATTCTTCACGGCTTTAAAAGTTAGCATGATGCTATGTGCTAAGCTAACCTCTATAGTGCATATTGACAGTGTGGACGTCCATGGCGTGTCCATGTTAACAGTTCACACTGTATTAAAGTGTCTCCCATGTGTTACCTCTACCTGTTTGGGCGGGAACTTGACGCTTTTTCATTGGCACTTAGAGGCTGGTGACGTCACACCAAGCGCAATACACCTGAATACTGAAAACAGCCCTTTAATTTAGCTGTCTATCATTTTATGGCAAAGTCAATATGCAGAAAATGTAAGAGACCGATAGAAGAACAAACGTTTTCGTATTTTCTAGTTTGATCTATATGATCAGTTTTGATTCCACAGCCAAGAAGAGAAAAGGAACTAGGATCCAAACAATATTTGAAACAGGAAGTTATTGATTGCATGCCCCTTCATTTTTTTTTTATCCTCCTATGCATTTTTGCTTTTACTGAATGTAAAATGCTACTTCTCAAAGTGATTTTTTTTTTTTTACAATTTCCTAAATGTTTTTTTAATGTCATAACTTAATTCCCTGGTAATGTATTTCCTTTTTTTACTTTTGTTTTGATTGTTGTCAATAAAGTTGAAGGGGAAAAAAAGCTTACAGAGCAAAATAACATTGTACAACAACTCAAGTGGACACACCTGTGTGGGTGTGCAGAGCCTTCGTGGCTACTTGGGTAGAAGAACTCTCCACAACACAGAAATAGATGCATCCCTGACAGAGGCTACAGTGATATCAACAAAGGTTATTGGGCTAGTGTGTTTGCAAAAGACTGCTCATTAACACATGAGGCAGATACAGGTTACCTCCAGTGAAGTCTTGTTTCTGGCACCTTTACATAACAATCCAAACCTGGTTGTTTAGATAGTGTATATTCAGTTTAGCTGTTACAGCAGTGCGACTGAAATCAGGAAGTCACATAAAACAAAACTAATTAAATAAAACAGTCCAAAAATGTGCTTAGTAGAAACAGCTGCATTAATCATGAGCTTCAAAAAAGGTTTTATTGTTGATGTACAATACATACCATCACCATCATGGAGAAAAACATGATAACATAACTCGCCATTAAACGCATTACTGCTGTTTCTGCTTTCTCTCTTCTTCTAGCTGGTCTGACAGTCTGTCCCATTTCTTCTGTTCAGACGAAACTGCTGCCAGGTGAACTGGTCCCAGAAACGTATCCCACACTGAGAATGTGGTTTCTTATTTTTATTTGTCTCAATCCAAACAGAAATGCTGCCCCAACACATCTCCCCCTCCTTTCAGCAACTGTGTCGCCGTTTCAAACTCCAGTGGGATGCTTTTCATCTGCGACTGCTTCAGGTCTCTCTCCATCATCTGGGGAGAAGAGCATGAGACACGCCAGTATTAGCATCATTCCGTTTAGTTTATACAGACTAACAGACAATAATATGTAATCTAAATTATTAAACACTTTAGAAACAGATTAAGAAATCAGTAAAGATTGAAGGTGTCACATCACCTCATATGTAGTTATCTCCAGCACCTCGCTGATGTCATCCTCTTGTTCCGGCAGGGGCTTGTTGATCATCATCGCAGCTTTGGCCACATCTGGATGGTGGTGTTTCTGCAGCGTCTGCAGGATGGAAGAAAAAAAAAAGTGCGGCTCCATATAGTGTGTGATATTCCTTCAACTCGTTTTCAAAATCAACATGACAGAAACCTTGGCTAACGTTAGTCACAGTTGTAGTCGGTGCCATGGATGATTCATTTGAGAATCCAAAATGATCACATGCTGTACACACCTTAATCTCCCACAAGCTGCTTTCTAAGGCACGGCACTCAACAGGATCCTCTTCATCCATTAGATACGGGTCCTCCAAAGGCTCTGTGGTTATGAACAGACACAGACATCTACATATAATATATCCAAATATCGCTTGCATATTAAATATAACATTGACTCGCACAGAGAATCTAAAAACCCCGGACATTTTGAATGGTCGGAAAATGTTAAGAAATTCATAATCATAAACAGTAGAGTGTCCGACACTCACCATCTTCTGTGCTGGGCTTGTGTATAAGGATTCTGCAGGCTGGGTGGCGACGAATCAGGTTGTAGATAAAAGGCAGCACGATGAGGAGGGCTGTGGACGGCGCTGTGAGGGCCAAGCGAGCCAGGCGCTTGGCAAACGCAGCCACTAAGTACACTGGCAGGTGGCTAGGAGAAAGCACGAACACATACAGTATTTATGTCACTAATATACTGTATGCTTTTGATTTGTAATGGTCATTATCCTGAATAGTCAGAAGAAATGCATTACTGAAAACAGTTAAAATATCCCAGGTAGTCTTCCCAGTTGGGCTCATCATTGGCTAGCAAACAGAAGGTGTGGTTATACTGGGAGCTGTCGATCTCTAACTCCAGTACTACAGAGATTTAACTATAATTTATCAAGTACCCCCAGAGCACAGATGCAGACGTGACAATCTGAGACAAACATCATCTATTAGTGAAGCACAAACAATCTCACCTGGAGCTAAGGAAGATGTTAGCTAGGTGGAAAAAGCGTGCTCTGTATTTCACGTGGAAAACAGAAGGCTCGAGCAGATTATATAACTTCTTGTAGAAATCAGGGTAATCTCTGCAAAAACACACACAACGGGTTACATTTTATATAATTTAAAAACATTTTTCAGTCTATTGTTCTTTAAAGATTAAGAAAGATGCTTTTTAATATTATTCATCATATACTCACAGGTTGTGTTGATGTATGAGAACAAAAAGGCCATTAAGGGCAAGCAGGCTGATAGCGCCACCTGTTCAACAAACGCATGACAAAATGCTGTATCATGATTACCAGCAACAACCTACGGATATAATACATCCGAGAAATCGCCACTATGATTATTTTAAACACACAGTATGCAATTTCAGTTGCTAGGGGGCACACAATCAAAACAAAGTCCTGCTCTGCAACTTCATTCCTCGTTCTTTGACTCTCTCCTCAAGTTTTGGCGTCAGGCAACCAAATAAAGGCACTGTTACCTTTAATAAAACTAAAACATTTTCTGGATTTGTACAGAAGTGCATAACTCAACAAAATATATAACAGATGGTCTAATCAGAATCACAATTCCTTTATTAGTCCCACAAATGGGGTAATGTGTATGTCACAGCAGCCAAAGGATAGTTCAATATACAATAAACAATAATAATGGTAAAAAATAAATATTATAGTAAGAAATAGAAAAAGATTCATTTATACATTATATGTACACATTTTAATGCGAAAATGTTACATATTATCAAGTAGTCACTGAGTAGGGTTGCATCTTACCAACTTCATAAGCAGCAGTCAAGAAGTCAATCATCAGTGTGGGTTTACTCATGTGGGGCAAGATAGAGTCATGGAGGATCACCAGGACCTTTTTATACATGTTGCTTGGCAGCTACAACAGTGAGATTAGAAATTAATAAGACACAGTGCACAATGTCAGATGTGTGCATTTTGATTGTAAAACATTGTTCTAGCATAAAGAAAACTATTGAAGCAATCAAGATTTGTCCAATACCTTATACTTGAGAAAGCCCAGCCACATCCTCTCAAAGACACGCTTGTGTTCCTGTAATGAAGCAACACGTTTAAAACTGTACCCGAGAAACATTTCAGTTGCGAGCAGAAACGTGAATACCTCATGACAAATATTTGTACTTACAATCAGTTTAGCAGCTTTCCAGTCCTCATGCTTGGCTGAAAAAAATTGCATCACAATAATTTACAGAAAAGAAAACACACAGTGACAGTTCAGTGCAGTAAAAATAATCTCAAATAGCTTATCCCACCTTCTTGTTTGACCATGAAGTTAGTGAGCTCTGACTCCTTGCTTGGCAGACTGATGTTGGACATGAGGGTGAACACATTGCCCTGATAAAGGGGCACCACAGCCTGAAAGGACCAAGACAAGGTAACACTATTCAGTAAACCAAGTACTGTTCACAAACTACATTTTACAAAGAAACTATTACGGCAGATGAGCTCAGCACTGAACAGATTTCTCCTACCCCTTTGTTTTTGTCCATGACTTTGCCCACATTCTCCCGGACGGAGCTCATGACATAATAACGTACATCCTCCATCTCAAGGAACTCCTGGAATCTGGAGATCAGCAGTGAGTTGTCTGTAGTTTTGGACAGCAGTCGCTCCACCACCGCCTGAGAATCAAATAACAACAGAAATATCAGAAGGCGCCTGTTCCACCAATGACTAAAAGGTTGATGCTCTATATATGCTATAACATATTATATTAATGCTTTTCACATTGTTATTCCAAATAATGACAGGCAGGTTGCGTGACACAAAATCCTACCAGGATGAGTTCTCTTGGAAAGCTGTAGTGTTCACTCCAGTCCAAGTCCTCAAGGGGATGCTGCCCTTCACCTGCAGCGAACTTCATCAGGCAGCAGAGGGCACTATCCTGCACCCAGACAAGTATTTATAAACATAACTATAAAACACCAAAATATAACAGACGACTGGATTCCATTTATCAGGGCACCAGGAATATGATAATGCTTAATTACATTTTTTTTTTTAATGCGACAGATAACAACTAAATGTTGATTGGCATCTAAAGACATCATCTGGTATGCCGTGGCAGTTTACAAGATGAAAGCCAATAATCTGCCATTTTGCAATTATAATAAACTTGCATACACCGGTTCATTAATCAGGGCAAATGAGAACAGAGTGTTATTATCAAAGAGGATGTTAACTTCAGGATATTGGTGGTAATAACAGTCCTGCATCATGTGATTTCCTTGTGCACAAAATGGGAATAGCAAAGAGCTCCAGCCACACTGTTACATATGTTCTGTTCTTGCCCCGAGCTGTATAGATGATGCTCTTCTAAATTGCTGCAGTATAAATATGATGGCCGTCGGCTCTCTGCTGTCCGGAAAGCTTATACTATCCAAGAGGAAGGACTCTGTCCCACCAACTAAAGGCAAATTGATAAGAGAAGTTATGTGTTATGTCCCAATAAAAAGAAATCTGATCTACCATTACAGGATAAGGAATATTCTATGCCACTTGGCAACCATTTATATCCTTGGGTATGGCAAATACTAGCATAACTGTGTGACCCACAGTAGTGTATTTGCCTTTTTTTTAAATCTAATGTTTCCCCTCATTTTTGCTCTAACCTGTTATCTTTTTATTTAATCATGGGCATGACTAACTGAGAACATATATATGTGACTGTGCTTATACCCCTTTTGTTTTTTGAGCATCTGACTACAAAATTATCAATGATCCAGGGGCGCTTGAGTAGAACTTGATTTACATGTCGTATGTTTAAGCTGCATTGGGTTTTTTTGGTGATCTATTTGGAAAATAAGAAAGATCCTGATTAAAAAAAAAGGGTAAAAACAACCTATAATACACATCTACACTGCCACTGTGGTACTATTTATTTATGGTGCTGTGCTCTCCCCTCTTACCTTGCCTTACTGCCTTAATATTTATCAAGTGTGTGTGAGCACCATTTCCATTCCGTCAACTCACCTTGACTCCGTAAAGTTCATGGCTGAGGTGCTCGAGCAGCATCTCCACACAGCTGTTGTAGCGGTGTCGCATGAATATGCGGTACTTGTCTTCAGCACTGAACTCTCCTGAGCAGGGAAACATCCAGACAAACACAATCATATTTGATGATGTGATTTTTTTTCTTCAACCCTGGCCATGACTTTCTAACCATACTATTGTCTGACGTACATCCAAGTTAATCCCAGAGGAGTGGGAACATCTGAATTGTACTTAAGTCCAGCAGTGCTTGTGTCAAACCTGCTAACATCTCCATCATAACTAGGACCATCAGGCTGTACTCACCGCTGAGCGCCTCCTCCTCTCCAGGCAGTTTTCCCCTAAACAGCTCTTTCCTCTCCAACAAGGTGCAGAACAACTTGCTGCACGCACTGACAGCACCGATGACATCCTTCTCCTTCTCTGACTGAACGCCGACATGGAGGATACAAACACATTCAGAGACTTGTTTCAGTAACCTAATAAATGACAACCTGCTAGCTAGCCAGCGTGTATCGAGTCGAGGTGCTCACACGAATGAGAGTGTAGTTAGTTGGGTTTACTCACCTCAAGGACCTCGAGGATGTCGAAAACGTCGTTTGCATGTTTTTTACTCTCAAGCACACTGTCGACTTTACTGTTAATGTCAATTTTAGCTTTCTTTACACTTTGTTGGTTTGTTTTCGCCGAACTCACGTTGCGTTTTTTGGTCGGCGCCATGATTACTGAGCGATGCTACGTTCACGATACATTCGAAAAATACGAAAAAATACATTTCAAACATATTGAAAGGCACACATCCGACAAACATTTAAACTCATTACTAGAGAAGATTGTATGAAAATTGAAATTGTAGAGTAAAGGTGTACAAGACATACCTATGGATGTTTGAGTTTTGTAGTTTTTTTGTCTTTCACTGCCCTAGAAGTACGGCAATCATTGTTGAGTGCTGGGAGATTTACTTTACATCAAATCTAAGGGTCCTTGAATGCACCATTAGTCCAAACACCTCCACTGTTGTTCCGCCCCCTCGTGACTGGAGGGTGAAGTTTTACCTCTTGAGATCATTTTATCAAAAATGAAATTGAGTAACTCAGCTGACTTTTGTAAACCCATTCCTCGAAATTAAACCTTAATTCAAATTAATAAATAACTCTGTGATGTAATATTACAAGATTATTTCCCATGTAACCCATGTCTTTACTACTGTAGCTCAATTATAAAGGCTATAGTAATACATGCAAGATAAAAGGTACACTTCTTTCTTTCTTATTTGCATTCCTTCATTTAACATTTAAGTTGCTAAAAAATATTGACCCAAGGTTTGGTCACAATGCTCTTTCATGTACATCTCAAACAAAAATAAGTAAGACTGGTATGCTTAATAAATAATGTTCATTGATATTAAACTAAATGTAGATATCCAACTAATTTGGCAAACTCTCGACTGCTTATCCTTCATATTTTACCTGATAACAGACAGAAATGTCAACTTGTTACAGTTCAGTATAAAATAAATTGTGCTAAATACATGATCAGCATCTGTGAACTAAATGGAGTGTTTTGATTCAAATTTCTGGACCCAGGCAGCCTTATATTAGCTTCAGCTAAACTTCGAAATACCTCCTTGCATAGAATCTAGACAGTGGATTTTACCCTATTGACATTGCGCTAAAGATCCAGTGTGGACAGCAGGAGAACCAGTAACTGTTTCCATGTACATATGCGTATGTTAGTAATGTATTAAGATAGCCGTGAAAAAATCACGGCTAAAAAATCTAATCAGATCCATCCTTGAGGGTCATTGTTCAAGACAAGAATACCACCACTAATGAGCCTGAGACACAGGTTGGTAGAGGGCGTCAACATTTCTTGCAGGGTGAAATCAACATTAGGACACAACCAGGGTAAAATAAAGAACAGAAGCTTTTATTTTTTCTCTTGTTTGTTTAATAACATTTGTATAAGAGAAGCAGAATTTAATACCATAAAAAAAAAAAAAAAAAACTAGTCTTGGAAGATAAACTAAAAAGAATGCTTTTTTCCCAAAAATGAGGGAGAATGTTTTGGTGAGAAAATGTCTTCTTTCCGCAGACAGGGTGACCTAATCTGAGTCATTTCCTACATCTGCATTGTCCTGTAGGAAAAGAGAGCAAAGGTGATTTAGAATATGTCACAAACATGCAACATGCTAAATAAATGCTGTTTATGATTACTTCCAAATACCCGTTTCTGATTCTTGTTGTCTCGTGTGTAAACAGCCGTGGCTTCAAAGTCATGGATAGGAAGCGTGGCCATCCAGCTGACCATGGAGCCCTCCTGACGCTCCGTCTCAACAATGGTGGGGTAGATGTGCGCCTCCTTGAAGTCCTGGATCGCCTCCTCTTCGCTCTCCCATTCCAGCCGCTCATGCAGCCCGTCACCTCCGAAGCGTTTGTTGTACCGGTCGAAATGAACCCTTTCCAAGACCAGTCCCAGTCCTGGAGCTTTGGGTACGTCCACCTTCGCCTGTCCCCAGCTCCGCTCCATCACATCCTCCTTCGCGTAGCCCTTTATCACGGCGATCACCAGGCCAATCATCTTGCGGATCTGGTGCATCATGAAGCTCTGGCCTCGCACAGTTATCACAGCAAACTCAGTGCTGCTGCGGATGAAAGGCTCTCCGCAGGACATCTCTGTGATGTAACGGCGGGCGCTGGGGTCGCTTGGAGCCTTCTGAGAAGTGAAGTTGTGGAAGTTATGGGTGCCTTTGTAGAGCGAAAAGAGATGGTTCAGCCTCTGAAGTGTGTCTGGCTCGAGGCGAAAGGCTGCTATATTCCCTGTATCATAGTCTTTAGGGGCGAAGGCCACTGTTGGAAGCATGTAGGAGTATGTACGAGCATCACAGTTGTTTTTGGAATTGAAACTCTGGGTGACCCGTTTAAGACCTGTCAGAACAAAACATAAAAAAATCAATGTCTGAATGTTTAAACCTCCTCCTCTCATTTTGATTATGAGATCAATTGGAATCAACATTGGTTACGTTTACATGCACACTAATTTTCCACTATTATTCCAAATATGACCATATTCAGAAATTGATACAGGTCATGTAAACGGCATATTCTTTTTGGATATTCCTAGTTGGGCCCCCTCAGAATGGAGCATTTTTAGACAAATAAATGTGGGATGTGCCATTATTATCATTATTATTTATTATTATTGTTAAAAAGGACGATTTCTGGACATGTAATCGAGGATTTTACATCAGTCTGCGACACACGCCTTCTTGCCTGTTTACAGTTGTTACAGGTTACGGGTACACAAACGAGCCAACATTTCACAAAGTTGAGGTTGAGATGCATGCACATGAGAAGACCATATTTCTGGCGCATGGCAAAAAAAAAAAAAAAAGGATCGCTTGCAGAGCGCAATTTTGCAAAATGTGCAGTAAAGTCAACCGTTGCATATTAATCAACAATGAAAATAATCATCAGTTGCAGCCTTACAACAAATACCAAAAGATATCAGCAACCAGTGTCTCACCGAGCACTCTGATCTGTGGTGGCAGGTGCTCATTGATTTTCTCCATGACGTCTTCAATCATCCACACCTTTAGAGACACCACCTGGCCAGCTGCAGACACACCCTAAACAAATTCCAATAGACAAACACCAATACAGTTTGTTTGATGCATTCAGTCATCACAGCCCTTTACATTTCAGTTGTTACATTAACAGCTTGGCAGCACAATACAGAGGACACTTGGTTCTGCTTAAAAACTGCGGTGTCGGCCCAGTGCTGTGAAATGAACTCCCCATCGTGCTGGCTGCGCAAACTCATACCTTATCTGTTCTGGCACATCTTTGGAAAGACGTCTTCTTCATGTCCTGGCCATGGTTTTCCGGAATGCAACCAGATTTAATAAGTGCAGTGACCAGATCATCTTCAATGGTCCTAAACTGAGAAGCGCTAGGATTTCTCTGAAATACAGAAAGCATTTAAAACGTAGCAAAACGTAAAAAAGAAAAAAAAAGAAATACAGTGATCAGACCTGAGAGAGGAAGCCAGCAACAGTAAGTACCTGCATGCCATAGTATCCCTTTCCACAGTACGCCATGAGGAGGGCCACTTTCTTTTTGGGATATTTCTTTTCATCTTCAGTGTGTTCCCCGTCTGCTTTTATCCTTTTGGCAGCCTGATCCTTCTCAGCAGAGTCTTCATTTTCCTCATTGGCTCTCTTCAGCTGCTTGGCTGTCTGCTCATCTCTAACTGCTTCAGTCATCGTGCACCGGAACCTTGAAAAGTCACCTGTGAAGAAAACACCGAGTACACCGTGATAATGACGCCATAATTCACCACTACCTGTGTTACATGGACATGCAGTACTACAGTATCTTATTGCAGCTTGTATGTAAATGTGAAACACGACCAAATCACTCTATACACAAAACAAGGTGACGGGTGCTGCAACAGAAATGTATTTAGAAATCCCGACACATTAGCACTGGAGCAGACCCGTCCACAGCTGGCAGACTGAGTTCATTCACACGGGCGGATTATCTTGGTTAGGTTGTCTTACCCTTTCTCTCTAACGTCAGTCTCTGGTTGACTAAGGCACTCAGCAGTGGTCGGATTTTAACCATGTTTCGCTACGCCATCATGACAACTTCATGCAGCTCAAGGATGCAAACCGGCATATCATCTGATCCGTTACGGAGGCTAACGCGGAGCAGAACCCAGTGTTCACACAAAACGAACTTTAACCTTCCGCTGACGAGACATGCAATCTTCTGAAAACGGAAGTCGGTCGTTTAACTCAAATTGTATTGACTACGTTCTTATATTTTGATTAATTTAGTGCAAAAAGGTAGCTGTGACTTAGCTAACAGCCCTGTATCAGTTGCGGCAACATACACACATGGCCGACGTCAACTTTGACCTGATGCAGATATCGCGAGACTTGTCATGTTCTCGCTTCTGCTTACGTGACGTATGCAGAAGCGTACGTCACTACTGTGACTACTGCGTACGGCAGTACTGTGAAATCATTTTGTCAAGAGAAAAGGACATTTCTTAAAGACATTAGGCGGCTCGACCAGCAAGTCAGAATAAAGAGACATTGTATTTTATGTGATAAGAAAAATATAGATTTTTATTATTTAGACTTCACTTTGAACCACTTTGCTTTGCACGGAAAATACTTCATTGCGGATGTGAGCGATGTACGATGATAATAATAATACTAATGATAGTGACAATAATGAGTTTTTAAAGGGAAAAATAAAGAAATTTCCCTGTGGACAAAATGCAAAAATTTAATGCCGGCCCTTGAATGCAGTGTTATCCCTGTTTATATTATTTGAATCCTTATAATATACAAAGGAAGTTGTTCATCCACACATGAAGAAATTTGACCTTTAAACCTTTAATTCAATCTTTTATGAAGGCTCTTAATGTAAGTATGTATTTTAGGATCGTGTTCCAAGGCATTTGCATGATCTCATCATATACCCAACACTCGTAAAAAATCTCGGTATGGAAATAAATGTAACAATTACTGACAATGGCTTCATGTGTTTACATTTAGCAGAGAGGTCCCATCAACGTCAAAAGACAAATATACATTTCAAATCATTAAGGGGGAACAAATCCATATGTAATATTGTGTTTTTCCACTAGAGTGCAGCAAAATCCCACAAATAGGCCTAGAAGAGTCCTCCAGTTTCTGCATGTTTTTAAATGCCAATGGCAAAAAGTTGTATTTTTAGATTCTCCTTGGCAAAGGTATTGACCTCTGATATTGTTATGCTTAGGAAAAAATGTAGAAAGAATGAGATTTTTCATCTGGTGGGTTTTAACGACTATTGATGAATAGCCAGGGCCAAACATCAACTGGACTTTTGGTACTCTTTAAAATATTCCCACAGGTTAGACTATAATTGATCATATGATCACATCATACTCAGGACCTCGATGCATAGACTGGCTGCTTGTGTCTCGAGCTTTACTTAGACTTCCACTCACCACTGCTCAAATCAACATATTCCAGACTTCAGCTGAGCCCCTCATGCAATTTCAGCAAGCAGACATGATTATAAATGTTTGGGGTTTTTTGTAAAGAAAAGGCATGTTCCACAGCAGAAGCCTTTCCTCATCATTTGTCATCCATATAAAGAAGTTTTACTATATCCATCTACAGTAGCAAGTTGTCATAATTAGCTGTGACTCATGTAAGTGTAATGCATGTGTGTAAACCCTTAAGTCAAAGTGTAGTGGCAACGAGGTTCAGAACTTACAGACCAGAGAAGTGTTTATATCTTTCCCAAGGACACCGCCACAACAAGGGAAACTGGTTGTCGAGAGGCCAAACCTTTAAACTTTTCATCCAGGGATGGCCTCAGAATGCACACTTGCACTTTTTCATAGCACCTTATAAGGTGATCAAGTAGTTTACTGCTGAAAACCCAATGCCAAACATAGACATCCAATGGGAAATGGGCCCCTGCTGTTACAACCCCATATCACTCAAGACATGTGCCTAAATTTCCAACAAAATACGGGCTTTACCGGACATTGGTTATTGTAATTGTGAAACGATGGTTTCTCATGACTGACTCTTATACACTCCTGCTGGAAGAAACAGCTCAGAGTGGGAGTATTTTTAGATAAATTAGCATGTCATTGCTCTAACCTCCTCTTTGACAGTACCAAACCTCAGCTTGAGTGAGTGTTAAATCACAAAGTTAAAAAGCTATGAAACCACTGAGCAGAAAGACAGTCTTTTTCAGTTCACATTGGTGACTGCAGATTTTCCCACTCATATGTCCCACAGTAACCGCCAAGTGTAAAGTTTAAATGACAAGAGTCTTATAAAGAAGACATATTTTGCTTACTATTGTTTACATGCTCTGATGCTCAAAAAAGTTTCAAAAATCACTTTTCTCATACTGTCCAGTGCTACAGCTCTGTATTCCCCCTCTGTCTGAAACACTCTGTTTTAGTTCCTATCTCTTAAAGGTCCCTCTTCCTGAATACCCAGTCTGCTCTGATTGGTCAGCTCACACATGCCTGACCCAGGACTGAAAACAACAGTGCAGCTGTGCTAACTCATGTTTTAAGTGCCAAACTATCCACTAGGCATAATTCTTTTGACATGGTGATGGTCTGATGTCACAAAGTCAGGGAATTAAGGGCATGACATCAGACTAGGCGTTTTAGGAGCAGTGTTCTCTGTAGGAGAAAGGAGCTTCTTTTGGTGTGGGCCTTTTTAACTTGTTAGCTCTTTTATGTGAATGAGAACACATAAAACACTGAAGAGGCGGAAAAAAACGACACAGCATGATAAGTCTCATTTAACCTCGGAAACCGTATGTGACATGTTAATTGCATCCGTTGCAAACAGGCAAAAAAAGCTCATATGTTCCCTTGGAGTCAGACATACTGACATTCTGAAGTCTGATGGACAGAACTGAGCACCATCAATCTGACTGAAAAGATGGATTGTCCCAATCTCCCAGGAGAGTGAATTGGCCACATGTTGAGGCACTTCTGCTGAAACAGACCTAAACCTTTCTTCAAAGCTCACACTCACCTGTACTCCTACATAGCGTGAGCTGGCCACAGTCTTTCCTTACAAGAAAACAGCCACTGCAGACCATGATGAGACTGGACTGAAACTGGCCGCCTCTGCCACTGCTGCCCCCACATGTAACAAAAAAGAAGTGATTAAAAACCATCCATGTTGTCAGCGAAGAAATCCACTGCTGTTAAAGCTGTTGACCCGCCGACTGAGTTATATGAGTTGTTGCACAGAGCAGCAACTTAATTTTTTCACATTAGCAGATAACAGAATATGCTGTAAATGCAGTTCAAAGGGTGGAAATATCACTATTAACTCTTGTTTTTTAATTCAATTTACAGACCAGTCGCTCTTAGACGTAACGATTCCTTTTCACTGACGCAGCAATGTACCAGTTCTACAGAATAACAACTGAATCCTGGCTTGAAAGCACCACATGATTTGTTAATCTGTCAAAGTTAAGTATATTTTGATGCTACCAGAACCGAGGGGATTGGGGGATTGCCCTGTGATGACTTTGAATCATCTGTTGTTTGAGACACTCTGTTCAGTTTTCAGCATTGCCTGAAATCATAATGGACTGCTGAGGGTCTAAAAGGATTATGTTTGTGCATTTCAGGTTTGGAAATGATAACAACATAATACAATCTAACATGTCATGAGTTTCTGTTTTTTTTTTTTAAGTAAGAGGACCATTTTGTTTCACAATTAGCAGGATGCAGAATTAGAACTGACATTGCTGTCGTCATATACAACCAACTCATCATCCTTTAAAACATAAGTCTTGTTTCATAGTGTATTGGCAACTACATCATGATGAAATATGATTAAACTGTATTCAATTAGGTAGAGACTATCTATGACAGCCTGGCGCTCAAGCGCTGCATTTTATCGTTCTATCACTCTCGAGCTGCTCTGTGTCTGAGTAGTTGCAGATTAAGTTTTTGTATTCGACTTTATTCTTTATCAGGCAATCCCAACCGTCACGATAGCTGCACAGATTTAGACTTTCCTCGTCAATGAGCAGGAGTCTGACTGCGGCAGCGCACATTAATCACAGAGTCTGAAAATAACTCTCAGATAGGCAGCAGATACAGTCGGCTGTCAGAGACAGAAACCATCTCACGCGGGCGCTATCTCGCCATTTGTAGGGATTTTGATTTTAACTCCGCAAGAAGGATTCTTTTTGTTACCTGAGGAGCAACATCTGCACTCGTAGGAAAATATATTTTTTTTATGTGATACCATACGTCGAGGTGCAAAAAGGTCAGCCAGGTCACTGCTAACTTTGACTGTGTGGCATAATTTCAAAGACAACTAGGGTAACAGATAAATTCTCTCTGAAACAATGATAAAAGGCCACAGAGCACATGATAAGGCCTGTATTATATCACTGACACTGTTTCCCTGGTCTGTCTGACAGAGAATGGGATCCCTCTCAGACAACTTCAACAACAGTGACAAATGTAAGATAATAACACAGATTCTAATAAAAAATATATTTATTACCTATCACCAGGCCAAGTGCTGGATGTCTTCAGGGGGAAAGTAAGGATTTATCAATGTAAATCTAAACGTGTCCTCATTTAAGTGCAACCGTCACTCAAAGTAGGGCAGAAGATTGAAGAACGCTTCACAGTAATGAACAAAGTAGAAGACGGAACGGTGAACAGGACGTTTGTCATTTTTATAAATTGTGTTTAAACGTGATAAACTGAGATCAAAGTATTTTACTGGACGCATAATCTAAATGTTTAAAAAACATATATTGTTTTATGAAAGCGGCACTATGTAGTTTTGGAGAGGAAATGTTTGTGTTTATAATATTAATGAGGCAATGATACAAACTCAGAGAAATTTCTTTTTCCATAACTGAATAAATAAGCAGTTCTCAGAGGAAAAAAGGTCCTGAAACACTGTTTGAATCTAGAAACACATAAGCAGTATGAAATTGTGTTGTCCTTTAAGGCCAGTTTGTCTATTCAGTTTATTGAGTCATGAAAACAAAGACAGTTTGATTATTCAGTTTGTTCAGTGATAAAAAAAAAAAGAGATCGGTCAATGAAGATCTTTCTCTTCTGATTAAAATGTCTTGCTGAAAAACTACACAGTGCACCTTTAAATGATCTACAAAGAGAAATCTCCTTTCTTTAACTATATATGGACTAAAGGGATTGGAATTAAACATGACAATAAAGTGTTTACATTGCCAGGGGTGTTATACTATAATGTTATCAATTGTGTTTTGGCTCTTTTACACAAAGTGCTGCTGTAATATTTAAATTCATATAGGCTATATGGTTGATTATGGCTTAAATAGAATTTTTACCATTTTGCTTAATGGATTTTTCTTTATTTCCCTATTTGTATTGTGTCAGTTTTGAATCTCCCAAAAACATTTTGACAGGATATCTGACAAGATTCTTTGTTATATGACACTTGTTTGTAATACAGTGTTTATCACATGTGTACGATTCTGTATTCAGTTGATAAGGCATTGACTTGGCCGATATTTAGAAATTATGTAGGCCTTATAGAATATGAAAAACGTAAATGACAATGGTGGGACAACAAATTACTATGAGGAACCAGGGGGATTCAGGGGAGCCCCCCCCTTCAGGGAATGGTTTCATGGGCATAGTATTTACACACTTGATTTTGATGGAGACTGGAGAGTACAAAATGCTTGGTACTGCAAATGTGACAAGACCAAAGTGCAATTTCATTCTATTCGATTTGATTTTACTAATTAGTTTGTTCTCATTTGTTTGCTTCATTCTTGTCTATTTCCCTTTTCTCATAAATTTTTTTTTTAATTGAGCTTGGATTATTTCCCCTTCACTGTGAGTGTATCATTATGTTACTGGTACAAATTAGAATGTTTTGATCTGCCAACCAGAGGGTGTAAATGTTATAAAAATTCATTAAAATACTAATTATAAAATAAATAAACAAATAAACACTTTAATGAGGACTGTCATGATATCCGCGAGAGAGAGAGAGAGAGAGAGAGAGAGAGAGAGAGAGAGAGAGAGAGAGAACATGGATGAGAGAGAAAGTGAGAGAGTAGGATTTCCGGTGTCTCCAACCAATGAGCTGATTCCACATGCGGACACCGAACACCGCATTCGACGCACGCGAGAGCTGCAGCGGACAAACGCGATTGGTGCCGACTAGCACTCTGGTGATTCCGCAACGCACGGACAGAACGAGCGAGCGAAGTGAGCCGAGCTACAACTTAGCCACATGTTTATATCATCTGTTCGGACTGATTTATTCCGGAATTCGCGTTTGTTTTTTTAGAAAAAAAAGGAAAGGGAGAGGAAGGGTCTGACAACATCCCCGTTGAGACTGCGATGTTTGATGTGAATAGCTTGTTCAAGGTCTCACAGGAGAGCTAGCGGGGCACAGCCGGCGAATTCAAGCGGAGCCAGAGGAGCCAACAACAGTTAGCTAGCTGTAGCCTGTTAGCTAGCCGTTAGCTTAGGAGCCACCAACTCGTTCACTCTCGCCAGGCACCTGCACGCCGTGCTGTCTTGAGTTAACGCTAATTAACCGGTAACAGTCGACCAAGTGCGGGTCCGCTCTATTATTTATAAGTATTATTTGTTTTAAGTGCCGGAGTGACGTCGAAGGAGGAAAGAACCGTGACAGGCTGAGGTTGGGACCAACAGGGCGAAACGAGCGCTGTCCTTAAGTGGCCGTTCACCATGGACAACGCACACACAAAGACGGTTGAAGAAGTTTACAGCTTTTTTAACGTGAATGAAAGCACAGGTCTGAGTTTAGAGCAGGTGAAGAAACAACGGGAACGTTATGGAGCAAACGGTAAGGACCCAGGTCACATCAGTTTGTTCAAAAACAAGTAGTCATGCTGTGCCGGTGTCATGTATGGGCCATGGCTCCCGATTTGTGACGGGCGACATGCTGCAGTCGAACGTTAAGGAAAGTTGTTGACGTCACTTTCTGTATGTTGAAATACTGGACAGGCTCAACTGTTAAATCAGCCCGCTTTGTACCTCATGTTGTTTTGCTTAACTGCTGCTACAGAAATATTCTAATACTGCCCATTACTCAACTAACTGCCTGTTCACTTCTCTTTTGTCTGCGGTCTGGATGGGATGATCTGCAGAATTGCCAGCTGAGGAGGGTGAGTGGGCCAATGTGTATGGATACAAGGAGTCACCTGTATATGTTTAGCATTTGTCACTGTTAATTTTTTCAATGAAATGAAATCGTGAAGATTAATTTTTGTTTTCCAGGTAAATCTCTTTGGGAGCTAGTGGTTGAACAGTTTGAAGATTTGCTTGTGAGGATCCTTTTACTTGCTGCCTGCATATCCTTTGTAAGTATAACACACACGTTTTATAGTTGTACTTTCAGTGGTTTGGTCAGTGTTCGCTCCACCAGGTAGAGCCTTTTCAGTGAGATTTATGAAATTGCTCATACTTGATGTACCACTTGTGTATAGCAAAGTGCTATGCCTTATCAGAGATTGCTAGCAGTAAAAGCGTCTGTTAGCAGGTTGTGACACTTGTAAGGGGATGCGCTCAACACTCAAATCCATATGATGTTGACTTAAGGTTGGGTATTTTTAGTGCTAGAATAGTGAGATCTTAAATACAAGAGCCTGTTTCATTTCCTTCAAGACATGATAGTGAGTGTTTAAGGAAAGGGATGATGGCAAAATATGGCATTCTGCCAGTTGAACACTGTCTCTTCATCGCCATCACCATCTTTCTTTTCACCCTTTAAGTGATTAGTTCAGTGTTTTTTTTTTTTTTTTTTTTATTTTCTCAGTAGCTATGTCTTCCTACAATGTGCACACAGTCCTATTCAGAATGATTCAGTGCAGATCACAGCTTAGCAAGAATGCTGTTAAAAGTGGAGAAGAAAGGCACCCAGTAACTGTCTGGTGACACAACCCAGATGACCGTTTTTTTCCCCCACGATTCTATATTAAGGTATAATTTGTAGGTGCATGCATGCTTTTTCGTTGAAGAAAATCATAACACATTTGAGACTGTTGTTTCAGAGAGATTATATTAACACATCCTGAGTTTAAAAGGAATGCTGATATGTTGTTAATCTGGGAACAGATACTTATGTCATTTGATGATTATGTGGCACGTTGTTGGGATGAACAGCATGCTTTGTGTTTGGCTATTAACATGTGAACTTGACTGACACCTGAGAAGACCATATGTCTCTCAGGTCATTGAATATCCTGGCTTTAACATGCCGTTACACTCTCGCTGTGACAAAAACTCTCAACATGACTTTGAAGTCCAGTAATTCATGTTGTTATCGTGACTACAGCATGACTTTAATTCCATAAATGACAACAGACATAACTTGTGATGCTTGTGACCCTAGTGTGGTTTATGTGTGACACGGTGTTGGGTCAACTATCCGTAGGCTCTGATTCTCCTAGCATTGGCTGTTGGCCTACCAGCTGAGGGTATCATTCATCACCCAGGCATGTTGAGGACAGCCAGCTATGGTTATAAAGGGTTATAAATCACCAGCTGTAGTACACAGCTCACTCTCAATCACACTAGCAGGCACATTTACATTTATTTCAGCATGACATTATTTGGACTACAAACAATTGTAAGACTTCTTATATCAATTTAGGAACTGAAAGGTTTAAATCAGTTTGATATACGTTTGATCGGCCATTCTTAAATAGGTTGGAGTAGAAGATACGGAGCCATTGGCATTTCGTTTGACACACTTAACTCCTGGCACAGATTCTAAAAGAGGAGAAAGTGGTTACTACAATCTCAGTCTCTCTGACATGACTTTGTAACACACTTGGCCCAGTTTCCACAGTACTGGCAGAAGCTGCCTTGATATTTATTATGAATTAGCAAATGATTGTTAGACTTAAAATGGTTGTGCCAAATATGCAAACGTCAACGTGTTGTTCTGGCACAACTTCATCTGCTAGTAAGGTGCACGGAAAAGACAAGCGGAGACAATCCTCAAGCAAAGCTGATCAGAATTGGGTTTGTTGCCAAATAGGTATTTACATACAAGGAATTTGCTTTGGTGTTTTGAAAAAAATGAAAAAAAAATTGAAAAATAATCAGTTAAATTGTGATTTTATTGCCATTCTATAGTGATTAACTAGGCCTCATGGCAAGAATATATATATTTGAACGACACTGAAAAATGAGTTGCATCCGTGTAGTTACATAACAAGCAGGAGTATTCATTTCTGGTGTTTTAGGGATGTTCTCAGTATTTCACACCTCAGTGTTGTTGATTTTCTTTTTCTCTGTTTTGTTTTTTTCCCTTTTTTGTAGGTACTGGCCTGGTTCGAAGAGGGAGAGGAAACCGTTACAGCCTTTGTGGAGCCTTTTGTTATCCTACTTATTCTCATAGCAAATGCTATTGTAGGAGTCTGGCAGGTAAACACATTACATGTTCAAATCTACCCTGGTCTGAGTTATTAAAACGTATCATGTTGAGCCAAATGCCTGTATAATGTTACGAATACTCGTAAATAGTTGCCTTGACCAGAGACGGTAGCTTTCTTTTGCCAAATTTGAAATAATCAACTAACAGTGGATAGGGAGTATGACTCAGGAAGTGAATTTGCTAAAATTTTACTTAAAAGCAATGTATCAAAGAAAGAAGATGTGCTGCAGGGGTTTTCTTCCACTTTGATCATTGTCCAATTGGGTTTTGGCCATGTACAAGCTGAAAAGGACTCTTACTGACGGAAGAAACTGATACCATGGAAAGAAACGTGGAATGGAGAACTGTGTTATTCAATTTTTATCATAAAAGACAAAAATTGGAAATGTAACTTTTTTCTGTTCTGGCCAAGGAGACAGCACACAACCTATTAGACTGATTAGACCCTATACGCTTCTTGTCATAGTCACATAGGAAACCTGGCATGCTCCTTCCTCCTCACTTGATCTTTTCTGGTCTTCATTAAATAACCAACCTTATCAGAGTAACCAGTGGTTCTTACCCTTTGACAGAGGGGGGCAACATTTAGTTGTCAACAGTAAAATGAGAAAACAATAGCATTTTTTAAAAATATTGCCGGTGAGGAGGTGTTTACGTCTCTTTGTTTATATGTGCTTGCTAGGTCCTGGCATTCCCCCTAGGATTTACAGTGTCAGTTCCTTTGAGAAGCAGTATTGATTCGTCAAAATACACCTTAATTATAGGCAGGAAGCAAGGGCAGCAACAGTCCTGGATGGAGGCACACATCTGGACACATAACTAATTATCCTCTCCACAGTGACCCAGAAAGAAGCATGCTACCCCTGGAGTCAGTAATATTAGAGAGGTACACCAAATAGTGTTAAATTAATGCACCTAAAAAATATGTTCAGAATAGATTTATTTGACGTAGAATATCCCATGTGCAACATCCTAAGAATAAGCCAAGTAACACAGTGTTATTAAACAAATTATGGAATTACATCTCGTTAGAAGCCAATTTATAATTTAACAAAGCTTGCCTTTTATTACTTGGTAATAGGTAATACCTGTCTTTTATATGTTCCCCGTTGTTCCATGTGTCCCTGTTGTTGGATTAAAACTTTAAAAATATGTTACAATATACATCCATAAATCAGTGATTCCTACACCTGAAGTACTTGTACCTTCTGCAGTAGAATGCGGAATGCGTTTATAGTAGTTCAACTCATTTAGAGAAATAGATTTTACGATTTGAAAAACTAAAGTACATCAACTTAATGAGTCAACTAAAACAATTAAGGTGTTATTGCAATTTAAGAGTGTGTGAAAACTAGTTGGCATGTGAACAGTAGTATAGACATATAGTAGAGTAGATGAAGTGGTTTGCTAATTTTTGCAAATTTGTCCAAACTGACTTGGACATCAACATCTCAATTGTATGAAAACATTGAAACAGCCATTATTATATCCACTCGTAAATGATAAATAGTCAATTAACATCCAGTTGGAAATTCATTGAAATTAAAATATTTGGAAGATGGCTTGGTGTTGGTGAAGGGGTAGTTGAGATGATCAGGACTGCTGGTGGATGTCTTGCATAAATGTTGGGAACCACAGAACCACTGCCTTAGAGAGAGAGAGAGAGAGAGAGAGAGAGAGAGTGTGTGTCTGTGTGTCTGTGTCTGAAGGTCAGTGTACAGGATCAGTGGCTGAGGGTCTTGAGTAAGGGTATTTTTTTCTTGTTATTGGTTACATTTGAAGAACAAACACCATGATAGTAAATCACACCACAGTATACTCGGTCAAGGAAGACAGTTGTTAGGTTGGGTGGATCCCTCCCTCCTTTTTTGCATTTTAAATGAAATACTTGTTTGAGGCTCTGTTGGGACCTGTATACTTGAGGAGTTGTCAAGTGGCTTGTTGTTGTCCTTACTTCATGCAAAGAAAGCCTCTGTGAATTATGTAAAGGTAGAAGAAGTAGGATCTTGTGATTTTCTGTTTTTATTCATGTGTCCCTGCCTGTCATAAAATTAGTTTAGTTTTCCTCTGAATTCAAAGCAGTTGATGTTTTGTATACCTTTTGTGGCTTCCTTTGACCTTGTAAAGCATAACCTTTACTGGCTGCCATATTAATGGCTTTCTGTCCCTGTTGCTCTGCCTTACAAAAGACCTAAATGTCCTGGGGTTGTGTGCCCTGTCATGACATGTCTTGTTGAGTTCTGCCAGCCAGACTGGGAGCTGCCACTAAAACTGTCCAATCTGAGAGCAATCACTCAGACAAGGTTAAGTCAGCACTATCAGAAAAGTGCAAGTGAAGAATGATTAGGAAGGAACTGAGCAGGCAAGAAAGGAACATTTGGGGAAACTGAAGTAGAACTGCCATTGTCGTAGTGACAATTGCACATTTTTGTACAGAAAGTCCTGCTATTAAGGTGGCTCTAACAAGCATTGTTTAATATGACCTGGACAGAAGCTTCCTTTACATCTTTCAGCCTTTTACCACATGTCCCAGTGTTTACATAGTTCTCCTCCATTGTCGAGCCTAGCCCACTGGTCATGTGCAAGTCGTTTATTTTTTCCTACCCGCTTTGCTTATGTAAAGATTAGACTCTCATCAGTCCACTTTGAATAATGGCGCTTTAACTGAAACGTCATATCTGAGTAGGCACTTTGTTCCATCTTCCTTATCATCCATTTCCTCTAACACAGTGTTCACTCAGTGTTTGAGTGAAATTGACTTGTTAACCCCCCCCAAATCTCTCTTTTCAGGAGCGAAATGCAGAAAATGCCATTGAAGCACTCAAGGAGTATGAGCCGGAGATGGGGAAGGTCTACCGCCAGGATAGAAAGAGTGTCCAGAGAATCAAGGCCAGGGACATTGTGCCTGGGGACATTGTGGAGGTGGCAGGTAAGATTAAGAGTATTAAGCTTTGTTTATGCTTGATGCAGTGTCCCCTGTGGGAGGATGCATGCATCAAAGGTGCCATCACTGCGACTCTTGGGTCAAGACAAAGTGGCATGTAGTCGTTCATCTAACATTTTTTAGATTGGACACCCTCTGCATGCACACAAGGCTTTCAATTTCAAGATGGTCAAGTTTGAAAGTAGAGTCGCTGAACCGGTATGCCTGTACTAAACGTCTGTATGACCCCTTGTTGAGAGAGCACCAGAACAGTCAAAAAATCACATAAAATTCCCACACCGGGAAAGGAAGAGGCATTTTGTCAGAGGGTGTTAAAGAACACAAGCAATTGCTTAGTCAAAGCCTGAAAAAAGAAAAGTGGTGACCCAGGTGGAAGCAAGGTGGTCCTTTTTGTTTCTACGCCCCCTGGCAAAGAAGACTTCAGCAGAGAACAGGCTGAGCATGAAAGCTCCAGGCATGCATTCAGAGAAAATACATCCTAATTCTGTGAATGGTCTTTCTTGCTCAGAAGTTGTCTTTAAAGAAGAAAGGTAGTTCAGCAACAAAATTGCATCATATTCAGATGTATTCAAAAGAAAATTCAGGTTTATTATGGGTTACAGCCTAGTCTTTTTTCCATTTAATCTTGACATTTCCCTGCAGAAAGTTCAGAAGAGTCAAGACATTGGCTAAAGCTTTTGATCCCTTCTATTTGTATCATTTGATGAGTCACCGATGTGCAGCATGTCTGTGAGCTACTAATATTCTTTATCTTAAATGTGAGTAGGTGATGAGGCAATGGCTATAACTCAACACACAGATGCTGTTGGTCACAAAAAGAGCTGTACAGATGGCAGAGGTCATCAATTCTGCTAACATCATCAACAGTGTTATGACGTCTCAAACATGCACACACGAAGATTCGCACAGCTGATCCCTTATCCTGTTCATTCCCCCTGACAATTTTAGAATAATGGCAGTACTTGGTTAGTAAAGCAGTTACGCAATACAAGAGCAGAGGTCCAGTCTGTTCCTCAACTTTTTTTTTTTTTTTGGCTAACCTCAACTTGAATATGGCCACATGTTTTTGCCTTTTGCGTCACTGCACCTAATTTCTCTCATTATGTCTCTCTCAGTGGGCCTCGTCTGTCTTTTATCTTTCTTTTTATGTTTTCATTCTTGCTTGGTTTGTGTTTATTATGTAGCTTACCATAACAGACTTTGTTTTCTTTGTTTTCGTTGTCCCACAGCAAAGGTTGGTGGCGCGGTCACAGAAAAGATTTCTGTGCTCTGTTTATTATCTCGTCAGTAGCTAAAAGAAGGGGCTGTGGCTTTACTCATTGAGGTCCCAATGCCATACACAATTCATGTTGTATTACACATAGTGCCACAAATTTGAACTTAAACACAGTGCAAAATGAACTGTCTTGTCCACTAGCCAAATGGCTCGTAAATGTTATCATTTTACCAGCAACTCGGTAGATAACCATTGTGTTTGTGGCTGGTCAGTCAAGTAAATCAACCTGCCACTTGCATGTGTTTTACCACCACTGGGCTGATATAATTGTGTGCTATTACTATTTTTACTTGAGCAATCTAAAAAAAAAAAGAAGAAGAATACTTTAGGCATCAATTGGGTCAAAACCATAATCAGCACTTACATAATTGCTTTACATCATGGCTTATAGTGACTGTGTCTTACAAATGACACTTAGAGTTCCTCTCTAAAAGCCACTCTGAAACAAGTCATACAAATATATGGTCAGTTTCTAATTATTGATAACTGAATGTGAAGGTTGGACCCACATAGGCCATATATTCAGAGTCATTCAACCTGGCATCTTAAATGTTATAGAGGACAACAGCTGAATCAGACTGGCCACTCTGCATGGTTTACATACGCAGTTACAGCCATGTGATTTATTGTCAACAGCAGCAAGCTGTTCGCATAAATATGGTCCTAAACCCAATAAATGGGCCTCTTGGGTCATATAAGTAATGAAGATGCAGTTGATTAACTGGTTTAAGTTCTGTCACGGAGTGAATAAGCAGTATCTACAAAAGCTACTATAGTTACATTTACCTGGCTAAGTAGCTATGTGTGTATGTGTTTGTATTTGCAGTGGTACGCACATCAACTACTCGACCAGCGAGTTGCCGCATGATGGTGCTTGATGTACGAGTGTATTGCCAAGCTGCAAAGTCACTTTTCACGCCAGTCGTATGGTTTATGTCTCTGATAATTTTGCCATACAAGCTCAGATGTGCAGTCAGAGCAATTGTTAAGTGGTTGGCGGGACTCTGTGTGCCGAGTGTGTGTGATTTCTTTTTTGTGATGTGTCTTGCTCTGTTCTTTCTTTGGTGCTTAGCTGCGGTCTCACCGATCTAGAGGACAGCCATCCTCTTGTCTTACAGGCTTGCAAAGAGTTTCCTCTGAAACATGTTTTTCCTTTACAGTGTTCGCTTAACTTGCTTACTTGCCACAGCGCAGTGTTTTGACTATGTTAGGCAAACACTTTGTTTTGCTGCAGCATGAATCAAGTAACGTTGACAATAGTTTTGTCTGTCTTTCTGGGCAGAGCATCAAGTGACACACCAACCCCCTTTTCCGTCAGTGGAATAGTTCTGAGAGTCTAGCTTATGAGAATGGATTGCGCTTACAGTCAATATAGTGGCCTTTGGTGCATTCTGAGTCTGCAATTTTTATGCAAAATATCATCTAGAATTGGCTTGAGTAATTGCTAATCTACTGTTGGTCAGCCTTATTTACATATCAGGTGTATATTGCAGCAATAGCTAACCATGCTATTACAGTTTGTGGTAGGTGAACACAGGACAAGACATTAGCAGTCAAATATGATCTCAGATATCAGAGCAGGGTGTCTAGCTGCTTATAGATGAAGTAGGCTACATCTGCTGAATTAATGACAACTTTGTTAACACAACAGAAATTAGGTTTCATTGGCAGAATTGAGCACATCATTGGGCAGCAGAAAGTAGGGATTATTTTGGGATGTAAATGGAACCCATGCCCCATCAGTGTTATCTGTTTGTCACTTAATGTCTAAATGGATCATATTTTCAACATTCATTAAATACAAACATTTCTTAGCATTTTCAGAAAGGATTGCTTATCACTACTGGCCATGTAAGATGGAAAGTCTTGCATGACCATAAGCTGCTTGCAAAAGCCAAAACTGTGTTTTTTCTATTTGAGATTTTCCCATTTTTCCACATCAACTTGTTTTACTGAGATGCTTAAGTTTCTGGCTCATAATGGGCAATGGTCTTGCATTTCTATAGCGCTGTACCAATCAATGATGAACAGTACTTATTCACCCATTCACACACACATTGACACACTGATGCTGCCGTGCAAGGTGCCAAACTCCCATCAGGAGCAATTTTGCGGTTCAGCATCTTGCTCAAGGTTACTTCGATATGCAGCTGGGGAGCCAGGGATTGGAACCAGCAGTATTCTGAATAGTGGATGACAGTGGCTCACTGTCTGCTAGTTGAGCCATTCATACACTGTTTTGTCTCTTGAGTATTGCAAGGTTTCATGAAAACCCCTCAGTGTGTCTCCTGGATTTATTTACTGCCAGCACTCTACTGAGACAATAGTGAGTGGTCTTTGCTCTTTTGTTTTACTTTTCAATTCCTTATTGTCTGTTGCCAAAGTGATGGTGTTGATCCTTGTAGTGGCAACATCCTGTGCATAAGGAATACAATTTCCTTTCTTCTCTCCTCTACTCTTTCTTGCTGGCTGTATGTAATATATGTGAGACTGATCACCTCTGTTCTGCCTGGCTTGTGGTTTTATCTGAAACACAGTCTGAGGGCAATGTTCACTGTTAATGTTGGCCTACCCTAGGAGGGAGCCGAGAGCTAGACAGGTTTAGAAGCGTTACAGATTCAATTTGATAAATAATTTGTGCTCCAGATGGCCTCATGGCCAGGTTTCCTCTCTTTTGTTTAAGAGTGTAGGATAGTCTGTCTATTGTCATCACCCAAGCTATTTGTTTCTGCTTGTCGTTTGCTGACTGTCTATTCCACTTGTCCTTGCTGTTTGCGTTTTTTTCTTTGCAGCTCACATGTACAACTTATTGCTGCATTATAGCAGCACACAAATTATATGAAATCCATAGTGTCATGTGTGTATGTTTCTGATTAGGATTTGTCTTATGGTTTTTCCATTCACAATAGGAATGGAAGAGTCCCTTGACGGCTGGAGGACCTCATTCCCAGGAGGCTGAAAGCCTACGTGCTAGCGTAGCGGGGAGCCCCAGTCAGAGGGGGAAAAATATACAACCCCCTTGGGGCCTTTAAAGTTTCACTGGACCCCCCATGAGGAATAGTTGGGTGCAGTGTAATTTCCTTGGATTTGTTGCAAGATTCACAGCTTATACAATCAGTCCTATGGGGTCGGCGTGTCGAGCATGGTTAGTAAGATAGAAAAGGTAGGGATACAGACCCTGGAGAGTGTATAAAAACAACTTTGGTCTGTTGGGGTTTTATCACTCAAGTGTTTGCCGGCTGACATTTGTCCCTCACTCTGGGGAACAGATAACAGATAAAATCCGTTGTTCACACGGGAGAAAGTAAGGTCCATATCCCAGAGGCTGACTACTCTTTCCCAGAAACAAAAAAACGAAACAGGAAAGAACATGTGATGTAAGATGAAAGGAAAGATAAGGACACACTTAATTTGAAACAGCTGCAGTTATTTTGGTCGCTGCCGCAGATTTCTGTAGGAAAAGACAAAATAACTATTTATTCATTAAGTGCCCAATGAGTGGAGCAACATTCATAAAGAGTAACAGTAATTTCAGAAACAATTACAGTTGGAACTCATGCGAACTCATCCTTATTGACCATCACATGATTCAATATTCCCAGGATAAATTGGTTTGTCACGACAGTGAAGACCTGTGTCTGTTATTGATGAGGGGTTAGGCCCATTAAAAGGCATTAATGATGAATGGATCCTATGTCTTCTTGCTGCCAAGCTATTCTTGTCGCATGTGAAAGTGGGCTATTCTACTTCCTGTGACCTTATTCCCAGTATAATATGGTATATAGGAAGTAGGTGGGCGTTTTGCTAGAACTTCAAGGTAGGAGATCTAATTAGTGACTTTTTGTTGGAACCTTCCCACAGGACTTTAAGTCTTCAATATTTCCAGCGACTGTGGTTCCTCATCTCCTCTGTGTCCTTTCTCATGCTCTGCTTGTTCATCTTCTTCATTCACTATCTCCTGTCAGTTAACAAGGATCCTGGTTGAAGGCAGGTGATGAAGTGGTTTTGACAGCGTCTAGTCAAGTCGAGCACCAAATTTGGTAGTGCAGCTGGTACAGTCAAGGAGTCAGCATAACTACATGTTACAGTGCACTTAAAAGTAGTATTAATAACATAGATCTTGGATTATTGGCATAGAGTAAGCAAGATGTGAAACAGTGCAGTGATGGTGTTGAATTTTCCTCACTTCAGTCTCCATCAGTGGCTTAGATCTGTCACAAACTCATGAGAATGGTGGGAATGAATGAACAGTCTGTACACAAGGACACGCCGTTTTCTATTTTAACCTCTGTGACGAAGAGCGGGTTCTCCTTGCTTAAAAAAGAAGTTTTTATCATTCACCCTCCCCCAATCCAGGAGCATGTTAACAACTGATCAAAATAGTTTTCCCATTTTTGGACGTGTGTTTTGCGGGACTCATCTAATCCCTCTTCCCATTCTCTGCTCTCCTCGGCCCCCCCTCTCTTCCTCTCCACTCAGAAGGGCACTGCAGAGGCCCAAGGGTTGGTTTACATGTCTGTCACCACTCTCCAGTGTCCACAGAGGGATCTCTTAAGAGCCTCGGGGTCATTGCTTTATATTGCTTTTATCTTCACCCTTTCAAGTTTTGTCTTACTGGAAGCTGAAAGTAATATTTTACTTTGGTGCAACAGTGGCGTATTTCCATTATGCTTTAGATTTTCATTAAAACGTCAACCATTAATTTTGGGTGCTATGTTGGCCCATAATGTAATAGTGCAGTAATATACAGGGAGCAATACAAGACTAATAATCTTGACAGACTCCTTTTTTAAAAAATATTTTCTTAGGATATATTTTTAAAATCGTCATCATGGATCTGACCTTTCAAGAGGTAATATAATGTCTGTTTCTATTTCCAGTCCCCTCCCATAGACGTGCTTTGTTAAAGTAAGCCTCTAATAAGAAGCAGATGTCAATCTGAATGCGGAAAAAGGTTAATCAAACTACACGGCTGAAAGGTTTTTTATCAACACTTTTTATCTGCCCAGATCAGACACAAACTACATGTCAAATAATACCAAGGAGTCAAACTATTTGATTTTAGCCTTTTTAAGAAAAGCTAATAAATGTCAGCGGCTTTAATGGGACTTATCCGCTTTCTCCAGAGGAAGCACTTGTTTGGAATTTGGTGTATATTTACATTTTACATTTGTTTTACTGGAGATTGCTAAAGCCATGTGTTAGTGGAAAGAATGAGCAGTAGTCTATTTGCGTCATGCACATGAGATGAGTGGAACATTAATCATTTTTGAATGCATGACTTTCCCTCATCCTTTCTCCAACAAATAACTTGAGTTTGATTATTTTATCACTCCCAGGGAGACTGAATTAACACGATAGCTGATTTTTATTTCCAAGCCACAAGTCTCTGTGTGGTCGTCTTTGTTTGTTTAATGCATTTATCTTTAAGTTTTTGACATTCTTTTGTGATAAAATTCTAAAACTTTAAAGGTGTCTTTTTACATGTAGGACATCAAGTCTCTATCAAGTCTTGACACCGCTCATCTGTTTTTATGGCTCGTATTATACAAAGTATCTATCGACCCATTGTCAGTACCATTTATAGATGCTTTTAGATTGTGAAGTGGTACTTAAGTGTCTCTTGTGCGTTGTTGTTTCTGTCCACAGTTGGTGATAAAGTGCCTGCAGACATCAGGCTGACTTCTATCAAGTCAACCACTCTGAGGGTAGACCAATCAATTCTCACAGGTAAAACCATTTTTAAATTGTTTAACTACACTATGTCTGTGTGACCGTCTGTCAGTAAATGTTTGTGTCTCCTTTTCCTCACCCATTACACTTGATTATACATTTCACATGTTCCCTTTATAGCAGCTGACCTCTTTTGATCAAACGAGACACAGAACACAAATTAGCAATTTCCTCCTCCTTTTTGACGCTCATGCCCTCATTACATCCTGTTGTCATGGCTGCTCAGTCAAAACCAAAACAAAAAGAAGTGAGTGATGTAAGTAAACGGATGCGTCTTTAGATGGATAATTGGACATTGATGTAGATGGAAAAGATTGCAAGATGGAAGGATGTATAATGTGCGAGAGAAGAGGTTTATGTGAATTAAGTCCTTAAGTCTCTTGTCTTGCTCTGCTGCCTTAATTGGTAGCAAATTCCATGGGATATTTTAGTGTTTCAGCTATTTTTTTCTCCTCTCTTCCCATCCCCATTCATGGCCATACAGCTTGTCAAATGCTCCCTGCCTTACTCTGTCAGAACAGCGGAGACCATGCACAGTTGATTACACGCACAGACACACACAGTGCAAGCACACATCAGATACTGGGTTTGAAAGGTGGTGGCAGCGCAGTATTTGGTAATTGTCAGGCCTGCTCAGTCAGATGCAAAGCCTTTTCCACACATATCTTCCCAAAGTGTCAGCCAAGCATTGCAGCTAAAACTTTGCACTCCCATGTAGAAACCCGCTCACTGCTTGTCTCTTTTTCACATCTCTTGTTTCATTGTCCTTCAGGAGAGTCTGTGTCTGTGATCAAACACACTGACCCTGTGCCTGACCCACGTGCTGTCAACCAGGACAAGAAGAACATGCTCTTTTCTGTGAGTGAACCCCAAGCCCATTTTTAGAGTGTTCAGTATTACTTAAAACCTTTTGCTTCTGGTCTGACTACATCTATGAAGACAAAAATGTTCCTATGTCATCTTCTAATCTGAATCTCCTTTGTATCTTTGGTGCACAGCTGACAATAGTTGTTGAACTGGTTGCACCCCTATGCCCAGAAGCTCAATGTGTCATATGTTTTCATTTTCTTTCACTACTCTTCCACCACAGGGCACCAACATCGCAGCTGGAAAGGCTGTTGGTGTGGTGGTTGCCACAGCTGGCAACACAGAAATAGGCAAAATCAGGGATGAGATGGCATCAACAGAGCAGGAGCGCACACCACTGCAGCAGAAGCTGGACGAGTTCGGACAGCAACTATCCAAGGTAATTTAAGTCCCATTATTATCTCATACAGCATTTTCTTGCCTTTTATCTCAGCTATTTATTTTTGGTTTGACTGATTGATTAGTGTTGATATAATCTTAACATTTAAACTAATGCTGTTTACTTCAAGGTCATTACACTGATCTGCATTGCTGTGTGGATCATCAATATTGGACATTTCAATGATCCTGTCCATGGAGGCTCCTGGATCCGTGGCGCTGTCTACTACTTCAAGATTGCTGTGGCCTTGGCTGTTGCAGCTATTCCTGAAGGTAAGCTGGAGAGCTACACGCATGCAGCCATGTCCTTACCATGACTTGCTTGTTGCTGCGAGAGGATGTTGGGACAGTTGGTTTTGGAAGATCCTACTTATAGGGCTGTTTTCTAATTCTTCATGATACAGGGACAAAGGATACTATTTTAATCACTTGACTAAAGAAATAAATATGAATGGCTGTCTCCATTTCTTTCTGTAACCATTCATCTCCTCTCCTTTTCCCCTGTGGTTCTGTTTCTATCTCTCTCCAGGTCTGCCTGCTGTCATCACTACTTGCCTGGCTCTGGGAACACGGCGCATGGCCAAGAAGAATGCCATTGTCCGCAGTTTGCCCTCTGTGGAGACCCTTGGCTGTACATCTGTCATCTGCTCTGACAAGACTGGCACTTTGACCACCAATCAGATGTCTGTGTGCAGGGTGAGAGAAAAGCTAACAGAGACGACAAAGATTGATAGACTGTTGTTTTTCATGAATTTCATTAATTTGTTCATAAATCTGATACAAACACACAAGGTGGTTTTTTGGTTTGAAATATTGTTTTAAGGGGGCAAAGGAGCCTGTTAGCTTTGGTAATCATCGTCTGGAGAAACCAGTCAGAAATCTGCCATTAGAATAGGATAACAATGATAACCTACCAACAACTTTAACACATTATGGTAAAAATACAAATCCATGAAAAAGAGAGAAAATGAAACTTTTGTCATTACCCTCTGACTTCTTATTTCATTACTGTTCAGGTAACAGAAACACAAAGATTCTAACTATTGTTCAGAAATCCTATATTTACCATATGAATTCCCATATTTACCTCAAACGCAAATCAGATGTGTTGCTTTTGCAGTCCGCTCATTAACCTTCAATAGTCTGCATAGCTTACCTTAAATGATGTTGACATTGTTGGCTTATCTAACAACATTTACATTAGTTTCATTGTCGCCAGTTGTTTGTAAGGAGTTGATGTGTACTTAAGAATGTCAACAGATTACAGTGCTTGACTAGGCTAGTAAGTAGTTCACATCTTACAGTATAAGGTTAACAAACGTATGTGTCATTAAAGAAATGATCCATTGTGGGACAAAATTAATAGGCCATCAGAGATTGCGACCACACGGCTGCATGAGACAGAGGATTAACAACTGCATATCATAGCCATTCATGCTGCCTTTAGACTTGGTGTTCTTTACATGTGTAAATGATCACTTTTGATCACTCCGCAACAATACTCTCATAATCAGCCTATGCTGAGGAATACTAGCTAAAGTCCCTGCCAGCAAAGTATGATAAATGAGCACTCAGTGACAGGACATGCTCAGTGCGTCTCACTCAATGAGTTTGTTGAAAGGTAATTGCAGATGGGACTAGTGAAGTAAGTCCTGTCTTTGTACCTTGCAGGGAAAATATTTAAGCGGCATACCATAATATTTAAACAGCAGACGCAGTGTGCCCTCTGTAGCTCAAGATGCAGGTGATTAAACTGAGCGATCCGTCTCTTAAAAGCTTTGTCCTCTCACGTTTTCTGAATCCTGACAAAATTCTCTAAGGGAACAAAATTCTCATGAACCCAACAATAACTATTCAAAGTGTTCTTTGAATCTGTTTATGGCATGCACGTAGTGTCGGCACCACGTGTCACTGATGCCAGTGTTTGGCTGTAAACATCCTCCCCAGGGGCAACAGCACAGTTGTCGGTGACAAGGTCTTCAATCCACTGGGAAATGGTAATTTCAAACTTGATGAAAAATGGGTGAGAAGTCCAAAAATAAACAGTATTTTAAGACAGTTGCCATACATGGAGAAGAGCAAGGGCTGGCTACTTTCCTGACATCTGAGAACTTTTTTAATTTAAAGTTTTTACTGAGCAATAAAGAAACCCTGACATTCTTTTGCTGACCGTAAGGATTCTTTTAGCAGTAAGCAGTGTTGACTTTGAAAAGCTAATAAGGGATACTAAAGGGTTTAATTGTATTTTCGTATCTTGTTGATCTCTGCCTGTGTACATGTAGTGTATATATTTATTTATTATGCACAAAATGATATGAAGATATATGAACTATTACATATTTACTGTCTATTTTAGCCTTATATAGCATGTATGATTTCCTTTTAAGTGTTGCCTTACAGCTTAATTCTTCAGATTCCCCTCATATATCTGCATCCTGCTCCGTCCCTCCATCTTTCATGTCGGCTACCATCCTCTTTTTCTTCCCTCCTCGTCCTGCTCTCCTCCCCCTTCTTGTTCAGGCAGCATGCTGATCAGTATGCAGTAGTTAGTCACTTGCAGCAGAATCAGCAGTAGAGTTGCATAACTGACCTTGTGTTGAAAGATTCTCTCTCTCTCTCTGTCTCCTCTGTCTATCTCTTGCCTTGCTCATCCTGCACAAATTCGAAAACAAAATCATGTTTTTGGATGGCCTCATTTTGGTAACCACAGGATGCTATTCCTGGCTGGGTAATGGAGAAGCTTGTGCTTGACGCATCAGCTGCATCCAACCACCCCTGTCCGAATAGGGCAATACCAAAAGTTGTCCTGAAGGGCTGAATCTTTTTCAATTCAACTCCTTACTTGCTCCAGTGTTTTGGGTAGGAGCGCCTCTGACATCACTGCTTTTTGTTGCCCTGAGGGGAGTGCATCCATTACGCCAGCACATCATTTTTTTCAGATATTTCTATTTTCATCCCCCTCCTCTGCCCCCCCAATGCTTTTATGTAAGAATGTGTGAATGTATACCCTTGACAGACACGGTTGAAGCTCTTCTGTTTATCAGACTCAAAACCTATTTGCTTTTTTCTCTGATTTGTCCTTGCTTGATATCAAAATTCTTATGAAGATTAACAGCCTCTCATATTTGGATGTGGAGAAATATATTAGAATAATACAATTGTTTATTTGTGTTTTGAATTGAAAAGAAATGTTCATTCATTTATTTAGTCATTCATTTATTCATTCATTCATTCAAGAAGATGCTCAATTAACCAGACAGTCATCCAGTCTCCCAACACAAAGGTTTGGACACTCAAGGTCAAACTATTTCCGCCTCAGAGTGATTCACTTTTATACAGTGTGTTCATGTAGTGTGACTGCGCACAGAGGAATTGTGTGTCTGCCTTGCTGTAAGATGACATTTATGGATCCTCCCCACCAGAGTGCCCAGTGTCTGCTTTGGCTCAGCATTTCATTATTATACTCTGCTCTATGTTCAAGCGTAATTATGATCTGAAGGCTTCCTTCTTGTGGATAGCAGTCTGCTGCCACCTGCTGGATGCAGTGTCCAGCTTTTCTTTTTGGCATTTAGACTTGCATATATAATGGGATTGATACAGAACTTAAAGTGGGGCACAAGGAAGTGTTGCCCACAGAGTCTAGGGATGTTTTGTTTGAGTGATATGTACTGATTGTTTGTCTCTCCAATTTTTCTTTTTATTCTAGATGTTCATCATTGACCAGGCAGCGAATGATAGCTGTACATTAAAGGAGTTCTCTGTTACTGGCTCCACATATGCCCCAGATGGAGAAGTGTGAGTATGCAGTGTGCTATGATGAAAATAACAACTAAGAAGGAATGCTTTTAATGCTTCTCAACATGTTACAAGTACAACCCACTTCTCCAACTTGTTTTCCTTTGAATCAGCTCACGTGTGACTTTCTGTTTATATCTTTTTTTTTAGGTTCCAAGACAGCAAACCAGTCAAATGTTCCCAGCACGATGCTCTGGTGGAGCTGGCCTCTATCTGTGCTCTCTGTAATGATTCCTCATTGGACTATAATGAGGTTAGTAGTGAACCATTTACATGTTAATAGGTAGATAATCTTGAAGCACCATCGACGTCAGCTGACAATACATTACATGATTTGTGTGACTTGTTCTGATAAAGACTGACTATGTGGTTTTTCATTTCTGTGTCCAGGCCAAAGGAGTGTATGAGAAGGTGGGTGAGGCGACGGAGACCGCTCTCACATGCCTGGTAGAGAAGATGAACGTGTTCGACACAGATGTTAAAGGCCTGTCCAAGATTGAGAGAGCCAACGCTTGTAATTCTGTATGTAACCATCAGTTGTATGAAGTCATTTCCTTTTTCTTGTCCATGTTCTATACGTAATTCAGATCGGATTAAACGAATTCAGACTGAAAACAAAATGTTAATTGCAATTGTGTGTCATCATATCTTTAGGTGATCAAACAGCTGATGAAGAAAGAGTTTACACTGGAATTTTCCAGAGACAGGAAGTCCATGTCTGTGTACTGCACCCCTAATAAGGCCCGTTCCTCTGTTGGCAAGATGTTTGTAAAGGTAAGAAACTTGATTCAGTAACTGTTAAGGTTCAGACATTCATGAACATGACATGATTGCTGCCATCACCAGTTATTTTTGACAGCCCTGTTTTCTGAAAATCTATCAGTGGTATTAGAATAAATGCTTTTCATTAACATATAGTACTATAATTGTCATGTTAGAGTGGGTCTTTATTGTTAAAGGGTAATGGATGTTTTGAAATGTTTTCTGAAAGTGTCACAAAAAAAACGTTATTCTAAATGAAAATGTTTCCTTTAGATACTGTTCTGTGTTTTGTTTTGTGTCCTCATCATCCCCCTGTCTGTGCCTGCTCACAGGGTGCCCCCGAGGGAGTGATTGACAGGTGCACACACATCCGTGTAGGCAGTAACAAGGTGCCCTTGACCCCTGGCATCAAGGAAAAATTGATGTCTGTGATCAGAGAATATGGAACTGGCAGGGACACCCTGCGCTGTCTGGCTCTGGCCACCCGAGACAGCAGCATGAGCAAAGACGACTTAGTGTTGGAAGACTCCAGCCGTTTTATTGAATACGAAGTAAGAGCCAGGGTGGATTGACACGGTCTCACTTTTCAGGTGCAACATTATTGGCTGTCAGAGAGAAAAGCTTAAAAATCTGAATGTCAAATCTATTTTTTCATCTTCTCTCCCAGACTGATCTGACGTTTGTTGGCTGTGTGGGCATGCTGGATCCACCCAGAGCAGAGGTGGCAGCCTCTATCAGACTTTGCCGTCTTGCAGGCATCCGTGTAATTATGATCACTGGAGACAACAAGGGTACGCAGAAAAAGTCTCATCTGCTCAGAAAGAAAATCTGGCTTATTCAGATTTGTATAACTTCTTTTCTACTACACGCATAAGGAAAATGGTCAAACATACTTACCTTTGCTCTTATTTGTACCTCAGGGACGGCGGTTGCCATCTGCAGACGTATTGGTATTTTTGGAGAAGACGATGATGTTTCCAGCATGGCGTTCACTGGCCGAGAGTTTGATGACCTGTCCCCTGCTGCACAGAGAGACGCTGTGGTCAAAGCCCGCTGCTTTGCCCGAGTTGAGCCTTCACACAAATCCAAGATTGTTGAGTTTCTGCAGTCCTATGATGAGATCACAGCTATGGTATGAAAAACGATTTATTCTACATTTATTCTATTTTAAACATGCGCTTCAGCCATGGACAGCTTTCCCCCAAACAAATGAAATCATCCTGAAATAAAACCATACCCAGTGAAATACTGAAGTCCATTATAAAATCAGTGTTTAATTTCCTGCCCCGGCTTATCTTTTCTGCAGACTGGCGATGGAGTAAATGATGCTCCTGCTCTAAAGAAAGCTGAAATTGGTATTGCCATGGGCTCCGGCACTGCTGTGGCCAAGACCGCCTCTGAGATGGTGCTGGCTGATGACAACTTCTCCACCATTGTAGCTGCAGTCGAGGAAGGCAGAGCCATTTATAACAACATGAAACAGTTCATCCGATACCTCATCTCCTCAAACGTGGGCGAAGTTGTCTGGTAAGGATGACTGTAAAGACCTCTGAAATACACACACTAAACCTTAGCATCACTTTTTTGCACTCTTGTATAACCGTGCTTCTTTTCTGTGTAGCATCTTCCTGACTGCAGCTCTTGGGTTCCCTGAAGCCCTCATCCCTGTCCAGCTGCTCTGGGTCAACCTGGTGACAGATGGTTTGCCCGCCACAGCTTTGGGCTTCAACCCACCTGACTTGGACATCATGAGCAAGCCACCACGTAACGCCCGAGAGCCCCTCATCTCTGGATGGCTCTTCTTCAGATACCTAGCCATCGGATGTAAGTGGTAGCTGCATGTAACTGTTTATTAATGAGCGATTTTCTGCTAATGTTCTTTTTGGTTTTCTTGTTGTGTGCAAAACATTGGTAGAAAACATTGCTGAAACATAAACCCATCAGCATGTGGTTTTTAAGTCTTGGCAGTACCACATAATCAGTGTTAAACTAGCAATTAGGAAACCCAAAACTGCCCCATTAGCACCACATTAAAGTTGAGAAAACGCCATTAGAAAACGCTCACATCTAATTGCAATTTACCTTGAATTTAAGTCACCAGTGTCACCAAGTGCGATTGTTTAACGTTTTGGTTTGCATCACCAGGTTATGTGGGTGCTGCCACTGTTGGTGCTGCTGCATGGTGGTTCGTTGCTGCTGAGGATGGACCAAGGATCACCTTTTACCAGCTGGTATGATTTTCAGCCGAAACTATCAGGCTTAATTAGGCTCACTCAGACACACACATTTAAGTGCATCTGCTTTAATTTGCTCTACCACTTTTCTATAGAGCCACTTCCTGCAGTGTGGTCCAGAGAACCCAGAATTCACGAATCTGGACTGTAAGATCTTTGAGTCTCCTTACCCAATGACCATGGCCCTGTCTGTGCTGGTCACCATTGAGATGTGCAATGCTCTGAACAGGTGAGTAGTTTAATTAACATTTCTGAATGCCTGTGCTTTAACATCTCTGTCCGAAGTCAGCGTGGGTCTTTTTAACAAACATGTCTAAATTTTGCGTCTTTGTTGCTCAGTGTGTCAGAGAACCAGTCCCTGCTGAGGATGCCTCCCTGGGAGAATGTGTGGCTGCTGGGAGCCATCTGCCTCTCCATGTCCCTTCACTTCCTCATCCTTTATGTGGAGCCTCTTCCAGTGAGAAACATATTGTTTTAGTTTGAAATACAGAATGTGATACTGGGTAACAAGGGGCCAGATGGCCAGATCACGAAAGCAGTGTCACAATACAAGGATGATTTATTTTGCTGTCAAACATAAAGTTCAAATGCAGACAGATCCCTAGCTTGACTTCTTTCTCGTGTGTTTCTTTTCAGATCATCTTCCAGATCACCCCTCTGAACCTGACACAGTGGCTGATGGTGCTCAAGATCTCACTGCCTGTCATTCTTTTGGACGAGTTCCTCAAGTTTGCCGCCAGGAACTACCTGGAGCCTGGTAAAGAACTGGAGAAGCCTGCCGGCTCCAAAGGCTGCTGCCTCACTGCATGCATGGAGGGCATCTCCTGGCCTTTTGTGGCCGTTTCCCTCCCCTTGGTCCTCTGGATCTACAGCTCCGACACTAACATGGCCGACATGTTCTGGTCCTGACTGACTTGAGCACAATCTCGACTTTTCCATTCCCTGACCCCCACCATCACTTCCCCCTTTCATTCCCCCCCCCCCCCCCCCCCCCCCCCCGCCTTCCCACATGTGCGTAGATAGCGTGTGTGCGTGGTTGTAGAGTTAGCGTGTGTACTTGTGCGTGCCTACCGTGTGTGTGTATGAGAAGGACCAACTTTAAAACATGAAACGTAACAAATAATATAAGATGATGACATTGAGAGGTCACCTGGTTTGAGTTGGGGTAGGAATTAAGAACAGGTGAGGCTTTAAATGCGAGTGTTAGAAGACCATCACTCCCATAGTTTTGGACTTTGTTGCTGGTTTGAGAGAAAATATACTATTGCCATTTTTTTTTCTTAATGTCGATATTGCCTTTAAGGTTTATATTTTAATGATTTTGGGAATATCATTTGTCTCATGTCACTACAGAAGATTCGTTTGTTTAGCATCCCTCTCCAAGGAAATTAAGATATCAGAATCAGTTGATCTGTACAGAGATTGAATTTTATGCAACTTTTTTTTTTTAATGGCTATGTAAATTTTTGGACCGGCGTGGCTTAGACATTACCGCCTTGATTTATTTTCTAATGTTTACCATTGTGTCTTCAGTATAAACTCAGAACTCTTTCAGAGAAGGAGAAGCTCCGTGGTGCAGACGAGGACGGGGGGGAAAGGTTTGGGAGTGAACGTTGAGTGCTCCACTGAAACAAAAGAAAACAAAATCCTAAAAAAACAAAAATCCGCATGTCCTGTGACAAAGCATGAACTCTATGTGGTTTCTCATTTCTAATTTAATTATGTGTGCCCCCCATGTTTGAGTATAAAATAACTTCCTGGATGTTTTTTTTTTTTTTTTTTTTTTTTTTTTTACAATAATGAATTGAAAATAAGCCAGTTTTTCTGCACTGGGCAGAGCACAGCTACCTCAATATGATAAAGATTTTTGTTTTGCTCATCTCTAGATGCTGTTCCTTAACGGACTTGCTATAGTGTAACATCTGAGGTGTGCCCCTATTTGCTTGTGCAGAAAACAGAACAAAATTTTCCTTCCCTCTAACATTTTTAAGGATATATTTTGTTTGTATTGATTTTTTGACATTCATTAACTTTATTTGTGTTTTTTGCTTTGGAGACAGAGCTGAGTGGGGATGATGTTATGTTTAACCATCGCCATGGCGTTTGATTCAAAGGACATTATTATTAAAATCTTAAGATAAAAAAAATACTAATAGTACTCAAAATGAACTTGGATTGCAAATAAGAACCCAAAATGTTGTTTTTTACTTCAAAGAAAAATACACTCATAAACCCTTTGAATCAAAGTGTTTTCTGTCTTTATTTGATGAGGCCAGTGGTTTTCAACATTATTCATATCCAGTGTTTTTTTTGTATGTACATATAATACTTGAATACAACTCATTTCATACATATGAATGCTTCAGTTTCCTTGGCACAACATGACGAGCAGGAGACACTCACAACACAGAAGAGAACCAGCTCATATGTATATCTGACTCTTACAGGCTTTAATATTTAGATCTTAGTTTGTGCTGGACTACTTTGTGGTAGTGTATACATGTTGGATCCAGGCCCCATACAGTCAACTGCACTCATCTTAGACCTCTTACTTTGTATGGAGAGAAAAAAAAAAAAACACCCCCAACTAAAAGCATGTTTTTTGGGTAGAAGCCTGGGTTTTTGCTCGCTGTGTGTTTGTGTTCCACTTTACAACAACTGTGTGCTTTTTCTTCCTCAATGCCTTCCGTTGGCTCCCCTGTCAGTAGAGTGAGTATCCATTTGCTTTTTTCACACTCCAGTTCACTACAGCAGAATCTCATGAAACAGCAGCGACTTCTAGATCACATGCCACTATTGTGAATGTCACTGTGTGCTGTTCTTTTCACCCCCTCTGACACCTGCTTATATCCACAAATACCTACTCTTGATAGTATAATCAAGGAGAAAGTGTAATGCTCAAATGCAATTTAAAAACAAAAATGCTTGTTACTAATGTTTTTTTACTTCTCTTTTTAGGTTGGCTTTCATAAAACCTCCGCAAACTTTTAACGAGTGTGCTCAGAGGCTGGAGTCTTCCTGCCGTCCAGCATGTGTGCTCATTCTTAACTTCACGCACCTCAGACACCGTGATGACCAGCAGTGTGTGTGTGTACCCTTGCACAGACACACACAAAAAAAAACCGAACATGTTTCACAGTAATAAGACCAAATACATAGGGGTACACTTAAAGGGTGGAGTCGGGGCTTAAAAACACAGTTCCCTTTGCCCATACGCACCAAAACACACACACTTCTTAACACAATTATACCTCTGTGTGCAGATGTTATATCAATACGTCACTATTCCAGTTTTTGTGTGCGGGGAAAGTTCTCAACACCGTCGGCTCTCCTCCTTGCATGAAGAACTCGTTTCCAACTTCTTGTCACGTAGAGAAATCTTTAAAAACACTGGGTCGAATGGTCTTAGCTGTACATCAGTGTACAAAACATTCATGCATGCGTTTTATGCTGTATGTAGGCTTTGCAATTTGTATTTATAGATTCTAATGTATAATACTCAAATGACATATTATCAAAGATGGTTTTAAGATGGATACGTCGCAGATATTAGGAAATCACTGTTTTTATTGTAACGGTTTGGGTTCTTTGCACAATATTAGACGTGGAGGAACGACTCATGCTGAACTTGACTGTGCTCTACTTGAGTTATTATTATTTTATTTTTTTAACCTTTAATTTTTTTTCCGACTGATCACTGATGACTGATCTTTTTACTTTCTGGTGAATAAGTCCTTTGCAATGAGGACAACAGACTTGACACTTTGATTCATTGGTAATCCTGCAATACAACAGTGTTCTCCTGTTTTCTTATTGCCTCTGCATTATTATGATTGATATTATTATCATGTATCCTTAACAACTGCTGTAAAACTGTGATCTACTGTGAGGGGGCTCGCGCAGTCCTCTCAGAGACACCTGGTCGAAGAACAATATTAACCATATGTAAAAAGACGATCATTATTGATGACTAATGATGATTGTACATGCATTACTGAGGTTGTGGTTTCAGGTAAATAAAACAATATAGTATTTGAACTGTCTTTTTGCTTCTTTGTATTTCAGTGAAGTGAGTGATTACTTTTTGTGCGAGAATATGTAAGACTTTTAGTACAGAATGTTGGAATGTTAACTAAAATTATCAACAGAATGTAAGTTATGACACTTGTGTATTGAGTGACAGATATTTCTAATGAAGTTGGCATGCTAATGAGTTATTTCCAACCAGTCCTGGTCCAAAGCTCCTCTGTTTTAACACTTCCATGGTCCAAACCGCTAGCTGCACTGCTAACTGAGCTAATTAGCTAAGCGCAGGGCCAGTTCTTAGATATTGCACCTTTTAATTTACCCTTTAAACATTTCATGTATTTTCTCAATTTTTTGTCTGCAAATCTTTAAATCTACCACTGAACCTGATTCTGTCTAGCATTAAAGGGGCACTATGTAGTTAGAAGAATTCAAACTCAACTCAGCCTGTATTATTGCCTCATTAATAAGGTAATAATACAAACTCTATCTTGTCCATAGCTGAATAAACAGGCTGCCCTCAAAGGAAAATAAGGTCCCCAGAACACTGTTTAAAGCTAGAAAGGTGGCAGGGTCCACCACGTATGAACAAAGTAAAATGGTATGAAATTGTGTTGTCCTTTATGTTCCGTTTGTTTATTCAGTCAGGGGAAAAAATAAGAGAAGGTTTGTTTATTCTGTCCTTTTATTTCTCTTCTGGTTAGAATTTCTCCCCCAAAGCTACGTACTGCACCTTTTAAACATGTAGGCATCTGATACCTGCAGAGACCCTCCAGCCAGTCAGAGAGCCCCTTCACTGACACTTTTAAAGATGTTGTGTGTCTTAAAATGAAGACAAAAAAAAAAAAACACGTACATGTCAGTACGGACATCAGTCCACCAGGTGGCAGTGGCGGGTTACAGATACCAACAACACTCTGTCATGTTTCCTCAACACCTGCTTATCAGGTACAACCACTGGCTTTTTAAAGGAACCGAGAAGGAGTAATACACTGAGAGTATCATTACTGGTAGTCGTTAATGAGGGGTTTATTATTGGGAGTGGTGGTAGTTTGTGTTTCTGAATATATGTTGATTTTTAGGGCTGTGAGAGAACCCAGTAATCATGCAAGTTAATGATCATTTAAAAACAAAAAAAACCTAAATGTGTCAGGATTTTCCAGCAGTGTGACACTTGGGAGGATGTGTAAGCCTGCTATTTATAATGAGATACAACAGTGCCTCCTTTAAATCCCAGTTGTATGGAAATAGGTTTAATCGGCAGCATTTCACAGGCTGGAGAGTTAAAGCAGGACTTGATGCTGGTCTGAGGGGGCTGCCTGCCTCCCTGCTCTGTCTCTTTAACCAGCAGGCTCACTGTCGCTGTGGTCCCTCCCACTCCAGCAGCCCCTCCAGTGTTGCTGGCCTGAGATGGGAGCGCACACAGCAGCACCATCACCACGGCCGGAGAAAACGGGAGAAAGCTGGAAAAGAACACCGAAAAAAAGCATAATGCCGCAGACGTGCCGTGGGAGAAAAATGGGATAACGACACCATCTTTTTTTTGCGTGCTTTTTTTTCTCCCTTCCTCCCGGAATCCCCTTACCAGCTCGATCGCGTTCCTCCTTGAGAAACTCAGATGTGGTCGTCGCTTGTGTTTTGCGCTTTTTATCCATTCTCCTTGAGCGCCGCTGGTACAAAGGCGCCTGGTCCGGAGCACCAGCGCTACCTGGGATTAATGCCGTATGAATGGGCAAGAGTGAAACCCGGAATGCTAAACGCAGACAGTGAGTAAAACCTAGTTGGATTAAAAACACTTTCTTTATTTTTTTCATTTTTTCTTCTTCTTCTTCTTCTTCTTCTTCTCCTCTTCTTTGGAGCCAGGCCACCAGTGACAGATGCTGTCATTGTGTCGGGGCTGAGATTTTGAGAGAAAATTCTCCTCCTGAAAAGTGGCCTTTTCTGGAACAATGCATGAGAAAGTCCAGCGACATAGCAGCTTTTTATTCCTGTTCATGCCTCACTCGCTCCCAGCTCTTCCTCTACCTGAACAGCCGGTTTCTCTTGTTCAGAATGGGATGTATTGTTGCATCTGCGCAGCCCACGACAAGTGTCAGCAATTAGACTGCGCGTTTCCGAGCGGCTTACCTGAAGGCCTGTTATAAACACTGCTTTGTGACTGTGGGTGGCCATTGTTGTGAAGACCCAAAGAGAGGACTAACCGTGAGCATCATTCATCCTGTGTGTGCGTGTGTGAGCCACAATTTCTCATAGAGATCATTTAAACAGTATGGTGGAGCCTGTGGGTTTCATCGAAGCGTGGAAGGCGCAGTTTCCAGAGTCAGAACCCCCCAAGATGGAGCTGCGCTCAGTCGGAGGCATCGAGCAGGAGCTGGAGAAGTGTAAAGCATCCATCAGGCGCCTGGAGCAGGAGGTGAACAAGGAGCGATTCCGTATGATCTACCTGCAGACCCTCCTGGCAAAAGAGAGGAAGAGCTATGACAAGCAGCGGTGGGGCTTCAGGAAGACGCCTCTGAATGAGGGGGTGGACCCTGCATCCACACAGGGCGCTGAGTGCCAGTCCCAGCAGCCGCACATGCAGGAGACAGGTGGAGTTGGAGTAGTTGTAGGCGGTGGGGGGTATGGTGGTTGCACCGGGGGTGTTGGGGACAGGAGCCGGTATCAGCCTCTTGGAGATGGAGCTGGCAGGTCCAAACCCCGGCCTCCGCCAGCCAGGAAGTCTGCCTCCCACGGAGACGGCCTGGAGTCAGCCTTCGAGGTGCCCCAGCAGGCTGAGTCGACGTCCTGTGACAACCTAGATGGCCTCTCGCCATCCAAGCAGAGAGGCGGCATCTCCGTGTCCCCTCGCAGGCCCACCCTTCCGCCCCCAGACAAGGACCTGCCCATTGACCCCAAGGACAAGCTAGGGATGGGACTTGGTGTGGCAGCTCTGAGGTCCAACTTTGAGAGGATCAAACGGGCCAACTCTCACTCTGCAGGCGATGTAGCCAAGGGCCAGGAGAAGCAGCTGCCGCCACCTCCTCCGCCATTCTACTCCAACATGGAATTCCACCATGAAAGGGGTCTGGTGAGGGTCAACGACCGTGAAGTCTCAGAGAAGATCAGCACCCTGGGCAGCCAGGCTATGCAGATGGAGCGAAAGAGATCGCTTCACTCACTCCCAGGTAACCTGGCTACAGTGGCAGGGGAGCTCCGTGCCAGGCCCGTGTACAGAGGCCGGTCTACTGAGAGCACCTGTGGCTATGATGCAGAGTATGAAGACGGGGAACCCAACCAGCGACATTCAGGGCGGGCCAATGGGGGCAAACCTCCACCTCCTCCTTGGCAGCCCTCTGAGTTCCAGGCCTACTCTAGTGTCTATGTTGGCGGGGTGATGATGGGTGAAGGTGGCGGTGGAGATGGGAGAGGTGGTGGTGTAGGTGGCAGTGGAGTCACAATGGGGGGTGATGACCACCTCTTGACCTGGCCACGCCGCTCCTACTCCCCAGGGAGCTTTGAAGATGTCGGTGGCGGCGGCGGCTACACACCGGACTGCAGCTCCAACGAGAACCTGACGTCCAGCGAGGAGGACTTCTCCTCAGGCCAGTCCAGCCACGTCTCTCCCAGTCCCACCACTGCTTTCCGCCGGCCCTTCAGAGAGAAGAGCCGCTCGCCATCCCAAAACTCCCAGAACTCTCAGCACTCCTTTGACAGCAGCAGCCCCCCAACGCCGCAGTCCCAGAAGCGTCACCACCGGCAGCAGGGAGGCCACGTGGTCATGTCTGAAGCCACTATTGTGAGCGTTCGCAAGACCGGTCAAATCTGGCCACCTGCTGCCCATCACGACCTCATGCCCCATGGTAGAACGTCCCACGACAACAGCTTTCATGGAGACCACCTAGGTGAGTGGCGGCTGCTGTTTCTATTGTTTGTTGTGGTAAAAGTAGGTGGGCTGGACTGCAAAGGCCGTTTTTCAGAGCGCATACTGGCTCTGACTACGTCTGGATGTGTGTGAAGGAAGGAAAAATGAATGAAAGCCTGAGTGAATGAGTGTTATTTAGTCATGCTAGAATTATGTTGGCATCTGTTCCATTGCTTTTTTTTTTTTTTTGCCTCTTTTCCACGTAATATGCCTTTCCTCTTAAAACCACAAAGCAACCAAATATCGACATGATTGATCATGTGCGTGTGTGTGTGTGTGTGTGTGCGCGCGGGCAAACCACACCGGACTGATTGTCCTTTGGATGGCCTTGTGTGGGAGACAGATGAAAGATCCACCTCTGCTTATTCCTGGAATGTCAGTCGGGTGGGTGAACAATAAATGCGGTCAGTCTGGGTCGAAACTGCAGGTCTAGCCTCTCTCAGACGACTCCTGCGGCTCGGGAGTATGGAATTCCAATCACAGGTGTCTGTCTGCCTGCCTGAAACGTGACCGAGTAGATTCCCCGAAACTTTCTCACCGGCTTTTTAGCACAGACCAGGACAAAAGAAATCCAAACAATTACCCTCAGTATCCCTAACCAGTAAATTGCAGCCTTGGAGCGATGGCACCTGTAATAGAACAGCAGCTAGGAGATAGATGTGCAGCCCGGAGCTAAAGACATAAGCACTGGTGAACTTGGCTGCCATGCTCGAGCCCAACGAGAGTGGGGTGTGTTGCTCGAAGTAGCACATTAGGAGGGCTTAGTCTGTTGTAATTCCTCAGTAGAGTTTCCACTGTAGAGGCCGTGCCAGCTCGGAAGAAATGAAACCAAACACTGCTCGGGTAGTTCAAATATTTGACATAAACTTTTAGGCATAGAGCGATGTTTACCAAGGTGTGGTTTGCTGCAGTTGTGCACATTTGGCGTGTGCTGTTGATGTGAGCTGTGTTTTGGCGTCAACTATATCAAATCAAATCAAATCAATTGTATTTATATAGCCCCAAAGTCACAATCACATTGTGTTAGTTGGCTTTACAGACTGTACAATGAACGACACCCTCTGTTCCCAGTCCCTCGAGATAAAAAAAAACACCTTTTTAACAAGGGGGGGAAAAGATGGAAGAAACCTCAGGAAGGGCCACAGAGGAGGGATCTCATCATGCAATAGATGTCGCATGTACAGAACAGAACATGCATATATATTGTAACAGATTTTGGACTGGCGCCCTTCTGGACCAGACGGGCAGCAGGGTGCGGGCATCAGATACTTGTTCCTGTGCCAGGGTGAACTGGAAGGAGTGGACGAGGTAGTCAGATAGATGGTGAAGAGAGAATCAGAGTATTAGATGGGGTTCGGAGAACATTGTAGAAGAGACGTAGGGAATTTGTGTGAGCACAACTCATGGTTTTTGCTTACACCTGCTGTAAGTGTGCACGTGTCATATACCCTAACCCTAAACGTGAACCCTGAACCCTGAACCCTAATCCTGGACTGTAACCCTGTACAATAAAGTTAGTGAAAGCTAAATAGCATTAATGTTTTGCTGTTGTGATGTGTTATTCCGTGCCAAACACATTTCTGCCAATCGTTCTGGGTAGCATTACCGTTTGAAACCCGACCCCGCTCCCTGCCTAAATATCCTGAACAGAAAACGGGTCCCTGTACATCTATAATTCATTTATTTGAGTACACCCAATGACATCGCGGCCCCTGGTAGAATCAGCAAAAATGTTTCTCCAGACAGGATGCGATCACCAGACAGGTCCAGGATCGCATCCTGTCCGGAAAATACAAAAACCACCTCAGACATGTTTGCAGTGAAAGTTTTCAATTACCATTCCCTTCACCACCAACGGTCGCATTCGTAGCCGTAAGAGCAACTAAGATTGTGCCCAGTTAGCACCAAACCCAGATAGCGAGTCCCCGGCAAATGGCTAGCTAATTCCCCAGCTGCTATGTTTAGGATTATCGCTGCACTGTCTGCTCTCTTTGTTTTAACATCTTTTCCACAACACTGAGCCCTGTGGGGAGTTAGGCGAGCCGGAAGAGCAGGGACAGAGATGGAGGATGTGAGGAGGGGGTGTGTGTGTGTGTGTGTGTGTGTGTGTGTGTGTGTGTGTGTGTGTGTGAGTGTGTGTTGCAGACAGCGATGCATTTAGTGGGATAATCTGGAATTTGAGCATAAGAAGAAAAGTGTTGGTTGGACACCCTGCGGAGTGGTCTTGTTTTCTAGCTGCGGTTTTAAGCCGAGGGGCAGACGGCCGCGATGTTGACAGTGAAGGTGATGATGAGGATGAATGTTGCATCATTTCAGGGCCCCCTCGGCGGTGTATCGTCTCAGCCAACCAGAAAGGAGAGAGAAAGAGAGAGAGGGAGGATAGTAAGGGACGGAGAGTTTTTGAGTTGGAGTGTGTTTTTCGGTGGGCGGGCAGGATGATAATAATGAGGAGTGGGACGGTGTTGTGAGGGAGACGGAGGGAGGCAGAGTGCAAGGCAGAGCTGTCGTTTCTCGCTTCATCGGTCAGGGATGCGGGGGCTGCAGAGAGGCACAGATGGGAAGAACTCTCCCGTTGCGTAACAGAAACACACCGACTTCGGCTCGCACACAAAGACACACACGCTTGTCGTTGACTCTTACATCTCGAGGCCGCTTCGCCTTCAGCGCTGGGTGCAAGTTGCCGCGCGGTAGCTCGAGATGAGGTCGCGGAAGAAGGACGTGTCCTGCCAGCGGTTGACCTGAATCTGGAGGAGTCGCGCCATCGGCCAGAGCTCTGATCAATAATCTTCTCTTCTGTTCTCTTCACCGCATGCCATCCACAGTAGTAATTGCTTCATGGTGTGTTTTGTTTATACAATGAAGGGAGGGGGTTTTCAGGATGAAAAGTCTGCATGCTGAGCCGAGATGAGCAGACTAGGAGAGAAAAAAAGACAGACAAAATGAGTGAAATATTCAAATGAAGACGTCTCCCTCGAGTGTCATTCAGCGCGAAATGCGGAGACGCCTGGCAAGTGAAAAGTAGGCTCGTGAAAAAAAAAATAGCTAAAAAACATGTTTGGAGGCACATGTTTTAGCTGCCAACGTTTCCTTTTTGAACCGAAACTGAACAAACATGAGCAATGTTACGTCAAACACTTGATCGCTCCCGCCGAGTGAGACGACTGACAAGTCTCTTTCACATCACCGTGAGTCAGTTTTTATTTTTTTTAATCTCTTTCGGAAAGCAAACCTCTGAAAGAGTGAAGGAAATTATCATTAGATGTAGAACACTGACGTGGAAATTGATTTCACAATGAACGAATGCGAAAGTGCTTCTCTCACACAGGACTAAAGGGAAGGAAATCTGATTTGTTGAGAAACTGACTTAAAATCAAAAACCCTACGCCTCTCATGTATTCCCCACTGAAAGTTTGACTGAGGTCAGTTCGTTGAAGAAAGGAAGCTTTCACTACCATCTGTAATGAAATGGACGGTAACCAAAAATGTCTCGTTATATGCCGTTTCCTTTGATTCATTTGAAGGGAAATCTGCCAGTAAGACGGGGAATACCTGTGGGTTTGTGTCGGTGAGGGCGGGGATGCCAAAGCAGGGCGACCTTTGAAAGCTTCAATGGTTGTTTTGTCCGCAACCTCCGCCTCCCTCAGCTGGGTCCTGTCAGCGACTGTATTTTTAGAGGGGAACAACCTCCCGCGCTCTGTCCTCAGCCCCTCAGGTCGGGCTGTTATTTATCACCTCATTTTGTATTTTAAAGCTGAGCTAAGTGTAGTTTGGTTTGGTCCACGGGCCTCACTGTGGACGGGTTTCATGGGGGCTACTTTCCTTCAGTTCAACGAACACCGCAATTTAATTTTCGTTCACCTACAAACTTACAAGAACTGGACTAATCTTGACCGGCCGTGGTGAGGTTTACTGGCTCGGTTTCAGTTTATAGAGCAGAGTAAATGACGCAAAAGTTATCGCTAACATTGTTAGCTTGCTTGTTGCTAGCTTGGTTAGAGTGAAGAGTAAAAACGGTCAACACATCTCGCCTGTCAAATGATATACTCTGTTTTTAAGGTAACATAAACTGTCAAGATTTTATTTCATTTCCCAAAAATGACACACATAAAATTACAAAACCTTATGCTGATTCCTTTATTGCTTAAGGACCAAAAAGGGTAAAATGAGCTAGCTAAGCCTGATCTAGTGTTTACCAGTCATTCCCATCCCCATGATAACTTGCGTGAAATAGAGCTGCAGCTTCCAGTAACTCAACTGGAACGTTTGTTTTCCACAATAACACGACCAAACTCTTGTTCTTGGTGCAGTTGGTACTTAGGGAGTTTGTAGTTCATTAATAAATTATACGAAGAGCTGTTCCCTTGTTGATTTGCACGTGACCGTAGTCTTTAAAAAGCATGAAAAATACCTGCTTTTGTTGCCAGAATTACACAAAAATAAGGGACACAAAAACATTATTTAGTTTTTTTAACCCTTGCTTAATAAATGACAATACATTTACCTCGTACCTTGAATGTAAAGCTTGAAGCCACGGAGAAAAAAAAAGGGTTGGGTGTCCCTAAGAGACCCTTGCAGATTAAATCTGATGATGTCATCAGTGCCGCTCTGTGTGATGCTTATCGTCATGATGTCGAACACACAGTTGCGCTTCCCAGGAAGTCGGAGTCGGGCGTGTTGCCTGTGTGTGTATGTTTGTCCCGAGCATAAATCCTGTCACAAGTGGGCGATCCGTGGAGATGGCGGCGATGCCAGAGACAATCCGGGGCTGTGTGTATTTCTTCCTGTTTCTTTGTGTGTGTGCAGTCGTCGCTCGCGCCATGTGATTTAGCGTCTGTCACCATGTGCGTGCTTGTTACAAATAGGATGGGGAGCGGAAGACGAAGAGGAGTGATGGGTAAAGGCGGCGCACGAGACACTGCGAGAGATTTAGCTTTGCGGTACCTCCGGCCCACCACACATGCTTTACAGTAGCCCTGCGTGGCACAATGACCCCCTTCTCACTCTGAGGGGTTGGGGAGGAGGGGGGGAGACTGTAGCTCCGAAAAAAAAAAAAACACTTGTCAGTGCGCGCTGCTGAGTGTGCTTGGCAAAGAACGCCTCGGTTACCTCAGCCAACACACAGGGAGCTGCAGGCTCACAGTCGGGCTCTGAGTGGTGGAAAGAAGAGAAGCGGATAAGGAGAAGAGGTGGAGGTGGAGGTGGAGTTGAGGGGGAGCAGATCGGCCTTTTCTTGCCAGCTGGGTGCTCAGCTCAGCCTTTCACCGGGGTGGTGCAACCTGCTCGGACCAATTATAAAACAGCCCCCTTTGTTCCCCTTTGCTAGTGTCAGAAAACTTCCTTTTTAAGAAAAAAAAATTAAAAAGATTGCTATTAAACAGTTTGAGTTCGAACTGGCAAACGTGAGAAAAAAACCAAAACCTCACAGCTGAACGAATTAAACATAAACACTCACGAACGGGGTCAGACAAAATGCTCCTAAGTTTGTATTTTAAGAGCATGGCAGTCATTTTTTATTTTTTATTTCTGGTGGTGTTTCTGGAGAAATCCAGCCTGTCTCAGGGGCTGGCATGGCATTACTTGGTTGGCAGTGGGCAGGAGGGTGGAGCAGCTCCAGCAAGCTACCCAGCGAGAGTCAAACCGCCCGGCTTGGTTTGTGGGCTGTCACACTGAAACATGGACCTTTTTATATATGTGTGTGTGTGTGTGTGTGTGTGTGTGTGTGGAAAAAAAGAGCTTTAAAGATGTGTCCCTTGTCCATTAGCTCGAGGCCCGGGGTGGGGGGAGCTTTTCCGGACGTTGGAGCTAACCTTTGGGTGAGTGGTAGCAGACTGTGTGATCATAACTGGACCCTGCAGACAGACACGCAGATACAAACACACATAAACACAAACTCTCAGCCCTCCAGAGGGCAGTTACTCGTCCCCGCTTCTGTTTATTTCTTCTCCTTTTTGTCTGTGCGCTTGTGTACTTCTTTTGCCAAACATCCAGCCGCAATCTTTCCTCTTTTCCTCCTCCGGTGACTGACAGCTCTTGGAAAAGGAAAGAAAAAAAAAAAAGAACTCGGAAAATCCCTTTCATGAAGCCCAGTGACTTGTTTCTCCCCATGTGTAACTGCCTGCCCTTTTTTGAACAGGGGCCATCTTGGCTCTAGGTTACTACGGCCTGTCTTGTCGCAGTCACCGAGCATGTCGTCTGGATGGGAAACTGTGCTAGCTAGCGTCCACCGCTAACCGCTCACCACAGGCCTTTGGCCTTGTAGTGTAAGTGCTTGCCGGTGTGTTTTCTGGCTTTTCTACGTATCCCGGCTCAGCTGCACAGGCCGTTAATCACAGTCGGCTCACTAAGGGACCGGGGTGAGGTTTGGGGGGGGACGGGATGGAAAGAAAGACCTGGTTTATGGACCCAATGGTTAAGACCACAAGGCAACATGGCGTCTATGAAGATTAACATCAGAATGACCCGAAAGAGCCTTTATATAGAATTTGTCCAGATCTAGTGGTGCTCTAGTCTGGACATTAAAGGAGCATTACACCAATTTCACAGGTCATATTTTCTAGTCACTGACTATGAATACAGATAGTAAATCCCTGCTGAAAAAAGCAGCATAGACCAGCACCAAAACACAACATATGCTGGTCTTGCTGGTGACCAGCAAGACCAGCATATGTTGTGTTTTGGTGCTGGTCTATGCTGCTTTTTTTCCCAGCAGGGATGTTTTCTGTGGCTCTGGAGTTCTGTCAGGCTCCAGTAGTTAGAGAGACATGGGTATTAACCAGTCAGCTGTTGCATAGTAGGATCCAGTGTTTTATGTTCTTCACCCAGTTGTGTAATATAGATTAGTCGATCGTAACAAAGTGAGTTGCCAGCTATTTGATAATCGGTTGTTTTCTGTAACAACACGCAAAATTGTGAAACCTTTCCTTGTTCCAGCTTCTTAAATGTCAGGGGTTTTCTGCTTTTATTGGTTGACAGTAAATGACGAGTCTTTGGGTTATATATATTACATATAATATATATGATATATATAGATATATTATATATAATAGTATATATATAGAAATATAGATATATATATATATATATATATATATATATATATATATATATATAATATATATATATAATATGTATATATGTATATATATGTGTATATATATTTTTTATCTATATATATATATATATATATATAGATATATGTAAGTATCTATATATATATGTAATCTATCTATATATATGTATATTATATATCCTTATATATGATTATCTATATTATATATCTATATCTTTCTATATATATCTATTATATATATAATATATTTATATTCTATCTATCTATATATATCTCTTATATATATATGTATATATGAGTGATTAAAGATCAGGACATCTCTGCGTCTCTGCTCTTAATGTCAGGGGTCCCACACATGTACATCTGAAAGCCCAGTGATACTCCCTGCTGGATTAAAGGGCAGCAGAAAACCTGTCTAGTCATGCAAACATGTAAGCCTTAATCTGCACCCTTCAGTCTGGGAATTAGAAACTGGTTGACAATCAGATTACCGTTTCCTCTCGTACAACACACTTATTAACAGCACTAATGCATGATGTCCTATATATTACAGCATGGATTATCAACACTCACAAACCGTGGCGTGTGGAAATGGCAGGATGGAGAGAAACCGTAGTCGCTGAGCACAAAAGTGGACACAATGACAGTGATAGAATACGGCATACGTGCTGACTGATCACGTTTTCTCACTGAATCGTGTCAGTGTGTGTGTCGGTGGTTTGCATCGACCTCTGCACCGCAGTGTGCAGGTATCACAGGCTTTCAGAAAATGAACGAATGGAGCTTTCCTTTTACATAACGAAGCATTCTCTCGCTTATTTCCCACCACATTTCTTCTTTCGTTTGCTTTATCTTTTTCTCTCCATCTCATCCCTCCTTTTCCCATTTCCTTTTCTTTTCTTTCTGTCTTTCTTTCTTTCTTTCTTTCTTTCTCTATCTCTCTTTCCACTTCTCTCCATCCATGCTCCGTGCAAACAGCTGCTTCTAGTTTCCTTTCTGCTCGGGGCCAGTTGGAGGTGCATCACCTTTCCGCCTTTGTTTCCGCGGGTTTTCCACCGAGCGAAAAAGGGGAAAAGCAGGGAGAGATCAAAGTCGCGACCCCCCCTGCAGGCCTAAGCAGGCTCTCTCTGTAATTGTCCAATAGGGGTTTAACTGACGAATGCCCATAAAACAACACAATCAATGCCAAATGTCAGCAGCCGGCCCGCTTGTTACAGAGCGGCATGGACTGCCGAAGCTATTCCCCCGCGCCTGCACGGCTGATTCTCTCGCAGTCTTTCCCGTCTTCTCGCTTCTTTTCCTGCGGCTATTTTATGTCTGTGTTTCTTTCTTCTGTCTGCCTGGCTGTCCACCGTGCACTCCTTGAAGTATTGTTCACTTGAGTGTCTTTTCCTCGTCGCTGTGCGCTTGTTTAGCAGATTTCTTCTTCTAGAACCTCTAGAAAAGAGGCAGGTGAGTAGGCTGTGTTCACATCCAACCCCAGCCGCTGATTGAAATCCTTGATGGTCGAAACATTGCCTCATTAAATAGCTGGGAGCTTGTAATATCCAGTGTGGGGACTCCCTCTCTTTCTTCCTTTGGTGGAAGAGAAGCGCAAGAGAGTCATCAGTGTACTCCTGCAGGGACAGAAAAAAAAAAAAACAAAGTTGTTTTCACAGCGAAGCAGAAAAGGCTGCAGAGGAGGGGAGGAAGCGCTTCAGACCTTATTAGTTTCTTTGTAGCTGCACATGATGGGGGAGCTACAGAATGAGACACCTTGTCCTTCTCCCCTGCCAGACTGGACACTTGCCAGACATAGTCCCATAGACTCTCTGCCTGTGTCTCTTAGTCAGCTGCACAAGCTCGGATGCAGACAGGGTGTATAGATCCCTGCAGACACAATGCTGTCGCCACAGTTTTGGTTCAGTGGTGTTTTATCTGATCCAGTTTGAAGTCCTTTTATAATCCTTTTTCTCACTTTACTTTGCTGCCAAGCCAACACTTGTCAGCGAGCGATAGCCGAACTCAGTTATTTGATTGAGACTAGTCGTTGGTCAGCAAGGTAGGCTGTTGGAGACTTCTGCCATTGGCTGACTATTTTCAATTGTAGTTTTACAAGGGCACCTCCACTGCATCCTGATTGTGATTGGTTTAAAGAAATAGAAGCCAGCCGGAATGTTTTATCCTAAAGACTGAACTGACAGTGGGTTCAGCAAGACATTTCTTGCACAAAGCACGAAGCTAAAATAAAGTGTGAAGCTAAGTCTGGCTGTCCAAGACTCATGCCACTGCTGAATAGGTGGAGGAACAGTGGGCATCAGGGGCAAACACGCTGCAACTTGTGCAAATATGTACAATAAAAATTTCCTAGCCAGCTAGCTCTGGCCCGCCTCGCTCCAAAGCTCCTGTGCTAGCAGCGCAAGCACCAATACTTTTCCCAGTGTTTTGTGCTTCACGTCCGGACTGCTAGCTAACTAAGCTAACAAAACTAACATCAGCTACAGTTGGCTATGGTTAGCGGATACTTTTACTGTTTTTAGAATGATTCAACAGGTAACACATGCAATCAGACAAAACATGAGCAAATAAGGAAACATCGTCATAATAGCTTGCGTTTTTTTCCCCTTGTCGGCCACCGTACAGAGGCAACGCAAACTTGCCTCCTCATTCGAACTCACAACATGTAGCTACAACCTGTTACGCTGAAATAGCAGGTGTAGCTTTTCTAACCTAAGCTCACCTTTTTTTTTTTTTTTTCTTCTTTCCCCAACAGCTACTTCTTCCAAATAACGGAGCTCCCATTCCAAAGCTATCAATCTGAGAAGTTTGAATTATTGATATGATATGGATGAAACTTTAGGTGGAAGATTCGGCACACAGAAATTGTCCGGACACGATCAGTGCGGCTGTAGCTCAGTGGGTAGAGCTGGTTGACTGGTGATCAGAAGATCACTGGTTCGAATCCCGGCTCCCCAGGGCGGGACTGAGCTACATGTCGAAGTATCCTTGAGCAAGATACTGAACCCCAAAGTTGCTCCTGATGTGCAGTTGGCACCTTGTGTGAAGGCAGCCACTGCCATCAGTAAGGGTCCTGCGATGAGCTGGCGACTCATTCAGGGTGAACCCTGGCCTACGCCCCTAGAATGAAACTGGATTTGGCCCCAGTAAGCCCCGCAACCCCTTAGGGGGGAAAAGCGGCAACATCCCGCGACTCTCACGGATAAGCGGAAAAGAAAACGGAACGGAACGGAACGATCAGTGCAATTGTTTCAGTGGAGAGGACTCGACACTCAACCACACAGAGAATTCAAGGTAATTAGCTCCAGTTGCTCACACAATCTAACCGGTAAAAGTGGGCTATCAGCGCAGACTAGAATTGGGACAACACAAAGAACTCATTACAACCAGCCAGTCCTTCATCTACCTTTACAATTTCACTGTTGCCCCTCTGCCTTCTTTGAGCGTCCGTCATCTCTTTATTTCCCTTCCTGTCGTGTGTGTGTGTGTGTCTCTCTCTCTCTTGCCCGGGGTCCTTTGTTATTGGCCATGTGTTTGCACTGGGCAGCTGGATGGGTTTGCTCAATAAATGGCACTTGTTCGGGCTGCCCAGGCTATTAGAGGTGGGATGTGTTTGTGTGTGTGTGTGTGTGAGAAAGAGTTTTCTAAGGATAATCATTAGAGCAAGAGAGGTAGAGAAGTTTCAAGAGAGAGACTGCAGAATGATGAAGTATCTATGCTTTACAAAAAATTGGTAAATTGGCTGGCTGTCGATTAACGCTACAGATGGCTTCTTCTGTCTGGTGAGGGCCGTGGATCAGAGCCAGCGGATACGGCTGGAGTTGATAGAAGGAACACGATATAAGCGTGGCTTGAACCTAATTTTAAAGGTGAACTATTTTCCCCTCAGCACTGAAATTGTGACAGGTGTACATAAAATGCTTTGTCCTGCAGCTAGGAGCACAGGCGTGTCGAATAACGTCACTTTTGAAACGGTGAATGAAGGTGTCAGAGTGACTGGGACGGGGCTTTGTGTGTTATTTATGGAATATGTATGGTCGAGACCAGAAACAGGACGGAATGAAATGAGTCAAGTATACAGTATGTGATAAGTCTTGAAAATACTGCAGTTTAAGATGGTTGGCATTTCAGTGTCATAATAAGAGCTAGAATGGCACCAATTGAAGTGACTACCTGCACCAAAGCCCAACACTAAATTGCACTTTTTTTCATCAAGAGCCATGCGTGATTCCTGAAGAAAATAATGAAAAATGTTGAAAAATGCTCAAAGAAAGTGTCTCGTTGATGTCCATGTTTGCTTATGTGGGCCATATAGAGGCACCGGTATTGAATTGAGTCTATTTCCTAACCATTTTAAAGTTCCTTGTAGTATGTTTACAGAACACCAGCCGTGTCACAAACCAACTTGTTGTCCACTTACAGATTATTCACGAACATTGTAAATGTGGCTCCACATGCTGCCCATGGATTCAGGATGGATTGTGTGGATGCTGTCTGGAGGATGGGCGCACAGATGGAGGGAGGAGACATGAGCTGGAGAGGAAGAGCAGAATCTGTCCTTTCTGAACAGACATTTAGTTAAATGTAAAAAAAAAAAAAAAAGAAAAGAAGACAAAAACCATTTCACCAGATGTGAGGAGACGTTTGATTTCCATTAGATTTCCTCCCACTCTGGCTCCCTTTTATTTGTCCGTTGTTTGTTGAGCCGTTTGTTGCAGAGGGACTGGATAACTGTAGGCTCCGGGGGGAGGATCAGATTTCATGTTGCGATGTGCCTCCCTCCTCCCCTTCCTCCATCTCCTCCTCAGAATGCCCTTCGGTAACATCCCTCCTTCTGTGATATCTCTTTTTATGTCACTTAATAGCCCTCTCTTTATCCCCCTGACCATGTCTCTCTCTCTCTCTCTCTCTCTCTCTCTCTCTTTCTCTCTCTTTCTCTGCCAGCCTCTTTCACTTAGTGCTGTTCAGCCCGGAGCGCACCACACAACATAAAGGCTGATTTTTTAAGCCCAATTTGGCCATGACAACTGATTTTCAAGTTTGCTGAAAGACTGCAAAACCATAGCACACATCGCCGCGGACCAGTCGGCATGCGCAGTCTTTGGGGTTATAAATTGTTGCCTCCTGGGTCAGAAGCAACCACGGTTATATTACGCCCATTTAGAATGGGATCCTGAGCGGGTTGGCAGAAATGCGAGTCGCTTATTTTCCAAGAATCTGTCGTTAAACGTGCGGGTCTTTTCACAACCAGTCTGAATTTTTAAAAGGCCCTTTTCTCGGCGGCTGTATTGTCCCGCTCTGTCTTTCTGTTTCAGTCCATTGTTAGACCTCTTTTCTTCTGACAGGCAGCAGAATCCGAGCCAGCGGCTCTCCTCCTACGCGCCTTACAGCAAAATGGAGGCAAGAAATGCAACTCTGGCTTCTCCAGCTCTACCTGTGCCCCCCAGCAAAATTTCTAAAGCACATATTGTCAGGCTAAAGATAATTGACGTTACTTCCGCAAGCACTCTGGACTGTTTCTCTCAGAGTTGAATGATTTTCTTGTTAGGCCAGCAATCTGCAAGTCTTCAGCAGCATCACTGTGCAAATAACCCCGACAGCAAGATAACAGGTCCGTGCTGAAGGCGTGATGTTTGCTCTCGGGCCAAATGGGCAATTTGACTCGAACGCAAGCATATGCTCATGTTATTAACACGTCACAAATCCGATCAGGAGCTTCCGAGATAAAAAAAACCTTTGACACATCAGCCGACTGGGAGCTGGGCTCACTTGACATTTACTGAATATATTCCTCAGTGTTCGTAGAAAGCACTGCGTTGAGTGACAGAGCTGTTTGTGACTGTAGGAGGAAGAGAGACACGAAGCGATTCCGCATGTGCCGCTTTGTTGTGGGATTCGGAGCTTCCTCCGTCGCGTCCACATGGTGTCCACATGCTCGAAAAACGGTCGTGTTTCACTGAGCTCTCTCATTCTTTGTCAGCTCTTTTCTCCTCTCTCTCTCTCTCTCTCTCTCTCTCTCTCTCTCTCTCTCTCTCTCTCTCTCTCTCTCTCTCTCTCTCCTTCTGTTTTTCCTCATCTCCCTCCGAGTGCTCCAGTTTTACATATCTTCCTGTGTCATTGTCGCTGGAGCTCTCTGTCGTTTGGCCCACTTTGTAGACCTATAAATGGCAGAGCCCCGCTCAGGGCGAAGTGGTTGTGATTGGCTCGGAGTGACAACTTAGGAAGTATTTTCCCTGTCACATCTGTAAGGAGAACCTAGAGTCGCTTGCCTTGTTGGATTTGGTCTCTGTGAGTGTCTGCGTCTGGGCCTGTGTGTCTCCTGTCAAACAGTATGAGGGCTGAGGAAAGTTTTAGACGTTAAGCTTCAAACTGTAGCAGTCAGCCTCCTTACCTATGGACACAACTAATGTGGATCATTTCCCAAAGTTAACATTTTTAATGACCTTATCATGGTTTGCTTTACTTCGTAGTTATATCCTCTTGTGTCTTGTCACCTTCCTGATCACCTGCTGTGTGTTCTCCTTCCCTCCTCCACCGCCCTGTTCCCACTTTCTCTCCATCTGCACCTCACCACCTCATTAGTTTAGTTTCTAGTCTAGATCCCTCGCTCTCTGTTGGTGCGTCTGTTTTCGCTCTCACGTCAGTCCTGTGTCTCCTGTGTCTCCTGTGCCTGTTCCTTGGCCTTGTGTGTTGCCTGTTTTCCTGATTTGTTCCCCATGTTTTTCTGGTTTCTCCTCTGTTTTTTTTCTTTATTACTTTTTTATTTTCCTTTGCCCGCCTTTCTTTGCCAGATTTTGTCCCCTGCCATTTCATTGTTCACATTTTTGGGATTTTTGGACTTGAGCTTATTTAAGCTCGCCTTTTGTTTTCAACCTGCCTGCCTCTGCGTGTCTTGGGTTTAGGTCCTTTTGTGTAAATGGTGGCACCTCTGTGTACTTCATGTCCCCCCCCCCCGACATCAATACACACCAAATGCATTGGCACAAACTCACCATCTCATGCACATGTAGAGCTGAGTACATACCCACTAATTGCTGCAATTGGATTAATGGGCACGTTTGCTCGTGTGCGCTCACGCACCGCGCCCCCCCTTCTCTGTCATCCATTATTAATGCTGAAGCCCACTTGTTGCAAAATGAGAAACCGATTGTTGTCACGCGTGGTGTCATGTTCTCCAGTCCCCACCCAGTAGTACCCTGGAGTCAGCCTACTATGTTCACACACGCACCCTCATTCACACGACCTACACACTTCTGACTGGCATACCAGTATCTAATGTAAATGTCGGAAGCGATCTGAGAAATGCTGATGCCGCCAGGGCTACTCAGCAGGCAGTCCGGGTCTAATGTAATAGCAGTAACATCTTTAAGGCTTCAACTAATGATTATTATTATGGATTTAATTATTGATTTCTTAGAGGCCCAGTGTTCCAAGAGCAATAACTCCAACCCTTTACGTTTGATAACCTATATCAAAGGAAGCATTGTCACACCTGAGAACCGGAGAATATTGAACATTTGTTGCTTTATCAATGCATATAGATTTGCTGTCGTCTCTGCAACAAATGATGTTGTGTGTCAAATCTCTGCATATCACAGAATTGTCCCAAAGCAGGCTACATTGTACATTCATGACATTCATCTTATGCCAATGGCCGGGGATGTACCCTGTCTCTTGCCCAACGGCAGCTGGAACTGGCTCTGGCCACCCACTCCCCTGCAATGAAAGATAATGGATAGATGGCTGGATATTATTTCCAAGGATTATAGCAATTTATTCAAATGGATTCAACATGTGTTGCCAACGACATCTTCCTGACATTATACAGTTTCCCACTGCTGCAGTTCATGTTGTGGCTGTCGAGTATTAGCTTGCTATGACGCTCCGACACCGGACACTTGAGGTTTTCAAAGTTTGAGACTTAAATTCCCGACAAACTAAGCACTTAAACAACTTAAAGAGGCAAAGAAACTATTTTCTTTCAGTTGCCTGATGATACAACATTTTTGAAAACTTTTGATTCAGTCTACGTTTACAGCAGCAGACTGTAAAAGAAGGTAATAACAAGTTACATGCTGAAGTTACATGGCAGAAGCATGTGATAGGACGGTGGTGTGGCTGAGACAGAGACACCATTCACCCTGTTACAAGACACTGTGCCATCAAAAGGACTTTGAAGATGTTATTTTAAGGTTAAAAAAAAAGTTACGTAATGTGGCTTTAACGATTTCAACATTCAGTACGTTTAGATGACACTCGAGAAAGCCAAATTATTGGGTTAGTCAGACTATAATCGGATTTTTAAGATGCCTGTTTACACCTTAGTCTGACTAAAATCGGACAGGATCGGATTTCTCATAGTCGGATTAAAACACCTAGATTATTCGATTGATAGTCCCATTACTCATGTATACGTTCCATCCGATCGGGTCGGATTTTGCGTTCTGCGCAGGCTCGAGATTTTTTTCCCGGGGCTGTGAGCCGGATGTAGAAGGATGGCGGCGGGGGCGTCTTTCCTCCGAAATAACCGTAAGCAAGAGCGCCATTGTGCATCTAGTTTGTGTAATTATCATGTACACCACATACAAAATGTACAAAGATGTAGCTTCGTCTTGTTCTTCGTACGCCATCTTTCTCGAATGCCGAGGCAGAGTTTGTTGTTGCTGGTGACATAAAGAGGTCAGCCGGAGGTGGCTCTGTTACCACTAGTTGAAATGGGTAAAGCGCCACCTATGGTACCGATGTATGACATGCTCTGGCCAATAATTCAATTTTCTCACTGGCAGGTATACAGTTGCCCGACTGAGTAGCATAGTCAAACTATGGCTGTAATCCGACTAGGCTGTGCATGTAAACGTGCTGAGTGTCTGTGTGGGATGTTAAAATGACACATTCTTACCTCCCCTATGCATCACGTTGTTGTACAGGTTATGCAATGTTTGTGTTGTTTACCATGTAATCAGGGCGATCCTGTTCCTCCAGCGTTTTTCTTGACATTTATGACTGACAAGGCCGACCAGCACGGCAGAAAGGCAAACTTCAAAGAAAATGTCCCGCTGTAGCCGCGAGTCACGTAATTACTAATACCTGCAACCAAGGAATGAACCATTGGGCAACGGGATGACTGTTCCACCACTCCGTGACTTCTTTGTGTTTCCCCCTTGGTCATGCTTTGTTGGACTGTTTGCTCTGACTTTGACTTTATGGTGTAAATACTATCATAGCTTACAACTCAGTCACGTACAAGCAGTGTGTAGTAGCAGCAGCAGCAGACGATGAGCCGTATACATAGCAGTGTAAACAACACTACAGCAGGCTTGGCTATGTGCTTAGTCATGTGGCTCCATCTGCCAGAACAAATTTAGCTTGGTCACGTATTAAGTGAAACAGAGGGAAATATCTCGTCGGCTTCAGGCTGCATAGCGGTGGTTTTGTGCATTTTTCTACCCCACAAACTGTAAAATGAATCTCTTCTCTTTTCTTATTTTGATTTGAGTGATGGGGAAGTTTCTGTTTGTGACAGAAACAAAACACTGTGGGTTTGTTTCTAGATCGGAAGATATTTTCTGAGTCAGACTATTATTGGGCTCCCACAGCAAGAGAATCATTTCAGAAAACTCCAGAAGCACCGCAGTCGCTGTTTGAACGTCCTCAGAGGGATAAAGAGCAGCGCCGCAGTGCTGGGACACATGATTGACATGGTGTTGTCCCCCCCTCTGCAGTGGATTGGACGGTGGCCAGAGGACAAGGCATCTCAAGGAATCCCTGTGTCACCAGAGACGGATACACACTGCAGAAAAAACCTCACACCCAGCACTGTTTACTCCAGACACACACTTCCTCCACCCCTTAGCCTTGTCATGGGACCTGCAACGGACACTTAATGTAAACAACGCACCAGCCCCTCTGTGGCGAAGCTGTCCTTGTGTCTTTGAAAGCTTCTCCTCTCATGTGCATGGTGTGATTGGCCGCGGAGGAGATGCCACTCCCTGCTGTTGATGTCTGTCTGTTAATGTGTGGGCTCAAATGTGCAGCTGTATTTAGTGTGTGTGTGTGTGTGTGTGTGTGTGCCATGCCAGTTTGCCTTGAGAGCAGCCTTGTATTGAAAACAGAGAGCAGTGATCTGGAGAAGGACCTGTGCTGCCCGCAGTCTACTCTCCGGGGCTGGAATAAAATTGGAATAATTTTATTACTGCAGTGCCATGCCAAGAGATATTCATAACTGTATTGATTGCTTAAGTGAATCTACGGTGAGGGCGCCCATCACAAGACCTCTGTAAATCCTTCAGCAGAAGATGACTGAAGCCTTGTCCGTGTGAGACGACTGTGCTGTGAGGCAGCCGTGTGGCTGTGGCGGTGACTGAAGCTTCCCTTCGCTCACAAAAGCTTTCACCTTGCAGAAATCCAACTTTAAGCAACGATTTTCTGCAGTGTCATAGGCACCAGTAATGCCCCAGCTGCAACCCATTCATTGTACAAAATCTTGTAGCTATGGTATTGCATTGGTTTCTAAAGATTCTTTTGTGTCCTTCCTTGAAAGTGGAGGAAAATGATACACACATTTCCTCTTCACTCACAACTTGCATGCGCATTCATTCAGGAGTATGATCTGTACGCTGTTTTTCTTTTTAAACACTTATAGGCAACATATTATGCACATTTTTGGGGGGTTACTACTAGAACCAGAATCAGTTTTCTCATACTGTCCATTGTTACAGCTCTGTACTCCCCCTATGAGATGCTCTGATGAAGCTACTGTCTCTTTAAGGCCCCTCCCCCCTTCCCAAATCCCAGTCTCCTCTGATTGGTCTGCTCACACATGCCTGAGCCAGCCATGTCTCCGGTCGGTTCTGTTGTGTTTTCAGCTTCCACTTCCAGCTTAATTTCTGCAGTTAGTTTACTCGTAAAAAATGCTAATGATTGACATGGTGACGTGTGATGTCAAGAATTAAAGGCGGGACTACTGACGAAACATTTCAGGCACTTCATGTGCAGTGTCTTCTGTGGGAGGGAGGAGCTCCTAGTGCCATGGACGTTGGGCTTATGACCACTGAAGGAAAGGAAAAAACAAAATGTCATAATAGGTCTCCTTTAAAAAAACAAAAAAGCATCCAGCTACCTGCCATCTGTGCTCTGCCTCCTGACAACAGAAGGCTTCCAGAAAACCGACGGCTTGACTAGTGTGAGGAAACGCAGTGCAGTGTTTTACACCGACACAATTAGCTGTAATGAATTGAATTAGTCTGCCGAGGTAGGGATGGCTTCATGGTGAAAAACACAACACAGAGAGAATCTCCTCTGGCTGACACATCGTGGCATTTCGTTTCAAGGCCTCTGTTTTTTCGTAGACAATTATTCACATCGGGGCCATTTTTAGCTAACGTCACACTCAGGGTGGAAAGCTAAAATGTCATACTGCCAGTCCTGGAAATTAGGGGAATCTGAAAAAAACATTGTCATTTCACAGTCTCTCAATTGATCAGCAACTGAAAAGATATCAGGTCAAATTTCAAGGTGGAGGAACATATTTGATAACCTCTCACCGTTACCCAACAGCTAACGCTAGCTCTTTAAGTGCTACCGTTTAATTGTGTTACACGATATGATAGAAAGGCCGTAAATTAGTTCTCAATTATCAATGCACCCACACTTTCTGAGGTAAGCTAAAGTATGCTAACGTTAGCTGTTGTCTGACTGCAGCTAAAACTAAAAGACACAATGAGACAACAGCTAACATTAGTATACACAGGCTTACATTAAATAAATGAGTCCAAGATGTTTGAGCTTATTTATCATATCACGTAACACTATCAAACGGTAGTAGCTGAATGCTAATGGTAGCTAATGGGTTACCAAATATGTGGTCTTAACTTGAAATATGGCACGATGTCCCTTTGCCCCCTTGGTTTTTATTTCACAGCTTCTCGACTGATCACGAGCCAAAACGACGTTTGTCCATTCTCCTACAAAAGACATTATTGTTTCATGAACAGCATTAGAGCTTCCCAGCCTGAGTGTGATGTCAGAGGAAAAAAAATGGGCACCATTTGAATATGATCTATAGGAACGGGTTAGGTGTGTTTTATGGAAGTGCGTTCGTCCAGCTGTTGTGGACATACTGGTGACTCCACAGAAGTGTCCCCTTGTCAAACCCACTCTGTGAAAAACAGGAACCTTGTGACTGTATAATTGTATAATCTGACATATAGAGCTTCACTGTAGCTGTTGTTACATGCTGTACATAAAGTCCAGAACACCTTTGTCTTAAACTAGCCCTTTCTTGGCCCAAATTATCTTGATGTCACAATGAAACGTGGTCAGAGCATTTTTAGCTTCTTTAATGGGAGATTTCCGTGCTGTTAGATCACGAGGGGGAGGAGAACAGCAGACGAATAAATGAAATTGACTTCAAAAACATTCTTTGAAAATGTGAACAAGTAGCCAAATGACATCTAAACACACACGACTTATTATGATATCGCTCAGCTAACCACCACAACCCACGAGCCAACAGTCATATGTGGTTTTGGAGGATGTTCGGGTAAGCCAGTGCTCCCAAGTGACATTTCACTGGATACGTCTACAGTATGTACACACTCCATAAGTTATTAAAGATATTTAAATGTTTTACAAGAAGAGAAAGAAAAGGAATATAAACATAAAAACACATAAAAATGATTTTCTAACATATATTCTTTACATATTAGCTTTGAATACAGACATAGTGAGTCCCTGTTAGCAACATGGCTAAAGTAGCAAAAAAAAAAGAGAGAAAAAAGATTGTTGGCATATAATGAACTTGCTCATCAATCAATTTAAATGTATTATAGGAGGAAGCAGGTCAGCCACCGGAACAAGTGGATGTCCTCTCCTGGTATGTGCATGTCAGTGGGAAGGAAAAAGGTTCTTCATTGTTAGCTTTGATTAGCACATATTGCCCCCCTGTCAATGCTGTTTGGCGTTCTGTCAGTCGGCCTGTCAGTCAGTCTGGTAATAGGCCAGTCGCGGGAAAGCAACCCCACTGCAATAAATGTCAGTCACGGTCAGTCAGCAAGAACAGGAGAGGGTTAAAGAGACTTAAAGACGAAATGCACTCGTGTGTTTGTGTTTCTGCTGCACACACTGACTGAGACACATTTTTACACATACACAACAGGCTGGAAACAGTCATGATGCATGTGAAGAGGAAGAGCCGAACAGCCCGGCTCTGTCTGGACACGAGATAAAAAAAAAAAAAACTAAAGTGGCATGTTTCCACAAATACTCCATGAGAATTACATCGCCTCCTCTGTCATCAGAGTGTTGATCATAGTTACTAAATCTCCGCTCCCTGTCTCACTCTCTGTGAGTGTGTCCGTGTGTGTTAATGACGGCAAGATGATTTGTGGGAGAATACATCTTCACAGGACGCCCAAGAAATCTGCCGTGATATAAAAAAGAAAAAGGCCCCGAAGCTGAGTATATACTGGAGTAATTGCAGTGTTGTTTAGGTCATATGTCATGTTAATGTACCACACCATTCTTGGCTGAGACACAAAGGATAATTTGAAAATACGCAGGCTTGTAATAGACAATAAAATATGGAGATTTTAGTGTTGCTTTCCTCTGCCTCCCACCTCGGTGCCTCGCTGTGTTGTTTACTCTCCGTATTCCTCCGTGTCACTGTACTTTTAGATTTGCGTCTCGGCTGAGGCTCTTATGTAAGTGAATTAGCTGGCAATGTAGCTTTTCATTTTTCATGTGCTGTGTTGGCGATCAGAGACTTGCTGGCTTATGTCATCCCCCTTCAGCCGAGGAGAAAGATTTAAACATGAATGCGGCCGATCCTGCAGTGAATCTGCGAACCTCTCTGACTTCCATTACTTGTGCTACATGCTTAGTTACGGTTTTATTTCTGAGTACGGCTTGACAAGAAATTCACATTTGTCGTGTTGGAGGTATTGCAGAGGGTCTGAAGGACAAATCTCCTGCAGTAGCGCTTCTCACAATGTCACTACTGAAGCATGTCAATCCATCAGACTTACAGTAACAGCCAGTAGCTGCCTATTTTAGACCATCAGCTGCTAAATTGAATGTAATAGCGGCTACATTCAGGATAAATGGTGTTATCCTATTCAGGTGGATAGGTTGGTATATTGACTTGGGCCACTTTCTGTTGCCGTTTTTGTCTCAAGGCCAGACCACTTGAGGAAAAAGAGCTACCTGCCAGTAAAAAGCCATTATCTTCCAAAAAAAAGTGCTATCTCAGTCTGTCGGCTTATTTTTAACTCACTTTAGAGTGGAAACGGGGAACACGAGAGAGCACAGGCTGAGGAAAAAAAAAGTGGAGGGTCAGAGCAAACTTGTTAGCGGGCAGTTGCCGTTTAGCTACACACCCAGCAGATATGGTGCAACGTTAGCATTCAGTTATGGTCGCCTGGCAAATGTAAGTCTAATATTTGCTCTCATTTTTCACAGTGTTTCATCTCTAACCCCCCTAATCCTTTTATACAGTGTATACCAATAGTAAAGGAATATTCTAAAAGCCTGTTTTATGAAGAGATAGTGGGCTAATTGGAACAGCTAGCTCCGGTAGCTTCCTTTGTAAGCTATCCAGAGGGGGTTCTTTCTGTGTTTACGTTAGTTTGAAGTGTTTCAAATTATTTATGTAGTCTTTTAGCAAAGTTTCGGTCTTTTTCAATTCCCAAACCGTTGTGTACAGTGTCTATTGATGTTAAATGGAAATTGTAGTATTTTATTAAGAGGTAGTTTTCTGTTTGACTAAACAAAGTGCTTGATTAGCTTCCTTGCTAGCTCTCCAGAGGGGGTCCTTTCTGTGTTAATGTGTGTTTGAATTCAGAGACAATGATTTGTGCAATATTAAAGCTTTAGGAGGCTGGAACTTTGAGCCCTGATTCGTATTAAGTTGCTGCGGTAGTGTGTAATGAATTTTTATGAGAGAGTTGGCCAGGGCAAAGCTAGCATGAGCCAAATGGCCACAATTATGGAAATAAACCCCAGCTTGAAATATAAGAGCATTTCCCCGACGTGGATACTTTCCCAATGCATTTGGTCGTTCTAAATGTTCCAGAATCTTGTGGAGACTTTCATTTGTGAACCACAGAAGTAAATGTTAATGTTGTAAAGGTCCAGTGTGTAGGATTTAGTGACAGTGAGCTTGCAGATTGCTACTACTGAAGAAACAACCCCTCTGTAGATATAATAGGCTCATTCTAACCAACCATTATTTTTCGGGGGATTATTAACCAATGAAAACAACATAATTACTTTTTTTTAATCCCGTTTACGCCTGTAGATCCTCCCAAATCCTACACACATGAGCTTTAAAGTACAGAGCAGTCCTGGTGCAACAAACTCAAAATATGAGTATGACATCATTCAGAAAATTCAATGACTTTCATGGAGGTAATAGCGTCTGTCTGGCCACTGTTTGAGATATTTTTTAACACGGGTGTTTATTTGCGGTTGAGACTGGATGACAGAAGAAAGCTGAGAAGAAGAGAGACGTGATGTCAGAGTCACTCATCCCGTCTGCGCGAGGCTGATTCATGAATCTCAGGCAGAACATCTGACCGAGGGGACAGCGGGGGCGGGACATCACATATTAATGTGTGCTTATATATATGTATATGTGTGTGTGTGTGTGTGTGTGTGTGCATGCATGTCCTCATCTGCGTTTGCTTGAATGAGAACAAGTCTATTTTCAATCTGGCAGGGTAATTTTAAGGCGTGGATCATCCACTGACAGAGGAACAGAGGGCAAAAAAACGGCTTTCTAAATAAACTCATCGGATGAGTAATGAAGAAAGGGCCGTAAAAGGCTTGCAGCCATAAGAGCGACCGCCTCAAGAGCAAGGGCTGTGAAGTGTTTTCAGACTGAGAGTTAATTTTGCTCTGGAGACAAAGCCTGTTAAAACATATTTAAGACTTGGGCCATTTTGTTGAAACAAGTCAAACAAGCCTGGGTCCCATATGGTTGGTAAAGAAACAATCCGGATAATGCAGGTACTGATTTGGACGTGTAGTGCTGGAACTTTTTCGTGGTCCTCTTGATAGTTAAATCCTGACTTCCCCCTTAGAATACTGTTACCTTGACTTTCCTGTTTAAATATTCCTAGTTTGGGGTCAAGAGATTGTAATTTTTGTGATCTCAGAGAGCATAATGATGTCAAAAATGGCAAATGAGAAAGTATGAAACATCAATAGCAGTCATCCAAATGAACAGGAAAGTCAACGTATGCATAGAAGTAGTGCCTAGAATTTAGAGGCTTATTGAAAATGTATCGTCTGTTCCAGAAATTGACTTGTAAAGGGACAAATACAGCTGATAATAGCTTTCACAGACGACAAAAAGGTTATCAAAGAGTTGATAGAGCTGTACATTTTACCGGCCTCGGAGAGTGTGTGTATAAGAAGACAGCTTGCCAGTCCCTCCGATACGGCTGTGAGACCTGTGTGCTGCGTTATTGATGGCTTCCATTAGAGTCTAATCACCCCGTGAAGACACTCGCTCACACCCTGCCTTACCTGTCGTTTTTTCTCATAGGTAATATAACTCTCACGTTGCTGAAGGGGCAAAAAACCCTCCAAAAAAAACAGCCGAACTGGATTCGGCTGAAAAGGATTGTCTGGGAAAGTTTATGTTGACGGTCCGTGAATACCTGTTTTGATTGTTTACTATCTAATTGATCGTCTGTGTTGTTTTTCTCCGCCCTAAGTCATTGTAAATTGATTGTTTACGATTGATGTGGCAATGATCGGAGGGTTTTATAAAAGGGGGAGAGAGGGCACAGCTGACTGAGATCAAGAGAGAGAAGAGAAGCCCATGCTGCTTTCCCACGCCCCTATCTCCGCCGACACACATCTTTTTCTCTCCTCTTTCTCGCATGTGGACACACCTACAACCTCACGCAGTTACGGGTGACTTGCTCATCGTGTCGGTGCGCAGTCGGGAGTATCACCGGTCTACTAAGAGTGAAAAGTGGGTCACTCGAGGGTCTTGTCCCTCTTTTTTTTCGGAAGGGGGCAGCTATTATTTGTTGTCACCCGAGTGTGGCGAGGCCCCCGCTGTCCTTTGTCTCACTTCTCAATGGATAATGTTCTCCCTCCTTCTCCTCCCTCACTCTCTCACCCTCTCCACCCCTCTGCGTCGGTCCGTCCTTGACCACTGGTTGACTCAGTATTGCCTCAGGCTCACTGCCAAGGGCTCACGACTCCGTGCTAAAAGGTTACTTACTTTGGCCGGAGCAGCTTAAGAGGGTGTGAGATCGTTCGAATGTTTTTCTGAGTGCGCTGACAACAGTGTGTCAGTTTGTGTGCGCCTGTTGACTTACATGTGTTTGATTTTCCAGTTTTACTGCCAAGGAGCAGCTGTGAGAGGTGGTTCTCTTTAATTAAGACGAATGACTTCATTTACTCAGTGATACTACTTAAGTACTTACACCTGAATATTTCCATTTGATGCAATTTATAACTTCTAAACTAAATATATCTGACAGCTACAGTAGAATGACTATCATTAGAATAAATGTTGGCAGTGTAAATGTCTGTGAAGCATGAATATATTGAAACTTTACATTTCTTCATGTTTATTCTATGTTTCTTTAGGTTCAATTTTCAGTTTTATTTATCAGCTCTGCTTTTGCTCTGGTTAGTTTTGGACACAAAAACACTTGGCCAGGGTTGAGATCATGTTTCGGCTTAAAATGGCTCCTTTGGTCGCCACAAACATGGCTGGAGATTATCTAACTTTCTGTATAAAACAGCAGTTTTTTGTCGTCAGGAACACGGCTGGAAATTGTCCTGACCTCTCCTTCAAGGTATGCAGTGGTTTCACGCTTACAAGTGTTAAACACAGTCTTGTGCTGTGGTCACTAGCTTGGCAGCCTTCTCACTCACAACTCGTAGCACGTAGCCTATGACATGTACACATGTGGATGTACTGGTGATGCTTAGGGACGTCAACTGCCAACATTGTGTTCAGGCATTACATTACTTTATTCTCAACTTTACAGTGTTCTTCACAATTTAATGCATCAGTAGTATTTTAAGTAAGTATATTGAGTTTATACTCATACTGTACTTTTACCTCTATGAATATTTGAATGCAGGACTGTGACTTATAATGAGTGTTTTTCTATTGAGGGGTTGAAACTTGATGATCTATATATAAAAATGTCTTTAACCACTGGAAAATGTGCATGCATGGGAGGCGAGAAAAAAGGTTTACTCGTAAAAACATAACACAATGGAGTACTAATCTAAGACCAAGGGTGCATTGTAACTAACTACACTGACTCAAATACAGTTCTGAGATATTGGAATATTTACATTTTTCCACCCCACCATGATTAAGGGCGTAAACATTGTGCTTTTTACTATAATGTTGTATTAAAGTGCGATATCTTCACTCTTCGGTGCTTTTTACAACACTGTCTATGGCATGCTAGTTATGAAATGTTGTGTTAAATGCGCATAAAATCCACATAAAAGTGTGGCTTATATAAACAATCCTGTTTACTTTCTATCAAATGCCAGCAGCGGTGTGCAGTACTCGCTGTACTGTGTGTGTTGGCATTGTGTCAGAATACACTGGGAGACAAGTTGTTGATGTAACTCTGCGCCTGTGTTCACAATTCAAATTCAGGTCATACTCACTCAGATTAGCAGGACTTTATTAGAGACTTATAACCTAACAATAACATTCAAATTGTTTCTTAGATCAAGCGCTCGGTTAAGAGAAACAAAACAAAATGGATGCCCATCTAGGGAAGTGGTCTAATGGCAGCTATCATGTTGACGATTTGTTATGCTTTTAACCTTTCGTTGCCTGCTGTGTAAGGGAACGGCGTGGCGGAGGCTGTTGTGCTAAGATGCTATTTGTAGCCCTCCGAGACAGAAGTGTTACTCACAAAACCACGAGTATAAATACTGCATGTCCCTACACTTCTGTCACTAATTTGGGTTAATTGTTTCCATGCACACAGTTGAAGTGGTGCATGTGTCTCTACACAGTCTGATGACACACACACACACACACACACACACACACACACACACACACACACACACACACACCTCGTCTTCTACCCTCCCAGCGCAGGATTTGGGTCAGACGCCTCCGCTCTCACACTGACTTGTGCATGTGGGTTTAGGGGCCCTGTCCTTTGTGTCCCTCTGATATCCCAACAGTAGCTCGCTGCTATCTGTTTCTGCTTATTGTCCATGAGACAGGTCCCCTGCAGTGTTGTATGAAGGCTGCTTTTGTTGGCTGATGGGGGGGGTAATAGGAGTGCGCACACAAATGACATTCTGAGGAATCGGTCATTAAGTGGTTTTGGGTTCTCAAGAGTGGTAGCTGGATGAATACTTAACTTCCAGCTGAACATAAAACCCCTCGTTTTTTTGGGCTGCCAGTCTTGAAATATTCATGTCAAGCAGACAGATAGTCTGTCTGAGGGCCACCTCCGTCACTTTGATTTAGTGACTTTGCGTCCAATGATTAAGGTTTGTTTATACAGTGTGTGTGTGTGTGTGTGTGTGCGTGCGTGTGTTGCTTTCTGTTGAAAGTTCATGTCTGTGCACAGTGCGTACCGTTCCATCATAGGCCATTAAGTTGGCCGTTTGTACAGGGGCATTGTGGGAGCATCCCGGAGGTTGAGTGGTCTATGATGCATACTTTGAACTTAATGAGAGATAATAATCACCAGTTAAACATATCAGCACCCAGAAAGCAGACAGTATCAGACCTGTTTCTGTGGTTCTCGGTGCTGTGTGCGTGTCTGTGTGTGTCTGTGTGTGTCTGTGTGTGTAGGAGTAATATCAACTCAGACACTGTACATCTTATGACTCATTGTATCTGTCTGGTGTGGGTTTATCTTCTTCACTTCAGCGGAGGTTAACAATGTGCAGCCGCCGATGGAAGCTTATGTTTACGACTCTGATATTTTTAAAGGCCAAATTACTTCTCTCTTTTTCTTTTTACCATGTCCATATATCTGATTGGCTGATATGATATGAGCAGCTTTCTCCCCATAAAAAAAGCACACAGTAGAGTAGAATATTCAATATGACATCATGAAATGGCACCATCTTCAATCCATTGTTTCAAGATTTGTCAAAAAACCCTTCACATATTTTTTCAAATTTCCTTGTTTTGAGTTCTAGGGTAACAGATTTATTGGAGATATTTCTTGAAAAAGCATTGAATCTAATGATTATTCTGATTATCAATTGAAGGGGCTCTGTAGAACCTCGTCAGTCTTTAGTTTATGTTGGCAGACAGTTTGAAACTAATGATAGCTATGGTTGCTCTCTGTTAGCGGAGGGGAGAGAGGCAATACAAAGGTGATTAAAACATGTAAATTGCTGCTATTTCTTTAAACGGAGCCTCTTTAATCTGCCAATTACTTTCAAATTGTGAAAAATGCTTCTTAGAAGTTCCCACAGCCTGAAGTGACATCTTCAGATTGCTCCTTTTGTCCAATTACCAGTCCGAGACTCGATCATTTTATTTTGATTGATTAATCCACTAGTGTTTCTTTTGTAGATACAAGATTTATGTTGCTCTTTAGGCTTGTGCGTGTTTGTTTTTATGTTAACGTGTTCATTGACAGAGTATCTAATGTGATTCGTAACATCATGCGTTTAGCACTGAGATGTTGTGCTGCCCTGCTTACCACCCAGCGAGCCTCGTGTGGTTGTGTGGTTGTGTGTCTGTGTGTGTACTCACAGGCTGATGTGAGCAGAGGAACAGGGCTGATAATATGACTGTTTATTCTGGAGGACAGATCCATACATTAATATGTATATAACAATGTATACACAAAAATAACCTCAACAAATATGCAGTCACAAACACACACACAGACTGGTATCGTCACACTTGTATCTCTCGACAACATATAGATGTTCATTCCCACGCTCTTGTTGTCCACTTTCGTCTCCCTCCTCCCTCCATCATTCAGACGCTGTGGCGGACAGATGACTGAAGCGCATGGCGCCCCTCAGGGGAATTGCTGCTTTTGTGGCTCTGGGGAGTCGAGCTGAGAACCTTTTGGGAGACTTTGTTCTTGATGTGGCTGCTCTATTCCAAGCCAACTGTTTCTGTTTGTTTTGATTGACTGAACTCTCTACACTCACACTGCTCTATGCTTTCCAGATAAGCCTTGTTACTCAATTTGTCAAGCAGACAGCTGCAAAACAATGAGACAAACACCCGTTTTTGTTTCTGGCCACTATTTTGACACTTGTTTAACCTGTTTGACGGCCTCTGTCATTCTGTGAGTGAGCTGCGAGAGCGGGTCTGGTCAGTCGGGGCAAAATGTCAAAGTTAAGGAAAAGTACAAATCCTAATGCACCAGCCAGTAAATGTAATCTCTGTTGCAGTAAAATAATATTTGCTAGTTGAATTTGAAGAATCAATTATGCACTGGGCAAGATCAAATCATTAAAAGACCCAGAAATCTATATTTGTATATATATTTTCCTTGTAGCATCGTGCAGAAGTGCTAAAAATACACTATTGGTGTCATGTTCTCTTCTGTCCTGCACTCTGCACCGTTCTCCTGACTGTTTGTGTTTCTTATTTATTTACCTTTGCGCATCAGCCCGTATTGATGCGTGACCGCTATCTGTTTGCGTCTGCGTGCATGTGTGCTTAAAGCTTGAGTGTGCGCCTCCGTGTTTGGATCAAATCCTCGCTTAATGCACTGAGTGTTATCACCAGCCTGTCAGTCACTGTGTAGATTTACTTAGAGATTAGGAGGAAGAAATAACAGTCAGAGGACAATGAGCCAATGTTGAGAGAGGAGCCAATATGCAATTGCTGCCAAGGGAATGGCAAGAGGCATTGTTGGTGATAAGATGGACCGCACTTGAGCAGAGACTGGTCAATAGAATTGGACAGTTCTGTGTGTGGAAGTGCTGCAGAAATAGATATCACTTTGAATTTTGCCCAGCTTTTTTATTAAAAGTCTCAAAATTGACCAGTGCCTGAAGAAAAATGTCTTAACATGTTAGTTGGTAAGCTAGTTAGCTGCTCAACGGCAAAATGTCTCGACAGTGTCAGCACTGTCGAGACATTGTGCCGACATCCTTTGGAGGATCAAGGCTTACTAACTTGCCACATGTGGCATAATGGCCGCATTGTCATTGCACCGTGTCAAATTCTGCTGTGACTCAATACCCCCCTCATACCGGTTAACCTTGTTTTTTTGATTCCTGAACTGTATGCCATCCGTCCAGCCATTTGTGCATCTGTAAAATCTGTCCGTTTCCTCTGATGTAAACCAGTAATTTCCCCTGTCCTCTCGCTCCAGTGCTACTGAAAACACCATGAGGCTAAGCTGAGTCCATCTTCTCTTTAATTAACAGCTGGCTAGTCTAATCATAGTGATGCAATGCTGCGCTTGGGTTGCATAACGACTTTCCCATCATCATCATCATCATCCGCACCATCATTCACTCTCGTCTGTTTATTCATGCGCAACCTCACACACACAGCGCAGGACTGTCAGAAAAAGCCTGCACACGGAAGATGTCTGGATTAATACTTAACAAGCAGTAAAGCTCTCTCTACTGCTTTTACTCTTTTACCTGCTCACTCTACCACTCAGTCTGTCAAACTCTCTGTTTTTCTTTCTCTCTCCTAATACCCTAATTCTGTCATTTTCTCAGGCTGCGCTCTCTGATGTACATGGGAACAGATGGCTCAGTTTCTGCTGAAAACAAAGTGTTTGCTTTGCTCAGAAAAAAAGAGAAAGAAAATAGTTTGTTCAAGTGGGATTAAAACACTTTCGAAGGACCTTTTAATATGATTCTCAAAGGTGTTATGTGATTTAAAGACAAAAGGAAAAACCCAGGATGGTGCATTAGTGCTGATTGCATTGGAATAAGATCAGACCCGGTCCAGAATAAAATGTTCGAGATTTATGTATCATGACCATCACATCAATATTTCTCCAGAACGTCTCATATCACATTCATAATACGTTTATATGAGCTCATGTTCATGTTGGGAGCGGATAGGAGTTACCTTACAGCTGGATGAGATGGCTACCAAGCCAGATACCGCTATCGAATATGTGATGGAAATTCAGGAAATTTTTGTGGTGACAGATATTTCAAGAACATAATCTTTTCCTTACCATAACCAAGCGTGTTTTGTGCCTAAACCTAACCAGACCGTAAGAACAGCACACACAACATAAAGCTGAGACTTTAACCTGAAGAAACGTAGAGTCGCAACGTAAAGAAATTTAAAGGTTCAGCACAGCCTAACCGTAACCCTGACCTTGGCACTGACGATTCAGTTGGCTAGACCACCTCAGACTGATTCAGCTTGAAATACAAGCCCCATTTCACACTGGCTTTAGTACGCCAATTCCCCGCCTCCGTCTCAGTGTGAATCTCTCGAAGGCGGCGAGGGGTGAAATTTCGCTCCGGCCCTGATACGTCTCTGGAGGTAGTATCAGGGCCGTATTATTGGAGAACCGAAAAAGTGTGAACGGATAAGCCTGCTTCGTGTATCGGGGGCGGGTCGATAGGACGGGTCCTTAATACAGAGAAATGTCCCACAAAGCAACGTTACATGACCAAACAAAAGTAACGTAGTAACTGTAACTGTCTTTGGCAACTTGTATGAGGAAAAAAATACCGCAGCGTCTGTCCTCCTGCCCGTCCTACCGACTCTTCATCTAGAGGCTACAGATAGCTGTCAAGCCAGAGACTACTGTTCGAGACTGCGTTTCAACATTTGCAAGCGTGAAACCGCTGGATATTGTAACAACATTTCAGGACTTTTCCAGCTATGTTAATGGCAACAGAGCCAGGTACTTCAAGCCAAAATATGACCTTCTCCTGACCCCAACCAACTGTTTTTGCGGCTGAACAAGACCATAAACGCACAGCACGCACATAAACACTGAACCGAAAACCAAATGAAATGCAGAGTTGCAACGTAAAGAAGTGTTAAGTATTAACATATCCATGGTTTGCTGAAATGTACTTTCCAAAACTGTGGTTCAGTCGGACATGACCACCATGACATGATCTGTTGCCTGATTCAGCTAGAAAATGAATGCAAACCGTGTGTCTGAGTGTGTGTGTTTGTGTGTTTATGAGTGGGAAATTATCTGCACAGAAGTTTCTGCGTCACACCTCCTGAGATTCAGTCGCAGATACACTTAGTTCCCAGTTTATTATTAGTGCAACTTGCTAAAACAGATGAAGTCTAATCCGAAAAGCCCCGCAGGAATGTTAAGTTTTCCCTTTTTCAGTCAGAATTGGACCGACACAGCCTGTATTTTGTCGTTTAGGGATTTAAAGCTACATCAAGGGTTTTTTAGACAGAAAGTGTTGGGATTCAAGGGCAGCAGGACGTTGAGGCTTTAGTTAAAGAAGCAGTTTGCTCCACTGCATCGCTGAACCGTACAATATACACACATTATATCACACGTACATACTCATGGAGTGGTGAGACAGTCCTGATTCATTGTCACGCACACACACGCCTCTCAAGGATGACAAAAATGACTCCTTTGTTCTTCCGCTGGAGTTTTCACACAGTCTGTCTGCCGTCTTCTTTGGGTCATATGGAGTTTAATGTTGCTGCATGACTGTGTGTTGATGAGGAAGTTGCCATTTTAAATAGCTGGTGAGCTGCAACAAAACATCTGGCCTGAGTGTGTGTGTCAGAGGAGTACAGTCGCACGTAAATAAGTGTTGATAGATGGCATTCATGTGTCCTTGTGGTGCATTCTGCTCTATATGAGGTCATGTTCACAGGCGTGTGTGTGTGCGTATGTGTGTGTGTGTGGCTCCCCTGCCTTGTCCTTGGTATGTAATAAGCATGTGGTATTGCGGCTCTCTGCACATCTGTCTGGTGGTTGGGGGACTGTGCAGTGCTGCTGCTGCTGTGCACCATTTCCACCAGCAGCTGCCCCACCCCCCACCTGCTCTGCCCTCCCAGTCACTTTGTACACACACACACACACACACATACGCACGCACGCACACACCAAACACATGAACACACACACACACACACACACACACACACACACACACACACACACACACACACACCGAAGGAGGTCGTTTCCACTGAGTTTGAGGACGCCTACGCTCCATGGGGGAATCTGCCTTTGTCTGAATGAGTACAAGGACCTGCTGTGCTTTCATCATGTTTCGCAGCACCGTGTCATACACTCCCGATGTACAGTATGTATTAATAGTGTAGGTCAGTTGGGCTTTTGTTTTTTCCCCCTTGTTAGTCCATCACAAGGGTCTGACTGTAGGCCCCTCACTGCGCAAAAAGAGCAGTTTTGGACAAAGCAAACCGGCGGGTTCCTTTATGTTTAACAAAAGCAGCAAAACTGGTAGAGCACCTCACACGGTCTATGACTTCCATTCAGTGTCAGGGCTTATGATAACAGGCTTCACAAGTCATGATTTGTGTTTTTTTAACCCAAACAAATGATTATTTTCATTGATGATTAATCTGTCGATTATTTTCTCAGATAAATCATTTGTTTATTGGTCTATGAAATATCAGAAAATGGTGCAAAAAGTGTTGATTAATGTGTTCCAAAGGTCAATGTGATGTCCTCTAAGTGCCTAGTTTTATCCGAAATGCAAAAATATTCAGTTTACTGTCATAGAGGTGTGGGGGACACAAGAAATAATCCCATTTTTTTTCCTCCAAAAATTACTCAAATCGATCAAATGGTTTTTATTAAAATAGTTGGAGGTACATTTGATAGTTGACAGCTGAGCTACTTCTACTATCGTTGCAGCTCTAATTTGTATAGAAACATTCTAATCTGGAAGTCTTGGTCTCTCTTCAGCTCTGTATTTAGTCACAGATTGAAATGGGGTTGCAGCTTATTACAAAGTAAGTGCTTGTTTTTGAATTACTTGAGTCGAATCGTTGCGTACAGTCGAGCAAAACCAATATTAGCTTTGTGATTGCCTGTAGGAACTGAAGCCTTCAAAGTGCTTATATGCTCTGCTAGTCTCTCATAATGCGCTATAGTTAAATGACACCCGTGGGCGTACACCCATGCATACATATGAGCAGCTCTACAACTCGCGGTGCCATGCCCTCCCCTGCTTGTAGTGTCTCATTACATAAGCAGGCTAAAGTTACCCTGGCCGACCATGTAACTGGCACCTCAATATCAGTCAGCGCCGTGGAGAGAAAGAGCGGAGAGGTGAAAGGGGAGTAGAGGGCAACGAAATGATTGGTAGAAAATTTGAGATATGAGCGATGGAGCTCTTAGAAAGAGAGAGGTGTGATTGAAAAGTTAGAAGGGGCAAAGGAGTGAGGGGAGTTAGTAAAGGTAAAGAAAAAAAGAATAAGATGAAGCCATACTCCTCCTGAGTGTGATGCTCTTTAGCGGACATTTTTTACAGTTATGAGGGACAGTCAGCTGCCCTACTGGCCATGTTTGTAGTTTTTTTAGTGACAGCTCGTAGCCTTGATCTGGCTCAGTAAAAGCTCCTCTCCTCGGCCTGTCGATTACCATCCGGCAGAGGAACACAGAAAAGGCATTAATCCCCCAGTCCTTGTCTCGCATGCACTCCGGTCCCCGTCGCAGTGTGTCCTTTCTAAACGCATTCTTTTAACCCAAATTGAATATATCGTTCCTCCCTGGAGGCGCCAGAGAAGAAAGACTCTAATTCACACTGCCTCCGTAACCGTCTCTCTCTAAGTAGTTAATGCTTCGGAGAGGCTCCTATCTCGTCTCATCTCCTCTCTCAGTTTTTCTCTCACTAACTTTCTGTCAAAGCCCATTCCTTCTTTTGCCCGTCACTATTTTCTGTCTCCGGTTGCACGAGGCCGAGTAAATTCTACAAATCTACCTTCTGTTGATATCTGTGTAGACCAGACGGACAGAAATCCCAAATGAATAAAGCTGGTTGTCTTTGTAATCATTTTCTGCAGACAGCCTGTTCCACCTAGTGTTCTCCTAGTTCCGCCTGAGACAGTTGGCACAGCCTTTATTGCATTGAGCAGTAAACAGTGAACATGCTGTATACTCTAGCATGGGTCATGTTTTCATTTGGGGCTGATCAAAAACAAGAGTAAATTTGTTTCAGTTGCTGGACCCCTGTTCTTTTTGCCTCGCTCTGGTGATTGACACGTGGGTGATGCTGCCTAACATGTGTGATGTTCACATTTTGTGTTGTGTATGTTCGCCGCGTTTCCACAGACATACAGGTGTCGATCCGACACACCATCCTCATCTGATCCACCACACCGCTCTCCCACACAGCTGATTTAAACAAAGCAAGTGGGTCTTCTAGCTCCAGTGTCTCATTTGAACTTGCTATACAGTGCAGCCAATCACATTGTCTTCTTCTTCACCCTGTTTTATTGGGGATGCGCCTCATCTTTTAGAAGCATCACTGCCAATTACTGGATTGGAGAGTGGATCTGAACTGTTGCTGGGGTATGCTCAATGGCAAGCAGGTTACTTTTTTTAAAACTTTGAAAACATGCAGGAGAGGTCACAGTCCTTCAGTCCTTTCAGGCTGCAAACAGCCCCAACAACCTCTGGCAACAAGAGAAGGAATCATGTACTGTATGTTGCCTGAGAGGCAAACCCCAGGGCAAATAAGTAATTAAAAACATGCTGATGCTACTTAAGCTTACCACTTGAGCCTGCGGTAATAACTGAAGGACCCCAACGAGCGTATCAGCATTTTCATCAACACCTCTCCCTCTCTCATCTGCACTATGTTGGCTGGACAGTTTGAAAACTTGAACATTTTTAGTAATTAATTTATGTTCATACTAATGTCTTGAATGATAGGGTGGATGGTTCATGGAAAGCATCTGTGTTTGCTTTAGTTTTTCCTATTTTCAGCATTATTCCCATGTTGGCTTGTGTGTAGGCGGTAACTGTCAGTGTGACGCTGGGTTATTATGAGTCGTGTCCTTGCGGCAGAGCGATGGAGGACAATGTACATGCATGTGTTTCCAGAGAGGAACAGATAAAGAACTTACACACACATACATACACACAGGTCTACGCAGAGCTTCCTGTGTCTCCCTGCTAGGTCTTGTTGCCAAGGAGACCAGGCCTGGGCTAAACGCATCCAGTAAATACCTGGGAGGATTTCGGAGCGGGAGTGGGAGTAAGGGGTGGAGACAAGGTTGCTTCATTCAGACGTCCCTGTTTATCATATCACAATGCAGAGACCAGTAATGCCATGCAGTTGGCTTGGCTGCGAGCCATTGTTGGTCTTGGCATCACTAGTATACTGTGGAGTCTATCAAAAATCCTTCATCGTTCATAAAATCTGAAGTTTTATATAGTATGAAAGACAGCTGTCGCTTCCAGGTGGGATGGAGACACGGCGGTTTCTCGCCACAGTGAGGACATCATGGGATCCTGCATGGACGGGAATCAAATAGCAAAGCTGGCTTCTCTTGACAATGTCCCCGAGGAGACTGTGGTGAGCTGAGCCCATAACCTTCAAGAGACAGCATCCAGACAGCCAGAGGAATAGAGATAATTGAAATGACTGTCTGTGTAGGCACTGACTCCATATTTTTTTTTTTTCATCTTGCTAATTATTCAGTGTCCTCAATTTGTGAAACCGTGCGTGTGTGTTCACATGAATAGAGGAAGGCTGCGAGTCGATATGCTCTTGTATCTCATGAGTGTGTATTTGATCAGGCAGCGTGTGGGGGCGAGGCCTGTATGTTGTAAATGTGTGTGTGTGTGTGTGTGTGTGTGTGTGTGTGTGTGTGTGTGTGAGTGTGTGTGTGTGGGCAGGTTTTAGAGCCATTATGGGAATATAGTATGAGCACTGGGTGCAGGTAATTGATGCTGGGACCCTTGAAACTGGCAGACAGTCAGACTGGCCCAGTGCCAGCATAAAGAGGGGGGAAGGAGGGGAAGATTAGAGAAGAAGAGACGGAGGCCACAGAAATTCCATGGCAACCATCGGATCGGGTGAGAATTGCTTTGAGAGGATGTTCGGATGACAGCTTACCTTATGGTGGAATGCGATTTTGCATTTTTTTTTCCCCCTCCTGTTCTGTTTTGAAGGTGGCATGCATACCATAAAGTCTGCGTCAGTGTTTCTGAGTGGTTCACCGTTTGCCCCTTTTTTTTTGCTAATTTGAACAAAAAATAACATTCAGTAGATATTACCCTGGAAAACTTCATTCCTTCTGGTTATTTTTCCTAAGTGGAATGAATAAAAAAACCCTTCTGTATCCCGACAGGTTACCTAATCAGAGATGAAATGCTCTTCCTTGCGGCTGTGGTAACCCAGGCAGCAGTTCCCCTGTAGATGGGCTTTGGGAAATCTCTACGGTCCGATTAGCAAAGTCCTAACGCGTGTCCCCTGAACGGCTCCGACACAAAGCAGCAGTTTATTGCCCTGAGCAGCGATGATGCTGTGGCTTGTGTTTGACCAGAGATTAGGCAGATTGGGGCCTTTTGTGCCCGTTCTGCTGTTTGCCGGTGATAAGCGCCGCTGCAGGCTGTGATGTCTGAGCCATGAGCCGTGGGAGAGGGGACAGGGTTAAGGTGAACAGAGTGGAGCCGTTTTCAGTTTTTCAGGTTGGATCGAGCATATGATGATGTTCTCCCATGCCTCACGTCTTAAAGTGCATTCCTAACGCTGCAGCACTGTATTCGCCCTCCGTCTGAAACGCTCTGTTTTAGATCCTGTCTCTTTAAGGTTCCCCTCCGAATACTCAGTCTGCTCTGATTGGTCATCTCACAAACGCCTGAGCCAGGACCGTTTACCGTGTCTCCAGTCGGCTCTGTTGTGTTTTCAGCTTCCAGTTAGCTTTACTTCTAATGTGAACACAGGCACAAATTAGTCTGATGTGTGAAATGGTGGTGATGTAGTGTGATGTCAAGAAGTCACAGAATTAAAAGCGGGTGGACTGACAAGGTGCTTCAATCACTTCAGGAGCACCATTTTCCTTGGAATAGAGCCTGTATAAAACACGAAAAACACGAAAATGCATAACATGTCTCCTTTCAGCCAATATATTACTTTTCATATCCACGAATGTGCAAGGGGTCCTCCAGGGTTCTCTAGGATCTATGTCCATGATGTAAATTGCGTCATCAGTGGGTGGACATACATCCACAATCTGTACCTACAATTTGCTCTGACCGTGCTAACTTGTCTGCGTGACAAGCTACTGAATTCATCTGTGCACTTTAAACTTTTAGGCAGTATAATCCAGGCCATAGCTGACTTTACAGGTCACGTGCCTAATCATAATTCCACGCCAAAAAGCACACATTTCTTGCACTTTTGTGTTTACTCCTGTTACTGGTATCCCTCTGGGTAAGAGTTTTAAAATGCACTGTCCTGGTTTGACAGGAAATGCATCAGTCTAAAGTAGTGAGACTTTATTTTCAGTGTTATTCTTAAGTGGCCTGCTGCGATTCAGGAAATGAAATCATGGGCTTATATTGGACTTTTTATGTAACTGCCAACTGTTGTACCTTAATTACGATTTGATGTCAATTTTGAATATTAAAATAGATTTTTAATGGCTTGAAGCCATCCGTGTTGGCTATATATGTGCAGTATATTATAGAGAGGCAAAAGTTCAGTTGTTTCAAAGAGAGGGACAACCGGGTTTCTGATTTGTTTCTTGGAGACAATCTCAGGAGCAACGGCAGCAGGAGTGCAACATTAGCTGCTTTACAGGCCCCTGGGGATTGTAATGGGGATGATGTGATGTGCCCTGGAGATGAAATAATGCCAGCAACACACAGGCATCGAATGTCTTGCCTACTGTATGATGAACATAAAATGACTGGATGCAGTTCCAGGCAGCACGGTTGGAAGAACATATGAGCCACTTGCACTTTACCGCATTAATTTTTTTTCCAAGGATTTTAAAAGCTGAGGCCTACACTGGAGAGAAGGCAGTGGCACTTCAGGTGGGCACATGTTAGGGCTTTACACAATTAGGAAACAGACTGTATTTCCATTATGTGGGACTCTTGCAGTCCTGCGCCACCTGAACAGTACATATAACGTAATCCCATATCCATAAAACTCGTAGCCACTGCACTTTATAGAAGGTGTGACACATGATCACGTGAAACGTAGCTCTCGTAAAGTCACTTCTCCCAGGAAATTAAAAAACCATTTTAGTGATTTTGTCTTGGTCTCTTGTTTCAAGCTGAAACCATCTGCGAGTGGTGGAAGAACTTGCCAGATGTTTAAAAAAAATATAGTACATTTTAAAGTAAAATTGGCAATATCAAAGTGTAGACATACTCTTGACTCCAGACTGGACTCTTTAAGGTAAAAACCACAAGGGAACAAATAAGTGCCCGATGTCAAGGGTACATCAGCTGTGCCTTAGAGGTGCAATTATAAACTTTCATCTTCTGTATTACTGGATTATAGTGATTCATGTATTAAGCAGTGCAACAGTGATGGAACAGCTTGTAAACATGATGCCGATTTTAACTACTTTATAAATGCTGCTGCTGTGTAGCTTAATCTATAACCCATCCATCCATCCATCCATCCATCCATCCATCCATCCATCCATCACCATCTAGGGTCATGGAGTTTTGCAGCCGATCCCAGCTGACACTGGGGCGACAGGCGAGGTAAAACTAGGACAGGTCGCCAGTCAATCACAGGGCTGACACATAAAGACAGACGACCATTCATGCTCAAATCTACTTTACTGGGCATTTTAGAGTCACCAGTTAACCAAAACTTCAAGTCTTTGGACTGTGGGTGAAAACTTGAGGACCCAGACGAAACCTGAAGACAAAATGCAAACTCCTGACTATATTTTTGTTTTGTACTTGAATAAAAATAAGTGTTTGCATCCAAAATGTAGAGAGGTAATGGTTGATGTTTCATAAAACAGAAATACTCTTAAGTAGACTATCCTAAAATTTTACTTAAGTACAATACCTTGGGAAAATGTTAATTTGTTAATTTGATGCAGTCATTTAATTGTTATATAATTGCATTAATTAGATACTGTGGAATACAGTATAGTATCAGATCAAGCCTATTTTCTAAGTAAGCTAAAAAAAAACAATAAAAGTACAACAGCATGCTCAGTACTAAGTGTATTCTGTCTGTATGTGGGCCTGAAAATCATGTGGTGAAAATAAAACTGAGCAATAATCTTTTTTTCTTCTCCTCGAACACCTTCCTGTCGGACAAATGATTTACCTTTATAAAATATTGTGGCCCGTCATAGACTATAACTCAATCAGTCGCCTTTGACAGCTGTCAGCATGAAGTCTCATATCCAAGTAGAAAGTAATGGCACAGCACTCATCACTTTTAAGTGTCAAATTCTCTTTCACACATCAGACATTGATGCGGAACAATTATTCAGTACGCTTTGCTTCTGTTTCCACATCATGAGCCTCTGTCGGGCTGTATTAAATGAACACGTACTCGCCATTCCTGTCCGTGCAGGGCTAAAACAAAGCTGAAAGAAATGTGGAGGATAACTGTCCTGATGCTGTGTCTGAAAATGGATCCACACAGGCCTCCAGACTAATTTACTACCACCATCCCAAAAAGCATTTTTGACCATCCCTAAGTGAATTGGAAGCTGTCCCAAAATCTGTGTTACTGTCATTTCTTGTTGTTTTTTAAGAAGTATTGGCACTCAGTGTACCTTCACCTCCAAAGTGCAATTAGCCGAAGTACTTCTGGTCATTTATTTACTGGATCCTCGTTTTGTGTTGACTTCAAGCTGCTGTTCCTCAGAGCAGAGACTCAGTTTGGCTGTGTGTTTAGCGTTAGCTCCATTAGCTGGGACTTTTATTGGCTCCATTAGCTGTTAGCTCCGGTAGCCAAACATACCACAAGACTCTGATGCCCACCAGCTGCCAAACAGCTAACAGCTAGGTAGCTCTCCTTCTTAACAAGGTTTAGTAGTTCACAGTAAAGTGTTATCAGCAAAGAATAGCGTGCATCCCTCGTCGACAGTGAGATTGCTCCCTGGTTTCGTATTTTAACGTGTCATATTTTTCATTGGTTGTTTTTATCATCTTTCAAAAATACATTTTCCATTCGCCCTCGGCACAACGGGTTGGCATCTCATGCCCAGAATTTTACAGCAACATGACAACCATATTTGATCTATCTAGACTGATACAGACAGATCTAAATGTCATTTGGTTTGTAACTAATTTGTTGGGTCTGTCAGTTGTTTTCAGCTTTTTGTCGCTTTTGTCCAGTTGAGCGTCCAGCTACAGGCCCTTTCTTGTTTTCAAGACGCGACATTATTTTTAGGGGGAGGTATGTGTTGTCAATGTCTGAAGGGGGCAGGGATGAATTTCCCAGCTAGTGGTTTTATTGATTGAAGTCGTAATGCCGTTTGTTAATTGGATTTCAGCTCCCCTGCTCGAGGCTCACATAGATACACAAACACACACATATGAAGATGCAGAGTAACAGAAAACCCATGTGACCTTTGTCCCCTCTCCACCAATGCGTTAACCTCTCACCTCCGACCTTCGATCCGCTCAGGGGCCTTGAGTGCCTCCACCCTCCAGCAACAGACACAAGAAAACACTTCACACCTGTGATTGTGTGATAATATTTTGTTAAACAGTGTGTTCATATGTTGTCTTTTCAGTAGACATTCCTTGTTTTAAAACACCATGGTGCTGACATGTGTGATATGAGTTGAAATGTTTTGAGTGGATAGCTTGTCATGGATGGGAACAGACAATCATGTCTCCCTCAGGACGAATTGTCACATCTTTTATCTTCATCTGCCCCCTCAAGTGTTTGTCAGTTTGTTGCACTACCTAATGATGCCATCGCCAGCTAGCTAACATCAAAGTTGCTAACGCGCGATAGATAATGTTAACGTCTCTAATGCTAGCTAATGTTGATGTCGCTAACGCTATTGAGCTTAAGTTAGGGCACTACAGTCTGCTGGGCGTATATTGCACACCACAGCCATATTTACATTTTTTCCACAAACTGGCAACTATTGAGACTCATGATGCAACATATTTGAGTAGGGTTATATTAAAGCCTCTCACTTATTCACGTTTTTCGCACTGAGTTATATCGAAAATGTTCAACCCAACAACTGTTTTCCGCTCAACTTCTTCTATGAAGTTGATCCAGACTGTGCCATATTCGTATTCCATTTATCGTGTTCTTGTGTTGTGGTTTTCACAAGGGGATTTGCATTAAACATGGGTTGAGGCCAGTCATGACGAAGTGTTTCGGTCAGACTGTGGCATGTTGGGTAACCCGGTTCACCCACTGTTGCAAAGATAAAGAAAATGCACTCATGTCAGTCGCATTCATTCTATTTTAATCTCACACACCAGAGCATTTAAAACCCACACATTACTTACGATGGGCCCGCGGAGTGTTTTTGCAGATAGCCATGGAGATTTAAGCACCGGCTCCAGTGTAGATAAATTAATGAGGCTGGTCTTCCACCCACACAGAAACAAACGCAATCGCTGTGGTGCTCATGATGCATTAAGGAGTGTCAGAGGGGCCGAGGTCTGCCCTCAAGATTTACCGCCGCGGTGAGATCGCAGACTGGCTCCTGCAATGACCAACGTGGAGAGGAAATGAGAGGAAAGCGCAGGGAGACAGCAAAGAGCAAAAAAGGAAAGGTAGTATTTAGTTGGTGGAAGTTAGAGAAAGAAAAAAGCTCTGTTGTGTCGGGGAGAAAGTGAAGTGTTATTATTGTGACTACCTTCCGCAGATGCCCGAAGCAAGACAATGCACATACCATAAATACCACTAAACACCCATCGTCACCCATCTATGTTAAACTCTCGCTGTCTTCCATTTGCTGACTTAACAACCTAAAAGCCAGGCATCCTCTATTTCTCATCACACATTACCATCTTCGCCTGTAGAAACCGCAGTCTAATGAGCGCTGCCCGTGTTCCAGCGCGGGGCTGGTAATTTAGCATGCTGTATTATTAATCAGAGTCTCTGTGTGATTTTGCTGCAATTTGAACGCTTATTTCCCCCATAATGCTTCGGGGATCGGGGTAATGAGACTCCTTCCTAATGACTTTAGCAGTTGACAGAGACGACGCGACAGGCGCTCGTGGAATCAAGGGGTCCGTCTTGCAGGACGAATATAGAGCGGTGTATTCGTGTTGAGGAAGCGTCCGCTGAGACGGGAGGGCTCTCTCCTTGAAAGTCTTGAGCGATCAAAGGAAAAGTGGTGGCAGGAGGGAGAGAGAGAGAATACAAGAGATGTAGACTTAAGACAGAAAAAAGTGGGAGAGAAATGGTACAGGGGAGGATGTAAAACACACATCGCAGAGGGAAGCTGACACATCGCACAAGATGCCACATATGTCTGTCTGTCAGTCACAGACTTTGTGGCTCTGTCTGTGATTGGCTGTGTGATTATCTTTGTGTCCGTGTCTTTATTTATACCAGAACTGTGTTTATTTTTGTGTTCGGGTCAGTTGCTGTGATTTATGTCTGCTTACCTGCCTGCTCGTCAACTTTTGTCATCCCCTTCTTTCATCCGTCTTCCCTTTTTCTTATAAAATCCTTTCTCTATTCCTTGTCTCGCAGTGTGTCTTTACCATATCTTATACCCGACTTGGGACGCCGTGTCCTCTGGCAACAAACCTCTGCACGCTCAATAAGGATGGATGCTGAAACAATTAGCCAACTAGAAGGAGACTGAGTAGAGTGCATACCTCCACCAAGATCTGACAGTCACCTTTAACCCGATCAGGCCTAATAAAAATCAAGATTCAAATGAGATCACTTGAGGCGATGCATCCTCCCTCTGGAGCCACTTAAGTGTCCGTACAACTCCCAACGACCTATAACCAGACTTTGATGTGTTAAATCTCAACATTTTATATTTATCTTTACTTAACTTGATCTTGTCTGCCACCCGCAGACGTATCAACAATAACCCTGAGACAAAGCAGACCCGCTGTTAAAGATTTAATTCAAAAATGTGAAACCTGTCAGCATCAAAGGAAACTCCAACTGGGTTTTAATAGTTAAGAAGTTGTTCTTTTGGATCGCAGTAAGCAGCATATTACGACGCCACCGGCAACGCTTCAGTTGGAAGTAACTCAGACATCGTTTCTTCCTCCGTGGCTGAGGGTGATGACATGGAGACAGTGTTTGCATCTGTCAACATGAGTAGTTTAGGAAAGCACACAAAACCACGCGGATATTTAAATATGTTTTTTTTTTTTTTTTTCTTAAACGTCTAAGCACGAACTGCAGGATTGTGAAGCCACACAGAAAACACAGCACCACTGCACACACACATACAAGTATCTTCATGTATCTGTTCCTGCTTCCGACTGTGGTGCGATCGCAGGCCGGGCCCTCTCCCATGTTGATTTTTCCTTTCATCTCTCCATCCTGAGACAAAGGGGAAGATTATGCCACTGCAGGGGGCGCTGTTTGTTTTTTAAGGAGCAGCGTCTCTGACTTTGGCGATGATCCCAGCTTTATAACTGAAACCGGCTGCTGCTGCTGCTGCTGCTGGGTCGTTTCCACAGAGATTATCAACGCTGAGGCGAAGAGATTACCTCCAGGAAACAAATTGGTTTATTATGATTTCTCAACTCGAGCAATGTTAATACTGCCAGGAAGCAGGGACAAGGAGTTCACTGGTGGTGACTGGTGAAATAATGATTATATTAAATTGACTATTATTGAAAAATCAAGGTGGGAAAAGTCACCCCCTTTCATCTTTGGCGATGTGCGGACCTCTCTGTCCTCTCAAAGGAGCGATTGAAGCACAAGAATAAATTCATAAAAACTCAAACAAGCTTCCAGGGACACATTGCCTCTGCAGGGACGGTGATTTGTGTAGGCAAACACGCTCTTCGCTTGTTACATGCAATCCAGGTCAGTCGTATCTTTTGCAGCAATTCTGTGAAGAATGCCTTTAGGAGTCATCTTTATCTTGTGAGAGTCATTTCGCTTCCAAATCCAGTTACACTCAATGGAAGCAAAGTGCCAAATGTGACCTGAAGTGAGAGCTAAGAACTCCTGTCTAAACAGTCTCCGTGGTGTAGAAAAGAGAGAAGCAGAAAGGAGCCACACCTCCAGATTTCCTCGCCCGAATTGCAGATATCGAGGCCTGTAAGCATATAGCCACCTTCTCCATCTCTGCCCTTTAATGACAAGATAGTGGCATTTATCAAATTAACTGCTGTCAAGTGCCTGTGCCGTCGCAGGAGGATTACGGGGAGTAACGCTGTGTTCAAGTTCATTTGACGGCATGTCTGTCCCCCCCAGCGATGTTGTAGCTGAGGCTTCACTTTAATTTCCACAGCTTTCCACTTTTGCTCGTCTACCAGCCCCCCTCCCATCTGTGTTGAATTGTCTCTAAATTGGATATTCAGAGGATGGAGGAACTCAGGGGAAGGGGTGCCCTCTCTCTGTCTCTGTCTCTGTCTCTCTCTCTCTTTCTTTATCTCTCCTTGCGGCATCTCCCACCCCAGTTCCCATTCTGTCATTGCTGCACCGGCTCTTCGTAGGTTCAGACTCGCACTAGTTTTTTGTTATTTAATTAGCAGCGCATCACGCATTACTAGGAAATAATGAAAAACAAAACCGATTGTAACATGAAGGTATGATAAAGATTTTCTACATACTCACTTTACATGGTTTAACTGTAAGGGTAGCTGTTATGTAGCTAACAGAAGCTACCAACTATGCCTTTCGTTAGCCGACATGTTTAAAGTGAAAAGTGAAACGAGGTCATGGTCGGGTTTTGGACGATACACGTGACGTGACGCTTGATTGAAATGCAGTTTAAAAATGTAAAACAAAAACAACACTGTCTGCCAATAATGTCAGTCCAGCTGGAGAATAGTGGCTGAAAATTTAGAAGCGGCCGGAGCGACCCGATCCAACCCTGCATATGTGACGCCATTTTTGATGGGCAGTCCTGGAAATTGCCACATTATTGAGGAGACGGGGCTGCATCTTATTTATCTCCAGTATCCAGACCTGGCCTCTTCAAAAAGCTTAGCCCTCCCAAATCCACTGTACCCTACCAGCACACTGTATATGAATCAGATTTATGGTGGTGGGGGGAGCTGAAGGAAACCATTAAAACACACCGTTCAATCTTAGATTACATTCAAATGAAATAGCTGGATTAAGACTGAGGGCTGTGAGTGTCGTAGCGTAACATTAGGATCCTGTGGGACTGGGTGGGGCTTTAAGGTGAGTGTGTGAATGTGTTTGTGGGATTTATATTGGCAGTGTTAGGATGACAGGCCTCCTCCCAGAGGCCAATAAAGGCGTCAGCAGCCGGGGCAGATTTATGACGACCATGCTGAGTGGAAAGGGTGATGGGGGTGCGGGTGGAGAGGCAGCTCTCACTATCGAGGATATCTTATGCCTCCTTTGAGAGTCTCTCCCTCCCTCTCGCTCTCTCTCCAATTTCATGGCCCTCAATCTGTCGCATTGTCTCTGTCTTCCCTCTCTTTATTGCCATTCATCATTTTCCTATCTTATAATTGTAGATTCCATAATTATTTCTGTCTTAACGGTGGCTACTTTCCTTGTTGTTTTTTTAGTTTCGGTACCACACAGAGCACTGGAGGGCTTTAGGCAACAATTGTTTCCTTTGTCTGTTAGCCACAGCTCTCTTTTATTGCAGTTAAACTCAGACGAGCCTTGTAATTCCTTGCATTTGTGAGAATGAGTTAGGAAAATGGAGGGTTAGAACATTCAGAGTGCTTAACTATTGCACTTCAGCACTGTAAAAGCATGCGTAGATGTTGTATCTTTTATGGATGAGACTCTCTGGATGAGACGAAGTCGAAGAAAAGGGCAGAGAGAAGAAGTATGGAAATAAAGTAGGCATAGCTTGAGACAAAATGAACAGTGTTGAGTGGCATCCCAAGATGAGGTCTCATTACAACAAGGCACCAACTGTATATTATGGCAGATTGTTTAAAGGTGCAATATGTGAACATTTCAGTCTAAAACTTTAAAAAATGTACGTAAACTTAGCAACAGAATGTGAGGAAACATCAGTTTTGATGACATGTCAAAGACTCCTAAGTAGTGCGTTGCAGAGATATCTACCAACGTTAGCATAATAACCAGCTAGCCCCAGTCCTCTTGGTGGCCGTTCACTGTGTCAACAACACCAACACTCCCCTTGTGTTATGAGCTCGCAGCCGGGACAGCTAGCTGTATTTCTAAATGAACAGTTAGCTGCAGTTAGCGGTTGCTCTTGTGATATGCCGCCGCCATTGTTTGAAGTATGCATTTGATTCTTAGATATTGTACCTTTTAATCCAAATATGCAAATTTGCCAAAATGTTGAACCAGTCCTTTAAGATTCTGTATGTACTTTTATATTGAGAGCCAACCTTTGGTAACTCTTCTCTGTGATCTAGAAGGTTTGATTGAGTTTCGATACAAAGCCCTAATCTCCTCAGATTCTTAGATTGTTTGACAGCACACAAACTACACAATCAGGTGCACAATCCAGCCTTTTCAAAGTGTCTCAGTCTCTAAAAAAAAAATCCCTTGACTGTGACCATATACAGCACACAGAAGCTGCAATGATTTAATAGCTCCCATGCACAGTATTTGATGTCCTAGTCTTCTATAATATAGGACGTCCCATCAGCAGATCATTGTCACATGACACCCTGACACCCCTGCCCCTGCCTCTGGTATTGTTTTGGAAAGACCCATGTGTTGCCATGGCAGCGGAGCAGCAGCTATTCCCCATGTGACTGTGGTTTTCCACCTGCAGCAGGAAAGAGACCTGTTCCCCTCCCAAACACTGTTTCCATGTAAACATTTTACAGGAATGTGTGTGCGTATGAGCATGTGTGTGTGTCTTAAAACACAGTTTGGTTGTTTTATTTTGCCGAATGGCTCCAGGAAGAAATCAATAGGTGGAGTATATATATATATATATTTTTTTTTAGAGAAAGCACCACTGTGTTTGTGTATTTGCCCCTGCTCTATAGGCATACCTGTTAGCGTTTCTGTCATATTTGCAGTTTATTCTTTTCCGGGGGCTTGTTTGGTAAACAAGAGAGGGGAGGGGAAAGAGAGGCAGCTCAGAGCAGGAAGAGGAAGATGCTGATCTGTGAGCCGCATGAGGATGAAGAGGCCAGCTGTGGAGGCCACAAATCGGCTGAAACACAGGCGGTCTGTTCGCACTAAGCTGAAGAGAAAGAATACACAGCAAAAGACAAAGAAAGAGGACGTTAGATATAGGCAGAAGTTTATGTATGACGTCAGAGGACGGACAGAGGGGAACTGACTCACAGCGACGTTAGAAACAGCGTCTGGGCCGAGTTGAGGTCAGACGTGGGCCGACCAAAGGCCTGGTGTTTGACGACCACAGGCTGTAGTGACCCATTAACCGACTTGTAAAGCTCAGTCCATCACGCAATTGGACAGTGCGGACACATCCAGTATCAGTAATATGCTAAGTTGTTAGAGTGTGGACATGAACTGCTGGAGTGTCTCATTTTATTTGTAAGAAGCAGATAAACTTGGGCTGTTTGCCGTGCAGCTCTTGTGTGCTCTACATTAGAGACATACATTCCCCAGACGACACACAGTCAGAGCTGCGGTGGTTTACTCTGCATTTCATGTATCCTCATCTTTCTACAGTTTATCAGTATTATTCATGATTGTGGTTTTATGTCCGTGACTGTGCCCTCTTTAAGCCCAGAGGTGGCTCTGGTCTAAAAATGGTTGTCTGGGTGCACAGTATTTTCGGCCTCGAGGCTGTGTGGGCACTAAATACATTCCACACACACTTACGCGTGCACATGCATAGTATTTTTTTCCCCAAAGCAAGGTGGTGGGAAGATTCAAAAACAAGTAAGCTGGAGGTGGTACGCCTCTCACACGAGAGCAGAGAGCTTGGGTCGGGGAAAAAAATAAACATGCCGGGATGTCTCTCACTTATTTCCAGCTTAGTGTTTTTCACATCCACACCCTGTGTTTTTTGACAGTGTATCAGTTTTTAAAACATTTTCATATACACCATCTCACCTCCTTCCCCATAGTTCAGTTTGTACCTCATTTCGAAATATTCTGCCAACAGCTTTTGCCCTGTGCTTGCTCGAGCTCAGGAAGCTCTAAAAAGTTAGATCTGGTAACTCAGTCATGTGCTATTCAAACACATACAGTCTTATCTGAAATGATGCCTCCGCGCAATTCAGTCTTTACAAAGTGACTTTGTACAAAAAACAAAAAACTAATGAAGAGGTTGAAGAAAGGTGTTAATGAATACATCAACATATTGAGTTTTGGAGTCTGTGGAAGAAGTTATGAAGTATATAAATAACAGCATATGTGCAGGAGTTTCACAATAACAGCAATGGCACATGCTAACGCTAAATATGAATGAAGACTGTGTGGTGCACTACTCGGTTTGGTGTGCTGCAAGGTTTGGCATTGTGGGAAGAGACTGTTTGCACACAAACACACACACACACACACATACACACACACACACACACACACACACAGCCTCTATGTTGTCTTTGCCTGGCAGGATGCCGTTGGTCCAAGCAGGCGCGGTGGGCAGCACCCGCCCACAGGCGGCAGCGAGTACACGGAGCGAGCAGTGGGTGGGCTGAAGGTCAGTTGGGCCCTGGACACACTGGCATTGTTCTTCCTCGCTGTTTTTCTCTCCTCCCTCTGCGACTGTAAGAGCATATGTTTGTGTACGGGCCTGTGTGAGCCAAGCATTCATGAAATGCAATCAAACAGAGATAGTGGATGCACAAAAAAGGACTTAAGTAGCTGTTGTAAAGCTGCAGAAAAGCTTACTATTGGTGTGATCTGGAGTGCGTCCTGTGTGTTTGTGTTTGAACTCTGGAAACTGCCGTGGCATGTTATTAGTGTGAGTCAGCACCGAGGAGGCCCGGCCAGCTCTCTGTGAAGTGCGGCTCTGTTGAATGTGGGAGTGGGAGGAGATGAGCAAAAAAGGTCTTCAGTGGCATTCAGGAGACGCACGATGTCTTCCCCTCAGCTGTTACACATCAGATTCCCCGAAACGCTGACTGTACTCTCTCCCCTGGAAGCCGAACAGTTTTAGTTCAGCGGAAGTCACAACTTCAACGTCAATGAAATGCATCACCCCACTGAGCGTGAGACAAGTCCCTTGTAGTCCAATTCTTCTTTCTGACCTTTGTTCCTCGTTCCCTCCGTCTTCTCCCACCTCTCCTCGTAAAAGGGCAGCGCACTTAATCGTAGGCAGAACCACTCTGTGCCAGCTGAGATGTTATTTTCACTCAGAGAAAGTGATAGCGCCCGCCGCAGAAGCAGGTCAGAGGGAGGTTGTTGAAAATTTCCCCGGAGATGCCGCGCTCTGTGTTCAAATTCTTTGAACCTTGACCCAGTTTGTAGTTGGCCTCTTCAAGCGCTTCCTCTCTCAGCTTTATGTTTTTGTCTGAATGCGTGAACAAAGATGCGGGGTTAGTGGTGGTGGGGGGGATTCATTTTGTGTGCCCCAGTTTCTAGACCTGCATTAATTAGTGTTGTAAATGAACTCTTCTCTAATAACCGTCTGTGAGGATGAGGCCAACCAGCGAAGGAAAGACACCAGACATCTACCCAGCGTGCTTTGAAAAGGCACGGGTGAATGAATGGATTAAAAATGACATTGCATTTAACCATTGTGTTAAATTAGGGGTCGACCGATATGTTTTTTTTTTTAGGACTGACACCAATACGGATTATAAGAAATCCAGGAGACCGATAACTGATATATGGAAGTGATATTCATTTGCAGTGGCGCATTTTATGCCTTTAAATGATAGTTGATAGAAGAGATGTTGGGAAGAATTGAGGGAGGGAAAGATGTGGGATTGGTAAATGCAAGAATGGCCCTTGACCAGACTTGACCCATGGGTGTTTCTGGAGTTTATAAGACTATACCTCATCATGAAGAGAAGTTGAGAGGATGTTAAAGGAACTTTCTGTCTCTTCTCTCCTGTCACAGATGGTCATTACACCGGGACCCCTCCCACATACGGTTATGATGCAGACCGCGCAGAGGAGCAGCGGCGGCACCACGACATCCTGCCGTACATCGATGACTCGCCGTCATCCTCGCCGCACCTCAGCTCCAAGAGCCGCAGCAGTCGGGACACCCTGTCCTCTGGATCGTTAGAGTCCTCCAAGTCGGTCAGTATGCCACCCAATCCAATACACCGTCTCCTAAAACTGTTCATTTCTCTCGATGGCAGAAATGGAATTTAAACAAAGCAAAGTGACTTAACATTAAGGATTTATATTACTATTGATACACAGCGTGAGGCCATATGAATATATTCTACAAACATGGGTGCCAATATGTGCTAATAGTTATGTCCTTTGACCTCAATACAGAGCAGGAAGTGGGCTAATCTATTCTTACAGCAATCCTGCTCCGTCAAAAATCTGTCAATTGATTAGAAATCAAATCCGGCATTTGAGAGGATTGATAAAGGACAATATCGCCATGTCTCATAACCCCAGAAGCAGTCATCTAGTAAAGAAACTCATTCCCATTAAGAGTCGGGCTCTTTCTCATCCAGGGTATTAGGCAGAATTACCTATCACCTCCATCACCCCGTGGCTGCCTTCATCCTCTTACCCTCCCCTCCTTTGCTTTCTCTTGTCTGCGGAGAGAAAACCAGTGATCTATGACGTCTGGTGCTCTTCAAAGGTTACCATGGAGAGGATTGACACACACACACACACACACACACGCACACACACACACACACACACACACACACACACACACACACCCTAGTGTCAGCAAAGATGAAGATAAACATGGATGCTACTGCCATAATCTATTTTAGGCGATTTTTTCTTTCTTTTTTTTAATTTATCATTTATGTTCTTTGTCTAAATTACCGAATACTTCTCAGACAGCAGATGCAGAAGCTAGAGTCATATGTTTGATTATGATAGCGAGGTATTGTGGGAGAATGTAATAGGCTAATACTGCCCCTCTCCACTGTGCCCTTGGAGGAAGTAATCGCATCAGTGGTCATGAAGCGGGATCAGTCACTCCGCCCCCCTCGGTCTGCGCTCTCTGTCTGAGCTGGCGAGCGAGCAAGCGAGCCTGTCAATCTGATTGATGGCCTGAATCTGCCAATAAATGATGAGACCTTTGAGTGCATGCAACCTTTTGACCTGCGAGCTTGGAACTCTTGCTGATTGCCTTCTTATATGTACAGAGATGCACACATGCTCATCCTCCTTTCTTGGATCAGACTGATACATTTATTGTAGAAAAGATGTAAGACGATTTCATGTTTAGTGGCAGAATCCCTGAGTGAACCTTACACTGTGGGAATGTTTGGGTTTAAGGTCAGTTAGATGTTATAAAGCCAAACAACACGTTCCCCACACAGCCAGACATGCTTTCAAAAACTGGAGTATGGAGTTACCATCGCCCTTCATTTGCCCTTGGACAGCCTCTCTTCAAACATCATTCCAGTCTGCTTCTTTAATTGATGAGTCAGAGCCCACATGAGTTCTGATTGGCTCAGTGGAAGCTGATGGTTTTATGATGTCACTGTGATGAGTCATCACCAACCATCAGCTATGCTGCTGATTTAATTTTCCACAGTGGCTCTTGTTCTCTTTAAGAATCTGACTCTGCACTGAGGGGGGAGAGAGGGGAGGAGGGGGGGGAGAGAGGTCACTGATCGGAAGTCAGCTGCAGTGTGACGACAGTGTTCTGTATTTTTATTCATTTATTTAACAATTTTGCAAAAGCACTGACCACATGTTATGTTTTGTAATCCTAGTGCGCAGTGTGACACATACTTGTAGGTCAGTCAAGGGCAGCCGGAGAGCACCATGTTAAAAATTTGTTTATTTTATTGTGCATTAAATGCCTTTTATTGATAGCTGACAGAAGAGACGATGACAAGAAATGAGGAATAGAGAGATTCAATGATGGTCTTTGGCCAGATTACAATCAGGGATGTCGTAGTTTATTGGTGGTGCTAGTGCTGGGCAATATATCAATATTATATAGTATGATATAGGACTATACTGTATATGTGTATATCTATAATTATATCCTGATATGACTTAAGTGTTGTTTATTCCCCACTTAGTCAATATATTCACATTACTGGTGGTTATTTATCCAAAATATTGGGTTAATATTTTGTGAAAGCAACAACAATGTTGTTGCAATTTAGATATTGAGGTATTGTGATATTTTGTAAATTATAAAATATTAAGATACATATATTGTGTATCAAAATATGCCCAAAAAGTAATTTATATTCTATAATGCCCATATCACCTAGCCTTGGTTGGAGCCTTAAACCTAAACCTACGGGACATCCCCTGAATTTCTCTCAGGCTGTGGACTGTCTTCTCTGAATTCATATTAAAATAGCTTCTCATTTGATGTGTGACATCACACCTGGAGGGCACAATCTGATGAGGGAGGTCATCGCTCAGCCAACGCTTAACATCTAAATGACCAACTTTGGTGAATGACGAGGATTGGGGAGACTGAAATCTCCCTTGTTATGATTCGTCGCATCTGTAGCAAACATTCACTGATGGCACAGTTTCTTTCCTCACAATTAAAATCATGGCATGACGCAGCATTCCGATCATCCCAGGCAGAAAGCCCCTGCAGACATCAGCTCTGTCTAGCACATCTGGCTGAAGTGCCAGCTTAAATAACCAGAAGTAATGCTGAATGTTCTCCTGCAGCTCAGGATGATTCTAAGACAGCTCTGTTACGTAGCAGACATGTAGAGATAGGAAGCCATCACGTTAGTCGATTCAGAGAGCAAGTGATGACAGAACAGGATGCTAAACAGATTCAATTTAAAAGGGTTAATAAAGTGTGGAACAGGGCACGCATTACCGCTCACTTCTCTCCAGCCTGGCTCTGAATATTTATACGAGTCTCTTTCACTCCATGGGAAAAAGAGAGAGAGATGCAAAAGTAATGTTATTACAGTCGCTGCCGCTCAGCTTCCATCTGAGCCTCCTGAGCTTCAGCGATGCGCTCGTCAAATAAACACTGTTTGCATTGATCCTCCTGTATCTCCCACGAACACAATCCGTGCATAAACAAATCAGAAGCTGATCTGAGGGGTGTTGTGTGAGCTGAAAAGGGTTTAAGTGTGTGTTTTGTTTACTCTGTTGCACATACAGGACGTGAACGCGTGAAGACACGCTGATCCTAATTCACCCCATGGAGGGAGATTGGGTTTTACTTCTACTTTTTTGATGACCAGAAAATGAAGGCAGACACCCCTTTTAGTCTGAACCCAGAGATGGGCTCATTAGTTGCCACGGTGATGAATAAAAGATGATATGTCTGGAGATGTGGGTACTTCCTTGGGGACTCGTCTGGGGTCTGAAATGATGGATAAACACTTTTTCCGGCTCTCGGCTCCGCTCTGCTAGTTCGGCACCACGTGGCTGAATGTTAAAGTTTTCCTCCTTTTCATTCCCCTCAAATTATCTCAGGCTTCAAATGGACCCTCATGTTTCTCGTGTTCTTTAACCAGCGGGCATATCCTGTGAGGGGCAAAGTCAAATACAGTAGCTCATGCTGATACTTGTAGCTCAGCAGTGATTCATTCATTTTTCATTATTTCGCAAACGTTCAGGGGGCTCTGTTGCTGCCCCGGGCTCTCCCCTTTTAAGTCAGTGGAGTCAGACTGAATCAAAGCCACTGCGATGCAGTGTAATCCATTTAGGAGCGATCATAAATCATAATTACATTACTTATTTACCTTCAACATCCTTTTATTTACAGTCTTAATAAGCAAAGAGAGAAGTTTGGCGCTTTTGGCTGTTTGAGAGTCTATTCATAATGAGCGAGTAGACTTTTTTCCAGGGGAAACTGATATTATTGTGTACAGAATGGATCCCCTGACAGCTCCGTGTGATGCATAATACATGTCTGTCATAATCACTTCCATCATCCTCCACCTAAGAAAGAGAGACAAAGAAAAAATACACAGTCGATGTATTAACTATTGAAGACATGAGGAGGATAATATGCTCGTATACTGTATTATAAATTTCTCCAAGCTTTAAAATGTAAAAGTAGACTGAGGGAATATTATTTTATATTTTCTTCAGTCAAACCTTTGCACGATGGGGCGCTGTTTAGCTCAGCGGATAGAGTGGGTGTTCCATGTACAGAGGCTTCATCCTCGCTGTAGCTGCAGCTGCAATAAAGCCTAAAAGGCCAAAAATATACTTTAAAAAAAAAACACAGTGACTCTGCATTCAAGGTGCAATATGTAAGATTTGGCCACCAGTCTACGGTCCCTTCAAACAAAAAGAGGGCGGCTTATCACCAGAGTGACCCCAAACTGCTGCAAACTGTAGCTGCCGTTACCTAGTTAGTGCCGTTAGCTCTGTTAGCCATGCAGCTAGCAATCCAGACTGAGTTTTTGGAAGAGTATTATGAGACAGGACGTGCTGGGGCTAGCTGGTTAGCATGCTAACTTCAGTATGAATATCTGCAATATAAAGACAAATCTGATATTAAATCAAAATCACCTGGTAGATTTTAAGTACTTTTTTTATTGGCTAACAGGCTGATCAATACTCTTAACAGTAACTGTGCTGACAATGGAGTGTGTAGTGGAGTCCAAATTAATCCTGGAGCCTTTTCAAAATGTTGGGCTTTAACCGTCCCCTTAGACCTGCTCATGTAGTGGCCATGGAAACAGGTTTCAGGCCCATTTACCCTGTCATTTAAATAAATGCATGTACACCCACAGACAAGCACTCACATCCTCAGATGCAGCTCATGAGAGTACTGTACATTGTTTCAGCATGCATGTTTAGACAATGAGTGAATTCTTCTGTGTAGAGATGTAGTTTTAATAACGGACTATAATGACTTTGTCTATCCCAAATGTGATGGTTTTCGTCATTTATTTTTTACAATTTTATGTTTTTGTAAGTTAAATTGAGCTTTCAGACTGTTACCTGGATTAACCAAACTCGCGCACTGGCCCAGGGTTCGAATTCAACCTGTCCTATCAAAATAAAAGCATATGAAGCTCCCCCGAAAAAACAAAAACAAAAAAAAAAACTGGCAAAATCATATCAGCTGTGACATCTATCTGGGCTGTAAATACATTTCTGCACAACGCAGGTGTTTTGTCCTTATCTACTTCATTTGAATTTCATCACGACCAGTCTGTACAGAAGGAACAGCTACTCTGACCAATAACTATAGAAAATTAAGAACAAAGCAAAATAGACGCTAAGAAACTATAAAATACGCACACTTAAATTCACATCCCTTTTTAGGTTCTCATTTTTGAGTTACGGACAGACTTTCTGCAGACTGCTACACACACCCACCCGCACAAACACACATGATATATGGCCTCAAGTCTCAGTCAGAATCCTGATCTTTAGCCCCCTTTTTCATGTAGAATCTACTGATGGCTGTGTAGACACACATGGCAGCAACAAACTAATTGTTACACTGTGTGGCTTATCTCTGATTATGTCTCTCAAATTTCCCTTTGCCTGCCCTCTGTCTGTGTCTCCCCTTTATTACATCAGATACTTTGCCCCCTTTTTCTCCTTCAGCTGCTTTAAATAAACTGGATCTGTATTGTCTTGCTCTCCCTCTTCCAACTTTACTTCTCCTCTTCTTTCTTTGTCATCCCCTTCCTTCCTGTTTTCTTTCTTTCCTCCTCCTCATAGCCGGAGGGACCGGATGCTTCCTCGTCCCAACCTGGGCTCACTCTGTCTGTGTGTGTGTGTGTGTGTGTGTGTGTGTGTGTGTGTGTGCGCGCGCTGGCATTCCCTCACAGACACATATTTATACGCCAACCTTGCTCCCATAGGAGACCCTGCCTGTTTGAGTTATTTCAGAGTCTGTGGTTAAACAAGACAGCCCGAGGAATCTCTCTGTCTCTCTGTTTTCTTTCATGTCCGTTCTCCTCAGTGAGCTTTGACTGGGCTGAGGGGAGAACGGGGAGGCAACCAGTAAGGCTTTCTAGAAGGTGCAATTGTTGCTGTTTGATTTCCTAGACTGTAGAAGCAAAAAAAAACAGCAAGCCTGCAGGAATGTCAAGCTCAACTAAGAGCGAAGAGCCCTTCAATTTGACATTTGCAAGTTATATTAGAGGCCTTCTTACCAGCTGATATGACGAATAATATGATGCTTTGGATGTTCTTTATGCCTCAGACACAAAAAGAAGCCTGAATCAATTGTGTAAAGACAGTAGTGTTGTGTTGCTGGGTATTGTTTCAACTTCGTTGTTCTCTGTCTCTGTGTTCGTTGCAGAATGAATGTGACCTGGAAAAAGGTTTGGAGATGAGGAAGTGGGTCCTGTCTGGGATCCTGGCCACCGAGGAAACATACCTGAGTCACCTGGAGGCACTGCTGCTGGTGAGAACGCACGCACACGCACACGCACACGCACACACACACACACACACGAATTGATCCAGCAAAGTGAGTAATAAGTATTGACTTCGTTTAAAGTTTTCTGATGTGACACTTCACTTCCAGAGAATGACACATCATTAGGGTGCCACTAGATGTATCGGCACATTGTGTGTGGAACATGGGAATTGGGATGGATCTGAATTTAACGGCTCGCTCGTTCTGCAGACTATTAATAACAGCAATCAAAGTTATGAATAGCCAAACCAAACAGAAAATGAAACCATTTCCAACTGAGAAAGAGACATGAGACATTCAAAGGTTGGGTTATATGAACATTTATATGAGAAGAGAGAAAATGGTCAGTCCGGTTTTTGCAGTGGTATCTCTTCAGAGCATGTTAGCATCTTTCAGCATCAATCTGCTTTTAACTTTACTATCGCTACTGTTGTTGCGGGCAGCTGAAATAAAACTCTGATTAACCCGCAGTACTCGAGGAGAACATAGCATTTAGCAACTAAGGGCCGTGATATCCTTTTTAGGAGTTTAGGAGACACAAACAGAGCTGGAGGATAAAGGTGGCAGGAAATGCGACCCCAAATTAATGCTATTGTTGCGCTGTGTGTGCTGGATGTTTGAATAAGCAACTTTTGCTAAAATCTTCACGATACAAACTTAACTTCTTGGTACTTTGATGACCTACGATTTATGACCCAATTTAATCGAACAAGACAAAATGGTCATGCAGGGAGAAATGAGTCTTAAAGGCAGCAAAAAACTGCAGTAATGTCTAATCTAAAGTTGGCTAACATGAGCTTTCTTGTGGTAAATGCAGATAGCTTCAGCTAGCAACGGTACTTCCTATTTAAGCAACACATGTTTTGTTCCTTGGTCTTACTTTACAGATGCACATTTTTTAATTTTCAATACATAAAACAGTCCTTGTGTATTTTTTTTAAACTAGTTGCAAATGCTCACTGTTCACACACTTCACCCTGCTGCACTTATTCTTACTCCACTATTTTCCTCTCAGCCGATGAAGCCTCTGAAGGCCGCAGCTACAACGTCACAGCCCGTCCTCACCGTCTCCCAGATAGAAACCATCTTCTTCAAAGTGCCTGAGCTCTACGAGATCCACAGGGAGTTCTACGACGGACTTTTGCCCCGCGTCCAGCAGTGGAGCCACCACCAGAGGGTCGGGGACCTCTTCCAGAAACTGGTGAGGAAAAAGGAGGAGATAAGGGACGGGGTCGGGGTGGTTCGAGCTTGTGTTCTGTGTGTGCGCCAGTGACAGCAGAAACGTCTCTGGGTGTAACTGTCCGACGTTACCCTTAATCAGAGTGACAACACTGGGCACCCAAAAAGGGTTGACGGTATCGGAAAGGACATTCAGGGTGCCACAGCTACGTTTTCTGACCTTATGCACGCCGACCCAAAGCAAAAGCACTGTGCAAGAGTGGCATTACTCACAGTAATGTTGTTTGTAGAATCAGGAGGCTTTCAGAAGCGGAGTCTGTCAGCATGATTCAATAAACCAATGAAACGAAATGCAGATTTGATCTCTGTAGTGATGCTCCTCTTTATCATTTTAAATGTGGACAAATTGAATCTGGATTGTGCTTTTTCTTCCTATTTCCTGCCGCTCTCTCTCTCTCTCTCTCTCTCTCTCTCTCTCTCTCTCTCTCTCTCTCTCTCTCTCTCTCTCTCTCAACCCTCCGGTAGTTTCTGCCAAAGATGTCGGAGCCAAATGTACACTGGGCCCATTTAATCATTTTCACAATGGGTCAATTAACCCACAATGAATCATTTGTTAGTTCTCTCCCAAATACTGCTCCTCTCCCACTCGTGTCTCCCTGACTCTCCCTGTCTCTCTCTCTTCCCCCCCTCGGACTCACTCATGCGGTTCAAGTACACGCATATGCACGCATACACACACGCGCACACACACACGGAGGGAGGTGCAGCCATGTTTCACAATGCCGCCTTTCTGCCTCAGGCAGCTGAGGCCATCACTGCACTGTGTGCTTTGTGTCTCGAAGAAGCTGCTATAAATAGGAGCCCCTCTCTCTCTCTTTCACGCACACACACACACACACACACACACACACACACGCACACCCATACACACTGCTATTAACTTCCCTCAGGAAGCTCCCCTTGAAGCCAAGATAAGAAATTAGGATTTAATTTGTTTCATTTACTGGCAAAGAGTCACCCGCCAGAAACCAATTTTTTATCAAACAGTGTCCTTAAAGCTTGCTTATATATTTTCTTTCCTTCCGAAAAACTGCTTCTCTGTCACATTCTCCTCCCATCCAATAAAACTGCCAGGCGCTCAGCCTCAAACAAAGCAGTGATGTCATGGCTCTGATGTGGGGTAAAAAACAAATATTGAGCAGACTGATGTTAGACTGTTTACAGTGTTAGAGAGCAACGCTGCGGTAGTGGTGCGACGCCAAAACACACTTGAGTGTTTCTGTCTCGCGGGCTTCAATTGGAAGATGGAGCGACTCCTCACAAAGACTGGCGCTGGCGTGTCCGTACATTTGCGGATTTTCCTTGTCAGGTCTCAAACATTACGTCAAGCTGACAAAGACAGTTTTTCGCACTTCTGTTTTTACACTTTCTCTATCGAACTAACTAATCTAGAGTGTGGCTGTCTTCGTCACTCTTGCTCTCTAACATGTACACACACTAGCGCATTTACACACACACACACACACACACACACACACACACACACACACACACACACACACACACACACTGCCCCCTTCCCTCCCTCTCTCCAGACAGTAGTTAATAAAAGTCAGGAGGAGAAGACGCTGAGCCTACAGAAAGGGGAAAAAAAGGAAAAAAAATGCTACATTGACAGCCATTTCGTTAGGGAGGGAGGGAGAGATTAGATGAGAGTAGAGGAGGTGATACAGGCGAGGAATGGGGGAGGGAGGGTTGAGAGATGGGATGAGAGTCGGGGAGGCAAGTAGATTTAGGCGGCTGCGGCTCCGATGGAGCTGTCTCACCGTGACTCTGAAATCTGCGAGGGAGCAGACGGGCTTAGGAATCATGAAACATCAGAACAAGGAAGGCGAGAGACAGAGAGAAAAGAGGAAGAGGCAAAGCGTCACTGACAGGTTATGAGCATGAGTGTCGGAGAGAGGCGTTTGAAGGCTGAAAATAGGGCTAAGTCGCACTTCTGCTCTTCCTAAACACGCACTTCATAGACTGTGGCAAAGGGAAGGTTTTACACCATGAAGACAGACAGGCGAACTGATGAAATAGCTTTGAATGCGGCTCTGTGGGGGTTAAAGGACTGAAAAAAAGGCTCATTCTGTGAATTTCTAGGAGAAGAATAACTCTTGATCTTTCACTTGGCCTCACACAGACAGTCATTCTGCGCTCTGTTAAGGAATTTTAAGTGAAGTGTCTCGCAGGTGGCTGTGAGTGAGTTGAAAGATTGTCAACATCTGCTTGTCCACCCTCCTTTGCATGGGAAAAAGATGAATATTATTTGAACAGACTGTTAAGTTTGACAGTTGAGAAGAATCGTAAGATTTGTTTGTGTCAGACAGAGTTAGTCTTTGACTGATTCTTCCTCATACATCGCAACCATCTACCAAAATCAGGTTTTGGAGAAAAAGTTGAGTTGGAAAGTAGCAGTTGAAGAAGACTAGCAGTTTAGACCATGATCTTATTGGGAAAATGTTTACTGAGGGTAATAAATCAAGTGAAAAGCAGGCTCATTTTCTCATAAGCTTACAGACAACATGACTTCATCTTGAAAACCAGTGGAGTTGCCCGCTGATTGGCATTAGAAAGAATTGAGGTATAAAGCACTTCTGCATTGGCTTCAGCTATACAGCAATTAGCAAATGTTATACATACTAATATGCTAAACTCATATGGTAAACATTACCGGCAGCATTGTCACCGTGAGACTGTCAGCAGAATGACATTAAGCTCAAAGCACCACTGTACAGCTGCGAACATAGATGAGAGATGGAGACTCTTTAATCACGCTGCAAATGAAGGGACTTAACCTTTCTGTGTGTGTCTATTCTTATCAATATATCACTGTAGACAAAGCAGTCTTTCTCCCCCACCCCCCCGTGTAAGAAAATATCCCCGCCTGTTAGAAGTCCCTCACAAAGTGGCTATAAATCCGGCCTCCTCCTATAACGGCCGTGGTCTGTCATGAGGCTGTTTTTCTTAATGTTGTTTTCCGCCGCGGATTACACACATGCTCTCACACACGACAAATCCTGAACTGAGAAATCCAAACACCCCACCAATTTCTTTCATCACCTAAAGCCATTTTTATGCTACGATACTGTAGCTGCAGCCGTACACTCGCTAAGCCTTCGCAGCGCGGGGTGGATGTGGCTGGCAGACATTCAGGCTCTGTTCTCCTCCGCAGTCGAACTGTCACGCTCTGAATGGCCTCCGCTGTGGTGCAGATTGTGTGGCCCAGGGCAGGACACAGGATTGCAGGATTGTGAAAATTGCTTTACTCCTCGCCTTCCTCCATTTTACTTCTTCCTTGTCTGCAGATCTGTATTGTGTGCGCGGAGACACTATAGATCCATTTTGGGGGCAATTTTTGCTGCTTGAAATGCATCAGTGAGTTGCTGTTGTGTGTTTTCATGGTGGCTCATGATGCTTTTCTGCTTTTATTAGATCTGCCACACATACGCGCATTGTGGCTGCCAGCAATAACATAATAGGTGCTAATGATGTTTGGAAAACTTGTGACTTCACATTCCTGACAGAATTGAATCGCACACCCTCAAGACAGCAAGGATCAGGGCATGTCGGTAAGGTCATGCCTAAATATAGGATGAGAGGGGGACGTGAATGACACAAGAATAGTAATTCCTGTGGTCAATAATCATACACATGTGTAGTAGTCCTTTATTGATGGTGTCAGTGATAGTGATCGCGCGTAATCTGATAAATTGCTGCCTGTGATGTCACCCCAGTGGCTGAGCTGCATTGTGGCTAATGTGGGCAGGTTTTGAAAAGCAGTCCGCTGGTCTGGCATTTCACTTCTGAAACATCGTGGTACTCAATGATCAAAATCGATGCAGCAGAAAAAGAGATATCGCCTCTCTTTATTCCACACGTACTACTTCCTTTTTCAAGACCTGTTGCCTACATTACCCACAAGTAAGAGTTTCCACTGTGGGACATTGACATGATTGATCGATTAATTGTGAAAATAATGGGTAAATGAATTGAACATGAAAAATACTTAGTTGCAGCACTACAAGCTGGAACTGTTGCCATTTCCCAGGGCTCAGCACTACTGTACATGCAATGCCTTCGTGGTGTATCGAAATGACGGCTGTCAGTTGTAAGTTGTAATAAACCTGAAGTCTGGACTCTGGAAGGGACAAAAGTCATCTGCCTAAATTACTGAAGCTCCATGCAGGCCCATATGGAGCTTAAAGCTCTGCAATATAGCAGTAAGCAAGGTCATGAAATCCTGTAAAGGTAATGATTAATGCTCACTACACTCGTTCAGTGCTCTCAGGTAAGATTTTCTCAGGTATTTGATATTCTTTGTGTGTGTGTGTGTGTGTGTGTGTGTGTGTGTGGGTGCGTGCGCGCGCCCAGTTCTTGCACATCTGAGGCTCTCACACATTACACACACAAAGCCCGTCTTCACTGTACTCTCTCCTCCTCTGGCTTTTGTTCAGGAGAATTGATTGTCCTTTTGTTCATAGTCGAGATGGATCGTAGCGCTGGCAGGCAGCGTTTGCTGTGAGTTTTATTCAGCCATCCAGCTTCCTAAATGTGCTTTCATAGCCTCCGTTACACCAATTATTAATTACTCACCCCGGCACAGTGCAGGTCTCGCTGGTTGCCACAGCAACGGGCCGGGCTGCTGCGAGGAGCGCCGTGGTTACACGCTGCTGCTGTTGTCGCCGTCAGTCACACGCAGTCTCTCGGACACAGATGACTGGACTGAATCTCCTGCACCACATATGATATTCTAAGGATTATACATCTCACTACAGGAGTTTAGCATTTTCAGAGTCACACTGTAAAGGTTTAGTTGGACTTCATTTAGCTCTCTGTTGACATTTTTCGGTTTGTGAAGTCGTCATGCTACTCAGCATTTTCACAATGACACTAATTTCTAACAGATGAGACAAAAGTGTTTGTTCTGACTGACTGTAAAGAGCTAAGTTATGCCTCCATTTGTCTGGCTGTTTCCTTAGTACAAGTTTGCTTTTAAAATTAACAAGACATTGCGAGACCAGGGGGAACATCTCATCTCAAGGATCATGTGGTCAAGCGCATCCTCTATACAGGAAGACAGGAGGGCGGTCAGTCTTGTGTGATCAGAGGTTTTCCATATAATCCAAAAAGAGTTGCCATATCTTGTAAAATGTTGCACTCTTCTTCCTCAACCAATACATTTTTTTTTACCATGTGGAGCAGCTACTGATTTTCAGAGAGCCACATTCCAGTTTGGATTTTGAACATCTGATTTCCATTTTGATGCAATGCATTTTTTTAAGCAGTGGCCAGCAGAAATATGTGTCAGCCTTTTCAGCGTGGCTGTTCTTAAGGTTGGAGTTAGTGAAGTTACCCTGTATACAAATCTCCACATCTAATGGAAAAACAACTCCATGAATTTTTGGATAGGGTGACACATTGTCCCCGACAGGCAGAATGTAGAAAGTGTTCCCTCAATATGAAACAAAAGAAAAATAGAGGCGGTACAGCTATTTGTTAGTTTATCGGTATTTTTTCTGTCTTTTTGCTGCTACAGCTCTTTCGTTTCCCTTCGAGGGATCAATATAGGTTTAACTTCTATTCAGACTTTATTTACTGGATTTCCAGACAGATAACAGATGGCAGTAATATAAAACAGAAGATCAGATAAAGAAAAGAAACAATAAAGTCTTATTTTTTTTTATTTTTTTTTGTTAAGAGCAGCAGCAATGTTGAAGTGGTGGAAGTGAAGGCAAGGAGGTAGTGAAGAGGACTGTCGAGTGTGCTTGGATATCTGCGCTTCACACTGAAAGACGGTGTTGTCGGTCTCATTGCTTTTCCCGTCTTTACAATGAACTGTTCTGTCTCACAGCATAGAGAGCGCTGTTTATGTCTTCTGTATGGAAGCCAGCTTAGAGTTTACCTCCATTTTATAACATTTCTATTTGGATTTAAAGGTGTGCATGCAGCTCACTCACTGACAAACATTTGTAATACGTCAGATCTGTTCATAACATTGTAAGCTTCACATTCCTTCTCTGTTTCTTTTCCTGTCCATCAGGCCAGCCAGCTCGGAGTTTACAGAGCTTTCGTGGACAACTATGAACTGGCTGTGGAGACGGCGGAGAAGTGCTGCCAGGCCAACACGCAGTTTGCCGAAATCTCTGAGGTAAGAACGAGAGAGGAACAAGAGGATTACAACAACATGCAGGTGTACAAATACATGTTTCTACTGAGAGTAAATGGCTTTACTGTAAATGTGTGTGTGTGTGTGTGTGTGTGGAGGGGGGGGGAGAATTGGACAAAAAGCAAACAGTAACGGGGTTCAGCTTCTGTCTCAAAGCTGGAGCAGGTGTTGAAACTGTGATCTCTCAGTTATGGGATCATTTTACCGCGCATACCAGCAAATTATCCAAGTGAGTATCACAAGTTTCTTTCTTTTTTTTCATGTGAGGAGCAATGCCATATCTAATTTAGATAAAAGTAAGTAGAGGTTCAGTCAAGTTCTCAGCAACATTGCACTTGATTGTTTGTTGAACTCCCACACTTTCCTGCCTATACTCTAAAAGATGAGTGGTGGGTCGGCAATATACTCCTCCTACTCACTCTTTAGTTAGAATACAGAATACAGTATAAAGTTTGTGCTGTAGCTATGCAATCAGTGTGTTACCAGTACAACACATTTAATAGTAATCATAGAAAACACTTTCTTTCTTTTTCACATCTTTATTTATATCCAAGATCCAATATACAGGCAGATAAATACATAAAGTGCAGATCAAGGTGCTTTACAACAACATTATTTAAAAAGATACAAAAAAAGATAAGTAGGTTCATGATGAATCATTTAAAAGGTTGTAAAAAGGCGGATACATAAAAGTCATTCAAAAGGAGCTGAAAAACGATGGATATTAACTGAATGCCTGCCTGAATAAATAGTCCTCGGAATGTATTAGATGTGTTTTAATGCTGTAAGTCACCAGATAGTGCAGTATAGTAGATCTCTAGTGTGTCTGCTATGATTCATATTATCTCAGGATGTTGAATTAATGTGTGTCTTGAAGGCCTTGAAGAGTACTACTAGATGTGTGGAAGGGGAAAAAGAATAGTTTAACGCCTTTTGTGGCTCCAGAGGTAGCTGGATGTAATCTAATAAATTGCCTTCCAGTGATGTCACTTTGTGGCTAAGTTGCATTGTGGGTAATGTAGGCGCCAGGTTTTGAAAAGCATCCTACAGGTCCTAACATTGGACATGTGGAGACTCATTATGGACAGCTTGAAAATAAATGATTACTATAAATGATGATGATTTTCAAAAAAGAGCCTACATTGTGGCACTGTTTAGCTCAGTTGGTGGAGCGGGCGTCCCATGTGCTGAGGCTTTGCAGTGGACCTGGGTCCCTTTGCTGCATGTCCATCCCCCTCTCTCTCTCCCTGTTTCCTGTCACCCTCTTCAGCTGTACTATCAATAAGGCCGTAAAAGGCCAAAAAAAATACTTGGCCTTTACCCACAATGCAACCTAGGTAGTGAGTGAAATCACTGGAGTCAATTCATCAGATTGCATACATGCATAGCTTCCTCTGGAGCCACAAAAGGCTTTATACTACTTCATCACATATGCAGTAGTACTCACTGAGACCTACATGTGTTGTCTTTTTAACAGCTAATCTTGTGTCGCTATACTTCGTCCAGCTGGACAGTTTGTGAGAGAGAGGATGTCTTGGTTGGCCACATAAAACCAACAAAGACAATATCTGACTCACTACAGTGTTAAATTGTGTGTAATCGGGGAAAGGAACAGATTCAGAGAGGTGTCACGTAGAATAAGTCGATTTTTCTCAGCAGCTTGAACAGTTTTTGTCCCTGCTGCACTGTACTTGCAAAACGCTCTCCCATTATTCACCCACGCAGCTTTTATCATTTCCCTGCATTTAAATTTGAATGTCCTGCTGAATATTTCCGCACAAATGCAGCCAGAGGCAATTTTTGTGTGTGTGTGTGTGCCCATGTGTTTGTGCTTATGTACGTACATCAGTGAAATGGAGCAATGCAGAGAGAGGACGGTTGTTGGTGTTTTCTGTAGTTTCGGCTTGTTCTCATTCTCGTCGCCCAGCAGGAAAATATGAGCTCACCGCGAATACTGTAGATGAGCCTTGACAGCGTAATGAATTTGTACATTAATCTTATCTGCAAACACGAGTCTCCAACAGCTCCGAGGGGCTCAGGATAATTTGTTTTATCGAAGACAAAGTAGATTTAAAAACTCTTACTCTCGTGCTTTAAATCTAGTTTTGGAAACTGATTGACTGACTGACCGAATTGACCCTGGCTTAAACTAGTCATCGCAATCACAACAGTGTTGTTTGTCAAGTTTGAAGGCTCAGATGTTATTACAGCAAACATTCACCTCTAATTTCATTAGCTTAGTTATCTTGATAGATAAAAAAAAAAAAAAAAGTCTAGTGTTAACATCCTCTTCTTCCTGTCTTTTTCTAGCAATGTGGCAGCTCCTGGTACACCATCAGTCTTCGTCTATGTTTTACGAGGTCTATCAGTTAGCGTCGTGGCTGGTCTCTGCACGTGGGATGGGGAATTCATCATCGAGGGTTGTTAATGGCCTAAGTAATGATGCATGACTCTGAGCCATCTGAGCAAGATGGTGGGGGGAAAAGCTGCTGAGGATGGCATAATTAATTTGGAAGTGGATGACCTCAGTGCTGGAGCAAGGATAATAACATCACTATGATTTCAAATCGTTTAACCATACTGAGCAGGTATTTAAAGGTCTGTGTTTTTTTTGTGCCTCTCCAAACAGAACCTGAAGGTGAGGAGCCCCAAGGACTCGAAGGACCAGACGGCCAAGAACTCTCTAGAGGGTCAGTCACACCATGCTAGTTTTACTTCAGATATTCAAATATAACACGGATTAAAACAATTGCATAAAATATACTAATTCCGTCAGGTTTCTCTCTATTTTTATGTGCAGCTTTGCTTTATAAACCAGTGGACAGAGTGACTCGCAGCACATTGGTACTTCATGTAAGTAAATAAAGTAATGATATGCGCTCAAGCAGCAACACGTCTTACTACTGGTGCATCACAATTGTGTTCTTGTGTGTTTTAGCCTCTGTTGCTCACAAATTAATCCTAGAAGTCATTTAACAGGTGATCAAAACCCAACATGCAGCCTTTTTTTTTTGCAAACATACAAAAATATCTCCATTGGCACCCAGCTCAAGAAAAACAATTGTGATCCAGAATAATAGTTTATATATGAGCAATTACAGATTAGAGATGTGCCTTTTTATGTAGGTTTGCCATTTACCATTACCAGTTACCATTTTCTTTTAGAATTCAGGGCAAAATGTATTGCATATATGAAAAAGTATTAAAATAAATGAACTGAGAAATTGTTTTGCTTTTAAAATTAATCATTTTCCATCTCCTGCTGCACCCCAGGACTTGCTTAAACACACGCCCACCAGCCACCCAGACCACCCGCTTCTGCAGGATGCTCTGCGCATCTCCCAGAACTTCCTGTCCAGCATCAACGAGGAGTCGACGCCCCGGCGCCAATCCATGACGGTCAAGAAGGGAGAGGTGAGTGTTTTATGCCCAGTTGATATGCTCTTTTTTAACAGATAATTAGCAGTATAGCTCTAGTGCTCAACACGTCCGCATACCTAAACACTTATTTTTTATAAATACATTATACCTAACGGCCCTTGTAATGTATTTCTGAACTCATCTGCACCATCAAGGACAGAACTGTTGTGTTTTTCCAAAAATCTAATATCATGAACCTTCCATCGAGATGTCCCGAGGTGATACAGGAAGCAGTCTAGATGATAGTAAAATCTTCATCAGTAAATCATTGCACCTCTGATATTGAGCAGGATGACGTCACGGCCCCACCCTCTAAATTACTTTGAAGTCACTGCCAATTGAGAGTACAGGGGCCACCAATCTGCAGCCTAAAGCAGAGCCCATGCCCATATATGGTCATACCAGGGTTGCCTAGCTGAGGGTGATTCTGTGTTTGCTCTACGTCACTCCTGTGGCTTCCCATCCCTCCAATCTCCCCCTAACGCACACACACACACACACAGTCCCTCACAGTCTACCCCCCACTGTCGCTCTCATCCCCGGAGATGACTTGACGCACATGAATGGATGCCTCTTGATTGATAGCTTGCGTGACACTGCCGTACATAATGCCTTGTAATGAGCCACCGGTCCGCTCTGACTGGCAGATTCAAAGTTAATTATTCATAAACGGAGGGTGGGAGCAAACAAGCGAAAAAAGGCTGAGCCGGCTCCTCCTTCTGCTCACAGGGGGGTCATTACTGCACCCTTTTCTACACACACACACACGCACACACACACACACACACACACACACACACACACACACACACACACACACACACACACACTCTGTCCTATGCTCTGTTTCCATTCACTCTTCCTCTTGTTTGCCTTTGAACATATACACACACACACACACATACACAGTCCCCTCCTATACTCCCGCAGGCCCCCAGTTCCATCCCAGTCTGTCCGAACCTCCACACCAGTCATCAAATATTTAGCATGGATACATGAAAGCAGCACATGGAAATCGATGGGGCTCATTATATCGTACCTTCCCATAGACAGAATATATATTATGCCCAAGGTTTTTGTCTGCGTTCCCCCATCCGAGCTGCAACATAAACCTCGTTTCAGCCATCCAAAGACTGTCGACACCCAGGAAGTCGAGATGCTGAGGCCTTGCATTCGGTGAGGACGTCAGCGCCTAAAAGGCTGATAAATCCTAAATCGCTTTTAAATGGAGAAGATGTGGCTGTGACGCTACAATTACAGAAAACAGTCAAGTGATTTGAGGTAGCAGGCGTAAAATACAAAGTCAGCACAACCTCAAACTCCTGAATAGACGCTTTGCTGAATGCTAAATCTGTACTCAGACTTCTACATGATGTCCATGTTGAAAGGAAAGCAGTGTCCCTCATTATCCTTTGTCACGTGAAACAAATTGGATGCCTGCAGGATCTGTATATGTAGAATGAAATTCATTTGATTTGTACAGCAGGTATGGTGGTAATGCGCTCAAAGGGGAACTCCACCAATTTTATGCATTAAAGTATGTTCACAGGTGTTCACCGAATATGTGAGAATAGTTGTAAGCCCTTTGTGGCTCCAGAGGAAGGTGCATGGAATCTGATGAATTGCCTCCGGTGATGTCAATCAGTGGCTAAGCATTGTGGGTAATGTGGGCTCCAAGTTTTGCAAAGGAAGAAGAACATGTGGAATAAAGAAGGTGAAATCTCCAGTTCTTCTGTATCATTTTAAATTTGTTTTTAAACTCTCCATAAGGAGTTCAAAAGTGTTACAGGAGGGCAATATCAGACCAATAGACTGCTTCCCAAATCCTGGTGTCAACATTACCCACAGTGCAACTGGGTGACATCACTAGAGGATATTTATCAGATTACGTGCGGCTTCCTCTGGCGTCACCATTTAATTGTTAGTGCTGATGAGGTGATGAGCTAAATACAATGGGATAGCACAGGTAATACAACGGGAAACAGGCCACAGTGCTCATTTTATGATCCGACCTGAAATGTAAAGGACTGAGGGTGTGCTTGCCCTCCATGTGCACACAGTAGCCTGTGGTTTGCTCAGTGGAGGCATGCAGGAGCAGAGCAGCACAAGTGGCACCCAGAGGCCCCCGGCCCCCACCAGACGAGGGGAGGGGACAAACAGAAGCAGCTTAATTAAAATGCAAATGACGGCACTGCCTCAATCTCAATTCACCTCCTCATCCTGCTTTGTTTGGCTGTGGGAAAGATATGCTACTGTGTGTGTGTGTGTGTGTGTGTGTGTGTATGTGTGTGTGTGTGTGTGTGTGTGTAGTTCCACTAGAAATTTCCTTCCCTCCTCATATACACACATCGCTTTACAACACACAACCGCAGAGACGCTCCTTGAAGCATGTATTCTAAATATAAACACAGATCTTTTGTAGATTCATGCCATTACTCTTGCACACGCTCTCAGCGAGGAGATGGTCAATATTTAATCGGCGCTCAGTGCTGTCAGCGTGCTCTGCCTCCCGTCGCTTCTCCTTCCTACAGCGGCGCTGCTGATGTTCCGGTCAGCTATTATAAGAAATGGAGAAAGTCACATTTTCTCCTACTGGCTGTTCGATATTATGAAAATGTCATCTGATGCGCTGAGACAGCTGGTTCTGTCGAGGGTGTCTTTTCCCCCGTAGCAGGGCGAAGCAGCAGCGTAAGCGCATTTTTAAATTCATCAGATTACTGATGTAGGGGTGAGCCTTAACTGGAGAACATGTCCACATGCAAAGATAGAACAATGAATTTGAAATTAAATAAGGATCTAAAGGCATGAGTGTGTTTTGCATGAGCAGGTTAACAGATGCGTTATCCCTCCACATGATTCCCATTCACTCCCACACAGTTAGAGGCCTGTAAATCCCTAATCTATCTGTTATCCCTGCCTTTATTTTATCTCTCATGAGATCAATGAAAGGAGGATTATTATTAAGGCTTGATGGGCAATGTAGTTTCCCAGCAGGTCAAGTCCACTTCACTTACCTTGATGTAAGGACAAACCTGGTAACTCCTGTGTGGAACGATTCTGCTGACCTGTCATTTTAATCTGAAGGAGTCACTGTTACTAGTTTGTCACTTCAGGTACTTTTTCTGTACTAATCCATCCTAATCTACTATTGGACCTCTTGAATGATAATCCAATCAGTATTCTAGTCCGATCCCAAGAATTTACTGCTGACTCGTCATGATTATCACAGGAGATTTCAGCTTGTTGGATAACAATATCGCTTCAAAGCTTATACGTTTCAGAGGTTCAAAGCTACACGGTGAAATACACAGAGAAAGAAATAATTAAAGACCAACTCCACAGTCGAATTTGGAAAGGGGGAAAAACACAGCTGCACTGGCCTCTGAGGTTCAACAGATTTACAGTATACCTTTCAACCCACGGAACCACATCCAACAGCATAGCTAGGTGTGGTCGGGTGGGGTCTGTTGTAGTAGTCACCACATCCAACTGTGATGTCAAATGGTACCATGCGTGCTACGTCACTGATGCACCCAAGTAGGTTGTCACCACTAGTTGGGACAGCAAATCAGGCTGTTAGAACTGGGTGCAGTAACTCTGTCAAAGGTTTAGAAGAAAGTTAGAAGAGGGTAATACAAACAGCCAGAGGTTAGCAAAAATGCTAACTTGTTTGTGGGTTTTAGGACTCATTCCTTAAAGCACTATATCAGTAAATGTTAGCATGCTAATATGCTTATCAAAGATGGTGGACATGGTAAACTTAAAGCTGCAAAACATCAACATGTTACCGTTGTCACGAGGGGGTTCGTGTTAGCTGACGTCACCATCCAGTTCAAAGCTGTGAAACAGCAAAACAGAGCTGTCGGTCTTGTTCCTGTTATTTTTTTTATGAAAGTTTAACCCCTATACTGTATATACTGTATGTAATTGCCAGTGGATGTAATGCCCTTTAAACCACAAATCCGTGGTCTAATCACACCGTCCACATCATTGGTGCTGTTAATATGCATGGATAGCTTCGCAGTATAGCTTAAGATCCAGTACTCCTTGTATTTTCAGTTTAATGCTATGCCAAAAAGTAAGAAGAGCAGTGTGACCAATGTCTCACTCCAGCTACTGTACAGCCCACGTCCTAAATATAGACTGACATGACAGCATGTAGATTGACAGAAGTGAGGCGAGATGGAGCCTCGTTTTATATTCTAGCTAGAAAAAAAACATCCTCGGGGGGGATTACGTTACACGTGGAATGACTTCATAGATGTGCCATTCTCGTGGCTCCGAAGTCCCAAACCAAACCTGATGTTGGAGACTGAATGATGAACGTGTACACTAAATATTTACCAGAGGCTCTAACTACAGAAACTGCATAAGAAAATCACATCAGTGCCGGAGGGGAGAGGAAGTGAGGGAGCTGTCTTGTGTGTTCTGACAGATGTAGCATCCCAGTTGCCACGAGAGAAACATCACGGATAGACAAGCGAGCAAGTCATCTGGAAGTTATCTATCACAGGCCGTCATCGTTGCAGGCTTCATTATCTAGCTGGTTATGAATAATTATATCCACCAGTGGGAATTAGGCTTCTATTAGATCCTTATTTCAGGATCATAGCTTGCCGCGCAGTAAGAACTTCATGTGTGCTTGTGAATTCATGTGCATGACGGGATGGATTAAGGCAGTGGAGCTGCTTTGGTGACAAGTCACATGGTTTAGTATCTTCAGTAAGAAACCGTGGAATGCAATCAGGAGCTACTCTGTCTCTCTCAATTCTCCTCTCCTCTCGGTTCTCCGTCCGCCTTTCATTTTCTTTCTCCCATCCCCGTCTATCTCTCTCCCGTCTTCGTCACCCTCCCCTCGCCCTCTCCATCATCATCGAGTGACACAGCATGATCCTCCTCTTTCCCAGCAGATGTCTAGTCAGGTTTCGTAAGCGCATAAACCTCTCCTGCAGAAAGCATCGGCTCCACTTTAGTGTGTCCTGGCGGTGACAGTAACTGTGTGGTCATGATGGAGGGGGGAGGAGGAGGAGGAGGAGGAGGAGGAGGAGGAGGAAGAAGAAGGGGACAGGAGGGGGAGGGCACAGAGAACGAAGATAGGGACGTGATTGGCTCTGTACGTGCGTGATGTCGTGCTTCATGGCCTTGCTGCCAAGGAGTTGTGAGGGTTGAGTAGGCTTTAAGGGGTGGAGGGGGCCACTGTGGCCCCTGAAACAACACTGAAGAGAGTAGGAAGGAAGAGGAGACATAGATTTTGTTTATGTTATCCATTTTTAGCAGGTGTTGGCGGTAGATGGACTGTAAAATCCTTCATGCGTGCATATTGGGAATGTCGACCCGTTGGGTTTCTTTCTAAAAAGAAAATAAACCTGCACCCCAAATGTTGTCAGCTAGAGGTGCTCACTCATTAATACTTGTCGTTCCAGTATATATTTTCAAAAGTTTGACCCCACTGAATTTATTTATTATTACTGAAACAAATGATCAGGTAATAGGTGAAATCAGCCTGAGGAGTGATTAAAATCAAGCACCGCATTCTCATCCTCGTTTCATGCAATCAAAAGGCTAAAAGCAAGGGCAAAAAATCAACTACAAGAAGTGTCCATTCCCTAATAGATCTGCTCTGTCTGAGTTAAAATACTTTGGAATGATTTTATTTTATTCTCTCATATTTTACAGTGAACCTCTCCTCTCCTTACTGTGTTACATAGAAGCAATTCCAAGGTTACGAACATGTAAAAGTGAACCGTTACTATCAAGTTGTGGTTTGACGTTCATCTGCTTCCCATTCTTGTTCCAAGTCCGTTCTTGTAAATCTGTCTGTCTCATTTGTACAATGGCTTTACTGCCCCCTTTTGGCAGATGGCGGCATTACGGATCTCATTACATAGTCTGACATCAGTGATAATTCCCAGAGCTCCAAACAACACTCGTCCCTGTGCTACCGTTACGTCATTCATTCCTCTGTGTCCTGTGAATTGAAGATTAATGCTAGAATATGATAAAATAATTGACCAGGTCATTAGATGAACCAGTGCTATTAAATGCACAACCCTCCACAATTTTGGGGAATCATTTGGTTCATATTGAGCTCCTGAGCTTTTCTCACTGATGATCGAGAAAAGATGACATTCTCGACGACGAGTTTAAGTCCACCACACCCCGTGACAGCTCATAAGTATGCCTCTCTCATATCCCGATCGCCAAATGCTGAGTTACCGACACCAAAAGCTTTGTGTCACCGACCCCGCCGTCCTTGTCTGTTGTTTCCTGCAGAACCGCCAGCTTCTGAGGGACAGCTTCATGGTGGAGTTGGTGGAGGGAGCGAGGAAGCTGCGGCACGTCTTCCTCTTCACCGATCTGCTGCTCTGCGCCAAACTGAAGAAACAGATCGGAGGGTAAGACACTTTAATGACGGACAAATCAACACTTGTTGTTCAGAGACGTCCTCACTATCCGGCAGTCACTGATTCAAATTTCAAGTTAAAATTGAACCACAGTTAACCTTCTTCTGAATTGTTCTATTTTCTTTCCCTTTTCTTCCGTCTCCTTTTCCACACTCTTCACATCTTTTATCCACCGTCACCTGTCCTTCCCCATCTCCCGCAGTAAAAACCAGCAGTATGACAGTAAGTGGTACATCCCCCTGACTGACCTGACCTTCCAGGGCCCAGAGGAGGCTGAGCCACTTACCATCCCCCAGGTCCCCGATGAAGAGCTCGATGCCATGAAGGTCAAGATCTCCCACCTCCGCAGTGAGATCCAGAGGGAGAAGGTAGCGTGGATCTGCACAGTTTCACTAAAAACTCTCACTCACAATACTGCATTTTTTAAGTTTGTCTGCTAGGATTTTCTCTCATACAACTTATTGGATGTTGGAACTCTCTAGCCAGTGTCAGATGATCGACACAAACATTTTCACCTCTGTGATTTCAGAGAGCCAACAAGGGTTCCAAAGTTATCGACCGTCTCAGGAAGAAGCTGTCAGAGCAGGAGTCTCTGCTCCTGTTGACATCTCCGAGCATGCCCCTCAGAGTCTACAACAAGAGCGGCAAGGTAACGAAGACCTCCAAAATTAACTGCTCCTGTTTCTTGATTGTCCTTTGCCATCATCAGCTCTACCCCATCGCCCTCCTCCCGCCACTCCCTGTATCTGCTTTTCTTATTTTACCACCTTTATTCTTGTCATCTGCCTCATTTCCAGCACAACAGATTAATACTCCTAGATCTCTCTCATGCTAGACCTTCTTGGATCACACTTCAAGCGAAGGTCCTTCTAATAAGCATTAGCTTGTGGCCCTTATAAGATGCTTATTAATACGTTTTTTTTGTGCATTTGTCTTCAGAGTTACGGTTTCCTGATTTCGTCGGACTACGAACGTGCAGAATGGCGGGAGATGATCAAGGAGCAGCAGAAGAAATGTAAGTGTCTTGGAATATTTGGATTTTTTTCCCATTTGCGAAACATCCCGGACACTTGAACTTTGCATACATGTACAATAGAAACTGCCAATCATGGATGAAAACAAAGGGAAATCAATACATGGACCGTCTTTTACAGCCTACATTTATTGTCTTCCCTCAAGGTTTTAAAACGTCCTCCTTGACGTCCATGGAGCTGCAAATGTTGACCAGCTCCTGCGTCAAACTGCAGACCGTCCACCACATCCCACTTAGCATCAATAAAGAAGGTAGGGTGCTGATGGTTGTATTTTAAAGTTGCACTCAAATGCTTCAGCTGATTTAGATGAACATTCTGCATAAAATGATAACGTGTAGACGTGTGGTAACACTTTCACACTTGCTTGATTTTGATTATTATGAGTATAGTGAGTGCACAGAGGTTCAAGCCACATATTTTATACTGTACTGTTTTTTTTCCATGTCTGATTCTGCTCCAAAACAAACAGAGGTCTGCATGTTTTTCTAACCCCTCCTCGCTGTCTTTTTTTTTTTTTTCTCCTCTGCTCGCTGACTGTTTTTCCAGAGGATGAATCCCCCGGTCTCTACGGGTTCCTGAATGTAATCGTCCACTCCGCCTCCGGCCTCAAACAGAGCTTGAGTGAGTCACTCACCTTTGGCCTCCCTGCAAACAACAGAAAATGCAGATAATCAGGCAAAATTAATTTGACGTGAATGTGGCGCAGTGGGAAACAGTGTTTTACAGCTGTGTGTTTCCCTCTGAACTACTTTACTTGGTTTGATTTTCAAGTTTCTGGTCAGATGTTTTAGTGTCTACAGCTGCTGCTTTGATGTATTCACTGGGTTGCGTAACACATGCCTGGAGACCTATGTTTGAAACACTTTGACGAACTTAACGGGACTCATTCGTTAACTGCTTTCTGGAGATGACATCTCACATTTAGCTAATTCAATTGCTCATGTAATGCATTCACAAAGACCTCTTCAAAAGTAATATTTTTTCAACCTTCTCTCATCTCTGTCAGATCTCTACTGCACATTGGAGGTGGATTCCTTTGGCTTCTTTTCAAACAAAGCTAAGACGAGAGTGTATCGATACACTACTGAGCCCAAATGGAACGAGGTAAGAGAAAACGAAACAAGCGGACCACACATGTCCCTGCAGAGTCTGTCGTGATATTACATTTAAATGAATCGAACACAACCTTCAATTGTCCGTGTTGCACCCTGGAGGCCTTTTTAAAAAAATAAAAAGTTGGAATTAGTCCCTGCAAGGATTCATTTGATTTGAATATTCCCAAAAGTGTTGTATCCATTGTGCTCAACATTCTTCATTGGTTGCTTCGTATTAGTGTGTTTATTTCTTTTACACGCACTGAATCTGACATCTGGTCCTGTAATCAGTTTGCTGTCCATCTTTGAGTAAAGATGTCTAACAGAAGCTATACAGAGCAGCTGCAGCCCCTGCAAACATGTAGCAAACATATGCATATAGGCACAAACATGAATGCATTAATGACACAGCTGGATGTTGGAGGTGAGCACCACTACACAGACGAAGAAGAGCTTTGAGACACGGTTCATCTGCAGCAGCGTTTTTTTCCATCGTGGACCCGAAGGACTCTTTGAGGATTTTTTTGCCCAGCAAAGTGGAAATAATATCAGATAATGAGGGGCTGCTGGTGATGACTCACATCTGTCCAAATGCTAAGTGAACCAACGCAGTGCGGGCCCTCAGAACGATGTGCAAAACATCTGCAGCGGAGGGCTGGACATAATTACAGGGAATGTTGGTCAGCTGTGGTGGGATGTCTGGATTAAAGTGTACGGTGGATGTTTATGATCACGCTTGTTCTTATTCCTGTGTCAGTTTTTGCTCAAATAATCACCCTACATCTGTTTTTTTCTGCCTCCCACTCAGGAGTTTGAGATTGACCTGGAGGGCTCTCAGACCCTGAGGCTGCTCTGCTACGAGAAGTGCTACAACAAGACCAAGCAGAACAAAGAGGATGGAGAGAGCACAGACCGCATCATGGGGAAAGGACAGATCCCGGTAAGACATGACGTCATCCCCCCACCACCACCACCACCACGACTCATTACTGATCGGCAGTTATGTCACCACCACTGCCGCAAAGCATGAAATTCAAATTATTGCTCAATGAATGACTAAAACTCAGCATGATGTCAACATTGGCTGATTAGATTAATTGCCCTCTTATGTAACGGATGGATCAGGTTCATTTCATTTCATTTCATTTCATTTTCATGCCATATATCTATCACTGCATTGCCAGGTTTGGTCACAGTCGTGGGTTCGATAACAGTTATTGAGAAACAGCAGTGCCACCCTGCGTATTTGAAAATAACATCAATATGACGAGGTGCCAAAATTCTGATAATGCTCTGAAAAAAACAACAACACTGACACTATCCTGAGCCGTCTGGCCGTGAAACAGACTGATCGGTGGTTGATAGCAGATCTAGATAGCAGGTGACGAGGTTTCCAAGACGACGCCTGCCTGCAGGATAATGCCAAGTGTCACTCAGTGGGTCACCAGAGAGAAAAGCAAAGACACAGGTTAGACAGAAAAGATTTAGCCTGCAACACGAGTCTCTCCAAAAAACCTCCTGCTTTTACTCCTCCACCCACAGCATGGCAGGCGCGTGTGTTGCCGTGTGTGTGAGGTTGTACACCGCTGAACATTGTTTAGCCTTCCAGAAAAACACACAAATTGATCTTCTCTCGGTGTGTCAAAGATCCGTGATGTCTTATTTTGTGTTTTTCTTGGACAAACTGAAACAAAAGCAAGACAAACACAAAAGCATTAAAACAGTACCGATGACTGGTTTGGTGTCACATTAGCTTCATGGTGTTTCATGCGTACACTGAATTCATATAAGCAGTATCCTGAACAGTTTGTTCAAATCTACATCAGGAAAAGTCCCTTTGTTGCTTGCTGTCTGCCAAACTGTCTATGAATCATAGTCACAATGCTCCACCTGGTGGTTCTTATGGAAATCCTGTGACAAAATCGCTTCTCAACAGATGATGTCATTCACAACAAACCACCCAGACTGGTGAGAAAGTCGCTCAGGGGGATTTTCAATAATCCACAGCAAGAAACTGACGCTGCTGTCTTCGGCAGAATGAATCCAACAGATTACTGTTCGTTTTTACTGATTTACCAACAAAATGAACGTTTGGAGCAGAATAAATACACATTTACTTGCCAGAGTGGTTGGTAATCGAACAAACCATCCAGGTGTTGGTTATTTATCGTTAACCTACCAAACAGTTTTAACATTTTAAATGTGATTTCTCTTTATTCTCTGTCGTTGTCTGTTTTGTGTGATTGTTGTTGATTTATGCACCTAGATGACATTCTTATCTTGTAAATTAGCTGGACACCCTTGTTAAACAGACAAAACAAAACAAACAAACCAACATAAGTACATACATACAAAAAATGAATAAATAGACGTTAGAAATTAAGAATTGAATGATATAAAACAACAAGACATTAGACTGGAAATGTTATATTCTTCTGACAATAAATCATTTATTTAGAGACAAAGGTCATGTTGGACAAAAGTTACAAATATTATCCAATAAGTAAAAATGCCATGATGCAATTTTTTGATTTTCGGTTTTTATATCTGTTCATTAATATTTTCAGCAATCATTTTTATAACTTTGCTAAGTGTGATGCACTTTTTAGTTTGTCATTGCATGGGCTCCATAGATTTATCCTGTTAGCAAAAATACAAGGATTTATTTAGCTCGTAGTGACCCTTTGCTTCTTAAGCATGCACATTTATCTCATATCCAATTGTCTATGGAGCAACTTGGTCGCCAAGCAGTTGAAGCACATGTCATATAACTGCAACGTTGCCAGGATCGACTCCATTTGTACATGTCATAGCCCTCTTCCTCCCTCACTGTCCTTCTGCTTCTTTACCTCACTTTTTCTTAATTCAAACAACTTTTTGATACTTTCAGGAAGAAATTTACTTTTAACCGTATAAATCATAGGCCTAATCAACAACTTGATTATCTGACTGTGGTGTCAAAATGTTTTTTAAGTAGCATTGCTTTACTGTCTCACCTCATACTGTTGCCTTCATTTCAACTTTTTTTTGCAGTTTAGTGCATTTATTGGAAAAGTGTCTGCTGTTAAACAGCACAGGGTTCACTCGACCTCCATCCAGGCCGTAGAAGATAAAATCAAATTTGTTGGCCAAAAAGTTGAGCTTTTAATGCATTTTATCAGGAAGCAAAAGGAGCTCTTGGGGCTTTGCTGTTTTTAGTGCAACGTAATTCTTTGTAGATAAACGGCTCAAACCAAAGAGCACTCTGAGCAGTGGAAGATTCAGTTATGAGAAATATGATCCAGCTTCGCATGCAACCAGATGGGCCTTAGCCTAGGTAAACATCCAACGTACAGTACACTGTGTGTGTGTTTGTTTCATGGTGTCGGATGTGTGTGAGTATCTGTGTGTGCACCCACATTTTATTGCCCCAGATGGCATGACTCCTCAGATCTGAGTGTGTTTGTGCATGTTTGGGTGTGAATTATAATGTCTTTCAACAGATTTGTTTATTATGTCCGTAAAAATGCAGCAGAGGGATGTTACATAATAACAAACCACCTCTAAAAAAACATTCCAACATGATGGTGGGAAGATTTGTGCTGTTAATACATCTATAAATGAATGCACTGCTATGTTGACGTAACTGAGCTATACATACAGTATGTAGGACAGCAGTATGTAAAGATAACCCAATCTTTACAACATAAACATTCATAATGCATATAGCTGCAGCGGTACGTGAGAAGATGGTCAGATACATTATAACTCAATTTAAGCTTTATTTATTACATATCCTGCCAACTGACACACAGATGTGAAGTGGTGGAAGTAATAGAACAGTGAATGTAGTGTTTCTAAGTAAAATGTCACCTGTAAGTGACACAAGATAATATCTGACATTATTAGATTGTTCATACAGATGCATCAATACATAAGCAGCGTTTTACTGCTGGTAGAGGAGGAGCTGATTTCAACTACTATACTCCTAACTTCTATAAAGTTATGTAGTTGTCAAGTGGTTCCCCCTTTGAGGATCCACTTGATAAATCTGAAGGGCCATAAGATGAAGAAGACAAAACAAAAGTCTTCTACATAAATCTGTTTTTTGTTTGTTCGTTTACTGGCACACTGGCACCCAAACATGACTGGTCCTAGTGAGAATCTTTTGTTTATTCTCCCGCGGATACGTCAGAATATGGTGCACTACCTCTGGTTTATAAAAACGCTGGTGTTAACTGTTTTTAGTTGGTCTTTGGTCACGATAACCCAGCCTCCAGCCCCTGGTGTAGACGGTTCTTTGTCCTAGACCAGCAAAGGGGGTAGTGATGGTGCCACTCTGGAACCAGTTGTCCTGGCTGAGAGCCAGTTCTTTGGCTGTCGAAAGGCAAAGAACTGGTTCCAGCGTTGGCACTGGCTCCGAACCAGCTATTGAAGTACTTTAGGGGTAATAGAGATCTTAGTTTCTGAAAATGACAGAGACAAGGGTGACAAAGTTTAAAAAAACATTTGTTTGATCTTTAACAATGTGTGGTTCTATTGTATTTTTTGAAGGTTCAGCTGTGTTAATATTGTAAAATGTCTCTTAAATTCAGATTAAATAGAAAGTTATGCTCACTTGTATTGTCTTGGTCCTCCCCGCAGCTTGACCCTCAGAGTCTCCAAGGCAAGGACTGGCAGAGAACAGTAATTCCCATGAACGGGGTGAGTCGATCACATTAGTTATACTTTTTCAGAGTTCATTCCTGTGAATTTTTCCTCCCCTCACGCTCAAAAGTTGAGCTATTTTAGCAGAATACTCATAATAGGTCTCACTGTTAGATCGCTCCAACACAGCCTCACGTATGTAGTAAAGCAGCAGGCAAAAATGAGAAAACAGTTTTTCCAGGATGTGATTCAGCAGCTGATTTCTCTATGAAATCTACATCTGTTTTTAACATGGCAGGATTTCCTCAAGATCATGGGAAGCAATGGCAGATGGATTCCAGGCTTGTAGATTGGCCTCTCACTCTGTAAACCTGTTTTGACATGAAGTCCTTTCTTCCCATGTCAGATCGAGGTTAAACTTTCCATGAAGTTCACCAGCCGAGAGTTCAGCCTGAAGAGGATGCCCTCACGGAAACCAATGGGTGTGTTCGGTGTCAAGATCTCAACAGTGACCAAGTGAGTTCACATTTGAACGGCTGCTTGATTATAGGTAGATCGTCAGGTCACCTGTATTATTAACCTTTCAAACAGTTATCCTTGCTTTGATTATCAGGCATAAAGGGCATTTGTATTCTACACTGGTGTTCCCCAGGGCTCGATTCTAGTCCCCTTCTTCTTGTATCAATTGATAATCTCTTTGATTCTTTCCTCACATCCCACAATGTTATGCTGTTGATTTTTTTTTATTTATTTATTTATTTTTTTGGAAATAGACAAATTGACTTATTCTTATCAACATTAGCAATCCACATTTTCCACTATGCAGACTGCAAACTGTCTCCTTCTTGTTGTAAACAGTAGCCGGCTCTTCGTAAATGCTTCATTCAGAATGTTGTATGTTTCAGACGATTAATAAGACCATTTTTTGATTTCCTTCCTTACAGCCAGCTTTTGCTTTCCGTTTATTCAAGATGTAATAAAGGTCAAAGAGATTTCAGATATAAATATTCATTCATTGTGAAAACTTTGCCGCCTTAATTTCCATCTTCAAGGAGGTAGGAAGAGGTCGTAGGGAGACAGGAGGGAAAAGGGGGAAGAGAGAGAGAGAGAATGTGGTAGAAGCACCAACGTGTTTGTGTTTGTGGCCACTGTTGTTGCTGATGAGTGACATTAATGAAGATTAAAGATAACAAGTCTAACCCACTTGTTAGATTTGCCAGCAATAATCAATTAGCGTTGTAGATGAAACATTTTAACAGATATACGGGCAAAGAACCAGAGGTATTGCTAGCCCTTCCAGTAATCAAAACAAAGCGAAACACAACTGTTAGTCTTGTTTATTTCATCCTTTCGTCTCTGTAAACAAAATATTCATTCAGTATTCGAGTGTTTCTCATATAAACTGCTCGTTGGTGATCATCCAGGCGAGAACGCTCCAAGGTGCCCTACATTGTCCGGCAGTGCCTCGAGGAGATCGAAAGGAGGGGTATGGAGGAGGTGGGCATCTACCGAGTATCAGGGGTCGCCACTGACATTCAGGCCTTGAAGACCGCCTTTGACACCAGTGAGTACAGCCTTCATCTGCACACAGTCTTTAATTGTTGCTGTTGTCACTTGTAAACGTGTCAGTGTGACCATATTTCAGTTATGTGTAGTATATTCAGTCGACTTGATTTAAGATCCAATATTTTGTTACAATACAATATTTACAATGTATTTGCCGACAGTAGAGATTGTTTTTTTTTACATCTCTATGCATTTCATGGCCGTGCATTTCTAGGAAAGAAGGCTGAGACAATTTATTGACCGTCGCCTGAAGGAAACCCCTTTCTAGTCTTTCTATTTCTGTTGATCAGGTGATCATTTTTGTAGCTCTATGTCTGACTGTGGGTTTGAGGCATCATCTCTGATTAACAAGGTTTCTGAACTAACTCCTTATGAACTTGCATTTACGTGTGCGCTAACTGTGAATGTATCAGTGCGTGTATTGGACTGCAGTTCTGATGAGATACTGAAAACGAAGACGCATGACGACTGCTGCTTGTGCCCAGGTGTTCCCCTGTCTTGTCCTTCCCCTTTTTCATTGCCCCCGTTTTTGATGTCGCTGTCATCGCTCTCCTGTAGATCACAAAGATGTGTCAGTGATGATGAGCGAGATGGACGTCAATGCCATCGCTGGGACCTTGAAGTTGTACTTCAGAGAGCTGCCGGAGCCACTCTTCACTGACGAGCTATACCCCAATTTTGCAGGCGGCATTAGTAAGTTACTATTGAAAAGAGCTAACTATTAATGCTGTAAAAGAAAGAGTCCTTCATTTGCAGCATATGTAGTAAAAAAATATAAAAATAAAAACTCCTTTGCTTCTTTGCAGCCCTGTCTGATAGTGTTGCCAAAGAGAGCTGTATGTTGAACTTACTGCTGTCGCTGCCTGAACCCAACCTGGTCACATTCCTTTTCCTATTGGATCACCTGAAGAGGTAAGAACAAGTAAACACACACACGCTTGCAGATACACACACAACATATAGCCCTCTATAGCCTTCAACACAGAGGCTTCTTCATTCTGTATTCAGTTAGAACTGAAGAAACCCCTTGGATGAGAGGTGCAGCGTGTTATCAGTTGCCTACGATACAGCGCTTAGAATTACCATGACCTGGATGACGGAGAACCTTCATCAACATGTTGTGTGCAGTGTTCACCTGGGTCACATCTATGGGATGTTATTCAACTGCAACAACAAGATGTCCTCTGGTTACCTTGGTGATTACGAATAACATGAGGCTTAAAGCATTATGTGAGCGCTAACAGTGTAGATGCATCTGTTTAAAAGCATTGCATGTGTGAAATGGATGGTGCGAGAATAGAGCCTGCCATTCATGGTGCGCTATTACCTCACAGCATCAAGAACATTTATTTAATCAAATACACAGTCAGACAAGCAGGAGATGAGAGGAAACCGTTTCTAACTTGTATTTAACATACTGTTATAAGAAATGATTATTTCCATTATTGTTCTTTTTTTTACTATTACATGTTATAAAATGTCACATTTCTTAACATCACAATTGTCATGAGCCCAAGGTCGCGCCTTTGAATTGCTACTTTTGTAAAAATTTCAAAGCCAAAATAGTTCCATCTAAGATACAACGACATGTCGTCCAACCACATCGTTCATATGGTTGTTCCAAACGGCACCATTCAAAGACATGGGGACACGACATTGTTGGAATCTTTTACTTACAGCACACAATTCAACCATTGGTGTCAAAAAAGAAGAAAAAAAAAAGCTAAATTGAAATGTTCAGTCTTTCTAGCAGAGGGGGACTGCACTGGTTTCAAAAAGGAGTCTGATTCTGTGTAATCTTATGGGAAAATAACCCTACTTCTTACTTGATTTATTACCTTATTACAGTTTTCTAATGAGTTTATGATCCGAATCATTAGTTTCAAGCCCTCAAAACAATACAAAGTTCATTTTGTTTGTTCTCACTAACAATTGTCTGCCTTCCCCTTCTCAGGGTGGCAGAGAAGGAAAGTATCAACAAAATGTCTCTCCACAACCTGGCGACGGTGTTTGGGCCGACCCTGCTGAGGCCTTCCGAGAAGGACAGCAAGATTCCCGCTAACCCCACCCAGCCCATCAGCATGGGGGACAGCTGGTCCCTGGAAGTTATGGCACAGGTGACTTAAACTTCAGGAGGATGCTCTGCTAATTCCAATTGTAAATGTTGTCTCTCTAACATTGTACGCTTCCTTGCAGGTCCAAGTGTTGCTGTATTTCCTGCAGCTGGAGACGATCCCCACCCCTGACAGTAAACGACAGAGCATCCTCTTCTCGACTGAAGTATAGAGCGAACATTGACTCTGCCATACTTTGATCGCGAAAGAGTGAAAAAGAGATGGACCGTGGCTCCAAGTGAGCCTGTAGTAGTGTGTTTTTGAATTGACTGCCCAGATTCCTGTAAAGGATCGTCTCTGCTGATGCCTGCCTCTCCTCAAACACAAGAGGGCGCCATTGGGCCTCAGAGGATGTGGGGGTCCTTGCCGCTCATATCTGTCATTATCTGATATTTAGTGTGATTCCTTGTACCTCCAGTGATGGTGTTGGTACACCTGCCATCCACATTTCTCCACATTGCTCTTTGTTGGTCTTAACATTGAACCTTTACAGCTTGTGTGGTTCATAAGTCAAGACATCATCGAAAATCAGTCCATAAGAGAACAAAATCTTGATTCTTGGATTAGTTTGCCACGTCCCTTTGTGTTTGGGCATTGTTCTCTGTCTGTGTTTATTTTTGGACAATCATCAGCTCAAGACTGCAAAACGTGTTAATCCATCTCAAACATCGCTTCGTGTCCTGTCAAGGAGGAATTCTGACCGTGTCTTACATCATCTCAGCGCAAGAGGAGACATTTGTGCTGTACGTGGGACATCCAGAGCTGCCACGATGCCCCTGGCTTCTTTTTTTCTCTCTTTGTGCCAGGAAGCCAACACCTGTACGTTAAAGTGTTTACAGCGTAAACAAACCCCTATTTGAGTCAACAGACGAACACTACAGACTGTAAGAGAAAAAGAAATCAACCCGATGATTAGTAACACACTGCAAATATGACTGCCTGCGTTTCTTTCCGAATCATAAAAAAAGCAAAATCGTATTGTACGTGTCTCGAGGTAGTCTTCAGCTTAAATATCCAGGAAGCAATATATTTTCTAACATAGGAGTTGTCCGTGTTCATATCTTTGCTGACGACATGTCTTTCTTGTAACATAGGACGTTTTGCCAAATTAATATGTCGTCTGTTTGTTTCTTAGGAGAAAAGGAAGCAGTTGTATTTACAGATACAGTATGTACATAATCTCAAAGTTGTATTTTTTTTTCCTCTTCTTTCGGTTTAACGGTATAATCATTGTCGCTATTATTGTAATTTATTTCGGGCGGGGGGGGGGGGATTGGTTAGTTTTTCTATGTTTTTTCTGTTGGATTAAGAAAGTGGTAGGTCTTAGCCTTGACTTCAGGTCTTGCAGTAAACAAGCAGGATTTAGCCTTGTTCTTATAGAAACTACTCTGCTGTTCTGTCCAGCCTATCGATTATTATTCATTTAGATATTATCATCATTATTATTATTATTATTATTATTATTATTATTATGAAGGTAACACACACATTGTAGTTACATACTGTATGCTGCTGCTGTGGAAAAGGCACAAGCTCTTTAACTGCTGGGTGTTCCTCAGCAGAACGTCTCACATCCAGAGACCGTCTCCTGTCTAGTGTAGACATTATGCAATGTCATAACACAGAGCGCACACACACACACACACAGCACACACACACACACACACACACACACATACACACACACACACACATATATGACATTGTCTCTTTTTGTACCATTTAATCTGTGGCTGCAGAAGTGCACTCATGTTAGAACTACTGTATTACAATTTAAGTGACCTGAGCACTCCGTGGAAGAGCATATCTGTTGGTTTGAATGAAGGAAATTTTATTGTGATTCGTCCTCTCCTGATATCTTTTTTTAAATTTATCTCACGCATATGGCAAAAATATCCAAATAATTAATTGTCCCTTTAACTGTTCTTTATCCTGTTAAGCCTGGAGGTGTCCAACTTAATGGTCAATTTAAAGGAAAACTCTTAAGATATTTGACTTTTCTTTTCATTTTAATTTCTGTGTCCTTGATTTAACATGCAGGCATGTTTAATTGATATGTTTGATTTTCCTTTGTGGTCTTGTTATTGCTGTCTTGTTAACAAATACATCAACATAGACCAGGATGTTAGTAACTCGTCAGTACCTGGTTAACATTATTACGTGTCCTTTTGTGCCCAATTTAAAGGATAGGTTCACAGACAAGTCTTCCCATATAGACATTGGAACATAGTTTATCATTGCTCCTGTTCACACCGGCCTAAAGATCCCTTCCCACTGTGCTTTCAATTAAAATGAGGGGAGACAAAGTTGAATATGAGGCTTCCTGTTTATCATCTCATCTCTCGTTCTTTAAATGCCACCAGGATGCAGGCAACACAGTTCTTCCAGCTCAATCTTTTAAAATTTTTTCAAAAGCCTTCCTGTGTATAAGGTCTTAAGGCTGGCAAGTATGGTTATCCTCCAAAGTTAGAATCCCTCCTAGAACCGACTTTCCTCTTTTTTCCAGCATGGAATCACCATCCAGGAATCGGATGAACTTTTTTGTCCTCACCACTTAGAAAGCACTTTAGGACAGGTTCTTTCAACGGCCACGCTGAAATGAATGAATGATTCCAGCGAAAACGTGTTTTCCGTGTTCATACGGGCGGCTGACTAGTGTATAAAAACACTTGAAAATATAATTTACAGGTCCAGTGTGTATGACTTAAAGGGGTTTACATTCAGAAATGGAACAAAATAATGACACAAATTGAATATAGTTATGTTCATTTGTGTATAATCCCCTGAAACTAATAATCGTTGTGTTTACGTTACCTTTAAATGAGCTTTTTATATCTACCGATGGAGGAGTCCTTCATGTTTCTACAGTAGCCCAGAATGACCAAACCAAACGTGCTTTTTTCACGTTTTTTAGCGACCGCCATTGTAGAGGGTGAGACGAGTGGTGTTGCAATCTGTGACCACACTGCCAGATGCCACTGAGACCTACACACTGGACCTTTAAGGATGATGATTAGTTTCTCATATTATATCTTAAGCATTAAAGCTATAACCAACCGACCAGTATAGTGCATCTGATAAGGGCTTGTGTGTGGTTGCGTCCGTGTTTTAAGGAAACATAGGGGGGGCTCATATGAGTAAATGGTAGTAATAACATGTTTTGAACACAATTGTCTTTAGACTTTTAAAAAAAGCTGTCTTTTTTTTTGGATACGTATCAACTCAAGACATTTACACTCAAATTGCACATGATACTATGGATAAAAAGAAATGCCATAACTGTAACAACCCCATCGATTACAATGTCGAGATTTTATTCTGAAAGCGTTCACCCCACCCATTTTTGGCCTACTGTAGCATGCGCGCACATTGTTTCACCGTCTGCATTTCGAGATGTGAGACGGAGAGTGACTCCACCCTTCATCCCTTCATCCGTCACCTTTATAGTGACAAGTCCCGATTGCCTACACTACTCTACCCTATCGTGCCTCGACACTTTGTTTTCTCGTTTCTTCAGTGGAGACTGTGACGGTCGCGCAGTCTCCTGTTGCCTTTGCTGGGGACGGCCACACACCTTTTCGTCTCTTAACGACTAAGACAGGACCTTAAACTTAAGCGTGGTCTTAGCTCATAACCGTAAACATGCCCCCCCCCCCCCCCCCACTTTGCTCTGCTCACCTTCACCTGACTGTGATGCTGTCATTCGAAACTGTGTTAAAGTCAGTCTTAATGGGGCAAAGAAAAAAAAATCTGTTGCCGCTCGTGCTTGTCTTAGCTCTTAAAGTTTCAGCCCCCTTTAATGCCTTTTTTTATTCTTATTTATTTATGCTTTGCCCCTGTTCGGTGTAAGAAGGTGTACTGGAGCTGTTTATTTATGATATGATATCGTCTAAAGCTAAATTAATGTTAGGAAAAAACTGTGTGCTTTCTTTGGGAAAATGTCTGTTTTGTTTTTTTATGGAACATCCTGCTAAAGTGTGTCACTATTTTGTCCCAGAAACCTCAGACGTCTTCTAACCCCCCTTACCCCCAGCGTCATCGGCTCATCTCTGTAGTTACTCGTGTCGTACAACAGACTGGCCACTGTGATTGTTTAGCGGGTGCAGGTTCTTGCCAGTTTGCAGAGGTAGATCTCTTACTTTTCCATGGAAGTTGTATAATATGTATTATACTAGAGAGTACATTATTCGGTTTCCGTTTTTTATTTATTGTGGCGTCCACTGATTGTTGAGGACTGAGCTGGTGCGCCCTCTAGTCTCCTTGAGAAAACGCCGAGCTGTCAGTCTGTGGTAGAGGAGAAGAAGAGTCTTATGTTGCCTCTAAAATCTGCATTGTTTGGTCTGTTTGATTGTCGGTGTAACTGCATGTACCCTTCCATAACCCGCAGCCCCTATAGTTCTGCACACGAACAAGTCGATCCAACACAAGAAGGTCTAATTTTTCTGTGGAGTAGCCTGAATATATGGATCATATTGCTCTATCTGAAAGTTACAAATGATCACCCCGTTTCCACACTATGGTTAATACTTTTTAAATGACCCTCTGCCGCCACTTCTACGAAGCCAAGCTGACGTCGAAAATCGACTGGAAAATGTGCCAGCTTTGTTCTGTTTCCGACACGTAACGTTAAAAACCCCTGGATGAGACTTGCCGACCAACCCACAAACACTTTCTCTTTTTACCTTCCTCAATTTTTTGGACTCTTGTTCCTGTTCAATATTCAACGTTCTGCTTGTAGAACTGTAAAAAAAAAAAAAAAAAAAAAAAAAAAAAAGGAATACTGTATCCTGAGGGCAAACATGTTTGGAAGGCATTTGCAGCCTATGTTTGTACACAAAAATGTTAAATAAAATCTCCTTGTATCTACTGAGAACGACTCGTTTGATTTCCTGAAGTCTGTCAGCTGTCATCTGTCCTGTCTTCTGCTGAGGAAACCCCGACTGCAAACTGGATTCAACATGAATGAAATCAGTTGTTTATATGTAGTGTGATTCTTCATCTGCAATTTAAAGGTGCACTATTTCATTTTGGGGAAGACATTTTAACCACTTAATGAACGCCCCCGTTTTAAGGTTCTTTTTCCAAAACGACATACCAAAATTAAAAGCACGACAGCTCCCACATGGTACCAAGCACATCCCTGAGACTCAGGGATGTGCTTGGTACCATTGGAAAGGTAACACCCTCAAGTTTTTTCTGGAAGTGTAAGTGTGATTCTGTAACATACTGACACAGAGTTACAGAGGTTGGAACACAGGTTTTGGTTTTCGTCCAATTCAAATGTCAATAAAATGACTAAGATGTAAGGGTTCAGGTATGTCTATGGACACAGCAGACACAATTTTTCTAAAGGCGTGTCTGTGCATTTTGCTTGGGTCCTATTTTTCCAAGAGCGCCTACTGAGATTCAAAGGCTTATAACTTGAGAACCCCTTTACCTAGAAACATAATCTTGGTCTCAAATGAAAGCTAAGACCCTGTGGTTTCTTGCTGGTTCGACACTTGTAGCTAGTTTTGGGTAAAAATGACATGGATATTCCCATTCTATGGACTCTTGGCGAACTATGAAAAAAAAATTGTGGCATGACGTTGTAGCTGTGGAAAAAGGGAACACTCCGAAGGTATGTAGGCATTCTTGCTTCTTGCGGTAGAGGGCTCTTTCTAATGTTGTGTCATGGTGAGTTTAGAATGGTCTGGAAATAACTTTTTTGGGCTTAAGATAATCACGACAGTCTCAGCTTTCCAACGGTGAGTATATACTGTTAAGATCTGATGCTTAAAACTGTTAGCAAAAAAAATATTCGTTTTTACGAAGGGTGTTCGTTTAGTGAAGGGTGTTCCTATGTTGGAACGGTGTTCCTTAAGTGGTTAATAAGAAGAGAAAGACCTTTACTGACTGATTTGATTTCCTATGGCAAAACAAACGAAATAAACCAACTGACCTTAAAAGACAACACAATTTCATACTGCGTTACTTTGTTTACATTTGGCGGACCCTGCCACCTTTCTAGCTTCAAAACAGTGTTCTGGAACTTATTTCTTTTATTTCTTTTTGTGAGTTTTTGTTATGACCTCATTAATACTGCAAATGTTCAAATTCTAAGTTTGGATTTCTTCTCCAAAAACTATGTAGCGCCCCTTTAATAGTGACACACTAGACTCCAGGCCTTGCTGGGAAAATGCCACTTCAAATAAGGGTTTTAAAAAAAAAAAAAATGAATAGTGTTTTTCTTGATTGTAATACATAAATAATAACAAGAATAAGAATGATTTGTGTATTTGTGTATGTTTTGAGTTTTTACAGTTTAGTTATGCCTCATTTCACAAAAGCATCACTTAAAACGTCGCTGTGTTCTACTTTAACCTGATTGTTACAGCTAATATCTCAAATTTAACCTAAGCTTTCCTTTTGCCTGTGTGAAGTGTGCAAACTGAGAATGTATTTCTCCAGTGAAGTTAATCTAATCTAATGAATGGCTTCATGAAATGTATCAAGCTGAGATGATTCACGTGATGCAGCCCATTACTGGCATGCAGGGCTGTGTGGGTAAGGCATACAGTAAGTGTTGGGCCTATTTTACAACACTCAGCTGAAGTGCATGCACAACAGCAGGGACAGAGAAGAGAAGGCCAACATTGACTCCTGCTGGTTCATAGCAGGTGTAGCAGGTTCATCTTGTCCCTGAGGATGGTCTCAGAAATGATGCTGCGGCACACATGTGATGCCTCTGGACGGTGGATTTTGAAGCTTTTGGTTGTCCCGCAGTTGTTTTCAGTATCTTGAAATAAAGCTTGTCTTTTTTGGTGTACTTCATAAGAGTGGACCAAGACACACACACACACACACACACACACACACACACACACACACACTAGTGTCTGTTGCTGAAATCACAACACACTCATCTAACCTGTTTGCTTTTGGTGTTTCCTTTAAGTGAGTCCATGGAACTTTTGAAGGAAGCGATATCAGATGCTGCTGTCCAGTGAAAGTGAAAGCACATATTTGCTCTGACCCTCCGCATACTTCTGGCAGAAAAGTCTCCAACAATATCAGTTTCACGCTGCAGAGAGCAGGACCAAACTTGTAAAGGCGTCCAGGGTGAAGCCTCGCTGCTTTTTATCCTGGATGCCATCTGGCAGGACACAGGAGGGGTTTTTTTTTTGGGTGGGCTGAAACATCCTTGGTCACACTTGGCAGACATCCTTGAAGATTAAGTAGTGTTTCACGGGCTGGGTAACTGGTAAGCTGTGTGTGTGTAAACAAGAAATCTTCACAGGGGGACGAGAGTTTGATCCACAGCGCATCCTTCAGTCCCATCTGTCTTGCACAGCGATCTGCAGTTTCTCTCCTGATGTCGTCTCATGACTGGAGACACAGCGGCTGTCATTCATTCACACTCTTCAACTTGAACTTTTAACTTGATATTTGTGTGTTACCTCTACCATATGTGCTATACGGATAATCCTGTTGACACCAATGCTGAAACGTGCAGCCAATACAAAACATCCAAACTCTTACCACTACGTCAACATGAGTGTTGATAATACTTCTCTTGTTGTCGAGATCATGTCAGTGGCAGTGTTTTGTAAACCTTGTCTTGATAAATCATAAAGAGAGGTGATCCTAAACTACCCATGATGTGCGTAACCACACCTATCCACATGTGTTCAAAACCCTTAGGCCACAACACTCACACTCCTCCAGTATGGTGCAGCTCAACCGGTTCACAATGCAAACATGCAACCAAAAAAAAAAAAAAAAAAAAAATCAGAAGTGACTGAACTTCAGCTTCGTAATCTTTGCGCACACAGACAGATTTCGAGCTTCCTATGATGCGACAGCGTGCGCACTTTTACGCACAGCCTCAATCGAAAAACAAAAACCCGACGCGCGGGTGTGTGGTTGAAACTGCACGCGGACTCGGAAAGGGGTTTTCTCGCCTCCCGATGGCTGACATTTAGACAGTGTGAAACTCAGAGTATACTGTTCGTCCATTTGTGTTTTTTTTTTTTTTACTTTTCCGTCCCCGTCCATCCAGCCGTCTTCAGTCATTTCCATTTGCCTGTACGCGTCACCGTTTACCAGAAGAAAGCCCCTCCACTCTGTCACACACACACACACACACACACACACACCACAAGCGCGCGCACTGAGGGAGAGAGAGAGAGAGAGAGAGAGAGAGAGAGAGAGAGAGAGAGGGAGGCGGCGACGCACGTGGCACCGCTTGTTCCTGTCGCCGACTTTTGCGCAGCTTGCAGCCTCTCCTGTCAGACCCGACACGAGTTGATGCGGCGCATGAGAGGATCTACATGTTCGTTTTGGTTCATTGTGCGCCTTGATTCGCTGCGTTCAAAGTTTCTGAGTTCAATTCGGCAGCTCGTTGTGTACTTTTCACTGTTCGATGCGCGCTGGCAGCCTGCACAGTGAGCACCTGCACAGGTTGACTGGGTGGAAAAGACTTAACTGAATTTCAACCACAGAAAAAAAAGGTAAGAATGATTGTTTTCCGCTTTTCTTCTCTTTTCTTTTTTCTTTTCTTTTCTTTTCTTTTTCTCTGTCTATCTCTTCGTGTTTGTCAGTGGATGTTTGGCCCCTCCATCAGGTGTTTTGCACACCATCTATGATATAACAGCTGCGTTTTTGGTGATTTCATACAGGAAAACACAGGATCAGAATCAGTTACGGGTTTTCTTGCGCTATCCAATGTGTCAGGAAGATTGTGGGGGTTTCAGTGGCATTGTGGGGGATTTTCAATTATGAGTGTGTGTTTACCTCAATTTGTGTGGCAGATAAACAGAGATGAAAACTTGCATGGGGCCAGTGCTGGACATCTGCTGCAGCGAACACAGAAGTTGCCCTGCAGTTCAGTATTGGCCCTGATCATGTTATGTCTCTGAGCCGTTCACAGTGATGTCACCACCATCCATCATCAGTTCTACTCACAGTGCTACGGCCATTAGTAACACAGCAGCGTCCCTCTTTGTTTTCCTTTGGCTGTGGTGGAGCTGAGCAGGAGCATTGATTGACAGGGCAGAGAAAGATCTCCTCTCCAGCAGGATGTGCATGTTTCTTATCACTTCCTCCAAGGCCTCTGGGCTCATATATAGCCATGCCCATAATCATAGAGAGTAGTTTCTTCCAGAGCAGCTGACTGGAAGGACGCTGGCTTCAGTTATATAGCCTTAAAAAACATTGTCATCACTGGGAGAGATATGTAAGTCCACTCCTTATGTTGTTTTATCGCTTTAACTTTGAAGGATATTTTTTCTTTTTTTTTCTCTTGAGCAGGATCAGAAAACGTGAGCTGTTCAAGGTCATATCTAAAGGCCTGGACAATTTCAGGAGCTTGCCAAACCCCGCTGCAGGATAAACCCTGGTTTTTGCATTCCTTGGGCCCCTGAGAAGGTTTCAGAAACAATAGCAGAAAAGTAGGACTTTGGTCCGATGTACTGCCAGTCAGGATCAGTGCTGGTAGATCTGCACAAGAAGCGAGAGGGGTGTGACAGCTTCAGTGAATGTGTGAATAGGGCTGTTAAATATGGCCTGGAGATAAAATTGCACTAATATCTCGATAATTTTAATTCCCCTCAGAAGAACTGGGCAACAAAATGAGCAATCGCAGTATTTGTTTTGACCAAATACGCAAACAATAGTATGATAATATTGTAAGGCAGGGACATTTTTTCAGTCTTCAGTAATGTGTAAATTATGACTAAGTGGGGAAAGGCAATTATTAGAACGAGTAGAACACTCTGGTAAGTACAGAAAATGACATCACTTTACTGTGATGCAGCCTTTAAAACCTGGGAAAGACACTTGAGGCACACCTATGCCCTATCACCATGAAATGATTTCTAAAATCTAAGACCATATTAAGTCTCATATCACAATAGTATAATAATATTGATATATTGCCCGGCAATGGACACCGTGGCACAGTTAGGATCTGTAACCAAGCATTCTTCTTATAGTGCAAATGAGGCCAGTTTAAATGAGGCGTGCACAGCTGTATAATAACTCTGTCTATTCACTGACACCATGGTGCTACTTAAGCAGCCATTTAAATCAAATAACAGTCGATTTTAGCAGAACTGTGAAGAGAAAATGTGAGTTTCCATCCCCAAAAAGTTTTGCGGTGTGATGTTTTCTCAGCGGGGGAACTCCCCAACAACTGAATTTAACTGAATTGAAACTGAACACAGTATAATCATTCATATTACTCTGATGGTACAAAGCTATCTCCGCTTTAAGGCTGATTAGAGTTGGCATTAAGATTCGAACACAATTATTTGACACGCACTCGATTAGGTATGGCACTAGATGTGGCTGTTGGGAAGGTTACACTGAGGCCTCATGACAGTTGCCTTAATCTATGGATGCATTTGTGACACAGAGGGAGAAACACTGGGATGGTCAACAGTGTGATTGATTAAAGATCGGATCGGGAATTCCTATTCTCTGACGTGAGACTCACTCAGGATAGGTCGGACTTGTCCCAGCCTTGCATCATTAGTGACCAAATTTCCCCCTTTTTGTTGCCTTTGACACAGAATCATTTGTTTGCTTTACATTCAATCTTGTTGAATCTTATCTTGTCGACTCTACACTCTATAGTCCTTGTCAGGAACTAGGTCACATTTACAAACCTTTGTTTCTTCTTTTTTTTTTCTCCCCACCGAAGTCAATAACTTGCTTTCAACGTATGTCCGCTCTCTGTGCCCGGTCAGTCGAGTCATATGTAAGAGATAAAAGCAGGTTGTATTTGTTTTTCTAACAACAGGATGGATCGTTTGCCGTATAGTGGAGGTGAACTGACATACAACAGCCCATTTAGGATGTTGATGCTGGCATTATAGCCTGACCTATATTTCCGAAGCCGATATGTCAATATTTACCTTTTTTAAAAAAGCCAATATTGCAGAAAGGTAGTATTTTTTCCCACCTAAATGCATGACAGAAACCACTTTAGGGTAACAGGTCAACATTTTCAGAAATACGTTTAGTTGTGTTTTGGAGTCAGTGTGTTAGAGGAGAGGATCTCATGAACAACTAATCAAGATACTGTCTGAATCACAGGAGAAGCAATGTCATTACCAGTGAAGCATTACGAAGCTATGGACATGCTACAGCCTGTGAATCACAGGAAAAAAAAGGGTACATGCTTGTTTGGTACAGACCCCGGCGAAAAACCCATCGTATTCGTCATAACCGAAAATGAAACCTACAGAACTCATGAAGGTTTCATGAGTTTTTGCATATCGCTCAGCCCTAAAAATGCGTTAACCATGAATAAAGCCAAAGACCCTGTTCAAATCACACGGCGGTCATCTTCCTTTGACATCATGCTCAGGGTGGGAGGCTTAAATGTCATAGCGCCTATTGCAACTAAAAAAACAATGCATAGTGAAAATCTGGAAATTCAGGCCGTATAAAACAACACATTTGAACCAACCAGCTCCGTATCATCAACATCTAATGGTAGCATCATAGCCCTTCCTAGCTGACATTAACATTTGAAATACACCCTGGTGTTCTCCATATTTTGACTATCCTTCACCATTTAAGTTGCTGATCAGTCAGGAAGAAGTGAAATGACGTTTTATACGTACAACATTTAATCTTCCCTCCCTGAGCGTGGTATCAATGAAAATGTCCGCCATGTGAGTACGGCCTGTAACAGCTTATAACTTCCTGTAACACCGCAACTTCTCGTTTCTTTATGTTCCGGTTTGTGCATAACGGTAAAACAAACACAAAATGGCACAAAACGTGTTAATGAGTGAGCTTTCAACAGCGTTGGCGGGCACAGAGCCAGGCTATCTGTTTCCCCTCGCTTCCAGTATTGATGCTAAGCTAGGCCAAGCTTAACACCTCCTGGCTCTGGATCCACAGTAATCCACAGACGTGAGCGTGGCACCAACCCTCACATCTTACTCTGGGCAAGGAAGTGACAGAGCGTGTTGGGTCGTACCAGTCCTGGTCGGTGCTACAAAAACAACACGCTGAAATTCAACTGAATGATCCTGGTGACGTTTTGCCGAGCAAACGGGCAAAGTTTCACTCTATTTCAAAGATCATTTTGATTATCCCTGATTGATGGAGAGAGAAAATTAACCATAACGCTTGGTTATTATTATCTGACACGATCTGGAAACCTGTCTGTCTTCCTTTCTAGCTCCCCTGAGCTGTTGTACCCCAGTAACCTGAAAAAAAAAACTTGGCCTACATTAAATTCAGACTCCTTCTTTGTGGAGGTTATCTGGGGTAATATAGCCTAATCTGCTTACAATTTAGCAAAAAATTACCCAGAAAGAACATGGCAAAGCTATTTTTTAAGTGTTCCAGTACTGGTGCAATGGCTTTGAGATTTATGGGTTGTTTATTTTTTCTAATTATCAGTGATTTTCTAGGAAAGGCATGACAGTGGCGGGAATGATTAACGCGCGTGGAAGGGTTTCGGGAAACTTTTACCCTGAAATAAAAGGTGCATTGTTGGACTGACTGCTTTGGCCCCTGCATAGAAACAAACTGTCGTCCGGAGATAGATGGCTTTTCTGACGCATGTGTGGTAACCTGCAATCTGTTTGTACAGGCAACTGAGATTGTGCTCTGGCTCTCTCTTCCCCTCTCTCTCTCTCTCTCTCTCTTTCTCTCTCTCTCTCCCTCCCTCCAGCCCACTCTGCTCTTAATTTGGCAGCCATCGGGTACAACTTCCAGACGCTTCCTCCTCGATATTCTGCAGCCGTCTGTGACACAAATTCACCAAGCCAAACGCGAAAGGAGACAAAGAGGAAGAGTGACGGACTGGTTTGTGTGTGTGTGAGAGAGAGAGAGTTTGAGTGTGTGTGTGTGTGTGTGTGTGTGTGTCTATGTGTGACAGTTAAAGGTGAAAGTGAAGTCAGGCATCACAAGAGCCATGTTCGTGGTGGGAACTTCCTGCCTTGGCCGTCCTCCGGTGACACAATCACTCTTCCCTTGAGACGCACCATGCGGTTTGGCAAGCAGGTATCGTGTCTGAAAACACATCGAGCAGCTGAGCGTGTGGGATGAAAGCGCAAAGAAAGCCAGAAGGAGGAAAAAACAACCATGCAGAAGAATGAACAGCTGGTCTACATTGGCCTGGAGCTGGTGATTGCCTGCCTGGCTGTGGCTGGGAACATCCTGGTGTGCTGGGCCGTCTGCCTCAACTCCAACCTGCAGAGCATCACCAACTTCTTTGTGGTGTCACTGGCGGTGGCAGATATCGCTGTGGGGCTGCTGGCAATTCCCTTCGCCATCACCATCAGGTATCATTACATTTGTTGCATCATTTATTAAATGTCCTGATCATCTTTTTTTATTCAGAAATTCAGTTGTTAAAATGTATGAATGTGACGTTTTCTCACATCAGCACCGGCTTCTGCGCCAACTTCTTCGGCTGCCTGTTCATCGCCTGCTTCGTCCTCATACTCACCCAGAGCTCCATCTTCAGCCTGCTGGCCATCGCCGTGGACCGCTACATCGCCATCAAGAACCCACTCAGGTGAGGGGAGACATAAAAGTTTGCATCAGCCGAACTGAAAGCTGAAACAGAGACAGCTTTAAACACTTTCACCTCAACCAAAACCACTTCACTTTTCAGACTTTCAAATTATCCTGGGACTTAATGAACTATGTCCAATGTTTTGTATTATCTTATTTGTTTATGACTTAAAAAGTTGAATTTTTGGAGAGAAGTTTTTGTGAGTATTATTTTCATCTGTGCAAGCACACAATATATGATAATATATTACCGTGTGTTTAGAGTGCACACAGAGATGTTTCTTTATAATTTCATTTTATTTTCAATTATTTCTGTTTTAATGTATTTGTTTATATATTTAATACTCCAATTTTTTATTTTTTTTAATTAAGAGGTCAATCTCATGGAATAATCTGCTATGGAAAATGGAAATTAAATAAAAAATATTAAAAAATACAAGAAAGAGAGAAAGAAAGAAAGAAAGAGAGAAAGAAAGAAAGAAAGAACATGGAGTATCGCTGCACTTTATCCTTTTTTTTTTACACCTAGCAAAACTTTTTCCCTTTTTTTTTTTTTTTAAACAAAGTTAAAGAACTTCAGAAAAGATTTTAAAAAGCAACAACTTTGTCTGTGACTTGATCCTAAGTCATAAACATGGGAGAGAAAACACATTTTTTTCAAAATGGTCACCAGAATCTTTTTTCTACTTGCCTCTCGGGGCTTCCTTCCATGCCTCTCGCACATTACACTTCCATATCGAAAGTGGCGCCCTCTTCGCACGTGGCACTCAAGTCGGGAGAGTGTGAGTAAACCATTAAACGAGAGCGGCTTGATACGCAGTAGCAAAACACATTGAATTACAGACAGATCTTATTCAATAAGGGCTAATCAGGCCGGCTGCGGGCAGACATAGATGTATGACACTGCGGCCTTTATTGGGTTACAGTTTGTTTGTTGTTGAGGGGATAAAACCTGCTGAAGGCTTCGATCACGTTCGTCCTCATAAATCAACGCAAAGTTTAAATGTCTCCCTAATTATCGTTTGTTCTTCCTTTTTTGTTCGGTACACGGTTTCCTGCAACAGGTGTTTTGACACACTATTGACTCATATTGTTCACATATGTGTAACCAAAGCTGCCATTGTTTAGTCACAGCTGCATTCTTTACCCCCGTCATGCGAGGATATTTCACCTAGTAAGCCACAGCGGGTGATGCATTTGCATAAGCGGTTGCATAACAGCTCCTCTGTGTGTGTGTTTGCGGGCTGCTCACGCTGGTGCCACAATCCCGGCAAACCGAAGGCCGCGGAGCTAATAATTCATCAGAGTTTTAGGGAGCTTTATATAGCCTACTGGCTGCCACCGTGGTCATGAAAGGGCTCGGTCACATGGGACATTGGCTGTAGGTGAGGCAATGTTACCAAGAATAGTATAGCTATTCATGCTGATTCTCTATTTGTGTTCCTCTAGCCAGATTTGTGCATTCCTCGTGTCTGCATGGAGCAATGTGAATTATAATACCGCCAACAAGACACTTTGGTAGAAATGGACCCCAAAAAGCAAACTTCGACATAGTATCATAAAGTTATTGCATATTTAAGTTAACGTAATCTTATCATTGTTTGCACTGCAAAATACATTTCCTAACCTATGTCGACAGGCGTGGTATTTAGCCAATATTTATCTGAATCCTGCCCCAAGCTTGAGTTAAGTTACAAGCCGTCAAAACAGTGGACAGGAGAACTTCCACCTCTAACTCCAATTATGAGTATGAAGATTTCGGTCCTCATTTTGTATGTCACTGCATTGATCAGAAGCTCTTATGTGACTGGATAAGAAATTGTTAAGATCTTTTAGTTAACATCAGTAGAAGAAGAAGAAGAAGAAGAAGAAGAAGCTGAGGGAGGAGAGCTGCTGGTAAATCACAAAATAGGAGGGAAATCCCCGTTATTGCAGATTTATGCACACTCACTCAACTGAGTCATGCAGCAAGATTTCACACTCCAACGCGTTCTAGCATTGAAGGAAGGAAGGCGCTACGAAGCGGTACTTTTTCTCAGCCAAACGGATCAAAACAGTCGAGCTGTTTCTAGGCATTTGCAAAGTCTGAGTGAAGCAGGGAGCGCAACGATAGACTGCAGCGGAGCAATTTAAATCTCACTATGGCTCGTTAATAAATGCAGCATTTTAACCTGAGTGCACAGCCGATGTCTCCTTGTTTCAATCACCAAATCTTGTGCTTTCCTTGGAGGGAGTGCATCACAGAAGTTAGATAAAACAACTAGTCCTAAAGTTTTAATGTGCTCTGCTCGACATTTCAGGTACAACAGCCTGGTGACAGGGACGAGGGCAAAGGGCATCATCGCACTGTGTTGGATTCTCTCAGTTGGCATCGGCCTCACACCGATGCTGGGCTGGAACAGAGGTGGGAGATTTATATGCATCAACAAGTTCTTACCAAAGCCTGTAGGACAACAAAAAAAAGTGACATGCTGAAGTTTTGGTTCACATTTGTTTCACTGTGAGTTTGCCTTTCAAGCTTGAACATTTGAATTATGAGAAATGGCAACAGTCAAGGAAACACCTCTCCAAACATTAAGTCCAAGCACTCCTTTAAGCCTCATCATCCTCTTACCAGAACAACCATTTTCAAAGCTGGCAGTCATATGAACGGGAAAAATGGGAAATGAATTGCTATTGTATTTCTAGGGGTAAGTGCTCAAATTAATTGCAGTATTGACGGTCGGAGGAAATGCATCCCGCGTGTTCACATTGGCTTTGATTAAGTTAAGTGGTTCTTACAGGAAAGCTGAGACCAAGCCTGAAACACAGACCATGCACAGTACCACGCCATAGTGGCATGCCAAATGTTTTATCGTGTAGAATTCCTTCTTTCCTGATATCAAACTGAATTGTCGACAAGTTATTGTCGCTAACATTTCATCAACTCTAATCGATAACCGTGTGGGAAGGGGACTTGATTCTCCGTCACGGGTCGTTACAGACCAACGTATCCACCTGAATACAGTTTAATGTAAGTAAGCACTGATACGTAGCTATGCCAACACAATGGTATTGACAGGGTTTGAACGGTGGAGCAGAGTGAGGTAAAAACAACCTATGATGTTGGACGATATTAGGGAGCAGCATTCACTGTGCCTGTAGTGCTCACCTACTTGGTTTCCGACACACAGCTTGACAACGCTGCAAATTGGATGATCGTTAGTTCCCCCTGTTGCGCTCATTGGTTTGATCATTATTCTGACCAAGAAACTGCTTTCTCATGTCACAGTCCAGATTAATCAGTCGACTCTGCGGAGTGGACGGATTCAAAGGTCTGGCACCAGGCAAGAATTCTTTCCTCAGTGTGCTTGTTTGACATCAAAGATAAAACTGGCAATAACTCACCTGTGGTTCTGTTGCACAGGTTGGAACACCACCACCAGCAACTACAGCAGCTGCCCCGAAGGCCTGACGGAGTGCTTGTTTGAGAAAGTGGTTACCATGGACTACATGGTCTATTTCAATTTCTTTGGCTGTATCCTGGTGCCCTTGCTGCTCATGCTGCTAATCTACGCCCACATCTTCATGGCCGCGCGGCGCCAACTCCGACTGATGGGGCTCAAGGTCGCACACACTCCCGCTCCTGGAGAAATAACCTCATCGTCGACCACATCGCGTTCGACCCTGCAGAAGGAGGTGCACGCTGCCAAATCGCTGGCCATCATTGTCGGTTTGTTTGCTCTATGCTGGCTTCCGCTTCACATCATCAACTGTTTCAACTACCTGTGTGAGGACTGCCAGCGCTCGCATATCTGGGTGATGAACATTGCCATCATCCTCTCCCATGCTAACTCTGTTGTGAATCCTTTAATCTACGCTTATCGAATTCGGGAGTTCAGACAGACCTTTCGGAGGATCATGAATCAGCATATCCTAGGGCGGAGGGATGGGCATGGTGGGAGCAGCGATAGCAGAAGTGTTCGGAGCAGCAGTATCATGCAGAGTTCCTCCCACACCAGTAAAGAGGGTTCATCCTGTGGCACCATCGTGAATAGCTACGTCCTGAACCCCAGCCCTGACAGAACTCCCCCAATTACTACCCATGAAACCAGTTGCCGTTGGACATCAAAGACAGTCGATGCACCAAGTCGCTCCATACCCAACGGACACCAAATTAAGGGGAGCAGCCTTCCAGCAATGCGGCAGCAGCAGCAGCAGCCGTGCATCATGGGACTTGCTGCTCAGGATGGAGCAGAGTCGGTCACATACCTGGGAGGAACGTCAGATGTTTTGGAGGTGAAAGACAGTGGGAGTTGCATCACTTTTGTGAATGTTCAGGCTCTCTCAACGAAACAGACAGATTGTGTCCGCTCGACAGATCTCACAGAAGTCTCGTGACAAAAAACATTTAGGTATATGATACATATTTCTAACGCCATAAAACATAAAAGCTTGCAAACATGACAATACTGTATGAAGAATGATTAATGAAGCTTCAGCAAATCAACGCCAACAGCAAAGGTTTCTCTTTCTGAGGTCACAAAAACTGATTGCCAGGCAACATTTTGACCTGTTTTATTTCTTTGTTCTCATCAACCATCTCTCTACAAGCACACAACTGACTTTATTTGAAAAACTGGTGGGTACTTTCTTGACATGCAGCACTGTAACATCTACCGCCATGTGTTCGTTTCCAAACTATTTGTCCTTTTAAAGGTTGCATGCAATAGACAACATTCACACTGCGGGCAATTTCCTCCGACATTGCAGTCAGGGTGGGAAGCTCAAATGTCATACTGCCCTGTTCCAGGTCATTTAAACGCAGGGAATCAGACAAATTTATCATCTCGTCACTTCCTAATTGATCAGCAACAGAAAAGCCAACGGAAAGTAAAAATCTGGAGGGACATCGTTTATATTTTAAGGCAAAACAACATCTTTGACAATCCATTAGCGTTTGTTAGACAGTAGCTAACGGTAGGATTCGACCACTTCCTAGCTGACCTCGCTACTTGATTGCGTTACATGATACAATGGGAAAGATGTTAATTAAATCTAACATATCAGAGAACATGTTGGACATATTTATTTACGCCTAGAAATGAAACACACTGAATGCAGTCAAATGGTTACGTTAGATAGGAAGCGATTGAATGCTAACATACGAATACAATATGTTGTTTTACCTTGAAATATGGTCAGACATCCCTCCAGAGTTCACTTTCCATTGCCTTTGCTGATTTCCCATCTCTATTCAACTCGACACAGCGGCATAACACTATGCCAACAAACTGAGCCTCCCAACCTGAGTATGACATCAGAGGAAAATGACCACTGTGTGAATAGGGTCTATTTCAACAGTATCTTAATGTGCAGAATACAATGCTTACTCAACTGTACCGTATCTTGCAATGCTTTTTTAAGAAACTTCAAACTTTTTAAACACTTGAACTTCACTTTTTTGATAATGTTGCATCAAGTCAACTAATGTACTGGTCATGTGTATTGTTTTTACTCACTGGAGCAAATAAAAAAGTCTTAAATACTTATTTGCTGGCTGTTTTTCATGAGCCAAGCTCACTTTCTGCTGCAAAACCAAACAATTTAACAGTTTTACCATGAACCTACCAGACCAAACTGTTAGAGAAGAAACAAATACGGACTGAAAAGAGTAATGGTCTGAATAAGCCATATAGCCTACGGTCCTCCTTAACGACTTGGGGAAAACACGTTGTTTGAAAGCAAGCTTAAGTTGTGTACCATCTCTTGTGCAAAGCTCTGTTAAAAAGTCATTTTTCAAAGTGATGGATGGCGACGGAACATTCGATGTCGCTAGTTTGATCAGTTATTTGATGACTGCCAGGCAACGCATGTCCGTTGCTGGTTCATCAACCAAGGCCCCTGATGTATACAATCTGGTTACCAACCATCCAAAACAAAAGAGCTTGTTGTTGACCTATTCAAATATCACTCCATCTGCCTGTAGTGTGGCTACTTTCAGAGTCAAATAGACAACATAAAAAAACACACACATTTACGCACACATAAAGTACACATGACCACAGACTACTCAGCAAGAGGTGTTTACAGAGTAACCTGGCTGCTGACGCCAGTCAATGAGCCTAATGTGATGGAAATCAAATGGAGGTTCGTTTGATGTCTTTTATTATGCCATAATGCTTTCTCGCCCCTCATTAAAAAGCCCTTCCATTGCAGGGAAAGACCTGCATTATGCTACATTTACGTGCCTTGAAGCAACCGCAGAGACATGGGTATGTATCCAGTTCATGTCTGTGTATTCAAAAACTATGCATATGAGTTGTATATTGCACTTTGTGGTTTGGATGAAGCCATTTCATTTTAATGTTTTGTTTTTCTCTGCTATTTTGATAAGCATGAGACAAGGGTTATGGACATCATGTTATTATGAGTGATTCAAATCTGAGTCATTTATAGGAAATAAAAAACAAAACAAAACCACAAATAATCAACAGACTGTAGATGATACATGAATATACCTTTTGTATTCAGGCACAAGGCTCCAGCAGGCTGTATGATGTCCTGACAGATAACAAACTGCCTCTTTATAGTATGTCATTCAATAATATACTAATATATGGGCATAGGCACGCACCTTTTCCTTTTGTTTTAGGACAGCAAACATTAGAGACTTCATAACATTTTTTCTTTGGAAGCAATGTTTGATTCTCTGCGTTCTCTTACAGGCTTATGCTATGGAGACGCACATTAATACAAAACATCTGTTGTTTAATATTTACTAAATAGACCTTTTTTCAGTGAGATACAACGATGGGGTGAATTAATGAGTGAGTAAATATATATGCATAGACTACACAAACTCTTGAAGCTTTATGTTTGATCCCATTCTGAATAAATACATACATAAATAAACAAATAAATACAAAAACATGTTTAGCTCTCATAATCAGTGTGCTGATTTTTAATTAGAAGATAAAAAATGTTATTTTATTTTTCAGAAATAGGAAGCCTTAGTTCAAAAATGCAAGTCCCACAATGCACCGCGGGATGCCACCGGAAACACTCCGCTGACCCGTGGTTGCATTGTGGGTAAGCGGAAAAAGGCTCCAAAAGGTACGCGAAAGCGACAGACGCACGTTGCAGAGTCGCCGAGAAGGAAGAAACAAAAACAAAGAAATCGGTTTCCACGACGGAATCAAGGTAACTATCTTCACAAATGTGTTTAAATCGTATTCTCATGTATTCTACCCAACGGTGTTGTTTTGTTTTTGTTGTTTATAAGCGCTCATTCATCCAAGTACCGACATGGTTCCGTCTGTTCGCCGAACTCAAAAGTTCCTACTACGATGAATAATCAAATGTCAAAGTTATATTGAATTTTTAGGTCATTTGTGATAGTTTGCAATAGTAAGTACTTCAAAACAATACAGTTCTGACTAACTCCTCGTAGGTAACATTGCAATATTGTAAATTCAGGGAACACTAACGTTAGCTAGTTGGCTAATGTGGCTAATGTAGCTAACTTAGCTAGCTTAGCCGTTGAGTTTCGCTGCTTGTACAAAGAGTTTTCTCATAACCAGATACAACACTTCGCATTCGCACGCTGCATTCTGCTTAAGGTGGGTGATACTTTCTGTGAAGTAAATATAATATTTCAATAGAAAATGTTTAACCAAGCTCCATGTTATTAAGGTTGGGCTACACAACCCTAATCGTTGTATTAGGTAGTTCTTAGCAGTGTAGAGACACACACACGGATTGAGACATAGAAAGAACGATATGATGGCAAAAACCAGGGATCTGGCTTTAACTTCTTAAAATAGGTTGCTGATATTCATGTTTTACAGGAGTGCACACTAAAACATTTCCCACAATGCATTTTGTTTTTCAGGAAGAAAGTTGAAACATGTCCATCGGCGTACCAATCAAGGTCCTGCACGAAGCAGAGGGACACATTGTCACCTGTGAGACCAACACTGGAGAGGTGTACAGGGGAAAGCTGATTGAGGCTGAGGACAACATGAATTGCCAGGTTGGTCCTTTAATAATAAATGAACCTCCTTCTTACAGCATAATTTTCTGCAGTTTCTTTTTGATTTACTTGCCTTATCATGTTTGGGACGAAATAGTTATGGCCATAGGAACATTGTTGGTTTGCTCAAATACTTACATACACTGAACTCAGTCCGTTTTGAGCTCTCTGGTTTTGAATAATCATATGTGATGTTAAAAAAAGGCATACATGCAATGAATGTTAAACAAAAAAAAGAACAACCATCCACAGTAGATTTTCCCCTGCTTTTATCCTGGTGTGGATTACAGCAGAAGTAGCTGACGTCGAAAATAAATGCACAACTTAAGCCTACAAATTCAATAGGCAGTGTGTGTTGCGATGTATGGATCTATCTTTTAAATGTTGTTTTTATCGATGTAAATGTTTCCGTGTTTTATCTGCTGTTTCCACAGATGAATACCTTTTTGAAAGTGCAATATAAATGTGTGAGGATTTGTCACAAACTGACAGATGGTATACAAATGGACAACCATGCTTTTTTTTTTTTTTTATGTAGTTCAAATAAAGCTTTACAAGACACACGAGGTACCAAATCCCAAGTTGTGAATCAGTCCCCCCCCCCCCCATTGGAGGGAAAAAAAATTAAAGCAACACAGTGTTGAAACCATCCCAACCCAATTGAGTATGCTTGCATTGCCCTGGTTAGCTGTAGTTGGGAATTAAGTTTGATGTAGATTAGACTATGTCTGCTTATAACTTAAGAATTTCATGTGACCCTTTCAACACTGAAAGGATTGTCTTGCAACGGTCTGATTTTAAATTACTGTGTAGCTAAACTTAGACATTGTTTTCTGTCCCCATAGATGTCAAACATAACAGTGACATATCGCGATGGCCGTGTGGCACAATTGGAGCAAGTCTACATCCGTGGCAGCAAGATCCGCTTCCTGATTTTACCGGACATGTTAAAGAATGCTCCTATGTTGAAGAGTATGAAAAACAAGAACCAGGGATCGGGTGCAGGAAGGGGAAAAGCAGCTATTCTCAAAGCACAAGGTGAGTTGGTGTTTTTTTTTCTTTCTTCTTTGAACGGTATTTTGGAGTATTTCAGGGAACTAATTGTGTATTTGTCTTTATACAATGATTGAGGTTGTCATCTTGGAAAAAGACAATGAAGAGTCGCAACATGGCTTTAATTAAGGTGTCACAAGTCCTAACCTGAATATAGTGTGGATACAATAACATAAACATATGTAAAGTGATTCAGTCAGACATTCCTATCCCAGGTTTGAGGCATTGATTCATTTTGAGTTTTTGGCTTTGTGTGTTGAATTCAGTTTTACGATGCTGCCAGTAGTTAGTCCCATGGGTAACAAGGATGTAAAAATCTCTCATCTCTTTGACAAAACCTGTTTGTCAACAGTGGCATTCATGCTGGGATTCTTAACTGCATCATAACCTGCATGTGTCTGTATATTTTCATTTACGTTGTGGATCATTTATGTGGCATTCCTATCCACAGTATCTCAATATCAGTGAACCAATACGTGTATCTGTGAACTGTTATTCTTATGTAATTTACCCTGATTTATGAGACATCTTGCTTTTATTTTATTCAGACAATTTTTTTTCTGAAATGTGTTGTCTTTTTTCCTTGTTTTTCTCTGTAGTGGCTGCAAGGGGGCGGGGCCGTGGTGGAATGGGGAGAGGCAACATCTTCCAGAAGAGGCGATAACTGCTCTGGCTTTAAGATTGTTGAGTTGTATAGTCTTTTTTTGTTTTTAAATTGTCTTCTTTGGATTGGATATGTTGGATATTGTTTGCAGTCCTGTTTTTTGCATCGGGATACTTTAATTTCATTTTTTTATGAAAATAAACATATTTCAATTTGATGTGTCCTGTACTCTGGTTGACTTAACTGAGATATTCTTTGAGACCTTTCTATTTGTTTCCTCCCCCACTTACAGCCAGATTCATTTTGGTTAAAGGTGGCTACTTTTCATTTGATCACCTTGGTTCATAGCATCCTCCCTGCTCCAGTTTGATTTTACATTTAACACAGACAGATGTCTTATAGTTGTGAACATGTAATTTAGGTTAACAAATGAAATGGTGGAAAGTTGTGATTGGCAGGAGGCATCAGTTACACAAATTACTCCTCTGAAGCAGAAATTTGTGGCTGTATCTTTCGCATGTGCTTGGAAGTTAATAGATGCTTGTGCAGTTTTAAAAAAAGGAATTGGTTTAACTCGCAGGTGTGTGGGATACTGCTGGGAAGTGGCAAGTTCCCAGATCTGCAATTTGGAGCCATGCAAACTTTTCCTGTTGGTTTCCATTTTCTTACTTTATACTTCCACGTCAGCACCACGTTAACATATTGCGCTATACGTCACTACTTTAATTTGTTAACGTAGGTTTTTCTAGTGCTTTTCAGATTGCGCACTAAATCAGAGTCATAGCAGCACGTTTGAAAATTGTCAAAAAACCCCCCCAACAATTTGGATAGCCACAAGAAATGCTGAATTACTAATCCACTAACCAACCACGCAGAAAATCGCTTGACCAAAAAGATGCAGCATACACATGTAAATGTATGTATATGTATAAATAGAAAGTACATTTATCAGATGCATAAAAGCTTAATTCCAGTACAATTTGTATGGATGGCTTTATGACAGTAATAACACAATGTTATAGTCAAGTATGACTTCAGGGTGTTTTTTCCAACACTGTTTGCTGATACCAGTTATAGATTTTCGAATATGTCATGGGGATTTGTCCATTACTGATATGGGAAGGACCTGTGTTCTTTTTTCGATCTTTGCACTGGTTTTTCAGAGATGCCAAGCCTGTATGACGCCAGACATTAGAGGAATATTAGGTCACCACATGCTCAAATACAACTCACTGCATCTTCAGCTTGGAAAAATGACAGTGTAGGGGTTGTGTTGTGATAAGATATTAATCTATGACCGATTCAAACCTGGTTATTATACAGTTCAAAATGAGAATTCTAACTAAAGGGTAGAACAGGTGTAAAAAAAAGAAGAAAAAAAACGTGCAAAAAAATTCCTGGGTGCAACCCTTACTTCACCACAGGGTGGAGCCAAACAGCTGTTTATAGCATGAAGAACCATGAAGTCTTTTATTTTGATGTCGTGAGTTAAACGCCAAGGAGAATAAAAGGTAGCCAACACCCCCTCCCCGGATGTAGTTTTTTTTTTTTGTAATTTTTTTTAAATGTATTTGTGAAACACGTCGCTGCAACTAAACGGTAAATTGGCACACTGACCACTTCCCCAACACTTCCTCCATGTGAAGCACGGGACCTGTGTGCTCAGCTGGATTGGTCCATCACAGCCTCGGTTATCAGTCTGCTACATTCCCCCCTGTTCGTCTCACAGCTAGCTAGCTGTCGTATAACAGACGCTTCTTACACCGCAGACGAAGAAAACACAAGCAACCTTTACATTTGCGACTTGTGGGCTTGAGTAACACATTGAGGTAAGTTGAATTTTTTTTACAGACACTATGTGGGTTTTGCTGTCTTCTGAAGCGTTGTAGTGGGCATTAGCATCCTTGACTCCTGCCCAACATCTGTATCTTTGACAGATGGAGCAGCTGCTAACGCTAGCTGAGCTGTTTGGCTTTGACGCTCACAGCTAAGTTAGCTTAATGGGTTCCTCAGTCGACGGTTTAACACTCGTTTACCACTCGTTATAGTTATTAGTGAAAGGAGCTTAATGGTTTTATTGTGTCCAGTCAACGTGGCAGTTCTTAATTGTGAGAACAATTACTGCACTAGGAAAGCTAAATCATGTCAAGTGCACACAACAGTATAACGGTATTGGACGGCTATCTAACGGTAAGGTGTGCACGTCAGTTAACGCAGGAATGGCATGTATTGTAAATAAAGCCGCTTGGTCTGATGTTTTAATTGTTCTGACGTTTAATGCCTCTGTTCAGAGTAAGTATTAAGCTGCTGTCGATTCCAATGGAAAGTATTTTTGTTTCCATCGGTGTTATGTAACGTTGTAGAGCTTTTTAAGAATCCAAAGTTGCATCAGCATGCCCTCCGCACGAGATGATGTGGGTTCCCCTCGTGTTTCCTTTTCAGTATTTTGAGGGTTTAAAACGAACGCCCACATCTTCATATACTTGATCATATGAAGACAGACTTCATGTCCTACTTGAAATGGGTGTAAAGCATCATCCTCTTCTCTGTGCTGGTGATCAAATAAACTGTAAATCTGCTTTTTGGCTTCAAAGCTCCCTACAAATTGTCTCTATTGACAAAATTGTGTACTTTTTCCTAATTTGTGGATGTTGATCATTCTGTTTAAAGGTTATCGGAGTCTTACTCGGATATACTAACATAACAGTGCTGCAGTATAAATCATTGTTAGGCATGTTGTTAAACAGATTACAAAAAAAATAGTAATCAGAAATGGGCACAATAACTACACAATAACTACACAATAAATATTCCTGTAACAAATTACAGCACTTGCTTATCAAATGTATCAAAATAAAGTATAAAATACTGATATGATCTTTTTTTTCATTATTATTAATTTTAATTAAGATACATCTTATTGTCATTTATAAAATACAAAAATATATTCTATACCAACATTTGTTGTTACATCCAGGTGTTTAGTAGCCTCTGTATGGGTTTGGTTTTTGTTGCACTGTAATTACAATGAAGTCATTATTCTCTTTTATTTAGTTCAACATTCAAGTAAATTGATGTCTACTTTGTCTGTTCTTCTATCTCCTAATGTAGCCTACTCTGATTTTGCATCCAACATAAACCGTGTGAGTGGTTTTATAATGGAGCAGCGTCCAACATATATCGTACGTCATTAATTACTTATGATTAGATGATAATTGATTGTTACTGCACGCAACAGCTCCAGCCTCTCAAATGTGAAGCTGTGTTCATTTACACTGTTTATTAGCGTTGCGATTTTGATAATTAAGTCAGGGAAAATTATCCATTTGAAGACATCAGTTTGGGTTCTGTGTTTTTCACGGTTTTCTGACAGGAAATAACTGACTCCTCATATTAACTGTGTTTTTGTGGTTGGTTCGGAGTTGAGCTCCAACTATTAATCGATTAGTTGTCAACTTGCTAATGAATTAGGCTACCAGCTATTTTGATAAACGATTAATCTGTCAAAAGTCCAAATTCTCTGATTCCAGCTTCTTAACTGTGAATGTTTTGTGCTTTCTTTACTCCTCTATGACCGTAAACGGAATAGCTTTGGTGTTTTGGACAAAACAAACCACCGGAGGTCGTCTGTCGAGCTTTGTGAAAGACAAATTGACATATTTCACCGTTTTCAGACATTTTATGGACCAAACAACTAATGTATAAATCAAGAAAATAATCATTAGTTGCAGCCCTAGGTCAGGCATGGGAATGGGTCAACAGCTCAAAAGATAATTTCTCAACAATGCCAAGTTTTGTTGTGGTTTGGAGTGAAATTTTTCATACTCTCAGTAATACTCAGCTTTGATTGTGTTATAACGCTGCAGTGAAGTTGGTCGACAACGCTCATCCCTCCATTTACAGGGGCTTATCTCTTTCGCGGCTCCGCTGATCACTGACAGGGCTGCCCTGTTGATCTTTTAATGAAGCTCGGGATCCTCCTCTGCTCCAGATGGCCCTGTGTTGTACTTGAATGTCTGCTGGACTGTGTATGTGTTGTTATTAATGCTGTACATGGCATGGACCCCCTGCGAGCTCTGATAAGTCCTCTCTCCCCCTCCCTCCCCGGCGCAGATAGTGAAGGGCAGGTCATGTGACTTCTGTTATGATAAGAGGCACAGTACAGCATCTGGAGAGGGGCAGCATCTGTTGGTGTTTCACAAGGCTCAAGTCAATCTGCTTGTTCTTTCTCTAGCTGCTGTGATAACCAGGGAAGTTTAGAGCCTTAACCACCAGGTCAGTCATCCTTGATATACAGTGTCTTTATTTAGGAACCAAAGAGACATGGGGAGCTACACTGCTTCAGCCCAGCGAGGTCGGAGGCCTTTTTTGTAACTTAAGTGCTTTGCATAAAGTGAGCAAGGCTGTCTAGCAAGGAGGGATGAAGGAGGGTCATGCCTAATTTGGGGTGAGAGGTAGGTGACGTAACTTAAACAGATTGGTGATTTGTGTGTCAGAGTTGCTCGGCTAATAGTAGTTTGTTGTTTCATGAAATCACTCTCCAAATGGTGGCTGTTGACACGGAAATATTAACAGAAACAAACCCAACTGGCAGTCAGGAATGCTTTGTTGATTTCGGATACTGCTGCCAATGCGGCTGGCCAGACAATTATTGATTGAACCAAACCACCAGAGAAATCAACCACCGTTCGACTTATGTTCCAATACCATTTTTTACTTCCTGATATCAATTCTGATACCCGTCTAATATCTGAAATAAGTACATTAACAAAAAAACTGTATATATAATATTTTATCAGCTTAATACTACTTATCCTCCATGAATTTTGTATTATGGATTTGCTCGAAGTTACACATGTTGCCCATCTTTTTTGGCTACTTGTGCAGTAGGACTGCACAATAAGGTAAATATATATATATGTATTGCAATTATTGTGATGGATGTCACAATTGCAATGTGATTCATATTCATGATGATGTTAGATTTGTTGGGGTCTACAGGCTAATATTTCTCAAGAGGCAACAGTGTGAACACCCAGTTGGTGTGTCTTAACAAATATTTTATAATTTTTGGTTTTATGTGACCTGGTGAAGGTCAGGTGCACCGGTGTGACCAGTGAAACTGTTCAGTCGCACTGTAAAGATTATTGGGTGCATGTGCAGTCAAAATAGTCGCACCCTGGAGCCTTGATATTGAGACTTTTAAAGTTTTTCAATTAATTCTGCAGCTGTATTGTGCAGAAAAAATCTGTTTCATACAGGTGTACATGACACTGATGGGAAGTAGCAAGCACCGGTTTCTATGAAATAAATTATTAAATGTAGCAAATTTGGTTTTTAACAACTGAAGTCATCATATTTTCTTGTTGTGCGTAATTTTTATGAAGAAAAGCACCTTGTTGCACCTTTATTCCTGTTTACACTCATTTAGATAATGTGCTTACATAAAGAAATTAATTAAGTGCATCTGAATTATTTGCTGGTACACCCATATAAAAAATGTTGGCGTCACAGGGCAATCAGTGTGAAAAATTATTCCAGAGCCCTTATGTCATGTAAAGACTTTTCAACATTAACTATGAAGCACACAAGCCTCGTCCAGTGAATGGAAAAGGGCCTCGATGTGCACCTCTGCATTCATCTGAGATCAAAGTAGGTCAAGCTTGGTAAGATGTCTCTCTTCTCAGGATATAAAAAAATATCCTGTAGCTGGTGCTTTGTGAGTTTCATCCAGGGTCATGTCTCTATATTTTTCTGTACTCCACAGAGGCTGAGCCCACTTATCAGGGCACGCTGTGTTTCTTTGGAGGCAGCGGTGACTGTCAGAAGTCAAACTGGATGTCAAGAGCTTCTTTTTCGGCTGAAAGAAATGAGGATAATATTACTTGGACAGTAGAGTTTCTGCTTCCAAGAATAGTCAGGAAAACTGAAAAGACTGTTAGACAGACTAAGGAAGAGGATATCTCTGCCATAGAAGATTTGCCGCCCATTAAACCGTTTGTTCAATATTCTTTGTAGATGTGTGGTGACTCTTCTTTTCTTTTTGTGAGTTTACATCACTATATATAGGCACGCAGTGGAGGTAGAGAGGCCACCTGGAGTGGGTGTCTCTTCCCACACATGGTCTTCTTTCTGAACTTGGCTGGAGCGCTTGCTGTCTTGTTTTTCATATGGCTTCCCCTTGTTTTCCTGTATCTGTGAGATTTACTCGGCTCCCACACACTGACAGCGCCACAATCCCGTCAGAACCATGACGGAAATCAAGCATCTCTCTCTCGCTCTTTCTTTCTCTCCTTTCCTAGCTCCTTTCCCTCTCTTTCCACTCCTCTCACAGATAATGAGCAGATAATAAGATGAGTGGACTCAGAGATGGAAATGGCCCTTTTGAAATTATGCAAAAAAGGTTTTGGTTATATACTGTACAGATAATAATTAACTGTGTTGTATAACTGACATCAGAAACAGAATGCATTGTCGCTTTTATAGACACATCAAATCTGTCCACCGAGCACTGAAGTTTGTGATAGAAGACGTGTTTACATGCATTAATTAGCACTTAACAGAACGTGTGGAAAAAGCTCCACACTCCACGATTGTTTCATCTGGAAAGCTGTTTCTGCATATGTTTCAGAGGTAGCGCACAGCATCTCTGATTTGATCTGTTTTTTCCCGCACCCTTCTATTACACCCACAACTTGGTTCGTGCTGGCCCATCAAGCACACTGAGCTCCAGCTGCACACTAATGTAATTAAACATCAGTTGTCCTTTCTTTTTCTTTTTTTCCTTTGTCACAGGATTTATGCCAGCCTGAAATTATTCTTGGCTAAAAGATGAAGTTGCCATCTGTTTTTGTGTTTATCTTGACTCCCACTTCACACTTACGTACTTTAGTCAGTTCTAAAACAGAGAGAAACTCACTGGGCATAGGCACAGGTAGACAAGGTTGTCATTTATAAATAAGGGATGCTGGAAATGCTTTTTAAATTGATAGTCAGCTGCCTTAACAGTTGATTATCGATTAACCATTAGTAATACAATGAATATGTTGTGTATAATTCTATAAGAAAACTGTTTAGTAATTATTAATTATTAACATCCCTATTATCAATATATGTCCTTCCTATATGCATAATGTGTACAGTCTGTTAAAGCTTCCGTCCAGCCTCAGTTTTGTGTGATAAAGCTGGCTAGTGTTGAACTGACACATTAATACCAAAGCAGGATGTTGGTATTGGTAAATTACGCTCTTTAGCTCCCTCCCTATAACCGTGGTTCTAAAACGGGGTTATAAATCCAAAGCTAAGTGAGTATCTTTATCTACGGGTGCGCCATACAAGGGTTAAACAAGCCACAGGAGTATCAAATGCTCTGTCAGTAGAACAGGTGTGAACAGGAAGCTGAAGCTTTTATAAACACAGTGTTAAAGCTGTTAGTAGCTTGTATATCATTAAGTGATATCTGTTCAGTTTGTCAAACATTATAGTTAGCATGGGTTGATTTGTTGCCTTGCAGCTCCCATCAATTCAATCAATTCAGTAGGTCATTGCTTGTCATTGAGATAGCTTGAAAGAGTTTGGAGGGAATATAGTCCTCCAAATGTTAGTAGAGCAGTAGATATTTGTTCTCCACGTGTATTTTCTTATTCTACTATTTGCTCCTGTCTTAGGCACCAATTCCCCTCAAGGTTCCCATCTGATGGAGCAGTGGTTGTCAGTCTTTGTGAAGAGGCAACATGTTTCCTTGTCATGTAACCCCCTGGCCCTCTGCTGAAGCCTCCTGCGGCAGTCATGCACCCCCAGCGCAGCCCTCACAACCACTGCCGGATCTGCTGTGCAGCTGTCCTGCTCCACCTTTTAACACCCACTCAGAGACTCCCTCCCCAGACCCCATGGAGTCCCTCATCGTGGTCACAGAGTACGAACCCAGCAGACCGCCTGGAGAGGCTGGGGAGGAGGAGGTAAGATGAAACAAACCATGGTAACACTATATGTTCGGGAGATAGAACCTAATTGGACATGTGGGTTTCTACTGAATAAAATAAGACTTGATGATAACGGCCACAGTATTATTATGGTTTCCCAGACCATTTCAAATCAACACCCTGAAGACTTCCAAGTATTTTTTGCATCTTTTGAAATGATGTTGTATTGGACAGGTATTAATGCATTGTATTGAAATGTAGAATCTATGCTGGAATAGAGGCACATTGACCATCATCTCATACCCATACATCACTATCGGTATACCTATTAGGGCTGTCACTTTTTCAAAAAATCAAGTTCGAACGAATTTGAAATGACATGCAATTTATTCGAATAAAATACTTCCATACACTACTTCTCAGATGTTTTGGTGTCGTTTGGTATGAATTAAATGTATCACATCTCAGGTAGAAGAAATGGACAGTTCTGAGACTCCCGAGCCAGCTTCCTCTGTCGCTGCACCTTTCCGGACTCCTTCCTGCGACCTGCTGTCCCACACAGTTGGCCGGCCAGAGGCTCTGCTCCCTGAAAGCCAAGAGCAAAGGGGAAGGTTAAACCTGTCAGACAGGAAACTATCTCTGCAGGAGCGCTCTCAAACGACAGCATCACCATGCAGTTCCCCAGGACTCAACGGGCGCTATATTTACCCGTCACTACCCTACTCGCCCATCACATCACCCCACTCGTCTCCACGCTTGCCTCGCCGGCCCACCGTGGAGTCCCACAGTGTTTCCATCACAGATCTGCAGGTATGGTCAAGTCTTGAGGCTAATACGGTTTCAGTGTTGATATATTTAATATTTTTCAAAGCTTTCCGTGAAGTTAACATTGCTGCTTGAGATGTGTCCCAGTCTGTCTGGAACAAAATCAATAAAGATAGCACAAAATTATGCTCTAACTACTGTTTGCCAGTAATTTTACTTAATATTTATCCTCTCAAGAAGTCAGTTTAATTTGTCTGCGATGGATCAGGTGAAGAAGAAAATCAGACAATTCTAGGTTACAGCTGGTGCAACAATAATTATGATTACATAATTTATGGTTTCTGCACCATCTGAGCAGTGCATTCCCTTGCGGACTGTGCTTTTCATAAAGCATTACACATGAATGAACTGACTAGCCTAACTAATGTTCAGAGCCAAGCTCATACAGAGGTGCTCCTCTTGAACATCTGCTAGTTCTCAGAATATCAGTATTATACTTGTCTGAATGTAAGCAGAACTGCATGTGCATTTGTCTTAAAGCAGCAGCTCACTGGTAAAGACTGAGCTTTGTGGACTCAAAGGTAAGGTTTCAGAGTCTCAGTAGATGTAGATGATAACTGTGACCCCTGTTACATATATGTAGATGCAGAAACATGTAAATGTGATGTATTGTAGGTAGAATCTCTCTTAGGGCAATAGGCTTGAGAGGGTCTCCTATGTACTATTTAGAGCCTGATAGATGGCTTTCACAGATGGGACGAAGTACGCATAAGGTTAATCTTTTCTTTAAATATATATTTACAAACTGCTTTTCTTGCGAAGATTGCCCTTCTCTGCACTGAATTCGAATTTTAGCCCTATGCAGTCTTACTCCTCTTGCCCAAACCCAGCCAACGCAGGCAGCCAATCAGAGGCAGAGTAGGGCGGGTTTTAGCAAGAAAAGCAACGCCGTTTCTACACTTCCCATTCATTTTCAATGCAATGTAGCCCTGCAATCCATGCTGGTAGCATAGTGTTGTGTTAAGAGAGACGGGTTGTCGCGTTTACCGCTCCCTTATTTGCGTAAAGTTGAATATGGCTACTATAAACCTCAAAACGAACTGTTGTCGAGTTAAAATAAAGATAGATTCAGCAACAGCGTGGTTTATTTCTAGCATGTAAATAAAGAAACACATTTTGGTGAACAATTGTTGTGAAATAAGAAGAAAGTTTCCAAACAAGCTGCCATGTTGTTCCGGTCTACAATCCCACAACAGTCAGCCCAGTAGTGGCTTTTGTCCAATCAGGTGCGGCCAGTAAGTTGTGGCCTCGTTGTTGAATGGTGTAGCCTGGTATGGGTACATGTAGTTAACATCGTTTGATGCTGTTGATCTTTGTAATACCTCTGAATTCTATATCATCATTTTTGGCACTTTTATAATGTAATTTAGAGACCAACAAGCAAATAATTTTCATTCAGTAATGTATTTTAAACGTACTACAAGGAACTTTTAATTCATTATGAAACAATTTCAATTCAACACTGATTAAACAAGATCATCAGTGAGAAGATTGGCTATTTGTAAATAGTTATTATATTTAGTATTAATGCCTTGTTGTGGGACGGATTCCCACTTGCTGGTTAGAAACATTCACCATATAATTGACGGTAAAGTGAACCTTTTAAAGATTGCAAAATCTACATACAGTAACTGTTGTGGCAATACAGCCTAGTCTTCAAATTTCAGGCACACAGAAAGGACTGGTGCCATGATTTACCTAAAATACTTTGATTTTAAATGTATTTCTGTTTACCTCTGCAAACCTGAATTCATCCAGATTGGGAGAGCTTTTACTTCAAATTCATCTCAGAACATGACAAACTGACCTGGGATAGGGATTGCATATGCTATGCTATACATATACTAATACTGACATGCTGACAACCAAAGAAAATATGTTTGAGTTGAAAAACACTTTTGGAAAAATTGATGTGAAAAACACTGCATTTTTGAATTTGTGTTCAAATTGAAAATGTCAAAACGAGGGATGTTTAATGGAAAGGATTTTGTCATTTTGTAAGAATGCTTATGATATATCTAGAGTATGTAACTGCTAAAATATCTCATGTGATTTCATTTGAAAAGAACCCATTTTCTTCTCCTCTCTCGCATCTCTCTCTCTCTTCAAGGACTGTGTTCAACTCAACCAGTACAAGCTGAAAGATGAGATTGGAAAGGTACCATCACAGATACATCACTGATTGCTCCCTTTTCACTGACTCTTCCAATTTCTTCTCCCTTCCACCTACTGCATGTCTGTCAAGCGGCGTTGATCATCAAGGACACACAGTAACAGTCTCTGATATCCCTCTCTCCCGCCTGTCCTCATTTTCCAAACTCTGTGTAAACTACCAGGCCATGGGAGAGTTGGAAGATGGATGAGAGGCTGGTATAAATAGCGCTCTCTAAGGGTTGTGCAAGGCTTAGTGGATGTGTGTGGATGTGTGTACTTGGATGCTTGTTATAGATTGTGGGTTTAATAAGACAGAACATGCATGTCTGTTAATTTCTGCATGTAGCTAGACATGTTAATGTGCTTGGTTTTGTGTTCAGTGGATACAATTAGAGCCTTTCAGGATTGTTGGAGAGGCTCCTGTTATCAGATCATCTCTGAGCTCTGTGCTGCTCCGCCAATCTGCTCCCGCAGCAGGAACTGAGCCTGCCCCCCTGCCACACCATACCGCCCTCTCACTGTGTTTGTTTTTGGGGCATTGCATTTGTGCACACAGGCTTCTAATTGGGCCTAGTTTTTCTCCTGAATTTCCTGTGTGTGGGCATGGGAGCTTGATAGCATAAACCAGATCCAGTTTCCTTAATTAGCCTGAAATCAAAAATGAAAGGGAGAGGGAGCGATGATTTGAATTTCTCTGTTCTCACTTTGAAGCAGCTGGTACTCATTCAGTGCACACTGTCAGCCCACACATTTCCTGTGTGTGTGTGTGTGTGTGTGGGCGTGGGTGTGGGTGTGTATGTTCTTATGTGTATTTGTATTTATTTAGTTTGCATTGCACAAAGTGCAAAGTGATTTTTTTTTACACATGGAGTGTATTGGCAGCTGCTCAGTCTCTCTTTATTGAATTTTATTCTCTTTTACTTATTCCCGGCCCAGGGCTCCTACGGTGTTGTCAAGCTGGCTTACAATGAGGATGACAATATGTATTATGTGAGTCCTTCGCACACAAATACACATGTGATTTTTCCCGACTATTAACTCTGTCTGTGTTTCTCTCACTTCTGTCTCATTCATTTTCACTTGTCACACTGACAAGCCTTGGGACGATTAAACCCCTGTGTTGCATTTACTGGTGTGATTTATTTTAAAACCTCCGCAAATGAAAACATTGTGGGAACTGCAATAAGACTGCTTGAGCCATTCTGTTTGCTGCAGTTCTCATTAAGCTGCATGATATTGACATAAAATGACATGAGGATTATTTTAATATTCCTCCCAAGTGACAAAGCCCTCATGTCGCGTCTGGCGATTATATCATTGCCATAATAACTGAGGGCACTCAGGCTATTCAACAAAAAATCTATCTGCCAAACAATGTAGCTGTCACACATTGCGCTCTTCATCACTCCGTCGATGGTAGTCAGTGAGGGTAATTGTTCAAGAAATGGTTATGGAGATCTCTGGCTGACATTTGCATGACATGAGTCTGTAACTTTCAAGTGTTTTTTTTAAATACATTTTCGATTTTACACCCATGTACAAAGACAAACAAATTAAATTAATGAAATAAATGCTTAAGTTTTATACAAGGTAGAAATTGATTTTTGTGTTTTTATGTCCAGAATAAAACAGATAAAGTGAGATCCAGAAATCCATCTGTCTTATTTAAGTTAAAGTACAAAGAAGACGTGTATTGTCATGTATATTTTATGAGTTATAGCTTAACATTATCAGTGGGTTTGGTTCCATTTTCTGGACTAACCTTTGAAGATAAAGAATGAAGGGAATGTACATTTCTTGCATGTTTGATTTTCAGCAATTTTCTCAGCAACTACAGCCAGTGTCTTCTTTTGTATGTTTAGCTCTACAATCTTTTGTGCTGGTCAGTGTTATTAGTCACAAATACACAAAGGATGTTCAAGGTGATGGGAGACATTTGTAGGCACTGGATATGTATCTGTAGGTGTGTGAGTGGGTTCACTGTCAGTTATACATCCCCTCACTGTGCCATGTCTTACTCTTAACTTTTGTCTACCTTTCTATTCACCCCCCAATCCAAATCCATCTCCTGTAGGCGATGAAGGTGTTGTCCAAGAAGAGGCTGATGAGGCAGGCAGGTTTCCCACGTAAGTCTGCAGCAAAGTGGCAGATGGTTCACACAGCAGAAAGTACAGTTTCTTATAATGCTCCAGTGGTACATGGTAACACTGAATACCAATGCTGAAATCCATCCTGTCTGTTATCCTCTCTTGTCCCTCTCTCCCTTCTATATGTTCCTCACCTTTACCCTTGCCCACCCACACTGTCCATCTGTCAGGAAGACCTCCCCCTCGTGGAGCCAAAGCCCCTGAGGGTCCTCCTCAGCCAAAAGGACCCCTAGAACGGGTCTATCAAGAGATTGCCATCCTAAAAAAGCTAGACCATCCTAATGTGGTGAAACTAGTAGAGGTGAGTGTAGTTATGCTCTTATTCCTGGAATTGTATGTAAAATGATCCTATAAACACTTATCCCAGTCTAGCCCAAAGTAAATTCAAAGCTGTTGTTGAACCATTTGGAATACAGACATGGTTTTGGGCCCTTTATTTAATGCAGACACAAGCCTGCACATGACATGAAAGTGTCCTTTATGAGCTGGAAACTGGGAGTCCACATCTTACAGTCTTACAGGCACCAAGCTGAAATGTAACAACAATATCACTGAAAATGTAAGCTTAACACAAGTAATTCAATCACCTGCCGAAAAAGATTCTTGTTTGGTGACCTCAAAATACCCCTGCTTGAGAGAAGAGGGGCAAAAACTTGTTCTTTATATCCTTATTCACACTAACTTTATGCATATACATTAATCAAAATACCAAATACCTGTAAAACTTTTGTTGTATTTATGTCCTCAACTCAGTGATTAACTATATACATTGTCTATGTATATATGTATATTATTACATCATTATATATTATAATGAAACAATCCAATAGTATAATAATATTATTATTATATATGATACAATATGTTTCCATTGACTCCTGACAACAAAACAGATTGTTCATTAGATAACTGTGGCTTTGAAAATAAACATGAAAAATCACACACACTAATGATATGATTAAACAACAGTAATGTAATCATAGGTCTTGTGTTTTCATATAAACATTGCACTCGAGCCGGCCAGTACTCCATACCGTCTCTTCCTCACAATCCCCCCTGGAAAACAGAGCTTCACCCCGGTATTGAGCGCCAGCTGTCCTGTTGTTTACTGCAGTGAGAGCTGTGTAGGTCCTGATGTTTGCTGAAGTTGATTACATGATGTGAATTCGAGCAAAGACTTGAACTCAGAGTCTTTGTCACTTTCCACGATGCATGGTGGGTCAGGATCTCTCTCACAACATTATCTTACTGCTTCCATAAGATTGATATAGGGGGCGTTTATCCTGTGAAGTCATTATTTTGAGACCTGCAGGAAACCCACTAAAAAAAATCAATATTGTCAAGTGATTGTAAATGTTACGATGCCTGTTTCCGGTTCTGGCTATTGCTGACAACTTGATGTGTCTTAAATCCAACACTCAAGATAATATATTGTGTGTTTTGATACACTGGGAATGCTTTGAGAATGAAGTGTGCTCCAAGATGCTTTAGTGAAATATAGATATAAAGATATAGATATAGATAATCAGAAAGCAGGCCAGCGTTCGGAAGCAGTTTTACAATTACTAGTGCATTACCCGTAGGAAGTATGTATTCCTATAGAAAAGTGGGAGGTTAAGTAGCTTTTTCATGGATGGCCAAATGAGGCTGTGTTTGAAGGTGGGACGTCAGGGATATAATTTGCCGTTTTTTACTATTTTTGATTTTACCATTATATTTCACCATAAAAACTATTTACCTTTCCTTGTTTGGGGTCATTATTTTCAACACAACCTCACATGTGTGACTGTACAGTTGTTTTTTTCCATTTTGACATACTGTATTAACAATGGACCTAAAATCACAAAAAACATAAAATCCGAGTAGAAAAAGTTAGATTTCTTACTGTGAAAACCACAAATATGTTTAATGGACCATTTTTATTACTTATAATGCACATTTAAATTGTCGTTTGCTCAATTTGTGCAAACCTTTTTTAAATTTACAAAGTTATATGTAACTATTTACATTTAAATGCAGACAATGCCTCAGACTCAGGTCTCTCTCAACTCCTCCCTGCCTGCTCAAAATTCAGCAGTCTCCTCCTTGTTTTGACTCACAACACAAAAAAACGACTACACTACACAATAAACACACTACACCAAACACTACATAACACACTAACTATACACACGCTATATGTCACAAATCTCTCAACTCTCAAAACTCGCGATCTCTATTGCGGACACTTTCGTGACAAAATTAATAAATTTCCCCTATTTTTTATGTTTGACAGAACAATGTGTCATGCTATATGTAATGGCTTCAAAAAATTTTCCAATCCACAATGGCTTTTATTTTAGTTAGAACAAAAGCAGTATTAAGTATTAGATTGAGGGAAAACATCAGAACATAAAACAATACACAAAAGGCTTTTGATTGCAAATCTTGTCTCTAAAGAGCAACACAGGCATGTTGCCAACTTGCTAATGGGATAATATGGAAAGGCTCAGCAGAGTGCCATTAAAGGAAGTAAAAATAAAGATGAAAACAACATCTCCAGTATTTCAAATTGCATCGCTGCATTTTGCTCATCTAACATGTCTGTTCAAAGAAAAAAACAAGATTAAGAGAAATAATGACAGAAATCTCCTAGTCCTTTAGGATCCTCCAAACTGCATGATAACACAACTGTGTGTAACATTGCCATAGCTTTTTCTAACCATATATTGCTTTTGACATCAGAGAAAACAATCTATATACAGTTATTAATGGTACCAGAGTTCAAGTGTATTTATTTTAATGGGAACAAAAGATCATCATTTGTGTGTTTGTGTGCATGTGTGTCTGTAGAGACTCATTTCAATTTCTCTGTTATTTGGTGCCAGGTTTTAGATGACCCCAGCGAGGACCATCTGTACATGGGTACGTTGTGGCCCGACAGTGAGCCCTCAGAACGTCACACACAACGAGTCACACAGTCATGTATAAAGCAAGCATAAAATATTTTGTTTAGTTTGTTTCTTGATGGCTGAAAATGTTTCACTAACTGTTTCTGTGTTTTCTATCACAGTGTTTGAGCTGGTCAAGCAAGGGTAAGCTACCCCTGTTTTGTGGTAATGGTTGCGACACTGTAATGAGCTTGATAGCATTAATTATGATTGCTAACTTTGCGTGTGTTTGTGTGTTTGTGTCCGCGCATTTCCATATATTCAGGGCTGTGATGGAGGTGCCGACAGCTAAACCTTTCAGCGAGGACCAGTCACGCTTCTACTTCCAAGATCTGCTCAGGGGAATAGAGTATTGTGAGTGTCTCCCAAACCTCCTGTCACTCTTCCACTCAGCTTGTGACTGATAATGGGCTCATTAGGGTTGTGATTTGTCACACATCTGGGTACAATGTGATTTAAAGCCCATGCAGTCTTTCCGAAGTTATCTTTTCAAATTAAAACGTTGTTCTTTACTTTATTATTATCATCCATAGTTTTTGATAAAATGATTAGCTTTCAAAGTACTTTTATCTCCAAACTGTACTAAACTGAAGTTATTCAGTACATTCATTAAGGATGTATGACATATATTGGGCCATTAATTTATTGGCATCAACGGCAATGGGAAATGTATCATATCAGCTGTCAGCCATTATTATTCTGGCCGATAACTAGAGCCAATAATACAAAGACAAATTGCTTTCACTGACTTAGCAAGTGCTACATGTCCAAACTCTAATACAGTAGATGGTTGTATGGACCTTTAAACTGCCATGCTTGTATCCCTCTGTAGGCCTACTCTGTCAGTACATCTCACAGTAACCAACCGCAAATCATTACTGTACAAAAAGCCTCCTTTTTCGTCCTGTCTCTGCCTGTTAGTCATCAGGTATGACATTTTTCCCATTTGTAGTCTAATGATGTGAACAACGCAGATAATCAGTTATCAGTCCCAGTTATTTCTTTGAGAGCTCTTTGCTCTTTGTCTCTTATTTCCCACATGGGTCATGATGATGCGCTAATGATAAAGGATGACAAGCTGTCATAACAATGAGTGACCTGTCAGTCTGTGTGACTTCATGTTTACTGCTCTTGGTTCGCTTGTAAAAAGTCATCTTGAACAAGAAGCAGAACTAAAATGCAACAAAGTATCATTTTATTCCCTTGCAGAGATAAAGAGATAAAGGTCTGTTATATATACAGTGTTGTTAATGTCTAAATTGTGTAATCGTGGTATCAAGATGAAGCTGCTTTGGGTTTAGATTTGGCCTTTTCCTTCAATTCTTCCAAGCCATGTGCACAAAGTCCTTCGTCTGTGCTTTTCTTGACTCGAGCCACCCACAAGGCTCATTTCACATCGTCGCTGTGGCTCTTAATGCATTTCAGCACAGGAGAAGTGCTTTTGCACAAAGTGTCGTCTAGGAGACTAATGCTGAGGGAAAGAGAGGGAGGGGTCTGCACCAGGGACACTAAAACAGTCTGAGCCGTCATTTATTTCTCCTTATTAGGGATGCACTGATCCGACTTTTTCAGTCCCGATACCAATACCGATGCCGATGCCTGGACTTTGTGTATCTGTCGATACCCCATACCGATCCGATACCGTTGTTGAATTAATAATAAACTGTATATTGTCCACATTATACCATGTGGAAGAGACTAAAGACAAAATAATCAAACAGAGGAGGAGACAAAGCAGCCCGGTGGTGAATAACCCTGAGGTTGTGGTGGAGGGACGACCAATGGAGCAACGATGGACAGCCCACCTAGTAATTGAGTACGTCGGTTTGAAAGTTAGCGTTGCTAGGCTAACAGCTGATCGGTGAGGCTAACAACTGATGGCGGGGCTAACAGCTAATCAGCGGAGAAATGTGACGTGAGCAAGTGCAAACAGGAATCCAAAATAAAACATAGCAGCTGAACCTGAGAATAAACTAATAAAAAGTTGGTCAAACAACAACTAGTGCTCTTCCAGCATGCGACACACTGACGAATAACGTAGGATGTGCTGCGACGGAGAAAAAAAAATGGATCGTCCCGTGGATCTGTTCATTTTTCCGATCCCCGATCCAGCTGTTTTGTCAATATCGGGCGATATCCGATCTTAATATCGGATCAGTGCACCCCTACTCCTTATACATAATCATAATCATATTTACAATGCCATTTTGGATAAAAGTATGACATAGTACATTTTTCTTTGTTTACTCAGAAGGTGAACCTTTTTATTTTAAGCCCTTCCAATCCAGACCGTACGACAATATTCAGTATCTCCTGTCATTACCAGAATTCCTCAAATGGGATCTGTTGCTAATTATTTGTACTATTTCAACAGTACATTACCAGCGGATCATCCACAGAGACGTCAAACCCTCTAACCTGTTGGTGGGAGAAGATGGACACATCAAGATAGCAGACTTTGGAGTCAGCAACCAGTTTGAGGGGGCTGATGCCCTTCTGACCAGCACAGTAGGAACACCTGCTTTCCTCGCCCCTGAAGCACTCTCTGAGACCAGAAAGAACTTCTCTGGAAAGGTGGGAAGCAGTAAACTAAGCAAAAGTAGCGCCCTCTGGGGATGACTTTCAGAATTGCAAGAATCTGGGCTGATTCTTTTAATATTTATATAATATTTACTGTCCCAGTTTTCATATTTGTCTTGGAGCCAAATATATATTTTGTGCACCACCATATACTGAAGAAACAGAGTCGTTAAATAAAATCTGTATCATGTTTTATCATGTAGGCTTTGGATGTTTGGGCCATGGGAGTGACACTTTATTGCTTCGTCTTTGGAGTGGTAAGTGGTGCTTAAGCAAACATAGATGAAGACAAATACAATGATTTTGTTGCTGTTTTTGTTGTTGTTGTTGTTGTTTTAGAGTTTCCCCTGTCTTCCATTGAAACTTACACCTTTCTTTCATTCACAGTGTCCATTTATGGATGAGCGCATTCTCAGTCTTCATCAGAAAATCAAGACTCAACCTGTGGAGTTACCTGAACAGTCAGTTCTGCTCTCCTCTAGTTTTCCTCTGTAAAAAAGCTATCACTGCCTATTGTTTATATTTACATCAGACGGCTGCTCGTTAAAATTATACAAGTATTTATTATTAAATACACACGTGGCCACACATTTTATTTACAGCTGCGATTTTTTTCTGTCACAACAGTGCCGACATCTCAGATGATCTCAAAGATTTGTTGCTGAAAATGCTGGACAAGAATCCAGAGACCAGGATATCAATCCCACAGATTAAGGTAAATGCTCTCTTGCAAATTGTCAGTGCATTAGCAGAACATCAAAAAGAGAAGAAGCATCTAAGTGAAGAGAGACCTTTCATCTACACCTGAAGCTCTCCTGTTGAGTGACTCCTGCTGTGGTGCAATACAGATCTGTTGTGGTTGGAGGGAAAAATGTAATCTAATGTTGAAATGCTTCTGTTTGTCATTTACAGATTTATGGCCAATCTGTTTAGCAATATTCTTTATCTTTTAACTTAATTATAAATACATTGTTTATGATGTCTGTCAATAATTCCTCGTTTAAGGATTGTAACTTCTATCCTGCTTCATACATTAGCTCCATAAAATATGTCTTCACAATGAACATCACAATGAACTACAAAAAAGCTCCTTTGTTCTCCTCATGTTTGCGTCCAGGTGCACCCGTGGGTGACGAGGCATGGTGCCGAGCCTCTTCCTCCGGAAGATGACAACTGTTGTATGCTGATTGAGGTGACCGAGGAGGAGGTGGAGAACTCTGTTAAACACATCCCCAGTCTGGCTACAGTGGTGAGTTCATGAACTTTGTATTTGTCTTTTAAAACAAACACACACATCACATCACTGAACATCACAGTCGTGCCCAAGTTTTGTTTCTGCCTGGACTGGTACCCTGAAAGCAGCTGACTGTTATTGAGACTGAGAATGAGTGATTTGTCCGGAGCATTTCTCTGTTTGTTTGTATGAGTATAAGGGATACTATTCAAGTACTTCATGTCGAATTTCTTATTATATTTCAGTCACATCTCTCACTACACACCACTGCCACCTACTTGTATGCCCTCTCTGCACTTTGCGCTAGAACAGATGTGTGACTCATGTAGTTGTTTTAATTTATTTTCAATAATTGTATGCTGGGAATTACATGAAAGCGTGGATGCATTTGAAGCCTTTCAGCCCTTGTTTTTTTGCTTGAACTTTTCTAAGTAGCAATTATGCACTTAAGCTGTAAAGACACACACAACATTAATTATTATGAAAACACCTGCCTGAACACAGTTCAAATGTAGAAATGTGAAATCCTTTAGACCTCAAAATTAGTTTGCAACAGAACATATTTTCAGGTGAAATGTTGTTGATAATAAAAGTAAGGCTTTTTGTCTTTACATCTCTGAGCGTATTGTTTGGTTTCATGTATTATTGTTGACTTCTCTTTGTCAGATCTTGGTGAGAACTATGCTGAGGAAGCGCTCCTTTGGGAACCCCTTCGATTGGGCCCGTAAAGAGGAGCGCAGCAGCTTGGGTGCTCCGGGGCAAACGCTCACGTAAGGATTGTTTACAGACCCCAAACTATTTCTCAATCTCACTGCTGCTATAGGTCCTCTTAGTGCAGTGTAGCCAGCTAATGTTTGACAAGCAGTTTTCTCAAGTATCTTGTTATTATTTTCTCTCCTCCCTCTCCTGCCCTGCAGGAAAGGCAGGGCAGGCAATGTGAGATACTGCTACATTCATTGTGGCCAAAGAAGGTAAATAACTTTAGGATAAGACTTGCCTGCTTTAGTTCTGTTTAAGAGTGTACTTTACAACCCCTGGCATGCTATAAGCAGCTGTATTTCTCAATATGGTTTTTATGGCCAAATACTCCTGAGCATCAAGTTTGTAAACTAGCCGGTGCTATTTTAGGAGTGTTTGAACAAGCCATCTTCAGGAATTTTGTGCTCTAGAGTCTGTAGTACCTGCAAGATGAGTGACTGTGTATTAAATGTGTAAGGGTGCTTTTAGAAAAGCATGTGGCGTGTAGTGCAGAAAATCCCAATTGGATACTTTAAGCAGCATTATGTAACTTTTTAACCATAAAATAAAGTCATTTAGATGGTTCAGTGTCTTGTAATAGACACTGTACGCCTATCAATACCCAAAAATCTAAGATTATAAACAGTCTCAACTCATGATAACAATATTATATTGTTATATTGCCCAGCCCTAATCCAGTTTATGAGACTTTGTCAGAGTTGTTGATACAACTTGATATTGCTGTTTGATTTGCATTACATTATTAAATGTGTAAAAATAAAAAACTGTCACACTTATAAACCTTTCATTTAAAAAAAAAAAAAAAAACAACATACAGGTGAATCTTTGCCTCTGTCATGCAATAAAATCTAGAATGTATGTCGACACTCAGTTCATCATGAGCCAGAACATCCATTTATCTTGATGAGATGTTTCTCATTCCTCTGCATGATGCACTCTCCCCACATAAACCAAAGACATGCCTATAAATTGATATGTCTTTGTGCCTTTCCTTAATGCTCGCTGCCTGGCATCATGTAACAATTTGATGGTTGCTTTTAGTTCTTAAACACAGCTCAACAGCTGCTTATTCCTTCCTCTGTTCACTGATACAGGATTGACTGCAGCTTGAGAGTAGTGCTGTAACTAATGCTGTGTCTCTGGTGTGTTACTTAGGAAACAGGAGAGTGGTGATGGCATGAGGACTATGGACCTGCCCTACGTGGGAGAGGATGAGACTCTTTCCTGATGCAGAGGGTTGATTATGCATGCTGGCATCTGCCTGCCTGCCTGCCTGCAACACAGCACGACACCCCTTTACTCACAGTTTCATGCTGGCGGCCTACACCTATGTACATTCCCCAGGAGGTGGATGACTGTGGCAGATGCAGAGAGGAGGGAAGAGATTAAGAACCCGAGGCACTTTGACAACATTTTCTAAAGCTTTTTATTCCATACCCTCCTGTTGAAAGGCTCAGTCTGGGGTTTTGAGACTCAAGTCTGCCACATGGGAACATTTAAAGAGAGGATCCTCCCTGAACCTTGACCCTGTCTTCAGCTCTTATCGCCCAACCCACTCTCTCTCTTATCCTGCATGCATTTATAGTTAAGCATGCTTGTCTCAGGCTTCAACTGTACAGTTACGTGTTTTATTGTAGTTTAGCCTTTTGTGTTTCTCCTCGTCTTTACTTGACACTTCTTTCAGGTACACAGGGCACGGGAACAGGCGATGGTATTTGGGGAGGGGATGTTTTATCTTCACCATGAGCTCGTCGTTCTTGACAATGATTGTCTGGTTCACTCTGCTACTTGCTTCAAAGTAGCAGTGCCCAGTTTTGTAACATATTTTCAAGTGAAGAATCTGTACAGTTTTCCCAAAATGAAAAAAAGGGGAGTGAGAAAATGTTTACTTCATTGAATGCATGTGTTTACTTTCCCAATGCAAACACTATATAAGCTATGTATTGACATTTGCACGCTCATATACGCACTTGTTCAACATTATTTTTTTTTGTCGTATCACTGGCTCTTTATTAAGGCTAAAATCAATAGAAAGCTTTAAAATCAGTTGATATAGTGCTTTGTGAACAATCAAATTCATCATTACTGGATACAAAAAATGGTATTTTCTCCTTTTGCAAAGCTTTTAGTGATTCTTTTTTTTAAATAAGTGAGCAATGATATGATTTTTTTAATGTGTTTCTTACATTTGAGCTACAACAATCAGTAATGAAGGTACTGATCTACCAGGTGCACATGAGAAAAAACAAAATGTGTTGGTGCAAATTATTCTGTAGCCAATGTCTGCAGTGTTTAAAACTCGTTTTTTAATAGTTGAAACTGCTGATCTGTTCTTTGGTTGTGTGTTGTGATATTGGGTTTCAGATGTTTCAACTGCATCACATGTCCGTTTCACCTCTCAAAGCCGAGGTTTGTTTTAAGTAAACTGAAAACAGAAAACAAGGACTATCGAACCTTAAGTTAAAAATCGTGAATGTTGTTACCTGTTTATATTTGTTTTGTATTGTGAGACTCACATATGTTGTTATTTTACAACCGCACATTTTCACGACACCAAAAAACTTCAATTTATGTCTAATTTTGTAATTTTAGTATAGTACGGTAAAAACCTAAAGAAAACAAACCTTTAAACTGTAAGTTCTTTATTGAGAGATTAGAGCTGGCTACAGGGGGACGTTTTAAGATGGAAGCATAGTGCAGCTGCAAACTACGAATCTATGCATGACATATCTGTAGAAGTGTTGTCATCTTCGGTCGGAGGAGTGGGCCACTCTGCAAAAAATTCTAATTAATTATAAAGCACTTCTTTTATTTATTGATGTGTTTCATTTTAGATGATCCCACAGTAGTAAATGAGCGTGATTTTCCACTTGCGTTCCTTTTGTTCATTTGTTATCATTTTCTCAAATATGTAAGCGTAAGTGCAGTGTAAGTCACTTGATGTGTCTCTTAATGTAGAATATTGACACAATATTAATTATAACATTTAATGCTTCCGCACACTAATTACTTCAGCACATATGTGTTGAATGTATGATAAAGGGACTTGGATTTTTTTCTTTTTACTTATTACTTGCATGTCACTCTGAGCTGTATGTCTGTTTTTTTTAAGACTAGTACTATGCATATGATGTGTCTTTCTCTGTATGGTGCAATGGAACACCCCGGCAGATTGTCACGTACGCTGTGCACGCTCGGTTGCTGGGTGAGGAGGGCTGTATGTGGTCGACTGATTCTAATTTGTTTTTGCTCACCCAGACAGTATGTAATTAAGTTGTGCTCTCCACTGTGGAGCACTGCAAATGGAGTCGGGCACTCTGGCTTTAAGATTTTCAGAACATTATAGTACTGTACTTTTGAAGGATGGTCTTGTTTTCTTTTAAACTCAATGATGATAGCCAGTAATCTATTATTTTTTGTCAGGCAACGAATTGCAGAAATGCCTCAGTTCTGGTCATAATGTCGTCATAACATGCTTTCTGCACATTTATGAGAGATTTTACATTCTGTCATGCTGTAGGTTGTTTAAGACCATTGTGATCTAAGATAGAGTTTTTACATTGAGCAAAACAAGACAGCCACTCTCCCTTTGGTGTCAATATTTTGCCCTCCATGGCCAACGAAGATGAACTGAAGGACATTTTAAGTCTGAATGCAGGGTGAAAATACAAGCCACAGTAAGGATGTAAGATAAATATTTTATACATACAATATTTAAACCTGTAGTTTGTTTAATGCAGTCTCTGCTTATTCTTGTCTGAAGGGCCTGGCTAAGTTATTATTAACCTTATTTGTTTTTGCATTCTGTAATGTAAATGTATTTCTTGAAGAGCTTTGGGGGGCTCTTTTTCCCTTAAATGCATGCCAACATACTGAACACATACCACTGTATTGTCATAGCATGAGAAGTCCTTGACATCGACACAGGACTTTAAAATTAATTATTCTATACATACTGTATCTCGTTCATCATTTGAATAAAATATTACTGCCTTTCTGCAATGTTGTGGGTCTGAATGTGTTTCAGCTTCACTTCCAAAAGGAGACCACTAGTATGTGCTGTGCACCAGAACATTTCTGACTCACGAGGGTACTCCTGAGAGCCTGAATATCACATTTTGTTCCTTTCTCGTGTATGTCGACAGCTGCCATATTATTCCAACTGCTCTGAAATGAATGCACCTAAACACACACCTCTGTCAGACTACAGACTAGTGGGGACATTTTCTTTAAAATGTTCTAGTTAGTTAGAAACAAACACATTTGTGAATCGTTGTTTGAACTGACAGCATTTAATGTGCTCAGTTCTATATGTTTATTTAGGTAGTGTGGCTACATGATGAAACAACTGCATTTGAATGCAAAAGTTAAAGGGTAACTCCACCAATTTTACAAATTAAGTAAATGTACAGGTCTTGGGGAGTACTACAGCATGTGAATCCAGGTAGCATAAAATCTTTTGTGGCTCCAGAGGCTGCATGTAACCTGATGAATTGCCACCACTGATGTCACTCAGTGGCTAAATTGCATTGTGGATAATGTAGACACCAGGTTTTCAAAAGGAGGAAGTATACGTGGAATAAAAAAGGATGTTTCTGGTTCTGCTTTATCGATTATGATCATTTTTTTGTTTCCAACTTTCCATAATGAGTCATACGCTACCCACAATGCAACTAAGCCACTTAAGATATATTTCAGATTATAGCTTCCTCTGGAGCCACACAATGTTTTATACTACTTTTTTCACATATGCAGTAGTGCTCCTGTAAGACCTGTAAACACACTTTAATGTGTAAAATTGGTGGAATTTACCCTTTAACTACCTTATTGACTGATGCTGTAGTTCCTGTAATTACCACTAGATGCTGATATCAAGCTAACTCTTATACTGTTTTCAAGAAGAAAAAGATTTGACTTTAAAATTGTGAACCAGACTTTACCTGAGCAGATGTGATTTTTTTTAAAATCTCACTTTCAATTTGAATTTATTTAATTGGCATTAATGCCACAATGACTGTATTGCCAAAGAGTCAAGAATCACAGCTGATCAAATGGAGCTAAATCAAAACATTTAATGAAAAATCTAACAAGTGAAGCATATTACTTATAAAAGCTAGTCTGTGTGTGGAGTGTGGGTTTGTTTGAGAGTTTCTCTCATCAATTTGAAAGGAAAATGCTTATTAACTTCAACGGACTTCCCATCCGTATGGGTAGAAAATGACTGAGTTATCATTTCTGAGTGAACTTATCCTTTAAAAGATTCAGAATCTGTTAAGCAGGGGCGAAACTTTGGTAATCCATTCAAATAAATACAAATAATACAAAACAAGTCTGTTTTACCAACTCCTATCAGCTAGACTGTGTCTTAACTTCCAAATGATGTAGATTGTTTTGCCTGATGTTCACACAGCATTTGTCTGTTGAAAATGTGTCAACATACACAAATCTGACCTTCAGTCTTCACACTTGTAGAGGTTTCTTTCACACATCTCGGTGGGAGAATAAAGTGTGACACTGACCTCTTGTGCTAATATTACAGTATTGCAATCTAGCCATCCACATGAGAAGACTCTGGAGTAACCTCCAGGTACATACACACATGCGTCTACAATCAAAATGTTAAATTGTTACTTCCTATTAATTAGCCTACTCGATTACTCAAGCTTATCCGTGTTACTGTTCCTTTTTTTTTGGTGGTTTGTCTGTCTTGTTGCTTGTTAATCACATATCTTGCTTTTGATTAACACCCCCAAAAAAGAATAGAATCTATACATCATGTTAAATATAAATTAAAATACACCATATGTGAAATGTTATACCAGGAAAATATAGGACAAAATGATTTCCGTGCATGGCATACAGATGGAAAAGCAATCTCAAAAGTACCGGCTGTTTGATGTGTGCAGTAAATTGCAGCCGAGCTTAAAGAAGCATCATACGTACAGCCGTGAACATCAACACATCAGCATGAAAATAACCAAAGGGGATCAGCTCCCTTGCAGAACAATGTCATGTTCATCATATAAGATCCATTGTGATTCAGTTCAGAGGGTATTTCGGGTCTTGAACTGTGCTGTTATGCCCCCCGCTGGGGTACATGAGGGAGCTTTAAAACCCGTCGTCAGCAAATGAGAAGTGCTGATTGTGACACAAACGGAGCCTTCACCCCTCATGCTCAGTTAATTGTTTACCCGCTGAAGGCTGCCAGAGGTAAGAAAAGAACATAAATGCACTCGAACAACACAACAAAGGGCTTGCTCAGCAATCTGTGAAACTGCACACTTAGACCTGCTACTGCTGGGGAGATGCTTTAGTTCAGTGGTACCCCCTCCTCTTCTCTCGCCTCCTTCATCAGCTCACTGTGTCTGTAGTGTGCTCAGTTAAAGCTGGCGGCGAGAGAAAGATCGTAACATCAAAAGTTTAAGGGAGTTAAAAAAGGTTGAATAAAGACTAAGAGAAGCTTTCAATTAGTACCAGAGCAGGACTTTGTTAACTTGCTGCCTGTGCTGCACTTGCAAAGATTAAAGGATGATGTGACCAATGCTACAAAAGGAGAGAAAGAACTCAAACGAGGCACTTGACATCAGTTGTGACAATTAAAGATGCATTTTTGCAGAGAGAATCTAAGTCTGGAAGGATAATTTAACAACGTGAGGGACCATCTCTCTCAGTCGGACTTTGTTCTAGTCACGTTTCAGCGATAAAGTTGTTTTTTTTTCAGTAATACTTCTAAAGGAGAGCAAGATTTGGAGATCAACATGTGTGCTTTTTTAAGCACAAAGTCATCTCACAGAATGACTTGATTAGGAAAAGTTTAGTAATGATGACAATGTACAGTTTGTTATGGTGTGTGTTATTGTGATGATAAGCACAAAAGGATGAAATATGGATGCAGGTTACACATCACCCAGCTGAAACACTAATCCAGATCTAATACATTTGAATAAGTGGATGTGATAATGTACACAGGCCTGAATATTATGACAGGGGAGTGAAAAAGGCCCAGTGCTTGATTTGTGAACGCTGACCTTTCTGCCCCAAATGTCAAATAATCTGTGTTTGTATTTGGACGGCGTGGAAGATTCCTACACGGACTACAACAGCGCTGCACATTGAGCTTGTTGTCTTTTTATTTGGTACTGGTGCATTGCCCATAGGAATTATGTATTCCTATTAAAAGTGGGAGGTTAAGTAGCTTTTTCATGGATGGCCAAATGAGGCTGTGTTTGAAGGTGGAACGTCAGGGATATAATTTTTGACTATTTTTGATTTTACCATTATATTTCACCGTAAAAACTATTTACCTTGCCTTGTTTGGTGTCATTATTTTCAGCACAACCTCACATGTGTGACTGTACAGTTATTTCTTTCCATTTTGACATACTGTATTAACACAATGAACCTAAAATCACAAAAAAACTCAAATCCGAGTTGGAAAAAGTTCGATTTTTTACTGTGAAAACCACAAATATGTTTAACGAACCATTTTTATTACTTATAATGCAAATATAAATTGCTGTTTGCTAAATTTCTGCATGAGTTTTTGAAATTCATAAAGTTGTATTAACTATTTACATTTAAATGCAGGCAATGCCTCAGGGCTCTCTCAGCTCCTCCCTGCCTGCTCAACATTCAGCAGTCTCCTCATCGTTTTGACTCACAACACAAAAAAACGACTACACACCAAACACACTACACCAAACACTACATAACACACTAACTATACACACGCTATATGTCAGAAATCTCTCAACTCTCAAAACTCGCGATCTCTATTGTGGACACTTTCGTGACAAAAGCCTGTTTTTACCGTTTCTTCCTGCACCAGACACAATGCAAACGTGACGGCAATGTTCATGAAAAAGCGTGGCGGATATTATTTACCGTAAGTCCGGTTTTGGACGTGCCGTCGCGTCCGTCGACTCGGGAGGTGGGCTGTGTGGGTGGGCTAGCAGCTAGCTACACACGAACATCCATACATTCCTACTCCAGTTTGTTGTCCTGGCGTATCCGGATTTCCTCAGAACCGAACAGACTCGGTCTGGACTCATTTAGTCTCATTAATCCACAACAGTCAGTTTAGATGCACAGAACGGGACCAAACCGCTGGCAAAATCACGGTCCAGCTCGCGCTGCTGCAGGTATAAATCCGCTTGTTTCTTAAGGTGTGTCGTGGAGTTGGGCTCTGCAGTGATTGGCTCTGGTGCGCACGTGGCTATGGTGTGCAGTGATTGGCTCTGGTGCGCACGTGGCTATGGTGTGCAGTGATTGGCTCTGGTGCGCACGTGGCTATGGTGTGCAGTGATTGGCTCTGGTGCGCACGTGACTATGGTGGCTATGCTTGACAATGCTAGCGGAATTTGTAAAGCATTTATGAAATAATTTATTAACAGTATCATTGCAGTCCAAACAAATCCGACCTCGCACACCCTTAAACCACGCAGCAGCCATGTTGTAAGTCTCAGGTCAGTCTGATTCTGATCCGCAGAGATATTTGAGGAACACACACACACACACACACACACACCTACACACACACACACACACACACAGACAGACAGAGATTCCTTGCTTTTATAGAGAGATTCTGAAAAGATTAATAACCTATTAAGAACATTTTTTGTCAAACAAACGCTGCAGGCTATTTCACACAGACAACTTCACTGGACATCAATGTTGCAAAGAAACAAGGACAATAGATTAAACTATGCAGCAGCATATGAAGTAGTTAAATTAGTTTCTACATTGTCCAACCAATAAAAATGCTCAAGATGGTTATTTTTTTCCTAATACTTCTGTTTTTATACTTTCTATACTTCTGAGTATAGGACGTCTACTTGTAATGGAGTAGCCTATTCATCAATGTAGTCTAGTATTGCTAGGCTACTTTCAGAGATGGAATGTAATTAAGAACATTTACTCAAGCGCTGTACTCAAGTTCAATTTTGCGTTGCTTGTACTTTCCTTGAGTATTTTCATTTTCCACTACTTTATACTTCCAACCCACTACATTTTGGAGGGACTTATTGAACTTTTTACTCACCAAAATAATCTGATTACTTTGGTTACTAGTTACCTTATAGATTACATGCAGCATAAGAGTCAAATGAGTGCATATTTAAATAAACTTATTTTATCATTAATTGATCAACCCATAGTATACAGTATATATATATATTTATATATATGTGTGTGTGTGTATGTGTGTGTGTGTGTGTATTTTACTTTTACTTGTAGTGTTACTAAAGTTTTTTGCTGGAAAGTTAGTAAGTGGAGTAGTATAAGCGACTTTTCACTTCTACCAAAGTACAATTTAAACACAATATCTTAATTTTTTACTCAAGTATGCCTACTTTTGGTTACTTTATTGAACACTAGCTATTTTTACAGAGGTTAATGATCTGAGTTTAATAACTGGCACCTCCCAGTCTGGCTGCACCGTGTGGTATATCAAACGCACCCTTTGTAATTCGGCTGCCTATTCTAACCGCCACTTCTGCTTTTGTGCTGCCTAACACTGCTAGCTTGTATATATAAATATGTAGCTTACCCACAACCAGGTTTTATGTCAGGAGGTCTGTGTGGAGGAGTAATGTGACATTAAAGTTATCTGTAGCTGTTCCCCGCTGGTACTAACCCATTCTGGATCAACTGTGGTCGACCAACTTCTCTTCAGACTTCCTGTGGAGTTGGTTTTTTTTTGTCCATCTGCTGAGCAGCTAGCTAACTCTGCTGACATAACGTTACACCAGGCGTCACGGCTTACTTCAAGCTAAGTCCATGTTACTTTTACTAATATTTGAGATGAGGTATGGTCATTTTTTGATTGTGTATTTCATATAGAGCGCTGTCTGATACTTACGCTATAAACGTACTTAATGTGAACACTGAGTTTCATGAAATTTCCCTTTTTTCCTTCTACATGTCAGTAACCCCCTGCCAGGACTCTATTGCCCCGAGTGCTGTAATATCCTTGTTTCTATTTTAGTGGTACATCTGCTTTATGGGGAGGATGGGGGACAATAGAAGGCTTGTCATGGCCCTTCTGAATGAGAATAGCACTTAATTAAGTGCACATTTTAATAAGTTTGTGATTACCAATTAAAAAGTTTGGGCTCTAAAAGTTTTCATATACATTAATGGCATTTTGTAGCAAATGCTTGTGTAGTACACAACATACGTATAACGTATATTAACAGTGGGTATTCTGTAAATATGTCTGCAGGAATTTTATTCAAAGGCAAAATGTGACAATTTACCTTTTTGTTTCATTTTTTAAGGTCCAAGTATCGTGCTTGCTATTACCAACAAGACTAAGAGTCTACAGCTTTGGTAGCACTGTTGTGGAGCTTTAATTAGTCACAGAGGTGCTTTGACCTAAATGCTAATGTGTGTATCATTATTCGCAATCTTAGTTTATGTAACATAACACCAGAACACAAGAGCACGGCTGATGTCGTGGGACTGTCATTAGTTTTGCAGGTATTCGGTCATAAAGAAAAGTGAATCGATGATGGTGATTACAGTTCATCATGAGGAGTACAGGAGTGTCGATAGTTGTCGGGTCATTTCACTCTGAACTATGAATGTGAACCTCATTTATTGTAATGTTTATTTCATAATTACTGAACACCTAAGTGCTATACAGATAACATTCGAAAACAATCTCTTTAATTTTTCACATTTTCAAAGAATCTTCTTCTTCTTCGTGTTCTTCTTTCATCTAATTCAGAGAATTTAGTGCTGATTCAAAAGCCACTTTTAAGACTCCATGTTAAAAAAAAACAAGTCCTACCAGATGTGTGCTAGTACCACACTGTTACCCCAGGTGCGGCCTTTTTCATGCACTCTGCAGTTTGGAGCCTCGTGGGGTGCACTGCAGAGATGCTTTTTGACCTTGAAAGACTCTTGAGGGCTGCTTAAGATATCAGCATCTTTGAGCACTCCTCCTACTGTGGGATGCTCGCCTCCGTAAGCTGTCTGTGTTTACTCTTGTGTCTACACTCAAGAATTCTCATTCAGAGGTTTTTCTCTGGCAAATAGTCCATGTTAGTTTCTTTCACATACCACATAGAGGTGAAGGGAAGGAGTCTGTCAAAACTGATATTGGTGTTATTGGTGTAAGGAAAGGGGAAGACATCTAGACAATCAGGAAATACTGTAGACTAGACTGTGCAAACGGATTGCCGTCGAATATCAACAAACTGATGTTTGCTAACTCGGTTTTGCATTTCAAACTCTGTGCAAATTCATCATTGTGATTCAAGTGGAGAAGAGAATTAAGGAACTGGAGGTGGAAAAGCAACACACACAAGGCAGAGTGCATGAAAGGCAAGCACATGGAGATTAGGGATCAAGGCATTTCTGGAATACGGAGATAAGGCACCTTAAAACTACTTCTTGTGTATCAGGAGAGCCTTATCTTCATTTTTGCATACTAAGTTGCACCTGAGACAAAATAATTCAAAACATGTGTGGTTTTGACTACATATTTCTCTTTCTGTTTCCCTGCACTTCAAGTTAATCTCTGGCAATGAGGCTGAAACCAGCCTGGAATTTAATGCTCCCCCTCTTTTCAAACTAACCTCTTGTGTCCACGTTTCTCCATTCTGCTACAGCTTTACATGAATCCGTCTGTAGTCTGAAAAGCCATTCTGGCAGAGGTTGTGCTTGGTGTAGTAAACTTAATTTCAAAGCTTTTCCTTTCAGTTGTGTATTGATCCCCAACCCAGTCGTCAGAGGAAATGGTGGCAAACCACAGATATGTGGAAACTTAGTTTACTTAAAACTTAAAACTGTGTTTTATTTCTTTATGTTGCAACTTCAACTTTCAACCTCGGTCGCCACAAACAGGGCTGGAGATGCCCCAACTTTTTTTTGTCCCCACATATACAGCTGGTAATTCTCTGGAGGCCCAGTGGTGTCAAATTTGCAAATGTTGAAATGCAGTCTTGAAAGGCGGCCACTAGCTTGACAGCCTTCGCGCTCGATTGGCATCCCTGATATGAAGTTCACGTCATTAACATTGAACGTGATATGTCACGTATTTTAGAAATGTCAATATGGTACGGAGCCTATAACACTTGAGCTTGTCAGTGATTTGCAAAAATGTTAATGTTAACTAAAATTAACATTTTATCCGGGTGACCTGGCCGTCACTAACCCCAAAGATAATTTCAGACCAATTCAAGCAGACTTCTTAATACGCAAAAATATCCATTCAGATGTTTTTGTACAGCCTTGTTGTGGCAGAGGTAAAAGTGGGGAGTAAACATGTAATGCCATTTTAAATTAGATTTGAGCAGTCGGGAGTTGTAATGCTGAACCTTGTGCTTGGCACATCCAAATGAAATAGGCCTGTATGCGGGCTGGTTTAGTCAGGATATTATGGCCAAAATGACTCAACAACTTGAAGGAAGAAGGGCCCTGGAGTGGTGAACCTCGTTCAGTCATGTAATTAAAAGAAGCAGGTCAGTTTCGGCAAACCATAGGTGTGTCATAAAAAAACACAGCAACACCAAGAAATGTCAAGTATCAGCAAATCAAACGTAAAGTACCTGAATATCCATGGTTTGCAGAAACGTATATTGACATTTCTTCTGCTGACTCGGGATGAAGGAGTGATAAATCATCTGTGTTCTTATTTTGGGGTCTGAATGTCATTGAAATGAGAAATTATCTGAAGCATTTCTTTCTTTGCAGTCTTGTAGGTGCCTCTGTCCCTCGTGTCTTAAAGTTCAAGTTTACTTGACACATTTTAATGAAACAAAAGGTCAGATATCACAGATCCTTTCTGTTCATACTCTTTTCCAAAGCTAATAAGAAACTACCCCTCGCTCCTGTGTTTGTTTGATTTCCCCAATATGTGAAAAGGCAAATAATATGACACAGACTGGGAGAGACAAATAGACACGTTTGCATCTTTAATTAGATTTCCAGTGAAATGATGAATGTTTTTTTAATTTTACTGAAGAAGAAAAACAAGAAAGCTCTCTCAAACTCCTGAGTCAGAGTGCTCCTCACATCATGGTCAATTCAGCCCAATAAATTCAAACTGAATATTAATTACCAGCGATTTTTCTTCATAAACTTGAGATGAGAGTTTTCCCTCTATTTTCTATGGCATGAGAAAACCATGAATTGAATTGAGCTTCCATGTTTCTGATATGTACTAGAAAAAAAAGAGTCCATTAAACCCAGCAGCTGTTGAGGGCAACATCTTTGAGAATTTGGCAGCTTAATGCTTCTGCTGAAATTTAAACGGCTCTACGATGTGACAGGTTGTTTAACTGTGAATTTTAAATCCGTAGTGAAAACATGTACTGCGTGACTCAGGCTGAGAGAGCACTTGTCGGTGCCAGACGAACTGTAGCCCAGCACTGCAATGTCAGAGAGAGGGCAAAAGCAAAATAAAAACCAGAGTTCTGTTAGAATGGAGATAGAGAGCACTCCAATGAGAGTGGTTTGACATTAACACAAAAAGGTCTGCACATAATTCTCCAAATATTAACACAACCACACAAATAATGACGAATGAAAAAGCATTTTACCATACACAGATGCAGAATATCCTGGCCTGTATGTGTGTGTTTGTATGTGCGTGTATGTGTTATGCAGGACTGGGACCAGTGAAATCTGTTAAATCGCTAAATCTTTTTCTTCATGCGCTGTTAGCTTTTGCACGCCTATCACCTCTGCGAACAACTGTTTTTAAACTACACTAGCTATGCTACTCAGCGGTGATGTTTGCTGACATTCACAGGCTGATGTCAGCTAAGGGCACCGCTGTGATTGGCTGAGCAGCGAGCCATGGCATGACTTTGCGATGTTTCCTTGGACTGCTGCCATATTGGGAAAATTACACCTGAAATGTGACCACATTTTTAAAAAGTGCGGACACATTAAGAAACTGGCATAACAAAGCTGTAGAAGGTCAAATGCTCAATACTCCGGCCTCAGAATAATTCTCAGGTTGATGCATTTCTAATTTTCCTTCACCATCGGAGACTTTTACGAAACGTGTCAAGCAGACAATCCAAATGGTAAACTGAGGCTAGAGTGCTTATGGACTGTCATTGTCCCCGTTTATATTTAACATAAGAACATTTTCTTTGATAACTGTTGAATAGAGTATTTCAAATGTGATATTTATAATTAAAGGAGTCTAAGAAGTACTAATTTAGTATTGTTTTTTAAAGTTGGGAGAAAAAGGTCAAAACCAAAGCAGAAGATGGTAACATATCCTAACATTTAGACTAGTATTGCTGTTCAAATAGGATCCTGTTTACAAGTAAATTCTGTATGAATGCCCCCCTCTTGTGGTATTCAAAACCTCGCACATTGAAATTTTCACTGAACACTGAATTCATGAGTTGTTATGTATTTGCTGACATTTTTGGAAATGGCAAAAGTGGAAGTTTGAACCTAGTTTTTGTTTGATGATAAGTTCATATATGTTATACTAACGTTAGTCCTATAGAGTTTGTGTCTTTGAGGAAATTGTTAATATTTGCCTTTTGTATTATTTTGCCTTCGCATTTCCTGCATTTGGTTACCAGCTAGCTAGCTTACTAGGTTGTTAGCCTCTATGTCTTTATACACAGTTGTCTAGCAGCGGTGTTCTCGCGACCATTAGAGCACCAAGCAGATCGTGTGCGCTACTTCACATGTTGTTACCACAAGTTTACATGTTCCGTTTGATGGCTGTGTGCTAGTCAAAAGTCAAGCCAAAGCTGAGATAGCCCTGATGACATCACCAGTGTTATTTTCTTTTTATCAGATTTTTGACGAAAATAAGACTTAATTTCTTTATTTCTTAACATTGCTTTTCTGCCCAGCCCCAATGTTTTGTGTTTGTGTGTATGTGAGTGTATGTGTGTGTGTGTGTTCAGGCAGCTGTCCAGTGATAGACTCAGCTGTTGCTCTCCACAATTAACCAGTCGTAGTGCGACGTTCTCAGACACAGACACACACTTGGTGCACATTTTCTGCCTTTTAACTAGCTGACACTTGACAGGGGCAGCAGATGGCTGTTAAAACACCTTAAACTCCTGGCAGATCTGTTTAATTCAGAGAACTCTGGTGCTCAGACTGGATCACAGCCCAGCGAAAGGAGACCTGGCGGAAGCTCATTTGGCTGCCATTAAGAAAAGCCAAGAGTGTTTGGCAGATAGCGAGAGCAGCTGGCACTGTTGACAGGGGCCGATTAAGTGGCCTGAACCTTCTGCAAAGGAGCAGGAGGGATCAATAGGGCAGCTCCTACACTACAGGGGTAGGAGCACTTGGATGGCTGTAACATCCCTCTTGACATCATGATTCATACTAGAATGACAGAACGAGAGAAGAAATTTGGAGATGAAGGGGATGAACAATTACTTTTGCTTCAACAGAAAAAGCCGAAAGAGGAAAATTACACACAACACATCTGCATGTTTCCTTTTTTTTCCATGGAAAACACACACACACACACACACACACACACACACACTCGCACACAAAAGAAGCATATATTATTTTTTTTCTTTTACCAAAACATGACGCTCAGCTCCTTGAAACCGAAGATACATTTCTAGAGAGATAATACATTCATTCCAAGCAATGGCAATGACGATTACAATATCTTGATAGAATAGACAAACAGATTAATTACTTCATGGCTAAAACCTGAGTTATTCCAAAGTATTTCCATATGAAACTGCACAACAATGCACATCAAAAATAAATGATGCATCATTATTCTCATATGGAGTATTATTTGCATGACTAAAGCTATGCTAATATATTCATGTAATATATATACACACATCGACATATGGGTTAATTATGTATATGTATGTCTCTGGGGGACTGAGATTATCTGAGAGGTCCAGTGAAAACATAGAACCACATTATGACAGAATGAATTTTGGTGATATTTTTTTTTTTTCTGAAGCACATTAGCTTCAAAAAGTCTGTCCTTACAACAGAGGTGTGACTAAAATGATGTTTCGTTTTTACACATGTGAATTTTTGATTCTCCTTTTTGCTTTCAGACTCAAGAGGCAAAGAGAGTTGTTGACTAAGACAGTCCAGGTGTCTGTCCTTGTTCCTCCTTTTTTTCTTTTACGTGTGTTTTTCGGCCCTTTTTGTGTTTTTGAGTCTCTGACTCTGAAAATGACGGGGAGGCACAGCTTATTCTAGTTTTGTCCTCAGCCTCCTTGTCCCGCCATCCCTCTTCCTCCTCTCCCAGTCCTCTCCCGGATGATAGCAGGTACAGCTGTTTATATTGAGTTGACAGGTCGAGCACTACAGTTGAGCAATGTTCAGTCGTTGGATCAGTTTTATCAGGTTCCTCGTGGCACTGGAGAGCTCCACTGCACCCGGTATTCAGGTTTCTTCGTCACAAAAAATCCTCATAGTCCAAGAGTTTGGAGTGCTGGCGTGTCTTCCAAAGTCGGTAGAGGCGGAAGTCGAAGTACAACTCAATCATCTCTTTGCCTTGATTAGCAAATGAAACAAGGAAGTTTGAGTCAAGCAGGAAGCAGGATCACTTTGTTATTCAAGAACAATATGAGGACAATATATTTTGTTTCCACTTCTATTTTAGCAAAGAAAATCATGCAACACATAATATGAGAAACAGAGGGTTTTCAATGTTGCTCCTCACTGTCCTGTGAAGGACCTCTGACCAATCAATTGGGGTGTGCCAAAATATCGATACTACGATATATTGCGATATTTTGTCTTGAGGTACATTATCGATACACTGGTGCCAAATATCGATATTAAAAAATGTAAAAAAAAAAATTTTTTTTAAATAATTATTTTTTTGGCCCACCACCACCACACCTCTTCGAAGTACAGCTTTATCTTTATTCAAACATAGGTATACAACCAAATAAAATTTAAAAAATGGTTTAAGTAACTCTGAAACCCACACATATAGATATTTAATGATAGTTGTAGTCAGTGTGTGTGTTAAGAAGAGACACTGTGCAATATACTCTTTGTTTACTTGGCTGTCATTCATGTGAAATTGATTGACAATGTTTTGTCATTCCTGTGAAATGGATTCAGTGCAGTCAATAAATTCTGATGTATCGTGGATGAAATTTCTTGCAATATATCGATTATCGCAGAATCGCTGTATCGTGATATTATCGTGGGCAAAATATCGTGATAGTATCGTATCGCGAGGTACCTGGTGATACCCAGCCCTACCAATCAAGGTTGGTTTGTGCTTAACATGCTACTAGTTTGTATTTCCAAGTGAGAGAAAAACAAAACTACTTTACAGATAATATATCTGTCCAAATCTTGTCGAGCAAAGATTTTTTGTCAACGTTTTTGCATCCTGAGTCTGGTTTGGGCACTAAAAGTGCCATAGTAACCATAACTTGTTTGAGACTAGGTTGATTTGTATGGGACTAAAGTTGAATGTGGTTTGATTTGAGGATGACTTTTGATTCCTCTTTTCCTTTGCTGCCAAAATTGTAAGGTGTAAATTGTATATCGTTGATGGGGCAGAGATTAGGGGCTCTCATGGTCAGGTAGCGGGAGGTTTACAGTAGTTATTGGTGCAGCAGCAGTACAGTAGGGGAGAGTGAACATGTCTCTGTTTTAAATGAGAAGGACACGGCCTGTGACTGGATGCAACATGTGAATATGCATCTATAAGGTGCTATGCATGCGTGTGAGCTGCATCTTTTGGTGTGTTTTTTTTTATGCTTGTTCAAGACCCACCCTGCGCCGACAACTCCAGCGGCGACTCAAACTCGACAGAATAAGGCCTCATCAGATTCTTCAGTTTCTGGAACAGCTGTTGGGCCGAGATAAGAAAGCAGACACCAATTAATCCTACTGCTTTTGGATACACTTGCAGCAGGGGAGTCTGCATCTTCAGACACAAAACACACACACAAACAAACAAATAAACACAGACGAGAACGGCAATGAATCCAGCTCATTACTGCCGAAGAGATGTATGCATTTTCTTTCCTGAGCAGGAAATGAGACTGCAATGTGCTGAGGTGTTCATTTCTCCAGCTTGTCTTCATATAACCTGTCTGCCTCTGAGCTTGTTAAAGGTTGAGAGTAGGACCCCAGTCCCTATCTGAGTCCACTGCTCAGGAAATTAAAAGAAAGAAGATTAAAATCAAACTGTGAACTTGTGAAGAAAGATTTCAAATGCTAGTTGATATTTCGCATTTGTAGTCCTGTGTTTTTGTGTCATACCACATCTACCACAATATGACATTTAGAAGTAAAATTAGTAATTTCACAGCAAACAATTACAACATTCGTCATTATTATACCCAGAAACAAAAACAAGTCTTGTTGAGTTTAAAAATCTCTTTCTTAAGAGTCCTGGCCAAGAGAGGCAGCCGCTCAGTTAAACGGTTGAAAACATAAAAACCAACATAACAATTAAAGTGAGACAGATAACAAATTGCCGAGTCATAATATCTTTGCATACAAAACATTTACAGCCAGATGTCCTATTTTCCAAGTCATTTAGAATCACTTTAAATGCATCCAGTGAGACCATTAAAAAAATGTGAAGCATTTGCGCATTCCAGCTCCTTAAACGTGAATTTGCTGATTTTTTCCTCAGTGTTGTATGATTGTAGATGGACAAAACAAACCATTTTTCAATCAATCTAAAGAAAAAAATGGATACAGCTGCAGATAGCCGATCTGGCCAGTAAACAATATCACTATTCTATTCTATTTAATCGCTGTCTTGAGCCACAATCTAAATTGCAATCTTTTTTCTCACGTGTCTCCTGTCTTTTTAGACCCGTGTTTTTTCAGATTTTTTACACCAGTACCACCATCTCAGAAAATATTAGACTCTCCTTATAGTACCACAATTATGACTAATGTAGCTACTAGCATCAAGCTCACTAAAAAATGGATTGTGATCACAATAATTAGGTCTAATTTAGTCACTTCTGTAGTTTCTTGCCACTTTATGCACATGAAAAATTGAAGCTCACTGATTTCTAGCTTGAATTTACTCATTAGGGATCTGGGCACCCTGCGCCCCCAGTCAGAGAAATCAAAGGCCAAATGCCCCCGTTTGTTTTATATTTCATGATGTTAAAATGGAGGTGTTAGAGAAAAAGGAGCTTTAATTCTTTGTGTTTGCATCCCTTTGAAAAAAGATAAAAGAAGATGGCTGGATGCCAGACGTCAAGGAGAGAGCGGCCACGGAGATGCAGGCGGCGTGGCTTGTCTGTAGCGAGCGAGAGAGCTGGAGGCAAATAGCCCATCTCAATTAATGTGTTACATGTTCCTCTGTGTCCTGGGTGGCTTCTTACAAGCACTCAGTGGCCGTTGTTGCCAACGATGATGCAGATTTAGCTTGAAAATCTCTGGATGAAAACTGGGTCAGGTTGCCTCTCCGACCTGCTCACCTGCTATTCTCCATCCTGAGCCTTTGTTTTCACTCCTGCATCCCTCAGATCTGCTATTGTTGTGCTTATCAAACTAGACCCCTTTGATATTTTGAGTGATTATACTAATCATGCATTAACCATTGCGTTTTAACTTTCAAAACAGAGAGGGGGTGGTTTAATTTACCTCTCCGTTAAAGGGAACCCACTCTACCAGGGCTGCCAGATCAGTCAATATTGATAAGCTTCAATGTGTACTTTAGCACATTATATCAGGACTGAAGCTCCCCCATGCACATCTGCACATATTCACGCGCAGTATGAACATGCATCAGTGAGTGACTCTGTATCAAGTCAGCGTATGTGACTCGAGATTTCAGCAAGCCAGGAACCTTTAGCTCAACACATTGCTTTGGTATTAGAAATATCCTCCTGTCTGTTACTGTTGTGTGTTTGCGTTTGTTTGTTCTGTGCTGTCTGGAGTGCAGAATTTGGCGACGGTTAAACCTACTGTTTAAAAATGGATTGAGCAGAGATCCAAGTTGACACCATTTAATCCCTGGCAAACAGACGCAGACTGGGGTGTAATGTGTTCTGTTGATGATGTAATGTTTTTATCTCTGTGAGAAGGTTATGTGATTAAAAAGCCACATAAAACAAAAAACAAATGATTAGTACAACACAATGCCAGCCAGTTAAAGTCGGGTGCGAGTACTGGATGTATTCGTACTAGACAGCGGTTTATACTGTGACATTAAATCGGGGTTGCAGTAAAGTGATTTAAAATTCCGATCTCATCCGACTGTTTCACTTGTTCTAAAACTTGCTTTCACCAACGTAGTGATCATATCCACAAAATCCGTCTCTTTAATAAGTTTCCAATATAGATAATATTTTTGCAGGGCGTTCTTTTTAGGACACATTCCTTGCTAGAGGGCCTCTCCCGTTTCAACATGACTAAGCCCCCAGTGCACAGAGTAAATAAGGAAATACTTCTTCTCAGTTTGCGTAAGACCTTAATGGCCTGCAGAGAGCCCTGACCTCCATTTTTGGGAAAAGCTGTAATTCCCGGCCTTATCGCTCACCATCACTGGTCCCCCCTTGCTAAAGCCCCTGTAGTGTAGAGTGTCAGCAAAATCCCTCCAGCCAACTTCCCAAATCTTGTGGAAAAGACTATCTGGAAGAGAGGATGCCTTTGTAGCAGAATATAATGTGCCGGATGTAATGTTCAAGTGTCCACATACTTTTGGCCATATAGTGTCGTTGCCAGTGGAGAACAGGTGTATAGTTGGCCCAAATGACAAGCACTAATAACAAAGCGGTACAAGTGAAAAATCTGATTTCTTCTGTTTTCTGACTGAGGTTGGATAGAGACCTCCTGTGAAAATATCACTCTGGGATCTTGGGACTGAGCCAGCCCCCTAAAAAAAAAAAAAGAAAAAAAGAAACACCATTTCTGTTGTTTTGGATTCAAGCTCTCTTGAAACTGCTGCTTGTGTTTGTGTGTAGGGGTGGAGATATCACTGATGTGCAGTCTGTTCTGCACACTGCCAGACTGTCCATCAACCCCGGAGAGATCCATTTTATATAACAAAGCGTTTTGGCAGACATGACTGGAACAGACAGTTAGGTCAGACAAACACCGCTGGCTATGGGTGTGTGTCTGTACGTGTGCATGTGTGAGTCTGTCAGCGAGCTTGTTTATGGCCGTGGTTTTTTTTTTTTGGGATGTGATTTTGTGGTTATGTGTATTATTATTTGTTCGTGTCAGGTGGAGAGAGGTGCAGCGCCACCAAGCATGTGTGCTCCTTAGCCCTATTCACTCGCATTACAGAGATAGAGAGATTATTTCCTCTCGAGTGGAGAAAGAGAGGGGGAGAAACTGGCAGGAGTATAATATGGTGATTATCAGACAGACGGGGATCCAAAACAGACACAGTGCGAGTATAAATATGAAAGCAGAAGTGCAGCAGTGAGAGAAATGACACAGACATCTTCACCTTGAGCATCCTAGGTTATCAAAGTTTGTGAGGCACATTGTTGTTCGGGTCTTGAACATGTAAATCAACTGAGACCTTGTCACAAATGAATTGGAATCGAACTCATGTGTGACAGCGTGCCACAGTCCCGCCAGCTCAGGAATCGATTCATTGTTCAGCATCAAATTTCACCTTTCCAGATCTGTCGCACATTATCTGTCTGCACTCCACAGTAATTGCATTTCCAGTCTATCATTCAATTTGTATTGTGCAGGGTGTCAAAGTGACCAAGTTTGCCTTTTGACATAACAAAATATGTGATTACTGCTGTGCTATCATTGATAGCCAAAGCAATTGTTCCCAGTACATTCTGTCATGCACTGTGATAAAAGATTGTCAATCGTGGTGAGAATAAAGTTTTCAGTTACGTTGCTAATGAGCCAGATTATTTTACTGTACATTAGCCCTAAGATAGCCAGCAATGACACACACGGTGTATATGTGAATTAAGCTGAGCCTCTCATTGAACTCAGCACTCACCAGTTCTCTGTCGTCTTTTCCCTTCTTCTCTGACATTCATAACAAAGTGTACTTCCCCTCCAGCTTCCGCTTGGCAGTGAACATGACAGTACACAAATGCCCGACAAAAGAGGTCACCTCCCTGGACCGCTGCTGCAGTCAGGTTGATAAATACGAGTGAAGATAAATCCACTTTTTAATGTCAAAAGTTTGAAAAGTAATCTCTGACAGTCTGCTCTCGCTGGCAAATAGCTCTGGATCAGAACATAAGAAGAGTTGACTCAGCGTGTTTATTCCTCCGAGAGATTTGGCTCTGCACACGACTCTCTCCCTGAGAGATGGCCAAGTTTACACAGCTGAGCAGCGGCTCGGCGTCTCGTTGCTTCGACCATCCCATCCCACACAACAATAAATTAAGCCCTGCATACATGTGAATTTTTTGCTCAAAGTTGAATAATTTCAACCATACAAATATGCAAATGACACATTAATGCGAAAGCACCTGACTTGAGTAGATACAAATACAAACGTGCCACCGTTAAGTGCTACGAGAGTATAATCCTTAAACAATCATATCTTCTGTGAAATCCAGACATTATGTGACATAAACTTTATTGATGACCCAAATACCATACATTAGCTTTTGACTGCTTCAGTGGCACAAATGTCGGAACCATTTATGTGCTGATTTGATATATATATTTTTGATTTGTAAAATAGCTGGAAATTTTAGTAGTGTTAAAGGTGAGCCCTCATGTTTTCATTCCTCGCTGTGAAAAAGAAATGTGTGGAATAAGGGAGCTAATGTTGTGTGTCTATACCTTCTCTCCATTGGGGTTGCCCAGGACATAGCATCCCATTATGTGGATGAGGTTGGGTTCCGGGTTGATTTTACTCATGAATCGACTAAGCCTCCTCCAGAATCTGAACAAAAGACAAACAGTTACACGTGGTCCGATTTCTTTCCTCCAAATACAATGAATCTGATTGACAGTTCACATGAAAATAAATGCACAAAAGAAAAAGAAAAATAATCCTCTGCTGTTTACATTCACTGCAGCAAACAATCAGAGAAAAACAGCCATGAGATAAACGTCAAGCACTAGTCATTTTTCAGCAGTTTACTTCTGCGCTTTTGCACTTAAGCAGCTGTCTTAAGAGACTCTCCCAGAGTTATGGAACAGAAGGTGAGCCTTTTGTTTATATCTCTGAAACAAGTAAATATCATCTATTCAAATATGCCCCCTCTGGGAGGGATGCATCACCCAGAGTAGTAGATTGTGCTCATAAATGACAAACAAATGCAGAGACGGCGTTGAATGGTCCCTGTTGAGCATGATTTAAATCAAGCTGGAGAGCATTCAGACGGAGTATTAATATTCTGAAAATAGAGTAAAGAGCATTTACATGACAAATTTGCATCAGAATCTTTGATCATTTGAAGGCCTAGAATGAGCCAATTTATTTTGGCAGAGGTCTTTTATAAGAAGATTTTTTCAAGAGTCCTTGCTCTGAGTATTAGTGGAATAAAAGGCTCAATAAAAATGCAGTGAGGTTATTTTAATGATAAAATATTTCTCTAATGCTAGTCTTTTCACATCATACTCATGGCAGAGTTTATGTCAAATTTCGATGCTTTATAAGACATTAGAAATGTGATGTCATTAACAAGTATTCACCAAACTGAGATGGACCCAGTGGTGCAACACTAACTTACTGGCTCATATCCTCCTCCTTTTCCACCTTGGCAAAGGTTGCCACTTTATTCTTCAGTAAATACAGGTGACCCGGGCCTCCCTGAGAAACACACACATGGATTAAACACATTAGTACTACCGCAACTGCTAATTTGCTTCTTCTTAATTGAGATCTTGAGAGCTTGGATCCTAAAGGAGGGCAGTCTAGTTTACTATCCCAAATGAATCCTACGATATCAAATTTTAATTTCTGTCTCCCGGTTTCTCACCTGACAGAAAATGAGCATCCGCCAGAACTTGCTTCCTCTCCTGTAAGCTGTGAGCTTCTTCTCTATTTCCTCTGTGAGGGAGAAAAAAAGGGTTGGATTTGATGTGAACAATTGGGACCCACAACAGAAAGAGAAAGGAGTATGAAAACAGACAAGCAACAATGTGTGTAGAGAGAGAGAGAGGGAGACATGTGAACAGTGAACACAATGACCTCTCGGGAGGGTGAGTTCAAGTACAGACGCAGTAAATCGATTAAACAGTGTTTACCTTAGAGCAAAATAACACAGGTCAGTGACAGATGGTAAAATGAAAACCTGAATCAATAACCTTAACATGTGCAAACTATTCTTTTACATCTTTTCAATAACTCTGTGCGAGTTTCATTCAGTTTGATGTTCATTATTATCTAGGGGAAATTCAAGGGATCATTAATTGTAAGGGCTTCTCTTATGAGCAACAGAGGATCTTCTTCAGAATTCAGAAACAAAAAACACAGTATTTAAGAACAAATTCAAGGACTTTTTGAGGACCTACCTGGCCCTATTTCCTCAAAGCAATTTGAGATCCTGAGAATTGAATAATAAAACTATCAGGCGTTACAGAAGCTCGCAGATGAGAACCTTTGTTCCATTAAGTGCATCATGGCCTTGATGTTTCCTCAAATTTACAAACCTTGAGGGATTTCAAAGATCTGTTGGATCTCTTGTTATTTAGCAGGACCTTAACCGGTTCCATAAATGCTATAACCTAGATATTTTTATAGAGATCTGTTTGGGTACCGTTTCAGCCTGCAGCTATTTTTCTGACCTTTAACTCCCACAGAATGAGTCAGAGTTCACTCCTCAGGCAAACTGCTGCACAGTCCATCCTCCGGACTAAAGGTGATTGATTTACTTTCAGAGGAAGGGAGTGATGTCCTCCTTTAAACCTCTTTTTATAGATTGAATGTCATATAGATATATATGTATTTTTCAAATAAAACATATGTGTCTATTGTTTTCATCTTTGAGATTACATTAATTAGCTGGACACTAGTGTTCCATTTACATACCTCAAAAAAGTATACAATTGTCACAATTGAAAAAGATGGATACTAACATAAACAGGATTATTTACTCACCCAAAATATCATCAAAAGTTGCATGTTCATGGTCCTAAGGAAAATAAATGTGCATAAAACATAATGAAAAATGCATTTACATTGCAATCTATCATACACACCATGGAAAGAAACAACTTGAATGCGTGGTGCATGTCCATGTAGTGTAATGCATCTGTCAGCACTCACATAGAGGATGGGGATGATGGATGGGTCATCCCTCCGGATTATAGTGGGAACGTACTCTGCCTTGGGGACCTTAGAAGAGATCAGCTAAAGGTGAAGGACAGAGGAGGGAGAGGAAATAGAGATATAGTAGGATGTGAGAGATGTAAGGGGGGGGGGGGGTCAGAGAAATGAGAGGAAAGATAAACTGTCGTGCCTGTGTTAAGGTAGAGAATACCTTCGTTTTCTTTAAGATACTGCATCAACAATTTTAACCTTGGTCTGCTGTAACTCTGTAGTTCTGAAGTAAGCCCTAACACAAACCTTTTAACATAAGGGGTAATATAAGAGGTAGTATGTAGTATAGGAGTTGTAACCTCTAGGCACCTTGCAATTTGGTTCGATTTTGATTTAGAGGGCTGCGGCATCATCATAAAACAATTATCATGCATCTTACCGCATCAAAAGTTGTGATTTATAGACACGATTTACCTTTTCTCACTGCCACTACTTGCAACTACTTGCTCCAACAGCATAGCACATTTGGAGTGATCCATATTTACATTTAAAGTGAGGATTTACTTCCATTGTCTTTACTCAAACTCGGCTATTTGGAGAGGGAGCCAAGATGGCGTTCATGTTGATGTGACAGACAAACACAAAATTCAGCTCCAAACTATGGAAATAATGTTGCTACAATCGGAATCACAACCTCTTTCCGTCTCTAAGTGTTGGGAACCTTTGTGTATGATAACCAGACTGTGGACCCACCTCAGCACTGTTGGCTGTCATCACATCTTGATTTGTAAAGATCAACGGATCACTGGTCTTATGCCTTGATAACTGTCAGCTGTTTGAATTACTCTTTAAAAGGTTATGGCTATTTTACAGCAACAGCTTGACTTCACCCTGGTGGCTTTTTGCAGGTTAGGTACATTCAATTAATAGTCACTAGTATTAAAGATTCTCAGTTCAAGAAAAAACACCACTATTTGGGATTCACCAGTATACAACAAAAGACAAAAATCTAGTTTGTTACAAAATTCTGTCTGAAATCTGACCAGAGTAAACCATCTTCTGAAAAAAAAAATCAATAAAGGATCTCGGACAAGAAAACCTCTCCGACGCTATCACTGTTTCCTCCTGCACCAGTCAGTTATTCATCTTCATGCACACTTCAGTGTCTAGAAGTCTAGCAGGCTGTTGGTAAGCTAGCAGTGTCATCTTTGAATTATTATTTTTTTAAAACTGATCTCTCACCATGATTTTGGGAGGTACAAAGTCGTCTCCTTCGCAGGCCAGCCTCTCCATCTCTCTCTCCTCCTCCCAGTCTAAATTATCATCAACGCCTCCTTCATCCAGTGTACCACAGGAAGCCTGCAGGTCTCCGCCTAGAAGAGAATATAGCACACCGGTGAGGAAATGGACATCAGATAATAGGGTGTAGGCAGAAGTGTTGAGTGGGAGGCAAAAAAGGTGACACAGAAAGAGAAACTCTGGGAGTGAAGGACGGACGTGTCCAGGAAGTGGAGAGAGGTGAATGCGGAGGAGAGGATGGGGGATGGAGTTGTTTGATAATGGTGGCGGCATATGAAAATGACAGATGGAACAGGAGAAAGAAGAGACAGCTGGCAGACGCTGAAAAAAGAATGATTGATAGTGAGTGTAGCAGCAGGAGAGCTAACAAGGAGGGCTATGAAAACTCAGACTGCTTTTCTAAGAAGGAAAGTTGTGCTTTTTGACATTTTGCATCCTGTGATTGCTAATGGTCTTAATAACTGCTGATGGGCTGGGAAGACTTAAACATGAAAAGTCAGCTGCTTGAGCTTGTTGTGTCCTTGGAAAAATAATATTTTAGTGGTGGCTTGTTGGTATTTAGACAAGATTCAGATAGATGGATAACCTGATGCGCCAGATGATTTGTTGCATAGAACCATCTAGGAATACTTCCTTGTGAACTGTTTGGAAAAACACTTACGAAAGATGCTTGGCAGGTAATTGGACCTATGACCTCAATATGACCTGCCTGTTATTATTGACTTGCTTCAGTTGTGTTAATTTCACACTTTCTTTCGTGATTTAATGTTTTATGTGCTGGAGATGGAGCGTGCCATGTGGATCCTGCAGTTTGGTTGATTTTTGTGATCTTTATTTTGTATGTACCACTTTATGCCTGTACCACTTATACCAACTTATACAACTACCTTATTAATACATCTATATTGCTTTTATTTGAACCATTTCAGACAACCAACTTAAGCAAGTTTGTGTACCAGCAGACATGTTGATGCAACAGTAGGTAAAGCACAGGTGTAATTAATTTCATTAGCGATGGCTGCCACAGTTCCTGGGTCTGCATGCTGTTTCCCCGGCATTGCTAATCATGACAATTAAATAGAAAGGACTATTGGTGTATAATTACTAACACCTAAATCATGATTTAAAATGCCTTCTGTCTGTCTTTCAAAACATTATGATTAAAAGAGGCCTTGAAGTACAGTCAAGTTCTAGTTTGAAGACTTCTAACAAAGACATACTAAAAAAGTATCTGGTACCCAGCAGTTAAGAGCAGTTTGAAAAGGAGAATTGAAGCAAAAAAGAAGAAAATGACAAGAAAGATTGACAATTAATGTAGCTCCCCTGGGGAACAATACTTTTCCCTCAGGAAAGACGAAGAACGAGGCATCAACCACACTATTAGACCATCATCAAAAGTCCATTTATTTTTCATCACACAGAAACACTGAAGATGGAGGTGGAGAAAAAACATAAAAACAACAGATACTCCGACGTCAACAGAGACTAACAGCACATGCAAACAGTGTTGATTCACGTATTCAAAGCCCCTTTTAGAAACACTTAGACACACGTCCCCGCTTTCACATCCGTACCAGCTCGACACACTCGGACTTAGACACACACTCCATTTTTGAAGACATACTCACAGAGAGAGAGAGCATCACAAAGTTGAAGAAAGACCCACGGTCATAGGGAGACAGATGGACAGGGTCAGAGTCAACAGCAGAGACAGTCAGTTTGTACGTGTCGCGTGTTTTATGTGCGAATGTCCGGGGATTTTCAACGTGTTAGTTGTTTCTGAGCCAATAAAACGGCGATGACAAAATGTCACCTTCAACAGAGATGTCTGCAGTCCAGTTCTTATTCTGCATGTGTCTGTCTGTGCAGGCTGCAGACATGATACTTGATGGAAATGTGGCTTTAACTTCCAAGTAACTTTCAATGATCACCATTTAAAACACTGGTATTGATGCCAGTTATATTAGGATGCCTTCCAGTTGGCCAGTCATAGACAAAGTTAAATCAGGGATGTCATGATAGAAAAAAACAAGTACTCAGTCCTCTTAATATGCAAAAATGAATCCCAAAACCAAAAAATAAAGTACTACTCAAAGAAACATGCATAGTTTAGCTTTGTTTGGAGGAAGGAAAGGAAAGAAACTGTGCTGTACTGTACTTTTGCCAGAACCCCGTTCTTTGCTGGTGTAGTTCGCATTTCTCAACTTTATGAAAATACTTATTTAACTGGTTAACCTCCATTGAACGCTCCCGATTAGATGGCCTCATTCCAGCTGTACAGAAGTTGGCTCATATATCAAAGTGCTGATTACCAGACCCCTTTTAGAGCTGACAAATACTAAGTTCTAAGCGGCTTTCAACTCCATATGAGCCACTTGTGTAAGCAAATTAATTGATGACGGAAGTACAGAGTGAGCACAAAGTAAATTCAAGCTGTAATCAATCTGCCAGTCAAGATGTGAGGGCACAAAGGGCCGGACGGGTAATTTATGACCGCACACATTGTTCAAAATATGTTCTCACTGTTCACTGCGGCATTTTGGGCAGATTGTAAACACTTGAGAATGAGTGGACACTTAAGGACTTTTTGATTAAGCTCTTTAAAGTGACATGTTTGTATCTGGCTGTGATTGGAATGTTTAATTTACAGTTTTCTCTGGAGATGAATGAAAATGCATCCTTGTCCTGATTGATGTACTTAAAGAACATTAAACATGACAATTAAAGGGCAGCTCCCCTCATTTTCACATCACAGTAGGTGTACAGGTCTTTGTGAGCACTACTACATTTGAAAGAAAAAAAAAGTATAAAAGCCTTTTGGGGCTCCGGAGGTAGCTGCTAATCTGAAAAAAAAAATGCTTCAAGTGATGTCACTCAATGGCTGAGTTGCATTGTGGGTAATGTGGAGCGACATATTTTTAAAAACACTTGGGCTGTGTCCGAAATCACTCACTACTCCCTATACAGTGCACTACATAGTAACTACGCCATTTTGTAGAGCTGTCCGAATGTCTAGTGGGAAATATTATACCCTATATAGTGCACTCAAAGTATCCCACAATGCATCGCGAAAAGTAGCGTACAACCGATGGTCACTTACCAAGCAATATTTACCATCATGCATTGTGCTGTGGACAAACGCATAGAGGTTTCAAGCCAAGTTTCAACTGCGCAAGAGTAGTGGCGTCATTAACGGTGCCAGAGTAGTGCCTGTAAGTGCGTTTTTATTTCTGCCGTTGAGCTCACTATATAGTCCACCATGTTGGACTCCCTATGTAGTGACTAGGGATGAGTGGGTGATTTTGGACATAGCCATGGACTCATTGTAGACAATTCACAAACAGAGAATCCGATATGTCGCCTTTTTTTGTTCCACGCATATTTTTTCCTTCTCAAAACCTGGTGCCTACATTACCCACAATGCAACTTAGACAATGTGCGATATCACCGGTTTTATACTACTTAGTAGTGCTCCCCAAGACCTGTAAACACACTTTAACACATAAAACTGGTGGAGTTACCCATCGACTTTGTTGTTATTTGATACCCTCTAATCACATTTACTGATGAGATAGAATGTCCTTGTATGTCCTTAAAACTCCCAGTATGCTTTTCATTCCCATGCAAATTTCTTGTACCATTTGAACCTTCACACACATTTTTGCTACACATACACGGACATTTATGAACGAGCGTGTAAATGTGGTTTGGTTACTTCAGAGTTAAAGCCTTTTTCCATCAGTTTTTAATTGCACACATTTTTTTGTCTACCCTAATCTGTGTGTCAGCGTCTCTGTGTGTGCATGTGTATTGTGTGGTCTGTGTGAACTCACTGTCTTTGGGTTCATGAGTAGAGTCAGTCTTGACCGGGGTGGGGTCACTCCAGGAACGGCTGAAACTCTTCGATCTACGCTCAGCGAACGCTAGTGCAGGTGGGGAGAGAGAGTCACGCTCACGCATTCACACACACACACACACACACACACTAACAAGCCCGCAAACCGGCCACTTCAGCTACACACTCACCACCCAGAACACACAAGTGCAAAGGCGGATGCAGCTACAAGTTCACAGTTACACACAGTGTCATCCCTCCTCTGCACAAACAAATGCCTGCGTGTACAAACTGCCAAACAGACGCACAGTATTCTAACAATGTTATATCTCCAACATCATAAAGGATCCTGCAGCTCATGTCTGTCCCTGTGATCATCACTGAGGATTTCAAAGGACTGTTCTTGTTTCACAGATTTTCTGAGTTGCGACTCTTTGATAAAATCAGCTCTGCTTTGAGCAGTAATCACCATGCTCTTAGAATATTTTTAGTCTGCATGAAAGTGTTTGACATGGTTAATCAACAGTGTCCCTCGAGCACCCGTATTTTTTTGGCCTCTGTGGATTGATGAATCCTCGCTAATGCTTCTCTGTTCATTTTGTCGCTCGTACAAACGTATTCTTTTCAAGAACAAAAGTCTTTTCTTTCGCTGGAGCAGTTAGGAGGTCAGCGTCATTTTTGATGTCTTTCTTCTCATTATCGTGACATTTTTTTTGTGATTGACATTACAACATGTCATCTTTAAACATGGTGGAAAGAATATTCCAAAATACAAATGTTGGTGCTTATTTTAGTTGAGATTTCTGTTCTAGACATGTATCGACATTGTGTGCAAATTATTGCATTTTTAATTAGATTGCCTACTTTGCATATTTAAATGTAAAATATCAGAAAACTTGTAATAAAATATCTAAGTCTAAAATAGTCTTTTTGTAAGAAATCAACAGGGGTTTTTCAGTTTCAGGGCAGTACCGTATGACAGTTTATTTTCTAAAAATGCTGGAGATCTCCATTTCAGTAGCACTTACTATACAACATTTTCTGGTTGCATTCCTCTATATTCTGTATTTCTACATTCATAGCCAGCTATATGTAACATTCATTCCTTATTCCTATTTCTGATTTATGGAGTGATATTGAGAAATGTAATCCTTGACTGTAATATATCAACAAAATGACAAGGATTTTGAACCTGGCATTATCCAGTGATCCCTTTTTCTATTTTGTAAATGTATGTAGTTGAGTGCATTTTTTATTTCCTATTAATGTTCTAATTTGTTTATCTAATCATGGAATTTCAGAAAACATCTCCTTAACCAGAGCCTTGATTTGTACAGTCAGAACCCGTTACTAGGGGTCAATATTCCTTAATTGATACTGCTTTCATCTAATATAAATAATTTATTTTATTGGCTTAATCACCCAAAGCGATGCAGAGATGTGTGACAAAATTGTCGGCGGAAGACATTCGCTCCAGCAGAACTGGTTCCTCTTTACAGCAGGGAAAGTCTGAGGTGTGGAACAACTTTGACATTTCTGTCAGCAGCAACAAGATTTGGGGTTTTACCTAATGTCTACAGTGCAAAAAAAATCTGTTAAGGTACAAAATTTATTCACAACAATTGGTGACAGGTTTGGGTTTTAAATGGGTTCAGGGTTGTCTGTCAAAACAGTTTTAACAAATCACGAAATATTTGCTTTCCCAAATATTGAACTATTACAAAACTGACAACCGTAAGCCACGTTTACACATTTCCATTCTGACCTTATGGTATTGGACCAGGACCAGGGAGTAATTTCAGAAATTCAGAGCTCCAGGCTGCGACCGTTTAGTTGCATTTTGTGACCATTTTTGGAGGAAGTTTTGGAGCACCTGTGTGACTCACCCTGTGAGTTTTTTATTTTTTTTAAATCATCACCTTATATCATGTGAAACACCAGGAGCAACCCTTCTCCTGGAAACATTTTGACGTGGCCGCCACAGCAATTAAGAAAGTAACAATCACAAAAGAAAACAAAACGTTGCGCGATCAATCATCTTATCCATTACCTACACAGTTAGTGGTGCTGAGCAAAGCGCTTTTACCCGCAAAAACTGATCTTGGAGCATAGATTATCTAGTTTAGCTTGGTTCCAACACCATTTTCTTTTTGTTCACTTTTCAGTGTCAGAACACTTGACAAGCTGATTGATTACAGACTAGTCACATCACATAATTACACTAATTTCCATTGATCCCATCCACTCTAGAAGAAGTCTATTTTTTCTGTCAGTGTCTTATAGACTTGCATTAACACTCACACAAACACACTCACTTCCCTCATTAACAATCATCACTTTTGCTTTTTTTTAAAAATATCAACATCACTGAGTGGCTTTGTCTTCAAACTTTACACCCGACCAGTCAAACAAACTCCTAAACATTCAAAAGCGATGCAACAGGAAGAGATCACCTACAACTTACACACCCAGACATATACACATGCGCACACACACATGCACAGACTCATATCGCTGGCGGATCAAACACACCGATGCACAGATAATCCTCAAGGAAAATGCAACAAAGCGTTACAAAATCCCGACAAAGCAGCAGTGTTCGGTGCCACAGACTCATGCAAAGACACACCAGAAAACAGAAAAAAAACAGGGATGGTGGCGGGGTGAACAACATCACAGTCAATTTGAGCAAACATATCAACCACACACACATCTCTGACTCACTCTGTGCTTTAATCCTTCTACTGCCCACCATCCGAAGATGCTTCCGGAAGTTCCTGTGGGTAGAGAAATCAAAGCAGAGGAGGGATAACAGAGGACAGAGAAAGAAGCAAAACGTAAAGAAGAAAGGAGTGGAGAGAAAAGAGGGAGGGGTGGGCGGGAAATGGAGGCAAGGCAAGACAAAAAGAGGAGAGTTTAGTGTCAGGCTTCTATTTCTACGAAAAGAGGTTAAAAAAGACATAATTAGAGGTAAATATGCACATTTCCTCGTCAGTGTGAGTGGAAAACACTTCCCCACACAGGATCGGTGTGGGTGTAATGTACCACATAGCCAAAGTACCTCTTTTCATCCTTTTATAGTGTAGATTTATAAGACGCAGGAGATTCATTCATGTAACAACAGCCAAAAGGGAAACCCTTATTTAGGGTTTTGTAGGTTTGATGCATCAGAGGCAATGATGGTGAATCAGACGGGGTTTATTCTGTCAAACTGATACATAATGGTGTGTTTCTTGAATTGGTTACAGGCAGAGTATACACTGCTTTGTTGGGGTTGTCCCTGTTGAACTGGGATGTCATTTGGTTTCCTGCCCTGAGTGATCTTATTTATATTTGAGGCAAGAACCTGTCCATTACTGGAATTCTCAAGGAATAGTGGCTAAGATGCTGAGCGAGATGTAGAGGCAGCTACATGCTTAAAATAGTTATCGAATTCCTGTAAATGTAATTGAAGGTTATGATTTTAAAAGACGTATCAAATAATTTGAGTCTAATTTTAACAAATGCTACCTTAGACGCCATTTCTGTTGCTAAGGTCAGCTGCTCCAACAATAAATTATATATTAATAAATAATACATTTATTCATTTTCATATAATTCCACATTACATCCTGTTTATAAAGAGCAGATGGTGAACCACCACTCTGCATATCTCTTGCAAGCCTGCCTGACTCCATATGTTTCCTGTGCATCACTCCTCTTTAACATTAGCGTGGGTTTCGTAGGTTTTTTTTTTTGTGTGATTACTTCAGTATTTATTCCTTCTGATTAAAATGCAGGACATATTGCACTGCAAGTTTGATTTATGCGCTAATACCAGCTGAGTTAATACACAACAGTACTTGTACACAATTTGTTATTATTTTTCCCTCATAACTAATTTCACTCCAGGACTTGTAGACTGAAGAACTTCCACAGTCACGTGGCCTAGGATGCAACTTCTGATGAAAGACACAAGACACTATATATGTCATTGTAGTCATACAATGAAATTTTGCATGGTAGCTCTCAGAGATCAGCAGCAATAGAGAACAAGATGAGAAAGATAAATGAAATCTTTTTGTAAAAGAACTTGGATGCACTAAGCAGACTTTTTATAAACTTCATTATTCAAATGCAGTTACAGTGAAAAAAAAATACAGTGAATACTGTATATCATTGAGACTAATCACGGGCTAATGATGCCATAAAATGAAGGATATTTTTGTCTGTCGACATCCTTATTCATCAGGAGACTCACAGGTGCAGAACTGTGGTGTCAGCTTGATAGGGCAAGTTTGTACTACTGTATAGATCTGCTTTAGGAGCCCAAATGGCCTTAAAATAATCCCTAACTAATCAAATAATGTGCCTGGGGGACGATTGGAGATCATCTTGTCCTGGCACGGTCAAGACTTTTGGCAGCCCTGTATAATCATACAAATGTATTCCTGGAACGTACTGGTAAATGTGTATAAAGTTAAAAATAAACCTGTTTATAGGTTGGCCGATAATATTGGCTGATATTGATCAGATTTATAGGCTGATCTGCAGTCGGTGATCTGTGAGGTCCGATTAGAAAAATGTCCTCAAGCGAAGATCCCAAACATCATAATTTCACACATGCGGTATGATTCAGTTTCAGTGCTATATTATTTAATGTGCCCCCAGGTGGGCTTTGCGTGAGTAAGTTTGCTCATAAAAGCTCTGTGCTTTGTCCAGTAGTGGCTCTTCACCGAGCTGCATTTAGTTATCGCCACAGTCTTGAATTTCTCCTCTCGTCTGTATGCATATCCGTCTAACTGGAATCACATCGCTTAACGCAATACACAGATTTTATTGACCGAGTAGCCTCACGTGATTACACATGCGATTGGTCTTTGAATTTCCTGGGCCACTGGTGCCGTAAAGGCTAGAAAAGCTTTGCCGCCTCAAATAGAAAACACTCTGCCAAAATGTATTAATTCTCAATAACTCATCAGTTATAGGTCCAGAAAGTAATGGTGTCTGGGTCCGGACCTGGAGAGCAATCTGCCTATTAGTGATGTTCAGGGATGGAGAGGGATTTGAGGTTAACAAGGGGGACACATTTTTGGTCATTTTGCCAATAATGGGGATAGCGTCCCTGACGGAATCCACTACCGATATGCCATGATATGGAAACGTCTCTTTTGAGATTATAATTCAGAAAGAGAAACAGAAAAAAGTGTGTATATTGGCCAATATATTGATATCCTAACTTCCTACTCCCTAATATCGGTATAGGCAATGACAGAATATGTCAAACTATCATAGTAAATGCTTTGGGATACATGGTTGATGAGCTTGACTACAAACATGTTGTAGTTTCTCTTTTGTTTTCCATTTGGAGGGTTTTTGAGTTTTCATGTCTCCTTGCAATATTAAAGCACCCTATACATCTTTGTAGTCTACAGGTAATTTGCATTACCATGTTCCCCCTTGAAATCCATTTAGTGTCTTAAATAACAACAAAGCACGAGTGTTTGTATAGTTTCTCTGTGCGACTTCCTGCCTGATGCTGACATGATGTTCTATGCAAGAGCCCCAGATAAACATCCTTTTATCTCTCTGCCTCCCTCCCATGTCGCATCTAAACACAGTTCCAGCACACCGAGCAGCCAGTCGACACACATGATTAATGATCTCTGCATGTGGTTTGAGAGCGCGTCTGTGTTTGTGTGTGTGGGTCTATGTTGATCTAGCGGTGGAGAAGCACATAAAAATAGGAGCAACATAAAAGGAGCAGAAAAAGAAAGACTTTTAAGCTCCTTGTTCTCAGTTTACCTTCCGGAGAAAATGTCATCACCGGTTAACAAACACAACTGAGGCAGAGTGATTTTATATTTGGGGCTCCATGAATAAAACTGAGGGTTTAACTTGCAAAATCAAGCAGTAAAAGTCACTGCAGTTTTCATGACCAACACTAATTGTATCATGCCACAATAGAATAATCATATTTAATAATGATAAATCTTAAACACAACAGTACACAGAGCCAGACAGACATATTTTTACCCTGATTGTCTTGTGCTTAAACCTCAGCTGCCCACGAAGGAAAGGTGTGGAGACAGTTAATGAGATTTAGAGAGAAAGAGAGGAAATGTGAGAGAAAACGTGTCCGCCTCCACTTCCAAGTAAAGACAATCTGAATCCGTCCCTCGTCAGCTCTTTCTTCAACGTTCTTACTCATTTCCATATTTCCCTATTTTTGTATATTTTCTTATATTTTTTCTCACATACTTAGAGTCTCTACTGCCTACTCTTGTTCCATCTACTAATTATCCTTCCCGTTTCTTCTTCTTCTTCTTCTTCTCCTTCTTCTTCTTGTCTTGTATGTTTCTTTGATGATGTCCTTTACTGTTATTCCTTGTCTATAGTAGAGTTTTGTTTGCTTTGGGAACATGGACGTTGTACTCAAAACCTGTGTAATTTTTGCATAAATAAGTTTGTTTCACAGTTCTATTTCTGGCCAGGAACCTATTACAGTTAGCCACTTTGTTAAACAGTGCAAGGATCAAAGAGTATCTTTTTTCATTTCCTCTCCCGTATTGTAGAAAGTGAGATTACGATATCTTTTTGACGATAAAGCTGGTCAAGGTGCTATAAAAACTGATAGTATCAAATGCGCATAACCACATTTTTCTGAATCTTACATTAAACGGGCCATCAAAACTTCAATAAATTTGTAATGTCACAACTACACAGTGACCGCCTTCAGCCATGCCCATTTTTGCAACGCCCATGGTTGCAAAAACACAGCAGAGCTGATGCAGACATAGGGTGGCTGGCTCCGGCCTTTGGGAGCTGACCAATCAGAGCAGACTGGGATTTTTGGGAGGGGGGACTAAATCCGAGTGTTTAGACAGAGGGTGAATAAAAGTGCTGCAGCAATGAACAGTATGTGTTTCTGAACACTAAAGTTTGTAAACATTTTCTAGTAGACAGACAAAATAAAAGTATGAACCTCAAAATGAGTATAATATGAGAACCTTAGGTAAAAGTGGTAAAACCACAACATAAAAAGTAAAAGAGTAATGCAGCTGTCAACCACAATACCACCTGGAAACACAAAGCGGTAAACGCAAATGTTTCTACCACTGATCAAATCTGAAAAGAAGCTTTCTGCTGTTTTCAGAGTGAAGTTTGATAGTTACAGAGAAATAAGGCTCAAGAACAAAGTGTTTCACCGAGGAATGCATCACATACTCAAGAAATATCAATTCATGAGTGTCCACACTGAAATATGAGCTGTGATTTCTCATTTATTGACTATTTTTTGTTTGATCTGATTTTAGAGGTCAAACAGCCAGCTTGGAGAGGATGAAGGACAAAATTCAAAAAGTAAACATGCATTTTTAATATCCACTGCCTCAGGGTGGACATGGTCTGGGTGTGATAAAATACAATCTTCAGATGGATAAAGGATTTTAGTGCAAAGAGGCAAAGTGCTCCCAAAAGTTTCCTCTGCTATTTTTTCCTCATGTTCAAATCACTCATTTTGATGAAATAACACACCATGTTAATGCGCTGACACTGCAGATGGACGATATCGAGATGTCAAAAGAATTGAGATGTACTGCATGGTGTCACATGCACCATCTGCCCCTGTGTGATGGAGCATCTGGGCCTGAGTGGGACAGTTTCTCAACTTGTTAGTGATGTCTGTTACAGAGTCTAACTCCATGTTTCCAATGATTGAAAAAAAAAATATTTTGCCCAAAAAACCTAATTTTCTTTTAACCTGTAAGGAAATACAAATGCCTACTTTTTTCTGTTAGGGTAATACCAGTGATCATAATGGATGACTCGACAATATACAATATTTTTTTCACGTTTTTGAAAAACAGATACAATTCAGTTTTGTCTTGGAATAAAAATCTGATTCACTGTGTTTGGCAGTTAAAATCTATCCTAGAAAATTGGAGCACTGTAAGCAGGACGTCCATGGACCTTCAAGCGCCACGTTGTGACTCTTTGGCTTAGTGAGATTAGATACGGCTGTAAACAAGCGAGAACGGAGCTATGGCGAAAAACAGGTGCAAGCGGTGCTCTTAGCAAAGCACACCGTGGCTGCGGGACGCTCCGTACCTCTGGATGACTTCTGCCGAATTCTGCTCCCTCTTTCTCCTCTTTCTCTGCACAAATCCCCGGAAAGCCCTGCCAGGACGTGGCACAGTATTAAAGGGATGAGAGAGGGTGAATGCTGGCGTAGCATGGGGTAGGACAGTGCAGGGAGGCTGATGCCAGGGCTTTGAGCTGCAGGGTATATTTGGCTGTAAAGGGGAGGCTGTTGTAGGTAGGCAGCAGGTAGCGTTGACTATGGAGACCAGAGAGTCAAATCACGTCAGCAGCCTAAATGTTATTTTCTATTGACCCCTGCAACAAATGTCTGCATGAGATATAATCCATGTGATCCTCTGACCTCGGTTCATCTTTTTACTTTAGATGTATTTCTTGAAGGAATAGTTTGCTTTTGGGGAAAGTTATAATTCTGGATACTTTCCCGTAATCATTCATGGATACTTGTAGTGTAACCTAAGAAATTTAAAGTTATGTTGAGATTTTGGCTTAAACTATTTTAATTCAGCTATTGGATGACTGTGGACTGAAGTAGCAGCTCTACTGCTGTTGGTTTAATGCTTACTATTCACAGCCTGATCTTTTTTTAAATATATTTTGTATGTTAAAGCGGAAATTCGACTAGCAAGAGGTTGACGTCAAAGATGGCAAAAGTGTCATGGAAGCATGCCGCATTCACTTAAATCAACCATTGTGAAACTTTGAAACCATCCTGGCTGTAGCAGAGATTGATACCCCACTGGGCTCAGGCAGGACTTTTATGTGTCAAAGTACAAACTTGCCGTGAAATGTGTCACTGTCAATGTGTGATTGTGTCTTCAACAAACATAATTTTTGTGAACCGAAAGGTGTGACCACACAGTCCTGTGAAGATAATCAACATTTGTCCACAAACAGAGCTTGAGATATAGTATCTCAGTATCTCCAACTCCATGCTAAACACAATATTCTGTGTGTTTTGGGGTATTTTGACTCCGGGGTTGGTAGTGGAAAGTATCTTGAAAAATTCCCCTAAAAGCAAAATGAAATTTTAAAGTTTGAGGCAGGTATTCATCTTTTTCTATTTCTTACTGTCAACAAATCTCATGAAAAGACCAAAACTTTAAATGACAGCTACCGTTACCCTCAATATTTTCTGACTTTCCTGCCTATCTATGGCACTCAGCCCCAATTCCTGACATACAAACTGAAGCCATAAATCCTAAAACATCCACAAATATGGTATATGTAGTTGCAGTTTTCATAAGAAGGCAGTTTTTGTAGTTTTTATGATGCATTACTCAAAAAAGAAATAAATAGTGAATCAGTTGAGTACAGTTTTATTGCACTATTGGTTCCCTGTAAGTATTCACATATGTGGGCTTTACCCAAACTAAGCTCAAGCCATCCATATTAAAAAAAAATCCACAAAAAACACCACATAGGTTGAAAGTGAAAGAAGCTTATAACAGCACATATTTACATTTCTTGTTTGGGTGACCTGAAGTTGCCATAGTAATTACTAGCAAAGGAAGAAATCGGGCAAAGTAGTACAAAGAGCTTGTGCTAACATATTTGATTTAACCAAAACCATGATGTTTTCTTAGACAAACCATGTAGTTTCTTGCCTTGACCTAACCAAACTTAAAGTATACGACGTAGGTCTATTTGAATGACAGTGTGGATCGCTCTGTCAGCCTGTCCCCCACTTTAGTCATAACTGAAAAAAGTCAACAACTTTTGGATGGATTACCATTGACTTTGGTACAGATATTCATGCTCCCCACAGGGAGAAGCCTAATGACTTTGATGATCCTTTTAACCTTTCCTATAGCACCATCCTCAGGTCATAGGCGTTGTTTTGGTGTCCAGTATCCAGTTCTCATAATGCATACATGGTTTAGCACGGCGAGCATGCAGTAGACTCTCGGTCTTGTTGGACAACAATAAAGGTCTTTTCATGGTAATTGCTGACAAAAAGAAAAATAGAATATCACCAACTGTTTTATTGTGATTCTTATAAGAATTTTGAATAAACCCTCTATGTCTGTTTTAGGCCAGCAGCCAGAGGTTAGCTGAGTTGGGTTAGTTGGGTTTGGTTAGGCAAGGTGTGGTTGGAGCAGAGGTTAGGCGGTATGACATGTCAAGGCTTTGCATAGTTAAGGCATATTACACTGTTATGTTAAGATTATCTGATTGCTCAACTTAAATCTGAGCAATCTGAGCAAACACAGAATTCAGAGATTAACATGCAACATGTTTCATACTGGATATTTATCTACCATGATTTTAAGTGAATTATTTGATGTATAGCTTACAACTGACATCTTTTTAAACTTCTGCTGATAAAATAGTTCAACCAGAAGGTACTGTGGATCACATGTTAGCACTATAAATACTTGTTCTTGACAAATCTCTCCAGAGCCAGTTGCCACTGTCAGTTCCAAACACGTCTAAAGTCAGCCAGCACAGATTCATTGATAGTTGGCAACGCCTGTGGAGCAGGATTAGAGGGCTAACATGACTGCCACAAAAATCTTAAATGGCCAAACGCTATCTATTGCTGTGTCCTAAGTGGTGACGAGGGCGTGTGCCAAACCGCCAGAACTGCTGGATGAATGCGATCTGACAGTGTATAGGTCAGCCAACACACAGACGGACATTTTCCTGACTCGGCTTGGCAGATTTACTCAGCTGCAGTGGATTACGCTGGACTTCATCATTGCTGTTGCATTAAAAATCCTATAACTCAAACCCCCTCCCCCACTTTGACTTTGTTTTTTTGTTTTTTTACTAAAACTAAAAGACATTATTTGTGCTGACTAGTCTTCTATCTGACAACCCGTAACTGTCAATCAGATGATGACTGGTGACTCTTGAAAATCTGTTGTTGGGTGTTTGCTGTCTTGGTTAGTAAAGCCAAATTAACCCAAACAACAAAAGGGTTTTGATACAGAGAATTAATCAAACCCACCGATCCATCCACACACACACACACACACACACACACACACACACACACACACACACACACACACAAACCTCACCCTGCCCGAGGATAAAAGTTAAATGGCAGTTAAGAACAAGAGGTAAGAAAAAACAGGAAGCAGGCAGGGAAGTATACTCACGATATCCTGTTTGAGGGTCCAGTGATTAATTAGCATGCAAGAAAAGAGAGAGGGGGAAAAAACACAGTTTAGGCACCAGTGAGCAATTAGTCCAATAAACAGAGAGAGGAAGGACTGGGAGAGGCATAATGAGACGGACTAAAATAGTGCCATAGTTGACCTACATGAATTAAAAGTCAAAAAACTCCCATTGCCATGTAATTGCTACTGGTATGTGGCTTATTTATTGGGCCAAATGAACAACCCCCTCCATAACTGAGTCCGAGTTTGGGCTTTGAACATGGCATAACAAGTATCTAGTATAAGATGAAAGGTGAAATACAGAGAGAAAGTACAAAAGACACATTTAAAAAGAGATTAAGAAAACGACAGTGATAGTCGGGCAGAAACGTATAGCTTGGAAGCTGCTGGAGATTCTGTAGTTTGATGTGAAGTGTTTATGACAGTTGAGATATCTCTTACAGCTGCAGGTGATCAGAATCTTAGCTCACTATCACACTCAGACAGATGCTCACAAGCACTTTTTCTCACACACACACACACACACACACACACACACACACACACACACACACACACGGATATATTCACTCACACACACCTGCCTATGTTCTTTTCTACATACTTGTTCTAGCATGTTCTAGCCCATGTCATTAACTGCATGTTAATTAATTAAGCATGCATTTTTACTTTGTCGCCGGGTGGGATCTAGAGGTGGTCCAACACTGTGGCCAACAACTATTGGGTGGATTCCCTTAAAATGTAGTACAGACATTCATGTTCACCAGAGGATCAATCCCACTGTCTTGGGTGATCTGTTTTCATTTTGCGTCATCAGTTGGTGATTGATAATAGCTTGTCATTTTCCAAGCAAACCGGTCAACATCTACTGGTTCCAGTTTTTCTGAAATGTAGGGATTTGCTGTTATTTATGATAGCGAATAAAGAGGCTTTCGGTTTTCGACTGTCGGTTGAATGAAAGAAAACAATTTGAAGACGTCACTTTGGGCCCTGGGAAATTCTAAAGAGAATTTTATGTACTTCTATCTATAGACGTCACTTCAATAAATTACCCTTGAAAATAATCGGCAGGAAAGTCAATACTGTAAATAATCATTCTAGCCCTGAAGTCCAATAGTCCTTCAAAAGCACCGACAAGGAGAGCTTTTAAAACAAACCCTGCTTTCAGCAGCTTTATTATGCATCAAGTACTGAAGAGGAATTGACAATTTATTCAATATGATTTATTGTCCTCCTTGAACAAGCTTTTAGGGTCAACGAGCTGATTTTTATAGTTCACTGAAATGAAAATCAATAGCAGCCTAGAAGGTAGGAAATCAATCTAAAAGCCTGTAGCATGCTTTGGAAAATGGTTGGCGGTCATATAAAGTATGCAATTTGTAGTTAATAGACTAAAACATGCAAAACACCAGTATGTTCCGTTAACTGTGGTCGTCAACACACCAGCCTGACCTTACAAACAGATCATAAATGTGACAGTATATGTGCATAAATGTGTGTTTGTGTACATGTAAAATGTATGAGTGCTTGAAGGTCGGACACTCACGCCTGCATGGTTGTTGTGGCAGTTTGAAAGCTGAACATATTTTCCTTGGGGAACCAGTTAGTGTCCTCTGCAATTAGAGAGAAAAATGATGAGTCCAGGTTAAGTGGAAAAAAACAGAAAAAATGTGCGTGTCATATTGGCAAATGTTGTGATAAATATGTTTAAAAATTGAAAGCACAGAACCACTTCACAGTCCACCACTCCACAAATGGAGAGAGGGAGACACACAGAAGGAGACAGCAGAGGAGGGAGACGGGGAAACGAATAGTCAGAAATACAGACCACCACATTACATCCAACATCAAACCCTTTAACCAACATGAGAAGAAATAGATTTGAAAGTGTGTGTTCAAGAAACTAAATGTAATATTAGCTCACTTTTCACGAATGCCTCACTTGAATTTATCCAAAACTAAGATCTGCGTGTGATTGATTTCATTTGACTTTTCACAGTAAAATACCTTAAAATGAGAAATAACGTTTCTTACCTATTCATTGTTAAATGCCTACTAAAGGGTCAAGTGTGATCTGCTATTTTTTTTTCACTGAAGTGGTCCTTAAACTTCCACAAAGCCTAGAAATATTACTATTACTACACAATATAATCAAACCGTCACAAACATTAGACTAGTAAAGAGGCAGGTTTAAATGGACGCTAAATTTTTAACCCACATTGATTCAGACCATGGTAAAAAATTACAAAAACACCTCCTAATGTGGTGCAATCCAATCCAATAGACCCCTTTTCACATATTCACTTGTTAATGCAGGAAAAGCACAGGTGAGATTTATAACATTAATAACGGCTACATTCTATTTAGGTTAGCTATTTCCAGGACTCTGGTGTTGTGCATGCTCACTCACTGACATGGCTTACTGGGACACAATAGAATGGAGCAGTCGTAAACATTACTGGTCACACCTGTGCTTCTCCTGCTATAACAAGTCAAAATGTCTCATATGCAATTTGTGTCGAGACTAGGTTTGGGGTGACAGAAGATGCTATTGTTGATCGTTAGGCTGACAGTCATCGACTTCTGAGCCTGTGTCATTGTAACTTTGTGATTTAAAAGGCACAAAAGGTATGAAAAACGTTGGCATTTGTGCATTAAGCAGCAACAAATATTATTTTCATTCTCTGTCACAAATGCTCCATCACCACGTCCTGTTTATTATTTTTAGTTAGGCGGGTTTAGTTAGGCGAGTCCCAAGACACTTGTTTACATTGATGGGGGCGGTGTTACTTTTCCTCGGGTTGCTGTTAGTGTATGTCTTTCAATCACGTCCTTGTTATTTCTGCAGTACATCTAACCGGCTAGCTTTGTTTCTACCTTTAGCCCGACCAAACTAAGTTATGTCAAGACATGTGGCACAGAGGTGAAGACACTTTCAAACTGGACACAGGGATGTATGTGGGTGGTGACTGGAAAGGGCTTTCCTGGCTGGCTGTGATCACTGGTGAGCTAACTCCTTGTGGCTCATTTATGCGCCCTTACTGTGCGAAAATAGATACGTCCATTTTAAACGATATAACCATCACTGCCCACATAATTCCATGCTTCTCTCACCTGGGCTTGGATGTGCATAAATAAGCCATTATACCTTAGGGCAACTCTGAGGGAACGCGCTACTCCAATTCGTAAACACTCAGTCACACCTCCCTTCCACAAACAACAATGTAATCGTCCGTTATGAGGTTTAACCTTGGACATCGTTACAAACCAATTCAGTAGACCTCGCCAATCCTAGTTGAGAATGTGCGAGTGCAGTGTTGTTTCAACTTTATGGTTATGAACTCAAGTATGAGTTGTTGTACTGATAATACTTTTGATGGTAATTCTGTTGGTGAGAACTTTATCTCTTTCCTATGTTTTTGTTCTGGCCACATGACCTACATTTGCAGCACAGGCTTAAAAAAATGGATAATATAGTCTAAACAAAAATGATTATTAGCTTCACAGGGGAAGTAAATAATTGGCTTGTCTTGTTATTTTGGCCATACACTGTAAATATTTCAAATCAAAATAATTACTTGCAACGACCACTAACAAAAAAAAATAACAGAAAAAACAGCTAGATCTCACGGCCCTCTGTCTGATTGGAATGAGTCAAATGCTATTTCATCTCCGGTTTACTACCAAACCCACCAACCCAATCCACAGGGTCTTCTGAACAAACCCCCATCCCGCCCTCATTTGGAATTCAGCGCCTCTCTTTCCTCTGTGTCCTCCGCCCTCTCACCTCTCTCCAGCCCAGTCACCCGGTCCACACTCCACATCCGCTCTAGGCGTCGGTGCTGCTTGCCTGCCTCTCGGGATGTGCTCTCCAGGTCCAGGGAGCCCTGGCTCCGCGAGGGGGCTCCACTGCACGAGTCACAGGCCAGCCCGCTGCACTCCGCCTCCCCTTTTCCACCCTCGCCCCAGCTGCGGATGTTGTGGGCGCTGACGGAGGTCTGCAGTGGAGGTTGAGACAGGTGATGGTGGTGGCCGTGGTGTGATCCATGGTGGGAGTGGGATCCAGAGACGGCTAAAGACTGCTGCTGCTGGTTGCTGCTGCTGCTTCCACTTGCTCCGCTACTTCCTCCACTGCTGGAGGACACGTTGGTGCCGGAGATGCCGTGGTGGTTCCCGTGATGATCTTTCCCATGATGATCTTTCCCGTGATGGTGGCTGGTGCCACGGCCGCTGCTGGCATGGTGGTACTGGGTGGGAGATGATGAGGCAGAGGAAGGGGAAGTGGAGGGCTGGATCAAGCCACCTCTGGATCCCACCCCGCGACTCCCCGACTTCTCCTTCAGGACGTCCAGTTCTAGGCTCTCTTTGCTGCCCCGGCCGCTGCTCATCAGCATACCGCGCTGGGTGGTGATGGTGTACACGCGGGCAGGCTGCAGGGTGCACTCGACACACTTCAGCTGGTCTTCCTCCGCTGAGAAGCTGCGCTCAAGGGACAGCCGCGATGGCTTGGTAGAGATGGTGATGGAAGGGGGAGGTGCCAGTGCGGGTTTCACCAGGCTAGACTCCTGGTTCTCCTCACAGCCCTTGGTGGTGTTGGAGCAGGGATGCAGGTGGTTGTTGTTGTTGTTTGGACCAATCGTGTCACTTGGCGACTCTGGGTCGGGACCCACCAAGGTCTCACAAAGAAGATGAGCTAGTATGACGGTGAAAAAGACAAATACCAGTGTTAAAGAAATGAGGAAGCGCAAGGAAAAGTGAGAGGAAAAAGAAGAAGAAGAAGAGCGGAGGGTGACACAGAGGATCATATCTTTTAGGTTATCAGCTGTGGCAGTGATACACTAATGATCGCAGCGTGGCATTTCAACAGTGAATGAGGTGAAGCAGGTGGAATCATGGCCACAGAAGGTATGGACAAATGGCAGGATGGCAGAGACGCTGACCTGATCCGTTTCGGTTTTCAGGGTGTGTGTGGGACAGGTACTCTCCAAATGCTCGTGCTGCTCTGTGGACACACACACATGACACACACATACACAAGACATTAATTCACAGGGTGAAACGGAGGGGTGAGCGAGAAAGGAGAGGAAATGGCAAGGTAGAGAAGAGAGAAGGGCAAGGGAATTGTAAATCATAAACCTAATTGCCTTCTTTGTAGGCTTGTGCCACCCACAGATTAAGATGCAGCTGTTTTATCTCTACACTTCAGGCAGCCTCAGACTGAGGGAGAGACAGAGTATGAGACAGCCGGAGGAGATGGAGTGAAGGATTGTTTGACTTAATTTCTCAGTATGACCTCAGTTTGCGTCGGCGGACGTAATTGCAGCTGGCAGTGTGTTCATGTTTTCCTTGTTTCATATGCGCTCACGATGTATGTGTGGATGTATGTACTGTATCTTTGTGTCAAGAAAAATACTTAACCTTGACGGCAACTGAAGATGATTGCTTGGAGATGGAGCTGAAAATAGATGCTGTGAGCTCCATAACCACAATACTGCATCTGGTGGTTAGCTCCTTTTGTTCCCCCTTGGTCTTTCTTTTACACACACACACACAAGAATAGACAGAAAAATACAGACATCCATTCAGCCAGGTCTCCCAGTTGAATGGCGCTGACCTCCCTAATGTTCCTCTAGTCAGTGTGTAACAGGAATGGAGAATTAGCAAAGCAAGACAGGGTAAAAGGAAGAAAGATAACTTTATAGATGTGCTTTCAATGTCAATCTGCTTACTAACTGAGAGGAAATGTAGCGCAGCAATAACTATTAGGAATAAGGAGTCATTATGATAATTAAGAATGAGAGGAGAGGCGAGGAGAAAATGGAGTCACTCTAACACTGTAAGCTATTAATATTCGTTTATTTCCAGAGCAAAGATCATGGTAATCATTTACTGTTCATGATTGTATTTTTGAGGCACTGGCAGCCGTTATTTCCATTTCACGACTTCAAGCTCTCAGTCCACTACTCCAATACTGTAGTTTTTATCTATTATTTAACAACGGACAGCTGCTTTAGTTTAATTACTATGTTATCTCCAGATACCAAAGATCGTTTCCTTTTAATAAAGGGTTAATTTAACTTATCTCAAGAAAACAAGCTCTGTTATCTTGGGATAAATTAATCTGTCGTCGCGAGCAAAACAAAAAGTCTCACCCTCGTATTACTTACAGCCTAATGTAGTTAGATCAGCAGTGCCATGCCAGCAAGTCCAGCAGCTGATTTTGGCTGAATATGTCGGATCAAGGAGTACCCATTATCGATCAATAATGCAACAGACTGTACACCAATCTTAATTTATTTATATACATCCTTTATTAACCTATACCTTTCGAACACCCACCGATGTGAGTAGTTTTATTTTCCCTATGAGTTACTCACTGTAAGCCTGTTGTTTCATTCTGCCCCAGTTCTGCACAGAATGGATGATTGAAGCACTTTTAGCAGCTTACATTCTAATTATATCCGTCAAAGATTTACATACATAATGACCACTATAGCCAGCTGCTCCTCTCAAGTATCTCTCTCTAAAGCGTCCATGCGGAAACAAGCGCTACAGAATGATACTACTGTTACTCCTAACTCTTACAATAGGTAAACCAAGCCCGGAGAGCAGTGTTTATATCACTGTCCACTCTCATGAATCTTAATTTCTAATTTTCTCTTATAAAATGATCTCATCAGCTCGATATATCGGCTGTTTGTTTTCTCAACGATAACAAGATAACTCAATCTGTTATCACAAGAAGAAAAAGTGTTTTCTGGATAACTGCAGAAAGTAACAGCATAAAAATAAATAATTGCACATTAATGTAAGGGTGCCTCCAAGATAACACAATAAAACACACATTACAACATTGTTTTGTTGTTAATTTTGCTTGAATACTTGTGTATCGTGTCTGACTTTAAGTTTAAACTCTGAGGGTACCTCCATTAGGGATGCATGATGAATATCGGGCTACTAAATTATTGGCCCAATAATGGGAAATATTGGCTATTGTCTCATAATGGAGCTGATACTACAAAGCCACATTGTGTTCAGGGAATTTACATACAGTTTTGCGATCAGTCAAGAACACAAAGGCGACATCTATTATTAGAGAGATGAAATTTTAAATCATCCATCTTTGCACACTGCATCTTGGCTTTACTGCCCTCAGGTGTGCACAAACTAGAGGTTAGTGACTTGTTTTGGAATATAACAATGTGAAATTATCAGTATCAGCCATGAGTAGCAAGTAATTGATTGCTTTTCTCCGACTGGAGGAAGAACATGAAGTCACCAAGCTCAAAGAGTGTTGAGGTGGAGATTTCTAGAATAATAGCATCCTTTCTGTCCAGGAGCAATAGGAAAGCGATCATGGTGGACTCAATAGCACTACAGGGGGGCTCTAAAGAAACTGAAAGTCACAAGTAATGGGCAACCATCAATTAGAACATTTAACCAAAATGAAATTGTTGTGAAAATAGTTTACCAAAACCTTCTAAGCTTCTAAGATGAGCAAGATCAGAGCAAACGCAAAAGGATTGCAGGGCCAGTGAAGCAGTGGGGACACAAAGGGCTAACGTTACGCTAGAATTTTACCAATCTATTTGTCAGTTTGAGCTGGATCAGACTCAGGAGGAAGTGTGGTTAATCCAATGCAAGGTCTCGGACCACCAGTCACCATTCAACCCCACTGTAAGCTCTAACTCCCATAGTCTTAGTCTTCAAAGCAGACTGGCTGCCCATGGACATTTTGTTCCTGTAAATTGTGGAAACTGTGCAATAGTTTAAGAACATCCTTCCAAACCTTTTCATAGGGGCATGGTGGAAAAGAAAAGACCAGAGAAAGGTCAGAGCTGGGCTGGCTTTAGCAAAATGACTTTTCACAGGAAGGTTTTAAATAATAAATCACTAATGATCAATTAGTACAGGCAGACTAATGAATCAGTTGTGAGTCAGTATACTTATTGTCTTTTTCAAAACCTAGTGTGAAAAGCAATATGCAAAATTTGTTACCTTTGTATAGATGTGATCCTAGAAAAAAGCCTGATGTGTTTACAAAACTGCCTGTTTTCCTAATGCAGTTAATGTCGGAGGTGACTGCTGACACACACACCCACACACACACTCACACTTTGTGCAGAAGAATCCCCGGTGTAGAGGGGAATCTGTGGGTGTAGCTCTGTCAATTATTAAAGCCTGTCCAACACAGCAGGCGCACACACAAACACACACCCACATACACTCGTTCCCAGTAAGAGCCAGAGTGCAGTGAAAACAGACTCAAACATTTTCTCTGATGCACAGTCTTCCCTTTTCCCTTACACTGAGTTTTTTCATTTTTTATTTTAAACACAGCCCTCTATTCTTGCTTCCCCACCCCTCCCCCTCTCCTCTCTCTCTCCTCCTCCTCTTATCCAAAGCAGGATTTCTCCAGAGACAACTTATGTGAACAAAGCTGCTTTACATCTTTAAAGGAAACGTGACAAAATGACCTTACGTTCACATTAAATACACATCTTGGAAACATTAGTCCTTACCAGTGCAACAGAAAGATGAGACTAAGACGTTATACTTGTACTTGTTTGACCAGAGGAGGTCCTCTAAATGGCACTAGGACTTTATTATTCAAATTACTTCAAACCCATTAAAATCTGCCATATTACCTGACTAGAAAGTAGCCTTTTGTGGGACACTCTGAGATCCTCTACCTATGCTAATTCATAGTGAAGACATACATCAGTAATTAAAGAGCATAATACCTCCTTCCCTACCTATATATATGAAGGCTGCAGTGGAGGATTTTGGGGAGCTTAACCACACCAGTGTTGAGATTGATATGGACTCCCATTAGAAAGACAAAAGAAAATGCAAAATGTACACTGTATAACAGCATTGTATACGATACTGCATGTTATATTTTAGTCCTATGTCGGTGGTTCTCAAAAGCGTTCTTTAAAGCCAAAAAATGATTTTCTTACCTTAACCACAACCAATATCATGCCTCATGCCTAGACCTAACCAACCAAACCAACAAAGGTAACCAATCTGAGGCAAAGTAGGGCAGGTCTTTTTAAGAAAGGATCCATAATCATGCCTCACTGACTGTATATAAAGATGGACAACATGACAGCTCCCCAGAAGTGAACCAGAAAAAACATTTTGTTTGCTCCTTGGTAACCCCTCCCACTTCAAGTTAGCAGATGGTACAGGTATTAGATGCTATTAAAAAAAAGTTGTGAAACGTCATGATTGACAACTGAAACCTGCTCACGATTTAGTCTGGCAGGATGTAATACTTTGGCCACATCACCCGTTTGCTCCCGTGCAAATTCAGGCTCCAAATGATGGAATGAAATAACAGTTATGGTCTGCCTGGGCCTGAAAAAGTCTTGGTGGTCCAACACTCCCCCAATGCGCTCTGAGTCCCCAATCAGGACAGAGTATATACAGTATCTATGTTATGACCTCTAGCTGCACGGCTAACTGAGCTAACTGGCTCACAGCAGCTACAGTAAGAAGCAGTTAGCAGTTACTCTGATAATATGCTGCCTCCGCTTTGTGTGGAGCATGAATTCAGCAGGTGGCTATTTCTTACATATTGCACCCTAAACACAAATTAATCTAAGAATCTGCACCAAGTAAGAACAATAAAACTGTAATAAATGTCTGAAAAGTAGATTTGACACCACAGTACAAAGCCTTAAGATTAGGAGGTGATGCAGTATGTGTACATGCACTTAGTTATGTGCATGTGTGTGAGTGAGTCAGCCTCTAATATACTCAAAGGCAGAATAGACAAAAGAACAGAAAGATTTGATGAAATATTTGTTTGTTTCTGTATGTATGTGTCTGTGGTGATGTAACAAGCAACCAGTCCCATTAAGGACAGTTGTGACAAATGTAGTCTATGCTCTAATCAGCAGGTGTCCCTGTGAAGCTCTGAGACGTTTTAATTTTAACCTTCCTGTTTTATTATTCAACCAGCTGAGGCACTCTGATTAGAATCGGCAAACAATGGTGCAAGAGACTCGCATCATCCATTATACATGAAAGGAAACAGACAGAGAGAAGAACGCATCTCAATCCATCCGTTAAACAAACCCTCTCTGTGTGTTCCTTCTTATAACTGTTATATGTGAGGGGGACACAGGTGCATGAGGTGGCGGGAGAAACTCTCTAAGGTGAAAAATGTTGGAGGAGGAGGCAGAGAAGAAGAGGAAGAGCTTGACAGGCAGAAATGAAATTCGTCCTGCATGCTCTCAGACATGTGACAGGGGTTTGGGGAAAGGAACGAGTTGGGGAGGGGAGTTTCTGGGGAGGAGAGACGGGATCAGAGAAGAGAGGAAGCAGAGTGTACAGAGAAAAATGGGGCATATTAAAAATGAAAGTCGGAGTAAACTTGAGGAAACGGAGGCAGACAGAGAGGGAGCACATTCAGGACAATGAGGGAGAAAGAGATAAAACTGACAACAGACTGTTTCCTCCTTGAGGCAAGTGCGTCTTTGAAAATCAACTCAGTCCTGAAATCCTTCGTGTCATTTAACCTCTTAAGGGTCCTCTACAGGCCCGCTAAGTCGGATGGGTGCGCTGTGAAACACTTGTCCAACAGGAGCGTCCGGGATGGCACAGGTTCAAGTTCAGATCAGATCAGATTAGATTTCCTGACAGCGATGGAGAGCTTGTGGAGACCGGCTGTGTGAGAATGAGAACTTCATAGGTTTACGTTTCTGAGAAGTGTTCCCTCGACAAATACACTGTATAGGCAATATTTCATGAACACTGCAAACCATAAAATATCTTAATGAGGTTCACATTTCATTCTTGACCTTGGATAACACAAGAGACATTCTCATCACAAGCTCCATTTAGTTTCGAGGACCATTTTGATCTTTATATCGTATCACATAAACTTCCTCAGCAGATGGAGTTTGCCCAGCTCTGATGGAATCGTAGATGTCCACATTTCTGTTTTTCTCACCGCTCGCTTCTTCTGGCTCAAGAGCTTAAATTCAAACTTCAAGAACCTCAGGAAACCGCTGTTTCAAAGAGAAAGATCATATCACATAATCTTCATCAGCAGATGGAGTTTGGTCTGTTGCCATGGATTTGTAGGTGTTTCGACTACTGAAAAATCCACTTTACAAGGAAGTAGATTTTTTGAAAGTTTGGAATAAGACTCCAAAATCAACTTTCTTACTAAATGGACCTTTAAAGCTTTAAATTCAGAATTATCGAGTGCTATAATCGTTGCTCCGGAATGGGCACTAAATGGACTTTGGATTAGCATTTCCTTTTTTTTTTTTCCTCAACAGAACTTTTTAGATTTATTTCCAATGTGTAAGAAAGCTGCGTGAACATTAACTTGAGATCTGATGATGGGTCAATGATGTTATGTGACACCATTATATGGTGACACGTTCAGGAGTTATGGTAAACGAGAGCGATGGAATTCTTTGCAAAAATGCCCCAGTTTTTTGTGTTTACTCTATATAATGGTCATAATATCAAAACTGTGTACAAAGGGCTAGTTTTGAATGCAAGAAATGACCAAATTGACATGATCTTTAAGATAGACGTCCATGTTTGCTTTGTTGTTTTTCTCTGATGAAGGATTAATTTTGTGACTAGACAACATCACTGGAGATTGCAATGCATTTCAGCTGCCAACTCAAATGTTGCAGTGTCCTTATTAAAACAACAATTAGAATTTTTTAAATAGCTCCTGCTCTAAACTAACCAAGTCTTCAAATGTATCTGGCACTTTATCTAAAGTCATGCTGGAGGCCTGGCACCATTTCTATCTGCTTTCATGCCTCTATTAGAGACTAAATGAGTGAATAATTTCACATATCTTCTGTGTTGTTGGTAGCTGCTACTCTGAGGAAAACAGAAATGATCTAATTGTCTTTGCGACAATGGTGCCAACAATAATACCACTAGGAAACGCAAGGGACCTGTTTTTGGGTTGTCTGTTTCCACTTTAAATGACTAAATACTTTGTGAGCGCCCTCAAAATGACACGTAGAAGCATTTTCTAATCTGACACCCTTATTTGTCAGACCACATTTGTATGCAGAAAGGAATCTGATTCATGATGTGACGAAGCAAAGCAAAGAGCATGGTTTGGATTAAAGTAAACATCTTTGGGTTTGGGTTAAAATAACCACTCGTATACACCACAAGTTTGAGGAGTTTTGTCATGGTTAAAATCAGTCAGCAATCATGGTTGTGGTATAAAGAAATCAATGTTGATGGTCAGTGGTCCCCTGTGTTAAAGTCCAATTTGTACGATCAACCAATCAATCTTTATTTTTATAGCACCAATCCAAGATAACTTATTAGATAACAGTATTTTGTGCAAGCACTTGGCAACAGTGGCAAGAAAAACTGCCCCTTAACTGGCAGAAACCTCGAGCAGAACCAGACTCAATGGTGGGCGGCCAAAATAGTTGATTGTTGAGTCTCATTCCCAACTCATCTGTATTGAGACTCAATCAACTAGTATCTTACAAATTGAACCTTTTATATTCTGATGTAGCTGTCCCATGACATTTTGTGGACCCTCCGACCCCGCCCACAGACTTTTATGCTCAATAAATCACCTGACGGACAACAGTCATTATTACCATGGAGTATTGAGGCAATGCCTTTTTTTGACAAAATGACAGATACTGTATTGAGAGGACAGTCTACAACTACAATGTCAAGCAACAAGGATGTTTTGTGATCCAATATTTTGGACAAAGATAGCTGTAAGTCTGTTATGTAAACTACTGCGGGTACAACGTGAAACTTGAATCTCCTCGCCTTTTGCCTGGTTGTCTGTTCTGTTCTGAGTGAATATGATATAATATATTTCGCCTTTGTCTGGGTCTACAGTTCAGCAGATACTCCAGTGTACTTTTCACAAGCTGAATGAGTCAGAAACAATTACCCACACTCCACTCCTTGTTGAACACATTCTGCCACAAGATCCACTAACCACTTTGCAGACACGTACCTCAACAACGTGAAATACCTCAGCACTGCAACTCTTTTAATAGTCTCCGACAGATGGACAGATGGGAAACATTACAAATCTGTAAACATGACCTGCCCTTTTTCTTCAGTGTCTTCAAGTTTGTTCTCACTAATCTTTCCAGATTTTAAAGCAATATTCATTTCTTATTTCAATGTTGCTTTATCACCTTTTTGTTTGACCTTTTTCTTCCACTGTCCTGTTTTTCACGATGCTTATACGCCTACGTTTTCAGTGCTTTTTTCCCTGGTTGGGTTTATTCTGACAGGTGTAAAAAGCCCACCCACATTTGGATATTTTTCTTGCAAGAAAATAATCACTTTCTATAAAATCAGGGTCCCTCTGCCAAGTGGAGATTTGTAAGCAATGTGTAGATTGTAGGTAAAGGTCAATGCAATTAGGTGTAAAATGTAGCAATGCTTTATATAAGATAATCAGAAATTTAGATAATTTGGAACAAAGAAATGTCTTATCCCTTTTATAACACATATAGGGATGAACGCTTCTGCTTTTTACACTGTTAAGTCTGATTCTTGTTTATTTTCTTCAATTTCCCCCATGAACATGACAATTTAATATTCACAAACTGAGCATTTTGCTTTTATTCTGTTCTTTTTTCCACTTATTTTGTCCAATTCTGTTTAACAAAACACTGTTCTACCCTTGCATCTTGAAAAGGAAAGTATAGTAAAACATTATTAGAATTTGAAAATGGCTGAGAAAGCAATCTATACAAGAAAGGAAGAAAAAATCAATAATCATTAATTAAAACAATTTGGTTCTTATTAAGTTTAAGATGTAATTTTGTCCAACAAATTATCTTGAATGGACCCTGAAGGTTACTCTGAGATTAAAACGATGTCATATGGGTATTTTCACATATAAAGGCATGTTATACTGTAATGTACATTTTTTCATTCCAATATTGACCCCAATCTAATCATCTCGTACCTTTTCCCTATGGATTCTGATGCTGTTTAACACTGTGACAATATATCTTAAGAGGACAAGCGGCTCATGGCTGAAAACAGGTCATTGCTCCCCTAGCAGCGTTCCCATTGGTCTGAATATCATCAGAGCTGATGTCTCCCTGGGCATCTCTCCACTGTAAACAATGGGCTGCCAAGCAAAGAGATTCCTCACTCTTAATGCGCCTTAATCGAATCCACCTCTCAGATGCTCTAATTGAATTGGGCCTCCTACAAACACACACACACACACACGAAGGAGCATACACACACACACGAATGCACCACTGGGGTGATGAGAACCTGTTGAGAGGCTTGTTGCATGTGCTGAGAGCCGAAGGGACTTGGGAACGTTAATTGCTGTCTTGAAACTGTGGTGCATCATGGGACATGTGGGAATGAAGCACCTGATCGGGACGCTGATTAAAATGTCAATGAGTCACCGCAGCTACCACAACCACACACAGCGCTGTGTGATGTAACTTATTCACACAAACTAACACACAGCACTCTCCTCTTTCAGTGTGGTAGACTTCACATATATTATTCATAATTAATATACATTTTTAAAGATCCATAATAGGTGTCTTGCTGTGATTACTTTTTGACTTAACATAAAATCGCAAGTGCTACCAATAATATCAACAGTGGCTCCGCCCTATTCAAATGTCCCTGTAAGTCACAATACCAGGACCCTGAATCTCAAGCAGCTAAATGGAATTCAGCCATTTACACCTCGACTGTCAAAATTACTTATGTGGAAAAATTCTCATTGTAAAAACTAAAATAGAAGATTGTGAGATGGAGAAGAAATAAATTATATTAAAAAAAAAAGTATTCTCATTAAAAGAAAAATGAAAAAAAATGTAGATATTGTGCAAAGAAATAAAAAACTTTGCTTGACAGTCCATTCTTGTCTTTGTGAACTGACAAAACAATCTCCACACAAGGTCAAGCTACTGACTTCTTCTGCAGCTTTTGACCTTATCACATGGTTTTCATCTGCAAACTAACGGGACAGTTCAACCCAAAATTAAAAAATACATATGTTTTAATGTTTACATTACTTTAATTTGTAATGCTATTAATCCATCCAGATTATTTTTGTGTGAGTTGCCGAAATTTTGGAGGTAGAGATGCCTGCTTTCTCTCGATTCTGAAGGAACAAGATGGTACTCTGCTTGATGTGCTCAAAGCGCCAAAAAATACATAAAAAGCAAATTCAACAGAAATCAGAAATCCAGAAATCATGACCTTGTTGCTAAAGATAATCAGTGGGCGTTGTTGTGAGAAGTTTCATGTTGGAGCTATTTATTCTGTATATCAAACTACACCCGCCGACAGAATCACCATACAGAAGGATAATGGATGAGCGGCTAGCTTACTAAGCTAAGAAAGCTAGCTAAAGTTAAAGTTCAGGCAAAGGGCACTGTTTACAACCTTGCTCTGTCATGAGCATGAGCCTCTCGTCCAGGAGCATGCTCCTTCTTGCGTGGTGATAGGTTAGAGAGTAGAGTTTGGGATTGTTTTTTCAAAGAATAAACAAAAAAAACAAAAGAATCCTGGCAAATATTCATGGTAGCAGTCAGACAAACTTAACACTGCCGGAGCCCTAATCATTCCTCACACTGTAATCAATCAAATCTGCCTCATTCAGCATATTTATTGCAGAGAATTATACCGTCTGATTGGATAAAGGGGGAGGAAAAGAGATGAGGATGAAGCTAGATGTGATAGAAATATGCTTTACTCAAATGTAAACTGGCCGTACTAAAAAAAACAAAAAAAACAAAGTAAATATGAAAGAGCAAGATTTTAGCAAAGAATGACCAGTATCTCAAAAAACGGTCTCCGTCTGCTGAGCTCGAGTGAATCTGAATAACTGTTGTATCAAAAAAGAGTTACGTAACAGCCCTCGACCCGATGAATAGTCACTGCGAGCACACAGCAAAGACAGACGAACCTGTCGACTGTCCCGAGCACACTGAGACACATAACTAACATTACATTTGCATCCCTCTCTGCAAAAAACAAATCCTTTCATCTCTCATAATGTCTTCACACACCCACAGCTCTGCGAGGGTTGTCCGATGCCCTTCAGCCGAACCACAGCCCAGCCCTCCTCTCTCTTGGCTGATAGAAGATCAAAGCGTTTGCTTTTTCACTCAATGTCGCAGAATGCTGGTGCTTGAATTGGAGGTAATCTCTCCTCTCCCCTTTTTTTCCCCCCCCCTGCTCATTCTCAGTCTCTCGCTACTTCTCACGAGCTGCTGGAGGGGAGAGTGTGACCTGTTTCATAACTAGCAATCCATAAACATGCATAAGATGAGACCGGCACTGACGAACGACCGGGTACAAGGAGCTGGTTTCTCTTATGGATCATTTGCATGTATTCCTATCAGTGTGGTCACTCACACTTGTTTGGTGTCCTGCAACAGGTCCTCATACCTCAATGATGAAACGAGTCATGCATCGGAGCTTAACAAATGGCTTCTGAGCGTTTTTCTGATTTGGCACACTCATTCGGCAGGGCAAAGATGTACCAGGGGTGATTTCAATTCATGCTAGCAGCCTGGCTGTCGGGACTGTAAAGGCTGTCTGCCTAACAAATCATTTAGGCAAAAATATCTCAACAAAGATCGGATGCATTCCTATCAATTTTGGACAGACATTCATGGTCACCAGAGGATTGATCAGTCAGACTTCGGTGATCCTCTGATTAACCTCAACTGCCTCCAGATGGTGGACATTTGTGTTTTTTCTTGGCATGTCTTGACAGCTATTGGCATGAAACTTGGTAAAGATATCCCCAGAGGACAAATCCTTATGACTTTGATGATCCCCTGACCTTAGCGTAAATGCCACTGGCAACAGGAAAAAAGATTTATGGAATGGTTAAATCTCGGTAAAGTAGAACCTCTTCTTTTGAAGTTGTAGGGATAGATGACCTTTACGGTTAAGTATGGAGAAACAACTACTAGGAAAGAGGATGCAAACTTTGGTCTCCTATATCAAAACTTTTTATACCCAGTTCGACAAATAACTAGACTACAAAAAGGTACAATCATCGTGTCAAGTCTGGATATGTACAGACTGAAATCTGCTGGGAAAGCAATTACACAGAGCCCCAGCATCATCAAACAGGTTGAGGTGAAATATTGTTGTATAATACATTGCCTTGAAGGCAATGCAGTTGCTAATTCATCGAAACCAAAGCAAAAAGTCTGTGGACATCAGCTGCAGTTGTTTCAATCAGTGTTCGGGATGTTTGATAGACATGGTACCATAGATGGATGGATGGATGGATGGATGGATGGATGGATGGATGGATGGATGGATAGAGACCTTGGCCTCCACACCGTCTTCACAGTGTGCAGTGCGGTGGCTGGTTGTCAGATTCACTGCTCTTTCAAATTACTGAAGTGTAACAAACTCAGTCTACCATGACCTCCACAAACAGGTCGGCTGATTCAATAAATGTTTCATATGCTTCGGTCAGACTAACGTTTGAGATTTACACCTGCAGTTTCTTTAATGTGCAACTTTATGATTAAGATTTGGGTTTAGAGTTAGGGTTATGATTATGATTTGGTTTAAATGGATTCCTGCTGATAGTAAGATTACAGACAGTTATGGTTAGGAATGTCAAGCTAATAGTTTTGGAAAGGAACCAGTGAGGAAGGAAATGAGTGGGTGGTCTTCATATTCTAGAAGACTGTGTGCCTGTATGTATGTTTATTGGGATAGTTTTAAGAAATTGTGGATTGTGATAATGTGATGTAAAAGCCGAGGTGACACTATCATGTCTCGCTCCAGATGAGGAACTGATGAGTCAAAATTCAGCTCTGACCACAATCTGGTCAAATCAAAACACCTGGAGCCTAGTCTCCAAATATTATAAGAAGAAATGAGCTGTCTGGGCCTTGTAGCAACAAAAAACAGAGGCGAGCAGCAAAGATTACTAAGCAGATGATTCCAGATGCTTCCAGATGTTTCACTGAAGAACCGACTGCATTCCGCTGTTGCCAGAGTGTATCCTTGCAGGACACATGACACAAGATCAGCCAATAATGTTCTGATTGTTTAATTGCACAAAATGGATCAGACGTGCTTCAGAGATTAAATCATTTTTACGTAAATGGCTGTTTTGGGGAAGAGTCACAGCAGCCTGAATGGTCCCTGCAGATCTTCAGAGTTAGAGCTGCCTGCACTTCAGACGGAATGAAGAAGAGAAGTAAACAAATGAAGATTAACTGTGGAGAGCCGTGTGTGCCCGGGTGTTTGCATGTAGATATGTTAGTGTGTGTTTGGTTGAGAGTCGAGGGGAAAGCACTTTTGACTGTCTGTTCTTCATTCATGGGGTCGCGTGCGGGTCAAAGGCGGATCAGTATTGGATGTGATTCAGCTCTTTCGCGCTGCGAATGCAACAATTAAACTCTGTGCTTCCTGAGAGACGAATAAGAATAAATAACTTAATATTTGCATGCATTTGAGTGTGTGTGTAGGAGGAGATCATCCTCAATCGTTAGTGGTTGTGTCAGAGGTGTAATAGTATTTCAAGAGCTCCATTGAGAACATGAAGAAGACACAAAAAAAGACTGTCGGCCTTGAGATGGACTCTCTCACACACGCACAAACACACATTCTTACAGTGATCTACCTGCCTTGTAGTCATTAGGTATGAGCATCACATCCCCATCTTCCTGTTCAAGGTGGCACATAGAAATGCATGCACAAGAAGGCTCCCCGGGCTTTGTAATGTAAGGAAGGCACCGAGAGAATGACGTAATAGCACATCAGCCCACATCTGTGGATGCTGTCAAGGTCATTCATTGACTGAGTTGGAATCACACACGGGGGGCCTGCGACGAGGTCCCCACCGAAGCAGCACAGGAGAGCTGAATTTAGTATTCTGGTCTCAGTGGAGCTCGCAGCCCGCGGACCGCGCTTCATGCGCAGACACATGAACACAGCTGAACACACGTGCTTTTCTAAGGAGCTGCAGCTCAGCCTCAGACAGGCGGGACGGAGATCACTCCTCTGCCTGCATGCGTGCTGCTCAAACAGCTATAATTCTTCATGCACCGCACATACACTTAAGAGCGGGTCGTTAACAGCTTTTAACGGGCTGGACTCGTGCCAAACAGTCTGAGTCCCACACCTCTCCAACAGGCTGCAGAAATGAATGAAGGCTTACCAGCGCCGCTGTCCTCTGTGATAACTGACCGAGATTAGTTGATCACTACTAACGACCGGATCGATCGCAGTGATGGACTCATTGACAGCGGGATCGTTTCCTCGCCAGGGTGTGAATTAAGGCATGCCGTGCCGCGCCGCGCCGTGCGCTCGGGTCGATGCGGCCAGACATTTTTTCTTGTTTAAATTACCATAAAATCAGATGGCGGGCTGTTAATGCAGCAGGTGATGGTTCTATTTTAGGTGTTTGCCAAACTGAAAGAGAATGAATGTGAGTCACGGCAGCCCTCGCTTTGCCCCTGCATGACTTTCATTACACAATGATGCTCCATTCAAAACGTTTAGTCAAAATTGCGACGCGCCAGAGGCGAGATAAAAACACATCGTGCGGGAAATACAGGTCAACATTCCCGTTTTAGGTAGGCTATATTTTATCCTTCAGGACTGGCTTAAGTTGAATATAGGTACACGTTTGCTCAGCCTGTCGCCCCGGGCTAAACGGGACATCCAGCAGACGTGTGAAAAGCGCAAAGAGCCTCTCTGCGCATTAGACAGAAAGGCTGAGCTGTCCCCGGGACACCCAAACACACTGCCGTCACGCACGATAACTCCGCTCGGGTCACACCTGGAGGCTCCTAATACCTGCCGAATCTCCCTGGGTCTGCTGCACTGGACCAAAAAAAAAAGACGGGTTCCGAAGGGCGGAGAGAATGAATCCGGGTGTCACTCACCTAACTTTTGCTGCCACAGAAGATATCGCATCGTTTCTTAAATTCTTCCTTTTGGACACGGCAGTTCCCATGCTGACATGGAAACGACGCAGGCGGGAAAACAGTTCATTCCAAAGAGAGGTCGGACGGAGGAATGCGACAATGAAAACTATACAAAAAGAAAAAAACGCAACATGAACAACAACAACAACAACAAAAAAGTTGAAGGGAAATCCGGGAGCAGATATGTCGCGCAGTCGTCTGCAGAGGAAAAGATGCCCAGATGAAAAAAAAGAAACAGGGACGTCAGGCTCTCTCTCCCCCCTCTCTCTCCCTCTCTCTCTCTCTCTCTCTCTCTCTCTCTCTCTCCGGATATGAGCACGTACGTGAGGGAGCTGCACAGCTGTCAGTGTGTGGCTGAAAATACACAGACCTCTCTCTCTCATTGATCTGAAAATGTAATGGGAGGCTGGGAAGGGGTGGTGATATCATCATCATCATCATCATCATCATCATCATCATCATCACAAAGGGGGAGGTGCTGGGTGAAGGGACGCTGGTGCCATCCATGCAGGAACCCTCTCTGCCTCTCATCTCATCCATTTGTTGGATTATTGTCTGTTCATTTGGGCTTTATGCAATCGGTCATTTTGGTTGAAATGCTGCACACACACAAACACACACACACACACACACGTGGAATCGGAGAGGCTCTCGTCCACAGCCAAGGACAGAGGGGAGCAGTGAGGTTGAGGCGCTGCAGCAGTGCTCTGTCTGTGAGCATCACTCCAAACAGCAGCATGATAACAGTGCGCTCCAGACCGGGATGTTTCCTCCGGCTGTTGAATGGTCTTTGAATGGCAGGACCATCGGTGTTATCAGTATTCAAAGGAGCGTTGGGAGAGTGACGGATCATAAAGGGCAGCTTCCCACATCTGTGCAGCAGAATTAGCGCCCCTGTGAGAGGTTCCTCCCTTCAGTACTCACATTTTGTGTTGTCTTTATGCAATTGTGGTTGCAAGAGACACAGTGGCTTGATACACCAGACAGCTGATGGTGCATATGATTTATGAAGTAGTGGGAAAAGAATAATCGCACACTTAAAGATATGGTATGTAACGTTTCCACATTAAGATGTCTAAAATAGACTAGACGTTTCATCTATGTTTCATTGCGTCGTGTGCTTACATTGTTCAAACCCAGATAAAGTGTGTCATTTCACTCCGGTAACTGCGCATTTACTTCGGTCACCTGTCACTTATAACTTATGGGGACTCCTCAGATGATGTGTCAGAGAAAGAAGGAAGGAAGAGAAAGAGGACGTGACTAAATGCAGCATTGAAAAAGCTTTAAAACATTCTCTCAGCTGTAGACAGTTGTGCTGCAGTCAGGTTGGACGGATTTTTATTGACAGCGGTGGCTGTTTAACAATAAAGGCATGAACTCCGGTGATCTCACACTACTTCACACCATCATCAAACTATGTCTTTTGTTTTAAGACCCTCCATCAAGTCACACATTGTGCGTTAATTTCAAAAAGGCATACAGAAATACTTAATCATAGCAACTACAAGTAATTACTTTTATTCTAGAACTGTATCCCGGTGCATTTTGTCACTGTGATGTTTCATCTCTGTGAGAGTTTCTAATCAGTCATTTGAAACCTAGTGGTCGGGACAGGAAGTCACAAGATAAATCGGGGAATATATTCATATTTTCTGACTCCTCTATCAAGGTATTAAAGGGCAAAATTAAAAGGTGGACCCAAATGCAGAAACAAGGAGGCAAGGTAGGGGAGAACAAAAGGCGAGCTTTATTTAACAGAGCTGAATGCAACAAACTAAGGGAACAAACAAAAATCAATCAAGGGACCAAAAGTCAAAGTAGCAAATAAAACAGTTAAACAAAGGGCAAACAAAAAGTCAAAGTTCACATCAAACATTGAAAAAACAGAAATCAAAATCCCAAAACATACCGCAGAGGAACAGGAGACATGCGAGGAAACACAGGAACTTCAGAGGAAACATCGCACACACAACACTGACAACGAACTGACAAAGAGTACATGGGAAACCAAGGCTTAAAGGGATATTCTGGTGTAAATTTAATCCATGGTCTAAATCACTGTGAAACTGTGTTAGACTCCCTCTCGAGAGATCAAGTTAGCAGACCGCTAATTTACGGAGTTTTATCAACCTCAGAAATGACCGCACGACAACAATACATTGCAGTAAAAGGGTCCAAATATAAACCGCCACCAAAAAGCCACGAATAATGTTCAGAACAGCACCAAACTTCAGCAACAGTACAAATAGGGTCTCAGCACATAGTCCGGGGCATCTAACCTCCGCTAGCTTAGCTGGATTTCTACTGAAAAGCTGACAAAATTTACCACTCTTCTGCAGCAGCTTCCTGTTGACAGGAGGCCCCAAGAGTCGATTACCGAATGCAGTAGAGTTCCGCGGCTCATGGATGAAAATGTATGATTATGACTCCATGGAAAAGCAATCAAATTCATATGTGTCTTACCTGCCAGTTTATAACAGTTATTATCGAGAGCGGACAGGGAAAAGAACGGAATTGAGCATTTCTAATCGCACTCGGTAATCGTCGCGTCGGGACTTCCCCGACCCGGATGCTGATGGAGGAGAGTTGAACTCTGTTTTTAGCCTCCCAGTAGCTTCCCTAGCTAAGCTAGCGGAGGTTAGATGCCCCGGACTATGTGCTGAGACCCTATTTGTACTGTTTCTGAAGTTTGGTGTTGTTCTGAGCATTATTTATGGCTTTTTGGTGGCGGTTTATATTTGGATCCATTTACTGCAGTGTATTGTTGTCGTGCGGTTGTTTCTGAGGTTGATAAAACTCCGTAAATTAGCGATCTGCTAACTTGATCTCTCAAGAGGGAGTCTAACACAGTTTCATGGTGATTTAGACCATGGATTAAACTTACACCGGAATATTACTTTAAATACACAGAAACACTGATGAGGGAACGAGGAACAGGTGGGGAAAGAGGAGGGAGGAGGACAGGTGAGATAATGAGGCAAAGACACAGAGGAGAAAGCATGAAGGAAACAATACTGAAAGAGGGAGACAAACATGCAAGGAGGAAGAGGAAAAGACAGAGGGGAGAACACAGAGGAGAACGCTAAAGAGACACAAAAAGGGGACAAAATATCAAAACACAACACAAAGACATCGAATCATGAACCATGACATCCTCTCCCCTTTTTGTTTGTGTGGAATAGCCCTACCTCCTCGGGCCTCCTAAATAATTAAAAGCTCCTGTTTGGTAAGAAAGTTCATTCCCAACTCACCAAATGCTGATGCTTTCATATGGCAGCCGACCCGACCTACAAACCCAAAGTGTCAGTATTTGACTAGTCGGGAAAGTATTACTATCTTACCAATAGGAGCTTTAAATTGAATAATATGAGCGAGAAAAATCAAGTATTCATCGGACTGTTCACATCTGATATATCGGCGATGAATCTAGGGAAGACAGTTCCCAAGTACTGTAGTTCTAAGGGGTCACAATTAAAACATGTCGGACGGTTGCGTTGAAAAAAGTAAAATGATGGTTGCATTAGCTAATAGAATATCTGGGACATTTACTGCAGCTTAAAACAAGGATTCGAAAGCCGTGTCAGTGTCATTCATGGATCTAGTAAGAGAAATCTGGACACAGCGTCAGCGGGCGTAGCCCTGTTCGTTCCTGTGGGAGCTGCTCAGTTGCGCATGAAGCCAAAAACGTTTGACTTCCTGGGTGTAAGGTTAAGGAGTCATTTTGCAGGGGTAGAACATAGGATTGTACATTATTTTTGGCCTGAATAAACATAGGAACTAATATAAATACAGTACCAAGCACAAATCAATCCAGCCATCCAATACATGGTTTGGAGGGGAAGACATCAGGGAGGATATTTTTTTTTAATAACTTCCTGGAAGTGTCTCCATGTCCGAGTGGAAGTCTACACAGGAAGTTGGGTTTGGTGAAGACCTCTAAGTGATTTAAGATATAAAGTGCTATTCCTTAAATTTGTCATATATTTTAATCTACTGCTGCGTCAACAGCTCAGACGTTATTCTCATTTCTATTTTGTGTTATGTAAGATATGAGAGAGCGGAACATGAAATGAACTGTTCATTTGTAAATTGGGAGCTGAAGACTTATTGCATCCCCACACTACAAGCCAGAAAAACCACTGCGTATTTGAATCAGATTGTATTAAACGTGATGTATTTTAATGAATTGTAGAAACAAAGACCATATTCCAGCAGTTTAATCATCTAATGCTATGATCTATAGCTTGTTTTCCTTCCCTTTTATTTAAATAAATCGGTGTTGGCAGAAGTCCCGGTGGTGTGCAGAATTTGTTATCTCACGCTGCCCAGAGGCAATGGATCGCCAATCAATAATGATAGAGAGTTTTTGGTCACATGCGGACATGGTCACATGCACACATCATATAAACAGATAGAAGCTCGGGCAGCAGACGAATCGCCCAGTAACGGCCGATTAGCCTTCAACCATCAAACCTATCAATCTCTCGATCCACAGGTCATTTCACCGGCAGCTCCAACGTGCAGGATGTCCTTGAGCTTTATGTGTTTTAGTATGTGCTTCACCTGCTCTCTCTCTCTCTCTCACACACACACACACACACACACACACACACGCGTGCGTACACACTAAAACAAAAGAAATGAAAATCAATAAATAAAGCAAAGCACTGCTGGGCTGGTGTGAGCTGCTGTAGGCCATTAAGCAGTAAATAATTCCAGGCAGCTCTGACGAGACCGAGGCAGGGCGTGTGGATGGACTGTAGATGAGTACGGGAGACGGAGGGATGAATGAACGGACGGAGGGAGGAGGGCAGGGAAGGTGGAGCTCCCCACACGAGTCACAAAAAAAAAAGATGAGAAGGAAGATGACGGAACAGGGAGGCATGAATGGAGGAAAGCAGGGATCCTAAAAAGAAAAAAGAGAGGGCAAGGAGGGGTCAGAAAGCAGAAGAAAGGCGGTGAGAAAAAGAGATCTGAGGAGGAATGAAAGAAGCAATTCATGGTTTTCGTTCTGAGTGAAAGGAGTGCTGCTATGTGTCTACTGCTACAACACAGTGGGACAGCGCTGTGCTAAAAGGGGAGGAAAGGAGCAGGCAAAAAAAGATGAAAAGCAGTGAAAAAGGGAGGACAAGAACAGCACGTGCAGCCATAAATCCACATCTGCCCAAGATATTAGTGTCTCCTCTGACCCTGGCAAGCACTCACTGTTTGATTGATTGCAAAGCAGATCGATATTTTGAGTCTGCTACGGTTACAGCCAGCCAAGTGGCCCGAGAGTCAATCTGAGGGGGCCGAGTTTACACTCTCAATCGGATTTTTCTTACGAACACATTTAGTTGAGGAAATGGAAGTTCATTATTCACTGAGGAACAGTAAAACCAAGTTGACATTTTATATTTAATATAATTCAAATTGAATACAAAGGACTTTTAACTGGTTATGAAACAGATTCAGACTAATGCTGATGCCTCTATATGACCTAATTAGCAAATGAATGGATACTTTTATGTTTTTAAAGTGGAACTGCAGTATTTTTAAAACCAGGGCCCTATATTTAGATGTTTGGCTGTGTGAATTACTCATTTTTGCCAAAGTTTTGGGAATTGTTCCAGCAGATAACAGCTGGAAGCTGCCAAGGCTGCAGTGTGATCCTTTGGGACGACTCGGACTCTCAAAGTTATGTCCGCTAAAAGTGCTTCTTTTTGCCACTGCCCAGCTGAGGTTTGTTATTTTAATTCTCTGACAGCAAATTGGGGACTGTTCCTGCAGAGACAGACTCTTCTCATAAGATCTGTTTTGTTCCCAGAAACTCAGGTCTTGTTCCCGGAGAAGTCTCATGCGGTGAGCAGTTAGACCTTTGACTCATCTAGATATTGTCAAAATCAAAATATTTAGCCGTGACTTATGTAATGAATTCTTGCAAGCAGTTCCTCTTGGTAAAAAAACAAAACCTAAAAAAAAAAAATTGGTATGGTTTGTATATATTTAGGTAAATTTCTCTCTTCTATTCTTTCCACCGCCATTTTCCTGGTACAAGTCACATCTCAAGAGCGAGACAGAACAAGACTTGTGTTTCTAGTAACAAAAAGGATCTTGGGTTTTTTTTTTTAATGTGTTTATTGATTTTTTTTTATCAAAAAACAAACATACACAAGACCAAACAAAAACAAAAAACAAGCTGGGAGTAATAACATAAAAAAAACCAAAAACACAAACAGAAAGATCAGTTCCAGGTAAATGTGACAGGTACATTATACAGCACAGGGTGAGATACAATGGGCGCTAAATAAAGGAAAAAATCGTTTTTATATATATATAAATGTGCTCTGATCTTTATAGCAGAAAGATTTACATTCATGTAATCAAGAAATGGTTTCCATATTCTTTCAAAGGCATTCGTTTTGTTGTGCAGGAGACAGGTCAGAAAGTCCAGAGGTATATATTCCATTATTGTCCTGTGCCATCCCACAACTGAGGGGGCTTCATCTGAGATCCAGTGCTGAAGAATGTTTTTCCTGGCACAAAATGTCATAACATTATACAGTTTTTTCTGATACATATCAGTTACACGGCCACTGGAAAGACCCAGAAAGCGGGAAACCAGGTCAAGTTCAAGCTCCTTCTTCAGAACCTTTTGTATTTCAAATAAGACATCACTCCAATACTTTTGTATCTCAAAACAGGACCAGAAACAGTGGGTAAGATTACCAATTCCTGTCTTGCATTTAAGACAATATGGAGAGACATCCAGGGCTTAAAGTATTCCGGCACCGTGCCGGATTTCCGGCGTGTGGCATTCGGTGTGTGAAAATACGCCTGTGCACGTTCATCGCAGAACAAAATTGCACTGACAAAACTGTCAATGGCGTAAAAACTCAACACAGGAAAGTGATTATAGCAATGCTTCAGTACTTGCTGGAATTGAAAGATGTCCATGTCTTCCAGTATGATCGAAAAAATATTGATAATTTTAGATATTTTTAATAATAGATGTTTAATAATCCCCACTACACCACTGATTTAAAATGATTGGAACACAACTCTCGCTCTCTCAAACTATTATTAACCAATCAGAAGTAAAATGGGGCGGGTCTTGGAAATATGTGCTTCAACCGAGTCTCATGCTGAATTGATACCCGTGAGAGACGTCACGTAGGAGATAAGGATGAAGAATAAATTCATGAAGCCTGGGGAAGATGCCCCTCTAATTGATAACGGATTAACAAATAAATGGCACTGGGCGTGGATAGAAGAAATAGGGACAGACGGTAAGCCTTTTGGTAGCTCGTGCAAGAAGTTAAGAGCAGCAGGCGCTTGCTCCTGCACTTTGTGCTCGAGAAAGCTAACCTATGCAACTAGTGATAAAAAAGTGCTACTACGTCACAAATTCGACCCCACTCATAGAGCAGCTGTTTGCACTCTCCAACACACAACACAATTACCGGGAGCAACAACCACAGCTGACGTACCGGCATCAGTGGCTGACCGTGTTTGTGAAAATACGCGTGTGCACGTTCATCGCAGAATTAATACAGTATGATTGAAAAAATATTGATGAGTTTAGATATTATTAATAATAAATGTTTAATAATCCCCACTACACCACTGATTCACACACACACACACACACACACACACACCCCCAACGAGATACTGACAGACTGCATGCCTGTTTAGAGACGAGATTACAGTCAAGTAATTGTGTGTGCGTGTGCATGTGCTTGTACAGCTACCTTTGTGAGTTTGAGACCTTTGGATGTCCTGCAATGTCTTCCAGTTTGATCTAAAAATATTGATAATTTTTGATATTTTTAATGATACATTTTTAATAATCCCCACTACACCACTTGATTGAAAGACATGAGGGGAGGACCATCAAAAAGGTCACCCAAGGAAGAAATTCCCTTAGCTGTCCAGCGTTTGAAAACTGTGTCCAAGGTCCCTGGGAGAAAGTCAAGGTTATCAGTAATCTGGGTGAAAACCGTTGTAGGCCCTGATCTGCCTTCCATATGCTGTGTGATCCTCCATGCTCTAATAGGATTAATTGTAACAGGTTTGCTGCAAAGCTTTTTAATACATTTCAGTTTATCAATAAAAAGTTGATTTTTTTAGACAATTGAATAGGGACCTCTCAATTTCAAGCCAGATTGAGGAGGCATCGTTTTTAATCCAATCAGGGATCTTATTATTTAACAAAGAGAGAATTATTTGATTATTGTCAGATAATGTTAGAATAACACTCTCTGCCCGTGAGTGGCAAAAACAAGCTCTTTTTGTAGAGTAGCCCTAAAGGATGATGTAGCAGCCATTGCAGCTGCGTCACGGCTGCCAGCTGAGGTGATCTACTGGACCGATTCCAAAACCTCTGGTAAGTATGAATCATTCACACACCCAAAAATGTAGATACAGTGGCCCAGGTTTAAAATGCTGGAATTCTCCCACAGGGACCGCCAGAATCAACAGGAAATTAAAGTTCCTTGTAGCTGCTTTAACTTCCAGTTATCAAAAACATCTACAAGTATATCAATTTATGTATGAAGTTGCTGCATTGGCGACTCATATACATGCCTTCAGAATAGATTACTTTGCTATGTAAATGGTATATTTGTACTCTTTACTTCATGATTGTCACAACAAAAGACAAAATTGTTGAAACAACCAGAGTTGTAAAATCCTCTGAGTGCATTGTTGTGCAGTGTTTTGGCATCTGATTAACCTTAAAATTCATGATAGGCCTTTTAAATCAATGGATCTTCTTACTTTCTGGATCATATTTACTCCCTCACCAGTGCTTTAACAACACACCCCCCCTCCACTGTTTTAATGCAGGTGTGGTGCAATTATGAGCTGAAAAAGAAGTATAAACTAAACTCATGACATTCCCATTAGCCTTCACTGTGCATACTAATTTAGGATGGTGATCATGGTAGATTAGAAAAAGCCAGCGAAAAATCACTAAATTAGCATTGCAATTGTTAGCATGCAAGCATGTTGACCTCAGCGTTTAGCTCGATCTCAGCTGCGACAATGTACAGTCTCACAGAGCAGCTAGCTAGGCTGTAGACTCTTGTTGTTTTGGTGGATCATAGAGTGATAATACTGAGGGGTAGTTAAGCTTAAGAATGGGTTGAGATTCATAAAGTGAGACAATATTAAACTTTGATTCCTACCCAAGGGAATGAACTCCTTGTTTCTTTAACTATACTGTTTAATTTAAGGAGGATGATTTAGGGAGTCTAACATACATTAAAGAATGATACTCCCCATTGCTAATGAACTTTGATAGTGCATTATAATCTCATTTGCTATGTACGACCACTTAATTAAGTCTCATGACCAGTACACAATCGAGGAGGGTTACGAAACGCCACAGTGAAGCAGTTCACAACCTTTATTTTTAAACATCGTCGACAAGACACAATATGGAGATATAGATCTTCTTCCTGTAATAAACTGTTATGACATTTATTACAAACACCAGTTACCTCGCGAGGCAGCTTGCTTCATGCACCCCAATGATTATGTGGTTTTGGAATCCATCTTGCCAGGTCGAGTCACCACTGTTGTTACAAGCATATCTGCAGTTAGGGGCGTGCTTTGGGTGAGCAAGAGAAGCGAATGTTTGTTTGAAAACAACAATGGCGGCTCTTCAAGAGGTTAGCTTCACTGCTGTTATAGCATCAGTAGAGGGTATATTTCATTGAAAGAAGAGCAAAGAAATGCACTGATTGCTTCTCTTGATGGAAAACATGTTTTTGCGCTCCTCCAAAGTTGATTTACCAACTGGCTCTGCTACCATTGATCTAATTGGTTGAAGTAAGACAGACGGTTCACCAAATCAGCTTCAGAGTTTTTTTTGTTTGTTTTTTTCCAAAGATCTTCCAAGGATGACTCCCCAGATGGCTCTGTGTAACAAACCATCTGGCGTGTCAGGTTAAAATACCATGGCTTAGTTTTGACTTTATGGTGCCAATCATGTATCAGTATGCTTTCTCAAAATTCTACTCACCTCAGATGCTTTATACGTCTTTTATTTCTGCTTTTTTCCCTAAAATTCTGACTTAAAGACATTATTAATAAAAAAGAAAACCCTCTTCCATGGTATAGTTTCTCAATTCTTCTGGCAATGGATAGATTGAAGGTATCTCTATAGGCATCTATTGGATCGATGAAATATTACAACTGTGAAATTTAGATTTTCAAAAAAGCAGATTTTGGTAATCCCGTGACTTCATCTTACATTGCTAACATGTTTACGTATCCAGGAAAATAGCTCAACATCCACTAGATGGATCGGCCATACTTTTCACAGACATTCATAGTCCTCAGATGATGTATCGTAATGACTTTACAAAGACTTTTTCATTTAGCAGCACCTTCAAGCCAAAATGTTTTGTTTTTTTCCGGTTGCATAATGTCCAAATACCTAGAAAACTAATAACATTCCCATCAGCGCCAGCTGTATGTTGTGTTCGGAGCTAATTAGCAAATGTTAGCATGTTAACATGCTAATCTAAGATAGTAAACATCATAAACTTGACACCCACTAAACACCAGCATGTTAGTGTGGTCACTGTGGGCATGCTGGCATGCTGTTGTTAGCATTTAGATCACAGCTGTGCCTCAGTACAGCCCCACAGAGCTGACAGTGGCTCTTTACTCTTAAAGAATACCAAGTCAGCTACTGAAGTGAGGAAATGGATGTAAATGATGGCCCTGCTAATGCCTCATCATCTCCACTGACACCACTCAGTTTATACTGTTGCTTTAGCTGTGGCAAGACTCTTTCATATATCAAGCCTTTCTCACCCCCTTAAGCAAATAAGCTGTTGATTTGTGCATCAATCTGCCTCTCTGGTGCTGTGTACCACAAACTTTGAATCTTACGCCATAATAACATCAAGGACTTTTGCAGTAAACCATATTCTCCGGAGGCAGGCAGACTGTCTGGAGACGAGAGGGAGAAGAGAGACAGCGACGGGAAAAGAAAGTAAAGAGGAACACAGCTTGGAGGGCAAATGAGGGTTAAAAAGACGGCAGGCTTAGGAGAAATAATGCCTCTCTGCCAGCATTGCTTTGTGCGAAGGAATATCAAAACGGACAGAAGAAAAGGTCGACATCTGCATCAAATGGGGAGAATCAAAAAGCCCCTGCACGTCTGTGCGTAAGAGAGGACCCAGCCCACCTGACAGCGCAGGGAGGGGAGAGAGGAGATGGATGGCAACAGTAAAGTGACAGAAAGTGAGGCACAGAAATGAAGTGTGCTGGTGGAGGGAGGGAGATTCATGGGCAGATGATGGATAGTGTAAGCCCGTGGGTGGGGGGAGAGAAAGTGGGTTGAGTGTGTGTTTGTGTGTATGTGTGTGTTGGGTCAAGCAGTTAGTCTGAGAGGTCCCAAGTCTCGGTCCAGATTGACTACTGGAATATGTATCACAAAATGACACATCCCGTTACTGCAAGTTGAAAAAAACCATGTTCCCTTCCCTAAAAGATTCCTTCATTTCTGTTGACAGCGGTTGTATTTCCACTCTGCAGCTTGCCAAAAACCGAACAGCGTGCTTGTCAGGAATCATCCTTGCGAAGACCTTGTACTAAAATGCAGTGATGGCTATTCTCGACCTAACTCTGATGTATTGCTCCTCCAAATGACAAGCAGCTGCACATTTCTAGAAAAATCCAAACCGTATGTGTTTTGCAGGTACAGCGATTTCTGTTTTCTGCTTCTCCTCCCCCTTTTGTTTAGAGCCAACAGAGCTAGTGGCAAATAAACTAAACAAACAAGGTCAGCCGAGACATATTTATTCCCGTTTGCATACATGGAGTGGCCGCCACATCAATCTCGCTCTAAGAAGCCTGTGTGAATACAATTACAATGGCACACGCTCTCACTGTAGCAGATAAACGAACCACGAGCACTTCCACGGGCAGGCAGGCAGGCTGTGCATGGAATAAGCTGCCATACAAGCAGATCCCTATCGAGGGCCGTGACTGTAGCCTGCACCGGGGATTGTTCTTGATGTCGGTGCCTCGTACTAAACAGATCAGACAAGCTGCCAGCAGCAGCTTAAATTAGCTGTTTGGTCTGTCTAAATAAGTAATTGGGTATTATGTTAATGTGGCTTTTGACACATTGTTCAATTTGAAATGACAATGTTATGTCACAATGTCAAGACCGCAATTTAACGTCTATGTCAACGTCTATGTCAACGACGTCACCTGAAGAGCCAGAATGAAAGTTTCTGCAACATCATTTTTACACATCTTTTCAACATCTGTTACATTTTTAAGTAGTTTTTTGGTCTTTCGTGGCTTTATTTAATAGGACAGCTGAGAGATGACAGGAGACAGGATAAGAGAGAAGGGAGATGACATGCATCAATGACCACAGGTCTGACATAAAAACCGCTGCAGCGAGGACACAGCCTCTGTACTTGGGGCGCGCACTCTGCCAACTGAGCTACTGTTACCTTGACCTCAGTTACCTTGAAAAAATAATCTGATAACTGATTACTCCTTTAAAAAGTAACTAAGTGACTTTACTGATTACTTTGTTTTTTAAAGTTACTAAGTTAGATTACAAGTTACTTTATTACATTTAGCAGCTGCCGACAACACCCCCACAGCCTCAACATAAAAATGACAATCGGATTTTATTGGAAGTGTATTTTTAACAGTAACGCTAAGCACGGCATTGATAGTAGTAGGGATCTGCTTTACATCACCTGGTGGGCTCTGTAAACTTAAAGCGAAACTCGCCAAAAAACTTTGTGTACACAAACAATGTTCTCAACGCTCGTGTTCATGTGTAGAGCCTTCTTAGTGTTTTAAAAATAGCGATTGTTATGTTATCGCAAAAGTGCCTATAGCAGTCCCATTGAAAATGAGTTTTACCCGAAAACGGAATTACGGTAAATCCTGAAAGTGCCTCTTTCGTCATAATTACGCTCTTACACAAGGGTTTGACTGGGGTACATTCACAAAAAAAGCCTATGTTGCATTTTGGCGAGATTTTCGCTTTAACTGTGCTGTGCTGCAACTCCAAATGTTTTTTCAAACTTGACGTAGTGTTTTTGAAGCTTTATATTGCTTTATTGCCAGCAAAGACTGTACAACAAACCTTAATATTCTTATCTTTAGCTGAACTCAAAATAATGACTGTATTTCCAGCTAGAAAACGCGCATCTCTCTCCTCCCTCCATTGTTGTTAGTGTTTGTGTCGCTGCGTGGTGTTACATGTGAGTTGTACTCATGCTGAAGACATCACTCCCCGAGACTCAAGAAGAAAGCAAAAATATATTTTTTTATTAAGGAAAATGACAAAAATAATAGTAACACACAGTGACTTGAATTAGTAACTTTAATCTGATTACTGGTTCGGAAATATTAACGCATTAGATTACTCGTTACTGAAAAAGTACCAAAATATCTGGGGCTATAGCCTCGAATCCCCAGGTCTAACGACGCGCCTGCACCCTGCTCTACAGTGGCCATAAGAAATATGAAAAGGGCCCTCTCTAGTGTTTGTTTTGGCGATGCAACATGGCAGACTCTGTGGAAGAGGACCAGCTCTCAATTTTCTGCCAATATTGCATTAAATATCTGCCTCTGAATACTCACACATCTCTTATCATCTCATACCCTGTCCAGGCACTCAGCTCCAAACTGTGTTACTTCATGGGGCTCTGTACACTGTTATTTGTTTTATAGTTTCTTAAAACTACTTGAACAGACCTCTTTTATAGTTGACAATATCTGCATTTTTCATCCCTTATAATTTCCTACCTCACCTGCGCACTAGGGCAGCAACTAATTATCGATTATGGATGAAAAGTGCTCATCAACATTTCCCAGAGCCCAAAGGTGGCATCTTTGAATTACAGTTCAAAACCCAAAGACTTTCATTTACTATCGTGAAAGACAAAAAAGGAGCCTCCAATCGTTACATTTAAGAAGTTCAACCAGCTAATGTTTGACATTTTTGCTTAAAAAATAGTGATGAAATCGCTAACTAATGTTCTTTTGACAAATAGAGTAGTCGAACACCAAAACTATTCTCTAAACTGGAAAAGCAAAAGAAAATTGATAAACACTGTGTGACCTCATATGATCTCCTCATTAGATTGCCCAAAATTACATGTGTTAAAGAAAGGAAAGGATATTTCATCTGAACCTTTCAACACAAAGTGCTGCCCTTGCAAGTAATCTCCAAATGCAGCCAAGTGCAGCTTTCGTGCTGGTTTTTCCTCACGCGACATCCTCAGACTTGCTAGAAGCCTTTCTCGCAATGCCAACATGAGTCAGTGACCTCCAAACTCAAAGTAGTGATCACCAATACCACAAAAAACTAGGACTGTAGATCTCCTTCATGGCTCACTGATATGGAAGTGAGACTCTGTGTCGCTCTCCATGGTGCTGAAACCAGACACTCCGGGACTGGGGGGAGAACCGCTGAGGCAAATGACTGCTGTGAATACTAATGCCGAGAATGACCTAGACGGAGCATTTGGCACAGTCCTGGGAAAAAGATGGCTGACCCTAAATGGGCCCAAGGAGAAATACAGAGAGGGGAGAACAGAGACTTCAAAACAGGGGACAGTAAGTGGGCAGATGGGAAACATGAATTTAATCGACAGAGGTTGAGAGACCCAGGGGGAAATGAAACAGACTAATGAAATAAGATGTTAGACAAAGAGTGATACAGAGAGAGTATAACTGGCCTTGACAAAGGCGGCACTCAATCCGGTGCCCAAATATGTATACCGTGTTTAAAAAGTGAACATCTTCTGCGTCACACTTCCTCCTCCACTTCCTCCTCCCCAGAAATCTGAGGACAGCCCTCATTATTTTTCACCGGTGAGCATGAGTTTCGTTAGACGGCTGGACCACGCTGCCTCTCCTGGTGACTCACCCGGCATCCCTTCATGTTTGTTCTCCTCTCTGCTGGGCAAAAGGTAGCCGGATGGTAATTGTCATTCTCCGTGGTTGGCGGGAATCCCCTGCCGTCACGTTGTCCGCCCACACACCCGTGACATTCAAGAGGCAGCGATAAATGAGCCGCGGAATCCCGGAGATGATGTGGAGGATTAAAGGTCTCAATTTATTGGTGTGATGAGGGGAGTTACGCAGCGAATGACAAATCTCGGATATCACCCTCATTCCATCTATCATTATGTTCTTCTTACTTCTCATCTTCCTCTCATCAGACATTCCAACATTATCCAACACATTTTCACAGTTTTCACTGAATCTGTTCCCCCCTGAGACCAGAAGGATCATCAGCAGCAGCAGCTTCCTCGAGGATTTTGGTGAACCGTTTATTATTTTCATTGGTTTTTCGTCCTTTTTTATGTAAATTCGTGGATGACACTGACTCGACACTTGATAGAAGCCGCACACAAAGGGACTTCCTCCCCAGTGTGTACAGTGAATCGCTTCAGCGGCGCCACATGTACTTCGTACTGCAGCTCTGCTCGGTGTTGACAGTGATGAGATGGCCCTTTGCTCTACAAAGGCAGCTATCACTGTCAGCTCTGTCATCTGTGCACTCCTGGACAAAAAGCAGGCTCTCTTTCTAACAGCGAAGAAGAGAAGAGCCAGGCCACGAATAGGGTCAAACAGTCATATCTTCCCCTGCAGGGCTCTCTGACAGCAGAGGCTCTTAATTCAAACACATAGGACTTGGTGGAATGAATTTTCATGAGTAAATGTGTGTGCTTGTGTGAGCATCCAGACTAATGCACCATTCAGGCCTGCATACATGGACGAAAATCATCAATTTCCCAGTGGTTAAATGGGACAAAAATGGGCACATCATAGAAGCACAATTGCATATATTACATGCGCATTGCTGTTTTATATCTGCGAGGCTCACACTGTAATTTGAACGGTAAATCTCACTTTCAGTCTCAAAAAAATATGTGACGCGTCGCTCTGCAGAATGCAAATGTTCGGCATCTCACTTTCAGACACAGCAGCTCATCAGAGGATAATTTATTACGTAAATCATAACAATTTATTCCACGAATGGTGAGGAACTTTATTTTGACAGAGTAATCACTGTTCTTAGTGGTGCCCCCCGCTGGCTCTAACACACCCGCAGAGGCCTCTGTTAACTAGATTCAAACAGACACATTTAGTATCAATGAGATCCACAGAATGCTTGTGGTGGAATGAAACCAACAACGTTTACTCAAGTAGTGACAGAATTGACATTTTAATGTACATTCGGATTTGAAAACAAAGAAGTTATTAGAAAAATGAATCTGATTGTTCGATCCGCAGCCTGACCCATAATTGGTCGACCCATACTATACAGCAAGTATATACATGTGCATGAATTTAAATATATATTTATATATAAATATATAAATGTAAAACATATGAATAATTTTTCCTTGTATTTTTAGTCAGTAACAAATGCATCTGACAAGAGAACTCACAAGACAAGAGATTGTCTTTATTGAACATTTTGGGGAGATTGTAATGGATCCTAAAAGTGGCTTAAATTTAATTTTGATACAATGCTCGTAAGTTTTTTTCTTTAATGCTTAACTTTTCTTGTATTTATTGACGTTGTTTGGCTTTTAGTGCTTTTGCTTTCTTAAGTGGTATACATTATTTTTCCATATGTAAGATAAGTTTTTTTATAAGTAAGTTGAAAGAGATCATCTTATTCCCATAGTATAGTAGGATGGTATATAAGACTTTAAAAATGCTAATATGCCTGATCAAGAGTGTCTAAGTGTGGAGTGGTCTGATGGGTTCGCCATAAAAAACACAACCCAACAGCTCCTGCCAGATTTGGATTAGGTCGATTATAATTAGAAGTACTTGACGTCAGCTTTTTCCAACCGAGACCTGGGGATAAAAACATAAGGGAAAATATGAAAAGTTAACCAAAGCGTCCCTTTTATCAACATTTGTACAGTCTCAGGTGATGGAGGTTCAATATGTTAGCCGCATGCTCTCGCAAACACACTGAGGGAAGCACAGACGGAAGCCTTTCATTCAAAATATCCACGCTGAATACCAAATGTGTGTGAATGAAGGAGCTCGTCGCTCAGAGTTTGAAGCTGATTTCACAACGTATAATTGGTTTATTCATATCAATTGTAATGTAAATTGCTCATTACAGAAACGTAATAACTCTCACTCACAATATACTATTAGGATTGCAGTCAGGCTCTGATGAAATAATCTCAGTAAATTCGAGATAAAAACTAGAAGAAAAGACAAACTTCACATTAATTCAACGGGCGTTATTAAAATCCAAGCAACACACTGTCGCATGTCGGATTTGTAGTTTGAGCTCCGTCAACGCGACGTATTTAATGACCTCAAATGCATGTTGGACCAAAAAAAATGTGTGTAAACGCAGTAAAACGTACAGTTTCCTCTGATAGCTAGAAGAGATCAAATATAAAGTGTCACGAAATAGAAACACTCAAATACAGCAATCAAAACGTTTGGTGTTTTCAAACACATACACACACACACACACACACACACACGAGATGATGGATCAATACTTTGCTTCACTAGTTCTATGTGATATGAACCATCCAGTATAGCACCAACACAACAACAACAACAAAAAAAAGAGTGAGAAAATTGAAAAAAAAATCGAGCTGCCGTTACTCAGCCGTAGCGGCGGATGAGTTGTCATGTATGTCTGCCCGCTGCAGTGTAAGCAGCGGAATTTACAGTGTTGTTAGGGGTGATATAACTCTAACCGGGCAGTCCTCCAATCTCATTACTGGTCCAGAATCACCTCTGAGACTAATGACATTCGTGTCGGCTCTTAAGGTTCAACCGCAGTGTGTTTATGTGTGTGTGTGTAAGTAAGAGAGCGAGAGGAGGGAAGGCCTTCTCCGTACGTGACACCCATGACTATCCCCACCTTGTCTCTCACCTTGGTACTGCAGCACACCTCCCCTCTTACCCGCTGCTCCTTTCCCGCACCCTTCCCTCCCTACTAAATCGCTCGTAACATTGGCTCCCAGGTGACATATTTCCACTATGGTGGTTAATAGATTCCCGCGCTCTCTGGTTGGCCGAGGAGCGGTGGTTTGATTCTCGGAGAGGTGAAGGAGAGGCTGCTTAGAGAGAGGGGGGTGAGGGGGGATAAAAGCTGATGGAAGCGGGGAGAAGGTGTAAAAATGAGGAGGGATGGAAGAGAGGAAAACGGAATAAATTTGAAGGAATGAGAGGAATGAGAGTGAAAGTGGAGAAGCAGAAATGGCGCAATGTGGAATGGGGGGGAAAAAAGGAGGTGCACGGGTTGCTGAGGCATCTGCAGGAGCAGCTGATAAGAGTCGTGGTCAAGGAAGGAGGTTAAAGAGGGACTGAACCTCTTCACTTTGTGGCTGGATTCTATCTGCTCCGGAGTGCCATCCAGTGTAAATCTTGGCTACAGTGCAGCTACAGTTAGAAAAATGTGTTGTCTGAAGATTGTCTATGAAGACTGTTATAAAATGGTTTCTCTAAAGGGTCACAGTTTGTAGCAATTCACATGTATTAATCACTTTTCTGTCAACTAATGTGAGCGGATTGGGACGTGACAGGAAAAAAGAAACCTTCCCAGCCTCTCACGGTTGCCTGCGGAGGATAATTTTTTAACTGTGGATTTCTTTGAGAAGGACTTGGGTCAGATTTTTCCGCCCAAGTCCAAAGGATGTGACTTTTTGCACGTTCTCAGGTGTCTCGTCTCATCGCCTCTCTCTGCTGGATTTACATTCTGTCATTTTTTTCCCCCCTATATTGTAGTTTTTTTATTATAAGTGGCGGAGATTTAAGTGATAGTCTTTTGTTCAACAACCTGTGTCTCTTAAAGTAAGGCGCAAACTATTTTGACATCAAGCACTGCTTCAATGGGTTTAATGTTTTAGGAGGATCGAACTCAAAAAACATGAACGAACACAGAGGTTGTGAAAAGGATGATGTCAGTTTGGCTCTCTCCTTTATTACAATCCTCACTATTTGGCAGCCAAACGTAAAATCCTGTCCTTGAGTGAACCGACGGGAGCATTTTTTTTAAAAACGGTCTCCGCTAAATGGCGCTACCTCAGGACAACTGCATGCATCATGAGGCCACTTAGATTGCAAATTCACTTAGCTGTGAAAGGAAGAAAAAGGGGAGTACATGAAGGTTAGGGTTGCGATTGCCAAGCTGTGAACATGATTTGGAACAGGAAAGCAATCGCTGTAAAAAAAGGCGCGTTATTCTGTCAATATTTATGACTACAGCAGCACGTGTGTTAATTGCGGTTGTGGGATCCCGAGCTCACCCCTGTGTGTCTCGCTCGACTGTAACTCCTGCAGAGTTAGCAGGTATTTTGGACGTAAACAAATTGGAGTGGTTCATTGGGAGGTGTCCACTGGGTATATTTAAGCTTTTGCCTGGAGTGAATGGGGCTTCCACTACAGCTGCGTTACACTGCAGATGAATGAGAGACTGAAGCCAGCACTGGCTGTCCTCCCAGAGGCTGAATGATAAATTATGGAGGCCTGTTTGTCCCTCTGTGCCCAGACTGACGTGTCCTTGCCGGATTCATTCACTTCTGGTGTGTACGTGAAAGAGAGAGAGAGAGAGTAATGCTATGGTTGTAAAAACAGGAAGCTGAACGATGTCACCAGACACGAGCCGACAATAGATCTCCTTCTCATACTCTTTCAACACACTGCTGCTTATCCTGAGGACTCTGTTGGTGCATACCAACATCCACCAGGAACAATGTGTCCTTTGCAGGGACGTTAGTGATTTACTGTAGCTCCTGGGACATCGCGATGAAGCTGGATGTGGAGCTAAAGTGCTGGAAAGTGTCTCTCTGCCCTGTGCTGCAGCTCCACCACAGCAGGCGGAGGGAGAGGCAGCTGGAGAGACTGTGATCTGGTTCTGTGTCCCGGCAGATGTGAAGAAAACCAGGAGCAGAGCGGAGATTGTTAAACTAACAGGGACACAAGTAGACCGGAACAGAGGAACATACAGACTGTGACGTGTGAAATGACATGTAGATGGAAATGAACAGTGTATACTACAGGATAGCAGCACCTGATGTAGGCTGTAGACTCACTTCTTGCGTAACTGAATCCATTTCTTCAGCACCGCGAGATGGCAAATGATCACAAATGAAATGATAAAACAATGTTGTATCCTGCTGTTATCAAACCAGATGACTCATATGTTCAGGGGAAAAAATGACCAACAGCTTACTCCGGTAATTGTCTGATGCACAGACCGGAATATGTTTCACCTCGTATAAAACATAAACCTTGAAAACATTGATGTGATGCCAGTAGAATCGCTGTAAGGACGACGTTGATCAGTTGGTTCGTCCCGCACTGCGATGTGGGTCCGCAAATTAGTTGTTGAGATATTTCAAACGTTCACTGTCCAGCGAGGACGAATCCTACTGGCTTTGGCGATCCCCTGACATTTCTTCAAGCGCCACCGGCAGATCTGAGTTTTCCTTGTCCTCTGAGCTACTTCAACATTACAGCTACATTGTGAGGCAATATACACAGAGGCAGGCAGGGAGAGAAATAAAAAGCAAGCTTTAATGATGAAGAGGCTATAGTCAAAGACAGGCAGCAAAACTGACAAAAACAGGCTCAGCCTATTCCAAAAGCTAAAGACTAAAAGCAAAACTGCAAAAATAAACCAGGATGAAGCTCGGGGAACACAGGTAGGACGTAAAAAAACATGAGGGCAGGAAACATGAGGGGCAAACATAGTGACACCAGGGACAAAACAAGCCAACTGACAAAGGACAGACTAGTGTCTAGTCAACAGAAGAAACTCAGGTGTACACAGGAAAAAGGTGGGAAAAAGACAAAGACAGGCAGGGGAAAGTAACACATGACATGTGGGAATAAACTTTCAACATAAAACAGGAAATCACAAAACTAAAACTCAGGACCATGACACTAAATGGATTCATTCAGAATGTGTTTAGACATCATAGTTCCAGTATCCGATGCATCATCACGATTTTTCCTCCTGAAGTTGACATTTGTGATTTTAAAGGTGGGAGTGCGTAGGATTTAGGAACATCAAGCATCCATCGAAGAAATGTAATGTAATGTTAATGATGTTTTCACGAGTGTTTAATCACCTGAAACTAGTGTGTTTTCATTACCTTACAGTGAGCATTCTATACGTACTTAATTACAGTCTTATAGAGCTGCTAATGTTGCTGTTGACTCTTAGTCTTGTCAATTAATGCTTATTCAAAATGCTCCATTTGGACAATAGAAAGCCGTAGAATGGAAACATAAATGTTAATTTTATCATATTATTATTATTTCCCAGCACTAGTGCGAATGAGAAAAAATTATGTTCAGTAGAGCCCAACTTAAAAATATTATTACGGACACATCAGTATCAGCTCATGTCAGCCAATGAATAACAATGAATTATACATTTATTTATAAATAAAGAGACTCCATACAAGAACATAGTTTGTCCACATGAGACGCCTCTTGTGTTCACGTATACCGTAACCTCACATATCAAGTATTGTTTGGGCGCTAATGTAGACTGAATAAATGTCCTGAAGCTTGAATGTTCAGCAGAGGTGGATTTCATCGTCCGATGTCGAGATTCAGTTCCCGTCGGTCAGTTCGGCGGGAAGAATCGTTCGTGCGTTTGTTCATTCAGTCGCATTTCCGGTACAGCGTCGTTTAGCAGTGAATCGTGTTATGCATGATGAGCTACGAACAAAATGATTTTTTTTTTTTTTCATGGAAACGGTTGCTATGCTTTCCTGTTCCTCATTGGCTAAAATTCAATAACAGTGTCCTAGACTCAGCATACGATTGGCTGGCTCTCAGTCCTCTTTACCACTCTGATAACTAAACTAAACTGATAACTAAACACAGCGACTAGTCTGTGAGAACGAACGAAAGAACGAAGGAGAAGTGAAACGTGGAACCAGGTCAGTTTGTTCGCGTTAAAGAGTCGTTGATTCGTTCACAAACGATCCATCTTTAATGTTCAGACACCTGTAGGATCACAGGCAAAACAGATCAAGCAGATGGAAAGAGAGGCAGATGGATCGTTGGACAGATAGATGGATGGCACACAGAAATAGATACCGAGGAACAAACAGTCAACAAATGGGCAGACAGATACACAGACTGACAGGGCAGACAGCGAGATGACAAAGGGCACATTGATCTGATTAAACCCCTTTGCTTCCCAGCTCTCTGCTCTGCCTCGCTGCTCGGCTGAGAAAAGGTCAATTCTTTCTGACTTGGTTTCTCACTCACTGTGGCCTAATGCCTCTGAGGGCAGCCCTGCCAGAACGCCTCAGATCTCCGAGGGTTGGCAAACGATGAGAGGGTAGACGACCTACTGTAGGGAAGAGACGGTTTCCCTGCAACAGTAACAAAAGTCAGAGGCAGGCATGGGCAGTGAGACGGAGGGAAACGGACGAGAGGCAGACAGGTACAGATGAACAGGGGAGCAGGTGGTGAAGAGGAGACCGGGGGGCCTCATTACAGACCCCTCCTTAAAGTCCCAAATCTATCTAGTCTCACTTTAGGATGACATGTAGGATCTTCGATGTTACAGAGACATGTTTCCTAACTGCATTTAGGGAAAAAAAATTGTATTTACTGAAGAATTTCCCAAGTTAGTAGGCCTACTAACCGAATTTAGGATGGCATGGACCCTGTCCTAAATTAAAAAATGTCAGCAGAAAGGTTTTTAGCAGTAGTAGTTCTGTATGACAATGTTGATGATGAGAAACAATATGAAGTCATAAACATTATGATTCGTAAGACTAAAACTCTAACTGTTTGAGAAGCTAACACTGATGGTAGCCTTTTGGAGAAGCTAACGCTGATGGTAGCCTGTTGGAGAAGCTAACGATGATGTTAGCCTGTTGGAGAAGCTAACGCTGATGGTAGCCTGTTGGAGAAGCTAACGCTGATGTTAGCCTGTTGGAGAAGCCAACGCTGATGACAGCCTTTTGGAGAAGCTAATGCTGATGGTAGCCTGTTGGAGAAGCTAACGCTGATGTTAGCCTGTTGGAGTAGCTAACGCTGATGGTAGCCTGTTGGAGAAGCTAACGCCGATGGTAGCCTATTGGAGAAGCTAACACTGATGATAGCCTGTTAGAGAAGCTAAGACTGATGGTAGCCTGTTGGAGTAGCTAACACTGATGGTAGCCTGTTGGAGTAGCTAACACTGATGTTAGCCTGTGGGAGAAGCTAACACTGGTAGCCTGTTGGAGAAGCTAACACTGATGTTAGCCCGCTAGCTTTAAAATTCCCTTATGTATTTATGGGTATATTTCCTCCTCTCCACTTACACGATCAGTGCCTCGGATTTATGAAATATCAACAGCAAGCTTTAGCTGTCCATTACAGAAAGCTAGCTAGCCAGTGACAAGTGAAGTGACACAGCTTTTGTCATGGATACAGGCAGAACAGGACAATTGCCGAGTGAAGTATGGAGCTAATAAGATACAACGTATGAGAAAACTAGTGACACAGCCATGATAGTAGAGGGTGCCTCTGTAGTAGGAAAACAGGATAATATAGGACAGGCAGTGAGGGCATTTCTCTGTAATGAGGCTAACGAGGTAAACTATATGAATGAAGCCATCAGCGAGATCAAAGGTGGCTGAACGGGAAGATGTTTTCCCCCAGTGGACAGCAGAGAGGTTAGGAGAGTGAACGTACGTACGTTCAGAAATGAAACATGCAGGGAAGGGGGCCTGGTGTTGACAGCCCGTCCAGCACAGAATCGAACAGACGTGAGGTGATAAATGAGCAGCCATCTGGAAGCTGGGGGGGTGGGGGCTGAGCTATGGGAGACCCTGGTGCTGACAGACAGTGCACTCCCTTCAACCCTGACACTGATACACACACTGACACACAAGTTTCAAGGAGAAGGACAATGCTATAGTACAGGTTGTTGACAGTGCTGAGAAAAATTAGTGTTTAGAGTGTTGCTCTAGGGAACATGTGGTCATTCATCACTATGAAACATGGTATGTAGAAAAGCATGGGTAATCATTGGTGTTTCGAGTTTGGGATGTAGTATTTTTGCCTGTGTGTCTTCCTGATAGAACAATTCCCTTTAAAATTGCCACCAAATCACACAATAGAAGAAGTGAGATGTCAGCATCTAATGGAAAAAATGCTTTGGTAGCTTTTCTTATAGAATTTAATAAAGCCAGAATGCATCTCAAGGTTTTTTTTTGGGGGGGGGTTGCATCAGAAGGTCCTGGTTATTTTTAAATATCCTCTTTTTCATTTAATAACTTTTCTCACTCCTTTTTTCGCCGCTGCACATCTTTCTGTGATGAGTGAGGATTTTCTTGACATCACGACACTCATCTTGTTTAATAAAGTCTGATGTCTCACAGGCTGATAGCTTCAAACACAGGTGGCATGTTTGCTGTGTCTCCCCCCCATGTCTCTTCTTTGACCATTGTTATACCAAAACTAGCACACATGTGCAGGTCTTTTAAGCTCGAGTAAACCCAGAAAAAAGAGGCCAACACATCTTCATACCTAAAGAGGTCATATTATGCATTTTGGGATTTTTGTCTTTCCTTTACTCTGTTACATAGCATTTTTGTGCTTGTAAAAGGTGTGACAAGGTGGATATGCCCCTCCCACAGAAAACACTGCTCCTGCACTGCCTGAAACATTTGAAACACCCCTTTCTTCCGTAAGTTATGTTCGTCACTATGTAACAGCCATTATAAATATATATAGTTATCAGCTGCAGCAGCGTTATTTTCGATCACACTACCTCGCATAACCGCCCTGCTCTGCCTCGGGCTGGCTACATCCTGCCCATGTGCATATGCAACTCTCATCAAAGATTGAACAGAGGTGAGATGTCTCACTCTGAAACCTATTTTACTAAAACCCCAAAATAAAATTAGAAATCAGAAAATTAGCATAATATGACCAATAAGTAGGTCAATTGTCAGTGACTTCCAAAATGACATGACCATTGCAGTGTACCTAGACAGGCATACCAGACCTTTGTATGTATATAACTACATTACTTGTGTTACTTCCGTTAATGAAAGTTTCTATGTTATATAGAAATCATATCATTGGTATCTTCCTCCTGCTACTTTAATAAATTAAACATTAAATTATTATCACATTACAAGGAACGTAAAAATGGATTGTTCAATATGTTTTTTAACCTTGAAATGTGGTCCAATGTCTCTCCCGACTTTCACTATTCATCATCTTTTCAGCTGCTGGTCAATCAGAAAGCTGTGAAATGACAACACTTTGTTAGATTCCCTTTGTATATACGTATTGCAAACCTGGAGCACATCAGCATAACATCATTCCAAAAACTGCATTTCCACCTACACAGCTGTGAGCCACTACACTAAAAATAATCAGACCTGTCTTATATTTATCTTTCATGTATCTGAAATCATGTCTGACCATCACCTGAAGAGGCTTGCTGTAAAAATAAATTCCTCACGTCACTGAGTCCCAGAATGGCTCTTTTCAGCTTCTAGCGAGAGCGCGGGAGTCTTTTTGTTTTGCGTATTCAAAACTCATGACCCTGCTTCTATCTTGGGAAGAAGTTATTCTTCTTTTAGCAGCTGCAACCCCGATGACGTGCTTGGATGGCGAGGTGCTCTCACCTCGTGTTCCCAATCAGCAGTGTTAGCGAGGTATTATTAGCCTGGCAGAGAGCGGTGGGGAGCTGCAGCTCTGCCCAGACCTCATGGTAGATCAGCCGGCAGCTCTGACTCCATCTTTGTTTTCATCCTGACCTCTGATGCTGTGTGTCTGTTAACATCTTACGCAGGGCCTGCACTCCCACACGCACAGATCTGTAGCCATATACACATAGTCTCTCTGCAGACTCCTATCTAGACCCACATAGGATGCCAGATGAGGTTATGATTATATTTTTAGCTCTCGCTTACTTCTTTTCCACTTTACCTCTACATAAATAGTTGATTAATTGTCTCAAGTTTGTTTTAGTGAAGCGATCTGCTAATTAAAGGTCCGGTGTGTAAAATGTATACTGGCAGGAATGTGTCGTGTCACACATATTTCCGCATTTTGTCGTTGGAAACGAGGTAATTAGTGATAGTTGTCCATGCAAGTGTTTTAGTAGTGTGTGTGGGAGTATTTTGACTGCTTTTCTCGGTGATGTTAACGTGTTGAAGTGGTGTTCTGTATATGAGAGCAGCTCGGTTGTGCAGAGATTGAAATTCTGCTATGCACATGAGTGCCGCAGTATACGGGGGGGCCCGTAACATTAACAGCGATCCATCACATTAAATGGAAATGTTTAAGCGTCTCCTTTATGTCTGAGAGGTAAAGTGTGCGTTATGTAAAAGTGAAATATGAATCATCACCCCTGTGGCCACGCATCCGAGAAATACAGCAAAGCAGCCTCATGCTGATAGTGTCTGTACTGGTGCAACAGACAATCTCGTGTTCCTCTTATCGCTCCATCCTGCGCAGGCCCGCGGCAGTGATCAACTGACTCACGCTGAGACAGATGGAAAAAGAGAAAAGAATCAGGAGATAGCAGACAAACTTATATCACTGGACCCAAATAAGTGTATAGCTGATGATTCAAGCTGTTGGATGGGGGATTTTTGTGAAAAATGGCAGGACACATCCAAATCTGAAGTAACCAATGTGTGTTACTGTCTTTTAACCGCTGGCTCCGTGTACCATTGCTTTGCATTTACAGAAAGATTCAAGCTTTATTCTACTTCTGCACACTGTGAAATCTCTCGATTTTGCTCCTGCTTGCAGTCGTTGCAGAGTTTTGGAGATATCGATCGTGGAGATGTCTGCCCTCTCTCTAGTATAACGGAACTGAAGGGCACTCTGCTTGTGGTGCCAAAATATATATATATATATATATATATATATATATATATATATATATATATATATATATATATATATATATATATACATTTGAGAAACGCAACAGCAACAGCTCTTTCTAGTATCATGACCCGGTTACTCAAGACGATCCACAGACCTTGTTGCGAACAGAGTTCCATGTGGGAACTATTTTCTTTTGATCAAACTGCATCATCTCAGCGGACCAAAGCAAACTACTCAGTGAGGGGATGTCCGCGGTCCTGACGCACACGCTTGGTTTAGCTTAGTCAGTCAGCCTCTCGTCCACGAGTAGATGCACGATTCCTTCTGTGCGCTGATACACAAAGAAAATAGTTCCTACATAAAACTGCTCACAACAACGTTCATGGATTATCTTGAGTGAGTCATGATTTCTGGAAACAGGCTTTGCTGTCGAGTTTTTCAAATATATATATTTTTTCTTTCTGTGTGTGTGTGTGTGTGTCTTTGAGTGCTTTGAGCGCCACGAGCTGAGTGCAATCTTGTTCCATTATATTGGAGAGAAGGCAGACATCTCTACGGCCGATATTTCCCAAAACCCTGCAAATCATATCGAAATAGTCTAGATGGATAAATGGCACTACAGGTAAGAGGAAAATGGATGAATTATTGATTCTGGGGGTGAACGGTGCCTTCAAATCCTAACACTTAGCCTGACTTTCAAAAGAAGCGACATCAACCACAACAAAATCTGCCAAAAAAAGAGAAAAATGTCTGAACATATACAGTGTGTACATTGGAATGCTTCTGTCCGGGATCAAGGCATTTGTCTGATGTAATGGATATCAGGTTTACACAGGTGGTGGCTGCAGGCTGACAGAGCTCTGAAACACAAGGGGGAGTGGAGATGAGAACCTGCAGTGGAATGATTTCACCTGCGAGGCCTCGGCGCCAAATCAGTGAGAAGATCTCGTACTTCGGTGGAGAATCCTGACCCGCATCCATGACACATTTTGTTGGGACTTGGGGCGGAAAGCTGCCTTCCACCTCCCAATACCTTCGCTTTCAGATGGAAAAATGCGATAGTTCTCTTCTTAGAAATATTAGTCCTCAGGTCAGCTCCATTTTTTATGCGAAAATGTCAAAACATGTGCTGGTGGCTGCTTCTTAAGTGTGAGGATTTGCTGAAGAATATTTGGGTTTTGGCCTGTCAGTTGGACGAAAGAAGCAATTTGATGAGGTCAGCTTGGGTTCTGGGAAAGCATGATGAGTATGTTCGCGGTATCGACATTTAAACCTTTAAGTGAGCGTTTGCACTGTGGAAATAATGGGCCGATTAATCAATGCAGAAAATAATCATTAGTCGCAGCCCTGGGATGTTTGAACAACATTTGCGATGCATGGCAATGCATAAAATGTGTCGATATTTCAGTCTGGACCAAAGTGGATGGACTGGCATTGCTATTTCTAAAGTCGTGCTGGTCGCCTCACCAAAAACAAGTCGATTTACTCAGTTGTTCAATTGGATTTAAAGATTGACCAAATCGTAAATTTTCTGTCAGTTGGAAAGCTGTAAGACGATGACCTGACTCGTCACCTTCGTGGATTGACTTTGAAGTAAAAGGTATGGATTTGAGAGATTTCCATTTTAGGTTAGAGATTTTTTAGACGGGGACCTTGATGTGTGTTGACACTCTATTTTTGCTCTCACGCGTCACAGAGGTGCTTTTCACTACGGCAACAGGAAAAGTGTGACCCACTTACCTGGTTAAGTCCTTTTTGTCCCCATTTTTTTCCAAAAGCCTGCAGGCAGGGGAAGAAGAATGAGAGGGAGACAAAGACTGGGGGAGAGCAGTGCTGTTAAAATGGAGAGAGCTAGAGTGCATATATGTATGTGGCTGTGGATCGTTACATATGACCTCTATAAATCAAACTGTCTGTCTGTTTGAGGCCAGAGACTTCCTCTTGTCTCCCCCTTCCCCTTGCCTCATTTAAGCATAAATGGTGGTCCAAATCTCCCGCTGCCTGTCGCAGTAATTCAGCCCCGAGTGGGGGTCATTGTCCGCCAACACACCGTCACTGTGGCACCTCTTGTTTACCGCTAACCTCGCCTGTCAGTCAAAAGACTCCCAACACCCTGGAAAGCACAAACTCATTCACCCCATATTTTTTTAGGCCCTCCGCTTTCCTCCCCGTGATGTATCGATCGAGGCCGCTGCCACTTTTATTCCCCTCTTGTTCTCCTCTGCCGGCCCTTCCCCTGACCTAAATTCCCCCCCATGTGCTCATTAATTAGCTGATGCAAGCCTGCGTTCCCCAGGGAGGGAGGGAGATTGAAAAAGCTCATTACGGGACCCATCAATAAGGTGAGATTAATCATCCGTTGGTATGTGTGATGCATCGCTCTGTGTCTGTACGCGTTCCTGTTTGTGCAGTAAACAAGCCCACAGGTGTTGGTAGCATTTATGATAACCTGTTTTTCCTGAGCGCTCTCCCTCGAGCTCAGTATAACACAAACATGGTTTCTTCAATCCCTGAAAAAACACCATCTACTCATCTTATACTGGTTGCGTCCATCCTTTGAATATTACATATTCCTACTCACGGTCTCTGGGGATCAGAGTTGAGTGTATCCCTGAAGCATTATTATAAATCCAACTGCTTTCCTTAATAAGGCCTGCCCCGCTCTGCCTCTTATTGGCTTTCCCCAATATTCTATGCGCTCGGTCACTCGTGTGCAACTCCAGGCCGATGAAGGCTTTCCCTCTCCTCCCAGTGTTTTGAATGTTTCTGTGCATTTAAAGGTCTTAAAAGTTAAAGAGGTTACTGTCTGCACCCAAGCCCCGAACTGAGTTGTATGTGCTTCACCTCGTGCACAGACCACATTCAGCAACCGCGGGCAACAGTCATTCGTGTATCTGTGACTGTGACATAATCCTTACCATCACAACCAACAAAAGCTACCAATCAGAGGCTGAATACACTTGGTAAAAGGGCAGTCAGAGTCTTAAAACACACTGTGAGGTGACAGAATAAACCACTGGTCCTATGACTGGAAATCTATTTTTTTTGTTCTTTTGCGTGCCCATTTTTGTCAAAAAATGTACTTCACGTATACCCACTGACTCCAGGGTTCTCCCACTGAGGGGTATTTAACAATCAAGCCACCCAGAGGAATGACTTCTTATTGGTTGATGTTTTATTCATTTTCTTAATGATGACTTAATTACTCAGGGGACATGACCTCATTCAGAGAGGGCTGCAGGCAACAGCACTGAGCAGATTTATGTGTTTTGTACAACTGAAGTAAAACTTCCCTCTAAATCTGTCGTCACTGCTGAGAGCTGTCACTTCTCTGTCAGAAAACTACAGAGGTTAATACTGGAGAAACAATGGGTTGATTAATAGATTATTGATCAGATACTTGGCAGCAGTGTCATTCATTGCGCAAAAGTTTGTGGTTCCTGCCACCTAAATATAGAAATTAGCTGTTTTAGCTCCTTGATCTCTGGGAACTTACTTTCCTTTCTACAGAGAACTACAAATCTAGATGGCAAGATAAAAAATGAAATAGACACAGGATACACAAGCAATAGTGGTTTATTAGTAAGAACTGATTATCAAAAACAATATTTATCAAATGACATAAATATAGACGAGTAACTTATGTAACAGTACAGGCTTACTGGTAAACTTCAGTTGTTACGTACTCTGACGCGAGCCGAATGAGGGCACGAGTGGTTGTTTTTTCATATGGGTCATCTAAGGCTTGTTGCATTAGGTTTATGGCAAAGTTCCACATATTACATAAGCATTTCATCCATTAGCATGTCACAGTTAATAAAGTAGAAACATTCATTCTGCCAGACGACATCAATTCATTGTGCTCAGTTTCTGGAAACCACCCAAAAACACAAAAAAATAAAATAAAAAAGAAGTGCAAACACCATTAGCTCATCGGTTATCAGCAAATGCTGTTGCCATCTCCGCCATGCTCACACATTTTTGAGTCCAGACTCCATTTAACCAGCACCATATGGGATCCACATAGTGTTTATCACAGGGTTTCTCCTGCTCTCTACATATGTAAGGCTGCAGGCAGTAGAGCACCAGTATAAGCTAAGATCGCAGCTTCATACAGGGAGGCTCACTGGGTGACAGAAAAAGTGGGAAGCATCAAGAACATAAATGATTAATTGGACGGCTGTTATCAGTTTATTAAAGGCATATTGGTATTTAACGTTAGACAATATGTTACAGCTTTACATCTGCATATATCTTGGTTCCAGCTCTTGAAAAAAACATGATCTCAACATGTCTGTTGTGCAGTTTTGTTAGGTTTCTCTGGTAAGGCTGCCATTAGGGCTGAAACAGTTACTCATTTAAAGGGTATCTCCGCCAAGTGCGTTTACAGGTCTTAGGGAGTACTGCATATGTAAAAAAGTAGTTTAAAGCCTTTTGTGGCTCCAGAGGAAGCCTGATCCATTTGTTCCAGTGATTTCACTCAGTGGCTAAGTTGCATCGTGGGTAATGTATGCACCAGGTTTTGAAAAGGAAGAAGATGGCAGCTAATATCTCTAGTTCTGCTGTATCGATGATGATAATTTATTTTTGAACTGTCCATGGGTCCAAGTGTAATATGGGTGCCATGTACACCAGTTGAGTGCTTTTCACGACTTTCACTGGAGACAGTTTATCAGATGACATTCTGCTTCCCCTGGAGCCACAAAAGTCTTACTACTTTTTTCTTAATTTATTTTTTTGAGGATTTGAGTGAGGACTTGTCAATTTTTCTTGAATTATAATTCAAAGATGCATGATGTAAGAATTTTAGTTGAAAACATTCAAAAATGTGTAAACCAAAAGTACAATTTAAAGATGTTGCCTTGGAAATGTTTCAGACATTATATAGACTAAACGATTAATCTGTTAATTGCAAACAATAATCATCACACTAATCGATAACAAATTAATCGTTAGTCACAGTCCTAGTTGTAATTGAGATCAAGATAACTATGTTATAGTGTCATACAGAGGGGCACATTAAACATGGCTAAATAAGGATTTGTTCGTTTAATCGTGCATTGTATGTCTGGAGTGATTGTCCAGCTGTTGTGATCCTTGTTAAAAATCATCTAGGGAAGAAGTTGTATACATTCTTGGCTTGAATATGAAAATATATTAATTTTTTGACTACAATATATGTATGTGACAAAAATCTGGCCATCTTAACAAAAGCATATCTTGACTTGTGTAACAGCATGCTCCTATGAAAATCTGCCCTGCTTTTCCAAGTAGCCCCTGTGCATCAACTGTACTGAGACGAGTGGAGCTTCTGAGTTCAGCCGACAGATCCACACTGTCCACTGCTCAGTCTGCGTCTGATAGATTCAAGCCAAAAAACAGATTGAGGGAGGGGGCTGTCTCATGGGCTGAGGGGGAAACTGGTGCTTTGAAGTGGATTGCGATCATTACTTCCCTCCATGTCTCTGGCACACTGGCTACGACAAAACTGTGCCGACAGCAACGGACACGCGGTCGGACTGCTTGTTTCGCTCTCTTTCTGGTTTTAAATTAGTCTTGTGTTGGTGAGGTTCACTACATTACGCTGCGTGTCACAGAGGCCCTAACTTCATTATATGTTTGAGCATGGAGGTCATACTGATGATTATCGCCTACTATTTTGATGAACCACTGATCAGTTTTAGTAACTTATTAAGAAAAAATGGTTTCCTTACTCCTCTATGATAGTAAACTGAATATTTTTGGGTTGTGGAGAAAACGTTGACATTTTATAGACCAAACAATGAATCGATCAATCGCAAAAATTATCTACAGACCAGTCAACAAATAATGAAAACCATCATTAGTTACAGCCATATGACATTCAAAGGTGTTGGTAATACTTGTCCCCCTCTCTCATATTCTAATATAGGTCATTTCATATCCATATGACCACATGGTAAGGCTCATTTAGTAGCCGTTTAGGTTATTGTTATTGTTATAATGTTTTGTCTTGGCTGGCTGGCTGGCTGAATCCTGTTGTATGTTGCATTAAATACAATATTTCAGTAAGGGGTGATTTAAATATACGCAAATATTAAGAAACAAAAAGATGTTTTTCTATAATCACACAATATTCGGTATATTGTCTTATCAAACAGCCCTTATGTATATTCAAAGAGAGAATCTAACATTAGAAACACTTCTAAACATAATGCGGTTCAATACAAAACTACCCTTAACTTTGACCTCAATAGTGAACATGTCATTTGAATTTACAATTTTCTGGCAGTGTTACCAAAAGCTGAACATTTTGAGCTTTGTAAAGATGGATATATGTTATGGCAGAGCTGTTGTATTGGACAGGTGTGCTGATAAGTGGGCACTGAGTGGGTTTGTCCTACTTGGTTCTCCTGGTATCTAGCAACGCATAGTTTTGAATTTCTGTTTTATAACCCAGTTTCAAAATATCCATTTCTGAGTTTTCGGCTTCTCCAAACACAAGTGGGTTGAACGCTGAAAATGTGAAAACTACATTCAGCGTATTCCTCATCAGAAACAGCACTGTCTGCAGTGCACTTTGTAAATAATTCAGGGCAGTGTTATCAACATGTTTGGCTTGTGACCCCTTAAATTAAACTCATGTGTACTTGCGACATCAGAGGTTACGGCATTACTGTAGAGAGCAGCTGTGAGCATGTCAACCAAACAGTGTTTTTGCCTTTTTGGCCTCTTATATTTGAAGGTTTTTCAGTTGGCCTGAAGAAGTGTTAATATGCTGTAGTCAAAAAAATATTAAATAATTTTGTGAATAAATGTGTTTTTTCTTTTTTATCCATTTAATCTTTTTTTGACATGATCTTTTTTTCATTTGATATTTTTAATGTGGTGCGAAGCAGAAAACTCAGAGATGGATAAGTCAAAACTTGGGAAAAATCATATATCAAACTAAGTTTTTAAGATTACACAGAAGTGTGAAAATAGTAATTATATAACATAGATAAACTGACTCTATAACCATCTCAAATCTTGTGTAAACTCCTCAAATCTGAGTGTGTCAAAGTGTAATCAACCAAGACTTTTTACCTGCAGTAATGTAATAAATATTTCATGGAAATAGTATCTCCTCACTTCTCCTGCCTTCCATCTTCCACTGGACGGATGTGAATCATATAGCGTAATCTTGACTATCTCAATATGAGAAATGGTTCGGCTCACAGCTGCTCTTGTATAATAGGATCGCAAAGGATTTGCAGCTGAATTTAAATGTGACACTAGTTGTCTGTTCAGTTTCTTTTTAAAGGCACCGCCCATTTGTTACGTCAGCCACTCAGCTAAGGAGGCCAGGTCACAGAGGGCAAAATGGTAATCACTGTCATGCTGACAGTCTCGGGGGGCAGGGGACAGGTTTTTGAGTCAAGTGGGAGGGTAAAATGTGGCAAAGACAGGTGGGGTTAAATAGTGATGACCTGTTTGGAGCAGAGTTCATTACACCTGTCATCACTTAATGGACTGTTTGAAAAACGAATTCTGGTTTGACGGCAAGTCCGGTGAACTGTCAGAGACGGTGGTGGCATGAGGGTGGCTGCCGGTGGGTGAGGTAATGTGGCGTGTACGTCTCGCTTCCAGCTCTTCATCCTGAGAATCAGAAGTGTGGTTATTTATCAGTGAAGAGACGAGGAGTTCAAATCACATTTCATCAGAATAACATTGCACGGATCTAATCAAATTAGAAATCAACAGTGGTTAGAAATACAAAACAGACTCCTACAGATATGATATTGTTGATACACTCCCGTCTAATGCATCTGCTTTCTATTGGCAATTTCATTTTGTTCCCTTTCAGTTATTTTATAAAGCCTCAGTTTAAACAAGCTAACACATTTGCTTTGAGTCAAGCTGAGAACCACTCTATGAGTTAACCTCTTTTGACAACAGATCACAATATTTATAAATCCTTGTTAAGACTTTACAGGCTAAATTCCCTTTTCTTCAGCAAAGTTTAGTTATCTAGGTTTTATACTTTTTAAACATTGATGTTAGCTAATTTTGCTAGTTAGAATGTATGGTATTTGTAGAGGCTGTAGTCAGTATGACTCTAATGCCCGGTATTGGGAATAGTTGGAATAAATAACTGTATGTCTTTTTTCAGGAATAAAAGCCAATTGCTTGGTCTATTTAACAGGCCTGTCATTTTCATTATGCATTATTTGGTTTAATAATGCAAAACAATTTTTTATTAGATTACTCGATTAATCGATGGGATAATCGGTTGAATACTCGATTCTAAAAATATTTGATAGCCGCAGCCCTACATAGGTGTAATTTGTAGAATATGGCCAGAATTCAAGGTAGCTCCAAAAACATTAGAGGACAGCATTTATCCAGAGTAACTGTGAGCTTTGGAGCCAGTGGCTCTACAGTTTGTCTTGACTGGGACCTCAGATCAAAGGGGGAGTTCACCATGGGCAACAGGGCCCAGCTTGGCAGGAAAAGTCAAAATGGCTGGACAGCGTATTGGGACTGAACACAGGCTCCAAGACTACCAGAGGTCAATTTGCCAACATGGGGATATAGTATGGAGGTGATTTACAGCATCTCTGACAAGTGTGTGTAGCAGGTGAAAAGCAACAGAGAAGCGGAAATGGTGGGCAGAGCCAGAGCATTTTCCTATTTTACTCTGTGAATTGAGGGATATGTTTTGACCGAACCAGAGGTTATTGTGGAAATGCGAACCAAGACTGTTCTGGCGAGTTTAGGTAGCTCATGTCCAGTTTGAATAAAATGGGATTTGCGATCGGTAAATGGTGCAATTAAGCTCGTCCTAAATTAGTTAGAGAGAGAAAATTCTTTTCAGATTTCAGAAGCTGTGTTGCATTTTTAGAAGAAAAATACATAAATAGAAGGAAGAGTATTTCATTTCTCAAAATTTTTTTAGTTTATTTTATTCATTTACGACACTAACAGCTGGCATACAAATTGCTCCTTTAATGGACTAGAATATGCTTCCATGTCTTTCTTTTTCTCTTTTTTTGGGTAAAGGTCTAATTTGGACAGCATTATACAAGGGTTAATCAAATCTTGGCCCGACTGGGGGAAATCCCCTTAATGTCGACTCAAAGTCATCACTCTCCGACGCTCTCAGGCCCCTGGCTCTTTACTTGGACTAACACATATCAGTGTAATTTCACTAGGTCGCCCTGCAGTGTCATCCAAATATCTTAAAATATATTTTATGGGATTATTGATCACTTTTAAAGCATCAATTGGCCTGGCTCCAAGATGAACCCATTTCTCCTTCTGTGCATTAGCCAACAAGATACTTTTGACTTTCCCAAAGGCTATTTTTAAGTAAAAGTGATGTGTGATGTGCCCAACAAGACTGCTATAGCTACTGATGGGCTTCACTTAATAGAGAAAGCCCCACAGTGTCCACCCACACCAGTAGTTCGCACCGTGTCACCAGTCTCCTCCCCTTCAGTGTGCTCTCCATAGCGATTGTAAAGCTCCATGTCAGACAGAGCGCTCTCCAGTGCCTCCTCTTCATAGTCAGTGTGATAGTCCGACTCCTCTGATGGAGGGAAGGAGCGGAGGACAGGAAGGAAAAGAAGCACATTGTGGGTGAACACGTTTGAACTTGTGGCGTGTAGGGAAGAGAGAAGAGGTGGCAAATGAGTGTGGGTGTGCAGGTGAATGAGTCAGAAAGACAAAACTGTGCAACACTGTGAGAAGTCAAACAGGGCAGTTTGATAAGTGATGGATGACAAACAGGTTATAAATAGAGAGGAAGAAGGAGAAAGATGGCGATATTTGTGAAAAACACTGGTTGCTATATGAAGTTTCTGAATAAAATATGGAAACTGCTTCTAATATTAAATTTGCACAGCTCCTCTGTTCCATCAGTATGTTCAAACCTGCGTGTGTACAGTGTAACACAGAGTAATTGCTGAAATATATTTCGCAATTCCTCTTCTCCTGCATGTGAAACAGAATCACGGGCTAATAAGTTGACAGGAAAAAGAAAATGTATCTAAAAAGAAATAAGAGCAAATTCCGGGAAAAAGCCAAATATGGAGGAGAGAAGGTAACAGTGTATCTTTTCCCACACACTGTGTATGCATGTGAATATGTTGGAGTGTGTGTCGGTAGCTTTACCATCCACCAGTACAGGTTTGACAGGCTCGATGCGGGACACAATTTCTGCCAGGTCAGTGAAGGAAGCGTTGGGACACGTAACCACCTGAAAGACACACACATACAGAGAGATCATTTTAATCTGTTAGTATAAGTTAACTAACCAATCATGCTCAGTATGTGTCAGCTGCCGGCAGTTAACACCTTGTCTGTTACAATATCAAATGTACCCCCTCTTATGCCCAGCACTTTTACCTGGAGATTGAAGCTGATGTAATCGTATTGTGACAACTTCATGCAAAGGGATAACGCGTTACAAAATCTGCCACACAACATTTCCAGACTGACTGTCCTTTCTCCACTTTGTAAAATAAGATACAAAACATCATTTTAAGAGAGAAACCAGGGAAACTATGAAGCAGATAATGTTTTGATATTTTCACATATTTATCCACACTGGGGTGGTGTTTGTAACTTCAATATTCTTATAAGTCTGCAAAGATCTTTGGGGGGCAAATAGGGCTATAGCCTTTGCTGTGGATGTTGTACATTTTGGTTCTTCAGTGGCCAGGTCCATCACATTTAACCATTTAATGATCTCTGAGTAGTAGCATTGTATTTTATATTAGATCCAATACAATAAAAACAAAAAACAAAAAAAAAAAAAGATAATTGACAACACTGGAACAATAAAACATAATTCTCAGGTAATATATACACAAAAAAATATACAAATATTAATACATATATTTCTGCTGTTTTCTGCAATTAGCCAAGAACAGACAGGTTGTATCTCGATGTCATGTTGTTGTTTTTTTTGGTAAGTTCGATACTATCAAAAACAGATATTGAGTGTTTTTAAACATGTATTTATAAGGTATCAAAAAGTACTAAAGTATCAATACGTTTGACAACCTTAATGAGTCGACCTTGCAACTGTTAAATGGTAATTCTCAATATTAAATCAACATTAAGTAGAAATTGTCATTTTTGTGTGAGTTAGCACCCCCCCCCCATGGTTTCTGAATGCAATACCACTGTTGTAAATAAAAATCCCAGGTCCATGATGGGAAGAATTACATTATTTCCCCAGAGAACTGCACCCTACAGTCGCACCTAAAAATAGAATGGCGCTTATTAACTGCTTATGTGGGATGTCCATTGTTTTAAAGATTTATTTATGAGCATAACAGTTTCAAATCTTCCTCTGCAAAACTGTTCAGGTTTATCTGTTAGTTTGTTGCTTTGGTTCTTTAGTAACAACTCCTTTCAGCATCAACCCTGCTATTTTTTCACTTTCATCCTCCTTGTGTCGCTGCACAGACGGGAGGTAAATATCTCATCTTTCTTCATCATTCTGTCTCCTCCCTCGTTTCATTGGTCCTTTGTCTTTCTTTGACATTGCTGGGGGAAAAAATCTAGTGTTCGGTAAATCTGTTTCTCTGTACTTTAAGAGCAAACTGATAGTTTTTTTGTTATTGCTTTAACAGCAGTGCAGCCCTAGGCCTTAAACTGAGGAGAAAACACAGCTGACAGCAGGGATAGATTGTACAAACAATAACAACCAAGAGAAAATGTAATCAGTGCAGTTTACTCATTTGGTCGATTAAAGATTTATGTTACATTTCCACTTTAAAATGTCTAGAAACAACTACACTGTTGTTATATAGTTTGACAAATTGTGTACTTAACCCAAATGTTTCCAAAAATGTTCAAACCCAGAGAAAAACATAATTTTATTGAAGGTGACATTCAAAAATATTACTGAAATCACAATCTGGCAAGTGCAATATCCAAAATCACAGAAGCTGCAGAGATAAGACAGAAACTAGAAGTACTGAAGGTTTGCACAGATGCCAAGGACTACAGCTCTTGTTCCGTAAAACTGCAAAAATTATCTTGCTTATAAATGAAAATGGTTTATGAAGCATTTCGGGCTAACGTGGAGTTATTTAATTTCTGAAGAAAAGCATTTGTTGAGAACTCTGTTGTTAAATGTTTTTAAATAGCTTTGGTTAAACCATGAATGCATGATTTTTGGAGTCATAAAGTAAATGCATCAGTTTTGTGACAATAATCTTCAGGAGGATTGGACCCAGACTCGGTTGTTGCTCTGCACTGAACGCTTCCCAATGGCTTTTGTGTCATTTAGCTTACAGCCTCCCCATATGCTTTCCCCTCCCCCTTACTTACATTGTTCTTGCCTTGGGTGTTGTGGAACTCCTCCTGGTGTCTGTCTTTCAGCATTTTCTCTACCACTCCGCTGCGACTCCACACGTCAAACACAGTCTTTCCATGCTGGTATCCCACCTCCTGTATTACGCACAGCTCACGTATCAAAAAAACCTTTTCTCTGCAGCTTTTTAAGACACACCAGAAAACAGAATCAAAGGGACAACAACAACTTTCTCAAACTTACAGCAATCTCATCAAACTTGCCAAACTCCAGTGTCCGGTATCTGTCGATCGGAGGTCTGATGTACTCGCAGTAGTCACTGCTCTTCACAGACTCCAGCTGCCTAACGCAGCACACGTAGGCCAGCCGAGTCTGAATCTCTGCCATGTTCAACACCTGAGACCACAAGTATAGAAATTAATGAACGCACTTAAGTAAGAAACGCATCCAAAAATATCCTCATTGTTATTCATAGGACTCATTTACTTACTTACTCAAACATATCCTCGCACAGTCTGTTGTGTCTTTATTTTTAATCAATCCATTACCTTTACTTTCTCCGCTAGGGGGTTGAGGCGTTTCCATAGCAGCCACCAGCCGGAGAGCGAGTCACCGTAATTAGTGAGGTTGGTTTCATCCCGGCTGCCCACGTCAATAGCTATCACCACTTTGGCCCCCATGGAGCGCGCTACATCAGCTGGGAGATGAGGAGGAGATGGAAACAAAAGGTGGGAACAGAGAAGAGAGCTTTGAGATAATCATCACGGTAAAATAGTGACGAATTGCACGGCGAGTAAGAATGCCACAGTATTAAAACTGAAGGCTCCACGTAGCAGACCTGGCAAGTTGTTGATGTAGCCTCCGTCCATCAGCAGGTGTCCATCTTTGGGGTCACAGAGTGGAGGCAGATATCCAGACAGAGACATGCTGGCACGAACATACCGCCACAGAGAACCTCAAACGGCAAACAGAAAACTCTTTCAAGTTTTATGAATATCAAGCTGTATGTACTTAGTAATTGCAACCAACCAACCTAAGCCGAAAACTGACTTATGTCTTCATAAGTTTATTCGATTAGAGAGTCAACCTCAACTGTTTACATGGATGATAATAGTGGTAAGATGCATTTACATGCCCCAAAGCATTTTAATCAAAATGTGATTTTGTGATTAAGTCCCAAATTCTCATAAATTCAGCATTTGATTTATTGACAAAGCAACAATAATTTTAACGAAATATCAACATTCATGGGCAATTTACAGGCTAAAGCCTCTCAAAGGAACTTCTGTTCTGGTGAAAATAATCAACCTTGGCAACAACAGACAAAATGATTATGAAAGTTGATATTTCATTATTGGAAGTGATACTTCTTCTACAGGATTAAAACCCAATTTATGTACAACTCCAAGGGTCTTACAGTGGTGTTGTTACGCTACACATCATCATGTTTCTGTCCCCCCTGGAAATGTATTCAGGAACCGACACTAACAACAACAGAGGATTCTTCAAATGTAAAAAATAATCTTACCATCAGTGTGTACTCTCATGGCCGAGGCAGTGATATCAGTCGTGATATTGAAATACGGGATCCAAAGGTCCTGCATACACAAAGTTCCATCGAAACATAACATTATAGGCTCACATCAGAAAGGCAGTTAATTCTGGATGATCTTCTCCTCTTAACACCTGGGTCACTAAGAGGTTCAGCAACCTCATCTCACTCACCTCAATCTGCTTGCTCTTAAAGACGTTGCTGATGCTGGAGTTGAAAGCTGCGCCGGAGAACATGGAGGTGACCGGGTACGTCAAATCCAGAACCTTTTTAAACACTGAAGTCATTTCCTGCAGAGGAAGCCAGAGAAGATAAAGGTTGGATGGATCTTGCAGTTGTGAAGAGGAAAATAAGTTGTTTTCTCCACTACAAAGCAGAGTACATCTCTCAAAATCTAATTTTTTATCTTATTTTGGCTTCCTCCTGGTCCTAATAGTAAAAAAAAAAAAAAAATTAATCTTAAAGCATCAGCATTTCAACAGAGTATCTTCCCTTGTTATGACTTAAAACAGCGGTTCTTTTGGTTTGATACAAAGATGGAGCAACCAAGTCAGAGCCAGAAGAAGAGGGGCTGGACACATACCACATGTCCGGCCTGCAGATCTGGACACTGAGCAAGTGTGTCAAATTAGCCATTATGGTGAACACAGTTAAGAAAACCTGAGAACATAATGCTCCGGCCACAGTTATCTGTGACACGGGATATAAAAAGGTTCTTAATGTGCAAACCATCCAGGGCTGTATCAGCAAAACTAACCCATCACTTTTGATGGCTAATTCTGTCAAAAGTAGAATGGGGGCCTCAACTTGAATTTTCAGAAAGTGCTGTTAAAGAGTCACCTTCACAAGGACAGACTCGCAAGCGGAAAATTGGAAGCGCTTAAAGTGGAAGAGGAGCTGTTATAATGGAAGCTTCTCTTCCACAAAACAGAAAAATGTTTTTCTATTAAATCATCCCAAATGAATTTTGTACCCTGTCACAAGTGTCAAAAATGGTTTCAAACTAATAATAATAATGAATGCTAATTTCAATTCTATCACCACCCTCATCCCTCTATATTTAATTCCTTAATACCTTTATATTGTCCCATGTCTAATGAAAGAAAAAATGCAACCCAAGACACCAGAGTTATAATAGTGGGGACATGGGACATGAAATTGTCTTTTCGATGCAGTGGGTTGACAACAACATGTTTTGATTCTCACCATTGCCCATTCTCTGGCCCTCATTCTCATTCGGCTGTAGCTACGGTCCTCAGCATATAGTGCCCCCATCAGGGAACCAATGGAGGTGCCACCAATTAGGTCCACTGGGATGCCAGCCTCACAGATAGCCCGCATTACCCCCACCTGGGAGCAGCCCCTGATCAAGAGGTGGCAAGTAAACATTGGAAGAGGGAGATAAATGTAAAAAGGTTACATATTGTATAAAGAGAGATTCTAATATCTTTTTTTATTATAAATAGGTCTAAGAGCTGTGTAAATACTGTAATGACTGCTATATCATTGTGGTGTCAACTATATAGTGACAGCCCGTAGCCACGCCCCCCACACAGCCATGAGTGAAAGAGACAGAGCTGAGGCGGAAAATACAGTGGATAGTGCCTGCATGGGACAGCCAACCAATCAGAGCAGACTGAGCTTTTTGGGAGGGGGAAGTTAAGCATGAAATACACCGGGCCAACCGTTCGGACGAGTTCGGGAACAAATCTGTTCGGTGTGTTCAGCTGCGTTGAAAGCTGTTGAAACTGCGTGGACAGCATCTGCTCCGATTCAACTTGCAAAGTCTGAGAACGTTGGCAGTTGGCCGTCTGAGCCACTGGATACTCTGATTGGTTGTGTGCTAGCTGTATGACCATTCGGATTGGCGATGTGCTAGCCAATCTGCGCGGTGTGTGGGATGGGCAGAATACTGTGTGTGCCACTGAACTAAGATGTGCGCTTTGTTTTTCTCTGCACTCCGTTCCGTCATTTCCTGTTTTCATGTTTTGGATTACTGAGAGACTAGCGCCACCCTATGTTAAGGAGACTTATTGCACCTTGCACAAGCGCTGAATATACACGCTACTGTGCAGTTGGCAGCCGTCGAAGCGGTATGTTTAATGCAACTCTGCCGAACGGGTCAGACAAGAGGCAACGGAGTAGTGGGATATAGGCAGTTGGCCATTGGTCTGGGCTGTGTGTGGGGGCCTTTAAAGAAACAGACTAAAATGGAGTATTCAGAGAAAGATGGCATTGAGGCGCTGCAGCAATGAACAGTACTACAAAAATAATGATTTTTAACATTAAAGCATATTAACATTTTCTATAAAACACCAAATATAAAAGTATGAACCTGAAAATTAGCATAACATGGAGCTTTTAACCAAAAACACTACAATATTTTGGTATAATTGTATCATATTCAAGTCCTAGATTACAGTACATTATATTGTGAATTTAAGAATAACAGTTTGGGGTGAAGACACTGGGGTGGCGTTACCTGGCCCCTCCTCCTCCCAGGATAATGGCAATAGCATTGCCCGTGAGGACACGAGCCAAGCGGGAGAAGTCTGAGTGGCGGTCTGCTGGCTTCTCAAACACACGCTGATACAGCTCCAACTGGAAATAAAACAGAGAAATTACTGTAATGACAGTAGAAAGAGGAAGATAAAAACATGAGTGGATGAGAAATTAAAGATTATGAGAAAATACAAAATGAAAGGCTAAGAGGGGAACAGCTTGAAGGGAATAAAGGGACATGCTTCGATCTGCAGATGAGAAATTAGAATAAACTGACACTCCAGTCGTGTTTCCCAGTCCTACCAGTTTGGGCAGGCTCCTCTTTGAGAAGACCCTTCTGGGACAAGAGAGGTGGAGGTGTCTGGAGATCCAGCTGCGCATGTTGAGCCAATCCACAGTTCCTTTGGGTGGGGGGCCATCTTCTCTGTGCAGCAGCACCAGCTGTTTCTGGGCACGCACTGCACTTCCTTCCAACATACGCTCCAGCTAGAGGGAAGCCATCAAACACAGATGTGTCTGAACATTTTATACACCCTCTCTTTCTTCAGAGTGGCTCCTGTTGATGCCTGCGCAGATTTTTGAGCGCTAGCCCAGAAAAATACTGCAAACTCGTGACAAGTGGAGAGTACACAAGGTTTGAGTGAGCACAATGTCAGCATGTGTACAGGAGTGTGATTGCAGTTTCTTGGTTGTGTTTGGGAATAACTTCAGGTTTGTCTTCAGGGTCAAATCAGGGATCATTTTTAAAAAATACACCATTATGTGTATTGTGTGTGTGCTCTGAAAAATAAAAACAACCCAGAGCAATGACTCACTCTGTGCAAATATTGATCTATTTCTCCCACCATCTCCTGTTAAATGGGGATACATACCTTACTTTTCTCTGTGCCCATTTTTCCCCTTTGAAGGCAATTACCTATCCTTCCATCAGCTGTACGAACTCTTCCTCTCTCACTCGCCCCATCTCTCTTTCACAACATCCATCCACCCTTTGCTCATTTCTCCTGCATGCCCAAGGGTAAAACACAAACCTTTCACACGTTGCAACCATTAAGTTGGTTAAAGCGCTTGGTGTAGCCATGTATCAAGAGCATAACGATCAGCATCAAATCAGACTCTACCAAGACCTCTGCCTGGTGACACACCTCCACAGCTCAGTTAATAATAATTGGGGTGGTGATTTCTCTGAGGAGAAATCCTAACAGTTTAATCAGAACTGGTCAGCTGTAACATGGACCATTAACCCAGCCCAAAGATGGAGCACAAAATTCATTTATTTGTCCAAAAATATTTGGCAAACGGTGTGGCTAATCAACATAGTCAGGAAGTGATTCTGAAAATATGAAATGTAAAAATGCCAAAATACACTGGAGTGGATGCATCACACAATAACGGAAGACATTTTCTTTGTTTTACATAATTGTAAATTGATTGTAAATCCATCAACAAAAACTGGATTCCTTCACTCTTGGCAACTGATTCTACCCTCACCTCCCCAACAGCAGGATCCTGCTCTCCCAGTCCCACGATTATGATGCAGTCGGCCTGACGGATGCACCGCTGAGTCCACGGGGTCAGTGTGTAGTCGGTCTGGTAAAGAACTATGCGATGGATGTCCTCCTGTTGGCCCAGCCAGCTGGACAGGCGGTATTCATGGACACTGAGGAGGAGAGGAGTCCATTAATGACAGGCGGCATTGTCTAGCTGGCAGCACACAGTAGATCCATTTCCTCTGTTGCGCCAAGACAGCATACTTGAACTGAATTTAATGAGTGAGTCAGAAACATGGAAAGCCCAAATAAAACAATTAAACAGCCCAACTGGTACAATGACAGAGGAGAAGCTCAAGACAATTGAATTTATTTGGGGGGCAGTAGCGCAAATTCTCAGGCTGCCACAAAACAAACCTGTCTAGTGCTGCAGCTCCAAGTCGCTGTTTAATGATATCACTGGTCAGCAGAAGAGTGGGACCTGCATGTAAAAGAGACACAGCGATTACAGTTGATATGTCACGATGCAGAACTTAACGTAGCTTCCTTGACAGTTCTAGATGGGGTAAGGAGTTCTCAATCAAAATATTACAATAAACCACACACTCACACATGCTAGGACTGTGTCCCTCTTACTGCCACTTACAGCCTTAAATGCTCTTGTCAGAAGAATTGTACGCACAACTGGACAAGATTGTGTGTAAGTAGTAGCACTAGGGTAGCCAGATGTTAAACAGGATCTTGACATCTACATACATATGTATTTTTTTTTTGTCTTACCTATTGCCATGAGTGCATGCTGCAGCTCCATGGTGAAGGTAGTGAGAGGTACCTCTTCCGATACAGGCAGGACTGTCACAGTGGAGAGGTTGGATGCTTGGTTCCCTGCATCCCATTTACTGCCAGAGGTGTGGAGAGCCAAACTGCGTGCTGGAGACATGCATACATATCATTTTTTCACAGTAAATTGAGATAAACACCAACACAAATGAGGCAACCCTGAACAGCAGGGGGATGCACACACCTGTCAGAGGACCATTGACCTGCTGAAGGATCTTCTGTCCCAGTAGGTGGATCAACCTGGTGACAACCTGAGAGGCACAAACATTTTCAAAAGGGACTCTGTGTTACTTATGTGTAGGGCTCGGGCGCCTCATGGAGGTAACTGACATTCATTATGGCGGTTTTTGGGTAATGGTCTTGCTATGTTGTGAAAAGCATGGATTCAACGCACAAATATGAACCGGCCTTACAGCTGAGAACAAACTGCAGCTAAAAAACTCTCACAATCACCTTAAGTGTGGGAGTATTTTAGACAGAGCTGTGCAAATTGGAAATGGCTTATCGCAGCAGTGCAACTTCTCTGCACGGACACTTGAGGCAACAGCATCTCAGAGTGTTTGTCAAGACAGCAGAGACAGCACAATTCTGTTTCCTTTTCAACTCGACCCAAGCATGATATATTAGGATTATCAACACGAGGAATTTGTTTCTGTCAGTAGTAGTCACTTAAAATTGATTTTCCAAATGTTTTTTCATCATCCACATGTTAAAATAAATGAGATTCTGCTGTGGTTATATGTTACACCATGTGTCATCTTGTTATTCGGCTTTTTTATATTTTCTGTTAACTTCAAAGTTTGAATGAGAAACTGGCTTGCTGCAGTCTGTACCTCATCCTCTGACCTCGTGGTTGAGAGTAAAAGAGCAAAGGAAATCATTTTTGGAACCCTTTACCCACTTTACGTCCATCTGATCAATAAATTTAACGCTCATTATCAGGGGCCACGTTCAATCAACTTCATATTTTAAAGCTGACTTTATCACAACATCATAAATGCTGTGTGTCCACAAAAAACTAACTGTGCTTTGACATCTCTTCACCCTACCTGTGGGAACTTCCTCTTGATGGAGCTGAGAGCTCCTTCTGGTAACTTGGCCAGCTCAGAGTCTCGTACAGCGTGCACTGTGGTGGCTCTGTTCTGATGGGTCAGAGCCTCCACCTGCACAGAAAGGACAAAAAGGACAAAGCACACTATTTTACTATGTTGGAAAACACAAAGGTCGGTCACAAGTAAAAGCAAACATGTTTAATCATTTCTGAACATTACAACAAATAACAATGTACTGCCAAATAAATATTCACATTATCTCTTCAGAATATACTTTACATAAAACTGTCTGTATGCAACTTTACTTTTTAAAGTTTTTAGTTTTCTACTGTTAATTCCATGAATTTAAAATAAATAAGATCTCTCCTTCTGAGTTGACGTCAACAGAGACACACTAAATATGTCTCTGAATGTGAACTGTAACAATTTTATTCCCACCGTCACCAACAGCTTCCCTCCTCCAGGTAACAGTAACCATAGCATCCATCAACCTGGATATTATTAGAAGCATGGTGGCAGAGAACAGCCACACCAGCCAATAGGAAAAGTGGGTGAAGTATAAAAAAGTGACTTTGCTTTACGTAGTTGATCAAAATGGGGAAGAAAAATAAACTTCCCGGCATTAGTAGAAGGAACTGAAGGAAACACAACAAATGTATGCAAATACTTTCCATATTGCTGGTAAATGTATTGATATAACTGAATATACATTTCTTGTGTGTTTGAAGTTTTTGAAGATCATGATGTATGTATGCATAAATGAATAAGAGTAGATGTGAATTGTGACAGTAAAGTTTAAAATGTATGGGTTTAATAGGACATGTTTGTTGTTTGAATACAGTGCATAAAGATAAAGCATTAAGCAAATTTCAGCTTGGCTGCAGTTAAGGTTAGTTACCTTTTCTCTCTGAATATTCATAATACATCCTTGATTGAGTTTTATTTACTGGCAGTGATAGTAGCCTTTAGTATCCTGGAAGCCACTGTTTCCTCGTACATACTGACAGTGAAAATGTTAAGAATGTGATGACTAACTACTGTTAATGACAAACTGTTTTCCTTCTGCATACTGGAGACAGAACTTAAAGAAAAACTCATTACGGTTTATCCTGGTGTGTTGTCATTAATATTTATGAGGACACTAGAAGTGAAAACATTTTTAACGTAGTTCACAGATTCAGAGTTTTCACCATTCTATCCACCATCTGTCTTTTTCCCAAACCATGATGATCCTTACCACTCCAATCAGGTCCCCACGTCCGTACTCTCCTATCAGCTCCTTCTTGCCATCCTCCTTCATGATGACGGAGCGCAGTCGGCCGCTCAGAACAATAAAAGTACTGTCTGACTTCTCTCCCTGCCTGAAAAATATACAAAATAACTTCAATTCATTTTAAATAAGCAACGAGCTTGTGAACCAGAAGCAAACTGAAGAATGAAGTTGCCTCCATTGTTGACATGATTTCAGTAAAGTCGGCCTTGTTTTCTGATGACAATATACAAGGTTATCAGTAGAATACCTGTAGACCGCCCTGCCAGCTTCCACAGCCATCCAGTCGAGAGCAAAATCAATCTGTCGGACGAAAGTAGACATCCTCTTCACCACTGTGTGAGCCACATTCAGTACAACCTTTGGCTCCACGCGCATTATTCTGAGGAATGGACAAAAACATTATCAATGCTAAATGTGACAAATCATAATAATCAGCATAAATTCAGGTTTTACAGCTTGTATATCTGTTAAACAGTTTGGCTACGAGCCATCAAGCTCCACTGTATCTTTACGTGACTGCTCTATGTCTTTGTATGGCAGTGCAAAACACTACATACAGTATGATTTGAGTTAATATTTCTACACTGGTTTGTTCATGTGTCCATGTGACTGACTCATAAAAGTGGGTTTTGGAAATGGAGAGGAAGCTGCAGTCTCGCTGGGCTCGAACAGTGAATATGAGGGGCTCTCCAGTAAGGACAGCAAGTTGACCGACAAGCTCTCCGGGGTGCGTCACAAACAGACGTGTTTCTTCTTCTCGGTCAATCATCCTCTGGTAAACGTGGAGGAGGCCAGAAATCACAAACTGAATGCTCACCTCCTGAAGCACAGAGAAGAAAAGAGAAGGGTACAAATTGGACAGTCTGAATGGGAATTCTAAGATACAGGTTTACTATTGGACATGAATATCACAGTTATCATCACAGCATTAGTTTATCATTGCTATGTTCACAAGGGCATTTCCCGGCTTTGCACGCTTGACCAACATAGGCTACAGCCTCCAACAACCAACACTTACTGGCTGCATCTAATAGGACAAACACCACCCAGGGCTGTCTGCTCTAGGGTTTATAACCGAACATGGCAGCTCATTTGGAAATGTTCCATATATTATGAAAATAGTTCACAGAAATGTGATTCTGAAGACATTAGTATATAATAAGCCCAGCAGCTGCCAAATCTGTCTTTAAATTTTACAGCAGCTTCCAGATGTGGCGTGTCACCCTGGACATCCCTGATTTGCGTAAAGTAGCCTAGATCGCAACTTTAACATTGTCTCTCAAAACACAATACTATGCTACCAGAATGCATTGCATGGCTGCTCACAAAGACAGTGAATAATAAGCATAGAAACAACAGATCCTGTGGACACGTACAGGTGGAGTAAGTAGTCAAGGTAGTTGCTAAAAGGCTTTCCTTTGATTGGATGATGATACTATCCCCGTCCTATGAATGAAAATATTACTTGGAGGACAGGAGCTGCAGTCAAATAAAACTTGTCTGCTAAAATACAATAAATAGAATGCAGTTATAGTGCTCTTGTTAAAAGGAAGCCACCACAGAGCACGTTTATAAACAACTAAAGTGCTCTACCAGGGAACCTTGTCGTGCATTGCCTCTGCACCCTTCAATGGGTGGAAAAAGACAAGAGTGAAAACAGAAACACCTCTCCATTAAATCTTCAGTGTCAAGAGACAGAAAGAAGGTAGTAACTGCTTTGTAGCTTTTTCTTCACCTGGTCTCCTTGACGAGCCACCACAGAGCCAGCTTTGACTTGATGGAGGGTCACTCTGCCCTCAAGTAGACTGGGATCCTGCAACAGAAATAAAAGTAGGCTTGACTAAAAAATATTCAATATATTTGCTTATTTATATCATCAAAAGAAGACACCAAGCTCTCTGAAAGAAACAAGCCTGTCACCCTCATCAATCCACAATCAGAGAGCAGAATTTTCCCACGTTGCACAATATTTGTGCAATATTAGTATTTGTTTTGAACGATGACTTAACCCTTAAAATATTTACACTAGCCGATGCTCATTTTCTGTGATGAACCCCTCACCTGCAGCTGGATGATTCCCAGCAGGTCTCTCTTAGCAGCCTGGAGGATTGTGCTGCTCTTACTGAGGTTGATGGCGTCAGAGTGCCCCCCGCAGTCTGTGTAGTGAAACACTTCAGAGGGCGTGTGCTGCATAGTCACACTCTTCTTCTGACTGGGCTAAAAAGACAAATATAAGAGGGTGACTGAGGAGGAAGAGCGAGACGAGAATAGCAGCAGAAGACGCATTGGAAACTGGGATATGGTGTTGCATAAGAGGCGACATGGCAGGAGAGTCTTACTCTATGAGTGACAGGACTGGATGGCGCCTCATCTATAGTGACTCGAGCTCGTTCACAAACCATGTTCAGGTCATTACCTGCAACTCGGGACAAAAGGAGGAGGATAATGAGTTTTAGGTATGTCTGTGTCCGGTTCTCTTTGTGCGTGTCCTTGCTTTCAGATCAGTGACTGCGATAAGTCTGTGCAGGAAATTAATACAGACATATGCCATTTGGTGATCGCTTATGTCCAAGACCCACCTGCGCAGTCGGTGGGCATCGAGATGGATCGCTGCTTCCTGTAGCTATTCGGAGGGCTGTCCTTCACACCATCTGTTTATTGTAAAGTGAAGCGCCAGAACTGGATCAGTCTCAACACAACACAGGGTACAATCGTATATGTGTGTGTGTTTAGAATAATGTGCGGGAGTGAGTGACCTGTCTCTGTGGGGCTCTCCGTGGTCCCAGCAGGTAACTCGTCCTGGAAGTGCAAACGACGAGGCGTCTTCCCAGAATTCGCCTCTGCCATCACACTGTTTATATTGGACAAGGGCACCGCCTGACTCTCCTGTCAGTGAGGCAAGACAAACAACGTTCAATTTGTGACCATGAAAACATTTTATTCATTATGGTTTTGAAGCTCAGGAAAATGAACACATTAGATAGATGGGTCGTGGGAAAATTATAAACTCCAGAAAGTATAAATAACAGTGATAGCAGTGTTTGTCACTGCAAAAACACTCAAGGTATAGACATTTGGTAGTCACTTTATCATTGAATTAAATTGTATTAGATTTACTTGTTTGTTGGGATCATTTAGAGACTTATCACGACTACAACAATCAATACAAATATTGTTAAAGCCTTCAGAAATTTTATTCCAGTTGTTATAAAGTCAGAGGTTAAAGGTTACTGCCCTCCCTCTCTTCTGCGGAGGGTTTGAAAATCCTTTTTACTCATTTTCACTGAGCTATATGAAGGACCGAGTTATGATACTGTGCTTAATGTTGTGTGAAATTAGCTTGCATGTGTGAGACTAAGTGTGTATGTGCCTTTTTCTCCTTGTTTGCGTACAAGAGCATCACCAGCAGTGCTCTGCGTGAGTGTGTGTGCACACATACACAAATATGCGTGCGCTAATTAATTTCCCTCCTACCGGATTGAAGAGCTCAGTGGTTAGGCCCAGATAGTTATGTAACGCCAAGAAGGTGACTCTTTGGAGGCGCACCATGATTATCTGCAACACACACAAAAACAAACACCGAGGTAAACAGAGCAGAACATATTATACATCAGATTGTGGTTACACCCAAATTAGATAAAAATGATTACATTTTCTTTCATAATGAGGTGTTCCAGACAATGGAACACTACATAATGTATACTGAGAGACAATCTGTTACCTGGATGACGCGAACAAGTGTCTCTGGGTATTTCTTAAACACAGACTCAAAGGCTGATGCAGGTAAACGTAAGATGGTGGAGCGAGTTGCAGCCCGTGCCAGTACAGTCTTATATGGAGCTGGATAACCCTGGCAAAGACCGGAGGAAACAGTTAGAAAAGACAAGTCAGTAGTCTTGTAGTCACTAAAACCTAATTTACATTCACATTTGTACATGTACATTTCTTCAAGGCATTCTTGCCTCTTGATTTTATTAAATAAATTGTTTTTCCAAATTCATTAGTGATGAAAAATAGATAAGAAAAACAAAAAAAACAAAAACAGTATGAGTGTGGCAGCGCAGGAAGTTAAACAAAACAGAACACGTCACTTGACAAAATAACAAATTACTAATCACTTGACACACAGGGATATAAGGCTAACGGTTAAACAAATTGAGCTTAACAAAAAATTACTTCTGTACGAGCCAGGATTGCGTGGAAATATGAACAATGGAGAGCATACAATGAAATGAGACACAAACAGATCAAAGAGCAAAAGAGGACAAAAACAGAAGAGCTAGCCTGATGGGCAGATGGAGAAGAAATAAAAAGCTCACAGTGATGATGTCCAGAATACTGAGCAGACTGTGGACACTGTCCCCTGGGTGCACGTCCTTCACCACTGGTTCTGTACCATCCTAAAAAACAGGAAAACATGAATAGAAGAAAAGACGCCAATAGCCGTCTTCATTCAACCTCAACTGTGAAGTCAACTTTGGAATCACACTCACAATTTGTACATATTGACAGAATCCAGCAGCAGACAAAATAGACACATTTAAAGACAGACGAGGGTTTGGAAGGCCATAATCATTCTTCGTCAGCAGACTGCATCAAGATAAATGATGCATTGCTGCCCTCTTCTGTTTAGAAGTGTGCATAGGCCCTTGCTTCCCATTTCCAAATTTCACAAGCATCAACGAGCCAAGGTTCCATCACTGATGTCCTGTCCCGGTTTTGAAATCAGGTATCGATTAACATTGTTTATCACTCAACATGAACTGTGTAGATACAATTTTGTTTTTCTGTTTGATATATTTGTCAATTTACAATTAATCAAATGATTATGTGTGATGTGAAGGGTGGATTCTTCATAAAATGTCAAAGTGCACTGGTATGGAGGACTGTAACTAAAAACTACATTAAAAACACATTTAGGCATTAACTGAGTTATAAAATGTGACCTAAATTGATATTTCTGTTTTAATTTACTAACTAGCTAATGTTACAGAAAGCATCAGTCAACGGTTACTTTCGCAACAAGTACATTTATCCCTCCATCAGGAGAGATTGTGACTCAGTTACAGGCCGACACACCGCAGGAACATCTGAAGGAAAACCAGAAAACATTTTCTCAATAAACTATGAACTAGATCAGAGTCCTGGTCGAAGCTGCTCTAAATCCCTTCGGTGAGTCTGACACTGTCAGATGTCATTTTTTTATGTTGTTGTGACCGTACCGCTTAGTTCCACCCTACAGTGCTGTGAATGTTTTTGAACGACTGTGCCCTCGTTTGCATAATGATTAAGAGATGCATAAAGAGATCTTAAAAGAAAATCTAAAATCAAATGATTAAATTAAAAATGCTTGTAGAAATAAATGGGGTGAAATTTACAAAAGGACATTAATAAAATTAAACAAGTACAGAAATAATTCAATAAATTAGAAAATGAATAAATAAAATCTAACACAAATTGGGAAAGTAAATAAGTAGAATAATTTATACAAAGGCAAATAAATACAGAAACAAATTAAAAGAGAAATACCAATTGAGGTCATATTTTATAAATGTATTAATGCTAGTATTCATTTTAATTAAAAAAAAAATGTTTTCTGTGCATTTAATGGAATATTAACTAATTTATTGAGGTTTTTATTTATATTTGATCTTGGCAGTTTCAGTCCTCCATAAATAAGAACCACTATAAGACAAAACCAAGTTGAGGGTTTTTTTCCTGAAAAGATGGTAAACTGAAAATCAACATGCAATCTACGTACATTCTCCTGGATACAGAGCTCGAGTTGTCCATCTTGGACCACGTAGATGCTATCATCGTCATCTCCTGGCCTGAACAGCCCCTCACCCTCCTGCAGCTCAATCAACACCATGTGGCGGCACAGCTCTAGAAACAGGGGCTTGTCAAAATGACCCAAGACCCTAGAACAAGTTGCAGAACACATGCATTATGAAAACATATGGGAGAAACAATGGGGGATGTTAAAGTTGAATATCTATCTACCTGACATTCTTCAGCATATAAAGGACCTCAGAGGGCAGGTTTGAGCTTTGCACATCAAATTCTGTTAGGTCAGCCTCCAGCAGGGAGGGTGGAGGTTCCTTGGGCTGCAGGGTAGGAGGATCTTTACGGATCCTAAGGATTCTGTTGACAGGAGCACAAAAATAATTTATAAATTCCTGTAATTAAGCTTCTCAACCAGGTTCAAAACAAATCTGAAGAACTGTATGACTTGTACACACAGAATTAAAAATGATTTAATGGAGCATACTTGCGAGCTATGCTTAGAACTTTGGTTCTTTTGCGTATGCGCTGTGGTTGCTTTGATACTGAGGTAGAGGTGGGAGGAGGAATGGAGGACAGCGTCTGGACCTTAGAAACAAAAAATGTTCAAGATTTCAAGTTTTAAATGTTTGGTATATATATTTTCTGTATAGGCACAAATGTAGACATAATTAATGGAAACAGGTGGAGAAGAAAAAGTGTTTTAAAATTGCTTGATTGAATGATTAATATTATCAAGTAGACCGGCAATCATTTTCTGTCTAATGGTATGAAGGTACATTACAATAAGTTACTGGAGCCTAAGTGGAGTGCTGGTGGAGCATCACACACTGGTACAACAAAACATTCAGTCTTTACAAAAAACAATTACAACTTTGTATAAATTAACATTTAACTAATTTATATTATTGAGATGAAATTATCAGACTGTGAAAAAATATTAAAATGTGTACGATTGTGAGACAGAAATAGAGAAAACCTTTCGCATTATCTTCCTTCCATAGAAGAGCACTTTATCTCGTTTCCTGAAGCGATAGTGCGGCACGCCAGGCTGTTGTTCACCTTGTCAGAGAGAGAAAGTATCCAAAACCAGAATGCACATAAGGCCATGTTAAGAACACATTCTGAAGAAAGCTGAAATGAAAACAGACTTCCCCAAAGAACCTCATCATTAGAGATAAACAAAAAAAAAAACATTAATAAAAAATGTGTTAAGCCATTAGCATAAGGATGAATTTCAGGATAGAGAACTTACGGGAAAGCTTGAATCTCCTGTAAAGGAAGAGCACCACAATCCCAATCAGAGAGACCGCAACTGCAGCTCCAATCAGTACACCTGTGAGCTAGATGACAGATAACAGTGTTACAACAATAGTATTGTAAGGTGAGAAGGCATAGCAGTGCAGCTGCAGACTATATTGCTGCCTGTTTAGTAACATTGTCCTTCAAAGTCCAAAGTTGTGTCCCAGTTATATCCCACACACTATTTCTAAGCAGGTTAAGTATGAGGTGTGTTTACACTGCAGAGAGATTAAAGAAACAGTGGAGCTGCTCACTGCAGGTTGATTTTAACAAATTGTGGAGGGTTGAGAAATAAGCTAAGGAACAAATAAGAATTAAATACGTGATCAATTTTTTTTTACTGTCTGTGACGTTTACCAAGAAGTTAAACGTAGTTTAAAATAAAAGAAACTTGGTTTTAACAGTCATCAGTTAACGTGTGGAGTTGAGTGTAGGGAACTCAGTGACCTGTTGGTCTCAATCACAGTAATCTAAGACTGGAGGGGCGGATTTAATGCACCATTTTAATCAGTGGAAAATGGAACAAAAAGGAGCCCGAATTATCACAACCAGCCCAAAACCAGTTTTACCCCTCCAATTACACTGTAAGCAGAGCAGTGCTCTCCTTGCTTGTTGAAATGAATTTAAATGTCATACCATGGTGGTCTGCATCCTGTCCTCCACAAACTGTTGCACTCGCTCACTGATACGACTTTTGCTGTTCATCAGAGCCTTAAAAAACACATGTTAGGTTAGCACAATCTCTTTGCAACACCTTCTGGCTGCCCATAAAACTGTCAGCTTCAAAATAAAGTCAACCCTGATGTGCTAGGTGTTTATACATGTTTTAAGAGAAATAGCGACGCTTACTGCGTTGGCCAGTTTGCAGGACTCTCCATCATCCTCTCCTTGGCAATTCATCCTGTAAGACAAGCATGCTGATAAACGCTGCGACTGTGAACCAGGTGGTGTCATTTGGCTAATATCGCTACAGACACAGTTAACTTGCGGTTATATACGAGGAGCTTACATTTTTTGATGGAGGGCTCCCAGTTGTCGGGAGAAAGGGAAACTATGAAAAGGGGAAGGTGGATTTGTGAATTATCAGCATGTTTCGCGGCTCGTCCTCATCAGCTGACTTCGTGTTAACAAGGAAACGACAAACTAATGTAATTGCAACAAAGCAACTGGCTGCTGACAATGACTTCAAGTTGCTGTTTAATAACCCCAGCGTTAGCTATAGCTTGAGGTTAGCTAAAACAATACTAGCTAGCAGCTGACTGACTAACGTTACCCGCCTTACTAGTAATTACGGCCAAAGTCAACTTCACATCCAAGCATTAATACATTCTCAGTGGACAGAAAACAGTAGCCTTACTTTTCGGGGGTTACCGCGGTGTTGCGTCAAGCTAGTAACATTTCCAAACAGACGATGGAGTTAGCAGGTAGCTAACAAAGTTTTCTCTGTCACTTGCTTAGCCCCGCCCACGTTTCTTTGTCCACCAATAGAGATTTTGATAGGTCTTGTTGCCTTGGTACCGTTCAGAGCCCTGTCCAATCAGGAACGGAGCAAACACATCCTTGTCTTCCTGTTGACAGCTCAGAAGGAAGGCATCTCCCACCACTTCATTATTTCTGTGTTATGCTACTTTATACTTAAATTTGACTTAAGGCAAATATTGTACTTTTTACTTTTTCTTTAATAGTAACGTTGTTGATTGAGATTTTAAAAACCATGATGAATTGTTTTACACTAAAATAAAAATAAGAACCTAACATTATGTAAAAGTAGTAGAAGTTACTATCACCTTGACCAGGTACAATATCTGATATATTTAAGGCTTCAGTGATGATAATCCAATAAAAGTGTAATATAGGGTATACCTAATTTAAAAAAAACAAAAAACAAAAAAAACCTAGCAGGGGTAATGAGTATATTAATGTGTACTTCTGTCAGTATTACCGTCATGTATAACTTCATTCATTATTCAATTTGAATCAGTCAAATATGGAGATGATGGCAGCCAGTCACAGTTCTTGATCTAAGCAAATCAACAAGTTTATTAGGTCGAAGCGAAAACTGTCTTATAATCGAGGAAAATCAATTATAATCACTGATGATGCTTACTGATGGCAAACCTTTTAATAGGACGAACTGAATGGTTGTGAAGTAAAACTACAACTACAACTTTACATGTACTTATTTTCCCTTTAATCATACAGACCATTACAAGCTCACCCAATATTCATACAATCAACACCAGCAAAATGTTTTCACATAGCATTTAATATCAAAATATTATATGTTTTATATGTTAAATTAAATGTATGTCAAAGTTAAACATGACTGTCTGGGTCTCTCCTTGGATACATACCTGTACAGTTAAGAGGAGAGACTGGGAAAAGTGATTTAAAGTGGTGTAGACCAATATCAAGACAAACAAGTCCCTAAAATGATCATTTAAAGGTACCTTAACAGCTTTAAAGTCTGACTTATCCACAGCAAACTCCATCTGTTTTTTTGATATTCACAATAATAACGTTCTGAACACATAAAAATAATATTTGATTTAAAGATGCATCTGATTTTTTGTCAGAATGTGATTAATAAATTGCAATCAACTAAATGCTCAGACACAACGTGACACAACATAAATATTCTCTGAGATTTACAGTGCTTTTTCTCACTATTGCAGGGGCTGAGTAAGAAAACCAAGTAGTACAACCACGTCACACAAAACATTATATACAGTGTCGACAAATACAACTTTTAAGCAGCTTTGAAGTAACAGTTGGCAATTTTTGGAATATATGAATCCAATTCATGTAAACAACCATACTTTCCTCTTTTAACATGACATTGCAAAAAAGTTCATTATCCAGACAGACATGTATTGTTTTGACCAAAGACAATCATGGTGGCTACAGTTTTCAAGCGGTTTGTTGCTTTGCTGCTTCATCTCCTACTCTGCTTGTTCAGGTATTTTGCCACACACTCGTAGGCATAGAGGACCTCTAGGTCTTGTGGGCAGGTGTAACGAAACTCATCTTGCTGGTAGGCATTATCCAGATAACGAGTCAGGCCTTTCAGCTGTGGAGGGATGGCAAAGTCACGATACTTCTTACACACCACCTGGGGGGAAGAGGGGTATTGAGATCGTTTTATTGGCAAAGAGACACCGGAACAACAACACCTGACTCCTCTCCACCGCTGAGATAAAACAGGTAAACCTGACCCATAATGAGCAGAAACGAGTATTCTGAACTCTGCTCACCTTGACAATGTTGAGTTTGGGAAGCAAGTTGCAGTCTGCCAAGGTGAGGGTGTCACCATCCAGGTAGCGGCGCGTAGACTCCGTGATATTCGGGTTCTGGTCCAGCTCATGAGGAAGAGGCGTCAATAGGTATCTGTCCAGCTTCACCAGTGTATGAAGAAAATTCTTCTCCAGCACTGAAAGACAAAAAGGTGTGACAGGCTCCATCGTGTCGCGATATATAGAACAGAAAGGACTCTCAATTCAGTTGGAAATGTACAATCTAGCTCCCTTACTGTCATTTAATCCAGGATTGGGATTCTTTATGTACGCTGAGAACCGTCGGAAGATGTCTTCTCCAGCACCGTTGGACTCTTTGTATCGACAGCACAATTTGGGATATCTGCCATTGTTGGAATGAAAAATGAAAAATGAAAAATGCTTGTCAGAAAACTATATTTAACAATCAGCCAGTGTCTAAATGTCTGTGGGATGCACTCTACTTACTCTGGTGGGGCAAGGGCCTCCTCCAGGAACTCCTCAATCTTGTTTGTGTCTGTTCTGACCTCCTTGTTGTAGAGGAGGAAGGGAGGCTGGGACCCCGGAGCCAAATCCTTCAACACATCAGGTGCCCTGCAAGGAGCGACCACGCTCAGTGTTAAGAATTCACACCACTGTTTTCATTGTGACTTCTCCGCACTGGCTGCCTGCATCTTGTATGCCTGCATTCAGAGCCGAGCATGGTTCACGTGCGCCGAACCAGTGAGGGAATTGACTGCGTGAAAACAAAAATGGCAGCTTCTAAAGAGCTGAGCGCAGATATGCTATGGCATCTTTTATATCAGAACTAGGGAATGTATTTGTTTATTTCTTTTTTAAAAAGAGACAAAAACTTGTTTGTAGTTAGCTTGTGATAGACGGTGACAGACGGATGGTTTAGTGCTTACTAGCAAATGTTACATAAATTAAGAGTAATGACCAGTAAATATGGTCAGCATTGTATTGTCTAAAAAGCATGCCGGCATGTGGATGTTGAGCATTTGGCAAGCTAGCCTCACAGCACCTCTAGCATGGCCATGGGCTCTAGTTGAATCCGTAAACAAGACTGGACAGAGCAATAGCTATATGAGTGTAGGCTACAGATTATTACCAGCCTCAGTGGAACAGTGTGGTTATATCTGGACTTTAGATCTAACGTAGTTAGTCTGCAAATAAAGCAGAAAACAACTTTAGTACACAGTGAACAGATACCTGACCACGAATAACCAATAAGGCATGCTGAGTAGGATTTGCTTCAAGTTCAAATTCCAGACACTTCCCAGTGCCTTTTATAGCTCCATTGCCAAGAATCTCTGCTCTTTTCCAAACAGTTTAAGTGGGCAGCTAAACACTAATGAAATATAATTCAATTACCTAAATTACTGAAATGTAAAATGGTAAAGTTTTGCTTTGACTACATCTGAAAGGATATTTCATCACATTAAACTAAGTTGTGTATGTTAAAGGAGGCATATTATGCTCATTTTCAAGCTCATAATTTTAATTTTGGGTTACTACTAGAACAAGTTTATGTGCTTTAGTGCTCAACAAACACATCAGTTCTCTCAAACTACCCAGCGCTGCAGAATTGTCTCTCTGAGACACTTAACATTAACTCCTGTCTCATTAAGGTTGCCCCCCCTACTGAATACCCAGTCTGTTCTGATTGGTCAGCTCACACACTCCTGAGCAAGCACCGCTCTCCGTGCTTCCACTTAAATTGTCAAGAAGTCACTGAATTAAAGATGGGATTACTGACGAGGTGTTTCAGGAGCTGTTGTTCGTGTAAGAGAGAAAGCTTCGGGTTTAAGACCTGCCTCTTCATACTGCTGTCAGTCTCAAAGACAAGACCATGAACTTAGTGGAAAAAGAAACAAAATGTGCTCTCACCTCTTCATGTCCACAGTGTTGACGGTGAAGTTGGCCCCTTTTAACCAAAGAATCATGAAGATTCTCTGACAGAAAGGGCAGTTGCCCACACTCTCAGCATCACCGCTAGCCTGAAAGACAAACAGACATTAGCTTATAAACACACACTCTTTCACACTGCTTCATTAAAACATTAAAAAACAAAATAGGCAAAAAAGTATTTGAAATGGTATACTGTTGATGTTGTTGTTAATCCATGAATACCTGCGCAGGTATTCTTGTCGAGCCTGCTCTGCTCTGACATTCAAAACCAAACGCTGAGGAATTTCAAATGGATGGTTGCTCCACTACTTTACACCCACACTTAAATACTGTTTGATGCCTCTTGCTGTATCATATATTTTCTGCATCTACATCTTGATAACATTATTATTGAGTCACCGGCGTGTGGAAACAATGGCATTTTTAAGAACTGGACAGGCCTCTTTTCAGTTTCTACTGTTCTCCACAAGGTTTCACACTGGCACTGAGACCTATCAGAAATAAAATGAAAGTAGCTCAAAAATACAAAAAAAAAACACAGTTGGAAGTGGACAGCCAAGATTAAAATAGGAAACGTCTGATTTAGTTATATGTTAGTTAAGATAACTGCAAGCTAACTGAATGTTGGGTGTGTTTGCTGCTGTAATAAGAAAAAATAGTTCATCTTTTGCATGGTTGGGAATGATTACACACAATATGAACTATCTCTTTTAAAATATACTGCATTTATCCTGTGTTATACACATCTGGAGTGTGGATATTTTTGCAAACACAACAGATCACATTATTTTAGATCCCACCTTCACGAAGAGTTCGATCTTCGGGCCCTCAGCCATCTCTGTTTCTCTCTCTCTCTGCCTTGCAGTGTCCACCTGTCTCGACTGGATCCACAAAATGGTTTGAACTGTTGCTGTCAGTGCAAAGACAAGTCAGAGATTTTCTAAGAGTCTGTGACTCATTCCTTCACTCACACAACTGAAGCTGGTATTTCTGACGCCCATACTCACACTGGTAGTCACAGTCAGCACCTGATGCAAGAGCACTGCTTTTTCTTCACTCTTTTGATAATTCTAGCGCTTCACCTCTCCCTCTGCTGCCTCTTTTCTCTTCTCCGCTCTGCCTGTCTTTTTTGGTTCGTCTGTCACCACACCTCGAGCCCTGAGAGGCAGCCCACACCCCCTCCGGCCTTACCAGTCAGACCAGCAATTCTGGATCTGTCTCACTGCCCTTGTGTGCCTCTGTGTCTGTCTCTGTCTTACTACCAACCGATACATGTTCAGCATATGTGCAGGTGCAGTATTAGGTTGCCATGTCACCAGATGGTGAAGCGTGTTTCCTGTGGTTATGAATTTATTTATATAGTTATATAGTGAAATATAGTGCAGGTGCAGTATATCACACACAAGTATATCATTGTGTGTATTGTGATATCACACAATGATCAGCTTAGAGACAATTAAAAAAAAATAGAGCCAGAGAATTTGTACGGCATAGTTGATTATGTAAGAAGCAGGTGCCACCATAAATGTTTGTAATGTATGTTTATGCAAGCCACAGATATGTTCAAACTATAGATTTCTTCATGTTGTCGTGTTTCTTAAGAATCAGTTTTCAATTTTTCTTATTTTGACAACACTGTGCTTATGTTGTGTTAGGTTCAGGCACATAAACCACCTGGTTAGGGTTAGGTAAAGGTCATGTTAGGGGTTTACCTGGTTCTGTCACAGCTCAATGTCTCCTGTGGTTGTGGTTCCGGTCTAGTGGTTAGGGTAGGTTGTCACTGCACACACCATTCCCTCCACCTCATGACACAACATGACAGTCAGCCCATAAACATGCTATGTGAACATGATATGGCAAGTATAGTAGACATGTTGATTTCATACATATGGCGGATTTAAACATATCCATGGTTTTTATTCTGGCAACCTTTACAAGACCGAATGTAGTTCCTTCAATTACTAAATTTTATGACTTTGTACTCTATATAAAAGTACTTAGACATCAGAGCATTTCAAATATTCTGTATGTAATTGTGGAACGTCTCATTCAGGGCATAGTCATAGGCTGCTACATAGCCTCCACTCTTATGATTTACAGCTTTGTAAATGATTTTTAGAAACTGCCTGCAGAGATGTTTTTCCAAATCTACAGCAGGGTTGCCCAGGCTGGGCCCCCGCTGTAGGTTTGATTTGGTTCAGCAGATGTTTCCAGTAAAATGATTATGTAAATAGGTTTATGCAAATGTCAATATTCTTAACCCCAGCATGGCAGGCAGAGTGACACTTTGTACAGGAAGTCTTTCATTTAGGGAACTTCATGTTGTTGTTGTTGTTCTTCACAGCAAACTCTGAAATCCATGTCCTTATGGATGTGTTGGAATCACATTCTTTTCAAATTGTATGATGACACCAGTAAGCTGTTCCTCAACTGGAAGGAAGAGGCCAAACAATGAAAGCAAAACCAATCAGAAAGAGTATGTGTCCACATACTTTTGGCCATATTGTATGTTCCCTTCTCAGGTCAGAAAGATCTTCCAAATTAAAGCATCCAGAATAATTTGTAGACACACACTGATTTGTTTGGTTGTGGTGGATATTTCTCCGTAGCTTAATGAGAAAACAGATCCACCTTTGTCTCTCTCTATCTTGTCAATGATGTCATTGTATTTTGGTGTCCTCCTCTCAGTTTGATGTGTTTGTTTTGTCTCACCCGCCAGCCAACCGCAAGTTGTCGATCAGCATTCATGGTGGCCAGAAAGAGCTCTCATGTAGCAGGTATTCACTTAGGTTTCACCGAGGTTTATATAATTGGAGAGAGGAGGGAGAAACACCCCCCGAGGAAGTAAGCTGACATAAAAAAGAGAGGAGGCTGCGAGCAGAGAGCAGTGAGATAAAGCCAGACAGAGCGGTTACTCTTCATGGGCGAGGGCGCATGAGAGGGAACACGAGGGCGTGATTGTCAGTCATCCATGACTCTGTGATGTGGAATCCACAAATTGCAGTCATATATTGTACAAGGTTAAACGGGGTAATTGAATTCATTGTTTAATGCTAGGTGTTCTGACAGCCCTGGTAACTGTTTCTTTGTTATACTGTTTGTGAGTAAAGCCAACAGATGATCTAACGTGAAAATCTGCCATTCACGGAGCTAAGAGGCCTCCTCACTCTTTACAGTCATGATGGTATGACAGGCATTTGTTGTTTTTCTCCACCTGAATTTGTCCAGAAAAATCCAGAAGCAGAGTAACAAGTGTTAACGAAATTATGAAATGTGTTTTGCTGTACTGTGTAACACAAGAAATATGGCAGTTCACTTTTGTTTGAGCAGCTTCAAATAACATCAGATCGTGTTTTAAATGATTAAAGGATGTACAGTGAAATGAAAGGCAACAAACTTAACAAGACTGTGCAAAAAGACAACAGAATAATGACTCTGCAATATGAAGACAACACGGATGAAGTGATGTTGATGAGAAGAGTCCAGAAAAATAAACATAGGCATGGCAGTAGAAAACAAAAATGTCTGTGTAGTTTATAAGATTTTGCGTGGCTTCGCTCCTCATGACATGTCTGCTTTCATCAACTTAACTACTGCTAAGCTGCTAGAGGTGCAGTCAGGGGGGGACTGCACAATCCCACCCCACACAAAATCTGCTTTCAGCCAGGCCGTCTTTTCGGTTAGGGCATCACGTCAATGTAATTGGGCACCACAATCAGTGAGAGTCCCCATCATATCATTCATTTAAGTGTGATGCCAAGAAAAGGCTTGTTGACACTCAACAATGTGGACTAGGGTGCTTTTTCTATCCACCTGTAACCATCTGATAACATATTTTGCCGTCTCAGTCTTTAACTGTATTACATATGTTTTTTTATTACAATGTATTATTTTGTACTGTACATGTTGAATGGTTTTTATTTGTTCTAGGATTAACATCAGGCAAAGGGACAAGCTGCTCAGCCCCCGCGAGCTCGGGTGCATTTACATTTGTTTGAATACTGGGACAGTCATATCTTAGCATATTTGACCTGCAAGTTAGGGACTACTGGGCTAAATTTGAGCCTCTTTTCTCACTGAAACAAAAATGATATGGCTTAAATCGTCTGTCAGTTTAATCATATTCATTGTGCCGACACATGGTCGTGATTAAGTATGTTTTGTCAGTGACAACAACACAAGTGACAACAACACAAGTTTTGTCAGTGACGACAACACAAGACGTCATCCGTCACACAGGAAAGTTTTGTATAATAAATAAAATAAAATAAATAAATAGAATAAATGATGCTGCAATGCATTCATTAAAATGCAGGGTATGTGATAGCATGCAAACAATGAAGACACTGCACAGAAAGATAGATTTATTTCTGTTTCAAAGATAAATGATGAAATTACATTATACTTATTTTCCCCTTTTAATTTATTTTCCACTCAAATTGGAGATTCCTGAACAAACCACACATGAAGTATTAATCCAGCCTTGTCAGCAGCAGATGCAAACAGCGTTTCAACGTCAACAGTACAGTCAGACTTAATCTGTGCAACACTCCCCTCATGTGGTCTTTTTGTATACCAGCATAAATGTCAGTAAACGTAGCCATAAACATGACATCAATTTAAGCTGTAGATTTGGATGGGGTATTTTTTTTTTTTTTTAGCAAATGCTACAAAAGCTGTTACACAGATAATTAAGTCCTGTTCCATACTGACAAGAGACTCTGATGATTCTCTGTTCAGGTGTTCAGAAGATGTCAGAGGAGCTGCAAACTAACAGAGCACGACAGCCACATGGTAATGCCCTAAAATATATATAGAAAGAGGAAGAGCAGTGTTAAAGACATCATCAGTGATTTTTTTTTGTTTTTTGTAACAGCACCTAAAAGAAGTTTCCTTAACAGTAACAGAGCAAATGAGGTGTCCTTTATGACTCACATGGTCTTTTATCTTTCGGAAATGATTATGTTTTCCACTTACTGGGGATGAGTCATGTATTTCATTTTTCAGCGAGCAAAACAGTTCCTGCAAACCACCGATACGTTACACTTTTATTCATATCAATATTTCTGCAATATGTGTCATATCTGGCAGTTTGAGATGGCCTTTCAACATTTGTAAACGGGACACCGCCGGATATTCTTTTAATGGCACGTCACATTTTGTGGCCATATAAGTGACCGAAAAATAGAACATTTTAGACAAAACATGATCTCCTCCTCACCATGTTGTTTTTGTGCCTTGACCTAAATTAACGGACCAACAGCTTAGCGTTTCCACAACATCAAATGGAAAATTAAACCTAAAGAAACATATATTTTCAACATCCGACTGTGGTTTTGCAGACACCTACAACTGAATTGTACAAAGCTGTTGCTTCTGCACTGACTGACACAAATTGATCACATTATTTTTTTTCTACAGATAAAATAACAGCTTCCTGATGGGCGGAAGATTAATTATGTCCATTTTTACAACATTAAAAGAATAAAAGACAGCACAATCAACTACAGAGACTGTGCAGAGACTAAGCATGCATGCAGTCATCAGAACAGACCATTTTCCCATTCAGTTGAGTGCCTTTGCCACATTGTAAATTTACCTGCCCATCAAGTGCATCTGCAACTCTCTCTGATCAAGTCAAATTTCCTCCTCCCAAACATCTTAAAAACCACCATGCATCTCTGTCTAACTACATAAGCAATTAATTACTTCTGTGCAATTATCCACAACATAACACCCAATGACCCACTGCTGTATGATCGACCGAAAGTAACTCCCATCTCAGTTCTGCACAAAATACTCCACACTTCCTCTTTTCCCATCAGTGCACACATGCAGCAGACACCTCTTGATTATGATCAGTTGTACTGGTAGAATGCCGGCAAGGACAGAAAGAGCAGCAGCATCACATTGACTAGAAAGCCAGAATTGAAGAGGATGTGGAAGGACAAGATAGGGTGGGAGCATTTAACACGATTCTGAGCACAAATCATATGCAAGACTCTTTCACAGAGCCACACCTCAGCTTCCTTAAAAGGGGCTGCCTTTCTGGTATTTAAGCTCTTCAAGCTCATCTTCAGGTTCCAGCCAGCACTGACCAAAAATGGTATCTGTGGTGACTGAGAGGGGAGGACAAAGAAGCCAACTTGTGATCAGGTAAGTAGAGAAAGATCTGTTTCAAGCATCTCTGGGTATATGTGGTCTGACTTTGTGTCGTCTGATCTCACCTCTTGCAAGAGGTGCAAAATATGTCAAAGGGGAGAATTTGCACTTGGTCTGCTGTGAACGAATGAATATATTCAGGGCTGAAAGTAGATTTGCATGACCGTGGCACCTTGTAACGGTCTACAACAGCCGGGGAGGGAGCAGAACGGTACCATAGTGCCAATCTTTCACCACATCCTGTTGAGAGTTCGTCTTGAAGTTTCGACAGTGGAGGCACACTTAGAATTTTCTTTTTTTAATCGAATCCGTCATATCTGGAGGCTCTTGTGTCAACTCATGACGACTTCACTTTTATCAAAGCTTTATTGAAATTCTTTAAAATAACAACATAGAAAAAATTAATCTGATGTCATCGGAGAAAGCCTTGGAAGAAATTATTTGTTCATGATTTTGCTTTATATTGGATGGCTTAAAATCTGGAATATGTTGACATTTGAGCCCAAACACAACAGAGGACCCCTTCAGGTCCGAGAAGATCTCCCATTTCTGATATGTGGTCTACATGTGCGTCAGGTACTTCGCAAAAGAATATGTGTGTGTTAGCGTGAAAGAGAAAAGAGAAAACTATATGGGCATATGTCAGTCCTCTAGAATTTACATTTTCTCATCATGTCATAAATGACTTTGAAGTTAAGACTTAGGTGTCAAAAGTGTCAAAATAAGGGAAACAAAGTCAGCTTTTGGTTTCTCAGCAGTGTGACTGGTGCATTTGGTGAAGTCTTATTTTACACTTTGCGTATTTTGATGTGGTTTGACCTGTGGTGCTACTGTTATGTGAGGTGTGATATTCTGTAATTTAGCAGCCTGGTTCTGCAAACTAGAGAATAGATGGGATGAATCCATGGAATCCAATCAAATCAATTTTTAATTTAAATAACTCAAAAATACAATCGGTACAGTGAAGGATCCTCTTTCCTTAGACCCTCGATTCAAGAGAGGAAAAACAACAAAACAATAAAAATCACTGTTTACAAAATTAATTGACAGAATATATCATAAATTATAAAAAAAAAAAAGAAATTGAAAAAAAGAAATTGCTATTTATAACCCTAACCAATAAAAAGTTCTCATGTGGAGGTCCCATCCTAACGTCCAGACATGAGACAAGAAACATGCTGATGTTATTAGGATCACAGGATGACATGTCCATTGTTATTTTCTACACGTTTTTGCAAATGTTGAAGTTATCTAACAGTATCTGTGTCTTCTTGTTTTATTGCTATGTGCGCTTACTTTTTCTTTTCAGCAGGAAAAAAACCTTTTTTTTTACCCTTTCCTTTTTCTTTTTTTGCCGTAATTACTTTTGGTTTTGTTGCACAGCTCTTTGTCCTTTGTGTTTGTCACGTTCTCTGAGTGTCTTCATCAGTTCCTTGTTCGTACCGGGTCACTCTGAGGCCTATTTCCTTATGTTACGCAAAATGAAACTTTGTAATTTCGGGTCAGTTTCACAATCATGTTTTCTGTTCATCTTTACCATTTTACAATTAATTATATCCCCTTCCAAGAGGAAACACATGGAGAGACAACTGAAACCACATAGGATTTTTTTCTATTACTATATCATTACATGTTAATTTAATAGATGCAAATATGTCTTATTAATCTTCAACCAGAATGCATCAGGACATTAAATCTACCACCAAATGACCCATTATTCATCTTGTGTCCTCTGAACAATTGTTTCATTGTTTTTTCTATTTAGCATTTAATTGACTGACAGTACTCACAACTTATCTTCATGTTTTCTTGTGTTTTTGTCCATCTAGAAAAAAAGGAAGCTTCATAAGATTTTTCTTCAGTCGTGTTTGAACATGTCATGGTGTATGATCTGAGAGGGTGGTGAAGACTCTTCAGACTGGGTGTCACAGCCTGAGTTGGAGTACCTGATGGTGAGTTTATTATTACATTCATCATGTTCAGTATGCAGGAATTCAGGATGTTACAGTCTGACATAGCGGACTTTCACTTATTTTAGCTCTTTTTTAGTTTGGTTAATTTACCTCTGTTGCTAGAGATGTTGGTCAGTAACAGGCAGGTGTCGTGTCATGCAAAGACTCTAGAGGAAAAATCTGCAACCACTGTTGTCATCCGTCTGCATCACTGCAACAACCACCACACCCTAAGAATCCCCCTTTGAGATGTTGTCTTATCTTTTCTGTTTACGTACATGATGTCAGTAAGAAGAAAGCGCAGGTTGTTTTCTCGCTGCCTGTGTGCCTCCTGTAGAAACCTTTACAATGTAGATTCTTTTTATGTATTAATATATAGCCCAAATTTGTCTCATGGGTGACTTTCTACTCTTTTAATCTTACAGTTTAGAGAAAATTAGCATGGAAAAAATTAAGAATAATTATAGAATAATATAATCATTAATCTTATTTGCAATATCATCTCTTTAGTGTATTATAAGAGCCAAACAAAATATAATTTTCCATGAAAAAAAGAAAACCTGAGTTATATCATTATGTCAAATGTGGAGGAGTTTTAACAGAATTTAACCTTTCATTTCTGGCATTGTAAAGTTTTGCTAAATTCTAAATTCGTTCAATCTACATGGACCATCTTTGAGAACTATATAGTGATTTAATGTATTGTTTAGACATGATGTGTGCTGCAAGATTTTTGTATTTTGTTTTACCAATTGAAATGTCAGCAGTAAAATGACCTGTTGATGTTGTTTATTGTTAAAGGATCATTCCAAATTACACCTGCATTGCCATAAAACATGTATACTTTCAATTTTTGATAACTGCTGGCCATTAATCCCTGCGCAAAATGTCTGGGGGTTATTCTGTGCCTCTGGTTGACTGGTAGAGAGATGACATGAGATGAGGGAACACAGATAGAGGAATAACATGCAACAAAGATCTGCAGTGCTTTAACCCTGAAGCCACCACCTCTAAAGAATACAGTCACGGCCATGTTGCTCTGCTTTGTTTCTACAGTAGCCCAGAACAGACAAACCAAATAATGACTCTAGACACGGGTTTGAGGAGCGATGTTCAGTTGGTTACAATCTTCAACCAGACCAAGAGATGCCTATAAATCCTACACTGTCACTGCTTCTTCATAATTCTACTTCTTCATTCCCTTTTGTGACAGGGGTGTCATAACACTAAAAAGAGTGTACTCAGCTCAATGAAGAGATGTCTGGTCATCTGCCTTCTCTGTGTTTTATCGCTGTGTCTTCTCAATGGATGGCAGACACGATTCCAGCCACTGAGGGCCACAAAGCCTTTGAGCAGCAGCAGAGATGTGACCATCCTGCTGTGGTACTGGCCCTTCGGCAGGTCATTCAGCCTGAAGGGTGACGTGTGCTGGGACCTCTACCGTATCCCTCACTGTAGACTGTTGGACCAGCGCTCCTTGTTCCCTTCAGCTGATGTGGTGGTGTTTCACAACAGAGAGCTGGTTCAGGGCATGCAGAAGCTGCCCTTTGACCTCCCAAGGCCGCAAGGCCAAAGGTGGGCCTGGATGTCCCTCGAGGCTCCTGTCTACAATGGAAACTTGGGGAAGTACGCAAACATCTTCAACATGACCATAACCTACAGGAGAGACGCCGATATCACTATACCCTATGGTGAGATACAAGCAAAGGCATCTGAAGAACATCTGGTGGAAGACATCCCTCTGAATAAGAATCTTCTGGCCTGTTGGGTAGTCAGCAACTACAGGAGCCAGCACAAGAGAAGCCAAGTGTACAAAGAGCTCAGTGCCGTAGTTCCTGTGGAAGTTTACGGTCGCTGGACAAAGAAACCCCTCCCCTCTAGAGCCCTCTTATCTACCATCTCTGGCTGCTACTTCTATTTGGCTTTTGAGAACTCACTTGGCAAAGATTACATCACAGAGAAGCTGTGGAGGAATGCTTTCCAAGGCGGGGCAGTGCCTGTCGTCATGGGAGCGCCGTTAGGTGATTACAAAGCCGTGCTTCCTCCCAATTCTTTCATCCACATTGATGAGTTTGCATCCATAAAAGACTTGGGGGAGTATCTACAACAGCTTGCAGAGGACAAGAAACGCTACAGTGAATATTTCACCTGGAAACAACAGTGGAAAGTGAAGTTGTACACGGACTGGAGAGAGAGACTGTGTAAGATCTGCTCACAGTATAACAGTTTACCTCAGCAGAAAGTTTACTCAGACCTGGAGGCCTGGGTCAACAACACTTAAGCTTGCATAGTTGTGGTTAATTTATCCCTGATATTTTATCAAACTTTATCATATTGTGATAAGTTAGAAAACATTATGGCCTAATTTTATTGCATCAGGACTTAAAGGCTCATGCTCATTTTCAGGATCAAACTTTTATTTTGGGTGACTACTTGAAAGGGTTTACATGCCTTTAATACTCATCATTTTAAAACCCATCTCATTCTGCTGTGTTTTGCGTCCTTTCTCTTTAAGCCCCCTCCTCCCAAAAAAAGCTTGCTCTGATTGGTCAGTTTACACACGTCTGACCCAGCACCATCAAAAACAACAAAGCAGCTGTGCTTAATCGACTCTAATTTAATTAAGTGGCAAACTAGCCATTAGGCATTCAATTGAATATTTCAATATGTTTTTACATGGTGAGGTACTATGATGTTATAAAGTAACGGAATTAAAGGCGGGACTACTGATGAGGCGTTTCAGGAGCAGTGTTATCTGTGGGAGAGAGGAGCTTCAGTTGGTTTGGACTTTGGCCGTTTTAACTTTCAAGATCTTTTACCTGCACAAGGATCCTTTATAAAACACTGAAGGAAAAGACAAAAAGAAAGAGGTGAAAATGAAATAGGTCTCCTTTCAAGAGGAGAGAAATTTGAATATGGAAAAAAATTGGAATAATTACATCCTTGAGAATGATTCAACCTTGTCAAAGGACATTTCAGGAAGACGTTTATACTGTAAATGCACATGACCAGCACAACAGTCATGCTTTTAACTAATGACTGAGTGACTAAAATCCCTAGCACTTTATACCGGTCTATTGTGAGAGCACACATATGACTCAACAGCCCCCAAAACTTGTACTGTAAAATCAGTTAGCTGCATGTCAAAGCACAAAAGTTACTGATAACTTTAAGATGCAATAGAAGAAATGCTGCCTTTGGTCTACAGTAAATGCTTTATGATATTTTCCTTGAAATTAAAAAGGCGCAGGATTCTAAAAAAAATGAAAACTTCAGCAAGAGATGAAAGCCTGAGTCTAATGCAACTCCACCCTGCTGCAACAGACGTGTCAGTGCTGAATGCAATGAAGCAATGGTCTAAAAAATAAAGCCCATCCTATAAATGTTAGCATTCTTAGAATTCCATAATGCCGCACCATTCAATAGTTCATTCAGAGTAATAGTTTCAATACTCTGTTAAATGTTTTGATATACAATAGCAAATTTTTTGATTTGATGTGGGAAACAAATGCATTGTATTTGGTTTTGAAAATGTTTAAGACTATGCTTTTAGAGTTTGGGTTGTTAAATTGTGACTTGTGTTCATGCTCCTTTACCAATAAAAATTGTTTGCTGAAGAAATAGACTGCTAACAAGTCTCACTGCAGGGAAGCCCCAAACATACTTGTGAGCTTAGAAAAAAGATCAACTTCCTCAAACGTATTAAAAACAAGGATGTATGGTAGGCAGTGAGTCAACTTGGTGAGGTTCCTTTTCAAGAGCACAAATTGTTTGCAACCACATCTGGTTGAAAATCAAAAGTGATGAAATATAGCGGTCGACCTGCCCAGACTGCATAACATGAGAATGTACTGTGTTTTGTGGCAAAAGCTGCAAAACTTTCACTGGCAAAACAAAGCAACTTCAAAAGTTTGCACATATATCTCAACACATGTTTCAACATAAAGTCGGTTTTACTTAGACAGAGATTTAATAGTTTAGCCAGGAAGTCAGTAATTTCAAGTGTCATCCATTAACAACCTGTTATGGTGCAATATGCAAGAACTGGCCACTAATAGAATTCATACTCAACAACATAGGAGGCAGCATGTCAGCGGATTAACCACCAACTGCTGCCAGCTGTAGCAGCTGTTAGCTAGTTAGCTGTGCTGCTTGTGGTCAAGACTGGGAACTCAGAGCACTGGTGTGGGGTGGGTTTACACCACTAGCAAGGGTGTATTGCAACAACTTCACAGCTGTCCACTCGCAACATTTTGGTGATAATTGCAGTAAAGTCTTGAATGTTTTCAACAAGAAGTTCTCACATATTGCACCTAGAAGGAAGTGTTTCACATTAAAAGCTACTGCTTGAAGTCTTAAAGTTTAAACTTGCACTCACATTGAATAGTTCAGTAAAATTGGTTACGACGCAAGATAATATTGAGTATACTAACAGCTGTTTTACTGACAACTCATACACTCGGTCTCGCCAGTCGTTTCGGGGGGTCATCTAAAAAAGGACTGCTACTTCTTATAAGGTGTAGTAAAGAGGAGTGACTAAAATAATGTAACTTGTTTTTTTAAAAATTACATTTAAAAAACAGGTAAGTCCACCAATTTCACACATTAAAGTGTGTTTGCAGGTCTGAGGGAGCACCACTGCATTAAGTGAAAAAAGTGGTATCCAGCTTTTTTGTGGCTCCAGATGAAGCTGCATGTAATCTGATGAATTGCCTCCAGTGATGGAAGTTGCATAGAACGTGTGGAATGAAAAGGTGACATCTCTGATTCTGCTGTATTCATTTGAAACATTTGTTCAATAGTGTACAGGAGAGCCATGTTCTACACGTATATGCTGCTTTACAAAACCTGGTGCCTACATTACCCAGAATGCAATTTCCTCTTGGGCTACAAAAGGTTTTACACTACATTTTTCACATATGCAGTAGCACTCCCAAGACCTGCAAGCACACATTATGTATCATTAGTGGAGTTAACCTTTAATGTCTTTATCTCTATAATGGACTTGAGTCAAAATGAAACACCACCAGATGTGAGAAATTCTTCACCCAAACTTTTAGTATCGAGTGTTATTCAACATGCCATGAACATTAAAAACCCTTTACATAAAAAATAAAATGAGGTACTGACATCGTTTTTGGCTGTTGTAGCCTCAACTTGACAGCATAATTGATCTGAATCAGGTCAAGCACAACTCCTCATCATTCACATGAGACACCAAGAAAACACTGACATTGTGCAATTGGCAGAATTAGCAGCTAAGAGTAACAAATCAATCGTCACACTCCCTCAAAATACTTTGAATCTCGCCATTGCCCACTTAACATAAGAATATTTGCTAAAAACATGTCAATGACAAACAACCATGGGGCAAAAATCTGGGGTCCTGTATACAAATGGAACATTTGAAAAAAATTCAACATTACAAAAGCAACTTTGTGCAATACCAAAATTGAAAAATACACCTGGGCATTGTGGCAATACAGTTCAGCTAATGACTAGCTGCTCTGTCCAGATGAGATACAGAAGTATTGCACAAACATTGACAAATCTGACGACGATGAATTCTGTTTAAAAGAAACTCGCTGAGATTCCCCTTGATGAACAAGATCTTTTCTTGTCCGCGCCACAGGAACCTTCCCCAAGATTTAGTGGAAGTGGAAGGAATACCCTGCTCACATTCACAACTGGACTATTTACACTGTAGCAGCACATTGTTCTACCTCTGCAATTATTAAAGCCTATGGAATAACTTACTATGCACTATCCAAGAACACAAAAGGCACATTCAGCAAAATTCAGTTTACGTGTTCCTCTTTGTTTAGGTCGAAAGTTACAAGAGGATGTGTCCCTCTTGGGAGTTCATTAAATTTCCCCATCTAAACAGGAACAAGAAACCACTTAGGCCCACTCCCTTCCGCAACCAGAAGAGCTCCAACACTTCCAACCTTGCACTGCTGTGATCTGTCGATCTGGCTCCTGGATGCAGAGGCTCGTCTTCAGCGCGAGTTGGGGTTGGACCGAGAGGCTTGGGAAGGCAATCTGTGGTTCTGTCCGTGTGTAACTGAGCATGTTTATCCAGTCAGGTGACTAATCAGTCCGGGGTGCAGGGACTGTTTCAGGACGTCAGGCCGATGCAGCTGGGGCATGTAGAGTGTAGGAGGAGGGGCACCAGGGTAGCCAGAAGCAGGGAAGCCCTGACTGGGAATGGGAGAGGGGGCCATGTTCAGCGGGGACGGGCTCTGCTCGTAGTACTGGCCATCGCACTCCTCGTCTAGAGGCAGGGCCAGGCGCTTTCCTTTCTGTCTCCGGTTGCAGAACCAAACGCGCACGACCTGTCAGGAATGGCATTTGTCTTTTAAAAAAAACATGACAACCTATTCTTTTAAAAAGTGAACCAATTCAAGAGTTAGTACTTACATCTCTCTCCAGACCCAGGTCATCCGAGATGTGCGTGATCTCCTGGGTGTTGGGCTTGGGGCACTTGATAAAGTAAGACTCCAGAGCCGAGCGCACGGCTCCCTCCAGACTGGTCCTCCTCTTTCTTTTTCTGGTGTCGACAAATACCCGCTCGATCTTGTACATCTGAGGAATCAGAAAGATGTTTTAGATCACGTTCAGGCTAAAATAAGATGCACAATAAATGTCTTGATATTTTCAAATCTCCTCAAAAAGCATTGAAATGTAGGGAAGGCAAATCTGGAGATGGATATTTGATTGTCGTGCCTCAAATCACGGGTTGTCAAAAACAAACACTTTGGGTCCAAATATACTGACCTGAAACATTAGTATTTTGAAATGAGACTCAACAAGCAACTCTATTTCTCCAGAATCAGCTTACCTACCCTTAAAACTGGGCGATGAATCAAATATCAAAATATTTTAACCCAAAACCTCAATATTGCCATTGGCACCGACACAATGATTAGTAATGTGGATATAAAGACCAAGTTGGTGACGACTAGTTTCAGTAGAGCAAGTAGAACAGTCTGGCGAGTTACGAAAATGACAATTTACTTAAATGCAGCCTTTGAAACCAGGAAAAGACAACACTTGTGCCATATCATGATGCAACACATCCCAAAGTCTAACACTACACCATAAAAGATGGTCAAGACTCGAATTAGATGACTTATGAGCACTAAACAGCTTGATCATGGCCACTAGATGGCATGTTCCACTTCAGAAGAGCAGAGGGCCTTGGTTCAGGTCAGCAGGAAGTTTGCTACCAAACAATCCCGCAAAGCTTGCTGATGATCTGTTGTCTTGCAAACTAGTAGGCAGATGTCAAGAGTTGCAGACTTACATCCTGGGGATTTTCCGAGGTCTCTGCCTCGTTCAGCCATCTCTGGAGAAGGGGCTTCAGCTTGCACATGTTCTTGAAGCTCAGCTGCAGAGCCTCGAAGCGGCAGATGGTTGTCTGGCTGAACATTTTACCTACACAGAAACATAAAGACTTCAACAACAACTGGCAATGAATGGAAGATGGTTGGCTTAAAAGCCAATAGACCAACATATAAAAGGAGTTTGTTTTACTTCATGCTGTGCAATGCGCAGAATTGTTCAGAAAGTCATGACTTGCTCATCCAAATATCAAAACAGGTGATGGATCCAAAAAAAGTATGTCCACATAGACCATCTTAACAACTTTAAGGAGTAGCTTGCAGGTTGAGGTGACTGAATCAAGAATGACAGCTTCTGAGGTTTGAATGTGGCGTCATGGGTCACAGAAAAACTCTGAAGTAAGATGAATATAAGCTTACCATAAAGGTTACCCAGGGCAAGGCCAACATCAGCTTGAGTGAAACCCAAGGTTATGCGCTTGTGTTTTAGTTCCTTGGCAAACTGCTCCAGTTCCTCTGTGGAAAGGTTCTCCTGTTGAACACAGCAAATACACATTTTAGATGGAAACTGGCGTTCAATCTATTCCTCAGATTCCCCCCACGCTGCGTTGCGTCTCACAGAAGATAACGCTCCTTGGCAGGGTCAGAATTGGAGGCCTGATTCAGTGGCTGTTCTTACCTCCTCGGAGTCGCTGCACCCGCCGCTGGACGACCCGCTGCTCCGCGTGGAGGAGGCTGGGTTCTGCGTCTGCGGCCCGGGGGCAGCCTGGCTCGGGTTCACGCTGAAAAACGCGTTCCCAGGAAGCCCGTTGCTTGGAGGCGATGGGGACATGGAGGGCGAGGATGCGGATGATGTTGAGGGATTTTGATTGCTGCTGCCGGGTGGGGTGATGTGGCTGATCCCGGGCCAGAAGGACGGGTTCCAGGCCGTGGGGTAGAAGACTCCGTGGGGCATGGCGGCGGAGGTCGGGGGAGTCGGGTACTGCTGAATCTTTATCTCCGTTGAGTAGTCATCACCAGTGTCCTTCTCAGTCTTTATTTCGGGCAGCTTGATTTGCTCCCGGGTCTCGGCTATAGGAGGGCTCAGGTTGATGGGCTGGGTAGCTGCTGTTACGCCGGGTACCTGGCCGGTGTACTCGGGCGCAGCGAAGGGATACCAGTGCTTGGGTTGCCCAAACTCTCCAGCCTGCGCGTCGGAGCCCCTGTAGTCACAGGCGACCGATGGGAAAGGAAAAAAGGTCTGCGCGGATGCCGGCGTGATGCCACTGTACGCGGTTTTGTTGTAGAAGAGGCTCGGATCTGGCAGGACGCCGTGGGGAAGCTGGAATGACGCGGCGCTGCCCAAACTGTCGTGGCCTAAACTCTGGGTGCAAAGGTTGGTCCGGCTGAAGTCATACGGCCGGCTCTGGCACTCCGGACTCTGCGATCTGTCGGACATCTTCCAAACGATGTGAGAGCCTTGAGGCCAGACAAGCGGGGGTCCAAGATTTAAAAGTCCGAGAGAGGGGGAAAAAAAGTTAGCGGCGACTGCTGGGGCTGCTCATCCGTTTCAAGTTTACGCACGAACCAAAGAGGGATGGGAGGGAAGCTCTCCGGATGAAGGTCCGCTTTGAGAGAATCTGCGCAAAAATGTAGACCTTGCCGTTTTTTGGTGCAACATAACCACCAAATACGCCTGCGGCCTACTCCATGAAGTCCAGTCTGTTAACACAAACACTCTCCTCACCTTCAAGCTCAAATGCCCCTGTCCGGCCTCCGCTCCACAGGTTTTCCTAATTACAGCTGCGGGTGTCGCGGATCGCCTTCTCTCCTCGCCCATTGGCTGGCGCAGACAATTGCGCACAGCTGATGGTTGAATTTGTGAATGACCTTGATTCCTCACCAAAGTAGTGGGCGTGTTCTGACATCAGCTTTGAGCCATGTTGGACCCTAGAACTACTCAGATCCCTGCTTTAAAAAAAAAAAAAAAAAAATTGAATTTAAAACAAATTAGGCGCAATCCAGAATCACCACTGTGGAAAAATATCAGCATATCCAACAATTCACCCGGAGAAGCATATTTACATTGCTAAACAGGCACGGGCCGCTGCTCCTGTAGATACATATTGCAGGCTCACACTGTAACTTGCGCACCTCATACATGAATCATAATGCTCGGTTTGTTTAAGTTATTCCCCTGTAAAGAGATGGCTTTGATATTAAAATCCCCGCCATTGAGACCGAGTTCGTTCAAATCACTAACATGTAAACTAAATAAAATAAAGTGGCATTGTGTGAATGGCTGTGATAGAACAAATTAACATAGCTTAATTAATCGGACCACATTTGATTCGGAGACAAACGAAGACGACAGCTCGTCACAAACACAAACACTGCGGGCAGAAAAGAAAATGCTGCATCAGGATAGAGGATTAGAAATTGAGAGAGCAACAGTTAGAAAGCAAGAAGGTCGGCAGGATGGAGGCTACACATGAGAAAGACGGTGGCGGAGTTTAAAGAGGGCTAAGCTTGTGGTGAAAGCTTGTTTTGGAGAATGTGCGCATGAAGGACCACGTCCCAGTTTTTCATTTGTTTTTCCAAGTAAATATTTGCTTCTTATATGATCTTAATAGCATTAGACATTGTTTTAGTATTGGAAGGATTTCCATGTTTGTTTTTTGCACTTTTTCCAAACTTTCAAAAGATTCATTTCGTACACAGTCGTCGAGATGAGTTTTGGTACAGTGTGTGTCAGAGGCTGCTGTCATGGCGAACATGGAGCTGGACACTCTTGAGATTTTGGCTAAACTGGGAGCTAGAACATAAAACGAGCAGCAGCATTCAGGTGAACCTCTCCCTTTCACCCTTGATCGGTGGCCATTGAAAGGCCTGGATGGCCGGAGCGGTGTACAGATGCGCTCCCCCAGCGCGAGTCGTTGGCCGCAGATTGCGGCAGGAAGACAACACTGCGGGAAGGGAGAGGGGGTGCCATTGTACGAGCTGACCCCGGGGCACCCCGTGGATTTCAGATCCCCAGTTGCGATGGTCGACCATTAGCTCCTTTTCAGATTGAAACAATAAGTCTCAACCCTTTGATTCCGCCCCACACCCACCTCCTCCCCCTTTCCTCCGCTCGTCCTCTGAGACAAACAGCAGGCTGAAGAGGTTTCACTCCGGTCTGCAGGGCCCCGGGCTTCACTCAGGACCAGTACCTTGGCATCCAGTCCGATGAGGCCTGGAGGTCCAAAACTTGTTTGAGGACCGAGGTGTTGTCTGCAGGTGCATTAATCAAGCAGAGCTGGAGTATCTGTTACAGCCTTGGTATGAGTCAGTATCACTTTTATCCTTTTTGCAGCCTGTAGAACAAATGTTACCTTTTTATTGGCCTTACTGCCCTTCAAAATATAGTGACTGGTGAACAATTTAACTCAATAATGATGTCATCTTTGCATATTCAGCTATTTAATTGATCATTATTAGAGGACTGACATATGTTGACGTGTATATCAAGTAAAATGTAAATTGGAAAAACATCAAAAAAGCAATATGATAGAAATAAATGCATCTTACAAAAATCCTTCAATTAACCCCAAATCTTATCTCTTGGGAACCCTTGATCACAGGTTGCAAGAAGGAGTTGCTGAATTCAGAGAACATTTCTTGAAAAGAAGGTCAGCTTTTACTTTAATAAGAAGAGTTCTCTGCCCTTCTTACAAGCCATGTAGGTCCAGGATCAGGGGAGACCACAAGAACCTGGTCAATAGCTTAAAAGACATCAAACCCCAGCTATACAAGCATTGTCCTGGGCAATGGACTTGGGAGAATAATTGTCATGCAAAAGACAGACAGCAAGACAGATAGTAGACTTGAGGCAGGGCTTCAGAGAGAAAGGGAGAGCAGAGCACAGAGCTCTCAGGGTGTCCAAGGGAGGGAGGAGGGAGGGGAGTGGGGGGATCAGGGTTGAATAGCACAGTACAGTGAGGAGGAGATGTGTGAGGGGAGTATCTGGGGGTTTAGTTGAACCCCCCCCCCCCCCCCAGATGTCTCAGATCTTGTCTTTAGTTCCTTTTAAGTGGCCTCTTCAGGACACCTCAGACATGTGCTCGCAGGTCACAGCCAGTCAAACAGAGAAACGGAGAAAGTCCCAGATTAAAGAAGAAAGCCTATTGAAGCAGAAGCGGCAGCAGCAGTGTGAATGTGTTGCACAGCTCAGCCAGTCACACCAGCCACATAAAAACCAGAAATGGAATGTAACTTAGTACATTTACTCAAGTATTGTACTTAAGTACAGTTTTGAGGTCCTTGTGCCTTACTTGAGTATTTACATTTTTTGCTACTCTATACTTTAAGTACAATTCGGAGTGTAGTAGTGCATTTTTGAATTAATGTGTTTAACTGGCAATCTGCTAAAAAAGCACACATACAAAAAAACACAGATTCCACCAATAAGTAAAACCCTGAATGATAGATAATGAGCCAAGGTGGACAAATGGGACGAATGTAGATTTATGTTATGTTTTACTTTTACTTGTACATTTGGTACTTAAGTTCACGTACCTCCAGAAAATAACTTTTGATGCCTAAGTACACTTAATATCAGATACTTCAAGACTTTTTTTTTTTCCAAGTCCTTTTTGTGTGGCAACTCATGATTATTTTAATCTAATTAATCTGTTGATTATTTTCACGATTATAAGACTAGCAGTCTGGTCTATAAAATGTCAGAAAATGCTGAAAACAGTCAATCAGTCTGTTTTCCAAAGCTCAACAAGACGTCTTCAAAGGTCTTGTTCTGTCCACAATCCAAAGATTTTTGGTTTACTGTCAGTGAGGAGTAAAGAAACCAGAAAGTATGGAGAAATCATTCAGGCTGATTTACAGGTTATGGGATAAATTGATGATTAATTCAATAGTTGACAACTAATTGATTGATCGATTAATTGTTAGCAGCTCTAGTCTGTATTTTATCTTTTTTACATCCACGGCTACATCCAAGCTTTTACTCTCGTAAGCTTCATCTCGATGTTGTTTAACTATTGATCAAATGCTTGCTGCCATTTCACTGAAGACTGGTCCTGCGGTAAGAAACTGTCTGCCATTCGAGGTGTTTTGGGTTAGCTCATTGTGAAAATAACACATTTATGAATAGCAGCGCTTCCTCGAGAAGAGGCAGTGACGGTTTCATTGAGTGGTTTGTGTGGTTACTTCCGAGAAAATTCTACTTATAAGAAATCCTCTAAAAAAGTTCCTCATTAGAGTGTTAAAAACTGTAATCTATGAAGAACTTTGTGCACAATTCTGTCTCTTGATTGTATTTGTTTTTCACAGTCACCTCTTTGAAAAGTTGCGCTTTTGAGAAGTCATAATCTCACAAATCTGAATACCACCCTTCCTGTTGAGCAACTCAATCATCCCCCACGAACAAGTATGATGGGTTTTTGATTTTCTCCGCAACGGCCCTGCCTTTGATACCCACCTTCACACACCCTCCACCCACCCAGGTTTTCGTCAGAGGGCCGATGGCTGCCTTCCTCCCACCGTCCGCCAGCACAAAGGGCCTTTAACGGCTCAGTGGGGACAGAAGACTGACTCGACCCCTCCTCAGCACACACACACACACACACACACACACACACACACACACACACTCGGACATACAAACACATACACACAAAACCCACATGGAGGTGTCTCTCCTCCCTGCCCCTAACACACACACACACACTTTCTGGGTGTCGTCACTTGTGTCCTGAAGTCAAAACAAGGTGAAACAGAATCACCAAAAACCAGACAGAAAGTCTCTGTGAGGTTGAAAGGAGTACATTTGATGGCAGAGTTCACCACACTGAGAGGAAACGCTTACTGCGCTGCAGTTTGACTTTCTGAGTCATTTTTGGAAAGTAAACACTTCATACTTGTAGGCCGCTACATTTCAGAGAGAATTATCGTGTTTTTTACTCTACTGCAATTATCTGATAGCTTTAGTTAGTTGTTCATTTGCAGATTCAGAGTAATGGCACAAAATATAATCAACAAAATAAATGATGAAGCATTATTTTAAGATAAGATCGGAGAGAAATAAGACTTTATTACTCTTATTTATTTAATTCTCAAGACAACCAGCCATATACAAAGTCATTACAATGAGCTCCACCTTTACCAGCAGCAACATCACATTTATACATCAATAATTATAATCTAATAACATAATACATATTCTTAAATGGGCCATTCTAACTAATTCATAATTTTACTTTTGGTACTTACAGTGTAGTTTGATGCTGATATTATTCTAATGTGAATGATTTAATGCCGGATTTAAACTTTCTACAATTTTATCATTTACTAATTATTTACTAATTCATTTTTGTTGTTGTCTTGTATCTTTTATGTTGCCTTTATTTGTACTGTTAACCATTGTGAAATTGTCATCTATTGCATTATTACTCAATATTCTACACTGCAGTTAGTTATATATGTATATGTATATATATATGTGTATGTGTATATATTTATATACATATATCAATTGTTTTATATTTTATTGTTACCTATTGCATTATTACTCGATATCATCTACACTGTAGCTACCGTTATATATGTATATGTATGTATATATGTATTTATGTATATATACATCAATTATTTTATTGCCTTTTATATTTTATTCATACTTACACTTACTAATACTGTGTAGATCTGCTCGTTTTACATCCACATTGCACATGGCAGCGCTATTTCATCAAATGGAAAAATAGAAAAATAAAAATAATTACGTAGATTTTGCCCCAAAATGCATCTAATGTGCATTTTTGGACGATCCTATTGTACTAATCACAAATTAAACCTTGCAGTACCCTTCTATCTCTTCTCTCTGTTTTACAGTTTTTTTACAATGAATTTTAGGAAATAAAAAGAACAAAGTCATTTTCACATGTGGTAAAAAGTTTTAATTCCAATCGTTGGTCTGCATGTACAAATATCTATAAAAAGTGAACACTTTCACTCTTCGTATGTACATTTTGCAGCACACAGTTAGCTTGGGACAGAAGAGGACGGAGAGGAAAGAGGGACGAAACCAGATAGTGATATATACCACCTACACATCCATCAGTATAATCCATCTCCAAAAAAATGTAATTCAAGTGCTCAGAAGTCACTTATCTTGTACATTCCCTCCTCCAGCAACAGGATGCACACAGACAGGAGGCAGAAGAACTCATCAAAGCATTGCCATGATTCAAACACGGTACAGTCAAACCATGCAAACAGACATCATCAAGTACTTCATTTTCATATATATATATATATATAGATTCATTTTTTATATATTATAATCTTAAAATCTTCATGTGCAGCTTATATGGCAAGAAATAAAAACAGCAACACCGTCGGTAACATCATCAATGCTAAACCTTTTGTGTTGTGTTGGGGAGTTTTTACAGAGTGTTCACAGAGGTCTGATTTGAAGCATTTGCTGGGTATCTGTTAGGAATGTGGTTTAGCCACTACAGTAGCTACGCATAACAAAACAAGGGAGGGCACCTATTTGTCAGTTCATGTATGTGTGTGTGTGTGTGTGTGTGTGTGTGTGTGTGTGTGTGTGTGTGTCAGTGTTGTACAAATGTCGGCTATCGTATCACATTCTTTGGAAATAGCTGCAGAAAAACATGGGAAAATAACAAAGATGGAGGAGAAAATCTTAAATAAGAGTTTGACATTTAAACAGGTAGAAACAATTAAAGGGACATGATCGAGGAGGACTAAAGAGACAGGAGTGCTCCAAAACAGTGACGGAAATAAATTAATAAAGAACCCAACACACATTTGTAGTATTAAAAATCATTCTAAGGGGAAATATCGTAAAGGGCCAACAGGAAAACAATCATTTTTATCACCTCTCCCTCTGCTAGGATCCTCCATTTCTATGCATGCAGTTTGAGATTAAGTGGTTTCTTCAAGAGAAGTGGCTTGTAAGTGTGTGTGTGTGTGTGTGTGTGTGCGTGTGTGTGTAAAGTGTTCAGCATTCACTTGTGATTCCCCTGATAATGCAAAGTCGAGTCATCAAACAGAGGGTTTTTCACTTCCATCTCACCAGTCTGTCAATGAGAAAAAATATATATATTCTCAATCACAAAACATCAGAATGATTAGTATTTTGTTTGTGTGTGTGTGTGTGTGTGTGTGTGTCTACTCACCGGTGCAAGTCCCGGGCACTCATACACAGTGAAGTCTCCTCCCACTTCTTCCTCATCTGACGTGACCTCGTTGTCATGGGCTTTCTGCTCAGGTTTGTGACTGCGGAAAGGGGAAAAAAACACACACAAACGAGTTCAGGCGAAGAGGTAACACGGTTAGAGGATGTGGTTTACCATTTAAGACCTACATGAAGACAGGAAGAGGGGAAAAAGAGAGGGAGTGACAGAGAGGACATACTTACTTTCCTATCGAGAGCATCTGCTGTTTCTGGTGCTGGTAGTGGTACATTTGGGCACTTTGCGCCAGGGTCTTATCTCCCATCTGAGGACGAAGCAGAAAAAGGAAGTGCGGCTGGTATATTAGATAAACAATGCACTCATCCATCTTGCAGTTACTGCAGAAGAAGAAGTCAGAAATGGAAACAAAGCGAGCTCTTAACAATAGCAGTTAGCTGCTTACCGAGGGACCACTGGCTGACGCAGCGGGCACGCCTGCCCCTCCAAAGGCTGGGTAGTCCACCTTCTGAGCTAGACGCGACTCTTTCTGCAACCTGTGGGGGGCGTCATGAGAAAAGTCCTGAGTCTCATGCAATACTGAGGGGCTTCGCCCTGAGCTCAGAGGTGATGAAATGTGGACAGCAAATGGAGGCAGGGTGTGATTTTAAAGGTCAAATTGGTCTTTGTTATGTATTTTGGTTTAGAGAGTTCCATTTAATACTGTTCTTTATTTCACCACATTTAGCTTTCTCTCGCGTGACTTAATGTATGGATGCATGTGTTCAGACTTACTTGACGTAACAGACAGTAGCCAGGATCACCGACACAGTGCCAACAACGACGCACAGTGAGATCAAAACTGCAGGTCGATGCAAAAGAAGAAGAGGAAAATAAAGGGAAAACAGAGCAGAGTGGTTTAGTGACATCAGATGACTATCCTGCTGAGACATTTCTTATAGGTGCAGGTAAAGATAACACCCATGTCATATCATGATACAACAATACCTAAAATCTAAGACGATATATAGTCTCATACCACAAAACAAATAAAAATTGATATACTGCCCAACCACCCCTATGCTTATTTATATCTTAGCTAATTTGCTTTTTATGAGATTTATAGCCATCTGGGGTAAAATCATTTCCAACATGAAAGCAATGAACACAGTGGGATAAAAATAATTAAATGTCCTATTTGGACAAAGAATGAAAAAAGGCCTAAATCTTGCCTGCACATGTCCAGGCAGTAGAAAAAAACTGAGTAAATTTCCATAAATGTTCAAGTTTATAGCCTATTTCTATATCTCTGGGGATACCTCTGGATATGTGAAAACATAGTATAAAGCCAGGGACGTCCAGTGATCATAATCGAAACAGAGGAACCAGAGATATCACAGTTACTGTGTGCCTACATTTCCCACAATGCAACTTGGACACCCATTGGAGGTAATTAATCAGATTACATGCAGCTTCCTCAGGAGATACAAAAGGCTTTATATCACTTTTTTTCACATTTGCAGTAATAGTACTCCACAAGACCTTTAAATTTACTTTAATGTATAAAACCCTTTATTTAATACTGCTCTTATCCATGTCTGCACTCCTACTACTGCTCTGCTACTGCTACAAGGAATTATGATCATACTTACTGACAATAAGGTTGTCGTTTCGGGGTGTCGGCACAGCTATAGGACCAGCTCGGCCCCCGACTCCAGTGGCCCTGGGTTGGGAGGTCGGTGTTTCAGGGAGGGCAGAAAGTGCAGGGCGGGGGGCTGTAGTGGTGGTATTCAGGGTTTCGTCTGACTGACGACCCTGGCTTTTCTGTTTCTGCTTGGAAACATCTGTCCTGCTTTTCTTAACATCTGTTTGGGAGCTGACGACAGCTGGAGACAGTCAGGAAGACACACACAGCGAAAAGAGTCATGATCAATATCTGATGAAGATGACTGTCAATTAGACGACATGTAGGGAGAAAATTAAATCTTATATCAATTGAAAGAAATCACTCTCTATACTAAAAGAGCAGTTCTCATTCTTGAACTAAATCCCCCATCTCTAAACTCAAAACAGGCAGTGTTTGTTACTGATATTGTTCTATTTCTTTCTCATGAGTGCTAGCAGGGTTCCTACCAAGCTGTAATTGCTTTTTCGGTGCTTTTATCTCTGTCAGTTCCTGTTTTTCGATGACCGAGTGAAGGTAATCGATCTCTTCATCCAGGAGTGGGTAGACGGTCACTTTGCCTAAAGGACACACAAGATTTAAAGTTTCACTGATTAGCTGCGATATGGATTCAACTGGCTATAATGAGCATGAAGTAAAAGAGAAAGAAGAAAATGCAGCAAAATCTAGATTTCATAAAATGTTCTATCGCTCGCAGCAACATTAAAGGCTTTACATTCACTCGTAAATAACATTCAGATCGGTTGGTAGCCACAATAAGTTCATATGCATCACAGGCAGTTATCAAAGCAAATCAACAATACCTGAGGTCGACATGTAAAGAAATATTACTTTAATAATTCAATTATGTGGAAATTGACAATAACACCTGAATGTTCAAACAGTGGAGTAACTGTTTTTCTTCTGTGTAATGACTCTTTTCATTCAATTAATTCATTGATCATTTGGTCTTTAAAATTTGTGATTAAACAATCAGTTGTCAACTATTACAAAACTCAACCAACTATTTGGATAATTTGCTGAGTAACTTTTTAAGAGGCAAGGCAAATTTCTCTGATTCCATCTTCTTAAATGTGATTTATCTTAATTTTTTTACCCCTCTATAATAGTATATCTTTCATCAAAAAATGTTATGATGTTATCATTGGCTTTGGGAAATACTGATGGTCATTTTAATTTTTAATTTTTTTTACCATTTTCTAGACCAAACAACTAATCAATTCATCTGGAAAAAAATGTTTTAGGACTAGTCCGGTTCTGCAAGTCCACTAATTGATTTATCAACCTTAATTTCCTTAGCTGTCCCTACTTATGTCCCATACACTTGAGGTCAGGCTTTTCTAGTTCTGTAAAACATAACTATGAAGCTTGTCTACTTTCATACCTGCAATGATGTGTAACTTTTGTGTGTATGTAAGGAAGCGACAGAGAGCACATGCAGATGGTTTAAGCACGTACACATGCCTGTCCCTGACCTCTACATGGGGTTTTCAGGGTCCTGCCTCTGTCCTGATGGACAGGGAGGGTGTCCATGTGTGCTGTTTGTTTGTGGACTGATGAAAAAAAAGTAGACAATGCTAAACTCTTGTAAACAGCCCTCACGGCCAGACAGTGATCCACATTCCTGCAGTATGGTTGGGGTCTCCTGGGCGACAGGGCTCATAGTGTGTGTGTGGCCGGGGGAGGAAGCACCGCAGGGGGCCAGGAGAATTAACGCAAACCTTGGCTTCACTGGATTTCAGTTGCTACATTTACAATAGAATCCATAGCTCGCTGCTAATGGAGGTGATCAAAGTGCTATTTCCCTCTATAAAGTTCGCCTGCAATATATCAAATATCTTTATAGGCATTTGTGCACAAAGCTAGAGAGGTGGCAACGTCAAGAGGAAAGAAGTTGGGAATACAAAAAGTGCAGAAAAGGTGAAAGGTCTTAAGGTCTTTTTAAGATAAAAAACTTATTTAGCAGATCATGATATAATCGAATCAGTATCCTGGGCCAATGCATGTATAGGTGTATTGTTTTCCATGTAAAAAGAATAAATGATCGGTGCCAGTAAATCAATCTAAACAAATCCCTAACACATCATTTTATCCACCTACATCACATTAATGATCACAGTGTCACTCTCACTCCAGAAGGCTTGCCATCTGGCTGAGCTAATGTGTATGATATGACATGCCAGCACTTTCACCGCCTGCTTTGTTTTTTTCTTACCCCCCTCCACTAATGGCCATTTAGTGCACTCCGTAGCAGGTGTCTGTGGAGGCGGGATGCACCATCTGTACTTTGCAGGTGGCTGAGAGCTCCAACCGTGCCGTGTGCTCACCAGGAGCATGCACCAAAACAGGTTTGTGTTTAAGAGGAGACTGAAAAAAATAAATTAACTGTGGTTTCTCTGAAGTGTGGATTGATAAAAAAAAAATCTGCAGGAAAATGAGTAAAAATAACTAAGCAGTTTTTTTTCACAGGGAATCCTCAGGACCCCACTGAGCCGGAATCTGCTAATTCCCCTTAAAAAAAAGCATCAACTGTGTGTATGTGTGTGGTTTGTCACACACAGACTAAGCACGCACACCTCTCCTTGTGTAAGAGAGTTTTGCCACCGGCTTGATAATGACCCATAACCTCTTGAGAAGCACCCAGGGGGCAGTTGGGTACAACAAACAAACACTAAACAGCTCAGCTCCCTCAATTTCCTTCCTCCCAAAACCACATGCATGCATACACACATACACACACTGCCTTCCTGCCCCCCCCCCGTATAAAGATTTTAAATCCTGCACAGATCTTGTCACTTTATTTCCACATTGGATAAATAATATGATATAATATATGATGTACATCACATCCAAACACTGTAAAATAACCTCTAAAGAATCTAAATGCTTTTAAATGAGACTTTGAGTCATTGAATTAATCAAACAAACAGAAAATAGGGCTGTCACTATATATTTTAAATTAATTGTAATGTCTATTGATCTTAATTACAATGATACATTTTCGAAATATAAAACATTCACCACAAGTAACCAGAGCTAAAAATGATGATTGCGCACATGAAAAATTGCGCAGAGCAGATAACAGTAACAACAAAAAGATTTTCAAACAAATTGATCAATTTTTATATGATTTATGTTAGTAATTTCTGCACATCAACAAAGTAAATCTTGATTTTGAACAATCAAACTTGGTTAGATGTCGTCATTGACTTCGCAAAAGTGTAAAGGATAATGTAGCACTCTGCCTCCCCCTCCCTTTGAACAGGTCAGTTCTTTCCACAGATGACTGATCTGTTCTCAATGTGTCCTGCTGCCCTCTAGTGGGACATTTGATACATCAGGCGTGCAGACAGAGAACAGAGAGAGACAGACAGACTGACTCCAGGGTATTTTAATATTCTATGAAACTCTGACCGACCTGACAGTCAGGTCGACTAGCTGCTCTGCTTGTTTCAGATCTTTCTCACTCATATGTTCTTTCCACAGTGTGTGGAGGTCAGCATGGAAACAGACCAAAAAAAGGCTATTTGACTGATTAGTTGTAAATAGTTGACCTGGGAACAATGGGGTTAATATCATCAACCCCTAAATCTGTAGGTAAACAAATGTAACTTTTACATAAAACAGGAGTGATGTCAGACAGTGATGCCATTTGTTTAAACTGGTTAAACGCAGTGCGCCTGGTTAGCAGTTCTCTCTGTCTCTGATGTCTATTTCATTGTGAGTATACTCAAACTTCTGTGTGTTGAGTTTCTTTGCTCTGCATCAGTTTATTGATGTAACATCATGTTACTAAAGTAAACTGCTGCAGGATGATTGGTCTGACAAGCAGCTGACTGTCGTGCTCTTTATAGTTTGCTGAAACACGCGTTCCCAAAAAAGGGAACAAACTTTAGTTCTATGTGTTGGGGGTTTGATATAGAAAGGAGGACAAAGACATGGGCTACATGGAGACAGCCTTGCCTTTGGCACATACTTAAATGAATTGCATGGAAAGAATACATACCATTAGCAGGCTGTTTTCTGCGCCTTCTGAACAAAGGACATAGCTTCAAGGCATACTGTATGTTTACCAATGGCAGTGCACGCCTTCATGTCAAACACTAGCAGGTTCCACTTCCAATAAAAAGTCCATCCTGCCTCACCTGTTCATCTACTGCGCACTTTCATCCTCTCTGAATTAAGTATGTGAAATATTTGACATTTCAGACTCCATGCAGAGTGAATACGGCAGAAGAATAACCTTGAATTGTGGCAGTTTTCAAGCGATTAAACTACATGAACAGACCAACCAGTACAAGGCCACTGAGTCACAATGATGTATTACGGGGAAGAGCTGATAATCCAGTGATCATTTTGAATGCAAGATATGAAAGAGTGTGATTTAGAGGAGAGGAAGTCAGATAGAGAAACACTGGTTTCTATTGCAGTAAAAGATGTGGTGTTACTGCAGCGACTAGAACGGGCAGGTGATCCCACATTTAGTGAGCGTGAGAGCGATGACATTACAGAGAAGACTGAGCTGAGTACAACTACAGTCATACAATTTCTTTGATAACTGATTTAATTGGGGGAAAAAAATCATGAATTCCTATCCTCGTGAGGATGACAAGAACGGCTGCAGTATCCTGGACCAATTGGACTGCTCCCCTGGACACAGTTGCTTGCCTCTCTCCTCTCCAGACATTCAAATATGCATTTTTTCTGATACACACCAGAAATCTAATTCTCTCAAAACATGTAACTCGAAAGTGCTTTATGCAATTATATTGATTATTCTAATGGCAGAAAAGCAGAATTCGAGAGTGTCAGCTTGGCGATGTTGAGGAGAAAGGAGAAAAAAAATTGAGTGCATTTTCTGATGCAAACTGTGCTTGATGACTAAACAATGGTTTGTTTCGGAGCTACAAGTTATATCGTGTGTGCAAGCAAATCACGAGGCAGAACTTCTGTAGTGAAAACAATCATATTGTCCTGTAAAGTGACAACGTGGATGAATGCAGTGGTGTAATTTGCAGCCACCGATGCTGCCAGACTACCCTGTTTTCCAAATTTCATATATTTAGGAGCGCATGTGAGCATTTGAGTGTGAAAACGAGAGAGGGTCGGCCCCCCAATGCGGATCAACATGGTCTTTGGTCTCTCTGGGGTTTATGTAACCTCTTTAGGGAGCTTATCTGAGGCTTGCGATATGCTGGATTCACGACACCACACACGCAACAGCATCACGCATTTTAAAATGACAGTCTTCACATGGGAAAATGCAGTCGCACGCAGATACAAATACAATCCAACATACTGATCAGGCCTCATCATCTTACAAGTGTGCAGCGAGACGAAATCCTCTCCTATCCCGCACAATGTGACCTCTCTCTGCAAATCGCCCTCGCACTCATCTCCATCTCGTGTTTACTTCTCCCTCTGACATTGCCGCCAATAATTTGAGCCAAGTTTGTGCAGTATCCTCTCCTGCCGCAGACCCATCTAAATTATTAATCCTGCCGAGAACACACACGTGCCCACCAACAGACATAAATACATGCAGTTACACACACATAGACATACACACACACACACACACTTGTGCAAAGGCAAGCCAGTGCGCCCAAGTAAACACTAGACGTTTCTATCTCTCTCTCCCTTATTTCTACAGCGCCGTCTTGAAACATGGAGTGCGTGCCAGCAGTGCAATGCCACACCGTGGAAATGAGAAAAATAAGATTTATTTTTTCACGGCTTGGCTCTTTCATCGAATGACATTAAATTCAGTGATGGCGATGAAGGGCGAGAGAGAAAGTAGGGATAGAGAAAGAGAGCGAGAGATGCATGTCATCTAAGTGATTAAAGCCGCCAGCGCGGGGCGGTGCATGTGATGCATGTGATGCAAGTGTGTGTTGCAGACGCAGCAGGGGCAGGGGCGGATTAAAACCACAGAGGATCAGACTGCACCACAGTTGTCAGAGATATGGACGGGAGCAGTAGGGGGGGATGAGGACCAAAACAAAGATGTAGAGCGAAGAGAACCAGACAGGAAAAGACTGAATTGGAGGCGACTCATGAGCTTGTGAGAGTAAGAATGATTAAAGAGATCAAACTGAGACTGACAGGGGAGCAGAAGGAGAGCACAGAATCAATAGGCAACTGAGAGAAAGAGGTGGAGTGGAAGAGAGATGTGGGCAGCAGGACACAGAGATCAACTGGAAAGAAAAGAGGCAGTGGAAAAGAACGAATGCCGAGTGAAGCTCTTAAGCACAACAGTGAAAAAACAGCAGTGACTCAGTACATTTACGCTCACTCAAATAATTCAGTTATAACTGGAGTGAAGCAATTGTTGTGGCTGTCATTTCAACTTCAAGTTACACAACTGGAACTGAGGTTGTAATTAGAATACAAATAACCTCCGTCTTCAATTTTACTCGTAAGGCTTAATCTTTTCTGTGTTCTCAGCCAGCAAAAATTATTCTCTTCAATTAGTCAATTCATGGCTTTGTTTATAAAAACGGTGACGAGAATACCCAATTTCATAACCAACGGTCCAAAATCCAAAAATATTTCACTTACAATGTTATAGGACAAAAAAAAAGCAGCAAATCCTCATAAGCTGGAACCAAAGAATGTGGAACACGTTTGGTCGAAAACTAACTTTAAACTTAATTATCAATCACTCCACAAGTCAGATGTTCTGTATTTAAAATATGAAATGAGAATGTCAATAAACCAAGCCCAACCAAACCAGAGGCGCTCTATAAATGCTGTGATGTGAAAAATAAAATGAAGGGAAAGAAAGAAGTCAATCCATTCTAATTTTTAGTCTTTACAGTGTTATTATATGTTGGCCTGCACAGTATTAGACAGCCTGCCAGTGAATACTCTTGTGTAATGTTGCCTTACATTACCCTAGCATGTTACTTGCAGTGGCCGTTTAAAACGTGCTGTTCAGAGCAGATGATCTGCTAATTTCAGGGGTTTACAGATCCAGCCTTAAGCCTCCTGAACTGCTGAAAGACTCATCAGGGCAAGTGACGGTGCTGCCAAGCAACGGTAAACATTCAAACCCAAGAGGCTAATGTTAGCTAGCATACTGCTGCTGACAGAAACAAAAAAAAGAAAATCTTGCCTCCAGTTCTTGCTAAAGGATAGAACACGTGATTCCCCTACTCATCCAGACTAGCTTAACCATCTGCTTTTGTTTTTTTCTCACTACAGCTCGTCACCACAGCAAGTTGTTGCACTGCGCTAATCTCCATTTTGTGTGTTTGTGGGTCCGTCTAAAGACCCATGACGGCAGAGCGCTGAAGTAATGCCCCCCGCTGCGGCACAGAGCGGTGTTCGCTGCTTATTACATTTATCAATACTGAACATTTTACTCACCCAAATTGCATCAGTTTCAGCAATCTGATGAATGGTTCTCTAGATATTCAAAGATTGTACAGGCTGAGAATCCTTGCTTTAGTTAGATGCAATGAATTAAGTAGTCGGTCAGCTTGAGTTAAAGAAAATAAGGGTAGCGGTTTCCTCTTTAAATGCTATTATTTCTGTGTCAGTTCACTGAGATTGTGAGTATGTGAAAGTGATTGTGTGTGAATTTTTGATTATTTCATACCACGCTGATGGTGTTTCTTCTTCGCCACGCAGCGTCCTTCCTCGTTCTCCTCCAATGAGGAGAGGCAGGGGCCACAGTGGGAGGAGCCTGGCCTGCAGAAGTGGCGTCCCTCATTGGCACAGTCTATATGGCGAGGGCACTTACTGCGTGCTAGGTGAAAGAGAGAGACAACAACAGCTTCATGAGTGTGTGAGGCACAAATGCAGCATCTAAAAGAAAGAAGTACAATAAAAATGCTCTCAATAAGAGAAGCTTCGACTTTAAAACTGCCGCTCCTTTAATGTGTCAGCTCTTCAGTTCCTTTCAGAGGGGAAACATCTGCTCTCAGACAGAGTGTCTGCTGATGTCAGAATTACATCAGAGTCACTGGGTTTTTGAAAATAGCTTTAAGTGTTAACCTCATCATGGCCCCCATATGGGTGAGGTCAGCCAGATGGGACGGGCAGAAAAGTACACTTTGACTAATTTTCTACATTTCACAATGTGGTGAGCCCCACCTTTTTATCAATCCGCATCAAGGTTACACCAAAGTAAAGAGCGTTCCACAGCCACTCACTACAGATCTGCCCGCAATCAGGTTAGATAATCACTTGACCTGAATACTGACAGTTTGACACAAAAACGGAGCCCAAACACCACATTTAGATACGTGCACAAACACACCTACGCAGCTTGAAGTACACACAAGAGAAAGAAGTGGGTCACAGAACCACAGCAGGTGTGTTGGGTAGCGGAGGGCAGGTGGAGCGCTGGGACACCGTCAGAGCGGATAATGAGCCCAGCCAAGCTGCACAGCAGGACAGCTAAAGGTGAACAGCACAGTGGGTGTTGATCCAGGCATGACAGACAGTAGAAGGTGGCGAGAGAGAGGATGAACCCAGTATTTTGAAGGGATAATGGGTCTCAGAGGTCAGGGTTGTTCTCGTCTGCAGATTAGTGTTGAAAACCCCCTTTGTGAAACCGAAATTGAACAGTTTGTGCTTGGAGGCTCACGCGTCATGCGCCCTCTTTTCTTTTTCTGTTTCGTAAGAGAGTGCCGTCATTCCTCCTTTTCTTAACCTGATGATTTTCAATTGCTACATCGGAGAATTATACAAGACAGGGGATCATTTTAGGGGGAAAGCTCAATGACCTCCATGGCAACAAGGCCTGTAATATCAGTGAAGATGTGTTATTGAAGGAGCACATGTGCAGTCAGGGAGTGTTATAAAGATGAAGAGGAGACAGAGGAGCACAGCTGTGCCTTTTGTACTCATACGTAGGTATATACGCATGGTAAGTGTGTCATTATCCATCCGCCCATTGATACACTTTAATCCCTATTTGCATTGTGATTAAATATTCTGAGAGACTGCTAATTCAGTTTACATTTGTTAGAGATTTTAATGCAGAATTGTTACATATTCTATTAGTTTTTTGACTGAATGCACGATCCCTTCTCTTCTTGTCTCTTTTTCACTTATAAACCATAAAGAAAAGATATTACACATACACACCCCCGCAAATACACACACAAACACACGTTTTTTTCAAGTCTATCATCATCTGGGAAGTGGACACACTTGTTCACATCTTCTTGTGTCACTGACTGGTCGGCCTCAGGGGGGGAGCAGCGGAGTGACGCAGGTGTAATCGGAGAAGCTATTGTTTTCCTTTCTGTTTGTGTCAAAGATACAGAAAGAGACGGGGGTGGGTGATGACAGATCACGAGCGTTTCTAATTTTTGTGACACATGTACCTAAAGTTGTTTTTTTTTAAGCGTTATGAATCATGCTGCCAAGAAACTAATCTGAGTGTGTTTGATCATTAGTTGTTAAGTCACGCTCTGTCTTTTTCTTTTTCCTACGGCCAGGCAACAACTCTGTCACCTCTGTGTTTTAATTGCTGCCTCGGCTGCATCCATCCAGTGGCCAAATCATCTCTTTGAATGTAACGTGCGGCTCGGGCCCCCTCATTCCCGATTCAGAACACTCTCTTCCTTATTTTCTCTCCTCCTCACTCAATTGCCATGGCTTCTATTTTTACATGCCACGTGCCTTCCTTTAATTACCCTCCAGGTATCAAACCCTTCTGTGATCTTTAACACGTTTTCTTATTGATCTCCTTCAACCCCATGACCACGTGGGAAGAAAAAATCGTCACTAGAAATAGTCATGTGTAGTTTGTGTCACCACACTGAGTGACAAAGTCATACTGAGGCACATGTCTGTTCACATGTACATACCATAAGACTTCATGCATAAAACACAGATTCACTCACATTCAAAATATGACTGAATCAGTGTATATTTCAGCTATGAGCTACTGTAGTCTCTCTTTAGCCCTCTACTGCTGCTATCTGATAGCTTTAATTCTTACTCCCAAACACAGGCACTGCAGACTAGGAATGGGAGGATATAAGGTTTTATTGCAGAACATGATAAAAACATCAAGGATAAGTTCATCTTGATGACTATGCATTATTAGAATAGTAGTGAATATCCTTGGTATTATGAAATACCATGATGAAAAAACAGCTTATATTCACATTTGAGAGGCCAGAACCAGTTAAGTTTTTGCAGTTTAGGGTTAGGGTTTAGTGAAATGTTTTTTTTTTTTCTCTTACTGTGGAAGACTTGGTGGTAGGCCAGTCTCACACATTTGGAAAAAATAATGATGCCTTTGCTGTGATTAGTTTAATGCTGTCCAGTTTAAGTAAGCAATGACATTGATAAATCGTCTCAGTTGCAACTTTCAACCAAGCGAAGGCTCAAAACACAGCACCCTGCTGGTATAATCTGAAACATGCAGAGGCATCATTTCTCCTGCCGTTTCAAATTATTCCAGAGCCCCATTTTTTGCAAGTCTCTTTGATCCGGTTACAGTCTGAGGATCAAGGGCTGTTTGGGCCCAGATCCCATGCAGATGACTGCACTCACGACACAGATCAAACAACCCATTCCCATCACAAAATCCTTGACCTTCCTAGAGTGTGAGGATCAGCCTATTTAGAAGATTTGTCAGATGTCCCTAGATGTGGTCAGATGTGCATGTTACCTCTAAATTAAAATATATTTGCTAGCAATGTGCTAGGGTGGCTATGTCGGTCAGTATGTTGGTGTGTCAGCTCACCTCTTGGGTCCAAAATGATACTTTTTCAAATGCTGCCATGGAATTTTGGACATGGCATTCATGGTAACGATGAAGCCTGATGACTCTGGTGATCCCTTGACATTCCGTAAATGTTGGCATGCAAAAAAACTAAGTTGGTGAAAGTGGTAGACATTACACCTGCTAAACATCAGCATGTAAGCCTCGTCATTGTGAGCATGTTCGCATGCTAAAGTTAACACATTATTGGCCATAATTACCACTGTGCAGTGCAGCCTCAAACCTCAAGAGCTTGGACTGATCCTTCATAATAATATTCATTAGATTACAAGTACAATGATTCAAGGCTGGCTCTTTGTCAGGGTCAGTCCTTTTGACAGAGATTTTTTGAGTAAGCAGGAATTAGTCATGTATTACATTAATTCACTGCATTGTTAAACATTTCTACAAATGAGACGATCAAATCTGAGGCCTTTTGTCCAAGTCGCTCACGTGTGTTATCATTTAAATGTAGGATACAGTGGAACTGTTTGTCGTACAGGTAAGTCACATCTATGCCATCAGTATCACAAAGAACCTACTGAGACATTGGTGCAATAATGTAATAATCCATTGCAAGGGACTCAGTGGCTGAATCATTTGTCTGGACACTACGTGTCATCGAGCACAAAGAAGCAACTCCTGCCGCTAAATGAATCACTGGTCCCTAAGACAAAAAGTGAAGTGGCATTTAATCTCTCTTATGAAAGTGACAAAGCAACATTTTCTGTATTTAAACTCCTGCACTTCTCCTTATAAAGGAGCTTGAAACTCAGCACCTCTGGTCGCCACTTCATCATTATTCATCACCTGGGAAGTTAATATGGTGGAAACTATTGCAGTCACATGAATGCAGATAATTATTCTCCTCACACACAAGCACCCACACACACACATGTGCAAACACACAGCCAGGCAAAAACCGACTATACGTGTGCTTAGTTATCAATGTATACGGCAGGCCGACTGTGAGAAAAAGAGGGTGAGAAAAATAACTAATGTTTCCACTTGATTTGGAGTGTTGGAGTTGAGTGTTTTCAAGTGTGAAAATCAGGGGAGTGTTAAGGTCAAATACGTAAAAAATGGCGTACAATTACACAAAGACTGTTTTGTTATAACAACATAATATGCTTTCTGTGAACCAGTATGAACATTTTCCCAATTATCACTATAAAAAAATAATTATAATGATAATTAATTATAATCATAATAAATGAAATTAATTATGCATTTCTTTAGCTCTGATGCAGCATCCTTTTTTTGTCAGTAGTCTCCGTTCTGTGGTCTCACTCAATGTCTTTTCCACAACACTGATTGGTAACATCGGTGTCCTTGATTACAAATACTCTGTATCAGTATCGAAAGATAACATTATCGGTTGATAACCCTACTTCTCAAGCACTTACCAGGCTCAACTCCCTCAAATTCAAGGACCAGAAAAGGCATACTTTGAAACAATTTCTGTTACAAAAGAAGGAGAACTAACAGGCTTTACAGAAGCTCACATACAACAATTAAAAATAATATCCAAAAGACTTCAATGTCTGTGTTACTTACTTTCACTCACTCAGATCTATATATGTCTATTCCTTGATTTATTTCCCCTAAGATTCACAAAATATCAAAGATTTCAACCACGTGTGTGAACTCTAGGATAAGTAGATTCAATTGTTATGACAAAGTCACAAAAGTGAACAATTAAAAATGCTCACCCTGATAATTATTATGACAAAGCAGCTATGTTCTACCGTAGTAACCCACCTCACAAAGGAGCCACGGAAGTGAATGTCAAGTCACCATAGGAGGTGGCCTTGCACCAACATGCCTCCCACACAGTGCTGTCTCTAATTAGAGAGCTCAATCAAGGAGACAGAGGGAGATAGATATCAAAAAAGAGATGGACAGGGAGACAGAGACAGAAGACAACTAATCCCACACACGTTCCTGCAGTACATCAGGTCGTTTGGTGCCAAGGAAGACGCTGGAGGTGTGAAAAAACATTATGTAACTCAGGGACTCAAAAGTAGTCCTTGGAGTGGGTGAAAAGTGACTTTCCTAACCATCTGCTGCTGCTGTTGCCAGGCTGTGTGCTCAGCAGCAGCTCTGCCAGGAAGAACTGAAAGGCAAACAGAGGCATTCTCACACAGCCCGCTGAACACCTACACTCACAGACACTCACGCACACATGCACACTCGCACGCAAGAACACACTGTCGTGCCGCTGCTAACTTGTGCTCCTTCAAGCTGTTCTACAGAAACAACACAACAAATGTCAGCCCGATCTGTGTCGTGTGTGTGTATGCGACAGAGAGATTTAGAAAGGAAGTGGGAAATGGGTAGGCCTGGAGGGCCATAGATTGTGTGCGTTTCCTGACCGCCTGATAGACCGGAAGACAGGAAGTAAGCCAAACACTCCAAATCAAGTGGAAACATTAGTTCTGCTTGGTGCTCTTCACTTGATATGTAACCACACGATTTCTTTCCACATGGATAAAGTGTGTGAGTGTGTTTGGCTTTTTGTGTTACCATGCTGCTACATTCCTGTTCATCCACCATGCTCCGCTCTCAAATGACAAAAGCAAACAAATGCCAAGCAGCCTGTTTTCTAGTGCTTTGTTTTCATCAACTTGGACATTTTTGTATGCAGTGATTGAGCATTTGTGAATGTGACGGAGCGGTTTGGTGAATTGCGTCTGTTATTCAGTTATCTTTTTTAATAATTGATGAGCCAAAAACTGGGAATTTAATATCACATCAAAAACAGTTTAAGATTGACCGCCATTACAGAAAGCAGACCTGAGGAACATAAAGAGGCAGACAGATGTAAATAAAATAAATTAAACAATATAAAACAATTGAGTAGTTGATTAATCAATAAAAAAAACCTACTAAATAAGTCTCCTTGTCTTTCTTGATAATTGATTAATCAGCTCTTTTTTTCTTAAAAACTGTCAAAATTATCGGATCTCTTCTCAGCTTATTGATGTGAATCATTTTTGATCACTTACTCCTTTATCACAAAAGATCAAATATCTTCAGGTGTGGACAAAACCTGACATCTTGGGCTGTGGGAAACACTGACTGACATTTTACTCACTGAACAACTAAATGTTTAATCGAGAAAATAAACAACGGACAAATCGATAATGAAACTAACTGTTTTCAGCAGTTGCAGTTACGTTGTGTGATCATAAAATAAGCATGTCTGACAGAGTGAAGGAAGAAACCTGAGGAGACAGAAAGAAAACATCCTATGTTTGCTTAGCTATACTTCAACAGAGAACTGCATATTCTAAGTTACACAATATGTACATCTTGGATGAGTTCCTTGTTCCTCAGCTCTGCCGTAAGCATTAAAAGTACTTCTTATCTGATTTTGAGCCAGGATAAACGCTGACAGATGACATAGCCAAGCATGGGTTTCAGAATCCACTGCCAATTTATTTTTGCAAAGAAGATTGCTTTGTCAGTTCAGAGTCTTTAACTGCATGACGCAGGAGCTGCCACATCAATTTAGATAGCCTCACTTCTCAGAAAAACAGTGTCAGAGAGCCCTGAGACCTAATTAGATGACTAAATGTGTTGCAACTGTCTACCTTATCACACTAGTGTGGTGTAGGTGCTGGTTTCCCATATTCTGATGCAATGACTCCTACGTGTAACATTTTTTTCTTTCTGTGGAAAATGGGGCATGACTTAGCACCTGTTTGACACACATCTGCAAGCACCCACACAGATAAACGCACCATATTGCTGAGGCAGGAAATACATCGGTGGCTGAGCGGGTAGAGAGATAAAGGTGAAAAGGAAGTGACTGAAAAAAAGTCGGAGATTTGGATCCTTGATGGAATGCAAGTTTGCAGAAGAGCGATGCGGAACCAGTCTTGGTTTTATGCTCCGATGGCGCATTCACGTCATTCTGCTTTAAATCTGCCCGTCGTTTGTCTTTTCTGTTGCGCTAACGTCTGTCATGTCAGACAATGATGAGTGTAACCCATTACACAGGAGATAATTACTGTGTCATTATCATTAGAGTGGAGCAGAGCGGCACAGCCTGCAGCAAACAGAACAAAGGTTAAAGGGATTTATATAATGGCAGAAAGTAGGTGGCGAAAGAAGCTCCCTGAATTAGTTTTTCTTAATTTCCTTTTTCTTGGTCACTGTGTTTGTTGGCCTCTGGCTGGTTCAGTCTGCGGTGCAAAAATTCAATTAGTTTTAGAGCTGATCAGATTAAGGACTCTTTTTTTAAAAAAGGATTGACAAATGTAAATCACTGGGCCGCTTTGGCTCACAGTTAGCTTAAAGGTCCCATATTGGACAAAGTAAGATTCCGGGTCTTTTCTTTATCGTGAAGCAGGTATAGGTATATTAATACGGCGTAAGTATCAAAACACTCAGTCCACAGAGAAATGTACACAGCCGGTATGGGTGCTATGGGTGCCTGCTGAGGCCTATGAGAGATGACCAATCAGAGCAGATGGGGCCTTAAAGCGACTGCTGCAGTAATAGACAAATACTAGAAAAATACTGAGTTTTCTTTAACGTTAAAAGCATGTAAACATTTTCTAGAAGACACCCAAAATAAAAGCATGAACCTAAAAATGAGCATGATATGGGTCCTTTAAATTGCTGAGCTGGTTATTTTACAAAGTGTGAGGTTATCGAAGGCATCGGATGTGGTATCTGAAGCAGACAGGTTTCTGAGTATGAGTGCTACGGAAGACGTGTCAGCACCGACAGTCAAGCTTTAGATATCGCTGCTGCTTCTATTTAAATCACGTTATACAGACTTGTTCTGGGCAAGGATGTGGCTACACATGAATGCAAACCTGTGCATGCAAAACCACCGGCACAGAAAGTATGTAGGCTGTTTTCTGGTGGTAAAATTTTATGACAAGATCGGGTTGATAAAATACACAACTGCTGGATTTGACAATAACGGCTATGGGCAGTACTAAATCTGGAGGAGCATGGCATGATTCATTCCAGTGAAACCGTGCTGAGTCTGGCTTCGTCTAATGTCTGTAAGTTGATTAATTGTGGGCCTCTCATTTCCTGGAGAGGTCTGGTAGCCAACAGTACGCTCTCAAATGAAGAAGAAGAAGAAGCCAAAGAGGGAAAGATAGCAAGAGAGAGAGAAAGTGGTGGTTTGAAGAAGCCACTGCAGCAGAGCCTCGGTTGACCACTTGAGCTGAAACTGCAAGGAACACAGTGGGGCAGATTTAAGAGTCCTTCCTGGCTGTTGCGTAAATCCGGTACGGTTCTAACCACCATATAACTGTGCGACGGCAATCTCTCTCTCTTGACGATGAACACTGGTCATGGCAAATCCCCTCGAAGACCACACAAGCTAGAAAAACAGGTCCATTTGGAACCAGATGGACCAATTCTGACCTATAAACTGCATTTTATGAATTACTTCCTAGCAGCACTGAGTTCATACACAATACTGTATGTATGAAAATAGGAGCGATTCAGTGAATTCAATTCAAAGCCATGGTATTATTATTGATGAATAATTTTTTTCCTTTTGAACTAAGAGGAAAATATACATGTCGTCGAACGAGAGACGCAACAATTAGTTGATTAATTCACAGTCAATTGTAAGAAGAAAGGTAAATGGTCAACTATTTTGATAACATTTTCTGTTTCCTGCTTCATAAATGTAAAGATCTGCTGCTTGTCTTTGTCTCAAGGCATCACTTTGGGCTGTGGCAAATTGTGATGAGCATTTTATTTACTACTTATTGACATTTTTGACGGACTAATCTTGAAAGCACTGGTCAGGTCAATAGATAAAGAAAATAAGCGTTAGTTATAGCCCCATATCCAACCTATACCTTGTCTTTTTGCTGCATATACATTCCTACGTGCTAGACCCAATCTCCAGGCATATGATGATACGCGTCATTACATACGACTCAGAGGTCTTCATGTCCCCTGACAGTGTAAATGTGTCCTTCCTCCTGACTTTCATTGCTCTCAATCTCCACTTCAACGCACATGATTTTGCTGCAGGGCAAAAAAAAGGTGACTGAAAAGATAGTAGCTCTGTGTGAGCGTGACACTTAAGATATGGATCGTTAAAGCTTAATCCTGGTGGAAGAAAAGGCCGGAGGCAGTGGCTCTCTGAATAATAATCACACCAGTTCCATGTGGGTTTGGTTGAATGACAAACCTGGCATTTACAAGTGGCAGCACGACAGGTTGAATATGAATATTAAGAGGTGAAGATGATGTGTCTATTGTGAAAGGCTAAAGTTTGGGTTGCAAGAACAGACAAATAAATGTTTTTTTTTTATGTAATCCTAATTCAATGAGCCCCACAGAGCCTGAATTATAAAACAAATTCTGCTTGTTAAAGTAATTAATTCTGCATCTTGGCCAGCAGACGAGACATATCTTATGTAATCAATTTGGTTTATGGAGATTTTGGATCTCTTCCATCCCAAGAACCCGATGTTCTGTGAAAGCTCTCTGGCATATTTACACATGATCATGTGGCGATGTTCACTGAATCAACCACCTGATTACTATGCACTTCATGCTGTTGTCACACTCCAGCAGAATCATCCTGAAACCTGACTCGCTGCAATTACTGACTGTGCTTTTTGAGATTCTGTACTGGGCTTTTTCAGTATATTTAACATTTAATAAAGTGCCGTTTACTTAAAGAGTGCCCGTGGAAGAGATATGACTCAAATCTGCTGTGATCTCTTACACAAGAGCAAGAAAGTGTGTTATTGTCCCTCAGCCAGAAGCCCACATACTGCTACACTGCCACACATTGGTACGAACAAGCTGCATTCAAATGTAACAGGTGTCAAAACGACACGAGCAAATCGAGCATCACAAAAGCAGAAGCCTACGACTACTGATGACACCAAACATATTCTCTTGAGAACATGACTCAGTGTACTGACAGCTGTGTCCGTCTCCTTGTACAAAATGATTCAATGCTGACGCTGTAAAACTTTGTCTGTGTCACCGAGCCACCTTTTTCCGTTTTGTGTTTCAGCACTCAAGAGAGAGGACAAAATGAAATTTGCATTTTGATTCGTGACGTGGCGAAAAGTGGAAAATTACCGGATTTTTCCCGACAGGGGGAAAACAACAGCTGATGATGCGTCACATCCTCTGTTCTTTTATTTTTTTCAAGCCACACATCCTTTTCATGTCATGCACACAGTTCAGCGGTCTGGATGTGTTTGTGGTTTGGTGGAAAATTACATATTATAACATAGAATTTTCACACAAGTCAGGGTCTAGGCCAGGGTAGTTAATGTGTGTGTGCCCCTCAGATAATGGCTAAAGATTACATTACACGAGTCCAGCTGTTGGTTCTCCCACAGGGTTTCTGTGTTAAAAGCCGAGAAGCAGATTATCTGCCCTGCACACATTAAGCAAAAATAATCACTGTGTGCAGACCCATTACACACACACAAGCATGCTCACACACACACACACACACACACACACACACACACACAAAATATATTTCATCAATATCTAAAACTGTGCTCAAGCCAAGTACCAGTTTGACCATCTACTAAACTGAGAAAAGATCAAATCAAATTAATTCAGTTTTATTCCTATAACCCAAAATCACAATCGCAATGCCTCAGTGGGTTTTACAATCAGTACAGTAAACGACATCCTCTGTCTTTCGACCCTCGTTACGAGAAAAAGATGAATGTGTTGGGAATTTGTTGTGTTTTCATAAATGTTGTGGTTGGTTACAGTTTCCTTTTGCTCTTCTGGACCAGAGTGAATGTAAGTTTTCTTGAACTGTTTGTTGTGTAGCTAGTTTGTATTTATTTTATACGTATTGAATATATGTGTTGTAGCCTGTATATATTTTATTGAGACTGGTATTAGGTTGGCAGAAAATATTGGGCTGTCACTACTGGTATATATTTCATCCAATATATGCCGATGTAAGACGTTATATTATAATGCAGAAAAAAAATGCTTGGGGTCATTTGTTGTTTTAAATTGAAGTTAATCACTTCAGTGCACGGATGTCAATTTGGGAAACTAGGTTATATTCAAACTGTAAGATATCCTGCCTCCATTACATATCATTGCGAAAAATGCTTGTATATCGGAATATTTTGGTTCCTGATATCTGTATCGCAATTACGCCTAAAATAGAGTATTGGTCATGCTGTAGTATTATATTATAAGTAATGTATCAGGGCGACCTTAAAGCTCTCGATGACCGTTCCCAGGGCTCCAGTGTGCGACTATGGCTTGGTTACACATTCACCAAAAAAATCTGTCGCGCCATTTAACATTTTCCCTTGTTTGCAGCGGTGCGCCTGAAATGTAGCAGATTATTTTTTAAACAATTAAGGTTCCTGCAAGTTCTGTGTGTGCTGTGATTTAAAGAATCAAAACATGAATTGGCAGTTTTACTCCTGTTAACAATCATTAACACAATGTGTTAAGAATTAATTTAATTCAAGCCGCTGTTATCACTGTTATCGCTGTTATCGTTTAAGACAAATTCCTGTTCATTTAGCAGTTAGCAATCCTCCTCCTCCTCTCTACATCACCACATGAACATGTACGTGGTAAATGACAGGCGTAGCATCAAACAGGAGGATCCTGATTTCTGTATGAGCACAAACGCCTCTTTAGTGAGATCTCTGTCCTGATTGGATAAAGTGGGCAGGGACACCAGAATAAACACAACTAAATAACAGTGATTACTGTTGGAATATTGAGCTATTTATTACATATTTAAAAAAATATATCACTTATAGCAGCTCTAAAATGTTTGGATGCTGCTAAATTCAGTGTGATAAGTTAGTCTGGAGCCCTGGCACCTTCAAAAAGATAATACTATTAATAATTAATTGACAATGATATAGCAAGTTAGTTAGTTAGTTCAAATAAAAGCATAGACAAAATGTTAAAAACATTTCCTTGCTTCTACAAGCATTACAGCTGCCACTCAGATTAAAGGTACACTATGTAGTTTTGGGGGGAGAAATATGAATCAGAAGAGAAAGACCTTCATTGACTTATTTTTTTTTATGCTTAAACAACCAAATAAACAATCTTTCTCTTCATTTTTGTGAATGAATAAACAAATTGACTAACACAATGTCAGACCCTGCCACCGTCATAGCTTCAAACTGTGTTCTGGGTACAATTATTTCCTCTGGGAACGGCTTGTTTATTAAGTTAAGGAAGAAAAAAAATCATATTTCTGAGTTTGTATTATTACCTAATTGATATTGTCAATATCTGAATTTTGAGTTTGAGTTATTTTGTCCAAAACTACATAGTGCGCTTCTAAATATCGTTTTTAAAAACAGACTAACTCTCAGTGTGATGGCCATTCTGTCATTGATCCTGAGATATTATGTGCCAGTTAATTGACTAATCAAAGCAAAACCAAATCAATCGGTACATAACCTAAATCACAAGTAACATTGTTATTGCCATTTCCTCATGGATCTCCAAATAGATCCCAATAAATTTAAGTGGTCAGTGTAATGTTGACAAAATAAAAAAAATGTGAGCACACAAGGAAATGCAGTGAGCAGCCTGAGGAGGAAGAGAATGCCTATTATTTTCTCACCCTTTTCCTTGTGTTCCTTTCTCGCCCACTCAGACACCTGGGTTACTAGTTTAACCTGTCTAAAAACGACCTTATGAACCCACATGAGCACACTACTACTACAAAAAGGTAAATAAAAACTGAGTACGGATTTAAAAAGTGTTTTCAGATTCAAACCCTTGTTGTTTGTCACGAGCTCACGAGGTCAAAGATGCCCCACTAAACTGATGAGACAGACAGTCCCGGGATATTTGAAAAAAGGAGCGTACGCTACCAAAATTGGTTCGTGTGGAGCTGGATTTTTTTTTACAATGTGCAACGTGTTTAGTTGTTGTGAATTTTACCTGGAAGGCCGGAGCTGACAGAGACGACACAGAGCAGAACCGCGGCGAGCAGCAGCAGCGAGGCCCGGTGCTGGCGTCCGTTCGGCGGGCTGGAGAGCGGCAGCAGCATCCTTGGGGTCTTTTCTCGGGGACGGAGAACCGCAGACGGGGACGGAGGTTGTTGTCATTCCACCATCACTTGTCCTTAATGTTTGGTATTTTTTCGTGTTTTTTTTTAATGTTTTTTCTACGCGAGAGACCTTCAGCGCAAAGCACACGGAGCGATAAGCCGAACGGGTCGCACCGGGGCGCAGCCTGTCCACACACTGCGTACTGTAATCCGTGGCAGAGCTAAAGATAGCGGAGCGTCAGGAGGGAGGAGGAGGAGGGGAAGGAGGCGTGTGTGCTCCTGTACTGTACGTGTTTGACATGCTGCCTTCACGGTCTCCTCCTACCTCGTAAAACATAGTCCCACGTCTTTTCTACATGATTTTGTCGATTTCTTTAAAACGAATAAATAAATAAATAGATATACATGTATAAGATTATGGCTCATCTGGCAATCTGCTATCATGACGCTATCATAACTAGCCATTTGGATTTTGTGTTATTGACTGTAAAAATATTAAAGCGCATTTGATTTCCTTTCCGATTCCACCAAAAAGACTAGTTGTTTTACTGAAAATAAAAAAAAAAAGATCAATAAGAATATTCAACCACATCGCCATCATCATCTTCTTAAGTGGATGGATTTTTCTCAGTTGCCATGGTGATGGCTCCGTTGTCATCCCCGCGTCACACCAAGGATGACGCGACAAAGTCATCCCCATTGCAAGAGAGCAATCTCTCTAGAAAAGGCTGTCTTTCTTTCTTTCTTTCTTTCTTTCTTGGGGCAAGAATTGACTTTGAGATTTCCTTCCTGGTCATGTTTTTTCATTTGTAATCAGAATGTCCCCTCTACAGTTGTTGTTATTTTGCACTTTTTTGCTTACAAAAAGTAAATAAAAATGAATTACATAAAAAGAAAATAAAATAAAAGAGAGAATGGACTCTTAGGCTCGGATATCAGATGTCTAACCCTAATGCAGAATATGTGACAATATGATGAAGAACTGCAGTGCTGCAGAGATGCAAAATCTTGTTCTCCAGATGTGAGAAAACAGACTTCAACAGATGCCACAAACATCATGATTTTAATGTTTGTTTGTTTTTTTAGTGAAAGTGAATATTGTAATGCAAAAATGAACATGAATCATATCGCTCATAACTAAAACGTTCATTTTCAAAGATAAAAAATGGTACAATCGACATGCCACTGTTTCCCACAGCACCTGAAGGCAGCAGAGATTGAGTAGATTAGACACAGTGCACGGTGGAGGACGTCCGTGTGACGTGATGACGTAGAAAAACCGGTTTAATAACACAGACAGTATGGTGTTACATACTGCCAAAGTGGCATTTTGCTTATGAAAATGGACAAATCTATTTTAATGGAATGATTCGTTTGAATTCATCCTTTAATTTGTCAGTAATAAGAATATAATGAAGATAATGAGTGAGAGAGAAAGTTGATAAGCAAACAGTGTATGTTTACCTAAGTGAGCAGGGTGTAGCAGGTTCAGTAAAATAATGCATGACATGTTTTAAGACATATGAATACACATCATATCAGCAAACATTGCATGTATAATTTCCCTTCTCTTTCTCTTCTCTTATTATTGTCCATTCCGCCTATTAACTCCATTATTCATTCCCAAACACAGGACTAATGGTGAAAGGCAGGCAGCTGGTGATGGACTGGTCAGTGTGTTTGGTTAGAGCTGAAAGGCCATCTACAAACAAAGGCCACATTTCAGTGACCAGGGCAGAGACAAAAAGCCCTCAGCTGTACAAGTCATTAAAAAAATTAATAATAATAAAGTACTGCAGTCATTCTGTCTGTAATGTATCTACTTATAAACTCTGAATACTATTTAAGTATATAAAAAGTATTGTTATAAAAGCAACATGGCTCATTCTTTCATTTAGGAAATATCTCTCACTGAATATGAAGGTACTTACGATGATCTTTGTCAACTGACAACCACAAACTTGATGTGAATCATATGCAAATTTGTGGTGTAATGGTTTTTGCCGTTGCTGTTGTCAGCACCGTTGTCATTATCAATAAAGTCATCATAATCGTCATCATTCTTGTGAGTGTGCTAATGTGGCCTAGCTGCTCCCATCCGGTACTAAAGGTTTCAAGGTCTGTCTTATCAGGAGAGGAGATGCACATTCAGGTATAGCTGAAGGACACAGGCACTTTGTGTTTCCTATTTTTGGACACAATTAGCCCTCATGTTTCCTTTCTAAACAATTCTCAGGGAGGACAGTGTTGATAAGTTAGCTTAGTTTAATGTCAACATAACAAATGTTAAGAAATATTACTGTTGCTCCATCCTTATCCTTCTTACTGTATCATACGCTGAAACAGTATGGGAGGGCTTTACAGTCCTTTGGCCCCTTTGATCACTCAAGTTGTGTTTGAGAGCTCAAGCTTCAAATCCGACAACTTAAATAGAAAAAAATATCTATTCCTGAGGCTTTATAAATGTTATTTACAGTATTTCATAAGTTTTGTGTCACCAGTCCTTTTGGATAGATTCAAGTGGCATAAGATGGCTCAGAGGAAAGTACAGCTGTCACCGATGCTCAACAATGTCAATCTGTCATGAAGAGAAAACTAGAATTACAGCCTTGCGATTGTGTGCCGCCACACACAGTCCTGTTGCAGTTTACATCCATGTCTGCCCAGATTCATAGCATACAAGTACTGAAGACTCGACATACCGTGATTAGTAGACTAGTTTGTGAGTTCATTGAGAGAAACAAAACAAAAAAAAAAATTGTCAAATTTTCTTGTATGCGCAGAAAGTTGATTCTGACAAAACATGAAGAAGCTACATATCCTAAAACGTGGATGCTTCACACACAAATGGATATGAAGTGTCATCACTGCAACATTTTATCCTATTAAACACTGGATGTGTGAAATGTTGTCATTATCAGTATATGGATTTTTGAGGTCATTAACCATCATAATCTAATAAGACCATCCTCGAGTCCAAGCGGACGTTTGTGCCAAATTTGCAGAAAATTCCCCAGTAAACCCTCCAGCCACAGCTATCGTCTGTACAGAGGTATGAGAAGGAAAATAGGGTTGCAGTTGTGATTTGAAATTTATTGACGGAAGTGCCTCAGCTCACAGTCTGAAACTAAATACAGAGAAGATGTAAAACAGAAACAGGAGCCATGTCGTGCATCTCTTTTGGCACTTTAAACAAACTGAATGAAATAGCATGACAAATAATGAAATGTATCCCCTACTTCTTGTCCATGGTCCTCCTCTCTGTGTGAACAGAGAACATAGTCCACAGTCCTGAGGTATACCGGCTGGCAAAGCCTCATATAGGCTTAACAAAAACAATAAAATGTCGGGTTGGAGTATTAAGACTTCAAATTTAACTCAGCAGCATCAGGAAAAAGGTCCACTGTACAAACGTAAAAGAAAACATACTTCTCTGGCACAAAGAGCGTTTTCCCCCCCCTACACAAACATAAGCTCACATTTTTATGTACCACAAAAGATAAAAATCATGCAACAAATTATTAGTGAGAAGTGAATAAACTGATTAAAACAGTTATGCATCTTTCTTTGAATCGCTGCATAATGTTATAACACATAAATGCCCAGAATATAGTTTAGCTTGTGTAGTAGAGTGTGAAAGACTTCACAGCAGGTACATTTGAGTTTTGACAAGAGAGACGACAACGCTGGATTCAAAATGCATCCAATTTACACTGAATACAACCGTATGTAGACAACACACCAGGATTATACTGGCCTTTCCAGTTTGACTGTTAAGGCAAAAAACTTTATGCACTCCAGCAATCTTAATGGATGTTAAGTGTTCCATACATTTTAACACTGCATCATTGCACAATGTAAATGGGAAAATAAATAACTGTGACTAAAATTACTTATTGCAACACACAAAGGAGCAAATGCGAGGACAGGCTGAACGGTCATTTCTGTTTCCACTGACGATCATACCCGTGTTTCAAAGTGCATAGCAGTCTGGGACTGCAGACCAACCTGTGATGCTGCATCTGGACCTAAGCAGAGTAACATGAAGAATTCAGTTGCAAAAAAAAAAATTAGAAAAATCCAGCTTTGGTTATTTTTGTAATGTTTTTTAAGATGACACGATTAAAAGGAAAAGAGAAGCCTAAAAAAATCCAAACCTATTTTCAAAACATTGACAAAAACATACCTTTTTTTTATTGGGTTTTCATCCAACAGCAATGATGTTTTAGCTGAGAGATTTACTTGAGCGTACGTTATTATACACACACACACACACACACACACACACACACTTTAGCACAAAGAAAATGCAGGACGCATCCTCACACACACCCACAGACATCTCACCAAATGGGTCAACCCAGCAAAGTGCATTCACTCTTAAAATTCCCTGAAGTTGCTTACTAGTACAAAATAAAAACAAACTCTCCAAATTGGCCCCAGTTCACCTCCTTCAGCTGTGAACATTATATTACTGAGGACAGAGGAGTTATAGTAGCTTACTAACTCCACCTACTGGCCAGGTAATATTCCAATCCACCGTTTCTGAATATTTTAACAGTAGTTGTTGAAGTGAAAAGGTGCAATCTACATTTAAAACAAACTGCATTGCATAAAAACCTAGCTGGGTACATTTTCGCCATGTTGTCCTCCAAGTTGAGGCCATTTTATATTCTATAGTTCATGATCTATGTCATTATCATTACACAGGCCCTGTGTATGTGCCTACAATAGCAACACTACAGGCTAGGTGTGGGGAGCACCAGCCTAGCCATGTTAACCTACAGCTTCAGGCCTAGAACTATCTAGTTTAGTCTCATGATCCCTCACTTCAGAGAGACCTGCACCACACAGAATAACATCTCCACTCTGACTCGCTGTCTAATAAATACATAACCATCTTTAGGTTTCAAAGTCAAGACAGGATGGGGCTCGACTCTTCATCGGTTGTAAACATGCGGTCTGGGTCAGTCAGGGCTCCATGTGGGGCAGTGAGGGGCTCTGAGGCACATGCCATTCAGAAACTGATGAGGGATCAGTGTTAGGAAACTAACAGCTTCGGGACCAGCAGTGGTCAAGGGTTTGTGTCTGGTCCGCTGTCAGAATTTGGGGTATGAGATGAACCCGCTGAGCACGGTTCAGTTCTGTCCTTCTCTGCCGCCTTTGTGCAGAACCGCTGCTGCGACTCCTCCTCCTCTTCCTTAAGAAGCACCTCTTCTTTCTCCAAGACAAACTCCAAGGTGGGCCCTCCGGCAGCTCCGTCCTCCAGCTCGCCCTCCTCTGCCAGGCGGAGTTTGATGTTCATGCCGACCGGTCTTTCAGTATTAGCTGGACAATAGGAGTAGGAGAAATTGCTAAATTAGATGAAAGAGAAGTGCTGAAATGTCTTGTCTTCTCCTGGTTTTAAAGTCTGCATTACAATTAAGTGATGGAAGTTTCTGAACTTGCAAGACTTCTACCCATATTTACATTAAGTCATTATATCCACATTACTGATGGTTAATTATCAAAAATCCCTACAAAGTATGGGCCTCACCATGTCCCAGCTGCCTCTCCTTTGGCAGCAGCAGCACATCCACGTTGTGATGTTCCTCCAGAGCAGCTGTGAGCATAGCACCCTCGCGGCTGAACAGGAAGACCAAAGGCAGGCTGAGGTCTTCAGTGGAGTCCCCATCTCCAACCATCTGGAAGAGCGGAGTCTCCACACTATTGCTTCCCTCACGGTGGTCTGAGAAGGGGAATAAGGGAATAATTGGGACCACTTGGCAGTTATTCTAACCTCTACACATTGAGATTTGAAATAGTTTCGGCTCCTCACCTATAAAGATGATTCCTATGGCTCCTGCCTCCTGCAGACGACGAGCCTTTGCAGCGAACATGCAGTCACCACGCAGCGCCAGAGCGATGTGGCCATTAAGCTGCGCTGCATTATCTATCGGCCCACATGCGGTGTAGGGAGACGCTTTCACTATGCTGCCCTTCACCTGCGGCACAGGAGTTTGAGCGTGTTATTGTATGTTGTAAGTTATGCAAGTTATTGTATTTCTTAAATGGCTGGAGATAAAAGAGAAGTATAGGTCAAACAAAACAGGTAACATTTGCACAGTTTGGTAAAAAATCTGTTGGTCATTGTTGAGTTGATCTTGACATTATACACCATATGACTGTCACATTGAAAGCTCACCCCGTGCTCTTGCTTGGTGAGGTCCATCCCAAACTTGGCAGGTCCCGCTGTGAGAACCGTCCTGCCCAAAAATGGGGGGGATATGAGTTGAACGACATGAGGCGCCACCTCCTCCTCCTCGGGCGTCTGGTTTACCTCTGCCACAAGTTTAACCCGGTACACTCCTTTATGCTCCTAAAGAGATGATTAATAAGATGAATTTATCAAGGCTTATCAGGGAATTTGTTGACACAGTGATACTGTATATTACAGTGACCTACATTCCAGGCATTATTTTGACATTTATAGCACACATTAGGTACTCTGACCCAATTCTTATTAGACGTTTAATAATGTGATGTGAAATTGGTAATCCATGTACTCTGATTAACACATTTAATTTTTCCCTCACTGCTGGACACGTCATCATACCAGAAAGGGAAGTCTTACTGCTGAAGTTAACACAGAACTGTGCATAGCACAGCTGATAAGATGATGAAGAAATCTGTTAACATTTAATTTGGCTTATTATTTTCAGAAATCCATGCTGTTCGAATCCCTATCAGTAAGACAAATTAAAAGATATAATTGGGTTAACAGCAGTTTATATAAATGATAAATTGTTCAGTAGGTTGTGTGCATCCACTGGGACAAATGGAAGAAAAAAAAAAATCAGGTCAGGAATCAGGAGCTGGAAACATGTTTAACACACTCTTAACTTTGATATTAAAACCTGCTGAAAAGACATCCTGACATCTTTGTTTTTCCACTTTGGAAAGCACACTAGCTTACTGTTAAAATGTCTATAAAATGTTTGTTATCTTCCCCCCCCCCCCCCCCCCCATTTTTTTCACCACTGCAGGTTCTAATACACAGGGCTTTCAACAAGTACATACAGTACATATTATTGGGGGCCAATAACTGTTATTGGTCTTATTACTTACTTATCTTACTTATTGGCCATCTGCTTGCAACCTTAAGACAACATACAACTAGCGGTGTCACAATTTCCACTCTAGATAAAAGACAAGGTAAAAGACAAGCTTTAAATTTATCGAATCAGTTTGATGGCCCAGCTCGAGCTTTTTAGGGATGCCTTCTGTTTATGCGAACAATGTTGGGACGTAAAGTTTTGCAGGTGTATATACAGAGATTCAAATGATAAAACAGAGGCTGAAATGCAGGTCACAAGGTGAGTACAAAGTAATTCAAATACCCTCTGACTTCTGCCTCCCACCATGACTTCGCTCAGTGGAGTGAGAGAAATGCCCATGCTTTTCAGGAACTCTACAGGCTCCATGCCGTTATCATGAAGCGGCAGTTCAATTTCCCTGTGAAACAAAAACATGCACAAGTTGAAAAACTCAAATTAATCATGGCTGACAGGTTTCATCAGGGATTTCACCCTAAAACCAAAAGCCAGCTTGAGACTGTACACACCTGACAGGTAAGGGGTGGAAGGCTCGTCCCACCCCAGTGAGGTACTTGTAGCTGTCCCGGATGGTTTTGGCGAATGAAGGGTTGTTGGGGAACAACGTCTCCATGCTGGGGCAGGAGTGTGTGAACAGGTCTTCTTCTTGAGAGACAGGAACAGTCTCCTGAAGCACAGGACCAACAGTTAGCACTTGATAGCTGCTACAATCATACATCAATTCAGACGTTAAGGTGTCAGTTAGCATGTAAGTAAAAATTGAAAAAAGGCCCCATACGGACAATTCTGCGATCAACACCTACTTCATATGATACATTAAAACAAAAAGCTTGTCTAATGCCAGTTTAAGCTCTCACTGTATTGTTGACTTGACAAGGCGGCTTGGTTGTGGAGAGAGACACAGGGAGAAGATGAGCCTCCGTGGTGAAGATGTAGTCGTCAATATCGATGGGAAGCTCACTCTTCTCAGAAAACAGCAGGTACAGGTATTTAAACATCTCAGCCAGAAAGAAGGAATCCATCCTAAACACACACAGCCACACACACACACACAAATGAACATACATATACGCAGAAAAATTAAAGCTGTCATCACACATTCATAGGAGAAGTTTCGATGGTACAATTACAAGATATTTCATCAACAGAAAGGTTTTAACAGATTTCACCCTCTAAGGTTACTCTTCCTAAAATCTGAAAAATATGTCACTGTAAAAATGTGTTACGGCATTTGCATACCTGTCCTCATGCGTCCCCGTGCGGACATCTTGCACAGCAGCAAAACCGCAAGGCACCCTGGCGTAGGCATTGAGCTTTTCCACAATGGACTGTCCCACTCTGAGGTAGTAGGGGTCGCCAGTGGCCTGCAGAGAAGAAGATGTCATTCTAACAACACAGCTTACATGGAACATTCAGTTTGCTATAGTAAGGTTTTGTGTATGTAGCACAAAAGTGGAGTTTCGTCAATAATTAGCCAACTTATAGTTTTTCACCTTATAGAGGTAGTAGGTGCTTTCTGCAAACTCTGGTCTCAGGAGGTGTTGGCCCCAATGAACTCGAAACTCTGTAGTGAAAGCCTGCAGGGAGAGTAACCAAAGGCAGCAAATGATGTGAGTGACACTGGCTTTTTCTAAACCTATGTTATTTACATTAATGAACAGCTTTTATTAAAAATGAGACAAAGCAGACCAGCAACAAGCCATTTTCTTGTGCTGCTGACTGCTTTTTCATACAAGTTGTAAATGTATAATCAGCAAAATATACTTGAAGTATCAAAAATAAAAAAAAAATTGTTAAAAATCAATTAGATTAAATGGATTAGGCAGTAGGAGACATTCCCATCTGATTAGTGTTTAAAGTTCATATATATAGTTCCAGAAAAGTTACTTTATCAGAATATAGCATCATAACGTGATATACAATTATGAATATTGTAATTTTACCCACTTCTAATAAGTGTTTTAACACTTTATCTTGCCAATATATGCATAATAAAAGTTAAACAGAGCAAAAAGAGCTGAGATTCTTTACCTCTGGAAGAAACTTGTGCTGTTTGGTGACTTGATAAAGCATTTCATGAGTCTCAATAGCTGGTTTCAGATCTCCTCTCAAAACCTGTATGGGGATAAAAAAAAAAGTGTCACTCCAGAAACTATTTCTACAGGTAGTGAATTCCGTATATCAAGTGCGATCTGAACACAGCATCCCTGACCTGTAAGCCGGGAAAGAACGCCAGGAGAGAGTCCATCCAGCTGCGCACACTCACAGTGGGGTTGTGCATGTGCACATTAAGCAGCAGGGGAGGCTGACTGATGTACTTCATAATGGCACTGTAGTGCTGTTGCAGACAAATATCATGAAAAATAGATCAGCAAACAGTGAAAACTTCTTCAAGCCGCAACCACTGTATGAACAAAACAAGCACCAGTGGGCCACTGATGGTGCAACAGGGAGTACAATACAGATTGCTTGGATATGTGCTGGGATATAGATTTTTGTGTGGGCGTGCAATAAAGGAAGACTTACAATGTTGAACCTATCCAGAAACACATTGTCTCCTAGTAGAATATAGGCCTTCATCAGATACTCATAGTATGAGTCGATACCAGCACCAACTCCACTGTCTGCAAACAAAAAAGAGATAAGAGGGTCAGATTAGTGTGTCATGCACAGACCTGTAAAATATGAACAGTGTACTGCTCATGGATTTTGGAATTCTCAATGTTCTGTGTCATGAATATGTGGTTTCAGTCATCTCTTATTTATACCAAAGTTTTAATGGTTTTACATTATGCATTTTGTGTGTTTAAACTGCCTCACCCCTCCTGACCCATTCTTCATTATGGATATTGATGACAGTCCCCACCAAGTCACTTCCCCTCTGTCTCCTCTCCCAGAGGACGTCCAGAGCCTTCCTTGCATTTGCCTGGCCAACAATGATCAGCATTAAAATGTCTCCGGTAAAACTAATGACATAATTCAGAAATGGTTTCTTCATTCATCAACTGGCATCAGATATAACCAGCTACAGTATAATGGAAATATAGAAAAGTATATAAAGCCTCATTGCTTGAGAGGCAGAGGGGAGTATTACCTCAAACACAGTCTCTCCTGACAGTCTGCTGAGGGCAGCAAACTCCAGGATCATTGTTCCAGCACATGCTGTGCAGGTGTCCGACTCAGTGCCCGTGCGTGAAAGTGGGTTTAGGACTCCATACCGAAGGTTCACCTGCAAAACAAAACAAAACATTTAAAAATGAATCACGTCACTTCACGCAGCTCAATTTCTTTTAGTTTCTTACTAAAATAGTTGATATATTGTTCATCGGCCCCTCTGTGGTACACTGTGTGTGAGGAGCTATTAACTAATCTATATTTGTCTGCCCTGTCTATAGTTTAACACATCTAAAACTAGTAGAGAGCAGATCTCTGACTGATTTATTCATCTTGTATCAATGTGAATTTTTCAGCCATGACAAACACCAAAATGTGGCCTGACAGAAACAATGTAAGCCTATTTTTTTAGCATAGCTGATCACCAGAAAAGTCTTTTTGGTCAATATATAATTTAAAATGGCGATACTACCGAAAAGATGAGAGTCCAAGCTTTTAATACCCTAACAAGGTACCAGAATTTGGCACAAATTGATGTAATGTAAATAGGTAATGTAGTATCGACCTAATTCTGTCAGTACCCTTAGAAGTACAGAGTGTCACTAGCAGATACAAGATCCCAAACTAAAGCAGTTATCGATCACTTGTGTCCAGTATCGGGAGGTGATGAGGAGTGAGAAGACAGCAGTCAAAGGTGGAATGGCAATATAAAACAGAGCAGTCAATAAAGTGGGTTTTTCAAAGCTACCAAGAGAGGTCCTTGAGCCCACAGTCAACAATGTGCACAAAATGTTAGGCTGATTGGTTTGATAGTATGAGAGATTAGCTGCAGACACACAGACACACATTTCTCCTACACACTTAGCTTGGCAGAAATAGTAAGACCTGTAATATTCATCAATAAAAATAAGAAATACCTTGGGGTAAGGAAGGCCACTTGTGGTGTTAAAGGCAGGCAGTAATCGATGACCCAGCTCTTTGGCCATGTGTAGGAGCTCATCGCGATACCACTGCATCCTCTCCCCACGCTGCCGTAGCAAGTCAGCCATCACGTGGGCTCCCAAAAGCCCTCTGGGTAGAATTAATGGCAGGAAGATGATACAGAAGATTGAGACACTTTACCAGCAGGACATTTTTGTGTGGTAATTGTAATATGTAGAATACGTGATGTTGAATAATTCTAAAATTCCTCATTCAGTGGAATTATCCAGATAATTTCATTTCAGTCAGATATTATAATAAAGACTCATCTATAGTACAAAAGTAAAAACAAATCACAGACATGTTTCATACCCTAAAACTCTGATGTTGGTCTCAAACACAGACACAACCACATCGTTGTCCAGGCGGACATCGCTCACTGCCTTCCTCACTGCATCCTCAAACTCATCAAGCTTGTTTAGCACCTGCCCGCACAAACACAAAAAAAGGGAGCAAATAAAATAACTGTTTCGAAAAAGGAGGAGTAAATTATACTACTTCTATGCTTGTAAACGGAAGGAAAAGCAAGTACTCACCACAAGCGTATCGAGGGTGTCAATCAGTGTGAGAGAAAACCTGCAGAAATGGGAAAAGACATGTTATGATGAGAGCCTCTGGCACAGCACAGAGGAGCTGGTGTCCCACTTAGCCACTGATCCAGTTTCATTTGTAATGAACCACAGAATGTTAAATGTCTTCAACCTGTTGAATTTGCAGTGAAATTACATTATGCAACCTGTGTGGTACATAAATGGATGCGTTGTACTGCCTACTGACAAATCTCATTGACTTGAATTAGCATCCAATTCATGTTTTCCTTTGAAACTAGGACATCAACACTGTGTTGGATTAAACCTGTTAAAAACGAGAAAGACATGATTGCTTGTCGTCTTTGAAGATGCAAAATACTTTCCTAAAAACAGATGACATGGCATAAAAAGTCCCTTACATATTTGCTCAAATAAAAAATTCATTCCAGACATTACATGATATCCAAGCCTGTAACTGCACATATTAGTCCTTAAAACAGCACATGTGGTTTTGGACTAAACTGATGCCGAATGATGGATTAAGAATACATGTTTTGTTTGTTGATGCTGTACTTACTTCCCCAAAGAGTCATCTATGTCCCCTCTGTTGGGCTCCTGGCCACGGACTCTCCCCCTGCAGCTCAGAGGCATCAGCTCATCTGCTGGATAGGCATATTTCTGCAACACAAACAGTAGGTGTCTTCAGGCTTCATTTAATGTCTCCAGCAAACATGTCATTGCGGCTGGAGGGCTGAAAATTCTTGTCTGACTATTCTAGGATTCTAGGATCAAATCTGATATCTCAGACATGAATCAGTTTCCAATAAGATTGCTTGGATGAATTATGGCTCTGGGTTTTGAGGAGTACAGGCTAAACAGAAAATAAGCCTGTCAAATTTAAGGCTCGTACTCTGTAGATATCATTGTCTTAATTATTTGAAAAGAGAGACGTGTAAATGTAATTTAAAAAAAGAATATCAGATAAATATTGATATCGGCTTTATAAAAACCTATTATTATTATTGGCAAGGAAATAATGAAGACCACAAGGGGTTAATGACCTAAGGAAACCAATATGTGCATAAACCATAGCAATTCCATTTTGCTACTAATATGAGTAATTAATCCCACAACCAACAACAGCATTCATAATAAGAGAATATCTCCTCTGTGTGTATCCTGTCTTTCTAACACACATTAACGAGACTGAGGACAATCCAGAGTCCCGCCTCCTCTATCATCACTGAAAGACAAATCAAAACCACCGAGACCGCCAATGTGCTGCTGGCAACTGACACTGCAGCTGCAAGAAAATCATGCAAATTTTTTTCCCACACAACCCCATTGAATCAGATTCAACTGAACCGAGGACTCTGTCCAGCCACTGGTTCACTGGATGACCCTTAAGGCAACAAGCCTAAATGCCTTGGTCTCACAATAAAGCAAATGTAGTGGTGATCATAATTGTTAAACCAAATAACAACTTACCATGTAACTTCCGTAAGCGTGATCAAACATTTCAATAATCTGGTCCCTGCAAAAAAAAAAAAAAAAAAAAGAAGGGGGGGGGGGGGAAGAATCAAAAGAGAAAGTGCCACAAACACTGTAATATTTCAGTTTTGCAGAGACTTCTACAGTCAGTTATTCACACACAACACATATTTACAGTGTTAGTCTGTCTAGACATATCCTCACCTGATAACAGTTTTCTCCTCTTGTGTCATGATCTGGCTCTCTTGACATTTCACCCAGCCAAGAAGACTGGTGATCAGCAGGGTCTTTAGCATCATCCCAGTGCCAGAAGTGTGGACCAGGTCCCAGCACAGTTTATTTCCTATTCTCCTCATGTAGTCTCCCCCCGGGTTGAGCTTTAATATGGACAAACAAGCTCCTGTCCTTTGTCCACCGCCCACACAAAGTCAAACAGTCCAGCAGGCACAGCTGTCCTCCCTTAGAGCCCAGATCATCCTCATTTTGGAGATGTAGATAAACGTTAGCTACCTCCCAGCTCCATTTCCATATTTCCACAGTGGTTGTTCTGTAGTTGATCCAGTATGGTTACGACCACATGCCCACAGAGCACTTCAGCTGATTGTATCCATGTAAACAATGGAGACAGCTAGCTAACCTACAGCTGAGCCTCCTAAAGAATGAATATTGTCGTTAGCCTGAAAAGAAAAACACGACTGACCACGAAGCAGCGGGCTAACACAAGGGGGCCCACACAGGGCTAACAGCACTCTTCCTGCCGAGCAAGAAATGTAAAGACATATGAAGAAAATGTTCAGGTAGTTACCAAACTGGTGGCACACAGACAGCTAACGCTTGCTAGCCACCACAATGCTGGGAGGTTCCCTGATGCTAGCCAGCTAGCAAGTTGCTAGTTCGCCGTTAGCAATGCGGATTAGTTAGATAGCATTGATAGCTCAAAAAAAGGAAGCGAACTAGTGCTAAATACCATATTAGTCTAGAATAAATGGTTCACTTGGCGTGTAAACTGATTAACATACAGTTAAACGGTCGATGACACGTCGCCAAGTACCAACACAGCTATAGCTACTGTACCCCGGACGTCGAGCACTGAGCTGTCAAAGAGGGCACGGGATGGCTTTTTCTTCTTCTAGGATTTTGCCCTGAGACAAAGATCTCAGGCAAGCTCTGCTCCAGAGTAGGCTGAGGTCAATTGTTCCAATGTCCATCCGTGAAATGGCTATACATATGTTTATAGAAGATTTAAGTGGGGTTATGCTGAGAATTGTGTCTGACATATTGACAGACGCCAGGTTGTTTGTCCTAGCAGCATGGACGCGGTGCCTGGCAGGCTGTACTGAGGGTTAAAAGATACACGCTCAACTGAACGCGACCCGCATCATAAGGTAGGCGGAGTCAGAGGGAGGTAGTGTTTTACCCCAAATGCCTCAGTGGTGGAGAAAGGAGTGACCTAACCTTCATCTTACATAGTTATCTGACTAAATATTACACTCAGTGAATATTATTTTGTATCAAAAAGAGCGCAATTTATTTATTTTTCTGTTTGTATTTTATTTTATTTGCACACACACAGTTACATCCAAGGTGGATATGAGATCAGATAATTAAAAGATAAGATAGGTATCAACAGACAGAAAATAAAACTTAAACTCAATGAATATTAATATACATGGTTTGGGAAAATACAGCACAAACTAAAAGACAACAAAAAGTACAAACATTCATATGCAGAACCCTATGAAAAAACATAGAAATACATAAAACATTAACATGAGGAAAAATTAAAAAAAACCAACACACTCAAAGAATTAACTGGACTTTATGAATTAAGTGTATACATTTTTAAAATATATATATATTTTAACGGTGACAAACATTGAGTTTGAGTTGCAACTCTCACCATTTCCACAAGTGTGGATTAGTGGAGGGTTAGGGCTCTGATTGCTTGTCCCTATATGATAGCCCTGTGATGAACTGGGTATACCACGCGGTAACAGACGATGGTTGGATGGAAGGTCACTATGTGATAAAGTTATATTTTATCAGCAAATAAAATGAGAGAGAAAATAATAATTGATGTAAGTGAGAAATTATAAGGGTGCAAGTATAGATCCATGTAGTACACCATCTTTATTATGTACTACAGTTGAAGCACAACCATTTATTACAACATACTGTTGTCTTGCACTCAAATAACTATTTAACCACTGTAGTGTGTGTGTAACAGATAACATGTCCATATCCACTGAAATCTGTACACACAGTGTCATCATCCATGAATCCTCACATCATACCTTGTATCTCTTCCTGGTTCCTTTCCCTTTAGGTGGTCAGATCTCTAGTCACTACAAATCCCCACTAGGTGTCGCCACTGCCCCTCTCCTCTAAGCGTATAACTTCACATACCACTCCTTGATTTATGCATTTGTTGTGGTTCAGAGAAGGATATAGTGGTGAGCTGCTATATGTGTGCGTAATTTATTAAGACATATCTAGTTTTAAGTCTGAATAATTAAAAATGCTATCAATGTTTTTATTTTTTATTTTTACTAGACTAAACGAACGGTTAATTGCTTTATTGCTTTGCATACTTACACATTTATCCATAAATTCTTATCATGCATCTAAAATACATCCATTAAGTTACGTTACAGTCTAGCTAGTCTAATATATTTGATTAGAGTTTGTGATCACAACTTGAAGTTACTTACTGTGGTGAAATGAAGAGATAAGACTGATAACGGACACGTCCTTCCTCTTTCTCTCTGACTCACATCCTTGCTCCTGCGCTGAGAGCAAACATGACTTTGGACTTATTACACAGCCTGACGTTTTTTCTTTTTTTTAGATTTATAAACTGAAATACAATGGCTTCAAGGACACTGCAATGTTGTGCTTTTCACTAACAAAAACTACACAAAGCTTGACAGATGATGCGCAGCATATGCGTTACTTCTATCGAGGCACAGATGGGAGTCATGTTACAGAGAAATCATAGAGATAAATCCAGAAATGTCTAAGACAGTGTGCTGTTACTGTTTACAAACGAGGAGGAGTTTATGTCAAAGCTCTCCGTGATTCAACTTCCTCCAGATCACGATGGGCGTTGCCTTCCCCAAACTTCTCTGAAAGGTGTGGCGACTTTATCTCACTGTGAAATTCCTCATCTGACGTCGATCCTGTCCTCTAAGGTAAGAAGAAAAACGATGATTTTTCTGACGTCTGATTGTAGAATTTATGGATGAAGCATGCACGCCTTTGTTTTCTGTCTCCGTTCCACGTTGCTGATCGAGAAAATGGTTAAGTGGACTGCAGCAGTCGACGCAGAGTTTCTAACGTGACCATGTTGGATTACTCAACAGTTAACTGTGGAAGAAAAGCAGAGTTATTGTGGGTTTAATCAGAGTTCATATCAAGAGTAATGATCCAGCGGATGTGTTTATGTTACCCGAAGTGGATGCCAAGTCAACTAAGGATGAAATGGAACAGAAAATGTACAGATACACGATCAGTAAACATTCTGATGTGAAGATGATGATATTTTATGTATTATTTTCCTCCTCCTTTCTCCCCAGTTTGAGACTTCTCTAATACTACAACCATGTCTGTGTGGGTGAGTAGTTGCAGGCTATCTATGAATGTTGATATGATTCAAAAGAGATTTTAAAGCTTAAAATATGTGAGAATAAAGGTGATAACTGAGGCATATTTGTTGACTTGTATTGTAGGATGATTTGGACCTGCTCTTAGACTCCCCCTCTTCACTGACTGTGACAGTAAGTTGGACACTGTCCTTTCTTATTGTAGACATGTGGAGATAATGGATACTGATGAAAAGAAAAGCTTGAAATTATTTTTTATTATTTTTTTTTATCAGGGAACAGCATTACTTATATTTATGTTTTTTTCTTCATATATGTAGATCAAGTATATTTACATTCTAGTTTTTTCCTGTTATTTTTGTCAATTAAACAGTATGATGACATTACACTGATATCAGGAGTTGACAAAGTTGATGAAATTAGTGTTATCTTCATAATTATTGAAATATATGTTTTATAAAGTACTTGCGATGTATTATTACATATATCAAATTACATATTCCATTCTCTTCTATTGACAAATATACTAATTAGTCATGTTTGTCATATATTGTAGAACAAGAAGTGAGATACACTACATATATTTGAAAGGAGCAGTTTATAAGAATTGGCCAGCTGTCAAATTCATACTCGAATAGGGCACATCACAGGTGTAACCGCTAAATGCTGCCAACTGAACCTGCTTTATCTAGTTAGCACGGTTAGACGTCCAGTCATCAGTTCAGACAGGGAGGTTGGGGAACAGAGAATTAGGACGGGATCTTTGGACTGCGATGTGCCGCGGCTAGCTGGTTAGCACGCTGACTTCAGTAGATATCTCCCCAACACGATATACTTACATGGTAATGACAAAACTGCAATTTATTCACATTTTGCTGATAATTTAACTTTTTTTCAGCTACTTTTTGAATGTTTTCAATTAAAATGTTTACATATTACACCATGTATTTTTCAATACATTTCAGTATATATTACTAATATTTAATAAAAACATATATAAATTATATTTAATGATACATTCTTAAAGCAAAATGAAAATTGATGTTGGCATAAATTGTCAAAAATATGTGTACTCATTCCATATATTGCGTTGTATTTTTAATATATAACATTTTATTTGTCTGTATATGTCAATATGTGTTTGTTCTGTCAGGGTCCTGTACATGAAGGTGTGTAACTGCTTTATAAGTGCGGCAAAGTAGCTGGTTGATTCATTGTTATGTGTGTGTTTCTGTTTCTGTGTTTCTCAGTCCAACACAAAAGGTACTGTGAAGGACAAGGCAAACTTCAAAGCAGAGGAGGATGTGTCTGCACTGAGGAAAGCCATAGAGGGCATTGGTAAGTTAAGAGTTATTGATATCAGTATTATCAGACAAACATGTAAAGCAGTTTCATCGCATTTTACTAATTCCGTCAGTCAGTAGATATCTGTAGGTTGTAAAACCATAAAAGCCTCCCAGTGCAGTGTGAGTGGTAAGCCTGTCTTGTGTTGTCCTTTTGTTTTTATAGGCACGACAGAAAAGACGCTGATTGAGGTGTTGACCCAAAGAAGTAACGCTCAGCGTCAGCTCATTGCTAAGGCCTATGAGAAAGCCACAGGAAGGGTATGTACATTGACTCAGACGTAGACCAAGATGAGCTTCATGCTGGTGGAGTAACAATTGCGTCTTATCAACTTTCCTCCATCAGAAACTAGTAGCTGACCTGGAAGGCGACACTCACGGAGACTTTGAGGACTTGTTGGTGGCCTTGGTGACGCCTCCTGCTGTCTACGACTGTCATGAAGTCATCAAAGCCATCAAGGTAAGATTGTGTCAAACTGACAGTATCTGTGATGCCCCCGCTGTACCACCAAGACTTTATATCTGCAGAAATTCGGAAGGAGATTCTTTTTTCTTTGACATGTACAAAAAAAATCTTTCTTAGTTTAAATGAGAGGTCAGGTCTCTATAGTCACCACCCTCAGCCACACCCTCAGCATGGCTGTAGTTGCAGAAACACATGTCGCTGTGCCTGCTCAGGCCCGTGAGAGCTGACCAATCAGGGTAGAGAGTTATTCAGGAGGACGGCCTTAAAGAGACAGAATGGAAACATTCTATATATATCTCTGTTTTGTCAAAGTGAACAAATCCTGGTTCCACGTGTAAGTTTGTTTAAACAGACTTGTTTTACTTCAGATTTGTTTGGATTCATGCAAATTTTACTATACTGTGACCTTAGAACTGCACTTCACTGTTGCTGTTTTGTGTGTTTATGCTAATAAGCTGCCACTTTGTCTGAATTACCATTTGGTTTCACTCCATTTTCATTTAATTCAGGGTGCAGGGACCACAGAGAGTACACTGACAGAAATATTTGCCTCCAGATCCAACAGGCAGATCAAGGCCCTGTCTGAAGCTTACCTGGCAGGTTTGTACCTTCAACACAAAGTATTTGTGATTTTACCGTTTATATGGTGACTCAGATTATTATGAAGCAACTGGCAAATGTTTCTGGTGTAATGTATCATGATCATTGTGAAATATTCTGTATCGTGCTTCTTCCTTTAAGAAACTGGAAGATCGATGATTCATGATCTGCAGTCGGAGGTGTCTGGAGATTATGGCAAAGCACTGTTCATCTTGGCTGAGGTGCGGTGCATTAAATTCTAAGAGTTATGTGTTACTGTAACCCATTTCTAACACATGAGAATCCGAGCTTAAAGCATTAGATTTATCGTAGTCAAACAGTTCTGAACATTCCTATCATATCTCTCAAAATGCAAGTAATAAATCAACCAGCACATTGAAAGAAAATGTTTTATAATCTGAACTGCAGTTAAAAATCATGTTGTCTGATGTGACTTTTTTTCTTCATTTTTGGAAAACTTGTCATCTCTATCAGTAAATTGCACATTTAGATGTTGAGTCATGAAAAGTATATTAAAAGTGCCCTTCAAAGGGCTCGTCTTATAAATGTAGGTTTATTCTACAGCCCGTATCACAAACTGTCATCTTCTGGTCCTCCTCACAGGGGAAGAGGGACGAGAGCACCAATGTGGACACCAGCAAAGCTAAAGCAGATGCTAAGGTACGCCCACTGCCAACTGAGTTGTTCACCGTTTAGTTTCTGCCTGTTTCTCAAGCATGTGGCTAATGTGGCAACAGGAAACATTGCAGATCACTTTAATTACCGTGTCACACAGCTCTGTAAGTGTGGTATACGCAGACTTCTTCAGTTGTTTGACCTGACACATTCATGGGGTTTGAAGGCACCACTCACCTCAGATGACACAACTCTCTTGCCAATTCAAGTTTCAATCTACTTTTCCTATGCTTAAAATAGTCTGTTGTCTTTCAACCACTGGATTTGCCCCCCAAAATCCTTTTTTATATCTAAACTTATGCCGTATGTATCATAACACTCAATCTAATTCCTCCCAGGCCCTGTATGAAGCAGGAGAGAAGAAGTGGGGGACGGACGAGGCAAAGTTTATTGACATCCTGTGCCACAGGAGTATTCCCCAGCTTCGACAGAGTGTGTAACATCTTTTCATTTTTATGTAGATGCTTATACAATAAAAAATATGTTTATGGAGTTAACAAGCATGCTTGTAGCTCTGTGAGGTTAGGCACAACATTGGTTCGAGCTACTCGCGTGAACAAACATGCTCATGCAAAGCAGGCATGTTTTCCATGGTCACCACCTTAGTTTAGCATATTAGTTGTTTACATGAAGCACAGCTGTGGATGGTGGGATTCTCATTAGTTTTGCAGGTATTTACTTGTAAATCAAATAATTGGACGAGTAATTCAAAGTTTTAACCTGACGATGGCGCTAGATAAGAGGTAAAAGGATCAATTACTGGGATTCATACTCTGGTCATCATGGACACCTGCACCAAATCTGGTAGCAATCCATCCAATAGTTCTCAAGATAATTTACTAAAAGCTAAAAATGTGAACCTCGTGTTGGCAGTACGAGGAGAAGTCAGGGCATTGCCAAAGTTGGCAGGATTCCTCCTCTGGGACAAATAACATTTCATGGCAACCCTACATGTAGCTCCAATAGCAATAAATCCATGTCGAACTTTCAACAGGAGACTAAAAGTTGTATTCAAATCTCTCTCATTTTTTTTAGCTCTGGTAGAGTACAAGGCCATTAGTAAGAAGACTCTGCAGGACAGCATTGAGAGCGAGATGTCTGGAAACCTGGAGAAGATACTGGTGGCTGTTGGTGAGAAGAACGTGTTGTGTTGTCTCCCTGTTTCTGACCCCTTACATTGAACAGTGGTCCATCTTTAATGTGTCGCACCTTCATATTCATTTGGTATTAGCTGATCACCTATTTGATATAATTAATTTCTTAAACGTTTGTTTTGGTCTAGTTAAGTGCGTGAAGAACGTTCCTGCATACCTCGCTGAGAGGCTTTTCAAGAGCATGAAGGTAAGCTGTACGATCTGTCCATCTGTATCATCAGGGCCTTTAAGATCCCGAAGTCTGCAGTTACACAAGAGGCTCCCAAAACAAAATCCTCATATTGTTTGGCCTTTTTTAGCCACACCATACAACCGTATTGGCCACCGGTGGTGTGGAAAGGAATGTTAAGCCACTGTTTTGTAGCTGCTGCTTTGACTAAATTTGCCTACGGGCTTTAACGTGTAGAACCAAAAAACATGTGAAGCTGCTGACGTGCTGCAGAAGCAGGATGATGTATGTTGACATGCAGCTGGTAACAATTATCCAGGTCCTAATATGTGCCTTTCTTTACATGTTAATCCCAGGGTCTGGGAACCACAGAGTCCACTTTGACAAGGATATTGGTCAGTCGCTCAGAGATCGACCTGCTGGACATCAGAACCGAATACAAGAAGCTGTTTGGAGTTTCCCTCTACTCCCAATTAGAGGTCAGTACACATGACCACAGATGAAATTAAATTTGCTCATTACGCTCTGCATACATGTTCAACAAAGCCTAATGTTGTAGGTTCGTGGTTTCAGATAATGGACAAGAATTTACCCCTGTTGTTATGACCACGTTTGTAAAACGTAAACCACGATTTCCCGTTTCCCTCACCCCCTTTCTTCTCTTATGTTTCTGTAGTCTGAAGTGTCGGGCAGTTACGGTAACGCCCTCAAGCATCTATGTGGCCAGGACGACTAACCCCTCCCTGCTGCTGGTATGAAAAACATGTGGTGTGATGTGAAGCTTTGCCCCACGAGGACGAGGATGGCCAGCCGCTGACCTTAAAACAAGCATCATACTGATACGTTAGCTTGAACTTCCCGCACGATATCTGGAACTAACACTCTAGAAATGCCTCTTAATGTGGAATCCCAGTGATGTTCAACCATGCATTGATGTTTTAAACTGCAGACTGAATGATTAACACCCAAAGAAGAAGCCGTCATTCGTGGATATGAAGATGTCATTGAATGTCTTTTTGAATATATCGTTTGTATTCCATGATAGCTATCCAAGAAGTATAGTTCTTGTATATTGTAACACAAACAGCCCGAAAAATGCCAACAGTCACACAATGACTAATAATGTCATACCTTTCACATTTTAAGACAATAAAATATTATATTATTTGTGCTGTGTGTGTGTGTGTGAGTAAAGAGATGCAAGACGACACTGTGCTGTTTATATAAAAATACGTATTTTATTTAATGGTTTTGTTGATGTTGCTGTAACCGACTCCTACACACGTCATCAGGACTTTGTCTCCACCTTTTCTTTCATCTTCTGAAGGCTTCTGAACCTCAATCTTGAACATCGTCTGGAAGAAATCTTTAATGTGTCTGAGGAACTCGATCCTGAAGGACAGAGAGAGACAGAGGGAAGAAAGTTAGTAATATGATGAAATAAACTCTTGTCTACAAACAAGACACACTTGTAGTTGCAGAACTATTCTCTCTCATGCACATGACCTTCTATTCTTAAAGCTAGGATGTCAAACACTTGTAAAACAAGGGCAATTTATATAAACAGAAACAACATAATCCAAAAGTTTATACTTTTTCATAAACAGGACTGAGGGAACAGGCTGTGTTGTCTGTCATCAGCATTACCTGAGTAAGAGGAGGAGTGTATTGTGATGGCACTGCCAATCTTCAGTTATCATAGTACTGTACTTGAGAGGGACACAGCACCGGTACCATGATAACTGAAAATGGACAGTTCATAGTTCGCTCCTCATACTTGATGACGTCCACGTCAGACATCAACTTCCTGTTCATTGTTTGTCTATACTTGTTTGCTTTATCGTTAAACATTATCCACAAACAGTTTATGCAAATAATGTAGGTAAAACACATCTTAGACTGTTAGTAAATTAATTCATCACACATTCACCAAGCAACTCTGTGTGAACTGGCACACACCGTGGAAATGCACAGCTGGCCAAGTCCCATGATGATGCATGCATTCAAAAGTATGTGAAAAATTTGAAGAAAAAAATTAATCGATTTAAACTGTGGCCTGTTATTGTCTGCTGGTTTAAACTCTTGAGCTGCTGTCTTCCCTGTTTTATTAAATAAGCTTCAGAGTTTAGCTTGTCTGGAACAAAGGATGCAAAAGTATTTATATAATTGTGGAGAGAAAATGTTACTATGTCTTAACATTGCTATTTGGTGTTTTCCAAACCTTGAACCTGGTAATGTTATAGTGAGGTTTGGTGTGTTTAAAGTCCAACATGCATTTGCAGAATGGGCCAACTGCTGGTGCACATGAATACAACAAACTTCTCATTGCACAAACACTTTGTTTACCATGAACTGCAGCATCTTGTGTGCATTACATACATTTTTTTAAAATCAGGTATTTTTCGGTGACAATCGATATAAAAACAAACAATAAGGTCAAACAAGCTAATGTGTATTTATTGCCGCTGTTGTGTATTTGCCCAGCATTTCGTGCCCTACATTTTGATGAGAACTTTGAAACGTGGTCACTTGCCAAGATTGGACAAGTAAAAGAGTAACAAAATGTCAGGCTGGACATGTTCTACATTTGGACAAAGTGCATGTGTTGAACAACTTATGAATAAGCCAAGGGCCTGGGGGGGAGGGAGCTTTGTGTGTGTCTATTACTGAATGACAACGCTTACGTGTAGGGGGAGAGCGGTCCGAGCAGAACCTTCGACACGTCCTGCTGGCCAAGGGTCATCAACAGCAGCGCCAGGCTTTGATTGGATGAATCCACGCAGCCACCCTAAAAACAGATGTAGAGGAGGGGCGACGTGTTTCAGCAACAAAAACAACACAGACATACGTCATGGAGGTGGAGATGTTTAAAAAGAACTCAGCAACCCCTTGCCAGAGGATTGAGGATTGATTGTCTCAGGGGAAACACCGTTAACCATCTACGCCTTTTTTCAGCTCTGGACACAAAATGTAGTCTTTAAAACTCAAACCTTGTTCAATAACATACACAGAGAATGAGAGAATAAAAAAACATATGCCCAAAGCCACGAGTACGAAACATTCGAAAGGAATTTGTTTAGAGTTTCGGGAGACCAGGTCAAGATGAATGTCATGTTGCTACAGGCTCTGGCCCCAAGTTGCAGCTCTGCATTTCTCGCTTACTCACATGACACCTTCTACAAATTCAGATATCCTGTTGGGTGTTTCCTCCTCTTCTTTCACATATAATGCTCGCCCTTTGCCTCCTGCTCCCCTTTTCCTTGAGCACAGAGGACCCTCTCTCCGTGTCCAAGTGATCACATGCCATCGTGATTACTCGACAACAGCTATGTGCTATTCACCGGGGCTGTATTAAGAGGCCCATGCATGACTGGACACACCCAAGAGCATTTTTATAAATACCGGATGAACTTTAAAATGGCCGTCTATCCTGTGATTTTGTCCGTTTAGGTTTACACAAGGTTACTTTCTGCGGGAGAGTCATGCAGTATTGTGGCATCGTGACAGCTTGTCAGCAGGAATATGATTCAATTACATAATCATATCACCGACATCACGGCGAGACTATGGTGACATTGTATGTATTGTTGATGAGGCAGAGATTTATGCTAACTGCGTTCCCTCTGCAAGTGGATGACATTTATTAAACCTGGTACGCTGTAAATAAAAATAAAATAAATAAATACTTCCCCACCACTCTTTTACTATATCAACAAGCCTTTGGAGGTTTATCCATTTAATGCACAAATTAAGTCCATCTTAAAAAAGTTTTCTGTGTACATATCCTGTCTGGATACATGAGTCACATTTAACTTTAAGACATTTAAAGCAGGAATCATACTTAAAGCAGGAAAAATGTAAAAAATATAGTTGACTTAGTTGACTTTGAGTCTCATCCCTAGCTCATCAAATACTTTAGGTTGTCAGCTCGGGTAGGAAACCAAACCAGAGCGTCAGTATTTCAAGCAGACATTACTTCGGGAGGTTACCAGTAAAAACTCAAACAAGGTTATGAAGAGCATGATATTTTACAGGAGGTTTTATCCAAATCCCAATAACATTTCTCTATTATCGTCCACAAAGCTGGCAGCACAGAAAGTGTACTAGTGAAATAGTATTGCGCCTGAGCACCGAACTGTTTGTGTGCTGCTGTTCGAACCGCAGGTTCGAACGATTTAAATCTTTCCCGACCAGTTTCAGGTTTAGAAGTTTTTGTTTGCCGTGTACTTTTCAACAAGCAGCTTCATTTCAGTACAAGACAGAGAACATTTTAATAAGGCAGTTCCTGACAGCTAGTTTCAGGCCCTGCCTTCCAAAGAAACCATTAGACAGTTAGGATCTGCAGCTACGATAATGGCCCCAAGACCTCATCAAAAAGTCCCTTCAATCCTTAACACAACTTTCTAACTGAAAAAACGTGGGACTCACGCGATGTGATGAATATATATACATGATGAAAATGACAAGTCAAATCAATGTTCAACTTTAAAAACTGAGCAGGCGTCAACCTGTAAAACTGCATAAAAAAGTGAGAGGATACAAGCTGAACGAAATGAAGAAAATGGAAATCTATGTATGAAAGCAACGGGTTAAGACCTACTTCTTTCCTGTGGATTGATTTGACCTAAATTGACACCATTCTTACCAAACCTGAGATGTTCTAAATTTAGTGACACCTCCATATAGCAAGACTTTGGACTAAAAAAAAGAAACAACATCATGTTCTCAGCTATACCTCGATAAACGATACTTTTCGCAAATGTCTTCAGACTCTTTTTTGAAAAAAAAAACTATGGTCAACTTTTTTACTTAAAGCTCTAAAGCTGACTATAATCACATAAATAACATACAGTGACATGGAAACATTCTGGACATGACAATACTATAAATAAAATAAAAAAAAACCCAACTCAACAGAATTTCAAGAGTGCACCACTTACATCAGCTCCTCTCCAGTGTTGATGTTGCTCCCAAAAACAAAATGTCCATCGAGTAGCGATGGTTTACTACAAGAAGACTGTACTGATTAACCATAAAACAAACAGACGCACACATACAGAGCGCCCGTGCCCTTTAATGTGCATCCAGCAAATCTCTTTTTTCCGTTTTCAAAAATTAACTATTCCAGCACAAGACACATCCATTTTACCCCCTTTCTCTTCTTCTGTGCTGTAGCACTCACCCTGTCCTCCTGCTGCAGTTAGCTATTAAAAGCAGCCGTTATTCAAATGCTGTTCAATTTCCAAACTGGTCAATTTACCTGCTCCACGAGCTGCTTATTATTTAATCCACCACACTCCGACGCTGCTACAGAGAGCTGTCACAGCCCACTCTGTTGCTTGGAGTTAAGAGGATGCATCCAACAATATTCCTGCTTGAGGATTAATCAGCACTACCCTGACCAGCTAACTGGACTCACATGGTTCATATGAGAGGCAGAGCCATGCGGAGGCAAAGTGAAGTCACAGAATCTAATTGGACACATTCTGATGAAGTGGGCTCTTTTTCCTGCGTGACTATGTGAAATTTCTTGTGCCCGGATAACTCTTTAGAAACAGCCACATTACACGATCTCACACCTACTACTGTAAGTCACAGTTAGGTAGAAATACACAGGAACATAAAGTCATGCTATGGCCACAAACATAACTGTTAATCTTCACTCACAAATTCCTCATTTATCAAGCCTGTTTGACCGAACACCATTCAGCCGACACATCACCGAATCAACCGCAACACTGGTGAGTCTCTGAGCTCTGCACAGAATCTGAAAAAAACATGGGACTCACGCGACTTGGAGTAGAATCCCACACTGTTTAATAATAAATACGACTTTATCATTTAAATACACACATGAGTAAATTGTGTGACAACGTAAAATACTGTGTGACAGTTTAAGAAAATTAAACTTATTATGAAATGTAAATTTTTCATCATTATTTTCACAATAGTTTCTTCGTACATTTTTATTTTATCAAGGACATTCAAAAATTCTGTTAGGATTCATAGTGGCACTGATGTTAAGGAAGATGAATTAAAAAGTGCACTGACATCTTATATCATATAAAAGAGAGACTTTCCAACAAACCGTCAGTGAGCAAACAGGAGAAGATAAATCTGGCTCTACTTTGTCTGTGTACTTTACTTCTGTCTCCACCGACAACGAAATAGTTTGACTTCTGTTCTTTCAAATCTAATGTCGGAGAAACTGCCTACATAGCAGGCTGTAGCATCTACCTTGGAGATGAGAAAATGCCTGATAAAAACATCTGATTTGACCTGAAATACCCTTCTGTTGCTTTCTACATTGTGATTCAGCCCACAAACAGTTTCTCAGTTGAGTTCCAGACTGGGGTGATTACCAGAGAATGTGAATAAACAAGGGCAGAAAATGTCATTGTTGCTGAGATAGCAATGTGTCCTGACCGACTGGTATTCCCCAAGAATTTGGATTTTGTCTGGTGATATGCTGCAAACTGATTCTCCAGATGCTGTGGGCGGGGCAATTAAGACCTCATATCAACTCTCCGTGATAATGGAGAATTTTTACAGCACAGTAAGAAAACCAACAAAAGTAGGCCTACATGTTTGAGTAAGTTAAACGTAAGCAGAATACTGCATTCCTCAAAGTGGAAATTGTATCGTATGTAGGGCAAGTTTGATATCAACGAAAAATTTTTAATTCTCAGCATACAAGCTCATTAAAGCATATCTCTTCAAACTTATACGTAATACATTAATGTTGGATTTCTTCTGTAAACTGTTATCAGACTTGTTGGAGATGAGTACAGGCAGGTACCCATGAATTCCTGCTTTAGCTCTGCAAATTAAACAGGACAGGGTTGGTATTGTGAATGGACAGCTGCTTTAGAGATTAATGAAGTGATGAAAGAGCCCTGCAGTTTCAGAGCAAACAAAAAACACGGGGAAACATGATACAAGATCATGTAATTCCTCACTGCCAACACAAAGTACTATTTTACTGACTCCTATTGCATTCAATATAGAGCCTCACACACTCTGTGTGTGTGTGTGTGTGTGTGTGTGTGTGTGTGTGTGTGTGTGTGTGTGTGTGTGTGTGTGTGTGTGTGTGTGTATGCGGGTCTTTGCGGTACCTACCCGATATACCTCCTCCAAAAGCATTTTGGCACAGTTCCTGCCGAGGTCCTCTGGTAGTATGGGGCCTCCCTGCCCCTGCGGCGTAGACGACATCTCAGCACTTAGGAAGGAGCCGTTCAGGGTCTCTGCCACCAGGGTCAGCCCGAAACCTGGAGACCTGAAGTTAACAAACATGGATGATTTTGTATTTTTCTGTTTCACTGAAACTTTGCTTATATATGAAGAAGTTTCTGCATTTTAAACTGTAGTGACAAGACTAACAATAACGAGTCATCCTGTCCACTGACAGGAAATAAGACAATAATAACTGACTAGTCAATGACAACTGTCAGTTTCTGATACTCACTTGCCGGAGTTGGCTCCTTTCATGTGGTCTGTGTAGATGTAGATGTCTGGAATGAACTTGTTGAGGATGCTCCTGGTTGACTCCACCAACCTGTTGGCCATCTGAGGAGAAACTCGCACTGAATATCTGGTTTTAGACCGTCAAGGATTTTTGATGATTCCGGCAACAGCATGAGATTGTCTTGAGAAAAACAGTGATTTCCACTTCAGTTTGAAAAGGAGAACATAGTGTGGAACCTAATTCCAGCAAACAGCAGAGTTCAGTTTTTGGCATTCTTGACATGATTGATACTGATATTCTTAGTCAATTAACTGATTAGACTGAAATTAGTTTGGTGGCCATTTTGAAAATTGATTTATTGATTTAATTTCTGGGCAAAAGTCCAAAAAAGAATCAAAGTTTCTGTGGGAGGATTTGCGGCTTTCCTCTGCTGATTAACTCTGTGAACCCATTACATTTGGGTGCTTTAGCTGCAGATCAACCAAAACAAGACATCTGAAGCTAACATTGGACTTATGGATATTATGAAATTAACACATTTTGATTCATCACTATTTTCTCACATTTGTACTCAAATAATCATAATTTATAACCCTAAAAGACACAACATAAAAGGACTAAACTCCAAAATGATTTTTGAATGAAAATCTATATCACTCCAGCTTTGTTTACAGATGAAATAAGGCCAAGATTGTGAGCCTGAGAAGGATACGCCACTCCTCTGATCCTCTTGATCTTTCCTGGGTCAGTCAGCTGCACCGGCCTTATGGTCCTGCGGACAGGACATGTGAACACTACCTCTCCTCCCCCACCGGGTGCCATCCCCCTCTTAACCACCTGAGGGTGCAGCAACAAACACAGATTTAGTTATTTTCAACCAGCACTATCTTTGAACGTAAAGGCTATATCATGCTTAACACACCAGCATCATGTCCTCACCTTGAGATCGAAGCCTTCTCCATCAATACCAAAAGTCTTCATCAGAGGGAGGGCTGTGGACTTCAGCAGGTCGACCTGCAGGAGGCAAAGAGATTAAATCCTTCGAAAATCGCAGTCTTCCAAGGGTTCAAAGTGAAAAGTATCTCACAAAAGACTGCCAGGACCAAAGTCTATTTGTTAACCAGTGGGCCTCAGAGCACCATCCACTGGGTTAAGGTGTCAGAGGTACTGCCAAATGGTAAGATCAATATTAAAATGTGTTTACTTTTGGGGTAATATACAAACATTGTTATTTTTAATCAAAATATACTCAAACATTTGCATAATAAAAAACTAGAGCTGCAACAAAAAACGTAATCTCTGTTCAGCATCAACCGTTGTTTTTTTTAAAATTCACAAGCAGCCTTAACTTACAACAAAGGGTTTAGAATCAGTCCTACAATAGATCACTCATCATCACAGCAACAACCAGAGACGCGGTTCACTGTTTCCATAGCAACACCTCTCCTCTTCTTTTAACTGCTTTCTGGTCTCTGGTTTGTTGACATTACACAGTTACCAGTGCAGCTCATCGCAGAGAGCTAAAACAAGGGCTGTTGCAGTGGCTGAGGCTGGCTTGCTATGACAACATGTCAAACATGCAAACAACAACATTTCAACACTCTCTCAAGTCAATATACAAACTTCTGAGTTGAATCAAAAATCAGACCACAACAAATTATCTTATGTTCTAAACTACACCGCAGATCAAATATATCGCTTGTAAGGACACCAATTTTCCTAAATGCATGTAGCAATGTGCGCACTAGAGGGCAGTGTTCATTTGGATTTGCAGGCTGTGCATTTTATGCAGAAATTACCCTGCAAGTAAGTTGATACGCTTCTTTGCAGAAACATACTTCAGCTCCATGAGCCACATGATTGAAAATTAAATCACAAGGGGCAAAATAAAGGGTGCCAATGTACAATAAGACTACTCTCGGAAAGGATTTATAAATTATTTGTATATAAGTTTACGTATATGGTTGTTAATAAGCTACAAAACAATATGTGCCCTCACCGTCGGGTCAAGCGGGTCGTTGGTGACTCCCTTCAGTGTGGCCCTCAGAGGGGTCTTCATGAACGGAGCCAGCATGAGAAGGGCCTCCAGATAGTAGCCGATCGAGCGCTGCGTGTTGCAATCATGTTCTACCGGGCCACCACTTAACAAGCCAGGCTGGTAGAATAATACAGTACCTTGTAGAGAAAGACAAGGGGACAGACAGGGAGGTTAGTCCATAAAGTAGTGGATGGGTTTTTAGTCTTGTTATAATGGAGTCAGCTAAAAACAAGGGCTCCAGGGGGCAACTATTCTGGTTGTACATGCACCTAAATATGTGTCAAGTGTGACTTTCCATAATGATGGTCGCAACTGATATTCAGCAGGTTAGACTGAAACATTTACAAAAATAAACAGTTTAAAAGGGGCACTATGCAGTTTTTGAAAAGACATTCAAACTCAGAATTGAGAATTTATGTACAATATAAATGAAGTCATGATAAAATCTCAGAAGTATTAATTTTCTGAAGTATCTCACAGTAAACAGAAATTAAAAAAAAAAAAAAACGCCCTGTCTGTGACAGAAGGCAATATTACAGTCCCACCCTGATTGTCACACTCACCTGTTTGGTTGATCTCTATTCTGGAACCATTGGTCACTTTGTCTAGCAGTCTGATGAAGCTGGCCTCAAAATCTGGAGAATACAGACATGCAGTTACAAACATCTCCAAACAGCTGTGATGTGACTGAAAGACATGTTTTTTTCAATTCAACCCAAGTCTATCGAAACTTTTTTTTCAAAATGTCAACAAGTAGATGGGGGTTAACTAATGCCTACGTTTTATATTTGGCGTTAATTTCCAAAACATCTGGATTGAAATAAGTGGATTTAAAGGTTCTTGTATCCACTGGGGGAACTTCTGATAATCCTCATTCACATATGCCAACATAAACCACTCAAATAATCAAAGTCAGAGCTCTGTGACGATATGTTTTAATGCTCCTGACAAACAAATTAAAAATACAACTTTGTACAGTTAAGGAAAATTGCATTTAAGTCGCGTTTGCACTACTATCCCATCATTTCCCACACCTCCGACGCCCAGTGGTAAAACACACTCCCAACTGCGTAACAGCTAGCTCGTTAGCCGCCGAGCTAACTGCGACGCCACATGCAGCAGAGTGAAGCTGCGACTCACCGCGCAGCCCCGGGTCGTCATCTTTGGACCTGATGTTTTTGATTTTAACACGCTTCCCGCTGAGTGTGGACAAGACCAGTCGCTGTCTGAAGAAATTGCAGCCGTCGTACGCGAGCCCGTGGCTTGCCATGTTATTGTTGTTTCTGCCTGGCGTCAGTGGAAATCCACGTGTGTTTGTCCAGGAAGACGCTGGTGGGAGGAGAGGATACGGCAGACAAGGAGGGTCAAAAATGTGTTTTATCAGGTTGCATCACCGCCATTTGGCCACGAGGTGGCGCCAGATCACCACTCATTGAAATAACGTGCGTGGCTGAATAATATTTTCAGTCTTAAAGGCACAAAACGTGATCGAAGTGTAAACAAACATTTTGCTACATATAAATATATCACATTATTCATTTGATCTTTCTTTAACAGTGGCTGTATATAGATAATAAAGCAAATTTAAGTCATTTTAAATCTCTCATGATGAAAATCTAACGTCAAAGTTAGTATTTTCACTAAATATTGAGGTGTTATATAGATCAACAATGTCTGCAATCATGATTTAACTCCTTAAAAACAATTTTGAAAAGCTGAACATGAGAGCAGACTGCTTGTCGTTCGTCCTGCCTGCCACTCTGCAGGTCTGTCGGCTGAGAGGGATCGAGGGCTCGGAAGGGATTAATCACGGCAACCTCGCCAACAAGCTTTTTTCCGCCTGTAGACCAATTACATAACCGTATTATACAATAAATACATCTCCAGTTAACCGCAAATAGCGGCGACATAGGGGAGGAAGTTAGTCAGCGCGCAGTAAAAAGGGGCTCGTTTTGCTCGGAGTGCGTCCTCGGAGGAGTGCGTCCCCATCTGCCCCCGCTGGCCCTTGTACTGGTGGCACTTCACATCTTCTTCCTCTTCCTCCTCCTCCTCTTCCTTCTCCTCTTCCTTGTGTTTCTGCAGCGCTAAGGGGGAATAACTGGAATGAAAGTCAAGGTCCAGTGAGACCGGCCGCACAAGACGCGCCCACTCTTGGCGGCGCTGCGCACTCCTTGGGAAAACAGACCTGCGCCGATCCGGTCTTGGCCGCGCATCCACAGAGGGGTTTTCATGGGAAGGACACGGCCAGTCTGCTCTTGAAAAGCTCGGCGTTAACACGTAGTGGCGCAGAGATGGCTCTGCATAAGATTTTTCGCGCTGTCATAATGGGACCTCCCGGCTCGGGGAAGGGAACAGTGTCTGCGCGCATCACCAAAACTTTTGGACTGAAACACCTCTCCAGCGGGGACATTTTGAGAGCAAACATCAACGCCAAAACCGGTAAGACAGCGTCCAAACTCAAACGTGTATTCGAGGAAGTAAATCTGCAAAAGTCAGCAGGTCTTCAGATGTGAGGGTTATTTCAGGTCGCGTCTACTTTATATTTAGAAATGTCACTTAACTACACCTTGGTTTCCTTGAGGATATTCACTGTTAGAAGCAGCCCACGCACTCTATGATGCCACACAAGCAGATTATGTTGCGCTGAGAACTAGTGTGAAAAATAATCTGGTCTAGTCTGATAAAAGCACCACTCCCATACCAGTTGGGATTGTCTCACAGCATGTGTGTCCTCTCCAGGCAAGGTCAGACCGGTGAGCAGGGGAATAGAGCCTGCTGCTCTGTGTTTATACTGGAAACACTTGAACTCAACATTACCTGAACTTTGGAAAGAGGCCCACTGCTTCTCAATATCACCTTGGTGGTAGATACAGAGGGGTGTAAAGATAAGCAGCGGTGCCTCAGGTGTGGTATTTACAGCTGCATGACAGAGGAACTGTTTGTTTGGAGGATGTAATTCGGTGTTTAAGTGGAGCCTGGAGCCTCCTGCAATCACTCTTAAACCTTTATTTATGCTCACGTGTTTTTTCCCTGCCCTGTTATACTTTCATACTGTAGACGTGCAGACATTTTGAGTCACCTCAGTCTGACTAAACCCTTGTATTGTTGGCAGCTGAGCCGCCCCAGTGGAGCAGTTGGCAGTCAGATCAGGTCTTCTTATTGACATTCCCAGCTTACATTTCCTCAAACAGACCTTGAATCTAAACCAGTGACCTTCCCAGTCCTGAAACTGCCTCCCCAGCGTTCTCCTAAGTCATACTGAACACCAAAAAGACCTTTACCGTGTAAAATATAAACTCGATGAATTGCACAATCCCCCTAAATTGTCACTTTTGCGAAACTGGTGGTCATGTAACAATGCGTTTGCCTTTACCAGTGCACGGTCTAGTCTACACATGCCTGAGTAACACAGAACTCATCATTTCTGTGTTAAATCCAACTTTCTTTTATGTTGCCTTTGGTTTTACGCTCAGTTTCACCGTTTCCTCTGTCTGTCAAAGTGACATAACAGCAGACGATTAGCATAGTCAGGTCACTTCTGCAAGGCTTGTCAGGAAATTCCTTTGTTCAGCTGGACTCTGACCAATTAAAGAGGACGCCAGAGGGAAGAGAATGGAAAATGGAAGTTATTTTTCTATAAGTAGCTTTACATTCAAAGTCCGAGACAAAAAGTGCTCACATAATTGTCTGTTTGATTGTAGCCACAGTATTACGGTTATGATTGTATTAAATATATTCAAACCCACCATGCTGGGACTGCACTGATATCTTAAATGTAAATAAGTTTCTGTGTCAAAAATTCTGTGGTGCTAAATGCTTGAATGATGGCTGAGGCAGAGGAAAACACACAAGGGTAAATATTTGAACGCTGAAGATTAATGTCATTAGATGCTTTTGGCAGGCAGGTACAGATAATCTTTCACGTTAAAGTAGTTCAAAGTATGAGCAGCATCCTCTCTGCAAGTGTCTGATTTTCATGTGTGTGTGTTTGTGTCAGAACTCGGCCTGCTGATGAAGTCCTGCATCGATCAGGGTCAGCTGGTACCCGATGATGTCATGTCTCGTCTCATCCTGAGTGACCTGAGAGCTCTGGACCAGAGCAGCTGGCTGCTCGACGGTGAGTTTGTAGCACCGCTCATTTCTGATAGGAAACAACGGCTCGTAAAAGCACATTCAGAATTGTTTGTTATAAATTTAAAGGTGCAGTTGGTAGGATTTAGTAGCCTCTACTTGTGAGGTTGCCTTCTGCAAACATAATTATGAATAATGTTGTGTTCTAAATTCACGCACTGGACCTTTAAAACAAAATGTTATCCATCTATAACTGTAGTTTGAATGGGATGTTTTTAATTGTCGGCTGTTTTCTGTGATCTCATTGGTTCTAAATCCTGTTACAGTCATTTAACCCACCCCTCCTTCTTCCTCTGTACTTTGTCCCTCGCTTCCCTCCGTCCATCTGTCTCTCTTCCAGGCTTTCCTCGTACTGTATCCCAGGCGGACGCTCTGGATAAAGCCTACAGTGTGGACACAGTCATCAACCTCAATGTACCTTTCCAGACCATCAAACAGAGGCTGACCTCACGCTGGACTCACCTTCCCAGCGGCAGAGTTTACAACGTAGATTTCAACCCGCCTAAAGTCCCTGTGAGTACATCCTCTCTTACCTGTTACCCCTTCAATATTTCTGTTTCTTGTTCTCAGATACGGTCGGTACAGAATCTGAACTGACAGCTGGCGTCTTTTCAATTTCAGTTGTCGCTCACAGTTGGCTTTTTTTTCCCTCCTATGAAATGATGATTGTTTATTTGAGATCGGCCTATCATTCAAGGATTTTCCTAACGTCCGCCTTAAAAGAATGAGGCGCGAGAGCCAACATGATGCAATAAGATTAAAAAACAAACAAAAAAACATCTGAAAGTCACTGGAGAGGAACCTACACAGAACGGTGTGAGGTTACTGGAAGACAGCAGAGAGACACTAATAAGATAGGTGACACACTAATGAGGAAAAACATTAGCATCCAGCATAAACAGAGGAAAAAACAGAAACGATTGCACAACTGTTAAAAAACGGGAAGATGAAATGACAGGGGACCTTTGCTCTCCTCCAGTGTTGTTACGCAACGAGTAAAAAGGAAAGGAGTTTTTCAATCATGACCGCTGTCGGAGCTCTCTGACCTGCCGTCATTTACAGGTGTTCTGTGGGGATTTGTTTAAGGCAAAAAAACAAAAAAAAAAAACAAATCCAGCTTCTTTTCATCTGCATCTTTTTTTGTGCATGTTGCATCTGTTTCCATGACGACAGACCGAGCTCTCTTGATAGCCGCAGGCAAATGTTTGTTATCCTTTCACACACTGTTTTTCAACCTTTCAACATTCACATGAACAAAGTAAATATCTGAGGAATAGGAGCCTATTCAACGTCTCCATGCATGTCTTGATTGGATCTGTGTATCAGTCTCACATGCTGTCTAACATAGCATGGACACTGAAGATATTACACCTGACAAGGTGTTTGAGCTCCTGTTTCTGGCTGACTGATGGCTGACTCACAGCTAACGTGCCTGTGGTCACGTGTGCCCTCAGTGATTGCCTGCATGGTCTGGAGGAGTAACACATTCATAGTTAATCATTGGCTCCTTCGCTGTATTCTCCACAGCCCTATTTGCTAGCATGCCTTAGTCGCTATAAATGTTATGCAGAGCCCATAGCAAACAAACAAAAAAAAAACCCGCAAACGTGAGCTTTTGTAAGATTTGCGAAAAAATAGAACACCTCTCGATGCAGTGATGCTACATAAGAAATCCACTAACCTATGAACCAAGTGAGACTTTCTTACAACGTTCTGCCGTGTCACAGTCGGAGAAGTACAGGCGTACACAATAAAATGAAAGATGGCTGAACTGAGTTGAGCAGGTTCAAGGTCCTGGTGCTGTGCGTGCTGTCTCACTGGTTTATTCAGACACTTCAATAGAGCAGAGTCGTCGTTAATGTTATCATCCACACCTGCTGTTCCTTCTGAAACGTGGCCGTGAAACAGGGCCAGTGGTTTTGTTTAAAGGAAAAGTTCACCCCAAAAAAAGATGTCAGTCATTACCTGTAGTCACTGTGTCAGGTGAAGTTTCGCAGTTCACAAAACATTTCTGGTGCATCACAGCAAAACAGCTTTGCGTCATTTCTCCTTAACAACTGAAGAAGATGGGAGTTTGTTTTAAAATGTAAAAACGCGACACTCCACACAGCTCGTCTGGCATAATCCAAGTCTGTGGAAGCCCCAAGACCTCAAATAGATTTGAGCGATTTGGGTGAGGTAGTCACTTGTTATGAAGCATGAAGCTCCATGATCCAAAATTGATTTGAAAAGCCCTTACTTAGCAGCTGCAGTGAAGGTTTTTGTTAAAAAAAAAAAAGGGTATAAACAACAGCTTTTCAGATCAATTTGGGATCATGGAGCTTCCCAGTTCCTGCGATATTGCTTTATAACAAGTAACTAGCTTACCCAACTTTTCAATTTTGAGTGAACTTTACCTTTAAGATGTGGCTGATGGTCGTATATCCTGCAACTGTTTCTGTTTGAGATCAATATCCTGGGAAATGACCTGCTGCTGCATTTGCTACATGTTCAAAGTTTACCTGCATACAGTGGAAACAGAGAGACAACATCTCTCACAGGGATGAAAGGTCGCTAAAAAGGTCTCTCAACATAATTTGGCTTTATCACTATCAATCTGGTCTCTCCTCTTGGTCGACTGGCGTGAAAGCAAAGACAACACTGTGTGTTTCGTGAGCCAAGCGGCGTGTTTACATTCCAGTTTCTGCGCTGTGTCTGTCTTTGAGCTGGAGAAATGTTCTGGCTGTGGACTTGTACAATGGCTGGAAGTCACCTCGAGCGTTTATTAAGAAACTCTCAGCAGGTCTCTCACATTTTCTTCTGATAAGCATTCTTCATATTGCAGCTGGCAGTAAACACAACAACAACAAAAAAAGTGCTATTCCAGCATGTTGTGCAGGTGCAGTTTTTGAGTAAAGAAGCAAGCGACAACATGTGCTCATGTGTTTTCTTCAGGGTTTGGACGACGTGACAGGGGAGCCTCTGGTGCAGAGGGACGACGACACGCCGGAGACGGTCACACGGAGACTGAAGGCCTACGAAACCCAGACAGAGCCCGTCTTAGAGTACTACAGGTAGGGAACTTTGCATCCCCGCATGGAGAAACTTCAAGTGTACTCCACGTAAATGCCTTACTATAGGTAAAAGGCTGCAGCCAAAATGCTGCTGAGCTTTGACCCTGGGCTTTGTTTCCCCCCTCACATTCCTCACAGTTCCTCACATGACTGAAATATTGCTTAAGAGCCACATTCCAAGAGGACTAGCTAATAAGTGCAAATACCCAAAGGAGTTAAATGTACACACAAATATACATTTAAAAAATATATATATATTCCTTTTGTTTTTGTTTTACCAAATTCAATAAAACCTATGCAAGAAACACTAATGTACAAATACTAGACTTGTGAGGCTGCGGACCCAGTTTGAAAGTACATGCATCATTATTGCTATTTTTGGACTAATTAAGCAGGGAAACAAATTACTCTGTTTTCCCTCAAACCACAGGGATGTGCTTAGCTAGTGTCCCACTTATTTTTTTTTTATTAACAACAGTGTTGGAGAGGCTGTTCATCACATGAAGGAAGTGCACAAAATGAAAAACGCAGGAGGAACTAATATTTTAGTTTGATTGCTGTTTAACGTGTTTGTATCTGCTGTACAGAATATTTTAAAGCAATTGTGGTGTAATACTGGAATAACAGGTCATATAGTGACTGTAAAAACGTTTTCCCCTACAGGAGCAAAGGTGTGCTGCAGAGCTTCTCTGGCACAGAGACCAACAAGATCTGGCCGCACATTGAGGCTTTCCTCCACAGTAAACTCTCCTCCGTCAACCATAAAGTTGCGTAGAAAAACCAGATCAGAACGGCACAAGAAGGGTTCAAGTTTACCAGAAGAAACCGCTATGTACACAGCCATCGATCAGGTGACACTTTCTGTGAAACAATCTGTGTGACGACTTGTTCAAAAAAAAAGGAGGAAGCACATACAGTTTGTGTTGGGAAGCAATAGACTACATATGTTGTTCGGGGAAAACTCTCAGGATGGGTGAATTAAATCCTTTAACATTAGTTGTTGTATTTGAAAAAAAAGATTGTGTTTTCATTCCATAATGTGCCTTTAAAAACATAGGAGGTGTCACTGAATCTAGTGTCAAATATCAAGGTCTGTAACAGTACGATATCAAGTTAGGTTGATGAGAAATGTGAAGATTTGTAGAAGATTGGAAGAGTTTTTCTGGCTCATCCTGTCTGGTTGAGTGCAGCCACCCTGAAGAAGTGGAGCCGAGTACTGTATGCATTTTTAACTTGTTTTCTTTCGTAAATGCAATCATGACTTCTTGTCTTAGTAGAATGGGCGCAAACAACAATGTATCTTAGGACTTGAAATAAGAGACTTTTCTGCTTTTTTCATAAGAAACCACAATGAAAGCAATATTTTGTGGGCATAACTGCCCCGATATGGCTTTGGGACTGTTTCTTATGCAGCGGGTATTAAAAGACCATATTCACGCGGCGGCCATTTTCCTCTGACATAATGTGGGTTCAGGTTTGAATTGAAATACTGGATATTGAAAATCTGGAAGGACGTCAGGCCATACTTCAAGGTAAACTAACATATTTGATAGCCTATTAGCTAACGTTGGCATTCAACAACTTCCAAACCAACATTATTTGTATGATTACATCCAGGGTTTTAGTTCCAGGCTTAATTACATGTCCAAGATGTGAGTTGACATTTTAGAGTTATTTTACCTCTTTAGGTCATTGTATTGTGTGACACTGTCAAAACATAATGTTAGCTACAAAGTGGTTGGATGCTCTGGTTAGCTGTTGTCTAACAGAAGCTAGCGGTTATCAAATATGTTGTTTTACCTTCAAGTATGGTCTCATGTCCCTCTGGATTTTTACTATCCGTCGTCCTTTCCATTGCTGAGCGATGACAAAGTGGTGAATCATAATAACTTGTCAGATTACCTACAGTTGAATCACAAGCTTTGACTTTTTGCTTTCCACACTGAGCACGATGTCGGAGGAAAATGGCCGCCAACTGAATATGGTCTATAACCCTAAAGGGAACTGTGCCATGTTCTACAGATTAAATTCACTTTTGCACTTAAGTGCCTCTTTTAAAAAAAAAATTAAAAATAAAAAATGTACCAGGTAGCTCTGTGAATGTAGTTTGTAAATTATTTTTATGAATATGGACCACCGAGTAAATAATGTATAAACTGACCACACTTATATGAGTAGTTTTGATTTTTAACTAAGCCATCACTGTGTAACAGCTTCTGTCAACCACCTCAAGTCTTAATAGTGTTGCCTTTTGAAGTACATCACATAGTTTTCCATTTTAAGCGGGCATTCCTTGTTTTGAAGTTTTTAAATGCAGACTGATATTTGCCATCTCATGTGACTTGACAACTAAAGACCCTGTTGAGAAATATATTAACTTGACACACTCAGAGCAGTTTGTCATCCGGCTAGAGGATTTCACAACATTCAAGGTTGGGCTGCAGTTGTGTGTTTCTGCACTCCGTCTAAAGAATGTCTCACCATGTTAAAAAGCCACAGAAATGCTAACTGGTATTACAGTGTACTGAAACAGTGAATTTTTCCTGAACTGTACCATTTTATAAACACTTGAATATTTCAAGCACGTCTCCTTTTCATGGACAAATTACAACTGTGTCATGAGTATTTATTTTGTAGCACAATAAACTTTTGATTCTATTCTCATTATTTAGGGCCTGAGCAGGTCTCGCCCTGCGAGGTCCCTTGTAGTGACCACTTTTTTGTCTCAAATGATCACATTTTTTACTGCCTGAACATAGCCCAAAACTCACCTAACTTAGAATATAGGTCACACCTGCCGAAAATGTTTAGATTCTATTGTCATTGTGAATTTCCACTACTAGGTGGCGCTATAATCAAGGAAAGTGCGTTTTGCCTTATAACTCCCATATACTTTATCGCATATTCAAAAACCTTATATCCACGCGTTCAGTGAATTGTGCTGAATCTCGTGACATCCCCTTTTCCGCAGTTTTTTCCGCAAAATGTCACAAACCTACTTTTTCGAACTTCGAACTTACACCAATTTGCACGAAACTTTGCACACAGCATCTGTGGACTCTCCTGACCAAAAGTTATTCAAAGCATTTTGATATTTCAAACAATACTTTGGCGATTACCACTTGGTGGCAATCTTTAAATTGAACAATTTTATATCTCCACCTCGGTAGGTCGTATTAACACAAAGCTTGGTACAATTATTGCCAATGCCCTCCTGACGATAGCTGATGAAAAGTGTTACCAGGGGACTCTATAGTGCCCCCTGGAATATTAAAAATCCAAGCCCTGCCTCCTACATGCACATACATGAACGATCATGACCAGACGCACCAAAAACATCAGGGGTACCAAACTGTCATTCCAACAGGAAGTAGGCCATTTTGATTCAAAGTTCCTATTTCACCCCATTCTGATCAATTTCCATGCCAAAAAAAAGGGAGGCTCCATCTCACAATCTTTAAGATAAAATTAGAAAATTCCTGGATCTGTCTTTTTATCCAGATCAGCACCAAAAGTTAATGTAGACCCGGTCTATGTAGTTTTTGTGTAGTCCTGCAGACAAACCCATCGACCGACCAACCAACCAGGTACTGCAAGTTGGTACTGCAAAAAACTGTAGCAGTTCACAACAAGACACAGATATTGAGCACTGGTTTTATAGTTGAGTTTCTAACAGAAGTACACAATGACATGTGTAACTTACACAAACTTTGTGATAATCTTTAGATAATTATGGAAGTTAGGACACCATGGACACTGGCCACAGGTTCAGTACAACAGCTGAAGTCATGGAATTATGATAGTGTGTGTGTGTGTGTGTGTGTGTGTGTGTGTGTGTGTGTGTGTGTGTGTGTGTGTGTGTGTGTGTGTATAAATAAAAAATCATAAGCATAAAGTACACATAAATCTGTGAAAAAATGAAGAGTGAGATGACACGACATGCCCGGCAGAATCATCAATGGATCACGCGTTGGCTTCAAGTCATAAACACTTGTGTTGTACTTTAATGCATTACATGGTATCTTTAATTCCACAGTCTGCAGTTAAAGTCTTACTGGTCATGTCACTGAACAGATATTCTCTATTCATTATTCTGATTTTGGCTTGTTAAAAAAAGAATGATATTGTCAGGGGGACAGTTAATTGGAAGCCTAATGAATCTGGCACAAACCAAAAGTGATGACAACAAAAATAAGTGAGCAACAGAATACCAGCGTAAAACAAAGCAAAAATGTCACACCGTTCAAAACACGAGCTCGGCTGAAGAGGCCTACTCGTAAAAATAAAAAAGTCTTGGTGACTGGGAAGAAGAAGTGCTTGAATCATTCCACCTCAAGACAAATGTAAAGTGCAGGACACATTCAGATGCAGAGTTCCTTTCTGCATTCAGATAAACAATAAAATTCAGTGTAGTGAGCTCAGCCCTTTTTCCCCCCTCCCCTCCACATCAGTGCTCTTTAGCCTTTTCTCAGGTGGGGTTCACAGAATCCAGAACTGTAACAAACACCGACAACAGTGTGCACAGAGCACTCGTGCGAGAAAACTGGCGGTTGTGACTCTGCTTTAGTGGCTGGAAACAGATGACAAGCTGGTAAAGAAAATGCAAGCTAGTTTTTTTACACCGGCCCATCACTGAACCTTAAACTATGAATGCACAGAAGGCAACGCAGGCCGAGTGAACCTCATGTTGGAAAGAAGGAGTGATTCAAACTCCGTGATCAAGTGAATCCCAAGTGGAATAATAACAAACTAAACTGACGTGAGCAGCACCCTCCTTACACCTCACATTACCATGCCTCTTACACTCCGACAATACCTTTCCAATGAACACTAGGGTCGTGTTAAATGTCCTCATAAAACTGGGCTTCTAAATCCTGCGTTTGCATTGAAAGCAGAGTGCTTTGTCATGCAATAAATACTGGTTAATTACTGTCACATACTGAAAAGCGAGCACTACTGCCTTAAGCTCATTATTAACGGCTTGGTCTTATGTCAAGCTGCTTACATAAGTAAGCAACTGGTTATTGTTGTACTGATTACTTCTGTCACAGAAGAGGACAATATGAACCAATGCAGCCAAGTGCACAACAACAATTATTGTCATTCTGCGTTGCTGTATGTGGAAAGTCACTCTGACTTCACAGCAACTTTATTGTGTATACTGAATGAAGTATGTCCGCAGACTTGGACACCAGATAAAATCTAGTAAAAGATGCATGTTAATGTAGATTTAAAGGAGGTAGTCCGATTACTTGCTCCTATAAGTTTCTCCAGACAACACTCAGAATACTTAAAAAGGGACAGTTGACCCTAAAATCAAAAATTCGTATTTTCCACTTACCAAAACTCGTCCTTATGGTACAAGTGTTGTAGATATTGGCTGTAGAGATGTCTGCCTTCTCTCGAGTACAATGGAACTCGATGGCACTCAACGCGCTAACAAAAATGTTTACTTGAAAAACTCAACTATAACCCTTTCCAGAAATTATGACCTGGTTACTCAACACAATCCACACGTGCGAGAGGCTAGCTACGTTTGCTAGCTAATGTTGCAGCCCAGCAGAGGAGGACCGCTTTAATGTTCTCATCTCATGCTGTGACGAACACGAGCCTATTGTTCATGAGTGGATGCAGGTTTCCATCTGCGCAGCGATATGGAAAGAGAACAATTCCAACATTAAACTGCTCATAACAACCTCTGCGGATCATCTTGAGGAACGAGGTCACGATTTCTGGAAGGAGACATTGCTGTGGAGTTTTTAAATATAAATATCCTTGGTGCTTTGACCACCACAATTCAAGTGCCATTTAGTTTTATTATACTTGAGAAGTCCGACGTCTCTACCTCCGATATCTCCAAAACCGTTACTAGCACCAATCTGCCAAAGCAATCGAGCTGGATAAACAGCACTACGAGTAAGATGATAAACAGTTTTTTTGATTTGTGTATGGGCTGTATCTTTATAAAAACCACTCGTCGTGCCTTTCAAGAGATGCACAAATGACATCAAAAGTGTCCAAAGCTCCTTTTCTGCATTTGTAAAAGCAGCACTCAATATCACCATTAGAACTTCCTTGTTATACTTGTAAAGGAGGCTGTGTTTGATAGCCTTTCAGGCACAACAAGAAATGGCAACCATCAGGTAATGACACTAATTCATGACAAAAATCCATCATCATGACACATCTGTTTTGTCTCTTCAATTCAAACAACTGTGCGTGAGCAAACTCATTAGCCACCAGCATTATTTACCCTCTCCTGTGGGATTGTGTTCAGCTGCACTCATGCAGATCAGTTGAGAGCCTGAAAGCCAAAGGCTGCTCGGTGAATGCGACCCAAGAGCTTTTGATCAAGCCTTTTTACTCCTTGACTGTAAGTTACTGGTGAAAACACACATCCAAGTAGGGCTGCATTAATTAGGGACTGAAAGTTTATTTACTACCATTTTGATAATTGCTTAATCGTTAGTCATTTTTCAAGCAAAGATGTCAACCATCTGCTGGCATGAGCTTCTTTAATGTGAACATTTCCTTCTCTTTTTTGTCATTTATGACAGTAAATAAAGAATATTTAGGTAGTTTCCATTTTCCTTTTTTGACATTTTACAGACTTAAAAAAAATCTATTAATGAATCATGAAAATAACTGTCATATTTAATCAGTAGTGAAATAATAGTTAGGCACCACCCTAAATCCAAGTGAGCACAGCTGGTGTCATCTCTGTATTGGCTACAGATTAAAACATCATGCCACTAAACAGACAAACTGCTGTCAGGTGCAGCTGAAATCACTCCTACAGTTCCTACTGTCACTACAGTTCACTCCTGCTGATCTACCTAACAGCTGTTACTGTACGCTAGAGATGCTCACGCCTAGTTGCTTAAACCCAAGACGAAATATACACATTACTTTTTGGGATAACGTTTTACCTTACAGATTAAATTGTGCTCACTGAGTGTTTTTATACTTTTAGACTTCTCAGCTAGTCTAACTTGAGACCTCAGTTGAGGTGCTAGCAGTAGACACATGATCAGGTAGTTTTAAATTTTGCTTCAAGACACTTTGCCATTATAAATGCCATGCACAGGCAGATGACAATATTTTATATGTAAATGTTCATCCACGATATGTCAGTCTTGCTTCTCTTACACTCGCCATGATTCATTCTAAGCAGCTGTAATTACTCCTCAGACCAGTCAGGCATGGGATATGGTCGCTAACTGACATCATCCCAAATACTTTACAGGTTTAGTATTCTTTGTGTTGTCAGGACTTCATTCGTCAGTTTGTTTTGTTTTCACCTTCTTGTTTTCAGAAGAACCAGCTTGAGAGATATAAGAACTCCATCTGTAAAACCAGGCTAAGGGCACAGCGCGTGTATTTAGCTGGCAAGAGACACCGCAGGAACCTGTTCTGTCAGAAGCCAACCCCAGTGGTATACATCGACAAATCTGAGAAATGTTTGTCATCAGCGAAGCATAATTTCCTGCAGGTTTCCCCTCTGAAAACTGCAGCGCAGCGATTGATAATTTCTCTGGTTATTCCTCTCTCGTGTTGTTAAGCCTGCTCTACTGAGTAAAGGGAGCTTTAAACTCAGGTAGTTCCTAAAAAGAGGAGACGATGGAGGTGGAAGAAAAGCAGGGGCCGGTCCTACAATCCCTACGAGGTCTCCATCATGCGTATATCGTCCGTTTCTGTGGTGTCGTCCTTTGTCCACCTTCCTGTGCTTGTCCACAAACCGGCCTCTATACAGCGCTTCATGGGATACTCTGCCACCTAGTGGGGGGGGAAGACAGAGAGGAGTTGTCCAAAGATGGCCCAAAACCCAGTCAAAAGGTGAGGATTGTCATGCACAAACATTAATAAAAAAATAGGTGTAAAACAGAGCGAAGAGAGACTTAAGGGGATTCAGCTACTGTTGCCCAGTTAGAGGATTATAATGGTTATGTAACTGCACTCTGCCTCTTAAAAGTTCAATGCACTGATCTGAAATCCAAAAGCAGGGCCAGGAGAGAAAAGCTTCCGTTTTAAAAAACAGGCTCCATCGCATTCCTGGGTAGCCATCTTTCCTCTGTGGGAGAAGAGGAGGATGTTTTTTTTCTTCCCTCCGAGTAGATTTTTGGCAGCAGGTCAGGCTGTGGGGCCAACATGGGGGAGGAGGCCTCGTTCTCTCTCAGTCACAAAAGGCTTTCAAACTACAAAGATTACGTTTACTGGAGGGGCCATTTGGCAACTTCCACACTCTTCATTTGAGTATAGGAATGCTGCGCTCGAATAAAAAAGAAAAAAAATCTCTTTTATTCATTTACACAGTCATTGACGATAAAGGCCTTTAAATGTGCATGAGGCAGACAACTCAGGGCTCCAGAGAGTTTCCATGGCAGAGCTGGTAAAGCTCCCCTCGTGTGTCTAGGAAACATAATGATGCAAAACAATGATCTCCTGGGGGGGGAATTTACCTGAGCTGCCGACACAGTGGACTATAGGACTACTTGGATGAAGAATTACAAATTCTATACACTATTACATGTATATCAGCACCAAAATCACAATTTGATTATAATTATTAGGGGTGTGCCAAAATATCGATACTACGATATATCGCGATATTTCTTCTTCAGGTATGTTATCGATACACTGGTGCTAAATATCGATATTTAAAAATGTGTTTAAAAAAAAATAAAAAAAAATTTTTTGGCCCACCACCACCACCACCCCTCTTCGGAGGACAGCTTTATCTTTATTCAAACATAGGTATACAACCAAATAAAATATAAAAAATTGTTTAAGTAGCTCTGAAACCCACACATATAGATATTTAATGATAGTTGTAGTCAGTGTGTGTGTTAAGAAGAGACACTGTGCAATATACTCTTTGTTTACTTCGCTTTCATTCATGTGAAATTGATTGAGAATGTTTTGTCATTCCTGTGAAATGGATTCAGTGCAGTCAATAAATTCTGAATTTCTTCAGTGACACAGATATCGTGATGTATCGTGGATGAAATTTCTTGCAATATATCGATTATCGCAGAATCGCTGTATCGTGATATTATCGTTATCGTGGGCAAACTATCGTGATAGTATCGTATCGCGAGGTACCTGGTGATACCCAGCCCTAATAATTATATCAACTGTCTTAATATTTCAGACACAATGCACCTGTCAGGGTTTACCCTTTAGTTCTATACCAAATATGAATTCACTTGTGATTCCAGTTATTTGTGTATTTACTGTATTTTCTGTATTTGGTACATTTAATGGCATATTCATTTATTGAACCATTTCTTTATTTCTTTTATTTTAGCCGTTTCAATCTTCAATATGTTTTAACAGTTTCTATATTTTATACAAATAACCAAAAAGGATTCAAGTAGAAGTGATTTGAATGGGCAACATTATACTAATGCAGTATATTCAGACTTAATATTTGCATGTTCAGCAGGAACAAAGAAAATCTTCTGTTATGTAGTTCATTCATTTTAGGTGAGATTTTGACTTAATTGGCTTTCCTAGGAATTTAATTTACGTTTGAGACAAAAGGATTTTTACTACAGGGGAAAGAAAAGAGACAGCATCTTCTACGGTGCTGTCAAACTGTTTCAAGATTGCACTGCAGTGGAAGACGTGATACCTGACAAAGTATTTCTTAAATGTATTCAAATTTCCTTTTTGCATTACTGCTAGGTTATCGAGTGTTGGCTTCTCAGATAGCACATTTGACTGAGACAACCCCCACCTTAGTGGCAAATCAGTGTTTGATCACCATGTGGTTTAATTCAGGTTTTCCTACTACCTATGAATCCTTCCTTGTTGCACTGTTGTGCTGTCACCATTCATGAATAATGATTGTTTTGAAACTGAGCATAAGCAAGCAAATGTGATATATATATGGTATGTGGTATATTTTGTGACAAAGATATCACAAAATGAGAAAAAAACAACTACATCATAGGTGCTGCGATTTGAAATCCATATCCAACTAAAGATTCCTCAGGCAATTCTGTTTATTAGAGGACTAACATACGATAGCTCAATGGTGCCACCTTACAGCTGTGTGAGGTTACTGCAATAACAGCCTAGAGCAGTGGGAGAAAGAGTGAAGGAAAACTTACTGCTTCTTTGGGGTCAAGTCTGCGGTTTGTGCCAGTGTTTCGTTGCTCGATCTCGTTAACTGTATCACCTCTACACTTGACTGCGTAGTCTTTCACTCTGTGTTTGAAGGCCTCGAGCTCTGTATGGAAGACTTCTAAGTAGACGTCTTGTCCGTCCTACGCAGCAACAAAGACAACAATATTAGGAAAAAGCACAACATGGCTGAAAAGGAAACATCCGTCTGACACATCTCTGACAAACATGGAACATCCAAGTGCACTATATGAGCATACACTGTTGACTCTCATTCTGTTGTATGCACATGTGGTATTAATCAGATGTGGGTCTTACTTTGGCTTTGTGGAAGAACTGTCGGAAGCAGCCTCGAGGATCCTGCTGGGAGTTCGACGCCATCTCCAGGATGAACTGCATGACTACAGCTTGGTGCGCTACCTGCTCCATCAGTGCTTCTTTCTGCAGGGCACAAAATATAACAATGATTTTGTGTCTGTGTCTGAATTGATGACAAACCATTAGATAATTTATAGGCCCTGTCGGGTTGGAGTGAACACTCAAAAGTCTGCTTCAGAGGAGCTCAAACAACCTGAGACCATTCTCAACATTGCATATATAACTGCTGTATGTTTTTATGTTACATTGCATGTTTTGCCATTCGTTTTTATGCTTTGTAGATACGAAAAAGATCGATTCAGTACATTACCCCTTCTTGCTGCAGTCTCATGCACCACAGAATTAAGTAGTTGGCGGTTTCCTCACAGATGAGCTGAGGCATGTCTGCCAGGAATCGCTGACTGTCGTCCCATCTGTGCAACATACCTGATGGAATGGACGAGAAGCGCATCAGTTCACGTGTTCAAGACATAAAAAAGGACCAAATGGGTGATTTGTGTATGTGAGACTGTCAAAGAAAACCAAGTTGTTGGCTCCCCTTTTGTGAGAATGTTGCAGTGTTGATTATATAGATTTTATAAATAGCGACAGCACACATAAGAAGGAGAGTTTTGCATCACTTGACAATTAAAGCTCACCAAGTTTACCTTTTTCCCTCTTCCACAACTAAAAACACCCAATGAGAAGTTTATTATTATTATTATTATTATTATTATTATTATTATTATTATTATTATCATTAATAATAATAATAATAATAATTATTTAATTATTGCAGCTGGTTGACTGGCACTGCCTTATTTCTCATGGCAACATTCAAAATCATCGGCCAGTATTTTACATGCGTGTTCAGAGTATTTCCCAATGCGCCCCTATGTTTTTAAAGGCAAATCATGGTAATCAATCCATAGTATTTGTGAAAGTGAAAAGCTGAAAATAAGAACTGTAACATGGACTCCTCTACACAAATCAAACACAGAACAAACTGCCTTGCTGGCCATTTTCTCTGCAATAATTTAAGATGCATTTACATTCAAAGTACTAATAATTTGGATTAAAAACACCAACTGCAACTGGAAACTTTACTTAATACTTCACAAATGCACATTAAAATTAAATACTAGAATTCCTTCCATTGAAACTGGAGGAGAAATCCTGCCTAAACCTGCAACAATCCTCAAGCCACAAGCTGAAAAGTTAAATGAGGACACTTTGGTAAAAACTAGCTACACGCAGCTGTTGTTATTATCAACCTGAGCAACAACTCTTATTGTTTAGCATCTCACTTACCAAAATGCCTGAGCTCTTGCTCGTACTTTTGGAGAAACGTCTTGCACTTGTCCTGATCCATTTCTGCTTGTTTATTCTGGACATTGATGATACTCTGGAGGAGAATGAAGACATTAACAAGGTGTTGATGACGTAACGACATGGTCAGTGAACAACAGGTACAAGAAAATGTTAAAAAGACATCAACATAATGTCACAAAGTTATTAAACACACGTCCGCTTCATGTGTGACAGCGTACCTTATCAAAAACGTCCCAGCTCCCGACTGCTCCGAGCACAGGACTGCGGCTCGGCTCCTGACCTCCCAGCATGCTCTCCTTGCGCCGCCACTCCTCCTCCGTGTGTGACAGTTCTGTGGGGCAGGCCCGAGTGCGAGCTCGCTCCTGCTCCAGGGACTCAGAGCTGTGGACCCCTAGAGAACACAGCTGGTCCTGTGCTTCAGCCAGTCTCCAGCTGGAGACGATGGAGGCCTTCACACAGCGCTGCTGGCTCTGGCACAGTGACTCCATGGCACAATCACAAGGGGGCGAGGATGGTGACTGGGTCAGTGGAAGAGGACAGAGGGAGAAAGGAAAAATATCGTACAGTTAACAGCAAATTCTCTTATATAAACACACACACATCGATCCAATTTGTTTAAACACAATCTGTCAGCGTCAAGTTTAGACCGCTGATGCAAATGTGGCCTACAGGGAGGAGAGAGGATTGGCTCAGCTACAGGAGGGAACAGCTGACACCTACCGACTGCCTCTGAATCACAAACTAAATGTAGGCCAGTGGCTTTTGAGCTCTCATGACCACAACCATGCTGTATTTGGTAGGGTGGGGCGAGAGGGCTAAAAATAAACAAATGCTTGTTTCCATCATGTCCATGGCTACCAAGACAGCAAAATGCCTTTTCTAGGCAGACATCGCACACAGCTGCCAGTGTCTGACAATACCGAAGAGGACCAGGGGGGAATGGAAAGTGAGCTGCTGCTGCTGCTGCTGCATGTCTTGTTGTGGCCTCTGATCTCACCATTCCTCCTCCGGATGGTCTCCCTCTGACGCAGATTTTTAGCAGCGAGGCAGGACGATGATACTGCGATTGATGTGTCCACCACATGACCACACGTTTAAGGAGAATATAGCTGGCTTTATTACGCAACTCCGGGTTCGCATCAGGTTAGCCTTCAATCTAGCGAGCACACAGCTGGGAATTGGTGTTGTGCCAGCATGAAAGTTGTTCACGCTCACTGGTGAGGCAATGACACGATGGCGAAGGTAGAGGTGTGATGTAATACTATTGAAAAATACAAACAACTCGTTGCTGACTGTGAAGTAATTCGGTATGAACTCCAACGAGCCCCAAACTGCTTTAAGTTAGCATAGTTCGTTAGCATGCTTCCCATGCCAACCCGTTATCTGTCCTGCCGAGTAATCTTCTGCTAACATCCCAGCTATTAACATGAGTTAATTACCTGCTGGTGGGGATAAACAGGACTGAAGCCCCTGGCTGTTGAAGATGGGTCACTGTTAGACTCCTCATCAGGGCAAAGTGAAGCTCCGTTGCCCAGCCACTCCATAACTGCTAAGCAACAAACGTTAGCTGGCTAGCTCTGCTGGCTAGTGCTAGCCGTGCTGGAAGAATCAGCAACAGTGTTGTGATAAACTGTCTGTCAGAGTTATGTTTGATCTGAAGAGTAGTCTGAGAAGTCCGCAGAGCTGAAGGAGGAATATGATGCACCACAGCGGGGAGCTCAGCTCCTGTAAATACTATCACTGTACTGTCTACAGTAACTACAGCCACTGGCTGTTAGAGCAGTCCGGACCGACCGCGGCTGCGTCGTTTTAGGAGGTGACACGCAGAGCACGTGGTAAACAACACTGACCACGTGACACCTCAAGAAGTTCCTCCATAGATCTGTTCTAGCAGGTTCCTGTAAAGAGCCCAAAGTCGTACTTGAGTAAAAGTAAAAATAAAGTGTTAGATTAAAATATGACTTCAATTAAAGCGAAAGTCTCAAGAAATCTGACAACAAATGTAGCCTACTCAAGTATCAAAAGCATCTTTCTGACATTAATGAACTTATCAAAGTAACAAGTAAAAGTAAATTATACATATATCTACATGTGTGTATATCCCAAATACTATAGGATAAGTGATTATTGGATTCGACATTAAGCATATTTCTGATGTCAAAATCAGTGTGTGTTACTCTATTGTTGATCAAATAGATGCATTTAAAAATGTGTTCCTGAAGCAGATTTCAATCTGCAATGTTACTAGAAACTACAATTACCAATTAAATTAAGTAAAAGTAAAAAGTACAATATTTGCCTCCAAAATGGTGGAAGTGGGAGTATAAAGTACCATAAAATGGAAATACTCATGTAAAGTACAAATACCTAAAAATTGTTCTCCAATACAGTAGTTGATTAAATGCGCTTACTTACATTCCATTACTAGCTATAAGGAATGGACACAGTGTAGTTAAGTCAAATATAGAAAGAAAAAATATTTGAAATGATGGAATATGAGCTTATTTTGGCATGACATTGTTCAAATACATATAGAATGTGTTACTTTGTTACTCTTAACTGAATAACTGATTGTAGTCTGAAAATCAAAATGAATAAATATGTTGCATTTAAAGAAAGTATATTTGAACTAAACTATTTTGGGAAGTGGTTAGACAAAAATAATATAACTGATGTTGTACTTGCAGTATATGAGCTAGGATATAGGCCTACAGTAAAGAAAAATAGAATCCAAAAAAAAATAATAAAAAAATATATATAAATAGCCAACATAATGTTTCAAAATGTGTCGTTTACATTCCAAAGGGTTATTACACCAACATGGAAAATGAAGGGTACACTATGGTATACAGTGTTTTAAAAGTGTTTTTCATGTGGACCTTCAATTCTCTGTGATTACGAACCTAGTTTATGTTTTTTTGTTTATGATGTAAACGGTGGTGGTTTCACTTTTATTTTTGGTTTGTGTGAGATAAAAACAACTAATCCAACAGAAACGTGTTGAATCATGTTGTGTGCTCTGCGTTCTTTGACCAGCAGGTGGTAACAGTGCACTTTGGACCTGCATGACGGCCTCCACGGAAGTAGACCGCGAATAAACAAATGTTTTTTTTGCCCGTTTCAAAGCATTGCAGGCAGCCTCACTCATAGTGTGCATATGCTGTGGATAAACGCCATCAATGAAACATCGGAAATTGTCGATACTTATGTTTCCTGTTAGGGAAAATACATAATTCAGGGTTTTCAATCTGTACGTTTTTGTGTTTGAACCGCATACATTGTGAGAGGAAAAGCTGCCTGACAGGTGCTACGCAGGGCAAAACTTCTCTCCTCAATCTGCCCACAATTACACTCAACTGCCACTACACTACACTGCAACTAGCTAGGTGAATACCTGACGATAGCTCACTGGAAGCAAATAGCGCATGGTGAGTCCATTCACATCGATACCGTAACGTTACATTATCTTAACTCTATATACCTTGTTACTATAAAGTAAGCCGACTGTGTTTCGGAGCCCAACATGAGAACCTAGCACTGAGTTTTAAGCTAGCCGAAGTGAGTCACGACCTAACCAGTTTAACGTTACTGGCAAAACTACAAACATTTTTGTGTCTTTTGGTTGGCTCTTACAACACAAACACTCGAGCAACTGTAATATAAACACCGAGACGGGTGTCATCAGAGTGTGTGCTTGATTCTCCTCTGCCAGGCAAGCTAATGTTTGCTAACAGAAAGTGTGAGATTGAAGCAACGAGGAAGTAGGATGCGTCTTGCCACCACTAGGTGGCGGTAAACGATAATAAAAACACCTGACTGCAGGTGCCACACGTCTTAATTCCCCGAAAGAGTGCTGCTGTTGCGTGGACAGCGCTGAACGTTAAAGCCCGCCTCTAGAGCCCGCAGACATTCAGACAGGGAGAAACAACCAGACTTCATGCCTAAAAAAACATCCTCAGGCTGAAATCAACTCTCATAGCCAGCTGGCACCTTGCCCTTTCTCAGGCTGCTGTTCCCACAGGTTTCTCTCTCTGTCTGTGTGTGTGTGTAGGAATGATTATATCAGCAAAACATGTTCATAATCATCTTACATTTTTCATTTTTCTTTTTGGTTTGATATTCACTTCCGTTTTTTGTTTTTTTGTTTGTTTGGTTCTTTTGATGCATATTGACATGATAGTTCAAGATGCTGCAAACTTTCAGCCCAAAATAATTGATAATAATTGGTTTCTTTTGCATTTAGCTCAGTGTAGTTGCTTCCCCATCTAACTATCTGCCTTAAAGACATATATTGCAAATTAAAGTACTGTAAAATTACTTGAAATCTGTGACAGTAATATATTTGAGCGATTGTGGTGGAGACGTCCTATTTATAGCAACGTGTCGTTCTGTGTGCCTTCCCCAACAGAGTGCCAGCATCACACCATCCTGTGGACAAAAATGAGCCATACTACTCCGGAGGCACTGGGTGCGTATCACAGTTTTACAACGCAGAGCTCTCTTTCAATATTTAATATAGAAACAATCAACTATCCGATTGTTTCTTCTAACAACAATCTACGTTATGCCAATGAAGAGTCAAGTAAAGTTTCACAGTCCACAAAACATTACTGGAGCGCATCAAAACAGCATTGCAGCATTTTCATAAGCAACTGAAGTAGATGGGGACTCTAGATATGTTTTGTGGAGTATAAAACTTCTCCCGACTTTCTGTCGGCAAGAGGGTGATTATATAAAGACTGAATTAAAATTTTTAGGTGCACTTATCCTTTAAGGAATTGCCTGATGTAATGTAGATAAGTGTGTTGCCACAGCACACTGACTAACTTTGAGTCATCTCTAAATTTTTGCTTTGTTTATACATGCTTCTTGGCAACATTAGTCTACAATGATATCAGCCTCATTATTTTTTTCTCACTGTAGAGCCTGAAGGTATGTATCCGACACCATTTGGATAGAGACCAATTTGTTGAGGGTCAATTCTGGAGAGGTGATTTAACATGCAAACGCTGCTTTAAAAGGCATCTAATTCTGCAAGTGCTTGCACTCTCCTCGTTTTCAAGATTCTCTAATGGCACCTGTTGAAAAGTTTTTCCAGCACCTACAACGAAATACAAAAGGAAAGAAGTGTTTGTCGAAGAATGTCGTGGCGTCCTTCCAGCGGAGTTGAGCCACTCGCAGAACCTCTGCCAAGTCACACTGAAGCTGTTCTGGTGGCTGTAGTGACACCAAATGCCCCATTTAGACACTTGATCTTTGTGTTTCCTTTATTTTGGCAGCTGCCTGGCAACAGGCAGTTAGACCTGCCTGTTGATTGTAATCTCTGTCTCATATCACTTAAATTTAAGTGTGACTTTTATTGTTTTGTAAGAGCAGGAAGGTTGATAGTGTCTGATTACGCTAAAATCAACTGAGTGTAAAATTCAGTATTTTCTCATCATTTAAGTTATCTGGTGCCAAAAAATACAGATCCCAGAGGTGAATGAGTGCATGTTCTGTATGTGTGTCCGTGTGTATTTGTATGTGGTGATGGAGGTTATTATGTTGTAGTGAATGTGGAGCCTCCAGCTCTGTCATTCACCCACAAGCCAGTACTATAAAGAGGCGACATGCTCCACATTCCTCTCCTCTCCTCTCCTCTCTCCTTCTCTGTCCCCTCCTCGCCTCACACAAACAGTGAGGCTGAAGTGAAGTGGGCTTGCGCTATTTGTGTTTGTGTGAGTCTCTGTGCACGTACGCATGTCCGTCAGTGGGATGAATGGGCTGGAGTGGGGTGTGTAACAGCAGAGAACCATGGATAACAGCAAAGGAAACGCTGTAGCTATTCAAATGCTTGAAATTCAAGGACCTTTCAACAGACCCAAGCAGTATTCTTAGACTTCTTAGCCCATTTACTACATATCCAGTGTGCTTTTGCTGTTTTTCATAGCATGCTGTAATGTTGCTGTCAACACTGTGGTATCATGGTGAGACAATGAACTGTAGGTTGATTTGGTAAGCTGTTACGAGATACGAGAATACCATACGAGAATTAAGCATCTTTCACAAAACATAAAAAGCAGACATTGTAGTCATTTAGCTAGGTTTTCTAGAGAAGGTATTGCATTTACAAGAATCAAAAACTATTTTATACTTTTAAAAGTGACTGACAATAATGTAGAGCATGCATGACTTCACTCAGTGAGCCAGAACATGCAAAAAAGCTGGCTTGGCGTGACTAGCATTACCAAAAATAAAAAAACAGAACCAAGCCCCAGACTCAGGCAGAAAAAGTTCATGTTTAAGAGGGAAGTTAAAAGAGATTAAAAGAATCAGCCAGGAGAGATGCAGTAAAGAAAGAGGCCAACACGTAGAGAGGGAGAGGCCTTTTGGTCTGCTTTCCCAGGCTATGCATCAGGAAGGTTGTATTTTTTACACCATGACCACCGCATAGCCCTTTCCTGGGGAAATCCGAGACAAAATCGAGAGAGGCTGCAGGGGACGGAGAGGGGAACAGGAAAACTAGCCCTGGGAAGGAGGGAGGGAGGGAGGGAAGGAGGGACGGAGGGGGGCAGGTACGGTGTAGCCCACACAGCATGAGCAACAGAGAGGGAAGCTTTCGGGAAGGCTCAGTGGAACACACGCACAGGCAGATAGACACAAAACGTGACACACACATGCATGCTTACATCTCCTCTTATTTCTTGGCCCTTTTATCAACCGTGGCCTTCCCCCCCCCAAAAAAAAGGGCCCTGAGAGTCGTCTCTAGAGTATTTTGGCTGCAGATTCAGCTGGAATGCAGAGCTAATGCCGGGTTCCTCTACTGTCCAACCAGCCTCAGCTGTTAATCCGATGTTATGGCTGCTCGGCCATGCCTGTTAAAGAAATAATATTTGACGTTATGGCTGCTCAGCTATGCCTGTTTTAACGAACAATATTTCCAGCAGATCACATTACTTATAAGCTAAGATTTAGGTTGGACACAAAACATGGTATTTCAAGACCGCTTGGCAACAAATTTGACCTTTTATCATGATGACTAATACTTAGGAGCAAGGGCAAATCAGCATTGCGGTTTTTAGAATTGTTTTGACGACCTGCACCAAAGTTATGGACAACATTTGTCTAAGCAGACAGTTGAGGTAACGGGAAATAATAGATGTCTTGTCATTGGATAACCCTAATGCTCCAGGAGGTTATGCTTTACCATCTGGGAAGTAGTTCTTGGGAAATGTTTGGAAAAGGCCAGGTATTTAAAAAAAAAAAAAGCAACTTAGCAGGTGATTGGACAACCCATCTGTCTATTGCATGCACACTTCAACCAATCAGATTGACAGTAGGAGAGCCAGTTGGTAAATCAAACACTCACTGAAGGCAGCTGGGAGAGAGCAAAAATATCCTTTTCTTTACTTTTCTTTCAATTAAATAAACTTTCAAGTTCAGATATAGCTGATTGTATAGCAGCATCTACGATAACCTTTTGAGGAGCTGCTAGTGTTCTTTTCAAACTAACAGTCGCTTCCTCACCGATTGTTATATCTAAAACACCTGAAGTTGACCACGGTTCCTCATAGGATGATGAATGGTCCAAACCAATGTGGGTAAGACACAAGTGCACAGTTTGAAGCTGAGCAAGATATGAGCTGCCTCAAATGTTAAAACATTTTTAAAAACTGCAAAAAAGGCCAATAGGTGTAATTCCTTGACAGGTTGATGGAGGTCAAAGGTCAGAGTGAAAGCCCACTTCATCTAAATGTGTGTGTGTGTGTGTGTTCCCCCCAGGTCTTGACCCTGCCGTGCTGAGAGACGATCTCTTCGAGCACTGGAACCGGAAAGATCTTCAGATGGTGAGAGTCACTTTCACAGCGTGTGTCAATTCCACACATGCAATATTGAGTGTGTGTGTGTTTACAAAGGTAGAGAGATGTAGTCTTTGTGTGTCTGTGAGAAGCACAGGAACACGAGAGAGAGCGAGCTTGGATACCGGCATGTTTAAATGAAGTTCACCAACGTGTATGTGTGTGTGTGTGTGTGTGTGTGTGTGCGCGTGTGTGTGTGTGTGCGTGTGTGTGTTTGCGTGTGTGTGTGTGTGTGTGTTAATGAGGAAACCAGAGTGTCTGTCAGTAGGAAGGAAGGAATTTGCGTTGCACTGAATGAACTTGAGATCTGTGTGAGGAGGATATTGAGTGGATGACATCTGTTTTACAAATTAAGACGCGGGGCGAAGCATTTTCTCACACAGATATTATTTTCTTGTGTAGGAAGTTTCTAATGCCAGAGTTAACTGTCTTTATCTGAAACCTAAAATGGGTCACAGATCTGTGTGTCTGTTGGGCCCCCTGAGAGGGAAGTTGGCTGTTTGTCTTCACAGGGTGTTTTTGTTTCTGCTTTTCATGAAATGCACTAATCAGTTCCCACATTTTACCAGCAATTTTGAGTCATTTACTGGAAAAAGTATAATTTTTATTGTAGGGCTGAGCAAAATATATTTGTTGTATTGTTGTGTTATGAGACTATGTATCGTCTTAGGCTTTTGGATATTGTAATATATCCCGATATGGCTTAAGTGTAACCAATGATAATTTATCAAAAGTGCCAATAGTCATCCCTACAATTAATAAGAATAAGATTAAATGGATGAAAAGATAAGCTGTAATTTTTAATATGTCTAGCTTTCTCTCTCCACAACTTCACTTTGAATTCACAGCACTGCCTCCCCTGTTCTCTGCCCTCACAGCTACGTTTGGCAGCTCTCCAGGGATTTTCAAAGGTAACTGAGCCTCTCGAGGCCTTGCTAACAATCCTGGAGGGCTGTCCTGGCAAACAGAAGGGTCGGAGCCACACCCTCGGCCATCATATCCTCATGGAATTCCAGGCATGGATGAAGGAACATCCGCAGGTAGACGAGATTCTTAAAACAAACGTCTTTAAAATCAAGAAATGCAGAGTTACAGCTCCATTAGTCCAAGACATTCTAGACATTTAGAAAAAAACTTACTATGTCTTAAGTTGTCAGATTGCCTGAACTACACTTGCAGAAAAACAGTTTTTGTCTTTTTCAAGCACAATATCCGAGTTGTTTATGGAGCAAATTAAAAGCCAGTTTCATGAGGTTCCTTACGTCTAAAAAGAGAATATGTACATCGATCATCAACACATATGTTACCGCCAGCCCCATTTGAGATTAGTTACAATAATTCAAAGAATTATAGCTTGTGTTCAGACTCTTCTTTTATTAATTTTTCTTTGGTTTCCTGTCCCCTTCCACTAGGTGACCCTGAGCTCACTTCCAGAGCAGCAAGTATTGGTGCTCCAACACCGGGCCCTGAGCTTACTAACAGATATCCAGCCCAGCTTTGCAGACACGCTCATAAACATCTACCACCTCAATTCCATCGATCTGGCCACACTTCGACTGCACATTGCGAGGTTGCAGGCTCTTACCTGCTACAAAGAGGTAAACACTCTTTTGGTGTTTCTCCAGAAATCAAACTAATGCAGAAGCAAGGTTTTTCTGTTTCATTTACTCTTTGTGGTTTTCACAGGCAGCAGTACTCAGCATTAAGCTGAAGTTACAGAAAGAGCTGGATTTGGAGGAGGTGAGTGAGAAAAAACATTGTCAGCAGACATGTTTGTGTAACCATTGTGCGTGTTTATTCATAAGCTTGTGTTTGATCTGACCAGTTTTCAAAACGGTCTCATCTCCGATCCTCTCCTGCAGGTGTGTGTACCACTAATCTTGCAGAATAAGTTGCCACTGGCAGAGTCCTTTGTCACAGGCCACAGTCATCTAGAAAAACAACTGGTGACACTGCTGGACTCGTGGTGCCACCCCAACTTTAGTGTGGAGGAGATACGCAAGTATGGAGTGTCTGTGTTGATTTCCTTAACGGTCATTGTAACTGACTCTAATAAGTGTGTAATAACATGGTAATGTGAAACCATATTTTCTCATAAATTTATCCTATCATGAACATTTCATATTGCTAAAAACTCTACTGTGCGTAAGCATCATTGCTGCTGTATGAACTCATATGGTTGTGTCTATATGTGTTTCCCCAGACGGTTTCCTCGTCTCTCTCTGTCCAAACAGTGCATGGACCAGATCCAGCCCAAAATGCTCACCAAACAAGTCTTCCGCCTCATGGAGAAATTCAACATAGACCAAGGTGTGTGACCGGACACGTGTTGTAGCTGTTCATGTGTGTGTGTGTGTGTGTGTGTGTGTACACCTCAGGCAGAAGTAATTGTGACCTCATGTTTTTTTTTTTTAACAGGGCTGTGTCCCAATGCCCTGCACAAGAGGAGACTAGACTCTCTGCGTTACCTCATGTACGCAAGGTTTCTGGAAGTAAGTGATGCAGCAGACTTTCTATCTATTCAAACATCATTAAATATAACTGTTAATTAAGCAGGCTAATTATCTGCAACTTGACTTTGATTAAACTAGTTTGAGTTGATGTCAAATATGGTGGTCAATACTTTTGAGATGGACAGACGATGTCCGTCATTGTTCGGTGTCCACCATACTCACATCTCAGGCTTTCTTGATCATGTGTTGATTGTTGATGGCTGAACTTTGTGTAAAATGTTAGTGATGAAGACCATGGATTTTTGCTCAGAACTGCCAAAATGTTTCAGTTGATTGATAAGTGGATCAACAGAACGTTAACATGGTTTCATTAAATAATTAAATATACGAGAAGCAGTACTATGAATACCATTTGTGTTTTAGGGCTTCATTTTATCTTAAAAATGTTTTGCTGAAAGTTCTTTTTTGTTGATATCTCATATTCCTGTTTAGTTACACATATGTCAACTTTAATCACTGTCAGAAATTTTTGCCAGTAAAAGCTGGTAACAGATCTCAGTGGAATCTCGGTCGGTTTAGGGTGAAGGATAGATTCAATTTCTGTGGGAGGCATTTGAGGTTCTCTCAAGCACCGGTTTCTTGAACTTTTTCATTTCAAGGAGCCATAAATTGACACAAATAAGACCACAGACCCTCATTTGATCAGAGATTTTGCTTTTGGATGTTTGATTACAGAAAGTGATTCTGGATTCATGGATTCTGTTTCTGTGTTACGTATGGATGGAATTATAGTGAAAATAAATCATTACACTTTTTTCAACGGACCCATATCTGCGGGTTTCAGAGTAAAAAAGTTAATTGTAGGATGAAGTAATACATCTCCTGACCTTAGCTGTAAATACATATTGCGGGACAGGCACGATTACAGTGTTTGTCACAGTCAAACACTGAGAAAATGTGTAGAGACATTATTAATTACATTTACCCTTAATGGTAAGATGGTTTGCAATTGGAGTTTATTTTCATTTCAGCAACACCACCCTATGGAAAAGGCATTATCACAATCAGGATAGCCAGTTACAGAATTATTTGATAATGATTAAAAATGAAAATCTGCGTTTCTTTTTTCTTTCAGAGAAGCATGACAGAGGAGAACTGGAGTGACCATGTACAGGTAGATGCTGCTTGCAGTTGTTTATGGCAGTGAGCAGTATAAATCAGTATTTATAAGATAATGCAAGATGTGTGAACTTTTTTCTTTGTGTTTTTTTGTATGTATAGTTCGTTGTGGCTGATGACCTTGAGCTGCAGATAAACTTGGTGGAGATGTTGGTAAAGAACTGTGGTCTCCAGAAAGCCTCTCAGTGGTCACTGAGATACAACATCCCCAGATATCGACTTCCTCTTGGAGTGTGGGAAACGCAGCAGAGTCTTCCGCCTGATCTACAGTGAGTGACAGAATATGAACAAACATACGTGATGATGCAAGTTGTGGTAAGCAGTGCACAAGCTGAGAAAGGAATATTTGCCAGCTCAGAGTTTTTAACCAGGGTTTTGTCCACCACATCCCCTTCTCTCACAGTGCATGTCACTCTGTTGTCTTTTAGCTTGACTTAATTTGTTTTATCCCTTTTTATAAAAGATTTTTAGATATTAAGGGGTGGCTCCATATTTTTATCATATTACTTGCAGCTTCCACTGGAGCCACAAAATGCCTTGTACTACTTTTTTCGCATGCAGTATTACTATCGCAGTATAGACATTAAGTGCGTTAATCATATACGATAATCGGTTTGTCCCTACTGTCCTCCTGCAGGATTTTGTTTTAATTTTCTCTCCACTCCTTTTTTATGTGCACACTCACACAAATACATGTCCCACCTCTGCTTAGACAGATATGTCCGAGCGATTCGGCGCAAACTGAGGAGTGGATGTCATCTCCATCTCACTGTCAGAAGTTCTATCAGGCTCCACTCACCAAGGACAAGGTTCATTTTGTGGACACCCCTGAAGCGCTCCAGAAATGTCGAAAAATTGTGCTGAAGGTATGTATGCTTGATGCCTGATTAGAAAGAATTAATAAATAATATGTTGTGTGTCTAAATCATATAACTGGCCAATTGGGTGTCTATTGAAAGTCTATTTAGTTGGCTGTCTTTAACCTTTCTTAGGAAGGTGGCATCGTCGGAGTTGACATGGAGTGGCAGCCAACGTTTGGCTGTATCTCAACTCAGAAGGTTGCCCTGATCCAGCTCGCAATTATTGACCAGGTTTTCTTATTAGACCTCTGTGCAAACGGATTCTGTCAACACCCAGACACTGTTGGTTTCATCAGGAGCTTGTTCTCTGAGAGAAATGTTCTTAAACTAGGTAAGCAACAGAGGTGACAAAGATTAAATTCAATTATTGTTTTGTACTTCTGTCTCAAACATTTCTCCTTTCTTCCTTTTAGGTTATGGTATGTCAGGTGATCTGAAGTGTGTCTCGGCCACTTGGAAACAGTTTTTAGAGGAGCCGTTGAAGATGGAGGGAATTCTTGACCTTTTTAATATACACCAGAAGGTAAAATTATCCTGTCATTCACATAACTTCATACGAATAACTTACAAATTAAATTCTGCAGCTATAGCGACACTAAATAAGAGACTTTTAGAGCATCAGTTCTCAAGCAAGTGACTGCATATTGATACATAAAACTGACCATAACTTACACTTATAGCTTACCTGGTTTAGCTTAGCAAGCATCTGTGGTGGCATTGTCGCTTGTCCACTGAACCCTATTCAACGAGGGTTACATGACCAGAGGATTGTAACATTTAGGCTGTCACTATCGTCAGTGCTGCTCTCGTCTGTGTTTAGTTTCACGGTCATAACTTAGGTACATAGTGCAGCTGTGGCCCAGCAGTTTTCCTGACATATATGTAGCTGAATTCCTGGTCTCTGAAGTGGATAGGAATGTGAAAATGCAACATGGGTCTGTGACCGATGAGGTCACTTCACCATCTGCTGGAGTGGGCTGCATGTTGCAGGATGTGAGGAATCAAAGAAGTATTTTTAAGATTACATGAAATGTCAGTTTGAAAGAGGATTTTTTGGCAGGACAGGTGCTGGAAGTGACTGTTAAGAGTTCAAAAATGTATTGCCTGGGTTCTTGCATCATACAAATTCTGTATTTTTGTTAAAGTTAATCAGACAACCATGGAAATGTGATTTTTATAGAATAAATATTCAACACTGGACAATAACATTTAATTCTAATCTTTATATATAATACCTTTTGCAGATCCAGCGTAGCAAAGTCAAGAGGACTCAAAATGGACCTAAAGAGGTGCTGGTAGGAGAGGACTCTGCAGAAAAAGGCCTCAGTCTGTTGGTACAACAGGTCCTGGGAAGGCCCCTGGACAAGACAGAGCAGATGTCCAACTGGGAGAAACGGCCACTGCGCATCAGCCAGATTAGATATGCAGGTAAACTATTATGCATTCACAGACAGACAATGACAGGGTGACAGATGGCTGCTGTTCGTTTCCCTATAGAATATCACAGATTATGTTGTTATCCCCTGACGAAGCCAATAATTCTTCCTCTCTCATTCTTAACCTCTCTCTAGTGGCAGATGCCTATTGTTTACTGGACGTGTACTCTGTCCTCTCAAGCAACCCAGCATACTTTGGGCTACCAGCTGACCTGCGCAGCATTTCTTCAAGCCAGTCGGAGAAGAGTGCAGACAAGAAGCAGAAAGAGAAACAGGCTGAGCAGATGAAACAGGTAGTAGGAGAGTCACGATCACAAGTTACATCACAGTACTCATAATAATATGAAATAAAAATGTCAGTCCTTTTCTGTACGTCTTCAGAACATTCAGTCCCGATTGCTTGTTAATTATTACTGATATGAATTTAACTTCACAGATGGACCTTTTCTATTTTAATGGCTTTCATGCCAACACATTTAACAATTCATAGTTCAGCAATAACCAGACAGCTTCCAAGAACACTTCAAGCTGAAAAACCTGGGTTTGAGCATCCAACCTGCAGGGAGGGACAATACGCATTTGACCGAGACACTTCAGCAGTTCCTATCAGCTCCAGGGGTGCAGTCGTATAGCTCCCCCTGTGCTTTGACCTCCCTGCACCATGGTGCAAGTCAAAAGAAAACCCCCCTGTGGGGATCAGTTAAGTATCACATTATTGTCTCTGTCCATTTAGGAATGTCAGGGGGCTCAAAGGGTCAGCCCCCCTCGCTCTGACATGGAGAAAGGCCTCCTGTGTGGCGAGAAGCCCTCAGAAGATGCTCCCCCTCTGGCCCCCCAGCAGTTGCGGGTGGTATGTGACAACATGCTGCAGGGATTGGGGAGGTACCTGCGATGTTTAGGAGTCGATGTGATCATGCTGGAGAACACTGATGATCACAGAAAAGCTGCAAAGGTTGGTTAGAATAAGCTGAAGACATTTGTATTCCAGGTGATAGGTGTCACATATTAGGTCATACAATCACTTTTTCATAAAATAATTAGACTTGTTACATTTGTACAGTTTGGGGCCCTTTAGTATTGAAAATAAGTTGTTGCTTTCTTTCACTAAAGATATTCACCACACCAAGTGGTAGAACACTGCTGCTTTTTTTCCAGAGGGAGTGCAAAAATCAATACAAAAATGATGAAGTTCATGGTACTTGCTTAAGGCTAAATTGCTAAGGTCATACTGAATATTGTTGCATTCATTACAGTCAAGGTATTGTCAGGGTTAATGAATATTAGAATTAAGCTTTTCAAATTCTACACAACATGCAACAGGTGTTTTATTATAAAGTCTAGCCGAGGCTCTTAGATACCATCTTACAGATTTTCTTCTCTTTTTTTCTTCAGCGTCACTAAATTCATTATTAACTGTTCACCTGGAAAGTTTATGGTGTTGTACGTGGTATCATTTATAATCGTTCATCATCACAGTATATGGGTAGTCATCACAGCTTCTGTGTTGTCATGGTGGTTCAAGATGTGATGCAAAATGTATAATTCAGTAATGGCAGAGAATGAAATGGCTGCCACGGCAACAACCAGATGTTGCGATGTGATGGCCCCGTTTATTAAAATGTTCAGGGGCCCAAACTGTACAATTGTACAAAGTTTCATGCTTTGATAAAAAAAAAAAAAAGAACAGTATTTTCTCATATCAGCTGGACTAACACGCACCTAATATACACAAACATTAAACACACACAAGAGGAACCTAAAATTAGTAATACTTCATAATTTTATAATTTAATTTATTTTTTTTGTCAAAGGTCATAACAAAAGAAGTTGGGGGAAAAAAAAAAGAAAAGACAATGTAAAATGCAAATGACAAGAAAAGATCAGGATGAAGATTTTATCCTGTGGGTAATGGGGGCGGGACTTGATAAGCTTTGGCTTCTCCCGCTTTTCCCTTTCGGCCATGTGTATTGTATTATTTGAACAATGATGAAATGTGATGTTTATGAATTGACATGCCCGAAATAAACAACATAAATAAATAAACATAAATAAATAAATTTAGCTAATCAATAGTACCTTTACTGCATCCATGGGTTCTTTTGTTCTGATGGGTTTTTGTCGTGTGTCAGTTAGCACAAGACGAAGGCCGAGTCATACTCACCTGTGGACAACCGTTCCAAAGTGTAAGTACAATCTAATGAGAACTCATGAATTGACTTGCAATTCTAAAAACTCATTATTAATTGTGTACTTGTGAGTTCCCTGTTTATATGCATGTTCTATCTCTGTTGCCATAGCTGCGGTCCCAGGTAGGCGAGGGTCGATGTCTGTCCCTTGACTGTTCAGAGAAGGCCAGAGACCAGGCTGTTCGAGTCCTCAGACACTTCAACGTCCAGCCCACTCCCAGTGATATCTTTAGCCGCTGCCAGGTGAGGAAAGTGACACTGGTTCTGAATGTCTCTTAAGTATAAAATTCAGCGTTTGCTGAGTTCTTTGTTGTTGCACTTACTAATATAATTTCAGTGTTAAGCAATACATACAAATGGGGAAATAGTGAAAATAGTGAGAACAGTGAGCAGAGAGAGTCATGTCTTCATCAGCTGATTTCTAAGATACACAACTGGAAATGACAAAGGTAATGCTGATTGAAGGAAATTATATCCATACAATCGGTGTTTAGTTGATACTTTTCTACAAGACAAGGTCGATCAAATAAGAGGAAAAGCTTGAGTTCCTGTATCGGTGAGAAGTTCAAGCGTTGTGAATACCCAGACAATATTTTTGTGGTTATAAAACATTTCAGAACTGGTTCCTGAATTATGAGAACAAAGCTTGTGGTGGCTGCGGTGTTTTGTGTAATGCTTAGTGAAAGCGGAATAAAAACATTTATGATAGAGGGGGAATGGAGAACAAGGGCTTAAAAAATACTTTTCTGAGAAGTGGGGCAAAGGTGGGGGCCTTAACATGATGAACTTGGGTGACAAAACCAGAGCATTTGGATGTGGAATGTCACTTCTCTGTTGGGGTGGGAGCTAAAGCTACTGCCACAGTGAGGCTACAACTATCAATTATTTTTACTGTCAATTAATCTGCTAAATATTTTCACAATAAGAAGACACACTCTCTTTTTTACATTCAAATGCTGGACATTTTTGCTCCAAAAATTACTGAAATTATTCATGAATTATAAAAAAGTGGGGAATTAATTTTCTTTAGATCAACTAATCTGTTAATTGACTTTTTGTTGCAGCTCTATGCAAGAGGTGAAGGTATACAAGCTCACCTCTATATGCGGCACTGGCTCTGAAACCAAACTCCAGTTTTGCCCTGGGGCATAAAATGTTGGGAGTTTTCACAGCACGTCGACTGTGACGAGCTTTTGTTCATGAGGGAGCGACTGGCAGGCATTTGCAGTAAAGTGATTGTTGTACTGGAGATTTCAGATAACAAGCAGCTAGAATGGGCTCACCTTTACTGACAGGATGATTCAGATGAAGCTTGAAGTTGAAGGTGGCCAGTTGAGAATGTTGGATTGAATAGGTATCGCCCCTGGGCAGCCTCCCTCTAAAGGTGTTCTGGGCATCTGTAGGCCCTTGGGCTGACTTGAGCAGAATACACTGAAAAGCTTTGTATATCCCATATGGCCTAGATGTGCCCCTGGGACCATATGAGGAGCTAGAGGGCCTGTGTAAGGAGAAAGATATCTGATCTGCTACGACCTCGACTTGTACAGTTGATGGAAATTTGCAATGCGTTGCATTTTTACCATGCAATGAAACACAAGCAGTTGGAAGGTTATTTAACCACTAGTGAAGCATGATAGAAATAAGTTTAACCGCAAGGGGAAATAAAAATGCCATGCACTGTGTTATTCTAATTCCTGCCTGATCAAATTTGTTGAGCCTGAAGGGATGTTTGATTGTTACTACCAATCATTGTCAGATTTACGGTACCTGTCCTGCAGATATCTCTGTGGGTGGCTGTTTAGGGAAACCTGTGTGTGCTCCGACCTTTGTGTTTGTGTGTCTATGTGAGGGGAGTCTTTGCAGGACAGTTTCTAAACTTGGGTGTTCTAGCATGCTGGTAGGGGGGCTCTCATGTGTCGTAGATACACCACTCACTGCATTTGTCTCAGACCCAAAAAGTTAAAAACCTGGACCACCTTGATGCTACCCCCTGTCTTGATGTAACACACACACACTCACAAACACACCAAAAAAAAAATCTGCGACTTGTGGCCAAATGGTCATTCACCTAACTTTCCTATTGATCACTCCCAAACAACAGTCACTTAAGGAAGACCAAATGTGACTTTAGCACTCGACACCCCTAGTAACAGCTCTGCCTCAGATCTTTCCTATCAGCTCAGACAGCAGACCTGAGAAAAGGTTTTGTCCCAACATGTGGGTAATCTTTTACAACCTCAGCCAGGGCATATCTATTTTCTCCATAGACCAATTTAAATGATAGCAACTGAGAAAAGACCTGCCTTTTCTTTGCTGTGAAAATTATGTAAAAATGTCATGTCCAAGTCCAAGAATTAATGAGTGTGATCAGACACCTTACCTTAAGGATCAGGCTATAAAATGATACACAATTCATACTAAGAATTAGTTAATTACTTTTTGATTTTTTTTAAAGATTGTTTTGAAAAAGTAAAAATACTAGCCAATACCAAGGGTTTTATTTTTTTGTGACTTTGCTTGTATGTGTGTTTGTGTGTGTGTCAGTCAGAGAGAGTTTCACCCAGGGGGCTTCTCCAAGGCCCACCCAGGCGAAGTTAACCCCTTTTAATTATCTGATTGTAAAGCTCTCTGATTATCAATGGATGGGTTAGTTTCTCTGTCTTTGTCTCACCATGTTTCTACCTCATCCACATATACCACTGATGAATGTCATGAGAAAAGAGAAGTTAAAGAAAAGACAGAGAAGAGGAGATTAACAGCAGACTGTGTGTGTGTGTGTGTGTGTGTGTGTGTGTGTGTTTGTGTGTGTGTGTATGTGTGTGTGTGTGTGTGTGTGTGTGGATCATGCAGGGAAAGGTTTAATGTTTGTCTCTGTATCAATAGGCCCAATGGAGATTTTGGAGGCATAGGAATGTGTGTCAACCATGGAGACCCCGAGAGGGAGATGTTGAAGGGCCTCATGTGTATATGTGACCTTGTCTGCATATGTTCTTGGGTACAGTGAAGAAGTGGCAAAAAGGAGTAAAAATGACGAATCCAGACAACTGAGAGTTGGTTTATTTTATAGTCTGAGACAAATATTTATCTCTGTATTCTGACTAAAAGAGGAAGAATCATCTTCCCTTTAAAGTCATGTCTGTATTTAGGAAAACAGAATCAAGATGCAGACACAGGCTGGGGGAGGAAAGGAGTCAAGAGGCAGAGATCTTACCCATATTCTTTATTTTCTACCTTGTATTTTAGCTGCAAATCAACAACTTGGACTGCTTATTTTCGAAAATGGATGCTCTGTGCGTGATCTTGCGTTATTTCCTGTGTCACTTCTCATGGGTATTTTTGTGAAAATGCGTAGTTTAGAGAACTGACAGACTTGTCAAGGATTCCTCCTGGTGAATGATATTGTAATTGGTGACCCCGCTGTTGCTGATTAGTTATGTATTAATCTTATGACTTAACAGAAAAGTCATGTAGTGTGACCATTAAATGCATAAAGGCATAAAATGTCAAATGTTGTTCAAACAGGGATGGATAATATTTCCAGCCTTGTCCCTCCCCTCTAGCACAAATGAAAACAAGAGGATGTGAGCTTACATAGGCTGCGTTTGAATATTGATCTTGATTTTAATTTATTTATTTTGAATAATAAATTATTGATGTTTGTTTATTTAGAAACTATTGTTAAAAGAGTGTCTTTCAACTTCACAACGCTTAACAAATATAGATAAGACAGATACATTTTTCTGTGTCAGGAGGTTGACACGTGTCACATTTAATATAGTCTGTGGATTCCTGCAAGGGGCTAGGTTGGAGGGTGGAGTTGGTGATTGGTCCATTACAGTTTCCTTATACAGCTATATCCTATCCACACACATACAAACACACACACCCAGATAAGCACATACACTTCCGTTCTGTCGGATGTAAAGTACTGGCCTTTTATAGACACGTTGAGATAACGGCGATATCTTGAGAGATAGACATGAAACTAACCGAACTCACACGCTCACACATACTGTACACAGTAACTGACAAACATGTACTTACACCATCATACACACACATACACAGTCACCTCAGCAGTTAGGAGCACATAGCCTTGCTCACAGATGCACACACACACACACACACACACGCACACTCAGTCGTAGACACTGTTGCAGCAGAAACGCTGGTTCCCACGCACCAGACGACTGGGGAAGTGAAAACAAGAGCAACAGGAACCGCCACACCGTGAGAGGGAGGGGTGGGAGAGGAAAAGGGGAGGGAGGGAGAGAAGTGAGAACAGAGGTGATGGCAGGGAGGTAAAAAGACAGACTGAGAAAGAGAGAGAGAGAGAGAAAGGGAATGGCAGTGAAAGCAAATGAGAAGGAGCAAGTGAGATACGGAGAAAGACCAAAATAATGTGGAGTAGCTGAGATTGTGTGAGAAATAATCAGTCAGTGTGCGAGTGAGATGAGTGTTTGCCGAGCGAGGAAGAGCGGGAGGAAGAGAGAGTGTCTGAGAAAGGTGGCATTGAAGGAAGAGGAGGGGTAGGGGCGAGGCGATAGAAAGACTTGTTGTCTGTCCTTTGATCTACAAAGAGAGCCGCGGGCTGAGAAACGGGAGGAATTTGAGAGGCTGAGACATGTTTAAAGTTAACCTTCACTGGCTCTGAGTGTATATTTGTGCTTGTGTGAATGTGTGAGTGGACTAGTGTTGGTCAGTGTGAAGATGTAGGCATTTGTTAAAACCCTCATTTTTAGATACAAGTGCGCACAGCTTTTGCAGGAAAAAATGCGTGCAGTCACACTTTGGTCACATTCTCATATTTTTAAAAACTCATTAAGTATGTGTGAGCACTGTGGCTTCTCCTGCATTTGTGGTGTCGTCTTCTGTGCATGTACTGTTCTCCGTGGCGACAAAACAGGGGGTCAAATTCGTGCATCCCGCCGTTTTTCCCACTCCCCCCTCCCTTCTCTGGAGTCTAAAGGAGAGCGAGAGTCGGGAGGAGGAGGAGACGGTGGGGAGAGGGGAGGGAGGGGGGCATTCCATAGGCACGCCAAGACATTCCGAGGGAAACCATCCCAAATATTTCCCACTGTGTGTGGCGAGGGCTTTGCGTCTCCTGTTACACGCACACACACACACTTGAGAAAGTGCTAAGCACGAATACACACACATACACTGGAGCAAAGTCTCGCTCACACATCTCACAGGTCCCTCATACACACATGTACGTAGTTAGTAAGTGCAGTTATGAGTGACTGATGGGCGGCCTGTTTGTCTGCATTTGTCTGTTTTTTGTCTTGAGGGGCGACTTGATGTCGCGGTGTCCTTCTTTCTGTCTGTCTGCAGAGGAGCAAAATCAGGAAGGGCCATTGGGTGTTGTGTCTCTCCAATGTGTGAGTTTATGAATGAATGAGCAAAAAACACATGACCACACGTATTAAGCTCTCACTTTGTTTCTCACGGTAATGGTTTCGGTGGAAACGATTTCTTTACTGGAATGAGATGTTGACTCACTTCCTAAATAAAGTGAGATGAATGTATTATTGTTTGCTTCAATGTAATACACTGGAACTCAAGAAGAAGTCAATGAAAGGGGAACTAGTGGCTCATTCTAAATTAGAATTCCTATGAAATTATATTAGTCATATTTAGGATTATATGCACAATACAGATGATATGATATATTAATAAACTAATCATCAGGGCTAGGTTATGTTGTTAAAATCATTCTCATGACATTATTAGGGACATTTTCTGATATGTTTATGTCTTAGAGCTGTGTTTTTGTTATTTTGCAGCAATCCCCTCCCTCCTCTTCTACTTTACCACGTGAATGCAGAGCAGTAATCACCACACATAGCAGCAAACACCAGAGTCCTGCTCTCTGTGCATTCGCCAACAGACAGGACCACCTCTTTATGAAGTTCTCTGTCCTGATTGGATAAAGTTGGCAGGGATACCAGAAATCAATTTTCCTCTTTTACTGCATGAGCAGGGGGAAGAAGACATTGGACATATAACACATTTAAACACAGTGATTACTGTGTTTAAATGTGTTAAACACAGTGATTACTGTTTAAATGTAAAGCTATTTAACACTTGTTTTGATTAAATACATTCACATACAGCAGCTTTAGTAGGCAAATGTTTGCAAAATCACTTGCAGTAATACGTTTTTTTCAGTGTCATACTTTACATGAGACCAAAGTCTTTGTATGTGCAAATGAAACATTTTAATAATAAATCTAGGGGTGTCATGATATAACATAAATTATAATAAATAACATAAATATAACATATCACATAAATTGGAAAAAAAGGAAGAAGAATTAGATGCAGTGACCTGTTAGCTTGCTCTAGTTATTACCACAGTGTTTTGCTACAACCGCTTCACGAAATAATGTCAGAAAAGATGGCACTCCCTGCTGCGACTGCGATAACATGCGGTCAAAGTCAGATATCTTGATAGCACTAAAATACCATGTTAACTCTTTTTATAGCTGTGCAATAAATCATTGAATCAATTAAAACTTGAGTTCCCCGTAGTTCATAGCATGACCAAGTTATGTTCAGACACAGATTAAATATCAACATGGCAACAAGTGCAAAAAAAGTGAGGAAATCGTTCTTCTCAGTTGTCTTGAGGTGGTTTGGTTTTTGGTACAACGAATGTCTGCTGTCAAGTTTTGACAGTCTGTGAAAACTAAAATCAGCATCAGCACTATTCTAGGATCTTAGACAGATGCACGCAGCCAAGTGGGAATGATTTTCCCATAGTATCCCATATGAGAAGAAAGGGCCCGTGTGGAAAGGCATTACGGATGTGGTAGCATGTCATATCACCAAAAGTATGGTGCTCTTATATACAGCTGAAAAGCCTGGGTTCATCCACATGCTGAGAATTTTTTTTTTTTTCATTAGAACTGTAAGTCACTTGTGGTGGGGGGCTCTGCTCTTTTTTTCTTTTCTTTTACTTTTTGGCATTTCTGCTTTATGGAAGTGAAAGTGGTGTGTGATGAAAAGGTGCAGGAGAGAGAGAGGGGGGGATGACCTGTAGCAAAATGCCCTAAGCTGAAATCTAGCCTGGTCCGCTGCGTTAAAGACTCGCCCTTAAAACATGTTCTGCTTTACAAGGTGAGCTACTGGGCTGCCATGTATGTAAGTTCTTCATCACAGCTTGCTCAGAGTTATATCATCTGAAGTTCATATTGTCATGGGGCGCCAATTAGCTCATTTGGTTAAGGGGGCGTCCCATGTACAGAGGCTTTGTCCTCGCTGCAGCGACCCAGGGTGCGAGTCCAGGCCTAGGGCTCTTTGCTGCGTGTCACCCTCATCCAGTTTCCTGTCATCTCTGAAGCTGTCCTATCAATAAAGCCATCCAAAGGCCAAAAAAGAAAAAAAGATCAGATTGTCACGATATGATTTCGCTGAAAGTTGCGTGCAGTTTTTCTCTGGAAGCGGTGTGATAATTTATAACCTGTGAGACGTGTCTTAACGATGTCTTTAGTGTCCCTGACTCATTTTAAAGTTGATTCTCATGGCTGTCTGAGCAGACACAATGCTAGATACACACACACACGCGGATAGATAAGGAAGAAGATGAGCCGTCACTCACCAAGCATCTGGTCTTTCAGAAATCATGCCTGCTCTTTTTTCCCACAGTCTACTTGGCCCCAGGATAGCATAGCAATTCAATGACACCTGTGTGTGCGGGTGCACGCATGATGTGTGTGTGTGTGTGTGTGTGTGTGTGTGTGTGTGTGTGTGTGTGTGTGTGTGTGTGTGTGTGTGTGTGTGTGTGTGTGTGTGTGTGTGTGTGTGTGTGTGTGTGTGTGTGTGCGTGCGCATGCTGGTGTCTGAATTTATTGCTACTCAGACACCGCTGAGGCTTCTTTTAGCATTCAGGGTGGCAGATAAATCTGTGTATAAGTTGTTTGTTATTCAAGACATTTAACTAAGATCTAGGAATCATTCCATAAGTAATAATGTGTTGAGAAGCCAGCTTTCTGCTGCTTCCAGCTTTGCCTGCAGTGGCTTATTGCAAGTGTAGCCGATCACATTGAAATGTGTTGTTGACATAAATGTAAAATCAGAATAGTTTTAAGACTCCATTTAAGTGTAAGACAGCGATTCAGTTGATTTACCTAAATAAACTGGTAGCCTCTTTGACTGTCAATCATGTAATTCTTTTAGGGTTGTGTAATTGTCTGAAACCAGAGACAGAAAAATAGCTAAATGTGAGCACCTGTGTTGAAATAGAAAATAATCACAGAGAGAAACTGAGGAAGTATACTCTGCTGTGAATAGTATGTATCCGCCCATGTGCGTATGTGAAAACAGTCTATATTTTTAAACAACCACTTCATAGCCTTTTCGCCAAAAAGACATGGTAGAAGAAGGGCTTTCAGTGTGAACAGCAAACCTACCATTTAAGTAAACTGTAAACAGTGTCATAACGCTGTTGACATGGTGTATTTGGTATTTGTCTGCCTTCACTTTCCCCTCCCATTTTCTCTCCTACCCGCCTGCCTCATCTCTTCTCTACCTTATTACACCTCCTCACGTTGTCATCGTGGCATTGTTTATCCTCTGTTTGGTCTCTTTCCCTTTCACGGAAACACATTCGTTCATTCCAACATACTGACTCAGAGAACTAGACGAGGTAGATACTAAATTAAGTCCCTGCTTTTTGATTTTAATTGAACGCACATTCATATTTTGTCTCTGATGACCAAAATGTAAACGTACAAAAAATAATTGATTTTACTGCCAGGTACTTCTGCATCTGTAGTCGCTTGGCAGGCACTCACTGTATCCTTTAAAATGCATTTCGTAATTTCTCTTGCTGTGTCTGGACCTTTGAATCCGTCCACTCTACCAAGTATGGTTGCAGCAATAAACCATTGTCAAGGTAGAATCTGATTAGATATTTGCTGATAATCATTGAACCTTACTTGTATACATAAGATTCTGCTATACTTTTGTTATTAGAAAATATGTTTTTCTAGTTTTGTGCCTGCCAGGGCATCGTATATTTTTATTATTTCTAATAAAGCTTTTGTTCAAACAAGAAACAATGTGGAACACTGTTCTATTTCTGAGACAGTTTTCATCCCGAGAAAATCTCATATCCTTGCAACCCTACTACCAAGCTGACTGATCAGGCTGGCGTTTTCTTGGTTTCTTGGTTGAAAAATCAATCAATCCAATGAGCGCCATGAGGAGGACCAGTGATTAGTCAATCAGCACGACGGGCAGGAAGAACGCTGTTTTCAAGCCGTTGTCAAGTAACCAAAGAAGAGTCATAACAAATATTGACAAGATGGAAACTGATTATACATAGATGGTATGTCTTCTCAGTATCGCCTTAAAGTGTTGTTTTTTGTTTTTTTTTCACTCCACTCCACTCTTGAAACCCAAGCAAAGCCAGTATGTTGGCATGGTAACCCATCAGCACTGACTTAAAATGGCATTATCTTCAGGCAGACATGTTGTGATGGGTTAGGGTAAAATCGAAATCCCCATATCCCATGGAAATCGGTTCGATTAGAAGTAAATTCAAGAGCGTAACAACTTCCCAGTTCAGTTTAATAACAGGCAATAATTTGTATGCATGGTACAGTAAACCGTATAGAATTGTATGCAACATTAATTCTACAGTAACACATTTCTGTTTCACTATTCACAGACCCTTTCTCATTTATCACCTTCTCTAATTTCCCGCTGTCCAGTTTCCCCTCTTTTGCTCCCCAGCATTTCTCTTCCTCTGTCCCTCCCTATCAGTTTCTCCTTCTCACCCTTTGCATGGCCCTCTCTCTCTCACACTCTTGCTCTCTCTCTCGCTCTTCTCTCTCTCCATCTCCCCTGCTCTCTCCCTCACCCACTGTTCTCACCCTGGCTCCCTGCTCTGCTCCACTCCCAGTCTCACTCTCCTCCGTTTCAGATTAGCCAAGGCGAGGAATCCGGTGCAGCCGGCAGCTGGAATGTCCTGTTTGTCTTGCTCTTGCTGTGTGTGTGTGTGTGTGTGTGTGAGAGAAGTTGGTGAGGCTGGTGCTGCTTTTTGATGTGTTCCATTGTCTGAGAGCCAAGCTGCTTCCTGCTCCTGCTTTCCCCAAAAGCCTGAGAGAAATGGAGAGGAGGAAAAAACGAGAAGGGAGAGAGATTACCAGAACACATAGCAGCGACAGGTTGAGATGGAGAGAGAGGGAAGCAGGAAGGTGGCATAAGAAGGAGAAAAGAGCAAGGGTAGGTGAGGAGGAAGATGGCAAGGAAGGGAAAGAGGAGGCAGGAAGTGATGGAGGGATGGAAAAGGGAGGAGAGAGTTGGAGAGGGAGGAAGAGAGGTGAGAAGGAAGGAGGGAGAGCTTCAATAGGGCTTTTCCTCCAAACACCAATACAATGAAGTAGTGCGTAATTTCCCATGTCCCCCACACCCACACACACACACACTCAACACACACACACAATTTTTTTCTCATGGATGATATAGCTTTATTCTCTATATTAAGTTGTCATTTATCTCTCATGCTTGCTCTGTTTTTGTCGTCTGTGTGTGGTCTGACACTGCGGACAAGCCCAGGCGATACAGATAGGAGAGGATGAGACATTATGGGTGAAAAATTAAACAGAACAGTGGAATATAAGATAGAGCAAGTCATGCAGAAGAAGAAGATGTCCATTGGAAGCGACAAATGAAAAACAATTGCAAAGTAAGAAAATGAAAGAAAGAGAGAGAATATAGCCCAAAAAGCCATTTGGGTGCGTGTTGTGTATGCGGTTCATTTCCCTGTGAAAATGTGGACGTGCATAAATCATTCAACATGTGTTTTTGTGTATGTGTGTGTGTGTGTGCGTAAACGTGTGTGTGTGCGGGTTGCTGGCCGGTGGAGGGGTTTTGACGGGGCAGAGCAGAGCATTCCTGCTGGGTGGTGATGTCATGAGAACTAGCTCTCCGCTCGCAGACAGACAGCCCTGTTTATGTTCCCCTCCAGAGGAGAAACCACACTGTGTGTCTGAGTGTGTGTGCGTGTGCAAGCGTGTGTGTGTGTGCGAGTGCAAGCATGTGTGTGTGTGTGCGTGTGCGTGTATCTCTGTCTGACTGCGTTATTGGCTCATGGGGGAGGTGGGGGAAGCCGAGAGGCACTCGAGAGGGTCTACTTTCCCCTGCCGCTCAGGGAGAGGGAACCACTTACTGATGCCTTCCTCTGAAACATACACACAGAAAGAGGAAGTTTCTCATGTTTTTCAGAGCACAGTAGCTGCACGGCCAGACTGTGCTGCTGTGAGTGATTTCCCTCTGCTTCTAAATAGTCTCCTAAGGGAGGCAGAATTCTTTGCAGTGTAATAACAAAGCTCGGGTCAGCTAATGGCAACAATACCACACAGAAAAGGGCTATGAACCCATTAAAAATGCATTATTGCTCACGATGTGTGTGCATTTTTTGCAAAAGTAGGTCAAAAATGTGTTGATTACAAAGTTTGACAATATTTGCGAACAATAGAATTCAGTCCGTGCACACATGCAACCATCTTGTCTAAATTTAACGGGGCATACCCACACATTTTCCCTCTACCAATGAAATGGAAATCAAAGAAGTAACTTTAGAAAAATGTTGTGAGAACTAGCCCCAGCAATCATGTTTTGAGAAACCCAGATACTGCTGGTATGACTGTCTTTGTGTCTGTGGTCACAGTATAATGATTTCCCTTGCGATAGTGAAATGTGATCTTCGGTCTTTGGTGCTTAGTGAATCATAGATCATTCTCCCACACTCAACACGCAGTGCAACATAGCAAAACCATCCCAGCTCTGTCTGGGATGATAAAGAACTCTTGTCAACCCTGCTAATACCTGGCAGTGAGAAATGGCCAAGAGGTTTAGGGTTGTTATTATCACAACTCTGTGGCACACGGGTCCACTTTAGTTGCTTGGGTAACTCCTCCACATGCAGTCATGCTTTTGAGGCAGCCATGCTTGCTGACATGTGATATTACAAATTATTCCCTTTGGCAGGAATCCCAATTTTTTCTTTTTTTCTTTACCTTCAATTTGAAGGGTGTTTTTTTTCTTACCATGGCTTCCAGGGCTGCGAATAACTTCATTGTAGGTTGACGCCAAGAATATGAAAGTTACATCAGTTTATGTGGAGGCAGACAACTTAACAGGCTAACATGGAGCCAGTCTTCTGTTTACTGATTTATTCAAGACTGCTTATTACCCTGTAGTTGTCATTCTACCACATTTTAACCCTGAAGTTTTGTAGGATTTCATTCCAGTTTAATTACACAGCCAAACTGCACTGTAGCAACCAGCTCTAGACTGCAGAAAATGATGAACTAAAGGTTGATGGTTTTCACACGTTAAGGACATCAGCTTAAGCTCTGGTAGATATTTGACAGTTAGACAAGGTGAGGTGGAGAAAAGGCAGGTTTGCACTTACAATAACCACATCTTTTATGGTGTGTGGGAGTTTTAGGGACCAAATGGCGCTATCTTCCATGCTGTGTTTTTGCTAATGTTAGGTTATTAACTCCATAATTTTAGCTACCTTTTGGCCCATGATTGCTGTCTCTCTGTGTGATGAATGTGTGTGGTCTGTTGTCTGTGTGCTTAGAGCCACACAAGAGTTGGGGCATTGAAATGCTATAGCTGGGTGTGTTATCCTGTCTCTAATTTATAGAGTTTCAGGACTGTTAAGATTTAAAAGAAAAAGACTGTAGACAGAATTCAGTCGCAGTTGAGAAATGCTGGATGCTCTCTGATTCAGAGTTTTGTTGCACCTCAGACTCACAGGAACCAGAGCCCTGCTGCTTTTACTCTAACCACCACCAACAACTGATTTACACCTCCAGTGTCATGAGAATGTGGTTAATGCAGCTGATTGGATAGAAAACCAGCAAGACAGGGAACCACTGACCTAAATATCCTCACAACAATAAGCCCATCTATTGTGGGCTAAGTAGTTCTTCTTTTTTGACACCCCCGTGTTTGTGCATGCTGTGTCTCAGTGCAAGGTGTGTGTGGGTGTGTGGGTGTGGGTGTGTGTGTGTCTCTGTGTGTGTGTGGGGGGGGCACGCACACGCAGTTTCCGAGAATGAGTTGTGTCAACAATTACATTTAAACCTCATGGAGACAGAGATAATAGATTGTAACCCCCCACATAGTCTGTTGTTTGTCAACTCAGCCAGTGTACTTCATGTGTTTGTGTGTTGTGCTGATGCTTCTGTGATGTATTGCTGTTTTTCTTACTTGTTCACATGTGTGAAAATTGGGAAACGGCCGCATTGTAACTGTTTTTCACAGCTTATCTTCTGAGCGTTTGTCTGTACATTCTGGTAATATTCTGGTGGTGCCTGACCGATAAATTGTTTGCCAATATCGGCCTATCACAGACAAATATGTGCTGATTGCGGTGTTTCTCCCAAGGTTGACTGCTTTCGGTGGGATGGGATGGTGTTGATGTCTATCCATCTTTAGTTCTAGATTTAGGCTTGTACTACTACCACACTTTACATTGATTTGACATTGCAGTTTTGCAGGGATTAAATAGTTATTGTGCTACATAAACCTTATAGCACTTATATTATGATTAACATTGTTAATGACTTCTGCTCACGTAACTACTTTAATGACAGCAGAAACACATACATATATGGAGGATGTTTCTATACATAAATGTGAACTTGAGGAATTCAAAAAATAAATGCAATATTTTGCGTTGAATCAATACTGGGCCAGACATCCGGCAGAGTACAGAGAAGCAGGACCTAGAATTCAATTCTCACATGACAAGAGTAGGTATTCACTGACAAGAACATGGCGGAGAATTTGTTTTTGACGCAAAAAGCAAAAGCGCACTATGATTGCAATATTTCGTCATTTTGTATTGTCAATTTTGTTTGCTCTGTGATGCGTTTTTGCTGAATGGTAGTGGTAAGTTCTAGAGCTAAATGCTTTAATTGCGTGGCTGCGGTAATAGGTAATGTTCAATTTTCAGCAGTATTGCTGTTTGTACAAAAAAACTTGATTCCAATGATGACTCTGGTGTTCTCAAAAGTGTATTAATTAGTGGGAAAACGTAGTCGCTGGGGCAACCCCACTGTGCAGATATATTGTCTGTTAGATATATAGATATAGATACATAGATCTAGATGTTCATCATCATCATCATCATCATCATCATCTATTTTTATACTCTATAATATTGTTATCGGGATCAGCCCCTAAAAATCCAGTCTGGCTCTACATTCTTTAAGTGTTCGATGTGTGTTCGTCATGTTGGGTGACTCATATGTGCACGTATAGATCTTGGAAATGTGAAACCAGCTCAGCCTTAAAACTTAATACTCAGTCTTGCAGCGGTTCTTCCTTAAGGCTGCAGTTTGCGTGATATGATGCTATCAGGAGGTTAGAAGTCTGTTTGCTTTGGGTGCTTCAAGCACACAACCCCCCCCCCCCCACACACACACACACACATTTTCTCTGTTTTGTCCTCTCTTTCTTCTCTCTTACTCAAAGAGTCAGATTAAAGTGAAAGTCCTTGTGGGGTGGGAATGGTCACAGAAAGACACCCCCCACCCCCAGGGAGCAAAGAGGTAGAAGGCTAGAGAGGTCAGGCTGCTTGGCCTGGGAAAGGCCTAAAAGAGCAAAACCGGAGCTCTCTGGATAGATAGAGGGTAGATGGATTGATAAAAATCGGAAGCAAAGAGAGAACAGAGACGGGACGAAGGACATGGACTGAATATAGATGGATACTGTAAGTTTGGGGGAGAGCTAGCAAGATAAACAGGGGTGGAAGCCAAGAGTTTGGATTTCTTGGACTTCTGAGCTACTGAGGGACATGCAGGATATAAAAGGGATGGAAAAATAGACCAGCAGTAGGTAAAAAAAAATGATGATGATGATGATGCACAACTTGCATCTTTCACCCATTTTCTCCTCCTCCTCCTCCTCTCTCAGGCCAAGGAAAACCAGTGTGTAATCTTTCTCATAGGAACTGCATGCTGGCATTTTAGCAAATGCCTTGAAGTCTGAGACGTGTATTTGCATGCATGCATTCTTGTGTGTAGTCTCTGGAGACCAGAAGCACCAAATATGACATAAACATACAAAACAATTAGATGGACAGTTTTGATACAGAAACCAGCTGTGGTAGTTTTTTTTTTTCCAGTTTCTGGTATCTACAGAAGTGTGTATTCAAGCTGTCATGCTGTCATTGGAGCGGATGTCATCGCTGCCATCCATTTTCCAAGGACCCAGTGGGCTATGATATAAAAACCGAGATTAGAACAATAATAATAATGATAATATTAATAAATGATGATAAAGTTAAATGCAATAACATGAGGATGAACATATTTTAAAACCGACAAATAGCCTAACATCCTGTTTAGTGCTTAATTTCTGGTAATTCATTGACTTTAGTGTACAAAAGCATCAGCCCGATATTGTAAATCTATTTCAAGTTCTTGAATGCCAATCATTTACAGTCATCTCATTCCTGAACTAAATGTAAACTTCAAGTCTGAATGCTTGTGACCCTTTAGAGGTGCGTGGTTGCGGGTGTGACTGGGCGTGTGATAGTGTAGTATTAGTGCGCTTCTTGGGTGTGGGTGTTTGTGGTTAAGGGTGTATCCTTTGAGCGTGGGACGCTGCTACCTAGGACCGTTACAAGAGCGCGACTGTGTGTGAGAAGGGGAGCTCTCCGTTTGTCCCACCGACTCCAACCAAAGCCGCATATCCATTAATGAATTAATGTCGCAACTCAAGCCACCCAGCGTCCCCTTTGTTGCCGGTGGAAACCAGAGGTGACTGGAGTGCCTGAGTACCTGTCTGTCTGGATGATCCCATGGACCTCCTACACACGCGCACGCACACACGCACGCACACGCACGTGCACGCACACACACACACACACACACTCCTTGGATGCAGGGAGCCCTTTCTTTCTTTCCCTCCATTTTCCTGCTGTCTATTTTGGTCAACTGGTGGCCCGTTCCCACAGTGCTGCTGTTCCCATGGTTATCGCGGCGGAGATAGCGAATGGGGGGTTGGGGGTGGTGGGTGGTGGTAGTGGGCTTGACAGAGAGCGGGAGAGACAGCGTTGCTCTGTTCGAAGAGATAGGGGACTCTGTGGCTGTAGAGGAGGCAGAGGGGGGGTAGGGGTGAGGTGGGGTTGGATTGGTGGGGTGAATGAAGGGTATGGGGTTGAGTGTGTGTGAGTGTGTGTGATGTGTTGCTCCCATGGACATCACAGGTGGCACGTGAGGATTAAGCCCATATGGGATTAGTTCATTTTTGATTTAATCATCTATTAGGTCATATTCATATCTTCATTATACTCAAAATTGCTAATTAAAAGTGTGCATCATACAAGATGCAGATTGCAGGATTGCAGAGATTTTTTTCAGTATCTGCTTTGGACATCAGCATTTTAACCTCATGCGAGACCTCTGTCTGAGGGTAGATGCTACTTCCTGAGATTGAGAGATGAGGTGCGGTGCAAAAAGAGAGGTGGCAAAGGAAGTGGAGGGGTGGCGTGGGGGGCGAGGGAGCGCGGGAGGGAGTGCGGGGCTCAGAAAGAGGGACGGATTCAGTTCCCACACTTCTAATTACTGTGTCACTGGAGACTGAAAGGGGACTGCCCCTGGCCCTAGGGAATTCGCTGGGGCCGGTCGCAGAGAGGGGAGCAGCGGTGGGTGGAGGGAGGGAAGGGGACAGCGGAGGGGAGGGGAGGGAAGGAAGGGTGGAATTAAAGAGGGTGTATGACACAGGAACTCTCTTCATCCTCCTTTTCTTTCTGGTTTTACCTCATTGCGTTCACACTAGAGGTGAACCCCTTCACCACGAGTCCCCTCCCCTCCTGCCCTAATACCCCCAACCTCTCACCTCCGACCCACTTCTCCTTAACCCTGCCTTACCCTCCTCCAACCTCAGTCCTCTCTTTCCCTTCAGCCTTTGTTCACCATCATGTACTGCTTCCTTTTTACCCCCACACCCTCTCTTTTTTCCTCCCCCTCTACCTCTCTGTGTTTCCAATGCCGTCTTCCTCTCCTGTGTCTCCTGTTGACATGAACAAGGCTACCAGAGACACTTTGAAGTGAGTTTAAACAACACGCACGCGCACACATGCACACTCAAGCATAGACACACACACACACACTCGCACACACTGATGTCTTATTCTGCATCATTATTGCCACTTAACCCCGAGCCCTTTCCCTCTTTTCCTTTTCCTTTATCTCACCCTCCCATAGCCTGTCCTGTGTGTGTGTGTGTGTGTGTGTGTGTGTGTGTGTGTGTGTGTGTGTGTCTCCTGATGATACATACAATGACCCTAGCAAAGACATAGATGTGTATTTGTGTCTGCCTGCGTCTGCAAGCTCTCAGCAGTGATTTGTTAATGCCTTAAAGCAGTAATGATGTGATTATCTTGCTCAGCATCTCTCTCCATTGTCACATGGACCAGTTGCTCATTTGTGGCCCCTATAAAATCACATCTTCACAAAGCTCACTGTCCTTGTTTCTGAAGTGAACACTAGCGTTTTGGCCATGCACAGAGGTTTTCTTCTTGAACCCATTTGCTTGTCAGCTTGATCAAAATTTAAGGTGTAAGTAGGGCTGCAATTTGAAGCTTGAAAACTTAATTCATAACGTTGACAATCAAATTTATTAACCAACATTCGAATGCTTCTTGATTGTTAATTCATGGTTGGGACTCGATAACCTACTATCCGTCCCCAGAATCGCTCACCTTCAACTAGCAGAAATCCAACAGCACCATTAAATTACATTGATGTAACCGCAATGACAAAAAAATCTATTTCAGCTCTGACGAGATTACAGGAAATTACTTTACAAAAATGAGATCATATTACATATCTTTATTCACTTGGCACTTAGTTCTTATTTTAATCCATTGAATAACTTAATTAACATCTAGGACTTTATAATATATATAATCAAATATGAGGACAAACATTTGAAGCTTCTTCAAAAAGCTCAATAGAAGGTTGAATGTACTTGGGGTTTTGGTCGGACTTCATGTTGTAACTTCGACTGCTCATGTTGTTTGTTTTAAGAAAATTGAAGCCACTTCATGCTAGAATAGTTACAAATAAGTAATAAGTGATGTAAGACCATTTTCCTCCTCATCATGTTATTTAATATTACTGTATTTACTTCATTTTAAGTGCTGACAAGAGAATGTCATTAAACAGTTTTTGACAGCTAGAAGTGTTTCCTGCACAAAGCACAACATATGAATGAGCTCCTTATGCAGCACCACTAATTCAATGGTACTCTAAATTCTGCTATCATACATTCATTATTCCAGAAAATAAACCATCTCTAATGGTCTTCATTTAGCTGTCTCGGCTGTCATCACAGAAGTACTGAACTTTGGTCTGGAATAATATATAACAGCTGCCAAATATAGTCTGTAAAGTGTAGCAGACACTTGACAGTTCTGTGTTTACTATATGGGGTGTCTGCAACCATGGATGGCACACACTGTCCATGTTTGCAGTCTGGTAGAGCCTCACGGACATGGGCAGACAACAAATTGATAGTAGTAGTAGTAAGACATTTTGCACTAAATGCTGCTTGGGGTGTTGTTGCTGTATCTGAAATTATTATGTACAAGATGATTTTTGCCCACGCAAAAAGGATCCATTTATCTCAGTCTTCTGACTTATTCATCCGTTGCACCAAAATGAGAAACCATACTTGTTTCAATCAGATCCAGCTTGCCCTGCTGCGCTCATACAAAGACGAGACATGAAAAAATAAACCAGCCCACACCTGTTTGAATCTGGCCGTCAGATTTAGTCAGAGTTTCTACAGCTCTCAATGAAGGTAGGAGATGTGACAGAGCATGTATATTGCACAGGAGATATTCTAGTTCCCTAGAACAATGCAAAAGAGGACATTTAAAGAAGAACTTAGTCGCAGCCACAGAGGATTTTGGTCATTTCTTATCATCGTACTGTACACGGTCCACCGCCAAGTGTCTCCTCCTGTGTAACTCCCACATCTGGTTATGCAAGCATTCGACAGTCAGACAAGCGGGCACGAATGCTGGTATGTAAAATGATTCGCCGCTACTCCACCCCAAAGATGACACCTTGTCTGTCAAAAAGCCACAAGGTAGAGGCGTTTTTTTTCTCTTTTCCCTCACTGCTCCTCAGGAGAGAACAGACCAGACCAGCAGCAGCCACCACCGCCACCACTGTCAATATTTACAGTCCTGGATGAATCACTCTGCATTACAATAACATTCCCTGCATGCCTGCGTGCCTCTACATCAGGAAGAGATGAGAAAAAAAAGGAAAGGGAGAGAAGGGGTGAAGAGGGGGGCTGGAGGGTGAAATATGCGCCAGCAGCGATAAACGTTCAGCAGAGGAATCTGCCAGTGGCTCTCCCATGACGGGGCTGTCTGTGTGTGTCTGTGTGTCTGTGTGTGTCTGTGTGTGTGTGTGCAGATGTAGATCAGGTTGATGGATTCAGGTCGAGTGGGTGGAATTTCAGTTTGCAGTGTGTGGGTGTAATGACAGTTTGAGAACTGTTAGCGCATGTCGAGGAAGCCTTGGATGTTGTAATAATATCGGGTTGAATGGGTGCATTGAAGGAATGGGAATAATGAGCATATTGAGACAGTTTTAGCGTGTAAGCGTGTGTAAACGTCACACTGAATAGGCAAACTGGTGGGAAAGCATTTGGAGCACCAGGTCTGCCTGAAAAAGACAAATGTTAACTGACAGTTGCATGGATGGTCTGTGTTTGAGAGAAGCAGTTGTCTTTATTGCACATATGACAGCGCCACAAAAGCCACCATTTGTCTCCTCAACAATCATGTTTTGTAAACGAAAATAAGCAGAGAAGTTTCCCAGGGTTTCACCTATCTGATGCAGTTTATTCTTGATCAGGTCACTGTTTTGGTTCATTTATGAATGTGCAAGCAACAATGTTTTCAGATTTCCCTGGAGTGTGCTTAAGTAGAGCCGTTACATACAATTGTAGCAGTTTGGCTGTCTTAGTACCGAATCTATAACAAATCTCTAAGTATATCTGCAGTCTAATTTCTTGATTTATTGAGCAAACATTTCATCTTCAGACTGTCAGAGAATAAGAAACAAATGTATCCTAATACAATCTCCCTTAAACCAAAGGTAACATGGGCAACCAACCATCTAATACCCAGAGATATTCAATCGGTAGAAGACAAAGATTGACAATGTAGGAACTGCTGTACATTTAGTAATTGTTCAACATTTTTGCTAAATAATTGAAATAATCAATCAGTTTGTTACATTAGAATGGCACTTAATGGAGCGCATACCTCAACCAAGGCAACACAGCCACTTTTAACTCAGTTGAGCGTAATTTGATGTCAGATAAACATATTAAATTCCACTAGACCCAGATATCGATTTGGATCCACATCAATTTGTACTCACTCATAGATACCAGCCACTTAAAAACACCTGATTTCTTTTTTCCATCAAGATCCATGCATTATGAGGAATAAACGGAAATGTTGAAAAATACCTCACAGTGTTAAAGTTAGAAGAAATTCAAGATCAATCCCTTTCTCTGGATCACTGCCAGAAGTTAATGGGGTCTTTTCTTGGCCGAGACCCATCCTCCATCCAAGTTTTGTGGAAATCTATTCTGTAGTTTTTGTGTAATCCTGCCGACAAACCAGCCAACCAACGAACACTGGTGAAAACTTGGCACTGTGGCAGACAGTGTTCGTAGACCAACTAATCAGTTAATGAACTAATTGTGTCACCTTTGTACAATCCCCACACATCCGCTGCTGGAGGGTCTTAGCCACCATGTTTAGAGGCAGAACATCTGAAGCAGTAAGCATCTCTCAGCTGTGACTCAAGCCAAACCTACACTGACATGGGAATTAACTAGTATAGTTGAAGAACACAGTAGGGCAAGTAATGAACCAATCATTTGCCACGAGCGCATTGCCCCTCCGACTTGTTGTAGGTTTCAGTTGTTTTAATTTTAACCCGTGATACAAAAAAGCAACATATCAATAGAGGCTGGCCGGCGGTTTAATCCAGCTTTTTATGTTTTTGAGATGAGCTGTTTTTATCCCTCTTAGCCCAGTGAGCAGCATTGTCAATGGACCTTTTCAGTGTGTTGTTTTCCTCAGCTGTTTAGCTTAGACCGGGTCCAGCTATCTGGCGTCTGAAGAGAGGGAGAAAAGGAGTACTTGGAGAAGGAGAGAAAAGAAAGAGGTTAGAGGTGAGAGACAACTAGGGAGAAGGAGAGAGGGAGATTGAAGGGGAACACTGGAAGGGGGGTAGAAGGAGCTTCAAGCAAGACAGAGAAGACATAGGTTGAATTGGAGAGAGCGAGAGATAGAGGTTGAGGTTGAAGGTTGAGTGGGTAAAAAACAGAATGAACTCACTGTGCCAGGCCAGGGGAAAGCATTAGTGCTATTTGTGGGATGGCTAGACTGTTATCTGTTAGACTCCGGGCTATTATCTTCTTCATTACCCCTTTTAGTGAGCTCCAATAAAGACAATCTAAGGGAGCAAAGGAGGGAAGGAAGAAAAGGCAGAAATGCACAGAGGCCAAACGGGGTGAGAAAATGGTTGAAAGTGGACAGCAAAGTTGACAAGAGAAAGAAACAAGAAGAGATTGAGCAAGAGTTAAGCACCCCGGGGGAGCGGGACTAAACGAGCGATGCATGAAATTAGAAAAGTTTCTCTCCATATTCTGAAGGACAGAGGCATGATGTCATGGATGAGCCTCTTATTGTGACACAACTGTTTCAATAGAACACATTCAATCATTGAAATATTGAGATACATACGAGATACATTTCACATTCGAGGCCATGTATAATAAATCAAGTGACTAGAATATGGCATTACATTTTGTACGTTTGAGTATATACAGAGATTTGTCTGTTCATTAAAGGGGGGTACACACATAACGATAATCGGGCTGATTTTGCTCCGATTTTACCCCTTCCTGACCACGGAAGATTATCTTCTGTCTTATAAGATTATCCTATACAATTATCCTGTGGTCTGTGGTATGTTAAGAGTCAATTTGTCCCGATAATTTGCTCGGAAACGGGTCGCGGCCGACAATCATAAATGTTAAACTTGTTCAATATTTACGACGAAAAATCTTCATGTGTGTGGGGAAAGCCGACGACTCCTGAGTCACTACTCCGTGAAATGTGACGTGAAACGCAACGTAGCCAACCAGCTGACTTAGGAACACGGAAGCGGACGTAAATAAAAACAGCGGTGAGATCTAACTTTTCCTATGGGAAAAATAAACTATGAATCTACTCACCTCTAGCTCGCTCAGTAGACTATAAAGTCCTTGTTCCTGCTGTCTCCAGGATTTTTTCACTCTCCTTTTTTTTTACGGATTTTTCGGACAGCAATTGTCCGAGGACCACCATCATTCCCTCTTCTATGTCTTCCATGTCTTTCATGTATTAAAACCTTTATTTACTCTTTTTTTATATATTGTCTATGCTCTTTTCCGTGTATGAAGAGCCCAGTGACGCTGGGGTTGTTGCCATTGGTTACTGTAGATCACGTGATATTTCTGGCTCAGAGGACTATATTCTAGATCGGACGTGAGACAGATAATCTTTATGTGTGTGGTGTCCTATGCTGAGAATATCGGAGCACACCACACACAGTATGATCAAAGCTGATTTTTTTTAATCTTCATGTGTGGGGGCTCTACAGATAAAAAAATCTCTTAAGATGTATAAAATCCTTATGTGTGTACCCCCCTTAAGTCATCAAATCAAAAAGACTAACTTTGATTTTAGATAAAGAACTAAATGCTGTAAAAAAAAAAAAAAAATTTGTGTTATCTGTGAACAAATGTTGCATTTCATGTACAGTTTTTAAGGCAAGAACTATTTTAAAGGTGCAGTGTGTAGAAATGTATCACCTGTCAGATTCTTATGCAAATAAGGGGCAGCATTTCACCAGGGTAACCACTAACTGCTTTTAACTGTAGCTGCTGTTAGCTATTGGTGGTGTTTACATCATTAACACAGGAGCTATAGAAAAGGAAGTGTCAGGGCTGCATGCTATCTTCACTATATGTCTTTGCAACACAATACATAGACTATATAACTGTTATTCACATTCGGTGGATAGATTTTAGTGAAAGTTTTGATATCTTTAACTTGAGTTCTTACATATTGTACCTTCAAGTCAGAGGATATTAAGTATGAATAGGTTTCAATTCGGCTTAAAGCTTTCCTAGATTTTTTAGAATATAAAGTTAAAGGATATGCAAGATAAAACTAAGAAATTTCTGTTCAGAGAATCTTATTCATGGACATTTTTGCTAATAAGAAACTGGTGCTGGTGGACAGGTTCCAGCAGCCTCAACCTTGAGGGACCTACAAACCCAGTTAGCCAATGTCTTGGCCACCAGTGACAGCTGTGGCCCTTGTTTTTACAGTGTTTCCAACACTTTGGCGGCTTTTCAGCCAACTGAGCTCAATGGATCAGCGGTGGAGCCCTTGATTTAGAGAAATTCAGTCTGATTGGCTGATGGGAAGAGAAATGCAAAAAAAAAAAAACAGAAACCCACTTGAGTTTAACACGGTGGTAACCTTGATTTCACCCGTTCAGTGTGATTTCTCTCCGTATTTTTTCACCTTCGCCTCCTTGCCAGTGCCATTTGCAAGCTTTTATCAGACATACTTTTCGATAACAAATGGCTATATAAAGGAGAGTGTTGTGGAATGGTGGGCAAACACTTCTTTATCATAACAACTGATTTTATATCCACAATCCAGAGTCTTACGGTTTTAATTTTTAATCACAAATACTGACTACCTATCTGATGTGCTCACTAGTAAGCCATTAGCTGTAGTATTGCAGCTTATGTTGCAGCTTTTTGGCTGAGACACAAGCAAAGTAAGGCGGCGCAATGGTTGACCTTTGTTACCGTTAGTTCTATGATGTTGGTTTAGTGCGTCGGGGAGAATATATTGGGTAGAGCCCAAAGAACATTTAAGCAGCACTGAAAAAGTAAAGCAGCATGATATTTAAAGCTTAGCACATCTGTTTTAGATGATTTGAAAAGAGGTTTATTGGATATCTAACGTCTGCTTTATGCATGAACAGCAGCTTTTCCCAGTCTGAGCAACTCAACTGGATGATTTGCATCCCTGGGAAAGTCCAGGTGGGAAAGGATGTGACTTCTATCATTTGTCATTTCATCCAGGTGAAATGAGTGGGTGCAAAAGTGAGTCAGGGAAGGGCGTGCGTGTGTGCAAGAGCTGCTTGTGACTTTTTTACATCTTTTGCATGCCTGTTAAGTATGTGCGAGTGTGCGTATGTTTGTACATGTGTGCAAGCGAAGTGAGTCAGAGGAAGGTGTGTGTGATGTCAAGCCCAGACAGGCTCTGCTGTGGTCCAAGTTCAGGTTGCTGTCAGGTGGTAGTGGTTAGTTAACAGAGCTGGTAATTACCTCAGACTGTCGGGCTGAGACACTGGCCAGATACCCTCAGGATACTGTGGGAAAGTACATTTAGTAGGTCACTGCTGTATTTCCCTCACAGTCCCGCTGCAGCAGAAAATGACCCCTTCATCAGGTGTGGATACAGTATATACTGGAAAAATCTATCTTTCAAATGACAAAATGTGCTTATAAACTCCAGCCCATTGAATATACATGGTGTAACAATAATATAATAAAAAAGGGCCAAAAGATAGTTTTTGTGTGGTTTTCATGTGTGTTACTTTTTACTCATCAGTTTTTCTAACTTCCTTTTTGAGGAAGTTAGAAAAATGGGTAGTATAGCAAGGCTATACAGCAAGGCTATACTACCCATCAGAACTGACTAAAGAATTTACACGTATAACCGTATATTATTATTTAGATTTCAATAGGAGAAGTCTGTTTGCAGTAGTTACAATGTTGCAGAATTTAAATTCCAAAAAATTATTTGCAAATCATTGCATTCTACATTAAGTCCCACATTTTTAAAATCAGGTTAAATAAAACACAGGTAGATGGAAAGTGATGATGTGATGACATGATGGACCTCTTTCATTTTTAAATCAAATCTTCCAGTAAGTGATTTATCATTAAGGAGAACTTTACCGACTCTCTCACTTCTCTGGTCACTGGTATGACTTTGGAGTCTGACGGCTGGTACTCATGCTTGATTTTCCACTTGGAGATAACTTGATTTAATGATTAACTGCGATGATGTCAGCTTCCTCAGTGGGAGAATTCTAAGCGAAGTAAACCATTTCCACTCTTTTCTCCTTCCTTCTGTCCAGCCAGAGAAAATTAAAACAGGTCATTTTCCTGCAGTTTGCATCCGTCAGTAAAATCATGTGTGAGATTGTCCATCGCTGTTGGACGGGATCCAGATCACCTAGCATGACCTTGGGACTGTGTGGGAAAGCAATGCTTTTGGCCAGTTTGCTTCTCCTTACTCATCATTTCTACGGCAGTATGAGGCTGCTTTTTCCACTTCTGCTTGCCGTCCTACTTACAGCGGAACCTACATCATTTCACAGTGGCAACAAAATTTCATATCTGCCCAACAGAATGACAGGGAACTGAAAATGACAGAACGTCCCATACACGGTATGTTGGGAGCAAACAATGAATCTCTGATGTTTTATGTTCCTTTCCTTGGAAGGGATACTGTAGTTTCTGGAAAAAGCTGTTCTTTACTTATATATTGTGTGTATATTTTAGACCACAACAGCCTTGGACAGTGGAATTAACTATATTTAACCTTACCTCGGACTTGAAATTTGCATTGAGAAGGAAAAGGCAACATCTTCAAAGGGTAACGGTGCAGTTCTTCTCTTCTTCTCTTTGGTTCCCACGCTGCCCCTTACCTGACTTACCACAATTTGAATCAAATCACTTGCGGCCAATTGGCTGTTCTGGCCATGTGACCTACATCGGCCCTAAAAGCACCGCCTTTTGAGATTGGTTTCGGATTTTCCCATGGGAGCTGCCTACAGAGCCAGTGCAGTATGAGTGTGTGTGCATGTGTGTGTGTTTGAGAACGTTAGGGAAAAATCTCCCACCCCCCTCCCTCCCTCTCTTTCCTACCTCCTCTCCACTATCCCCCTTTCTCTCCTCTTTTTTCCACCACCTCCCATCCTTTGAAACACAGTATCACACTTTAGATAGCCTTTGTTGTCACGGCAAGGAGCATTCTTTCTCTGGCACGGCCACACGGAGTGTGAGAACGCAGGAGGTTCCCTGAAAAACACAGAAAGAACAAAAGACAGAGAAAGGAAACAGCAATGTAGCAACTGCCGAAAAAACTTTTGAGAGTTAAATAAATGAAAATTAAGAAAATATGTTTTGGTTAGCTGGTTTAATTTTTGGTGGCTGACTTAAAGACAGCATTGAAATACAGTTTGGCAAGATTGCTTCTGTTGAACTCGGAGGAAAAAACAGAATCTGCTGTCGGTCACATTCAGTACAATAGAGAGAAGAAGAAGAATTTTTATTTCATTCAGATGTTTATTTAAATTCAAGGACCATTGAAGTTGGTTGGTTTCCCCCATTTACAATGATGTTGAATTACAAACAAGTTGAAAGAAAAAGAAAAGAGAAAAAAATCACATACAATCACATACAGTGAAACTGGTTTTCTGCATTTATCATCCATGCTGGAGGAGTAGTGGGCAGCCATCGTACAGTGCCTAGGGACCAACTCCAGATCTAAACCAGTTCCTTGGTTAGAACTCGACCATAACTTGATTTTTCGGGCAGATACTGATATAAAAATAATTCCAATATATGGGTCGATAAACACACTTTTTGCAGTAATCAAATGTAACAGAGGCTGATATTTTGCAGTTTAATGACAAACCTTATTGCCCAAAATGTCATGAAACAGTAAACATCATGAAATTCTAAACTACTTCAAACATCATATTCTCTACTATAGGCTCTTAAAGTAAAGTTTTTATATCATCACATATCAGACTACATTTAGGACAATACTGATTTATCTGAGATAGACCTGCATTGGCTCCTAATATTGGCCAATTGATACATTGGTAAGGCTAGCCCTGGTCAAGGGCAGTGACTGCAGAGATGACCTTATATACATGTTTTGATTGTGAGGGAAACCAGAGGAAACTTACACTAGCACAAACAGAACAAACAACTCCACACAGGAAGGCCTCAGCCAAGATTCAAACCCAGGAACTTCTTGCTATGAGGCAACCGTGTTAACCACTCACAACTGTGCAGCCCAAAACATTTTTGAAAAGCCTGAGAGTTGTGGTTTGTGCATCCACAAGATGCATGTTTAAAACTCAATAACATGGCCATGTGGACAGGCTGCAGGCCTCAGTTCCACCTGACCAACATGCACAGACTGCATTGAATGAAGCCACCTGTGGATGATCACAAACATGATATTTTGCCTGTGCAAACATGCCAAATGTGAATGGCTTTGACAGTACCCTCAGACGTGCAGGAGCTGCAGAGAATGACACCTTTTGCACCTTGGTGCTTCTTAGGCTCTGCGTGACAACTGCATGCCTTAAAACTTGAGTATTTAATAACTTGAGACCTTCGTGTTCCTGCAGCAAGCCAAAATCAAGAAAAATGTTACTGAATTCATCTCATCCAACCCGGTGTCAAACACCCACCATCTGTGTTCATTCTGATATGAAACACCACAAGACCTCACTAAGTTTGTTTTGTCTCTTGAGAATCATTAATGCACCTAAAGCTCTGATATTCACGAATATTCTTATCTGCATATCTGTTAATATCACTGTGATGCTTCTTAATATCAGAGCAAAATTCGTCATAACGTAATTTCTGAATTAACATTATTTATTTTTCTTCACACCTTTTTTTGCCTTTTTTGTTTGTCTAATATATCTCTGCAGGATCTTTGGATTTGTCGCTGGCTCTGTTTTGATTAATTTAAGATTTAATTATTTCCATCCAGGTTGCGTGTGTGAGATGGTGTGCGTGTGTGCCTGCCGGTCCGTGGCTTAGCCTTGAGAGTTCAGAGCAGGTTCTGGCTTGCTCAACTCTGGGAAACTCTGAGCTGAGCAAATAGCTGGGTCTGTTTTCCTGGCTGCCGACACACTTGTATGTGTGAGCCATGTGTATGCGCTGCGAGCACTTGTAGGCATGCGGTTTATGCGCACTGCAGTGTAGCCTGTGCGAATAGTGTTTTGTCTGTGTGTGTGTGTGTGTGTGTGTGTGTGTGTGTGTGTGTGTGTGAGAGGCAGAATACAAAGAGGAGAATACAGACTGTACTGAGGGAGAGATGGGCTTTATTCCCACAGGCAAGACAGGAGATGACACCTCTGCTATTCCCACACCTCCACTGTCTAGCCGCTTTCTCCCGTCCTGACCTCAGCTACCGCAGAGACAAACACCGCTCTGCATGTGCACACAGAGAAAGACACGCTTTTTCTGATTTGCAGTCTTCATTACACTTTTCCCGGGTTGGAGGGAGACGGCGCGGCCTTGATCGAGCTAGTCAAGAATCCTTGCATTGGGAGGTCTGCAAGTGCCGTTTGATTTACAGCTCACCTCTAAGTGGAATGCTGTTTGCTGGGTGGAGCTCAGGTGTGTTGACAAGGCTTTTAGCACTGACATGCTGTCAGGATGGCTTACAGACGAGTGTGTGCGTGTGTGCGTGTGTGTGTGTGTGTGTGTGTGTGTGTCAGTCAGTGCACGTTAGGGGCCGGCAAACAAGCGGTCACTAATGTCCCACCATGGCGACCTTTAGCTTGGAGAAGGACAGGACGGCATGGACATGTGAATGTTACTGAGGCGTGAACGCTGTCCCCACACACACACACATACACACACTGATCTTTCTGAAACACTTAGCCCCTTTCACACCAAAGCAGCCACTGAGGAAACATGTCTGTTTGCCATTGGTGTGAATGGGTCATGACAAATATTCAGGCTCTCCAACTCTAGTCCACACTGGTGTCACACTTTACGACTTGAACAGGTGAACTCTGGTTACTATAGTTACCGCGGCATTACTAAAGTAAACCTACAGCTCGACACGTATTGCATCTTTCTGTCAGAGAGAGCTATAAGTTGCATTATGCTCCAGTAGATTTAAGGGGAACGGCCCCCTCCCCCACATCTTTTTCACGTCAGTTTCCATACTATAATGTCTTTGTTCTACATTTCACCGGCACTCTGCGTGAGTTGCCGTTCATTTCATGTGTTCATGTTATACTTTTGGAAACAAGTCATTTAAATCATTCAAACTATCGCTGGTTTGATAGAATTGTTTCGTCAAGATGGAGACCTAAAAACACCTCTTTTAACCCTGCTGCTAATAATGTGTTTTATTTTTTGTCTAGGCGTGTAACTGCGATCAGTATGTGGCGGTGCCCAGAAAGGACATGATCGGGATGCTCAAACAGAAAGGTCAGTGAAACCACACAACATCATGGAAAAGACTTCTTATTTGGTGGACTCCTTTTGATAACGAGTAGAATATTGAAGGCTGTATCTACATGCCGTTACTGAAGTCTTTACATCTGTTAAGGGTAGTTTTAGACTTGCTTTGGCTGACTGCACTTATTATTGGCCACCCTCACACAACCTGTTCAAGAAAGGAACGTTGCAACAATATTCTGCCCCGCCATCTATATTAGAGGTACAAAGACTGAATGGGTCTGTGGTGTCGTTGTTGTTCCACCTCTGAGCTGTAGAAACAGTTCCCTATCAACATCTGTGAAAAAAGAATGAGCTGACAGGACGAGACACAAATCCAACCATTAAGAAGGCGTGACCTTTATATTCTTACCCTCACCCTAAACTGACCATCACTCCTCACACCTTAACCTAACCAACCCAACCAATGATGGCAATGGTTACCAGCCCATCAGATAGCAAATGATTGTTATTGCAGAAAGAGCTTGACACTTCTGAAACTACAAGTCATGCCTCTTTTGCTTGCGAAATGCTGCCGTTGTTTTGTTCAGTGAAAAAGAAAAACACAAATAAAGGCAGCCTATAGGAGAGTCTTCATTGCGGCTGTTTTTGCAGGATCTCTGTGTAAAAAGGGCTTTTGCCTGTTCAAGAATAACTTCATTAAATTTAAGTATTTTGTTTGTAGGATTTTTGGAGGACCAGGACGCCACTGACCACACACAACAGCAGGATGAGGAGATGACCCCCAGTGTGTCCTCTGACATCCCCAGGTACGCCCTTCAGTGTCAGTGGGCCCCCCTTTCAGGGCTGGACCCCGACACCCTGACCTTTCCCGGAGGGGAACCCATACAGCTCCACACCGTTCCCCCCGGCCTCCTGCCGAGGATACCGCTCTTCTATGTCTGCACCAGATGTGGCAAGGTGTTCTGGGAAGGCTCTCACTTCGGCCGTGTCCTTTCCATGTTTCAGGACGTCTTTCACATAACAGACACTGACTCAGCTGCAGCCCTTGTTCCAGCTGCTCAGCATGACTGACTAAAAGAGGAGCTGCTACAGTTCCTCACCCTTAAAAAGACATCTACAATAATTCTCCCAGATGTCATGAAATCCATGTCAATTGCCTCATAGGTATTGTTTTTATTTTCATAATGTATGAGACTTTTTATTTTCACATTTGTCAGAGTTCTTTTCACACGTATAAAAGTTTTTAAATTGTCGCGTTTATAAGAATTAATAATTCAAAGAACCAAAGACTCTTTTTACTTCATCATTACTTCGGTTGATTGTACTCACTGTTATACCATTCACTCAGCAGGGAGATATATTATCAAATGTAAGATAAGTAGATTTATTAATGTTAGGTTGGTTTCATTTAGCATTTTTTAAATTGTTTTGATCTAAAAGCTGGGGTGAAATGATGACAGGACTTTGCCTTTTTAAACAGTCTCTGGTAATTTGATTATCTGTGTTTACATTTGTGTACCGTTCAATTATTAAGCTGGAAGCTGAGTAAGTGTTAATAAACATTTCATTTCTTAATCAACGAGAAGTCATTATCGTTTGTCAGAACGCAGGTTTGTTTCAGAATCAGCCATATCACCAGATTAAATGTTAGCTAAGTACGTTTCTGCAAAACAACAGATAAGTTAAAGCTTTCTTTCTTTAGCTTCATTTTTCTAATTCTCTCTTGTCATAATGCTTTGTGTATGCTCTGGTTAAGTTTAGGCACAAAAACCACTTGGTTATGGTTAGGAAAACAACATGGTTTGGCTTAAAATACCTGTTTGTCCAGCCTTGAACACAGCTGGAAATATCCAGAGGTTTCTTTCGCCACAAACAAAGCTGGAAGTTGCCTGACTTCTCTTGAAAAATAACTGGTTTTGGTCACCACAAAAACGGCTGGAAATGTCCCTAGGTCTCATTAAAACACACCCAGTTCTGTTAACACAAACAGGACAGGAGATTGCTCGACTTCCCAAGAAAAATATCTAGTTTTAGTCACCACAATCTCTGCTGGAAATTGTTCTTAGTTCTCCCAAATTATATCTTGTAGTTTCAACACGGACTCGAACTGCGGTCACCTGGTTGGCAGCCTTGTCGCCTTCAACTCCACCTCCATCCCATCCGACCCTGTATGTGAAAGTCGGGTAATAAATATGTAACATGAATGTGATTTAGCACATTTTGTACATATTGGACGTACCCTGTGACACAAACACACTCCGATGTACAGTATCTGTGTAATAATGTTATATCCGGTTGACTGGGCTGTTTAGAATTTACAAAACAGATGTTAAAGGACTAATAGGTGACAGATTGATGAGATCATCCAAGCTTCACTGATGTCCATCAGGTGCAACACAAACAGTGTTGGGGGGGTTCCTGCCCCGAGGCTGAAGAGCAGGCAGGTCACAGAGTAACCCAACGCACACACAGCGCCTGAGTCCATTCAAATGTTCTCATACCTTTCTCTCTAACTCTGCTCTCCTCGGTTCACAAATCCCACACTGGATTTGTGTGATTGCAGAAAATTAGATTGCCCAGAAGGCTTTTCAGAGATCTAATGTGGAAAAATCTGCAACTAAAGATGTTCTGGTGTCTTTTAAAACTTTTTTCGGCACATAAAATCTGAGAGACCATAACCACAACCAGATGTGCACTTTATTTAACTGATCACTTAATGTGCATCAAAAAAAAAAAGCCACAGTGATTTCCAAAGAGGGGTCATCACTCTGTAAATCGCTGAGGTAAATGTGTTTTCAATGACTGGGTTTGAATCACAGCAGCTGCCGTCGGAAACAAGTGATTATTTTTGTCGCTTCTTTTTTTTTCCATTTCAGGCAGTGAGAGCATTTCTCCAGAACACGATCATCATATCATGAACAACCACACTGAGGTTTCAGATGTAACGTGTTGAACACCTCTGAGATTTATTACAAGAAACTGTTGTTGCATAATCTTAAAGCCAATAAAAAATGTAGGCTTAAGGCTTTTATTCCAGCAAATTATGTTACACAATCAACAATGCTGTTATCTGGAAAGACATGAGAATTGTCACTTCTGAAGAATGAAGTCAAAGGCCGCTGACTGTTCATTGCTGTCGGTGTTTCTTTGAGATTTGAACCTGACGCTCGTATGTCCCATCTGGGCAACCACTCCAACAAGAAACTGTCTTGGACAAGGGAGATCATGTGGATTACAGCCTCAGACATGACGCAGATGTGTGATTATATGCCTACGAGTGACTCTTAAACTTTAAATGTTTTAGTTTAAGGTATTCAGTGTAATCTTGTTGTGAATTTAGGGTTTATAATATATCTTTTTCATCAACTATTTGTAGAATCGGTTGCATTCTCTCACAAATAGGGTTGATATGTTATGACTAAAGTCATTGTTAAAGGTTATGACTCTATACTCGTACGGTTAATGCTCCTGAGTCACAGCTTTTGGGTTTCCAGATTATTTAGCAAGGTGGTATCAGCAGTTTGTCAACTCATCAGGAAACATCATTTACAGGATTCGTGTACACGGACATGAAATTTAAACTCTCAGCACAAAAATCTTTCGCCTCAGCACCACGTTTCTTTTAATGAAACACGACTTTTATGAACCGTCCTGGGCTCGCGGGGATGTGGTCACATCAGAACCCAGGGGCTTTGCACCCACTCTGTGGTAAGTTTGGCTTTGGCAACAGAACCATTTTTAGTTAAGCTGAGGAAGAGATATTTTCAGTTCATAAAACACCCAAATTGAATCTGCATGATTCACTTTTGGTGAAGTAAGGTGATCATAGTTAGATGTTAATATCAGTTTATGAAACTGACACACTTTCATTTTAAGGATTGGTGTACATAGACAGTTTTTTCCTCTAAATGTGAATATGTCCTTAATTAAGTGTTCAAATCTGTAGTTGTAATTGTTAACAGGGTTTTGACGGACTGCGGTCCACATGCTCTATAGCACTGTCCTAGAGGGTTAAAGGAATAGTTCTTCCACTTTCATGTCCAGGTGATGTTGCCGGAGCCAGCAGGGGGTTATCTTAGCTTAACACAAAGACTGGAATCAGGGTGTAATGGCTAGTGTGTTAATTGGTGAGCTTTCAAATTGCAGGCAGGCGGATTTTGTAACCTTTGGACAGCGCTAGCCTAGCTGTTTCCAGTCTTTATGCCAAGCTAAGCAGACTGGCTGCTGACTGTAGTTGAGCGTAAGTTACATACGCTGGTCTTGATCTTCTCCTTTAACTCTCTGCCAGAAAACAAGTGCGTTTTAGTAAAATATCTCAAAAATCCAAATAAACCAACAGTTTATTTTTTTGTATTAATGCTCATAACTGACATTTCTGAATATGGGTATAGGTAGTTAAACTGTTATAAAGCAGTCCTTGCTAAAAAGTGACATCAGAGCTGTATTACAATCAGTTGGTGTTTACAGATGCTGAATTCAAAGAATTACCCAGGAAACAGTCCTCATGAAAGTATTCAGCCGCGTTTCACTCATGCGTTCAGATGAGGGCAACTGATTCCCATGTCTGTGTATTACACTATCTCAAGTTAACTTCCAGGTGTGGGAAAAGATTTTCAACTGGGAGCATGACTGATCTTGCCAGCAGAAGATGGCTGTTGAGATCAACCTGTAGAGGAGACTGGCCTAACACTGACATTAGATCATGGGGCGGGGAGGGGGGTACCTTCTTATCCGTAAAAATGACAGTCCTGTTAATACAGTTTTATGGGATGTGACGTATTTCTTCAAAAACATACATCCTGGAAAACCAAAAATGTTGGGCATGTTGCAGTGCGCTCACCCCCTCCCCATAATCAGACGGTATGATAACTGGTAACATTGATCTGAGGCTTTTTTTTTTTTTTTTTTGCTATGAATGAAGTCGACACACCAGCTCCCAAACAAGCCTCAGTGCGTCTTGTCCCGTCCTTGTCCGGGTGGTCGCAGGCTGCCCCTGCCTCCGCTGCAGAACGCGAGCTTTCTGCAGCAGCACCGTGTTATTTGATCCTTGCTCTTTCTTTGCTGGGAAGAAAAGCTCGCCTCTTTCCCACGCTCTGAGGACACGTGGTGCCCGGAATGAATTGGATTCAGAAGGCCCTCCCCTCCCGGTGAAACGTCAGCTCTCTCTCTCTCTCTCTCTCTCCTTTCTCTCTCCCTCGCACACACACTGAGTTAACTTCAGCATGCTTTCTTACATCTGAATGTAAAAGAACATTCCCAGCGCGTCATAGTTTAAAATTTATTTTTTTTTCATGACAATTCAACGTGTATTTTTTTCCTTTGTGTGTCTGTGTGTGTGTGTGAGTGTGAGTGTTCCTGTCTGGACTGCAGATACATGCATGCGCGCAACATGCCGGGACTGGACAGGAGGCTCCTCCCGGTCTGTCTGGCCCCGGCTGCCCCGGGTCCCGGCGCCAAAACGCGGCACAGCGCACGGATCTGCCTCGATCTGTCCGGGCGCTCCGTTCACACGAAAGACACACAAGCCTGCGCGACTCTGGGCTCTTTCTGTGTCGCTGGGGGGTTTAAAAAAAGAAAGAAGGCAACACGTCTTGCTTATCAACTCACAGCTAAAGAACGGAGATGCTGCCAAAAAAAGAGAACCATAATCGACTTGTCTTATCTTTGTGTGAACCGTTTCCATTAAGTCTGAGGAGAATCAGCCGTAGTGCAGCCTCTGGGCCAAGGCGACCCCTCAGGCTAACTGCAAACTAAACTAAACTAAAGGATGACTTAAGAGATTTTTGGATCGATTATTCCCAATTGTGACTGCGGTTGGCGTGCGCTTTTACGCACGCACGCAACGCGTAATTCTAGCCTTTGCACAGCCGTGTTAGTAATACGGCCTGTCAAAGCGCAACCGAGAGGTTGTAAAATAATTGTTTAAAGTATTTCATCTGTGCTTCAAGTGAATCTACACAAAAGTCTCATGATTGTATCTGGTTTTGGCTGCTTCCCAGGCACACATTACCAAGAAAAGACTCAGGAGCGAAGTGGTGGCGGGGGGGGGGGGGGGGGGCAAATGCCACAAAGTTTGGGGGAGAAACTCTTCCAGTCAGAGAAACTTTTGGCTCCTGCGGTCTGTGCAAATGTTTTCCAAGTGTCCAGACGCGCTGAAGCCAAAGCTCTGATAGCGGACAGATGTTACTGATTTTCCAGAAGATGTTCTGCACCACTCTGTAGAAAAACCCTAACAAAAAAAGAACAACACATTTATTTTTTTTACAAACACAATAAAAACTTGAACGGATCCCTAAAATTGCTAGATGCGAAAGCGTAACCATAACACCATAACCTTTCTACATTTCCTTCCGCTGTGCCAATGCAGGTCAATGTTGGGTAAAATGAAGGCCATAGAGAGGAACACATCTGTTACTGTAGCAGCCCATGTAGAAAGGGCTGTGTTAGGTATTCTCCACGTTCTATAAATGAGTCAGCATTGCGGTCTTTGTTTTGGAGCTTTTTTTGCAGCTGTGGGTGCGGAGGAACAAACAGACACACAAACACAGTCACCTGCAGATGCACCTGAAAGTGTCCAAAACAGATGAATCACAGTCTCCCAGACAAAGCGTTTGTCCAACAAATCTCTGACAAACATCCAAGATGTGGTGGCACACAGAAACACCCGTTCCTGATTGGCTGGCAGGATGAATTTCATTGTACACCGGGATGCCTTTACACATAGGTCAGGCCAACAGTTGAGTCACGGTTCGGAGCTCATGGTTAACTTTAAAGTAACCTTAGGAGCAATGCTGTTGAAGCCAACAATACTGTAAGCTCAAGTCAAGTCGGTTTTATTCATGAAGCCAACAAAACTGGATCATACTTAAAGTGTTTGTGTCTGTAGTTTAATCCTCGGTAATGCACCCCAAGGTGTCCTGTTACTGAAGATAATGAACTTGCACTCAAAACAAATCAAAAGACATAAGTCTCGTGGGATCATGGGAGTCGTCGTTTTCATTGTCAGACAAACCCCAAATGCTCAGGCATGAATGTTCACGAACGAAATAATGTACTGAAGTTTTGCTCTCGGTTCATTTAGTTGTGCTCGCTGACTTCCTTCCTCAATCTCTGACTCTCTCCCAGATGTAAAAGGGACATGTGACCAATGAAACGGTTACCTTAAAGGTCCACGTGTCAAAATGTTTCTTAAAACAACCGTGGCAGCGTTTCATCCGAGTTACCGAGTAGATGCCGTGCATCTAGTGGTCCAAACTGGGAGCTCAGAGCTATATCTACGTATTATGTTGCAGAAATGTCTACTGAATTTAGCGTCCTATCCAGCTAGCCTAGCCCTATCCAGGTCCAAACCTCCTTTGTTAGCTGTTGTGCAAACAATAAATACTCACCGTGTCTCCAGTTTCCCAGTCCAAACCTCTAGCTGCACGGCTAACTGAGCTAACTAGCTAACTGCAGCCACAGTTTGCGGCACCTCTGGTGATATGCTGCCCTCTATCTGAGTATGAATTTGACAGGCAGACAATTTTGACATACTGTTTAGGTCAGTTACTGTGCTAACATAGCTTGAAGCATAAAAACTGCCTCTAGGGTTGCATGTGGTTCAATAATCAAGCTCTGCATTCATTCAGAACCGCAGCTCAACTGTTGAACTGTGATTCACCCTCTATAATTTGTGGTTTTAAAGGTGCTTTATGTAAGATTTGGCCTGCTGTCAGATTCACACTCATATTACACAGGGGTGGCAGCACGTCATCAAAGTAGCGGCTGCTAACAGTAGCAGCCTTTAGCTAGTTAGCTCAGTTAGCCATGCAGCTAGCAGTTTGGACTGGGAGCTGGAGGACCAGGGGAGTGTTACTGTTCACATTGTTAGCACAGGAGCTTTGGGCCTGGACGTGGTGGGGCTAGCTGGATAGCATGTATTGTCAAAATAATGCTATTTTTTACGTTCTGTTGATAATTTTAGTTAATTTTTTGGAACATTTTCAACCATGACTTCTCACATGATGCCCCTTTAATAGACTAAGTGTTCCCAACATGTGCAAATGTAGCGAATTATGAACCTGGCTGGGTTTTTTTTTTATATATATATATTGCAACAGTCATGTGTTCAGCCATCTGCAGGGGTTTTTCTCGTTGTTGTTTGTTTTGTTTTTTTTGATTGAATTAAATAGGTTGTGACCTTCATATGCGGGATTTCGGTTGCCGTCTCTCCCACGCCGACGCGCAGACGCACAATCTCACTCTCATACAGACAGATGCAGCCACAGACGTGCGCCGAAATGTACAGTTCTGAGTGTGGGAAAAAGAGGACAGTGTGAAAGCCACCAAACCATCAGAGCGGAGGGCGGTTTTATAAAGTGTTACACAGATGAGATGGAGCACGGGGCCGAGCAAACGGAGCAAACGGCCCCGAGGACAGGCTGAGACGCGGCGTGTACCTGCTGTGGTTTCCAGACATTTCTCTCTCGATCTATCCATCTGTCACTTTCGCATGCATTCTCGGCGTCAACCTGTGCTTCTGTCTATCTAGTATCTATCACCACCTTCTCTCTTTCTCACACACACACGCACGCACGCACGCACCCACAGCCCCACACACATACACACACACAGAGGCAGGCAGGCACCCAGTTCCCACGGTGGCGGGGGGAGCTGAGCGCAGTGTCAATCTGCGCGCAGCGTCACCTCTTTTCACTTGCAAAAAGGAAGTAGCGCAGGGGCTTTTGTTATTTGAAGTCCCACAGTCTGGTCGTTCAAAAACAACTGGAATATATCCGCAGTTTATGATTTAAACAGCCGCCTGTAATCTCCTCCTCTGAGGTGTTTTATAAGGAGCGGGTACGACCGTTTGGGGTTTTTGTATTTTTTTTTTTTTTTTTATTGTTTTTGTTTTACTGTCCTTTCCATTTGGTTCGCAGACATTAACTGTGAAAGAGAACACTCGGGCTCTTGTTTCTTTTTTATTAATTTTTTTTTCTACATGTATCTCTAAAAACACTTGGAGAATGAACATCTTTTATATTCTGCTTTAAATTTCTCCTTAGATGGACATTTGGGGCCAATATTTCGTTCATTTTGCGCACAAATGAGCTGAGGTGCTCTCCGGCGCTCTGTCATCCGTCTCAGGGTCACACTGCATGGAAAGCCGTGGCCGTGTATAGCTCCAACCACACCCTGTCCTAGATGTTATTATCACCACCTTTTTCTTACCCTATTGCGCGTGAAATGGTGTTAATGACACTCATGCGCAAATCTTAATACACAGTTTTGTCTTATGGTTGTGGAGACAGGTCTTTTGAGGGGGTGGAAATCAGGAGTGATTGAAGTGAGAGCTTCCACCTGTTGCGGCGTAAAGGCCTCTAGCCACAATTTGACACTGCGTATAATGATGTTATCCACAAGAATGAAATGGCATTTTGATTTTATTTCAGCGGACGTTTTACTTCCTAGAAATGACATCCTTCTCTAATGCGCTTGTCGCCGCCAATGACATGTATGATCTCGAGTTACTGTTGATGTTAATCCAGCAGATTAATCCTCCACATCAGCAGTTTACAGCCCTGGCAGCCTCTCCGGCTCTCAGTCCGCTTCCTGTGGTCGGCCGGCAGCAGGAGATCGGACCCAGACCTCACCGTGATGCTGCCGCGGACGGCTTGTTTAATATTTCTGCCACAACGTTTGGCTCCCCCCTCGGAAGACCACGCCCACCTCCCTGCAGTCTCACCCAGCCCTGGTCCCTCCCCCTCGCCGGGCCGGCAGCCTATAACCTCCCCGGGTTTCCGCCCATTCCTCCACAGTTGATTCTTTGGGATGGCATTGTCATGCAAATAAAGGACGCGTAAAATATTCCCCCAGAGCACAGCGCAGGGCAGAGACTCACACGGACCGCGCGGAGGACACAGACCGGGGCCACGGTGGATTTGTATCGTTTTCATCGCCACGGACCCGTCCATCTGTCACAGGTAAGTCTCTAATCTGCAGCAGGATTACATTTTCAGACATGTAAAGTGGCTAAAAATCAAGCAGTGTGTCCGTGCGTAAAACGTGTGCGCACGGAGGTCTCCTCGCTCCTGGATGTAGCGGAATGTGGAGGTCTCTCTCTCCGCAGTCTGTTGGCGTTGGTGAGGATTCGGGATTCATGCGGACTTCTCTTTTTTTTTGTTGTTGTCTCTCCCAGACGCCCTGGCCACATGAGCAGCGACGTATAGCCGGGACGCGCAGCCGGGAAACAGGTCGGACCCTTTAAGGAGAACCTGTGGAGGAGGCTGCCCTGTGGAGATAGTGGCCGTACTTCCAAGTTTCCCCCAAGTGAAGTCGGAGGTGTCTCTCTTCTCCATCCCCTGCCAGAGGCTACCTGCTGCTGCTACGGAGAGGGAGCTACATCTAGGAGACCCCTGGATCGCTTGAGAGCACTTTAGGATCTCTCGAATATTAACATTATTGCACACCACGTGTGTTATTTCCTCTCTTGTCCTTTTTGGGATATATACAGTGCTCCTTTTTTTTTCTCCTTATTTTTTTTTTTCCTCCTCCCGTTGTAGTATTTTAAAGTGCCTTATTAACTGGTTGTAATCCAGTGTAACTGTGGCATTGTCACCAGAGCAGAGGCGCTCAACAGGGAGAAGACGATCATTATCAGCTTTAGAGTCCGGGCAGGATTACTGGTTCCCCACCCTCCAGCGAGCTGCAACCATGAGCCAGGCGGATGTGTCGACTTGCTCCGCGCCGCAGAGGGTTTTCCAGGAGGCGGTGAAGAAGGGCAACACCAAGGAGCTGCACTCGTTGCTGCAGAACATGACAAACTGTGAGTTCAACGTCAACTCCTTCGGGCCGGAAGGACAGACGGCCCTGCACCAGTCCGTCATTGACGGCAACCTGGAGCTGGTAAAACTGCTGGTGAAGTTTGGCGCAGACATCCGGCTGGCCAACAGGGAAGGGTGGAGCGCTTTACACATCGCCGCCTTCGGGGGCCACCAAGACATTGTGCTATACCTCATCACCAAGGCCAAGTACTCCTCTGGCGCCCGGTGATCTGTCTCTGCTGTCAGGTAAAAAACAAAACAAAACAAAACAAAACAAGAGAACAGCAAAAAACAACAAGTGGAACATAAAAGTGCAACACACGGGAAAGCCAGGACAAAACTGCCATTATCAACATAGTTGTGCCAAATTCTACCACAGCAAAAGGAAATAACACAGTAATCTTCCCTCATTGTAAACCAAACGGGGCCCTCTGTGCACTCACGAGTGAAGCACCGCATGGTTCACACACACACACACACGCACGCACGCACGCACACACACACACACACACACACACACACACACACACACACACACACACACACACACACACAAAATAAGATACGCCATTTCGGTGAGTTTTGTTGGTACTAAAGCTTTCCTCTTGAATGTGTATCCTAGATCTTGTCGTCCACTATAAAAGAAGCCAGTGTCTGTGTATCACATGTGTGTGTTTGGACTCCAAGAGAGCAGATGGCCCAGTTTTTTTTTTCTTCCTCCTCCTCCTCCTCTCACATCTCCCCAGCATACAGTTGAATGGTCTCTTTGTGGGGGGGGGGGGGGGGGGGGTGGTTGGGGGGGTCGCAGCAGCAGATCTGACCTGTTGCTCCTCATTGTTCGACCCTTTTCTAAGTTATTTTATATGAAAACACGGCACTTGATGCTGCATGGCTGCATGCTGGAATATCTGAAAGGGAAGACGCGTGAACGAGAGAAGAAGAAGTGTTGCCCTCTGTTGGCTACCAGAGGTCTGTTTTTCTTTAATTCATTCATCTTTTTATTTTATTTTGTAATTTTTTTTATTTTAAACTCAAAGAGCGGCATTATGGCTATCCAACACGCTTTCAGATGTGTAATCATTATGTAACAGCAATCGAGCCCGTCGTTGTTGTGAAGTACTGTACACAATAGCTTTACTTTTTTTGTTTGTTTGTTCGTTTGTTTGTTTGGTTTTATTTTTGTTTGTCTGTTTGACAAGAAGAGTCAGTAGCTGACCAGGGCTCTGCCTGATCTTGCCATGCCAGCGTCCAACTCGTTGAAAAAAAAAAAAAAAAAAAGCCGGCGCGACCACTTTCTGTGCCCGGTGGTCACTGTGTTATTATGAATAAAAGAGAGAAAAAAGAAAAAAAGAAAAGAAAAGAAACCGCTGCTTTCGCTTTGTATCAAAAAAGTAAAAAGAAAGATTAAAAAAACAAACAAAAAAAACATTTGGAATTCACTTTATAATCTCCTCTCAGTATTTTATTAACATCCTAGTCATCACTGTGAAAGCAGGCTGGGTTTTTTTTTTAATCTTTTTTTTTTTTTTATTTATGAAGGTACATTGAGAAGATGCATTTTTTTCTGTTGATATGTTGTGGTTCTTTTTTGAAAACAAAAGAAAATCTATGAGTGTAAGGATTATCTAGGGTGACTCAAGCTGCTTCAGACTCGTAGTATAAACTGTCCCGTGTGGAGGTAGACCTGCCCCCCCCCCCCCCCCCCCCCCCCCCCATCCCCATTCCCAGAAACCCCTCTCCTCCTCCTCCTCCTCCTCCTCCTCCTCCTACCATTAAAAGGACTTTGTTTGGTTGCCTTTTGCCAGCTACCTCGACTATAAAGTATTCTCAAGTTGTTCAGCACTCTTTCTCTCTCTCTCTCTCCCCCTCTCTCTCTCTGCTCTGCCACGTTGTTCGGAGTCTCGAGAGATTTTTCACAATTTCTCTGTGATCATCCGCATGCCAGTATGTTTATTATTATTATTATTATTATTATTATTATTATTATTATTATTATTATTATTATTTTCTTTAGCCATGATGGACTTCAATTCAGAAGATGCAATGATCCCCAATTCATGCATCCTCCTCCTCCTCCTCAGTTTGGGACAGTTTATTCTACACTACAACCAAACCAATTCTGACAAGCAAAGCATCGTTTTGCCTTTTTTTCCCCTCTTGCAAAGGGAGTCTCTCCCTTTCTCTTTACTCTGTCTCTCTCTCTCACTGCCATTGTTTTTCTTCCCTATAAACCTCCACATTCTCCTCTTTTCTCTTTGCTTCTATTCTTTTGTTTTTCTACGTTTTTTTTAGTCATACAAAAAAAGAAAACAAATAAAAAAGTGGAATTGTATCGCATGACTTATAAATGCAGGGAGTTTTATTGCACAAAAAAAAAATGCGGAGCCTTGTGCGCCCCCAGTGTTCGTACAGGGGTATCTGCAGGAGCCAAGGCTTTGGAATAGTTACGACTACTACTGAGCAGGACCCTTATTTACTGTTGGACGATGAAGACATAAAAAACAAACAACAACAACAACAACAACAACAACACATGACTATTGCAGGATGTCACAGACAAGAGAGAGAGAGAGAGAGAGAGAGAGAGAGAGAGAGAGAGAGAGAGAGGGAATTTGATTTCATAAACTTGCCTGCTGCATTTTTGAAAGTCATGGCACCCTAACATTTGTATCAATGCTGCTTGTATGTTTCTTTTTTTGTGTGTTATTGTTGATTTTTTTCAAAAAGCCTACTGCTCATATGGCCAAGCTTCACAGCAGCACTGGTTCACCTCATGAGAAGCTGTTGAGAGAGTGTGTTTTTTTAAATTGAAGTGTGTGTGTGTGTGTGTGTGTGTGTGCGCTTCTCTTGAGACCCCCCCCCCCCCCTCCCTTCGCCCAGACCCTCCTGTGTCGCTGTGTACAAACAGTCAACTTCCCATTTTTCAAACCTGGAAAAACAACCACAACTGAAGCGATAAGATCCACTACATCAGATTTTTGGTATCAGGCAACACATGAAATATGCATCGCTTGTCTTAAACTTGATGGGTTTTTTTTTCTTCTTTTTTTTTTCGTTTGAATATTGCACTGATGACTGTTGTTGAAAAAGTTGGCTTTTTTTTTTGTGTCAACATTTTTAAGATTTTTTCTGAATGGAAAAAAAAGAACAAACACAACAAAATACTATTGTATAAATATATGCTCCAGGTGATGATGTCCTATTGTGTGTGTTACTTTGTGGAGAAAGAACATGATGTTTTTTTGAACAAAGATGCGTGTATCTCTGTGATTGGGTGTATGTATATATACATATGGATATATATATCAACGCTGATGATGATGATGATATTTTGGGGCACTTTCTTTTCTGAAGTGCTGTCTTCCTTGTTTTTATTTTTTATTTTGTTTTATTTGAAAGGGGAATAATACATTTGATGGTAAGATCATTGTAACATGATTAAAAATTGCACGGTTGTGTGGTTGTTTGGCTTACCAGGGTCATAACATTTATGACGTTAAGGAGCCAGCCGCTGGATTGGTGTACAAGAGTGAGATGATTTTTTTTTTTTTTTGTTTAAAAAAAAAAAAAGAAAAAAGTGCTGACTTCTTTGGACCAAGTTGTGTTTCTGTCCTTGCTTCATTTCAAGCGAGAGGAAACAGCTGATTTTTTCATGAGTGATGCAGATGTTCCATCATGTTTGACTTTTTATTTTGTTTGTATTCTTTTTCTTTTTTTTTTTTGAACGTTTGTAACACTGTGATGATGACGTGATGTCATGTGGAGATGAGTGCTGTATTATTTTTGTACGTTTGTGTACAAGCCAGTAAAGAAATCATTAAACTCAAATCCTCCGTGTATGCATACATTTCTTCCTCATCTCCCAAGCAAGAGCTGCCCCCACCCTTCTCCCTCCTCCCTCCTCCCTCGTCCTGCACTTTTCATAGAAAAGGTTGGTTTGGGAAACACACCCCTACCCTCATCTCTCTCTCACTCTCTCTCTCTCTCTCTCTCTCTCTCTCTCTCTCTCTCTCTCTCTCTCTCTCTCTCTCTCTCTCGCTCTCTCCTCTCCCTCCCCTGTCTTCCAAGCCGGGCCCAACCCAGATCCCCATTCTTTCCTTTTGTCATTCATCTGGCCTCATCCTTTCACTGCCGGGATAAAAGAGCCCAGTGCATTGTGGGTAGGCTCGGTTTAAAGAAGGGTCCCCTCCCCTGTGTGTGTTGTGGGAGAGCTGGTTTTATGTTACCCCCACCACACACACACACACACACACACACACACACACACACTCAAAAACTTTCCAACACACACTCCTCTCTTGTGCTCTCTTTCCAACGACTGAGGCCCAATCTCTGCACCGCAAAAACCTCTGCTGACAACCTCTCCCTACGACGTGTCTCTCGCTCATTATCTGTACAGCTCAGATTATTATGGGAACAAAATTCCATTCCTGCTTGTTGTATTTTTTATTTTTTTTTGTCTATTTCTGTGAGTTCAATTGTGAAATATGCAGTCTTCAGCTTCCTGTAATGGTGCATGAAATAGCCCTGGTCAAGCTGTTAACCACTCTCACTTCATTTGGACCGGTCGTGGGTCGAAAAAATGGAGCGTACATTCATTTGTAGCCAAAAAAAAAAATGGTTAGGAGACACTGTGTGTCTGATACTGGCCAACAGGAGTTGATGTGATTTCCTCAGTTAAGCCTTTAATTTCTTTCTATCGTAGCCTGTTTCTGTGCTGCAGGCTCCAGTTCTGGCCTGGTTATCTCTTCTGCGCTGTATTCACAGCACCTTATTTGACAAGTAACCTCTGATTGAGTCATGTTCTGCCCGTTTCATGGAAATGCTGAGTTGCAACTGATATTGCAGGGCTGTGGGAGGGTCGTGGGAAAAGCGGCATTGACAATACGTCTTTCCACACGCCCGACCAGTTGGTGTTGTAATGCTCACTGGGTGTAGACCTGCGAATGTTTGAGTAAAGAGGGTTACACATGTGATAGTAGTATTGGTTTAACAGCTTTCACCTCTGTATGGGCCTGAATCTAAAGGGATGGGGACTGAATCAAAAAAAATTAAAACTTTTCCTTGTACTTCCCTTTTCCATCTAAATTGTTTGTTGTTTGTTATGAGTTACGGAGTTTTGGAGACATCAGCTGTCGCGATGTCTGCTTTCTCTCAAACATAATGGTATTGGACGGCTTGTGGTGCTTCAAAAAAGACTCAACAGCAATGTCTCTTTCCAGTAATCATGACCCGGTTACTCAGGATACTCCACGGACGACTGTTTTTCCTTCAAAACTAAACAGAAGGAAACGTGTATCTACTCGTGGAAAATATCTAACTAAGACAGCTTATGGTATACCTCAAACGAGGAGGACATTAAACTTAGCAATATTTACAACATTAATTAGGTATTCATACAAGCTCAGAAGTATTTATTTGTTAAATATATGTCCATCGCTGTATAAAAAAGCTGTAAAACAGTATGAAATTGTGTTGTACTTGTCCTTTATTGGTTTGTTTAGTCTCACTTAGTCTATCAAAGATTTTTCTCTTCCGATAAAAATTTCCCCAAATCTACATAGTGCACCTTTAATATTTACATTGCAGATGCACACGACCTGCATTGTGGTGATACAGAAATAAATTAGTTCCTACACGAAACTGCTGTCTGTTAAATATCTCTATAACCGGGTCATGTTTTGTTTTGTTTTTTTTTTGGCCATCAGAGATTGTCATCTAGCTCCATTACATTCGAGATTAACTCAGCAACTCACACCAGAACCATCTAGACGGATGAATAGCGCTTGCAGTTAAAAATCATGTATTTTGGGATTTTTGGGTGAACTTTCCCTTTAAGTGTCTTACATCTCTTCTTCGCTGGCGGGGATAAAGTTTGTGCTATTGTTAGAGCAGCCCTTACACTCGCTTTCTGGACTGCGGCTGAACCAGCAGTGACCTCGGCTCAGATGCTGCGCTCCGACCACACCAAGCGCTCCAGTCTGATGCGCTTCTTTGTCGAGCTCAACACCAGGAAAGTTAGCTCCTCCAAACACCAGGCCCCCTCCGTGTTTTGATGCCGTGGCAGGCCGAGCTGGCTATCTGGCTTGTGGTTCCCTTGTCCTTTCCTCTCTCCCTCCCGGTCTCTCACTTCTGCAGGATGTTTTTGTTGAGCTGGGTTCCCTATTGTTCACACACTGAGTTGGCTGGCCTCCCAGGGTTGCTGCTGGCTGCTAGGCCCCCTAATAGGTTCTTCATGTGCCTTGGCTTTCCCCGCTCGCCTCGGTCTGGCCTGTGCACGGAGCAGCCTGCTTTACCACTCGAGGTATTTTGGGAGGAATTTTGACAATGAGAGAAAATCAGATGAAGTCCAGCAACAACAACAACAACAACAAAAAGAACTGCATCAAAATCACTTTATTAACAAAGCAAGAAGGCCACATTGGCAAAAACACATAACCAGTTACATTCATTTTGTTGTCTGCTTTAGCATTCCACAGATAAATTGTCAACATTGTCGCCGGTGGGTCGATGTTACAGCAGCTGCAATCAAGTGCGTCTGTGTGATTATCTTCCATCTCCGCTCAAAAAGGCCATTGTTCAGCGGCTCATAAACTATTCATATCCATGCTCACACCCCTCGTTCGAAGGGTTCCACTTGATCTGTAAGACACAAGATTAACTGAACATCTTGTGAGACACGTAAAATGCAATTTAATTGGTTTTGCAACACTGAATTCCTCATTTTTTTAACGGCTCCTGTTCAACACATGTACAGGGACAGGAGCTTTGTTTGTGAGACCCTGCCCGCGACTTCCTCAAAGTGCCTCGGTATTGACATGATCGCGGTGGGATTGAGTAAGACAAACAGCTTTTTTTGAATGAGATGCAGGATGGGAACACGGATGGGGAACTTTGAGAGCTGCTGTGGGAACCTGTGGAGTGATGAAAAGCCACACAAAGAGGAACTTTTAGGCAGCGCCCAACTGTCCTTCCACGATCAGGTTACGTGAGATAGGTTGTCGTTTTACCTCGTGCTGCCCTCCACATGACATCTGCAATGCTGTTTAAAGGACCAGTGCGTAGGGTTAACTGGCATCTAGCACTGAGGCCGCAGATTGTAACCAGCTGAATATGTTTCGGCTCTTAGCTTGTAGGAGAACCCATGATGACAGCTACAAATGCTGAAAACATTGAAGACCCTCTTGGTTTGTCCATTCAGAGCTACTGTAGAAACATGGCAGACTCTGCCAAAAAGGCTTTAAGGCAAGGTAAAGGTACCCAGTCTGTAATGAATGACTTGTTTTTGGCGATATACACTCGTAAAAAACACAATTATGATTATTATATTCCTTTCTTCCAGTATACCCCTAAATTGTTCATACTTGACCTTTAAGTTACAACATTGTTTGTTGCTCAGGTGAAACTAACTTACAGTGCTGTTTTCCCTCTTGTGACGATGCAAAGTACTGGTCGGGTAAATCAGACTTTCAGTGTCAAGAATTTCAATTCGCTATTTGAATGCACCAGGCAGGGTAGCCATGTTTCCATAAAATGTCAAGCGAATTTTAAGTTAACTCTTGAAAGTTCAAGTGCGCTTCCATAAACTGTTTTGAGCAACTTAACTAGGCCACGTAAAGCATAATTTCATCAGAGGACGATGCGATGTAGGCTACTAACTGATTACTTTCGATAGGGCAAGTTGTAATTGTTCTTGCACGTCAGCTAGCGTTGGCCATGTTGCACGCTGTCCGGAGACGACGAAGAAATGACAAAAGATTGTTCGCTATGTCAGAGTTCATCCGACAAAATCTGTTTACATGAAACATTTTGCGCATTAACTCTGATTCGCAAAAGACTAAAACCATTTGAAGCGAGCGCACCGACATTTTTTGGGGGACTCGGAGGAATTTTGCTGTGTCCATAAAATTTCTCACGGGATATTCTTCAATATGCGCATAAAAACGCTTTATGGAAACACAGCAGAAATGTTAAATAACTCACTAACTACACTAACTGTGGCAACTCACAGGCACCTAATCTTAATTGGATATCATATTCAAGTCATGACTTCACCCGCAATCTGTCTGAGCTGTCCACCCACATAGGTGTGTGTGTTGTCTGATGGGTGCCTCTCCCTCCTTCCTCTCTTAGTTTTCTTGCACCTCTCAGGACGAGACGACTTTATGTTCCCATCCTTTTTTCTAAGTAAATAAGAGTGTAGGTGATGTCACTCATTTCCCATCATTACTTCTCCACCCAACTATCACCTGGCTAGATCTAGGTCTAACGAGCCAGAGTAATTGAAAATACCTGTGTGGGTGTGCAGGGCCTCTTTATATGTTTACAGTAATCAGTGAACTTTGGCACAAGAGACAGACAGCAGTCCCGACATGGGCTTGGTGCTCACAGCTGTTCTAGGAATTTTCCGCAATAAACACGCCTGACGCTTCGCTCGTAAGGATATGAGGTTTTTTGGATTAAAGGGGCACTATATAGTTTTGGAGAAGAAATTATATTTATGATTATATATAAATGAGGTAAAAGTCCGTTATTTTTTCCGACAGTCAATACATTTCTCCATGAGTTTTGGAACTTCCTCCCCAAAAAACACAGTGCGCCTTTAATATAACAGTTACATTGATGTTTAAAGTTAGGCTCAGTTGAACTGCTCCATATGCTGCAGGCTAGTTTAATCTACAGCAATGCGTCATGTTCTATTGGATCCTCATACGTTTCACCTGTGACAACCAGGTATCTCTAAAAAGTCTTGTCAGAGTGTGGATCTTGACAGTTTTACAGGACCGGCCCCTGTTTTGTTTATTTGGATCCTGTCACTGCGACTCTTCCTGGTGTCCATAATCACATCCCTCTGCCCCATTTCCTCACTCATCAGCACATTTTGTTGTGGATTCATCCTGTGTCATTTTTCTTTTTTTTTTTTTTTTCTGCTCTTCTTGGTCTCAGTCGTTTCACAGATTGGAGCATTGAAATCATCATCACCACCAGCCACGGCCACATATGGCTAAAAACTTGAGCACAGAGTCATTAGTGTGCTCGTGGTGGATGACAGTGAGCTTTAAATCCTGCTGATACAACACTTTCTCCCTCGAAAACAAAAACATGTCTGTCGCTAAACACGGCTGAGGGGAACACCCCCTCCCCAAAGTCTGCCTGTGAGTAAGAAGGGGAGTAAAAGAAATAAAGTGAGAGAGAGGGAGATAGAGAGAGAGAGAGAGAGAGACAGGTGGTCGGGCCGGTCTTTTCCTTGCCCTCCGCTCCTTTTTGAACTTTTCTTTCATTCTTCCAGTTCATTCTGTGCTTCTTTCCATAGCGCTAGTGACAAGGCGCTCCATTCACTGCCTCATTCTTCCACCCCTCCCTCCTCCCTCCATCTCCCTCACACACCCCGACCCCATCCCCTCCCTCCCGGCTCCTTTGTCTAGCTTGCGGGGGCCTGCTTTAGCTGCTATTCACCAGCCAGACGGACCGCCATTGACTGGACCCCCCTCTATCCTCCCCCCTATCATCCCTCCCTCCCCTCCGACAAACACCCTCACACACACAAATGCACACAGCAACCTGGCCATTCCCCACCCTACGCCCTGTATCAGGCAGCTGCTATGCTAATAGGGAGGAAGGGATGGATGGACGGAGGGAGGGAGGGAGGAAGGGTTGAGGACGACAGACAGAGCAGCAAGCCTATAGTAAAGGGATGGTGGGAGGGAGAGCAGGGAGAGTGACCCCGCTCCTCCATCTCCATAGCCATGCCAGAGCAGCAGCAGACCTCCTGTTACACAAAGGGAGTCCCCCGGCCCTCCCCCCTCCCCTCGACCCCCTCTCTCCCCCCTCCTTCCACCCCTCTGTTCCCCTCTTTCTCATTCAAATCCATTTTATACCCCAGTGGTAAAGGGAGCTGTAAGTGCAGTATGTAAAGTAACCTTACTCCTGCCCTGCGGGCGTAACCATTCAGGGCTCAACACACAGAGAACAGGCTGTGTGTGTGTGTGTGTGTGTGTCTGTGTGTGTGTGTGTGTGTGTGTGTGTGGAGTGTGTGTGCGCATGCATGTGTGCATTCGTGTGTGTCTGTCCATTCCCTTGCTTTGTTTAGGACTGCAGCCCATACCTCCACACACCCATGCAAGTGACACCTGTCCTTGAGTCGAGTTGCATCTCCCTTCCTAGACACCTTCGAGACACGCATTCTTAATACACACACACAAACACACACCAATCCCTGTTTGGTATTGGGTCATTTATATCAAAGTATACTTAGTTGCAAATTTAAGTGGTGCACCGAGCTAAAAATAACACAGCAACCCTGCAAAATAATGCTACTCACACAAAAGTTTTCACGATTTAGAGGCTCGTTCCGACTTAATGGTCATTTGGGAGGCTGTTGTTTGAATTTTAGCGTGTTACAATGACAGATCTTCATTATGTTTCGACCATCCCCTTTGAATATTAGAAGTTAATGGACTGATGCCACATAATACGGCATTTATGACCTAAACTAATTTGCAATACTTGTCCCTAGTTAGACTATTGGTGTAGAAAGAAAGTTAGCCAGTGCAGTGAAAATATGAACCTATACAAAACCCAACAATAAAATAAAATGACAGTTAAAGCACCAGTGATAAAATCCTCAAGACAAGAACTAATAAGGCATGAATGTTGCGTAGATAGAGGTCAATAATTTATACTGGGTGAAAAATGAAATGTACTTCTGAGAAGCATACGTTTTCGCTTGTGTTGCCCGTTTTTTGCCCACGTTGTTGGTTTGTAAACAGAATTTCCCAAAAACTACAAAACAGATTTCCACAAAACTTTGAAAGAGGATGAGTCTCAGCCCAGAATAGATCACTTTAACTTTCGGTATGGTTCCAGATAAAGGGATCGATCCAGGAAGTGTTTTCTCCTGCGACATTTCAAGACAAGGTGGAAGTATGAATTCTACCAAGTGCCATTCTAGTTTATTTATTTATTTATTTCTATTGTAATCTGCATGATCAATTTGGAAGTGACTGGATTTAATCAAAAGTCAGATGTCATAGTCAGACTGATCATACTTAAACGCCCGTGGTTGTGTGTTGGCATGTTTGTGTCAGCAGCTTTTTTTTCTGGTGTGTTTGGTGTGTTTTGGTGAGGGGGGGCTGTGTGTGTGTGTGTGTGCCTGTGTGTGTGGAGGGGGGGTGTTGGCAGGAAGGCATTTCTCTGTCCCTCCTGTTCTGTTATTTACCCCTGTGCAGTGTGACCCTGTGCCCCATCAGGGAGGCACGTCCCATTTGACATCTGCCTGTTTGCAGGGGTGGGGGGTACAAGGGGTGGGGTGCCCATATGGAGCTTCAACATCACCACCCCCAAAAACCCAGCCTTCCCCCCTTCCTGACGCACACACATGCACACACACAACTCCAACACCATATCTCCTGCACCCTTTGTTCCTCCGTGTGTGTGTGTGTGTGTGTGTGTGTGTGTGTGTGTGTGTGTGTGTGTGTGCGTGTTAGATGTCATGTCATTCCAATACACAGAACTGCTGCTAGCTAGGATAGATAGATAGATAGATAGATAGATAGATAGATAGATAGATAGATAGATAGATAGATAGATAGATAGATAGATAACATTTGCGTTTCACTTCTAGGTGCCTCATGTCTATCTGCACATGCCATTTGGGTGGATGGCCCAAAACACACATCCATCCTTACCTAAATTCTGCTGTCCTTATGTGTTGCATGATAGGGTGTAACAATAACCCTGTATGGATTATCCTCCTACACAATGATTCAGTGTGCTGGGCGCACAATGAGCAGGCTGGCCGCAGGGCTGGATCTAGGCTAACGAGCTCGGTGGAGTTTAAATGGCCCAGTGTAGCACTGACAAAAACTGTCGGTGATACTGCACTCTGTGACAGCACTTTCTCTGTCAGGGCCTGCTGCCTTTGTCTGACAGGCTGTTAACGATAATACCTCTTGTTAAAGGGCTTAAAGTGAATTAGGTTGTAATACATATTGTGACACAGCTGTTGCAGTTTTTTGTGTGTTATAGTATAGAAAACGAGGCTTCGATGGCTTTGGAAATTAATCTCCATATGCGACGGCTCAGTTGTGTCTTTCGAGCCGTTGGCTTTTGAAAGAATGCAGCAGGGTGAGCCAGTGCGCGTCCCATCCTATATTTAGGTCAGGTGCAGGTGAACAGCAAATGAATTAGAGGGTATGCACTGACTGGAATAGCATTCAGCTTTAATTGCAGCCATCGGCACACATATCAATGGGAAGCAGACTTCAACACAACACCAGGCAAAAAAAAGGTCAGATAAATGAAGAATAACATGTCATTTAACTCCCTTGTTTAATCAGTTCTGATTACTTTTTTTTATGTTTTGGTATTTTCAAATTTAATTACAATCTCTAACATTAAGAACTTGCTGTATTTATTTATTATGGATGACGGCTTGCTGCCCACCTGAGGTAGCTTCACAGCCCACATCGAGCCATCATTAAAATGGAAAAAATCTCTTTACATTACACTCATTTACTTCCGGAACGCCTCCGACAGCCCTGAATCTGACAATATTTGGGCTCTAATGGGACACGACGCCCTTCTAGAAAAGTTCATCACACTGTCAATACCCTTCATGCAGAGTAGCTCACAATGGACCTCGACTAGTACATTTTACAATTGCCACTGGTGTCAGACAAGGCTGCCTGCTGGCGGTGGGTTGGATCATAAGAGAACGACAGAGGGACAACAATCTGGAATACACTGGATGATGAGGTCCCAGCTAGAAGATCTATATTTTGCAGATGGCATAGCCTGAATATTACCCACCAGCCCACATATGCAACCCAAGACAAACCTACAAGTAACAAAATTGGACAAGACAGGCTTTATCATAAACATAAACAAGACCCAGGAAATGCACATCAACAACAGCAGCGATTATACCATCCGTCTGAAATGTGCAAAATCTTCACCTGTCTTTGAAGTGTTGTAGGCAACAATGGACAAAAAAATCCTCGACACACAAAGTTCAGAACGTTGTCGACACATGTCTCAGAATGATCTTACAGTTATAGATGTCAAACACCAGCAGAAATGTAGATTTGTTGGATAAAAACTAACTGTTAGAAAGCTTACACCTAGATAAAGAAAAGGAAGTAGGGTTGACACATTCTGCAGAAACTGTTTTCAGTGTAACCAGACAGGGTCTGACACTAAACCCACAATGGGGAAAAGACACACAAGGGAGACCCAGAAACAGCTGGAGGAGGTCAATAGAGACAGAGCCAAGAGAATTAAAGTACACTTGGACAGAGCTGGAGAGGGCAGCCCAGGACCCCGGATGATGGAGGGGAGTTGTGGATGACCTACAACCAGCACTGTCCGGTCTTTGTGAGATGAAGCCACACTTTGGGACTTTTCTACCTTTCTGCCATGACTCCTTCTTGTCTAGTTTCCAGCAGCATAGATCCATGCGTTTGTCGGCGTACAATGTTGTTTGTGACGGATAATTTGGAACTTGCTCTCACCAATTTCGGTTCTCAATTTCCTTCAGTCACTATAAATGTGTATGCATGTGTGTGTGTACGCACATGTGAGTATACATGTGTGTCAGGGAGTAATTACGGAGAATAAAGGCCTGGTTGTACAGAGTGAAACTGTGGGTTTTGAAGTGAGATGGAAGATGCTTTTCTGTTTGGCTGAGCAGACTCAATGGTCCCATTCAGCCAGCCCCCTTACTGCCCATTGTCCCACCACCACCAGTCCTCAACACACGCACGCACGCACGCACACATGCACACACACACACACGCACACACACACACACACACACACGACTGTAGGGGACTGAGTGGGATTGGAGGAGCAAGAGAAAGAGAAGTGAGCTCACCCCGAATCTGAGTGAAGTGAGAAATATACGATGCCTGATCATATTTTATTTTTAGTTGATAGAATTGTCCGACTGCAATGTGATGTTTTTCATGAGTGGTGTCATTGCATATACTCAAATATACAAAATGACTACTATGTCACAGTGGAACCAGGTTTTAAAGTGCTGTTCTTTTAACTCAGCGTGTACAAAAGTAACATGGCTCGACTGTCACAGCACAGAGATGAGAAATCAATTATTTGTTTTGTCTTAAGTTAAGTCTTTGGGCCACAGTAAATAGATAGCAATAGCGAAAAAGGCTGACTGTCCAATTAGTGATTTTGTTAAATTGCTGACAATTTAAACCAGAAAGCCTTGACTGTCTCAGTTACAGAAGCTCAGAGACTCAAAGCCAAGATGTACTGAGATCTTTTACTAAGGTGAAAGTAGCAAAAGCCCAGTATAATCCTTGTTGCCATCAAAATCAAAAATTATATGAAGTTTAAAAATATTGTTATATGTTAAAGTCCCTCTCTGGAGCCATTGTTTAATTTGTTCCTTCTGAACTACCGTAGAAAACATGCGACATGGCGGACCCCATGGAAGAAGGACCTGCTCCCTCTGCGCTTATAAAGGACTTATTTTAAAGGAATCAAAAACACAACATCTTTGTTTTAACGGTGATTATATGCAAATTAAAACATATGCATCGATATTATATTGATCTCTGCCAATAGATCCTCCATAATCCTACACATTGTATCTCTGAAGTCCAGTTTTCCACAGTTTTCTCCGGTCAAGACAACACAGGCTGTCACCGTCTCATACCCCTTGTCCTGCAGTTAACCAGCTCCACACGACCCAAAAGACCCTCACACAATAGTCTGTATACGAGCACACAGTGGTCACACAATTGTCTGGCTGTGGGTATGACGAACCGACACTCGTCGCGGGTTAATGATCGTCGGCCATTGGTCTGGAGCCCATTAGGCCATTGATCTTGCTGCGTCTTTTATGCCACCTGGGGAAAGGAATGCGCTCGGTCTCCCTATTGTGTCTGCAAGTGTCACAGAGTGGTCATACAGCGTGTGTGCTTGTGTGTGTGTGTTAAAGAGCGGCCAGTCAAAGGAGAAAAGACCAGAGTTTCACACACTGTGCAGAGACAGTGGAGGGCTGCATATTCTTGAGGTCAGTTGGTCAAGGGTCATTGGGTCTGGATTGACTTTAACAAAGAAACAAAGAAAGACAGAAAACGTAACGTTCAGGAGCTCACACTGACTGTATACATGAGCACAAACATTCAGACAGTCTTGCTCAACATGATATACCCTCAAACACCGCTGCGCAAAGCCTGAATCAGAAGTAGAAATCCCTTTTATTAGCCTCGACGAAACGTGATAAACGATAATGCAGAGCTCAGCACCTCTGGTGACTACGTGAGGCGCATACATACACACACCACACACACACACACACACACACAAAGGAAAGAAAGGCGCTTCATTCATAGCTGCCTCTGAATTTATCACCTCCTCTTATAAAACATCCTCCATTAAAGACAATAAAACTCCTCAGTTGGGGGGAAAACATCTAATTACAAGCACTTTCGTTGGTCTAATTGAGCAGGTCTCTCCTGCACTTCTTTTTGTTTAACAGTCTTAAATTAGTGACTCACTAATGTGGAGTTTAGATGACGCAGACCACCACTTACTGGTAACCTGGCGTGTGTTATAACGGGTGTAAGAATTGCCAGGCTTACAAAGTAAGAACACAGGACTGTTTCAAAATGAATTTCTATTAAGATAAGGAAGGTCATCAAAGGGTCATTTATTTATCTCTCTGTAACAATCATTACAGTCTCCAGCTGTAAATATAATCTTTTTATTCTTTATCTGTGTGACAAAAAAGTGGCCAAAATCAATCAATCATTAATCTAAAAAAAGCAAAGAAACAAAACAAAACAAAAACAAATCTGTTCAGTTGCATTGTTTGTGTTAGGCTAACAGGTACAGTGTTGACAGTCCGATAATCACCTGATATCTAATTGGACGTAAAGGTGCAAAATGTTACAATCAACTAGTTAGCTCAGGTAGCCATTCAGCTGACGTGTTTGGATACAATAGGAAAAGGCGTAAATGGATTCTGAAGTGTCAGTGCACATCTGGGACACATTCCTTTGAGTCTCAAAGTGAAATGTACTGATGTGATCAAGCGGTAATGTTAGCTAAGATGTGGCTGATGCTAACCTCTGCTAATGGGTTATCAAATATGGTGACTTACCTCCAGATTTTCCCTGTCCATCATCTCTTTAGCTGCTGATCAATCAGGAGGCAGTAAAATGATGACGTTTTTACACAACTTGAAACTGGAGCACAGCAGACCAACATTATGCCAGCATTTGAGCTTCCCGCCATGAGCCTGACATCAGGGGACAATGGCCGTCGCGTGAATATGGTCTGTTGTATCTGATTAATAACAATTTTGCATAACATTTAAACTTATATTCTGGTTATTAGCTCACATAATTTACAAGATATCTCTTACTGGCTGACATTAGCTCACCAGCACTGTAGATGTGGATGAACCTTTTCCACAGCCACAAAGCTTAGCTAGGTTAGTAGCTTAGAAGCTAAGTTGCATAACTTTGAGAGATAGACTCGGATCATTAACAAAGTTTTATAAAATTCAATATTGATAACTCAATGCTGAAAATGACAAATAGAAATAGTGCCAATATGGATTTTAAAGAACGCTCTTAAACTAAATTATGAAGTCCATCTATTAGCCTACTCAGTAAAGAGTGCATATAATGGTTGGTAAAGGAAGTAGCAACTAATAAACCAAATATTGAGTAAGTATTCCATATTCAAATTCGTTTGGACACAATCAGGTGGTTATTCCATTTAAATCTTATATGAATATTCTGGATTGGATCCATTATCTTGGTTACCTGTGTTTTATTTGTTGCTGCTATGACAGCTGAGTTTTCCTCTGGGGATTAATAAAGGTTTATCTTCTTAAAGCTAATCTTTTATTTTTCGTTTTGACCTCAGTAGTTTTCCACACGAGTGTCTACTCCTAATTTCAGTAACATTAAGTTATTCAAGTGCTTTCTCTCCAAACATGAACTCCTTCCAGACTTCCAGATTCTGTCTTTTTGGAGAAAACATCTGTTAGATCTCAGACTTACTGAAAACGCTCACATGACACAGCTGGGGTTTTAGGGGAGGGGGTTCACAGGGGCTTTAAATGTCGGGGGCCGCCAGTTGGTGGGCCATGTAATCAGAGTTGAACTTGACGAAGGAAAGAGAGTGATGTCCAACACAAGATGAGAGAGAATAATGTGTGTATGTGTGTGTGTGTGTGTGTGTGTCCTCAGGACAATAGACAGTGGCAGCAGCAGCAGCTGACCAGAGAATCCCTTCGTCTTTTGTCATCACCACCACACACACACTCTGCCTCCCCCCCGTCCTTCCCTCCTCACCACATTGCTGCCCATCCCTCCTCCCTCTCTTCCTGATCCCCCATTAAGGGACTTCTGCATCTCCTCTTTCTCTCTTTCTCTCTCTCCCTTCATCTCTCCTCTGCCTCCCGTGTTGACTTCCATGTCTTCTTCTGTCCATTCTGCTCTCCAGAGACACATGTTCTTTCAGTGTCTGCTGTGTGTGTTTGTGTCTTGGTATGTCTGTGTTTGTGCAAGTACGTGGGTTTGTATATATGTGTTTTCCAGCCTTTGCTCCTAAAGAATGTAACCTCTGAGTTACTCTCCACACTCACTCCATTAGAGGCCACATGTTACCTGTGTAAGTGCAGTGCTGTTTCACTTTGTTTTCAGGTTGGTGGAGGATGTTTGAAGCATCAACCTCAAGTAAAAGTGGGCTCGCTGATTCAATATAGATTATTATATGATATGATAAATATAAATATAAACCCTGCATTGAAAATCCTACTTAATCAAAAGTATTTAAGAATTATCAGGGTTTGAAAAAAGTGCTTACAAATCATAGTTGAGTAAAAGTTAAGATAGAATGTTAAATATAACTGAGGTAAAAAGTGAAAGTCACCGGTATAATAGTAATTGAGTAAAAAAGTCTGGTATTAAATGTACTTAAATATCGAAAGTACATTTTGTCTCTGATGTAGCATGTAATGTGGAAAGTAAGTAGTTACTAAAGTTATCAGATTAATGTAGAGTGGTGATGTGATAAACTGACAAGTGTTTGCCAAAAGTCATACTCAAATAAAAGTCTTTAAGTATCTAATGTTACTTAAAGTACTTAAGCATCAAAAGTATAAGTCAAAGTAAAGTATAGATGTAGATGTAAAAATGTTCTACTTTGTCCCTGATACAGCATGTAATCTGCAAAGTAACTAGTAACTAAAGTAATCAAATAAACAAAGTGGTGTAGATGAATAAAGTAGTAGAAAATGATAATACTCAAGTACAAGTCCCTCAAAATTGACAGAACTACACACAGAACTTTGGCCCGTAGGACAGATTTTTATATATGACACTATTATATTGTTCACATGGATACATTAATGTGTATGCAGCATTTTAAAGTTGTAACTTGTTTAACTACTTTATGGTCACCTACCTAGTCTGGTTCCCCTTGAAACAACATTATGTAGAAATTGGCATTTTGTATATTTTGGCGCCCCCCACAGTTTCTAAGTGCAAAGCCACTGTCGCAAAAACAAATTCCAGCTCTGTAACAATTTGTCTGACATAATGTACGTGCAAAATACGAACAAAACTCATCACGTCTTGAAGTAAACATGTTTGTAAGACACTATTCATCCTATTACAAGACACTGTACCATCAATATGATTTTGAAGCTGTTATTTTGAGGTGGAGTTTTAGGGGTGAGATGGTTTCTATGTGAAATATGAATATGAAGAGTATTTTGTTAAACATAGCTGTCCAAATGTAGTGGAGTGAAAAGTATGATATTTTCCTGTAAAGTGTAAAAGCACAATAATGTGCCTCAGAACTCCAGATTACAGATTTTTAGTGTGGCGTATTGCCATGAAGTAAATGTTGACTGCACAATGTAACGGCTACGGAATAATTAAACCATCTATGTTTAGATTTGTTCCCGATACTCTTCGCCTTCACTGTACAGTTTTGTCTGCCGCTGTGCACGAAATCTCCTGGGAAAAGGCAGGTTAAATAACAACTTAACAGTCACGTTGGAACCAGCAATGCCAACGATAATACGAATTGGAAACACAATTGTGAAAGTTGTCCTTGCTTCTTTAAGTACGGTACCTGAGGCCCACTTGCATTATGTACGTTTTTGGGAAGTTTCCTGTCAAATATGTGGTCAGCGCTGCCTTTTCTTTGCAAGGCATTGGAAAGTTTTCTGCATGACCATTCAAAGTTATCGCTTCCTCTCTCTTTTCATGAGAACTTGGTCTCAGTTTTTCCCCTCTCTCTCTTTCTCTTCTCCTGAAAAGCAAACTGACGTGTGTCACATAGGCTTCTTAGTGAGTGTGCTCCGGCTATTTGAATGTGTTTGTGTGTGTGTGTGTGTGTGTGTGTGTGTGTGTGTGTGTGTGTGTGTGTGTGTGTGTGTGTGTGTGTGTGTGTATGTGTTTGGTCGCTCTCCTCCAGCCAGCACCAGGTAATGTGGCCTGGTACGGAAGGTCACCACTGTGATGTCACTTCCCCTTCCTCTCCGGATATTCCCAGCATTCTACTGCCAGCAGCCGGGAACTCTGGGAACTAAGAGCAGGAAGCCTGGCTCCTTCACGAGAGAGAGAGAGAGAGAGAGTAATAATGAGTGTATGTGGTGATCTTGCAGCACTGAATGACTCATTTGCTGTAAAGACAGAAAACATAAACAGCAAGGTGAGAGCTGGACGATGAAACTAAAATAAGGAGGTGCTGTCTGTGTACTCTTTATTTAAATGTGTCAGTGTGTGTGCATGTGTCTGAGTTAAGATCATCAATAAATAAAGCAATATCGCCTCCTCCTGGTTATGTCGAGTCAATGACAAACAGAGGCCATGTGTTTTAATGAGATTGCCTCTATTCCTTCACTGCATGTGGTCCAACACAGCCCACTGCTGTGTGTGTAAAATATAATTATAATTATTTCAAAATCTTTAGTTCTTCTGTTGTACATTTCTTTCTCTTCTTCTAACCCTATGGTAGAAAAACCTGAGTCTCATGAGTGGCAGCGGTTAACCCTCTACATTACACATTTAGTTTGGGGGAATGATTCAGAATGCCCTTCAAGAATTATTACACCAAATAAAGGAAATATCTGCCGCTGACATCTGACCACGCAATGGCCTGCTTCTGGTTCTGATCAGGCAAACAGGGTCGGACCACCTAAGTTCAGTCTTTTCTTGCGGTGTGTGGGGCGGATGTGGGTGCGTGGTACAGTTTTGCTATCTGGGACAAGATGAAGTCACCAAAATTTTACAAGACGCAGTTGAGACCAAAATGAAGGCTGTACTCTATCCTGTACTGAGCGAGGGGACCATGACCATCTTTGCAATTGCCCGTCTAGGAAGCGATATAGTAGAGTAGAGTCCTAAAAAAAGCTTCTGGTTCCCTTGTCTCAGCGTTGATGGCTTTATTGAATTGGTTTTCAGTTAAATGCCTGAAATGAGGTCTGTGGTTACCACAGGGCTGAAGTTATTTACACATTTTGTTCTACAACATAAAATACATCATTAAATGTCCCACAACTTAATTGTGAAGCGCTTACGTGTCTTAAAAACTGCTGTCGCCAAGTGACTGAATGAGACTACAGAAGTTCTCAGGGACATTAAATGTCATCATGACTCATCTACCCACAATTGTGTCTTTACAGGCCGACTCCAGTTGGAAACTTTTCTAACTCTAACTAAACAACATGTGGATTGATCGATGGATAGAAGACCTGGATAGTAATTGTCTGTTGTAGACATTAGGTTTTGACTTCTATCTATTCAATTTACACTTTGAAAATCACAAAAGCTGCAAAAGTATCTTTAACTCGTGTTTGCTAAAGAGCTTTTTTTCAGCGACAATCCAAAACCCAATTCTGAAATACGGTCGGCTGTTTGATGAGGGTACAAAGGCGATTGCTAACTTCTGGGTCAGCCTATAAAATACGTCCCCCTTACATCACTCCATTGCATCATGGGAATCCTTTAAACTATAAACAAAATTCATACTAGATAACAGCAACACAAAAGACACAAAGGAGAAACGGGGGAATGACTTGTTTTATTGGATCATTAGTGTTTCAACCAAATCCTGTTTCTTTACTGTGCTGTAATGTGACGCTGGTCCACGTTACGCCTCTTTATGGAGAGTTCAGACGAGCCGGGATGTTTCCTCATCTCACTCACTGATCTGCCTCCAGGAGCGCTGCGTCAGCAAAAGAGCAAAAAAACAGTAAATACTTGTTGAATATGTGGGTGGAGATTTGGCTTGTTGCTTGGTGTTGCATTTGCAAGAAGACAGAGGAGTTTCAGCAGGCAGTTATGCCAGAATGCTCTCGGTGATCTACATGTCTCAGTTCGGCATTTTTGCATTTCTTTGTATCTTCTTTATCATCTCACCATCTTTTTGCAGTCCACAGTACTCCTCACACTCGGCCTTCCTGTAGAACTTGTTGCCGTTGGCCTGGCAGATGCCCTTTTTGTAGGCCACACACAGACCCACGGTGGAATCAAAGGCCCAGATGGGTGGCTCTCCTGTGCATGGTTGGGGCACCATGGGCAGACGGCACACAGCTGTGGAGTCAGATCAAAGGAGTGTTTTTCATCTATTAAGAGCAGTGGCGCCCCCAAGTTTTTACCTCGGAGGGCCAAAGATGAAACTTAATGCTGGGCCACGGGCCAAAGGCAAGCATGTGGAAGCCCATTTCCACCAGTTAAGGAAAACCAATTAATGAAAATGTAAAAGTTTTGAAATAAATGCTTACTTTTAATCTCAGAATTTTTACTTTTTATCTGATAAATTACTGTATCTCAATTTTGACTTTTTATAACCTCATAATTATGATTACATATCTCAAAATTAAGATGTATCATGGGAATATTCAACTTTTACGAAATATTTTTTTGCCTCAAGCTTACTTTTCATCCTTTTTTTTTTTTTTACCTTGCTCAAATTGGCTCCGATACAAATACCTGATAAGATGCAAAATGGTACTAGGATCCAAAGTTCCCTTAATTGACTGATTAGGGCTCCTTCACATCTAAAGAGCATTCTAAATCTTAAAAAAAAAAAAATGAAACAGTATAAGCAAATGTATAATTTTGGAGAACACAGTTTTCACTCAAAACATCTGGCGGGCCGATCGAACCCTGATTTAGACGTCTCTCCTTTGTTTATTATTCAAATTCTCACATCTTAGCTTCATAATAGGCAACATTACTTAATTCTTAATTAAACCCAGACCCTTGGTCAGGCTCAGTAGACACCTTCAGACCTCAGACCATTCTGCCAAAAGCCTTTAAAAAGTCAGGTGAGGCACTCCACTACTCAGTGTGGATTTTTTCTTTTCAAAACAAAAGCCTGACGACCCCATAACATAACAGCTGTTCGGTATTTGATATTGTGAAAACTATGTAATATAATCCCATGAATTTATATATAAGATATTTATAATTCATATTTTACTCCTCACCCTCGGTGCGACAACTCTGCAGACAGGATCTCTCATCCAAAAAGTTATTCTGGTTGCCCAAACAGCCTCCGTACTTGAAGAGCTCGCAGCTCATGGAGGAGGAATTGTAGAAGTAGCGCTGGTGTAGCCCAAAACATGGTCCAGTGTCTGGCGCTGCTCCACAGGCCTCTTTGTGGGTGAGAGAAGATGAGAGACAGCCAAAGGAAGGACGGATAGATAGCCATTAGCTGCCACATCAGAATCACCATCTCTTATCTCCGTTCCTTATGTTATCCTGCATATTAATATCTCAGAATATAAAGGTATGCTGTCATTCAGTTTAGTAAGCTAATCACTTACCGGTTATGTTCAAGAAACTGTCTTCCAGACCAGAACCCATCTCTTCAGGAACCAGACTGGGCACTGCATTCCTCCTTACCCTCTGTGTCACAGACACAAACAGACTCAGTTAGATATATAAAAAGCCACTTGAACCCAGAATATTCACCTTAAATCTGCCCTTAGTCTGTTTCAAACTTGTATTGCGCTGGAACAAAACCATCAAAAAAAGCTTTCATAAGAATCAAAGCAACGTTATGTAGAAATTGGCCTGTTTATGTGATTTGGCGCACCCAGCTCTTTCTGAGTGCAACATCACTGTCGTAAATACAAATCCTGGGTTTGTAACAATTTGTCAGACAGAATGTGGGTGTTATACAGAGACACCATTCACCCTATTACAAGACAATGTGCCATCAACATGATTCTGAAGCTGTTATTCTAGATAATTCAGGTTATATAAAAAGTGTAGTTTGAATACCCGAGGCTCAGGCTCAGTTGTCGGCTCAGCCACCTGCTCCCCGGGAACACAGTCACCTGCAAAAAAAACAAAAGAAAACACGTCGTCTTATCACAGCCATGCACTTTACAGCCAAAAATGTGTTCTCTTTTGATGTCTTCGGTTGTCTTATTATATTTTTGATTGTGCTTTTGTTTCCACGTTGTACCTTTGTCCTGCTTAATCACAATGGTGTCGTCGCTCATTCCCTGTTCTCTGACCAGTGTTTTGAAGTCCTCCAGCACTGTGGCTCTGACAGACGTGGTTCGACCTGAAGAAAGACAGAGTCAACTAAAGGAAGCAGATGCAAATGAAACCTTACATGTGGTGCGAGGGACAAGGATGTGTTCAGATTCAACTCAGAGTCGCTTCACAAAAAATATTCTACCCTATTTAAATGGTTAATAAGGCTAAATAATTAATTAACATCCAATAAGATTGTCAGTGAGGGGTGAAATGAATGAAATCTAATATATGTGATGTTAAGGATCATGCATGCCACTGACAAAACAAAAAACATATATGTTTATTTATTTATTTTTTATAAAGAAATGGTACTTAAAAATAAAAAACCCCCACAACAAATAAATGAATAATGAAATGTTCCAGTGCATCTAAAGAGGGTGTCCACTCACTGTAAAGCTTAAGTGAGGTGCTCTTATCCCCTGATGACTTCTGTTTGCTCATGATTACAATTGCGTATTCATTGTAGTTTGTGTGAACCACGTAGGCGTCCACGTCTGCCCTCCACCCTGTTGAGAGGACACGTAGAGATACAATTCTTGTAAAAAACTTGCCAAACTTGGGGGAACATGAACTGGAATGAGAGAGAGAGAGAGAGAGAGAGGGAGAGAGAGAGAGAGAGAGACGTACTTGCAATGTGGTAATGAAATCGCCCCGGTGTGGAGGTCAACTCATAGTCCCCAGACATCTCCTTACATGTTCCATGTCTGCACATACACAAATTAATCACTTAGAGGTGGAACAAAACAAGTGAGGCAGTTTGTATCTGGGGTCAAATGTAACGCAGAAGAAGTACTCTGATGTTTGAGTTCAGCCGAAGTAGCAAGAAATACTCAGGTTCCAGGTAAATTAAGACAATGTGTTAAAACTGAAATATAGTTAAAGATGCAACATGTAAGAATTTTAGTGTCAAACACTCCAAGATTAAGTAAAACCATCAACATAATGAAAAAATAAACAGTTTCGACATTATTTCAAAGGTGTCTCTGTATTGTTTTACAGAGGTATCTATCAAAGTTAGCATGCTAACTAGCTTGCCCCTAGCCACATTGCACCTAAAGAGGTGAAGGGCCAATAGTAAAAACATCAATGATCCCCTGGTGTTCTGAGTTCCTGGCAGAGTCGGCGAATTCACCCGCTAACTGCACTTTTAACTGCACTTAGTAGCCAACGTCTGCTATAGTCAGCAGCAGTTAGTGGTGCCTTTGGTGATATGCTGCTCCTATTTGTTTCAGCTATGTGAGTATGTTTGTGTAAAAGTAAGATGTATGCACTTCATACAGACCTAAGTACAGTTCGAGTCGCCTTGAGTTTGTCTGCGGTGGCGCCCCTCTGCAGCACCAGTTTACCGATGGCTGCATCGCTCCTGTGACTTTGGATATGGGGACACGTACTCGCCAGGGCGACATCATGCCAGGTTCCCAAAAACTGTGTGAAATTGAAAGCATTTAAAACATGTTTATATTTTACTGACATAACTCACATAGTATCTAAAATTAAAAGAGAGTGGAGTAAATAAATCACACAAAAAAGTGCTATAAAACAAAGATGTTACATAATGAAATAAAAATGCGGGGAGCAGTAATGCTGCAACAAATAATATACAGTATCATCAAAAAAAGAAACACGAAAAAAAACCCAGACAAACAAAGAGAAAGAAAATCCAAGATTTCGGTGGATTGGTCCTAACCATTATTGTTTAGAGTCTTATCTCAAAATCTGGAATAAGACTTAACATTGAAGTTTTAGTCACCAGATGCTCATATTTTGCACATTGCAATATCAGTATCTACAGCAACCTTGCACAGTCTAGGTCAAACCTTTTGCAATACTGGATAAATCTGGATGGTCTTCACCTACTTTAAAACTGGTCAAACTCCATTTATTTTTATATTCACAATCTATTTATATTTTCATGGTTTTATGTTTTTTTAATTACGTTTAGTATTGTTTGTTGTTTTGCAAATTCCTTGTATGGGAAAACTTACTTGGCAATAAAGCAATTCTAATTCTGATTAACAATCAATTTACTTTCTCCAGAATTGCTCATCCCAACTGTAATGCATGAAAATCAATGAAAGTTTTATCTTCAACTGAAGATATGTATTTTTAGGTCGATAACTTATACAAGTTTCCTCCAACTGCAGTTTATAAACATTCTATTATTTAAATATAACATAAAGGGTATTAATCTAATAACAGTAAGAAAAAGGACAGAATTGCATTTTTGCCCTTCTGCCTGTTATCTTTTAATACTGAATGTGTGATCAAATATTAAACATAAAAGAGGAAACATGCAAGTCTGCAGAACTCAGTCACTCACCTGAGTCACATCAAAGTTCTCCTGCGTGTTGTAAAGAGGTTCTGGGAGTACAGGGAGCCCCTGGAGGGTGAAGGTCCATCCCAGCAGCAGCAGGGGAACAAGAATCACTGTTTTCTGCATCTTGTCTGCCTGTCTGCCTACTTGTCTCTGGAGTCCGAGACACTGAATCCCAGGAAGGGCCCACCTCGTCATCTAAGAGCTTCTTACACCCCCTCTCAGCTCTTCAAAGCGGGACAGGGCATTGACCTATGTTTTGCTTGCACTCCCACCTCCGAGTCAAAAACAAACATGTTAAAGAGCAAAGTTCTGCTTCTCTGTCTCTGGCTTTGTGCTCTGACTCACCTGGCAGCTGACCACTTAAACATTGGACCTCAAAGTTTAGGCAACATAAAAAAAAATCAATACGTGATCATGATCTGAGAGACTGACAGCTACACGATTTTATCCTATTCCGTGTATTATGTTGTTCATGTACAGCTCTTTAAGAACCCTGTACATCACAGGAAACAACTGCTTGATTTATTAAAACATACAGAATTAATATTTTATTTGGAGTCTAAATGTTAACTTCAACCAAAAGATTCAAAATACAAATACTGCCACACAATATCTATTTTATTATAAGAGGAACATGAATTGATAAGCAACAGAGCCCTAAACATGAAAAACTATAGATTCATTAAAAGGACAAGTTCACCCAAACATTTTGAAAGTGTCGTAGTCCACAAAACATTTCTGGAGCTTTACAGCAAAACAGAGTTTCCCAGACTTTCCATTGGCATGGGGGTGAGTTGTATATCAACACTTTTAGTAAAAGATATACAAAATGGGGTTCAGTGAAAAGGTCAAACACACCCAGATGAACACTGAATGACTTTATTTGCAAATCCCTGACATTACACATTCATTTTGAAATGCAAAGTCTTTCAAATACCACAAACAGTCACCCAACAAAACATAACAGTGTTTTTTTTTTTTTTATCTATTGAGGAACATGTTTTTCACACTCAGTGCTGCATTAATGGTGTGACAACATGATAATGTGGTGACTGTGTGTTAATCCTCCTCTTCAGTTATTCCACATGATCCTGTAACAGCAAACAAACATTTGTTAACATGCCAAATTGACCAACTGTTTGATTCGTTACACCTGTGTTCGTCTTGAATGTATGAGTTTGTACCTTTGTTCTGATTCATGATGACAGCGTCGCCGGTCATTCCGTGTTCTCTGATGAGTATTTTATAGTCATCCAGCACGGCAGCTGTCACATTCATAGTTCGACCTGAGGAAGAGAGACTTGTAAACAGACTGATCCATTTATTGTATGAAAAAAAAAAAAAAAACAGTGTAGAAAAACTGCAAACTCACTATAAAGCTTGACTGTAATGGTTTCAATTCCTGATGGTTTCTCTGTACCCTGCAGGAGCATCATTGCATACTCGTCGTAGTTGGTATGAACCACGAAGGAATCAACATCTGCTCCAAACCCTGCAGGAAGGAAACTTTCACAATGCATTGCATGGAGGATTTGTAAAACACATTATAGCAATAGATTAATGGCAGAATCAGCTTGCTACGATTTAATTTACCATCACAAAGACGTGCTATTGTGGTTTGAAACTGACAGAACATACAATCAGACAAAAGGGATGGAGAATGGAGGGAAAGCTGGGAGAGACGAACTTGCAACATGGTGGAAGAATCGTCCTGGAGTGCTGGTCAAACCATAATCTGTGGACGTCTTCTTACACGTGCCATTCCTACGTGCGGGCACACAAACATGGAAGCACAGGTTACACTGAATACTTGAAACCATATGTCTACTTGGATGCATCCAAGTCTGACCTGAAACTGGTGGCATTCATTGTGAAGTTTCCCTCAGAGGCGACATGTTGCAGGTCCAGTGCAACAATGACAGGGTCCGCACTCTTTCGGCGCATGTAGTGAGGACAAGAAGAAACCACTGCCACCTCATACCACTTCCCCATGAACTGCAAAAGACACAGCAAGAGACAGGAAATATAACTTTCCAATACAGTCCAATTTATCTTTTCAAAAGACACCTTCAAATCTACCTTCAAATTCTGGCAATTTCTTACAATTTGCACCTTTATTAAACACTCAACTAATCTAGCTGGGGATGGAAATTATCACTAAATGTATATTTTAACATACAATTAGTGATAATTTCCATCCCCAGCTAGATTATTTATTAAAGGTGCAAATTGTGAGAAATTGCCAGAATTTGAAGGTAGAGACAAAACGGGGGCAGCATAGTCGCTAACTGCTGCTAAGTATACTCTTTGCTGAAGCTATCTTTGGTTCTAGCGACCAGCTGCCATTAGCAAGTACGTTGGTTAGCTGTGGAGCTAAGTGTCAGGAAACAGGAGTGGACACCAGACTGGGACAGAACACCAACAGATGCTAGTTTGATGTAAGGAGGTGATTTACAGTGGCTCTGACCAGCACTATGACTCCAGGGAGACACAACAGAAGGACAGTGGAGTGTTGAGGCGAAATAGGAGTGAACGAGTCTACGAAAATGTTTGATAGAGCCACAATATTTTCAAATCTTACTTGAGGATTTAGGATTTATGACAAACACAAAGTGTTTGTGGAACGACACACCAGGACTGTTCTGCTGAGTTTTGTTTCGTTCATGTTGAGTTTGAATGGATTGTGCTTCATGTTTACACAATGATGGCTTTAAATTAGTCTTAGCTCAGTTGAAAAGACAACCTTGAATTTGGACAGTGTACTGTTGTATTTTTTAAATAAAGAAAACTTTATCATTTTGACTGGTAAAGACAAATAATTTGACTGATTAAAAACAATATCTTCTATTTAACTTGTATATATTTTACTATTATTGTGTATATTTTTACAATTTTATTTACTTTTCATATTTGTTCATATTTTATATTTATTTTTCAAACAAAGAGCTGCTATCTGTGTTTTTTGTTTTTTTTAAACAATGACAATAAACATCTATTCTATTCTATTCTATTCTATTCTATATTAACAGGCCATTCAAGAAAATAGTGGCATGTTAGTTAGTTACTGCAGTGGTAGTTAGTTGCTCTTTCGTAAGAGTGCACTTTTACTAAGGTGAAGTAATATCATCATAATTTAATAAAAAAAAATTAAAAAAACTGTATTTCAGCCACTCACCCTGCCCAGATCAAAGTTCTCCTGTGTGAGGTTAAGGGGCTTGTGGAGAACAGGGGACGCTTGCAACGTGCAGGCCAACCCTAAGACCAGAAGAGACACCACACTGCCTGCCCTCTGCATCCTGTCAGCCTCTCAGAGTCAAACTGGTTTTGTAAATTTCCCCCCAACAACACTGCAAATCGCTAATACGTTTACGTTGTCTCTTTATCTGTCTTTGCTTGTCTTGGCCTTCGTGTGCGTGCACTAGCATGTTCTCATGTGACCGTGTGTTTGTTGTTCCATATAATCAACAATCAGAACTGGACTTCAGAATCTGAAGCTTATACAAACAACCAATCGATACTTGTTAGAAAGAAAAAATATGGGGAGTGTTGCGCAGGGACAGGAATAATAATGAAGTAACAGAGAAGGGAAAGAATCAGGTTCTCTTTAAGGACACTTAATGTCCAACTGATTTATAATGGAAGTCACTCCCAAGGAATCCGAGGCACTCTGACCATAATTGTTCAAATCATTTAATGAATCATAGATACACCAAAGTGTTTCCAAAAAGTCTTTATCAGGGCATGATAAAACAATACCATTGACTTCCATTACAAAGAAGCTGGACGATAAAGTATTTAGTTGCAAGTGAACTGTTTTGTAGGCTGGAAACACATGTGAGGAAGGTCTGTAACTGCTGCGGGATCTGTCGCATAATGACAGCCACATAAAGAGGAACTTAAAGAAGTGTCTAACAGTTGTTCCAGTAACTTGAATCAGGCTTAATCAATAGGTTGTGATTTTACCCTCCAAGTGTGGTCTCACAAAGGTCAGGCTGCACCAATTCTCAATCTGGTAAAGACAGAAAAAAAACAAAAAAAAAACACCCTGGCTCGTTTGCCTGTCTTTAAACCAATCACTGTGGTCTTGGGCGATGCTAACCTCGGGTCGCAGCGACGGCCCCTGTAAGCTTGTGTTGTAGGAAAGTTTTACATATGGGAAGCTGAGTCCTGGCATTTAAATGGCTAAATCCCTGCAGAAGAAAACAGATCAGCTGCGAGCTTGTTTATGTGTGTGATATGAGCAAACAGGTTATTTCAGAGTAACTTGCCTTGCCAGCTTGGAAGTTGTTGTAGTTGTTTCTTAGCGATGGGGATTTTGGAAAAGCTGGATGCAGACAGTGGAAGGAAGGGGGAATAGGTGCCCAATGGCATCCAACAGTCTACATCTGGCAAGTCAAACTACACCCTGTGTGTAGGAGAACCTATGGCGACTACTAAAAATCCTACACACTGTGCCTTTAACAGCTGATCATTAGTAGAGGAAAGACTTGATTGCTGTCTGCAACACTGTCGTTTTTTAAACTACCACAGGGGGCGCCACAGACAACATTTTCCCAATTCTACTGGTAGTGGCTTTAACCCGGTTTCTTACAGTATCCTGCACATCATCCGTGCATTATAGGGTGTATAATTCTAGTAACATAGCTAGCACTAGGTATGACATCAGAGAGATATGAAGTCTGCTTCACAGCATAAACATATTGGGATGTGTCGCATCTGCCCCCTTGTGTTCATATGTGAACTGCACTCCACTTGGTGTTCTCAACAGATGGAAGTCCCAGCACACACACTCAGTCATGAGAGTTAATATTTTAATTTAAGTACTTCATCACAGTTAAACAACCCTATTGATTATGTTCAGGAGGTTGGAAAAAACATTTAGAACTTAATTCAAAAAAATTTTTTTTCAACAATTTATTGAGAGACAAAAAACAGCCACCACAACAAAAAGCTTTTTTCTTTAAAACATTTTCTTTGGTGTTTGGTGATCAAGGGAAGAAAGAGAAAAGGTTTAAATAAGCTTCAGGTGCATATTGTTCATTTAACTATGACAACACAGCAGGACTAAATGGAACGTTCTACATGAAAGAGGATGATGAGCACATTTCAACAGCAGTCTTGACTATTTATCATCTTTTGTAGCCACAACGATGATATTTGCTGAAGAGAGTTCCGCTTTGTAGTTCTTCAAAGGAAGTGCGAAGCAGAGAAAGAGCTTTTTAAGAGTACGCTGCCAGCCTCATCTCAGGCTCGTCAGGGAACCTACATGGAGAAACATACACTAATTTACACTGAAGATCACTCATACACCTGCATGTATGACTAATTCCACAGGAACAAAACAACAACAACAACAACAACAACAACAAAAGACTCACCTAACGTCCAGATCCTGATGGAGGGCAATTTTCTGTTCACCAAAAAACATAGAGACAAGAGATAGGAAACATCAGGGTCACTTAGCTGTCAGCATCAACTGTGTGTATATACACTGTGTGTGTGTTCGCCCTACTTTACCTGCAGGGGGTGGAGTTAGAATAGACTCTTTGGAGAAACCCTGGGACAAGGCGAAGGCTTTAAACTTCTGGATAACATTGTTTCTGAGGCTTTGAGAGCGACCTGCAAACAAGAGACACGTACAGACACACACAGACACATATTAACTCATATGTTTAGATGTAATGTAAAAATTGTAGTATATGTGAATTTGCGTCTCACCGTAAAGTGCCACCTGTGTGTACTCTCTGTTAAAAACCTTGTGTTTGAGAACCAAAGCGTAATCAGTGTAGTTTGTGTCGACCACTGTGATGTCCTTCACCATGTTATGGCCTGACAGGAAACACGAACAGAAAGTGAGGGACAAAGACCAGAGAAATGGTCCAATGAATGGAAATCAATGTGACTGACATGGTAGTTACTCCTCTAGAGCAATTAATCAACTCTGCAAACTAAAAGAACGTTAACTTTTGTGATTTAAGATAAAAGGTCACTGGAAATAAAAGATATCTATAACTAAGAGGGTTTACATGAGATGAATAAATCTGGGTGCAGCATACCGAAGGCACCCATAGTAACATGGAATAGAATCAAAATGTCTCAAACAATATGCAATAAATATTTGTTATATGATGCAGTGGACACACTGCAAAATAAAAAATGTAAAAAAAATAAAAATAAAATTACATAAATATATGTAGTATGGAAATAATGTAAGATGTCTTCTGATTAAATATAAAATATGTATGAATTGTATATACTACATAGCTGTCTGCAATGTTAATAAATAAATATTTAACATCTATAAGTGTTATTTGTTACACAATTTTTATTCCAAAGTAAATCAGATGTGCAACAGAAGTTTAAAATTAAGACATTAAGACAAAGCAAGCATCAACAGAACAAATACATATACATAAGTGCATAACACTAACAAAACACCTGTTTACCTCTCAGAGCCTGGGGCTGCAGTGGTATACATTTTTCAAGATATGCAGTGGATTGAAAATTGTGTACATTTGCGTATGTACAGTATTGGACTCTACTTCGTTAGGGTTATCAAATCATATTTCAAGTTTATATTTGTCAGGACACAATATTTTTCACAATAGTTCTCTATCAAACAGCTGTTTTATCATTAATGGAGCATCTATTTAGATTGTTACTACTGTTAACAATTACATGCAGCAGTATTATTCAGTATTATCTAAGCTGTGGTTATGGTGTGGCACTAGGCACATATCGTACACCTCTATTTCTAGTTGCAATTCTCTTTATAAATGTAAATATATATAGATATGGTTCTACATATATGGTTGGCACATATTTTTTTTTACTGGTATATTTATTTGATTGTATTTACTGTTATTTATTATGGTGCTCTACATTTATATTTCATTCAGTATCTTTATATTTATTTTTCTAGAATGGGCTACTGTAATGTAACATTTGTATGTAATAACTTATCATAATTATAATTGTGTAGTACTGTAAAACCGTGATATTTTCTCACATGGTTATTGTAGATGTTAATCTCAAACCTTCTGCCTACAAGCACCTCTGTATTTTTAACTCATGTTTATTGTTTTGTGTCTCGGGTGGTTTATAAGCCTAGGGGGCAGACTGTTTCAAGCTTGCCCACATTCGACCCACGGCATCACATGAGCAGAACCACACGAGTTGAGTGTCCCGAGTGAAACATTTGTCACATGTCCTGTGTGGGCACTGTGGCTTCCATCCGGTGCTCGCCGAGGTTGTTTGCTCGCTATGTCGCTTTGGAATTTAATCCTGCGCTACTGCTGCTGCTCAGTGTGTGTGCCAGTCAAATATTTACATTGTCATTGAAATAGTAGAGCCCTTTACTGAACATCATTTCCCCCTCTGATGAGTCAGATCAGAGGTGAGCAGAGACTTACGTGTGCTGAAGTAGGTGAACTGTCCGGCCACGTTGGTCTTCTCATACTGGTACACCTTGCTGAGACAGCCGACAGGTCTGAACGACACAGAGGAGACACAACATGTCTTATGTATTTTCAAAACTATCATTGTTATATTACATTTATACATACACTATATTATATTATATACACATTATGACACAATAACTGTACTTAGACTGCGTAATTCTTGTTTAAATCTGTTATATTACTATACTACAGTTTATCATAGTACTGCTATATGAACAAGACCATATATCAGCAGATGCAACAGGAGAGGCAAACCTGACAAACACTTGGGACCCCCCACCAAAGAAATAAGAGGAAAGGTGCCCCCGATAGGCACTGGTTGTTTTGATTGTTCTGGTTTATAAAGTTATTTAGATTTGAATATTCAAATGAACATTGGAAAATAACAAAAAAAGGTTTGGATTTCATACATTGCTTGTCAGTGTCACATGATTTTAAACATAATGATGATGAATGCTGTATCGAGTGGCCCCTGGGAATTTGTGCCCTGGGCCCCCATTGGCTCTAGAATCGCCACTGTATATCAGCCTCCATCTTATCTTATCTTATCTTATCTTATTTTTAGTGACCATCTTATGACTCAGACGTGTACTCACGTGGCGTCCCACATTGTGAGGTTGACGTTGCCGCTCGGCAGCACTGTGATGACGCCCATGGAGACCTTTACTTTGTCTCTGTAGGGGACAAAGTTTGGGGAGTCATAGGCCAGGCCCACTCTGTACCATCTCCCTGCAAACTGAACACAGCAACACTGAATAACATACGGACACGTTCCCTCTATATTGAGAAAAAAACACAACTCACTCTTACTCAGACATTCATGAACAAACATATTTAGACACAATTAAGATGACATATTAATGATCTTGAGTTTCTGAGGGTTTATTTGATGACTTATTACCATTCAGGTGCAGATTAAGTCTGACCAGTCAAAATGTCTGATGCTATAAACTTCACAGGTTTGTAAAAGCCCAGAAATGTTTTATATTTTTTCACTGTTAACACATACCAAGAAAACAGCTTAACCAACAATGTGTATGTTTGTCAATACTCCCTGACTTTCCTGCCTTAGTCGTGGTTTCTTCTGATGAAACAGATCTTTAAAAATAGGTCACATACACACACACACACACACATATATATATATAGTCACACACACATATATATATAGAGAGGTAAATGGCTAGACATGCTGTATTTCACTCAAACATAAGTAAATATTGCGTGGTGTGGGGGCTGATTATTTTAAGCTGTGGATTTGGTTTGCTAGGAAGCAGGAAGGTGTTTTAGAGGTTGACTTAAACTAAAATACGCCCATGTTAACGTAATGAAGTAAAATGTCACCCGGTAGGCTGAGATGCTGATTTGTTCTAATTTTACACAGGTGAGAGTTTACTTAATCTCGCCACATCATTGTCGTAACTGTAAATAACAGGTGTAACCACGGCCAGTTAGCAATGCTCATGGTTTGCAATGTTTTCATTACTGTAAAACCAAATGTCCACGACTTACCTCAAAATTAAGTCTATTAAAGACACACAGCAAGTTTGCATCACATGTTTTATTCAAACTATGAAAAAAAAGGGTCTCAGGAGAGTTTCAACTCTCAGCCAACACATGCTCGAAAGAATGCTAATATAATAATGAAGTTTCTTTTAAAGCTGTTATTTAACTCTGTACAGTAAATTCATCCTTTGAATCATTTTAAGTCAGAAGGACTGAAAGGGGGAAAAAAACTAGGAATTTTAAGTTTAGTTCATTCCAAATAAATAAAACTTAAACAAATTTAATGTTAAGTTAATGAGAAAAGATCCACAGATTCCGCTACAGCTTTTTATACAGTGACTGGGGCTTTGCAGGCAAACTTGTTCACATAGGCATTTGAAAATAGAATTTTCTGGAACGTGTGACATTTTTGGGCTGTTCTTTTATGCATTTATGTATTTTAGTGTCTACATTTTTAGCATGACGGGACCAAATGGGGAACCAAGAAAGATTTACCATGTCGCTAAACACAGTATTTCCTCAAGTCCGCACACAGACCCTTTAAATCACTGACTCGATGGAGGGAGTGTGAATGTTGAATTATGCTTAAAGAACCTGACATGACATGTGTCGGCACGCCGCCTCATGAGAGCAATAACCTGGTTTTACCTGCTGCTGTGTTTTCTTTGAGCTGATCTAGGCCTTGTAGATAAACAACAGAAATGGAGGGCGTAAAGGAAAGAAAGAGGAAATAATAGAAAGTAGTTTCCGGCAAATATTTTACACTGACCCACACCAGATTAGCAAGTAACTGACCTTTTCGATAAATCCGGAAGAAACCCACCATTGGGATTCTTAAAACACTTTGGGGATAAATTCAGTTGGCTATCAAATCAGCAACAGGAAGCAAAGGAAGATCTTCCTTTTTGAAGACATTTCTCATGACGTATTTACCATGGGAAAAGTCAAACTGACCTCTCTCAACCTCTCGTGTGTGAGGAAACCAGGAAAACAGGGATTCACAAATGCATTAATCAAAACAATTTGTACTGAGAAGAGACTTAAACCCGTCATTGTTTGTTTTGGATCACTGACTGAGTGACTGTTCTCAAACTCTGACTATGCTACACACACACGCACACACACACACACACCCACACACACAGACAACAAATAATGAGAGCAGAGCCTCCTCGACTCAACAGATCAAATATGAATCATAAAAAGTGTTGTGTGTGTCTCTCTTACCCTCTGCAGGTTGAAATCTCTCTGTGGCTTCACGTCTGCGTGTGCCATCATCGCGCACATCACCATGACAACGGCGACCATAGTGGTCCTCATGGCTGAGAAAAGAAGAGGCCAGGTGAACGGATCCAAAAAAAGGTTGAGACAGGGTATCTGACCCGAGCCTGAAGTGAACTGTTAGTAGGCAGTCAGCCGATACAGGTACAGAGTGGCAAGGCCTGGGGCAATGTTTGTTTTTCTCCTGATCCACCCACTGGGTTGTCAGCCAATCATCGCTAGGGACCGGGGAACAGTGGCCAAGTGTTGAGGATGTGTGGTTCCAAAACAACCCTGACTAAGACTTCACTTCACAGAGGTGCAGGAATATATCAGGTTTTTGGTCATCAGCTGAAACGCGCGTGCTGTCACAAGTGTAGACACACTGGTTTCACAAGACTCTGTCCCACACTGAGAAGAGGAAGCTCAGAGGGATCAGGGAGTTCTTCACGTGAAATACTAAAATAGTGTTGGAGGAAGTCTTCAGATAATTTACTTTGGTACAAGTAGCACAGAACAGCCTGTCCTCATCAGAAAAATAAGCATATAGTGTTGACTGGTTCAAAACGAAATGTTTGTTTTTAGGCGGTGACCTCTAGTGGCTGTGGTAGTTATTACAGCTGCAAAGGAGGAGCTCAGCATAAAAAGAGTATAAAGTCGGTGTCGGGTTAAAGAAACAAAGAAATTTCATTAGGGAGACAGCTGTTTGTTCTTCAGTGTGAAGTCAACGGTGAGTTCTTTTAACTCACTAAGGTTGTGAAGTAATGTTCTCACATAACACAACATCACTCAGGTAAGTAACCCTGGTAACAGAGGTGCGTTTGTAACATAAGTCACATAGGTAACATATTGAAAGCAGTTTCAGTGCCTAAACCTAACCAAACCGCGACTGTATGATGAAGGTCCGGTACGTGTGTTGCTTAAAACGCTGCGACATTCACATTGTTATGGTAACGCTGACATATGTTGTTCTGGGAGATGCTGACAGTCGACAAATGTAGTTGTTTAGGTATGATGATGTGTTGATACAGAAATACTCATTAACAAGTAAAAGTTCTGCACTCAACTGGTACTTTAATGTTAAAATTGGTCAAGGCCTGTTTTATATGGTATATGTTTTGATATGACAAAGCATACAGTGGTAGGATACTAGGAAATAAAAGTTTTTCAAGTTTTTCAAACTTGTACTTAAGGACACAAAGGATATGTGAAAAGCCTTTTTTGCTCCAGAGGAGGCTGCATTTAATCTGATAATTATCCTCCAGTGACGTCACTCAGTGGCTAGATAACATTGTGGGTAATGTAGGCAGCAGGCAGAAGCTAAAAGGCAGTCTACCAGTCTACAAGCTCAGTCATAACACTGCTGGACCCATTATGAACAGTTTAAAAACAAATGACCAAAATCGATATGGCAGCTTCAGAGATATCACCTGTTTTCCTTCTCCTTTTAAAGCTTGGCGCCTAAATTACCCACAATGCTCTGACTGAGGTCACTGGAGGCCATGTATACGACTACACAAAAGGCATATTTTTCCACATATGCAGTAGATTCAAGATATGAATGTGTAAAATTGGTGGAGTTATCCTTTAAGGACAGTAGTTTTCCATCACTGCTTGGAAGAATACTGAGTTTACTCTTGGCTTGAATCAAAGTTTGATATTTGCATATGAATAGAGACGAGTTTGAGCAACTGCAGCATAAAACACTCATATAATTATCCTTCATGTCACGACAGGAGAGACTACTCATATCTGTCAGTTAAAGAAGCTCATACTGAAACTCCTCTTTAACTTCCAGTTTCACTATTCTCAGTTTCATAATTTCTGTCTCGGAAGGTAAATTACTCAAAGGAGCGTTTACTAACAAGTTCACGGTTTACTGTAAAGCTCAACCTCACGGCTTTTCTTTTGTTTCCGATAGCTGACAAGCACTGGTCAAGACTTCAAGTCACGTTATCAAAACTCTTCACACAGTCAGCAGAACAGAAGTCTGTGTGTACCAAACTGTGAATCTTTTTTCATTGCTTTCACACAAGATTCCATTTTCATTTTCCAAAATCTATGAACACTTCTCCCTTTTATACTACAACACCTTGTATTCGCAGTATATTTTCCAAAAGCTAACACACTGTTTTCAAAATTTGTCGAAAACACATTCAAAAACAGATTGAAGGCAAATCTCATGTGTTTCTGTTGAAATACATTGAAAGTAGTAGCATTTATAATAAAATTAATCATAAGCTAAGGCTCCCTGTTTTTAATGGTTTGTGGGAGTGTGGGAGGCGAGGTTAACTGCTCAGCCAATATGCATGTTGGCTAATGCAGACTGTACAGACAGTGTTTTTAAAAAGGGGCCTCACTATTGACCAATGCTTAGCAACTGAAAAAAACCCCAAACTGTACAATGTTTGCAAAACAGAAACTAAAATCTAACTTGTGGTCAACTGCGACTACAGTAAATGAATATACAGAACAAACGATCGATGTTGAAAGTGGGTTCCGAGGAGCGAGCCGTGTCTGCTGGACACTAGAACTCACTATGGAGTCCCTTAGAAGTGTTGTGGTTCTGAAATTAGACCAGATCCTAACGTTTGTAAATCAGAGGGAATACTTCAGTTGTTAGACTGGCTTAAAGGGGCCATTTTGTGTCTTATCTAACAGGAAAGCATTTGTGTGTGACCCAAAATGAACTGCTTGACCCATTGTTTGGGACACACTGTTAGTGTTGACACTGTTGCAGTGCACTCCTGTAATACACTTAACCTCAAGTGTTTTAATTACACTAACATTTCCTGTCTGATTTTGTTTGTTTCAAAGTAAAGTGTCACATTTAATGCAAAGCTTTTCTATATTTTCATGTTGAGTTAATTAAATCAATAAAATCATAATGAAACCTAAGCCAATTATTACAAATTTATAAATATAAAATATAAAATTAAGGGGAACTTGTACATAAAACCACTTGAATAAACACATTAAGTCTTAAACATAAAAGTAATGCATTTCAAATAGATTGTCTCCTGTAATAAAACACACATGTAGTTATTTAAGTAATACACATTGAGTTAAAATGAGACATAAACCCTTTAAATTGAACTTCTTGTAATAGAATTAGAAGGGAAAGTAATGAAAGTACTTAAAGTCATGAAGGATCTGGATAATTTAAACACAGCCATCAAGTATAACCCAACTCTATCCAACCTCTAATCCAACCCAAGAAAGTGGAACAACAACCAGAGCCCAAGTGAACAATTTAAATAGTTTTTATTAATAATGATTTTCCATTTGCAGCACTGTTTTTATCTCATTTTCTTAAAATGCATGATGTATACAGCTAGCCTTCAGTGGACAAGAGGACATCAGTGTGTGTGTGTCTCACACACACAGCACACCTCACAGACCTCCCCTACACGCTCTGTTGCACAGGTCGAAGAGCTGCCGCCTGCGCATTGAGACGAGAAAAATAAAATAATAATAATAGAAAAAAATAAAACTTTCACACACATAGGCAGACATGTAAAAACTCATTTTCCTTCTGTAGCACAGCTCGATGTTCCTGAGGACCACCACAGGCAAGAAAAGAACACAAAAGAAACAAAAAGTGCAAAAAAAGCTGAGTGAGAGATGTTGATCAGAGGTATGAGGGACAAAAATCAATCAGCCTGGTGTGAAATGATCTCAACATAATAACAGACGTATCTATGAGCTCAGAGGTGACTTGTCCTTATTTTTTTGCAGCGCTCTCCAGCTAGAGTCTCTCATTATCTCAGTGTGAGCTGGTGGGAATACTTGTGATAGTTTGATGCCTCTGGGGCTTTCCTCTCAAAATTGATCACTTTGAAGCTCAAACGGACAAACTTAAATTCGTCTCAGTCCCCACGGTCTGACTTTGTTTTGGGAGCTCTAATCAGTGAAATAATAAAGTAAATATATGCAGATAACCTCTGAGATGAAAACATTTGAAAGAAACCGGGTCAAGCGAGTTTAACAGGCAAATTTAAACATTAAGATCAGAGAGAACATCCCACATTTTGAGATACATCATGTAATGTATTATCTTCACCCCAGACGTTTCTATCTAGAGCAGTTGTAGTCAGTAGATAATTTCATTATTCATCCAAAGACTGCATGATAAAAGGTGGAATGGAAACTTGTGTGTGTATTGGCAAGGACACAGCGCCCCCCTCTGGCCAAACAGATGTCTCAAAAACACACACTATCCCGGACATGCGACTCCCTGCAGTCCCTCAGCTGTTTCAAGTGCTCCACCTGACTCATCTGGTCTGCCCTCTACTTAATCAGAACAACAGTTACTAATTGGGAAATGGGGAAACAGCAAAATTGGCTCCTGGTTAACATTCATAACCACTGTGATCCACAAAAGTCTGCTTCCTACTGCCTTTTATAAAAAGGTAGAGAAAAGAAAAACCCAAAACAGAAAATAACTGCCATTCGATTGTCTCACACTCATGAATCCCGATTTTTTTATACCAGAAAAATCACAAAGCTATGATTTCACACAATGAAGCAAAAAAAAAAGCAAACACATTTAGCAATGAAACAATCAAAGTAAAATTAACAGTTCCTTCGAAAAAAAAATAATCTTAAGTCATTTTTTTATAAAAAAAAAAAAAAAAGTGAAAAATGGAAACATCTTATTCAGAGTGATCAGCTTGTGAGGCTGTTCAGTCGGGGCCGGTGAACTCAGCCCTCAGTCACTAGCATCATAACAGCCAAACTGTGTTCCCTTAGATACGTAAATCACACTTTACTTCACAACACCATCACCACCATCACCACCATCATCATCTTCGTTATCATCATTATCATCATTGGTCACTCGTTTGCCTTTTCAGACATTCATGAGAACATTTCACACTCATCATTAAAGAATAAATACAAGTGAGAGAGACACGCTCTGAACTAGGACCACAGAGGGAGCAGGGATAAGATCTCCATTTCAGTCACACTGCTTTGTTTGGAAATGACTTTGACAATCACTGTCAGCAGACTGCAGCCGTCAAGGTCAACTGTGTCAGTCATTCAGTGCAAAGTACAAACTAAAAAACAAGCAGTTTAAACACAAGAGGATGAAGCAGCCTGAAAAATGGTGACGAAAAATATCTCCTCTACACTTCAGCCAGTCCTCACATGACTCACAAGCCTGAAGCCTGGCTGTGCTGTAGGGGACTGAGGATGTGGTCAGTTGCAAAGGTAAGACAAAAAGTCACAGGGTGATGGCAGACTACACACAACACACATTGGCCGAAGATGTTTGAGAACAGTTTTGAGTGTATGGTTGGAGCTTTTTGTCATCAGAACTCCTGAAGAAAAGTGGACATAAAAAAAAAACTCCCTCCAACAAACTCCAATTAGGAAATATCTGAAATGTATCCAACGGTTGTTTATACCATTGTCTGAATCAACGTGAGCACAGCGAGATGATGCAGACATGGCAGAGAATGAAGCTCGGTACCTAACGAGGACAGCAAGGACCAAACGGAGGTGCCAGCTCGAAGACAATAAGAGAGAGAGATAGAGAGAGAGAAGGAAGAAGTAAGGGAGAAGTGTATTGGAGATGGATTTATGAAAATGACTGGAGTGCTTGGCAGAAAGATGAAGATAAAGGCTTGGTGTAAAGGTGCTGAGCAAATGGAAACTTTGGAGAACAATATCTATAAGACGACCCAAGAAGGGAACAAATAAGACAGCTAGAAGACGATTTAAGGTTAGAGTCGGGGCTAAGGAAGGACCAGAAGAGACTCGCAGGACAGGAAGTTAGGACAGTCCCAGAAAATGTGATGACAGCAGCCTCGCCCAGTGAGACATCAACACAAACTCTTCCTGCACCCGGCAGGATGAAGGGGCCAGTCGCTGGGCAGATGATTTTTCAGAATAAAATATGAGCTCCCAAGATTTAGGCCAATGTTACCAGGGCTACTACGACAGGGACGAGTGAAGCTGAATGAAGGTAGAAGAGGGATCCATGTGAGATACGATGTGTGGACCAGGGCCTGTGAATCTGGGAGGTGAACTCACAGTAAGGCACAGTGCTCTGCTTGTGGTTGATGATGCTCACTCGTGTTGCTACAACCTCTGGAGGGCGACAAGCTACTGCAAACAACAGACAAAACATCGATGACAAAGCACATTTTCTCTTCTTCTACCGTTCTGTTTCGGCGCACTTCCGCCTTGGAATCTTTGGATCTTTCGGCTCTCTTGAATCTGGCAGAAAATCCCTCTTTCGCACCGCAATGTTGTTTAAAACACAAGTCCTCGATGATGTGGTGCTTCTCCTTCTTGAGTCAAGAAAACACTCACACACACAAACACATGCACGCACGCGCACATACACACCCTACGATAGGCAAAATCTACCTTTTAGGACCAAACCTGCACAATACAGCCACACAAACATACTGTACGTTAGCATGGACAAGTCATGTATGTGGAAATAGCCCATGTATTAGCCCAGGGTTGAATCAGCCCGATCACTTAACTTTGTATTCCAGCAGCTGATATAAACTGCTTACTGCAGTTTCAGTTTTGAGGACTCCATGAGTTTCTTAAGAACGGATTTGGATACACGTAAAGCAAAAAACAACCTGATACATCTGCACGAGAACAAAAGAGAAAGCTTTAACAAAAACATAAATTAACTAAGACTTCTTAAATATGTAAACAAACACTACAACTTAAATATATTTGGTGTGATGCAGACATATTTAAATACAAAGCTTTGTTTTATATCAGCACTCGTGTGGTGCGGCTGATTATTGCACTGCAAGCGCTGGAGCCCTATTGCACTTTCGTGATGCACTGAGCTTCAACCACTGGTCTAATTTGACTTCTGTAACCGTGGGTTATGGGTCAAAGGCTTTCCAAAATCCCTCACATCCTTACATTGTTCCCTTTTGAAAACAAAACTTGGTGTCCTCATCTTCATTTTCATCTCAAGCTCCAAGAACAAGAGTAGCAGTGGCTGTCACACAGGTTTGTCACTGCTGGCTGATTGTGCAGGGGAAGTCGACATTAGGGGCTCCACACTTTCACAAAAACAATCCCGCCGACGAAAGAACGAGCTGAGAGACAGTTTAGGCTCTCATGAGTCCCTTCGTTGTCCAACACCCATTTTTTTTGTACAGAATCCATGCTCTTCTTTAGCATACTTTAAGTCTGTGGTTATCTGTAGTTTTCAAGTTTTTGCATTCTGGATGCTAGGCAGCCGGTTTTGTTCTCAGCATCCCGCATTGCCAGCTGTGTCCCAAAAAACACATCTGGTTCGATGGACCAGGATGGACAGGCGTGGTAGTTTGAGAGACCTGTGGGGGGGGGGGGGGGGGGGGAATTGTGTGGCTATGAAGGGTGGTTTCAAGTTACCAAATAGACCTGGTTACTAGGTTTGTGCCTCTCTCTGTGTTTGCTGAGGTAGCGAGAGGAGTTGCCGGGGAGATTGCAGGAGGGATGGATGAGTGGTGCTGTGTGTATATATGTGTGTGTGTATGTGTGTATGTGTGTGTGTGGTGTGCATAAGACTATTTTTAGGGGTCATAAAGAGTAAAGTGTTTTTGGGAATACAGTGTGTACGTGGATGTGTGTGTGCAAATGTGTTGGCATGGAGTGTGTATGGCTATTACTTTATATGCAATTGGGTATATGGGGACAGGGTCCTGCATTCTGCTATCCTGGTTACACAATAATGTCTTCTTCTCTGTGTCTGTATGTGTGTGTATGTGTGTGTTTGTGTGTGTGTGTGTGTGTGTACATGTAGTGGTCAGCCTGGTCATCACAATTTGTGTTTCCCTGACAGTATAGAGCGGTACAGCTCCTCGTCCAGCTGCGTATAGCGCCCTCTGCTGGAATCCAGGAAGTACAGTCTGTCTGACACTGCAGTGGGGTCAAAGCCGTCCCGACGCAAGTCCGTCTTCTGAAACTTAAATGTTCCTGAGAAAGAGAAAGAAAGCGAGTTCATGTAGGTATTTCATTTAGCCAATTAAGCTGCAGTTTAGCTGTTTAAAAGAGTTACTGTATTTTAATGTCTGTCAGCTGTCCTAACGCAAAAGCTCCCCAAAGAACAACAACAAAAAAACAAAGCCCTTCTATGTAAATAAACCAAGACATAAAACACAGAAATACAAAATACTGAAAATAAAAATTATAATAATAATGAATAAAAAATACCAGATATACCACAACACAACACTATTTTTTTTAAATGCAGAGAAATAAAACAACGTTGGCTGCTGAGGATCTTAATCTTTACACCATTTTACCTGTCTTGTTGACCTCCGGAAGGAAGCGAAGGAACACGGGTCTGGCGTACGGAGGGAGCGCCTTATCCATGTCCTTCACAAACTTCTCCAGGTCGGTGGAGTGAGACGGATCAGCGATGGCTGCCATTCCAGCCTTTCCTTCGGCTCCTGTGGGCACAGAAAAGGGCATGTCAGAGGATTCATTCTGTGGAGGTTTGATGTCAGACAGATTTTTGTATCATGAATGCCTGCACTGATCCATGAACGTAGTTAGTGATAGATCAGTTAAGTTAAGTCTGACTCACTCAACCCAACATTACAGGTGGAGTGGCAAATCAGTTACAATAGTGATGTTGAGTATATCCGCCACAAGTATTAAACAAAATAAACTAAATTAATGTGCAGTGTCAGCTCTGTAACATAAATCTTAAAGAGAAAACGATGGAGACATATAACAGGCAATCCATCATCACTTCCTTTGCTAGCAGTGTTAGCATGCACTGTGTTGATTCCACCAGGGTAGAAAGACTGCTTTGTTACTCATTTCATATATTATTTAATAATAATTAATGTATATAAAACCCATCCCTAGTCATTATTTTACTAACACGGTGGAAAAAACCCCTCATATTTTGTCTTCTATGATCTGTCTGACTTGTAATCTTCTCTAAGTTGTCCCTGTGCACACTAGTGTATATAATCAGTATATATTATATTAATAAAGGTATCTAATCTAATCACAGCGACTGGAAAGTCGCATCTGGGAATTGTCCCTGCTGTCACTCAAGTGCAGCTCAGCTTTATGATTATGATAATTTAATTAAATTTAAGCTTGGATATCGCAGCTGTAATCACTTCAACATTGAACAGAGTTTGCTGACACTTTATTCTCAAACATTCCTCAGGCAAGATTTTACCTGGTACTTCCACTCCATAGACAACTACATCTTTCATGTCTAGCAGCCTGCTGAGAGTTCCCTCCACCTCGGTCGTCGAGACGTTCTCTCCTTTCCAGCGGAAAGTGTCTCCTGTGCGGTCCTTGAAGTACATGTGTCCATTCTCATCCATGATCAATACATCACCTTGTAAGGGGGCAAAATATCACATTAATTTAGTCAGTCAGAAAGAATACAGTGAATAACTCTTAATGTGTGTGTGTGTGTGTGTGTGAGTGAGAGAGAGAGTGAGTGAGTGAGAGACTAACCAGAAAGATAGGCACTGTCTCCCTTCTTGAAGACACTATTAGCAATCTTCTTGCTGGTTGCTGATTGGTTGACGTAACCATCAAACCTCCGAAGAGGGTCGTTCTGAATGATCCTGCCGACTAGCTGGCCAGGCTCCCCTGGAGGGACGGAGACAGAGAGATTAAAAGAACAGAATAAATGTATATTCTTCTTAACCTATAGGGCTAAACCTTTTCATTTAAAATGTGTTTTTTACAAGGAAAAACAACTAACATTTCTGTATGTGTGCCAATCTTGGCCAGCCGGCTTACTTATTATTACCAGTAAGTTGAAAGACAAATGTGTAAAAGGAGAAATGGAGAGAATCACTACAAGTGACCAAAAGTACATGTCCAGCTTTAATCAAACATATGATGTGGATAGGAACATATTAGTGGCTGTGTAATGCTTCTGAGATGTTTTCCTCCCTAAAGCCCCCACTCTGTATGTAAATTTAGGCTTACCAGGTGCAGTGTCGAAGTTCAATACATTTCTATAATGAACCTACCAGGTTTGCAGGGAATACAGACGCCATCAGGTCCCCTAATGAGCTCCATGGTCTCTTCATCTACCCTCACCAATCTGATGGGGTAGATGAAGGGCAGAATCTGACTGTTGAAGCCACATGCTCCAACCTAAAGCACAGACAACAACAAAAAAACACCACAATGGTTTAAGTTTAGTGAGAATTGATACTGAATCAAATCGAAAAAGCATATAGAAACAAATCCATGTGAATCAGAATTGAATGAATTTGGTAAATCAGTGGCAAAACACAACACTTGAGCTGATAAAGAAAACTGAGGAGAAAAAATCATTCAGGAGAGATTCCTACCTTGTTGTCAAAGTTGCCCAGGCTGCAGTTGCACTCTGTGGCTCCATAGAACTCTGCAATCTGCGGTATATTGAAGCGGTTCATAAACTCCTCCCATATAGACTGGCGCAGACCGTTGCCCAGTGCCATGCGCACCCGATGTTGTTTCTCCGTGTCCCGAATCGGCTGGTTCAGCAGGTATCTGCAGATCTCACCAATGTACTGTACAATCTGGAGGAGAATGGAGCAGGATGGTAATACGAAAGAAATACTTCAGTGACAAATAATAGCTACACCCCCCACTAATTCTGTGGCAGTGATTTTTAATCAATATTATGCTTACAGTGCAGTTGTATTTGACACAGTCGTCCCAGAAACGAGAGGCAGAGAACTTCTTTCTGATGACTACAGTCATGCCGTGTAATATGCACTGGCCCACTCCCACAATGTTACCTGTAGACAAAGAAACCGGAGCCATCAGGTTCACTGAATGCTCACTCAATATATAAATATACAATGACATAAAACATAATAGAATTTTTTGCTGTCGAGTGGCCACTATCTTAGGCTGGATGCTGTTAGCTAGAAAATTCATCAAGATGAACATAATGAGAAACTCAACTGACTGAAAGGACTGAATAAATGAAGGAAAAGTTGCGTGTTGTAACTTGACATCTCAACTTCAAAATCACACACAGTTACAGTTTTACCTGCAGAGTGGTAGAGTGGTAGGCAATCATACAACACATCATCTGATGTCATCCTAAAGCCGTAATACACCAAGGCTGCCATGCGGTAGTACCTGAAAACCAGGGTGGGGTGAGGCAGGGCAAAAAAAGAAAGTTAAAGAAGTCAAAACAAAACCAACACGTTTTATGTTTTTCTTTTCCATTCTCTCCCAACAGTATTTACGCTGCACATGAAAGTTACAAAGATAAACAAAGCGAGCAGCTGCAATTCCTGTGAGTTAGTTTGTTAGCTGCATGGCTCCTTCCTACCTGCTGTGCACAACAATAGCAGCTTTAGGCATCCCAGTGGTTCCCGACGTGTAGATGTAGAACAGGCGATCTGAAACAGACAGCAAAGAAATGAAGTAAATGTTCTGCTAAATGCTCACTTGCCATCACCCTCGTAGGAGTCTAACTGATGGCTTTGATCCTTATGTAGCAGCCTATTCACAGTTTCTTTTTTATTGCAAGCTCATTTAGATTAAGTTACAGCTCTGAGGGATGAGACAAAATAAAGCAGTTATGTTTTGCCTTTTTTGCCTCAGGAACACAGCGTCTAAAGAAGGCGATATCCTGATATATCCAAATCTTCACATAATTGGTTGTAGATCTAGTTGGGGCGTGTCTGGCATCACAGAAGAAGTACACTTTAAAGCTCTGACATGCAGCTAGAGAACTGGATCATGGTGGGTCTGTGTTGCCTCAATTGGCAAACAACTATCAGCTGTGTGGTTGTATTTGTACAGAGGTGACTAAGCAGCAGCAGTGCAGTACTTCCGGACATTCACTTTACACAACATAGTGATTGTGTATATACACATCTCCAATCCCATCTGAATGTGTCCTCACTGATCTGAGTTCAGATCTCCAGAGGCACAGAGGACACATTGCTACAAGAACATGTGTGACTGCTGAGTGAGCAGGTAAGAGTGACAAAATCCATTAACATTTGGTTAACATTGGTCATAATTTTGGTTATCAGCATAATACATTTAAATGTTTTATCATTAATTAAAAAAAGTCAATTTAAGTTACCGTCTTGCTCTGTATTTATTTGTGGTCAAAAACATATTAAATTAAAACTATAATATTTATAATAATCAGCAGTGAAACTGCATTTCTCTTAATATACCTACATGTAATGTATGGAAACATGAAAAGACAGAAAAAGTCACCTCAACACAGAGATATTACTCGACATTTCAGCTTGGTAAGAGTGATTCTTTCTTTCTTTTTCAACATAATTGAGTGATCTGATTTATTTGACAGTGAGTCATTGCTTGGCTCCAAAAGTATTACTCACCACCCTTAAACAAGTCTGTGCTGCAAGACTATTAGCAAAAGCAAACAAAAGCCTTCTTTGTGGCTTTGGTTGGAGCAGGTGCTGAACTTTTAGTTGCTGAATGAACTGCTTGGGACTATTAACATTTTTGGGAAACTCTGATCCGGATTGGTCATGAGAGAAATGATGGCAACTTTACTTGCTTACTTATAAAACTACTTGTGTGACTTGTCATTTAATTCATCAAGTTTGTTTATACTAAATTGCTGTTTAATTATGACTTAAAATTAAATTAAATTCTCATTTGATTCAGCTGTAGGGCTGGGAGATTAATTGAATTTCGATTTCGAGTTTGGCTTCCCTCGATCATGAAAACAAGATAATCGTACTAAAACGATCATTCTGCCACACGCCGTGTCTTGTGTGGTAAATGCAGTAAACCCTTCCATCTCCACCTGTGCACTCCGCTCCACCCCCGCCAGAAAATGTTTGCTTTCAGCCACGCCGGTGCGTATTGCCAGTGCGTGTTTGGAAAAAAACGTGTAGAAGAAGATGATAGAAGATGGCAGAAATGCAGCCTTTGGTCGGGAAGAAAGGTAAAGCTAATTCTGTGGTGTGGAAACACTATAGTTTCGAGGAGTCTGACTCGGAACAAACGAAGATATTGTGCAAGATATGTCACGCGACCGTGTCTGCACCTCAAGGGAACACGACCAATTTATTTAACCATTTCAAATCCTCACACAGAGTAATACATGACCAAGCAGAGAAGGAACAAAAAAACTCAAAAATGAAAAACTCCTCGACTCCTGTCACTGCCACCACCACACAATCCTCAATTAAGGCACTTTACAATGCCACCGCATATCCACACCCAGCTCCCACAGGCATAAAGAAATAACGGATGCCGTCACATACATGATTGCCAAAGACATGTGCCCTATCAACACCGTTAGCGACCCGGGGTTCAATAAACTGATTAACACATTGGACAAGCGGTATGCGTTATCATCACGTCACCATATCAGCAGAATTGCGCTGCCTGCTGCAAGAGAAGTGTCAACAGCATTATATTTTGCCACCACAACGGACCTATGGTTGAGTCGCACCGGGATAGTGTTTATTTTCTATTTTACATATTATTTAATTCATTTTATTGATATATTTTTCTCTTATTTATTTGCATTTTTCTTGTTTTTCAGTTCAAACTTATCGTGTTGAAAGAAATACCAGAGTTCAAAGTTAAATAAGTGCTTGTTCTCAAATCAATGAATAATCGTCTTTAATAATCGTTTTTACAATAACAATCAAAATAATCGTGATTACGATTTTTGCCATAATCGAGCAGCCCTATTCAGCTGTATTGTTTATAACTAGAAAGAGCAATGTTATAATGAACCCTGGCGCAGTTTTACACATAAAAAATGATCCCAGTCTCTTCCACACAGCAAGGATTGGTACTTGTTTCAGTAGACGTTTACATTCTGGCATTGGAATCGAACTTGAACAAAAAAAAAGTGGATCTCTCCGACCCTAGTTCTCACCTGTGAAGCAGCGTTGTGGCCTTTTTGGCAGATGAGATGGGGCAGCATCCAGCAAGGGCTCTAGGCACTCAGTCCCCCGTGGGACTCGTTGGGGGTCCCAGTCTCCACA